>NC_138340.1:82290409-83519409 GCF_046562875.1 Panthera onca
AAGCAGAGCCACGAACATCTAAAGCACCTGCATTTAGGTTCACAGCACCCTCACAATTTTTTTCAGAGAAGTAGTCTATTTGCTTATGTAACTAAAGGGTCCATTCTGGTGGTATTTTTTAAAACAAAAAATGTCTACTGCAAAGGAAAACTGATGTTTCCACTTGGAGAGACATTTAATTGCTTGTAATTGAAAGTGATGCTTCTCTAGTTTTTTTGTTCTTTGTTTTAAGATCCCACATTCTGTTACAGTAAAAGTTGTTCTTCCTCTAACCCATTAAATCTTTGGGAGAAAAATGGACTCCCCAGTAAAATAAGCCATCTTTATCCTCTTTATATCCTTTTTATAGGAATATCCCTCACCACCACTGCCCTTTTTTTAGGATTACATGATGCTATTTACAAGTGCCTCAGCCTTCAAAAAGCTTTTCGCCTTTTAGCCACTGCTTCACCTCAAGATTTATTAGACTTTCCTAACTTTTTTAAGCCTGGAGCTACTGAGTACTGTACTGGGATTGTATCAAACCTAGTTAGGCCAACAATTAACATGTATTTCTGATTTGGTCTTTTGCATATACATTATTTTATCTTCCTGATTTTAAGATGGTGGGACATATATTTCCATGTCCATATTCTTGAGTCATCTTGAAATAAAAAATATAGTTCTTTTTAAAATTCTCTTTAGAATTTAGTACATTCTTTTGTACATGCAAACAAATACTGCCAATATAATCATTAAAACAAATTAGTGCCTATGGGGCGCCTGGGTGGAGCAGCCAGGTCACGATCTCGCGGTCCGTGAGTTTGAGCCCCGCGTCAGGCTCTGGGCTGATGGCTCGGAGCCTGCAGCCTGCTTCCGATTCTGTGTCTCCCTCTCTCTCTGACCCTCCCCCGTTCATGCTCTGTCTCTCTCTCTGTCCCAAAAAAAAAAAAAAAAAAAAAAAAAAAAAAATTAGTGCCTATTCCTTATTAGTTTTGTTATTGTTTCACTAAAAAATATACAGTACCATTGAAATAGTTACACATTTTAAAGGTAAGTTTTGATTAATCCCAGTCATTCTGAATTATCAAGTTAGAGCAGAATTACTCTTGTGGAATCTATGTCCCCATACTTACCTCTTCTGATTTTAAAGAAGATGATTGTTTGATTGAATTCAGAATTTAAGAGGGTAAAGGACATCTGGTCACTGCAGGTCAGCTCTGCCACTAAGTCCAACCAGTTGGTTACTGATTATCTACCCTGCTTTAGAGACACTCATGGCAGATTCGGTTACATATAAGTGAGTTGTTCAGTCCATGTGGCTTGGTCTAGGTGTTCTAAGATTTTAATTTGCAGGGTATATTATATCACACAGTGATTTTAAAAATAAGAAAGGAGTCACAGGAAAGCAGTGAAAAAGAGAAAAGGATTTAAAGGACCAGAGAAATTAGTATGAATAAGATAATGTCTGAGAGAGAATAATCAAAATGAACGGCTCTTACAGAATCATGTAATCATTTTTTTTTTCAGAATCATGTAATCATTTTATTGTACCTCCTTCATGTCTGTCTTTAAACCATTCCTGTATTCTCGATTTCTCATTCCTTGAAACAAGATTTTTATTTGAGTGTTTATTTGTTTTGAGAGACAGACAGAGAGAGAGCGTGCGCATGTGTGCGTGCGAGCAGGGGGAGGGGCAGAGAGAGAGAGGGAGAGAGAACATCTCAAGCAGGCTCCGCCCCATCAGCACAGAGTCTGATGTGGGGCTGTATCCCACAAAATGTGAGATCGTGATCTGAGCCAAAATCAAGAGTGAGACACTTAACTGACTGAGCCACCCAGGCACCCCTTGAAACAAGATTTTTTTTTAATGTGTAAATAAGAGGACTTTTAGAATGATGTTGTGAGTCAGAAAGTGCTCTCTCCTGAATTTCCTCATAATATCTCTGCCTGTTTCTGGTGTCCATTTCGTCTCTTAATTGTAATTATTTGAAATAATTTTAATTTCTCAGGATTCTAATTTTCAATTAATGCTAAAAGCGAAAATCCTTAGTTAAAACTATAAGTTATTGACCCATTTCAGTGTCCTGTTGATTATTGGGAACTAAGGGGAAACTTAGTTTCTTAGTATTTAGTTTCTTAATACTGAGATGGACCATAAGAGTGGTTTCTTCATGCTGCCCCGCTGAAGGTGTACTTCAGAGAACTTTCCAGCATCTGAGAATGATGGGCATAGAAGCTAAAAGGAATTCTACTACTTGATGTTTACCCTGTGTCTTCAATTGCTTTCAAGACTTTATTTTTCAGTTTAAACCGTAACCCACATGGTAATTGTGATCTACATGTTTATGAATTTTTAATTCTGTAAAACATTGACATTTTGTTCTTTAAAAATAACTCCATAAAGAATTTATTATTGGTAGTTTTTTCTTGAAGGTACTAGAGGTGTAGCAATTGTGTTTATTTAAAATAAAGATTCCCA
This sequence comes from Panthera onca, assembly GCF_046562875.1. Lineage (NCBI taxonomy): Eukaryota > Metazoa > Chordata > Mammalia > Carnivora > Felidae > Panthera > Panthera onca. The sequence goes on from NC_138340.1 coordinate 82,292,871, forward strand.
GTGCCGCGCTAGTCTCAGTCTGGTGAAGCTTTTCCGTCGCTTGCAGAGATTCGCCGGGTCATGGTGCCAGCCTGACTGAGAAAGGGACGCTCCTGGGAGACGAATGAGGAACCACCTCCTCCTGCTGTTCAAGTACAGGGGCCTGGTCCACAAAAGAAAGAAAAGCAAAAGACAAGAATGGCTAAATTCGTCATCTGCCCAGCCCCTGCCACCCACTGCAGTGACATCCTGCGGCTGATCAAGGAACTGGCCAAATAAGAATATATGGAAGAGCAAGTAGCATTAACTGAAAAAGATCTATTAGAGGATGGTTTCGGAGAGCACCCTTTCTACCACTGCCTGGTTGCAGAAGTGCCCAAGGAGCACCGGCTTCTGGAAGGACGCAGCGTTGTTGGTGTTGCCATGTACTAGTTTACGTATGACCTGCGGATTGGCACACTGTTGTATCTTGAGGACTTATTCATAATGAGTGATTACAGAGGCTTTGGCATAGGATCACAGATTCTGAAGAACCTAAGCCAGGTTGCGATGAAATGTTGCTGCAGCAGCGTGCACTTCTTGGTAGCAGAATGGAACGAACCATCTATCAATTTCTACAAAAGAAGAGGTGCTTCTCATCTGTACAGCAAAGAGGGATGGAGACCCTTCAAGATAGACAAAGAGTATTTGCTAAAAATGGCAGGAGAGGAGTGAGGAATGCTGGTGCAGAAAATGACAGCTTCCATTCTATTTTAGATTAAATTCTCAACTGATCTTGCTTTCTATCCTGTTTGTGGTCAAATAATAGAATGAACACCCATTCCAAAGCTTTATTACCAGTGGCGTAGTTTGCATATTTGAAATGCGGTCTGTTTAAGATGGTAGTCTTGTATGCCGTTTGGAGTCTCCTTGAACATCTTTTGATAAACAACAAGATGGTGTGATCTTGATGTATATGAAAAAGACTTCATTCTTGTGAGTCATTTAAGTGTGTACAATGTACACACTGGTACTTAAGAGTTTCTGTTTTAATTTGTTTTTAATAAACTCCCCTTTGATTTAAAAATAAAATAAAAACATAAAAAGGTTCCCTAGAGTAGTGGTTCTCAAACTTTAGTAGTGTGTCTGAGTCATCTAGAGGAATTTTTAAAACACAGAGTGTTGGGTGCTATTAGTCATATTACTGATTCAGCAACCGTGGGATGAGGCCAGAGACTTTGCATTTCCAACAAGTTCCCAGGTGGTGCTAAAACTGCTGGTCCTGAAACCATACTTTGAGAGGCACTGAGTACAGTATTGATTGCAGAAGTCTGAGACAAAGCTGAATCTCATCTGTGCTGAATGAATGCTGAGTTGCTTGTAATGCAAGCAGAGTCATTCTACCTATTGGATGAGTACCAACGATGAGCATTTAATGCAGTGTCATATTTTATTTATTTTCATAGATTGGAGCATATGATCAACAAATATGGGAAAAATCTGTTGAGCAAAGAGAAATCAAGGTAACAAGTTTATTTCATTTTGTATATTCTAAAACATAGTTCTATAAGTTGATTATTAACCACATTTTAATTTATATCTTTCCATATACTTTTAATTAAAGTACTTTTAAATAACGAGATAAACTCCAAAGTTTTAAATAAAGAGGTAAACTCTTATGCTGGCATAATCATGTGTCTTTACCTCTGATGATTTATTTATTTATTGTTTTTGCTTTTTAGCATCTTTCTGTTCTTTTAAAATTTAATTTCTTATGATTATTTTTTTATCAGCTGTCTGTCTTCCCCTTTCACTTGTCACCTTATACTTCTAGTTTGCTTTTCCTCCCTTTTGATGCTGTCATTGCTCTGTACAGTTTATTAAACTGGTAAGTGTTTCAGGACTTTTCCCGCCTGAGTGATCCTGTCAAATGCCGCTCTGCTTCATTGAGATCCGCTTTTGGTGCTACTAACAAGAATGACTTGGACGCAAATAGTTTCGCTGAAAAGTTAGTCATTTTTTAAAAGAACTTAGGAAAATAAGGCATTAATTAAAGTGTTTTTGTGTTAGGTGGTTTTCATGTAATCACTTATGCTGATAAGACATTGTCATAGGCTCCTTGCTAGCATGAAAACTATTTTTTAACCAAATTTATTCTGTTTCTCAGCAGTTGCTCTTTTTTGATAATATTTATATTTTTCATTTGCATAGATAATACTAATCTGTGTGTTCCTGCACGAGCTAAATTTAATCTGAGCCCAGAGAATGTTACTTTAGCTGCTTGACATTTTCTATCTTGTATAGAAAGATGTATATTAGACTGGAAACCAGTTTTAATAGTTACTTAAAAAAAATCTCAGTGTTTAGACAATTTAGTCATCTATGATAAAGGGCAAGGTTCTTTGCCATTGGTCATTTTTAATCTTTAAACTTTTCATGAAGAATTAAAGTTGGTGTAAACACCTAGTATGTTAAATATAGGATTAAATCATGGGGACAAAAAGATGGAATGGATTTTATTTTTGTAGTAAGATACATAATTACAAATGTGATCAGTTCAGTTAGGCAAGGGAGGTGTAGGTCTGTGATGGGGAGCGCAGGGGGAGGCATCCCCGGGGAGGTTAAGAAAGACTGCATAGAGGAAGTGACTCATGAGCCGAGTTTGACAGACGTTAGGGAGAATGAGGAAAACATTCCAGACAGAATGGAGAGCATATGAAAATAAATATGCAAGAAGGAAGGAACATGACTGACTGAGGAATCCTCAAGAGCTTGGTTGATAATAGGGTGGATGGAGGAAGGAAATTGGAACGGTTAGGCACGAAACTAGAAAGGAAAATGGGAGTCAGATCACGGAGGGGCTTGACTGCCTTACCTGCCAAGTTTGAATATAATCTGGAATACAGTGAGGGAGACATGGATGGATTTTATTTTATTTTATTTTATTATTTTTTTAAAAAGAGAACTTTTTATAACTTTGATGTGCAGCAAATTCAGCAGCATACATTTAGCCCAGTTTGGTGGCCAATTCTTTAGCCTTTGCCTTTTCTAACTTGACAGTGTGAGCCACTGCCTTTGGACCCAGGACCCAGGATAGTGGATCTCATCATCATATCTGTCATTGTAACTGGTCCTAATAGCTTCCACCTGCTTAGCCAGAGCTTCTTTGTCTTCCCAGTTAACCTGTGTGAAGGCAACAGTGGTGCAGATCTTCCTATGGACCAGACACCCTAGCCTGGCCTTTCCCTTGATGATGCAGTAGGGAACCCCCCTCTTGATGACACAGGGCAGGCAGGAAGACAACCAGCTCAGTGGGATCCACATGATTTGCAGTCACCACTGGCTGAGCTTTCTTATTTTCCACCAAGGTGGTGACAGTATTAACCCCAGCTCAAAGGACAAGCGACCTCTTAGAGGGGACATCACCTTTGCTGGCAGCTTTCTTCTCAGCCTAGGGCATCAGTCTCTGCTTCTTCTCTTGCTTTGTCTCTGTTGTGTGTCGGGGGTGGGGGTGGGCAGTATAAGTAGTTGAGCAGCTATTTGATGGTCGAGGGCCCGGGAGAGCTGGTTAATTGTGGGAGGCACTTTTAGACATTTATAGAGAATGGCCCTTTGCCATTACAGCTGGATGTAGTGGGGCCATTTAACAAAGCAGATGAGGTCTCTTTTGGTCTGGATATCCTGTCCAGTGCCAAAATTCTTGGGCCTTTTCTCACATAGGGGATTGACCACCTTCTTGACCTCCTGCTTCTGCATGACAGCAGGAGGGGGCGGGGGCAACTAGCCTCCCCTTAGCCTTTTTTCCTTTCAGCATCTTGGATGCCTGGAGCTGTGCTACTTTGATTTTTAAAAATTTTATTTGAGTATAGTTGACATGCACTGTTACATTAACTTAAGGTGCATCGTATTTTAGTGACTTGGCAAATTCATACGTTGTGCTATGTTCACCACAAGTATAGCTACCATCTGTCCCATTGCGTCACTGTTACAGTAGCACTGACTGTATTCCTTATGCTCTGCTTTTTATTCCCATGACTTACTCATTCCATACTGGAGGCCTGTATCTCCCTTTCCTCTTTACCTGTTTTGTCCAACTCTCCCTACTCCTTACCCCTGCCCCCCCCACCCCAGCAATCATTAGTTTGTTCTCTGCGTTTATAGGTCTGGTTCTGCTTTTTTATTCTTTTTTTTTTTTTTTAAGATTCCATTTATAAGTAGAATCATATGGTATTTCCTTTTTTTAATTTAAAGTCAAGTTAGTTAACACATAGTGTAATAGTGGTTTCAAGAGTAGAATTTAATGATTCATCATTTACATATAACACCCACCCAGTGCTCATCCCAACAAGTGCCCTCCTTAATGCCTATCACCCATTTAACCCATCCCCCCCCCCACCTACCTCCCCACCAGCAACCCTGTTTGTTCTCTCTTATGGTTTGCCTCCCTATCTGTTTTTAGACATTGAAGGATTTTAAGCCGAAAAAGTTGCCTGATTAAATTTATGTTTTAGAAACTTGGCTTAGGCAGCACTGAGTGTGATGGGAAATATTACAAGAGGAGCAGATTTAAAATTGTGCTTTAGAAATATCCAGGTGGTACTTGAGAGAGAGATTTGGGAGTCCTTGGTATGAATGTGTGTATATCTAGGAATGTGTATATGTATGCTATGTGTATTATATAACATATCATATAATACAGCTATAGGAATGAGGGGATTTCCATTGGATGATGAGAGGAAAAGGCTGAGAATAGAACACAGGGAAACATCAACATGTAATAGGTAAAGAGGGAGATATAAGTGGAGAGTAAGAGATCCATGACACAATAGTCTGGCAAGACTATCAGGAAAAGTAGGAATAGTCAAGCAAGTAATGAGCAGCATACAGGTTTAGTAAGATGCCTTGAAACCTCTTAAGCTGCTCAGTACAAATAACTGCATTCCTCATTTTTAGAACTATTTTAATGCCTAAGCAGAGGTTAGGGTAAAGGAGGGTTACTTATTTATTCCTTTGTGCACTGACAGGATGAACTTGGAGAAGACTAAGAACTATAACTTTTTTTCTGGAATATGTCTCCCTTTAAAGATAGTACTTTATAATTGAAGAATTAAAAATGGTATTAAAACTTACTCTTGTTATTTTGAATTAAATAAAGGGGCCAATTTGTTGACAAGTCTTAAATATTCCATTCTTGCTAAACATTTTAGTGGAGGCAAATTGTTTGTAGTGTAAAATAATTTTGCATTTACTCTAAGGAAGGTAGAGAAATAGCTGCTGTGTATTAATATAATATTTGATTTAAAGCACCTGGTGCTTCGAAAACACTGTACGGAATGTGTTGAGTTTGTCCTCTGTAATCGATTGTCTCTCTGTCATGGCAGTGAGCAGCAACTAAAGAAACCAAAGAAAGCCATAAAAGTAAATTCTTTGGAAATGTTTATTTTTTTAATTGAGACCTTTAGTTGATATTGCCAAAGTTTTTTGTAAGTTACAGATTATTTTTTTCTTAAACATTTTAGAAATTATAACTGAAAACTTACATTTTCTGATCACCTTAACCCAAATTTAAAAGTTAATGTGGAATTTCTCCCAGCTTTAGTGCTTACTAGAGTTTCAAAACTTCAATAAAAAGAACCATGCTATTTAAAGTCATTATAGAGGAAAAACAGGATGGGGAAAACTAAATAGGATTTCTGGAAAGTGAAACTGATGGTTACGTCCTTTGGTGGAGTCTAAGTATTATAATAGTTCCATGCATGGGAAGTCTGCATCATTGAACAGAAGTACTTTCTAAATTTAAGCAGCTGTTTTAAGCTTTTTGGCTCAACATTATCTGTGTGTACTTACAGATTTAAAAAAATTCAAAACTTCATATAATTTGTGTCATTGCACCTTAGGAAGGTACTATGAGAGTTTAAGTATTTATTCAATAAAGAATATATTATTTGGATTCTTAGAGATTAATTATATTTCTAATACTTAGTTGTTTCTACTTTCTAGTTTGATCAGTAAACTAGAAAATCTTATTAATTAATTTTAATAAAAATTATTAACATCTTTTATTTTAAACTAACTTGGTTTTTATTTTTTGTTCATTTAAACTTTTGGTGGTCCATAATTATAGTTAGTACCTGAAAGCTATGCTATTTTGTTTGAATATAGTCTACTCTAAACCAATTAAAAATTTTTCCAACTTAAAATATCTACTTAATTAAAATCAGATTTTTTGAATGCTCACCTGTGGGTGCTAATATCTTTTATTTTTGTGATTGAAATAATTAATGTTAGAAGATTTATCAGTGAAATTTTTCTTTGTTTTTCTTTTTTTAACACTAAATAGTCTGATAGGTTACCTTGAAGGGGAGTTTTATCAAAACTGGCAATTATGCTATGATTCTACAATGTAGCTCAAAATAAATATTTTAATAAAATATAAAATAAGAAATGAACCACATAAAAAAGGTCAAGAAGAATGAATCTTGTGTTGTTGAAAAACAACATAATTGCAGAAATCAAGATAATTTACTGTTCCACTCAAAGGACTTTAAGTTCTTAAAACAATCTTTAGAAATTATAGGTACATAGCAGTAAATTAAGCTTCAGGTTTGCCATAAAACATTGGCAATAAGATTATTTTCAAATTATCAGGAAAATAATGTGTAAAAGAAGTAAATCAAAGTATGTTACTGTTTTCAAATTTGTTGGCACTAATAAAGATTAAATCTCAAACTTTTTTCTACATCTAGTGCTCTATTAAAGAAATTTTGTTTTTCCGTATGTGTATTGTTAGAATTGTTTTCCCAATTTGCAAAATAATGGGAGTGATTTATAGTTCTGCTAGCCACTCGATCATGACGTTAGAATGGGAATACAGATGGAGTCAGTTCTCGTTATTTGCAGGAGTTGTGTAAAGTCACCACAAACACTGAACTAGCAGATACTGACCGTTGCTCCATCTCTAGTCACAACTCTTTTGTCAACCAATCAGTACTTATACTTGGTTTTTGTATGTTTCTGTTGAAAGGCATCTTATTTAATATATATTGTTGATTCACTAACACTGAACTCATGGCCAACGACAGTATGACTCATGTCCGAACAAAGCTTATGGAGCACATGTTTTCTCAGTGAGGCACCTCTCAGCCTTCTTATACTCACTTCAGCACTGTGCTTGAGGGCAATTTTAAACAACAAAAATACCAACAAGAAGCATAAAAAAAGCAAAAACCAGCACTTTGTGAAAACAGACTGTGAAAGGATGCATATTTACAGCATGAGAACTGAAATAAGAAGGCAGATTGTTGCCTTGTTTGACTTCAGATGGGAATGTGCACATTGGGTGACTCAAATTTTTTGCCAGTCTTACTTTGTGCATGTCTGCAAATGACTGCAAAAGCACAGCAAGTATTGATTTGGGGTTACAAATAAATTCTGTGAGCAGGTAAATCTGCAAATACAGAATCTATGAATATGAAGATTGACTATATATATAAAATTACCATGGCTGTGTCTTCAGTCCTGACTCTTTTGTTTTTGTACCTGCCAGTGGTTTTCAGCTTCACATGGACAACTATTCGAAGGGGTTCTAAGGTTAATTGCTTCTTGATTTCAGGGTACATTTTTGATTTAAACATCTCTGTTAATTCTGAGCTCAAATAGTCTCCTTTTCTATGTTTCAGATGCAAACAGTACTTAACTAAACGATTACCTTACGGGTCATTGTTATTTGGATTAGGACCAAACAGAATTTATTACAAAGTTACCTGATTAACTGAATGAATAGTAAACAAATTACCTACACACTGTGTCATATTTCAGCACTTGACTCCTAAAGAATTTAGTCTAAGCTCTTCCAATTCTTAACATCCCTTTTTAAGTTATAAAGTGTGATTTTTTTTTTTTTTCAGTGATTTTGATCTCTGCCTCTGCTCCTGCTCCATACACTGATGGCAGAAACTTAATCTTAGTGTTCAGTAATTCTGGGTTTAAACTAATTCAATTCATGATTCCTGCTTTCCCTCCTCTTCCTCCTGGGCATGGCATCTAAGTTCTAAGGTGATTAGGTGGCATTGTGGTCTCATTGGTGGTTGGCATGTGAACGTAGTGGCGACCCTGAGATCTGCATCATCCTTTCCGGGTCTCAGCTAGTATCACCCCCACATGCTGGCATCTGCTGAGAAGTCTGCATCCCTGTCTGTCCCCAGCTTTGTGATCTTCTGCTTCCTGCAGCCACACCCCCAACATCACACCTTGAGGGCTTTTCAGGGCCACTGCTCTCCCAGCCAGCCCCACCCAGTATACTCTCCTGTGCAGATCTGGGGCCAACACAGTCTCCTGGACCGTCTCAGGCTTTACATCCAAATTGAGTTCTGGTTATGATAGTCTTTGTTTTAGAATTTTACTTTTAGTAATAAACAGACCTCACATGTTACACACATCCCTAAATGTATCCTTTTGGAAAGTAATAAAATTTATTACAATACTACAGTTATGTTCCAATTGTAACAAATATGTGATGTGTTATATTTTTGTCCAGTGTATTACTTACAGGGTTTTTTTAATTGAAATCTTTAGAATTTGATTATTTTCTGTTGTTCTGGATTTAAAAATATGTAAATTGAATTCTACTTTTTTATTGAGGTATAATTGACATATAAGATTATATTCTAAGTGTACAACATAATGATTCAATATTTTTATATATTGAGAAATATATGTATTGAGAAATGATACCACAATAAGTAGTTAACATCCATCCCCATACATATTTCCAAAGATTTTTTTTTCTTATGATGAGAACTTTAAGATCTACTCCCTTACCAATCCTACTTTTAATATATTATAGGGTTTAAGGAATAAACCAAAGAAAACAGCGCATGTGAAACCAGACCTCATAGATGTTGATCTTGTAAGAGGTGAGTCTTGAATAAATAACAGCTTAATGCAATTAGAAATTGACCCTGAAGAAACATTATTCAAAGTGGGTTAAATATATATGTAGAGATAAAAGAAATGTGAGCCGAAATGAAGGTGGGAATAGTACAAGAAAGACATAGTGGAAGTATTTAAATACCATTGACTAGTCTTTCTCCCCACTAAAGATCAGTCCAAGAAATAAAAGAAAAGCAGCTTGTGTTTGCCTAGCCAACTATATGGCTTGTTTATAAAAATTTAAGTGGTAATTTTTAATTTCTAATTGGAACTGACCTTTGAACATTGTCTTGTATTTATAAAATATCTGGGAGAAATTCTGCTGTTATTTCAGTTAAAATGGTTTCTTTCAGAGTACCTAAGTTAATAAGATAGCACTAAGAATGTTTTTAAAAGTGCCTACCACCCAAAATTGGGCATTTCTCACTCATAGTATAGTGCAAACTAAAATTATACATGGTTTTCTCTGTCCTTCAAATGTTGAAATATTTTCTCTAAGGAAATTAAAGAATGATGCATGTATTTTGTCATTTTATTTGACTTTTTTCAGGGTCTGCATTTGCTAAGGCAAAACCTGAAAGTCCTTGGACTTCTCTGACTAGAAAGGGAATTGTTCGAGTTGTGTTTTTTCCCTTTTTCTTCCGGTGGTGGTTACAAGTAACATCAAAAGTCATCTTTTTCTGGCTTCTTGTCCTTTATCTTCTTCAAGGTATAGTTAAGTGATAGAAATTCATTTTGCTTTTAACTTTCAGAATGTTATGTTTTTAGGCTTACTAAGGATTTTGAGAAAACATATACTAATTATATGGAGTATGAAGATACACATTTGTTGTGATATTTCATTTAATAAGACACAGCTGGTTTGGTGTTAAAAATGTTTGAGAAAACAGTTATGTTCCATTATAATTTTTATGAAAACTTGAATTTGCAAATGGCTAAAGAAAAACACAAATTGAGAGTAATTTAACAATTAGAAAGTTTCTTCAAAATGCACATACATATCACATGTACCTACCACACCAGTCTTTTTTTTTTTCTTAAGTTTATTTATTTTGAGAGAGGGAGAGTGTGTGTGCATGTGGGCACACAGTGGGGGAGGGGCAAAGAGAGAGGAAGACAGAGAATCCCAAGCAGACTCCATGCTGTCAGCCCAGATCACCACACGGGGCTCAATCTCACAAACAGGGAGATCATGACCTGAGTCAAAATCCAGAATCAGACTCTTAACCAACTCAGCCATCCAGGCACTCCCACACCAGTCTTTTTGTATACAAGCTATGTGAGTTCATTTTTCCTGTATCAGCTATAGTTTCTCTTTTCTTCTAACCACCATATTTGGAGACTGTCCTCATTCTGTATTGAGAGTCTGTGTGCCAGGCAGTATTCTGAGTGCTTTTCAGAGTCTCACTTAATTCTAACAACCGCACGGTGAAGTGTTGGTACCAGTAGTTTGCCTAGCTTATAGAGATGGGACCCGAAGGACCTGAGGGCCCCAAGTCACACAGTCCCCAGGGGCAGTAGAATCCAGGTTCGAGTCTAAGCCATCTGACTACCAAGCCACAGGCTTAACACAACTCCATTACGCTGCCTCCCAGCACAGCAGCACTCTGGTGCCCAGTCAGAGCAGCAGCGCACAAGGCATAATACGTGATGCTCTATAGAGTGTTTGGAGGCTTGAAGAAGACACCACTCGCATCCCAGCACTGTAACAAAAGCAGTGGTTTTAATTCAGTGGGCACCCTTTCAGTCTTTTTAATGTCTTGCTTTTTTAAAAAGACATGATAGTAATCCTGAATGATTATTTAAATACGTTTCATCAACAAACTCTAAGTAAAAGATTAAGTATCTTATTTTTTTTTTTTTCAGATAAGTATCTTCTAAGTAAATGAAAATACAATAAAGCCTTCAGACTTTTATTTAGGTAAAGTTGTTTCTTTTGAGCCAAGGTACATCATATATACCTAAGAGAGAGTAAATTATGAAGATTCTGTGATTTTTATCAATAGAGAGATTTGTGTGTTTTTCTGATTAAAGAAATGATAAATTTTAATTGAAGAAAATTTGGAAAATATAGGAAAAAAATTTTAAAAACCTGCCTGTAATCTGGCCCTTCAGTTTACTTTGTAACATTTTTTATGTAGTTTTGATTATTCTGTATAAACAATTGTATTTTTTTGCCTTATGTAATCACAAGTATCATAGTCTTTATAATTATATTTTTAAATTATTATATACTGTCCTACATCAGTATTGAGCATTTAAGCTTTTTGCTGTCTTTTGCTATTAGAATTACTGCTGAAGTGAATGTATTTGTGAAGTTTTTCTTATATTTTGAATTATTTTCCTATGATAAATTCCTAGAATGCCTGCAATGGGGTGTAATAACATGTCCAAGGATTTTCATATGCAATTTTTAATCACTTTCAAGAATTTGACCTTTATTGTTATTGTTAAGTAATGCTATTATATGATAGTTCTTCTAACTGTATTTTTATCAGCTATTTTCTAGGTGTAGTAATCCCAATTTTTATTGAGTTACCATCTTGTGTTTGCTGTCCTCCCCAAAAGATTTAAGAGAACTTAATCTAAATGTAGCTATCTTCTAATGCTTTCTAGTTTACCTACAGGAGAAAGCTTTATTCTAAAGTAGTCAGAAACTGTAATTGCTAATGAGAGTAATGAGTAATCAGTACCATTGATTGTAATCTCTGTGCATTGTGCTTTCTACTATTTGAGGGCAAGGAAGTTTCCACTGTAACTAGATGTTCACATGTTGTGTCTGAAATTCACTTACTGGCTTGCCAAAGTTAAATAAGAAACACAGGTTAGAACAGACATGAGGTAGATCTTTTTCAGTTCAGAACCAAAGTTTAACATTATAAGTGTTCATAAGTGATAAACACTGAATATTCTCCTAGTAAAGCTTAAAGAAGTGACTTAACCCACTTCAAGTCACACAGCCAGTGACAAAGTGTTGATATGACCCTTAATGACCCTCAAAAATCTGTTGGCACCTTAGAAACCCCTGTGCCTCCATTTTTTTTGAATTAAAAGTTGTGTCCTCATTCTCTATCCCATCCCTAGCTCCTGAAAGGTAGAAAGAATCACATGCAGTCAGACTTGGTTTTGTACAACTACATATAGTTTTTCACTTCAGTTACATAAGTATCTCAACTGTGTATCCTCAACTACATTTATGCTTTTTGCTTATATCATTTCTCACCCAGATTTTTGCCAAGAGCCCTTATATCTTCTACCTTCTATTCATTTATTTATTTATTTACAGAGAGAGCTAGAGAAAGCACCAGCAGGGGAGAGGGGCAGAGAGAGAGAGAATTTTTTTTTTAATTTTTATTTATTTTTGAGAGAGAAAGAGACAGAGTGTGAGTGGGGGAGGGGCAGAGAGAGAGGGAGACACAGAATCTGAAGCAGGCCCCAGGCTCTGAGCGGTCAACACACAGCCCGACATGGGGACCGAACCCACGAACTGTGAGATAATGATCTGAGCTGATGTTGGACATTCAACCGACTGAGCCACCCTTGCGCCCCAGAGAGAGAGAGAGAGAGAAAGAGAGAGAGAGAATCTTAAGCAGACTCCATGCTCATTAGAGAGCCTGACATGGGGCTCTATCCCACAACGCTGGGGTCATGACTTGAGTGGAAATCAAGAGTTGGACCCTCAACTGACTGAACCACCCAGGCAGCCCTGTCCATTTACCTTTTAAATTGCAAATCCAAACCAGCCACTTAAGGTCTAAATCTCTTTTTAGTTACCATTGCCTTCAAAGTGAAAGCCAAGTTTTTAGTCAATCCTTTGTTGAATCTTTCCCCAGGTTTAACCAGACTAAATTAGCTCTTCGCTGTTTCTTCAGCATTTTGCGGGTGTTTTTGTTTGTTTGTTTTTTTAATGTTCTCTGCCTTTGGACACACAACTGTCTTTGCTTGGGTAACCCTTTTTCCTTATAGTTACCTGGTCAGCAGCGTCTTCTTGTTCTCTCAGTTAGATTAGGTATCAGATGCCCCCTTCTTTGAGAATCCTTTCATAACCCCCCAATTTAGTTATAGGTCTTTCCTGTATATATTACAGCACTCTTTGTAGGTACTGCTCGAGCTGCCATAACAAAATAGCACAGACTGTGTGGCTTAAGTGACAGAGATTTATTTTCTCACAGTTCTAGAGGCTAGAAGTCTTAAGATCAATGTGCCATCAGGATGGTGTCTGGTGAGGTTTCTCTTATGGACTTGTAAATGGCTACCTTCTCACTTGTTCTCACATGGTCTTTCTTTTGTGTGTGAGCAGAGAAAATTCTCTGGTGTCTCTTCTTAGAAGTATACCAGCTCTATTGGATTAATGCTCCACGCTTACAACTTCATTCAACCTTTGCTCTATGCATTTGGCCGTTTAGGGCTTCAACATATGAACAGGGCAGAGGGTACAATTCAGTCCATTACTGGTATCTTGTTTCTTTCTTTTTTTTTTTTTTTTTTAATTTTTTTAATGTTTATTTATTGGGGGGGGGGGAGGGAGAGAGAGAGACTACAAGCAGGGGAAGGGCAGAGAGGGAGACACAGAATCCGAAGCAGGCTCCAGGCTCTGAGCTGTCACAGAGCCCGATGTGGGGCTCGAACCCACGGATTGCAAGATCATGACCTGAGCCAAAGTTGGCTACTCAACCAACTTAGCCACTGAAGTGCCCCACTTGATTCTTTATATGTCCCCCTTTTCCTCTAAATTGAGGAGGGGCAGGGAAAGAGACTATGTCTTATTTGTCTTTCTACTCCCAGTGGCTCACATATGTCACTAAATCTCAAAGACTGACAGACCTAAAAATTGACCTTTAGATGGTTTTTTATTTCTAATGATTATCCCTAGAGTTCTGCTTGGCCAGTATGTGAATCTTTGGAACTTTTGTGCCTAATAAACATTTTGTCATTGTTGAGCTCTTAGAGGAATCTGTAGAAGTTCTGTCTAACAAAAATCTCCAGTAGTTCTGTCTAGTTCACAGGACTTCATTACATGATCAAAAAGTATAACTTAGCATTATGTAAGAGAAGTGAATGCTTTCTTCTTAACCCCTCACTTGAAGGGGAACAATAGGATGGAGGTGATACCAGAACTGTGGATACAGGAACCACTGTCTCAGGAACTGAGGCCATGGGAGGGACATGGACACTTAGGCACAGCCAGAAGAAAGAAAGAGGGATAAAGTTGGTTCCCAGCCCCACCAGAGAGGATGGTAGTCACAGGGCTGAAAGAATACAGATAAATAACCAGCAAGAGGTTATATAAAATCTGAAGTTCTTTAAGATGTTCTTCTTTGTGCCTGAAACTCTGAACCTCATAAGTAGCGTTTGCATCCCCCTTCTTTTTATTTTTTATTTTATTTTTTTAATTTATTTGTTTAGTAGTCCCTACACCCAACCTGGGGCTCGAACTTATGACCAAGAGATCAAGAGTCACATGCTCTTCCAACTGAGCCAATTGGGCAGCCTGTGTCCCCCTTCTTTTTAAAGATAATTAATTTAGTGTTAGTGAATAGAAGTACTATCACTAATGTTAGATACACACTATGTAAGGAGCTTTTCAGAGTGTTTTACTTGAATTTCTAGTACCTATCTCCGATTTTATTTTACAAAAAAATAAATAAATAAAACAAGGCTCAGAAAGGTAAAGGGACTTAATAAGCGTCACATTAGAGTTCATATTAAAAACATCAAAAACTATACTTTTCAAAATTTCAGCTTTGTTATAAAACAACTAGACACTTTGAGTTAAATTCCAGGGTAGTTCATAAAGATGATTGGTATTTAAAAAAAAAATTTAAGTCTCTTTTTTCTTTTTAAAGAAACTTATTACTTAGGAGATTATAAAGCTGAGATTTGTTTTTATGGGACCTCTTTAAATACATATTAGGAGGTAAAGTGGTATGTTAAGCTTCCATCTTGGTGTGCTAGACCAGGATTCTTTCGGTTGCAGGTGGCAAAAACCAAATGCAAACTAGCTTTTGCAAAAAGTGTTGTTTTTGTTTTTGTTTTTTTGCTGCTTATTATAAAAATTAAAAACAAAAACAAAAAAACCAGGAAACTAGGTAGACTGGTCAGTAACAATAGCCCGATGGCTGTATGTTCCAGTTTGCCTGGGACTGTGCAACCGTCCAAGTCTACTTGTGTTGTCCTGAGGCTTTTATTTCACAGCTCTTCTTTCACTCTCAAAAGAGTCCTGATTTACATGATAAGTTGCATAGTCATTCAAAACAGCATATGCCCATCTCTTTGATTAAATAATTATTGATATTTTAGAATATTTACTTAATATATTTTGTTGAAGTAAATTATATACATCATGATATTTTACCCCAGTATACATCAACATGCATCTCTTCAAAATAGGCACATTACACGACATTACAACAATCACACCTAACAGAATGAGCAAAAATCTCCTAACTTTCAGATTCTCCAGTTGTTCCAAAACAGAATTTGAAACTCCTAGGCCCTGCATTAAAGCATTGCTGGATCTAGAGGCTCAGGTGATGTCTTTTTGTGTTGTTGATTCTGTTCTCATCATGCTGGTCTCATTCTTAAGAAGGCTTTTTTCTGAGTGGTGGCTGAGGTGGTATGGTAATTTTGTATTTCCATAGTAGTACTTGTGATCTAGGAGAAGGGCCTTCTTTCAAGTACTTATATTAATCCCTGAAAAAGATTCTGATTGGCCCCACTTAGGCACATGCCCATCTTTTTATTTAAAAAAAAAAACAAACAAAAACAATTTTTTTAAGTGTTTATTTTTTAGAGAGAGTCAGAGACATAATGTGAGTGGGGGAGGAACAGAGAGAGAGGGAGACACAGAATCTGAAGCAGGCTCCAGTCTCTGAGCTGTCAGCACAGAGCCTGATGCAGGGGTTGAACCCATGAACCGTGGGATCATGACCTGAGCTGAAGTCAGACGCTCAACCAACTGAGCCATGCAGGTGCCCCGCCCATCTTTTTATTAATTCCTGTGCCCAAAATTAAGACTGTGGCAAGACTAGCATACATTTCTATCCCTGAAGTCAGAGAAATAAGACCATTTGATTGACAGATACAAGGGGCAGACTCCCAAAAGGTAGACACTTTTATGTCTAGAAAGTATAAAGGATGCTGAGCAGGCAAAAGCAAGATTTCTTCTTCGTATGACAGTGCTTAGTATTGGTGAGTGTTTAGAGGTTTTCCTGAAAAATACACCCAAGTAAATTTATGTTACTATTTCTGAGTGGATAAACTTCTATTGAAAAGAAGCTCTTTATAGCCTTATTACACATATCATAGACTTACTTCCTTGTTTGGAAAACAAAGAAATAAGAGCACTAGAAGTTAGTGGTTCTTTTGATTGTGATCTTACTAGGAATGCCCTTAGATTTATATGCAGCTGGTTTTCACTATAGCGTTAAAGTGTGTACTTTAGAGACTGTGTTGGATGTTATCTTGTTCCAGGAGTTTATTACTGAATACTGTGGGTAGCCAGTGGCAAAGAAAAAGTAGTCTGAAAGAGCTTGTCTGGAGTAACATCTTAAACTCATTTAAAATTAGAAAAATAATCTGCCAAGAAGCAGTGTTAGAACAATTTTTAAAGTTTTGAAGAAGTGACTATCAGATCTATAATTAAACATATTTTCTTTCCCTTTTTGTAGTTGCTGCAATAGTGTTATTCTGTTCCGCTTCTAGCCCACATAGCATACCTCTGACTGAAGTGATTGGGCCAGTATGGCTGATGCTGCTCCTGGGAACTGTGCATTGCCAGATTGTGTCAACAAGAACACCGAAACCTCCTCTGAGCACAGGGGGTAAAAGAAGGAGGTACTCTGTTATAAGTGATCTTTTTGTGTATGTCTGTAACTTGAATCTAAGATTGTTCTTGACTTGAATAAAATGTCATCTTGTAAAGTCACTCTTTCAAATAAAGCAGGGAGTTTCAGAGTAAACTGCCAGGAGATTTAGGTTGTGCATTTGCTTTAAGGCCATTGTGAGACCACATACCTACTTTTGTTGTTTTTGCTTTCTTTTCTGAAGCTCATCTGCAAGGCACCTAATATCATTGCAGGGAATATATTAGCTGGAATTGCTGATAATTCTCTCTGTTTACAAAATCTTGTACTTATACTTTGACAATAAGAGCCAAGAAAAAATTTCAGTCAAATTCTATTTATTAAATGCTATTTGAAGCTGTTTTATATTGCCCCTTGATTAAGTAAACGTAGCAAGTCTCACTGGCCACTCAGCACAATGGAGTTCTGTTTAAAGGGTCTTTTGGAGCAATTCCTCTTTTGAATATCGTTGCTAAGAGATTGTGACATTTGCAGTATGGGGATGTTGAGATTTAAGCCCTTTTTGTTTTGAAAAGATAATACCTTCATTAGATAAATAGCATTATTGATCAGTTAGATTATAATTCTTTCCAATCTAAATTTTCTTCTTTCTTCTTCCTTCTTCTGCAGATAAGTGGCATTCAAGTAGGGAAGAAATGCTTTTGTAAAAATCTGTCCAGTGTTATCCTTACAACCTAATGTCCACTGACCTGTCATTAAGAGCAAGAAACAATACCTAACATTTATAGAAATTGTTCTCAAATATGTACCTTAACATTTGGATTAACTTCTATCCAGTTTATTTGAATTTTATTGTGTATTGAAGTTCCTGTGTTTATGTTTTATCAAAATTTTGAATGTACTGCCAAGAAAGTGGTTGTTAAAATTTTAAAGTTAATCGGCTCTTAACCTCTTCTGATGAAGGAAATTAAGAAAAGCAGCCCATTTGGAAGTACATAGGGAAGGAGATGGTTCTAGTACCACAGACAACACACAGGAGGGAGCAGTTCAGAGCCACGGAACCAGCACCTCTTACGGCGTCGGCGCTGTCTTCAGAGACCTCTGGCACGCGGCTTTCTTTTTATCAGGGTTTGTATTTATTCAAGGCTTTATATGGCATAGAGATGCACTATCCCTTTTCTGGGACTCAGTCTCAGTTAATGATTATTAATGACTTTAAATATGACAGTTCTGGGGGGTGCCTGGGTGGCTCAGTTGGTTAAGCATCTGACTCTTGACTTCGGCTCAGGTCAGATCTCACAGTTCGTGAGTCAAGCCCCACTTTAGGTTCAGTTGAGACCCTGGAGCCTGCCTGCTTCAGATTCTATGTCTCCCTTTCTCTCTGCTCCTCCCGCATTCATGCTCTTTCTCTCTCTCTCTCAAAAATAAATAAACATTTTAAAAAAATAAAGAAAGAAAGAAAGAAAGAGAGAAAGAAAGGAAAGAAAAGGAAAGGAAGGAAAGAAGGAAAGGAAGAAAGGAAGTAAGGAAGGAGAGGAGAGAGAGAGAGGGAAAGAGAGAAAGAAAAAGAAAGAAAGAAAGAAAGAAAGAGAGGAAGGAAGGAAGGAAGGAAGGAAGGAAGGAAGGAAGGAAGGAAGACACAATATTATAATTGGGCACCTGGGTGGCTCAGTTGGTCCCACTTCGGCTCAGGTTATGATCTCGTAGTTCGTGATTTCGAGCCCTGTGTCAGGCTCTGTGCTGAAGAGCTCAGAGCTTGAACCCTGCCTTGGATTTTGTGTCTCCCTCTCTCTCTGCCCCTCCCCTGCTCAGAGTCTGTCTTTCTTTCTCTTTCTCTCAAAAATAAATAAACATTTAAAAAATTTTTTTAAATATGGCAGTTCTGGTATGGATTTTGTTTTGATAAATTATAATGCTACAGATGATGGAAAAACAGAGACCATAAAGTTTACTTTGGGATATGTGTAAATACATCTATATGAGAATGAGTATATACCATCACAGTATGTTTAGTTGGGATTTCTTGATTTTGGTTTATTTAATGATTTTTCAAATACTGTTTGACTTCTATTGAATTGGTCATTTTATTTTTATCAGCACTATTAGTCAAAGTGACTATTAATGCCATGTGAGTTGTACATTTTTCTCTAATCCCTGCTTCAATTATGTAAAATTATCTGAAGTAAAACATATAGGCATTATTATTTAAAATAATAAAATGTATACCATAGCATGAAATTCTGGTTTTATACATTGGGCTTTTTGTATAGTTTGTATCACAGCAAAGATTTACCAAATAGGGAAATATAATTACAGCAAACTTCAAAAATAAACCTAATTCAATCTTGTATTGTCATTTTTAATGGTTGATTCAAAACATGTAAGGGTTATATTAATAGTTTACATAGACATAATAAGTTTGAAAAAAGTTAAAAAGCTATGATCAAAACACAGAATTGATAAAACTTGCCAAGTTAATAAATCAAGGGATACTGCACGTAACTATTTTTGAGCACTTTTGTTAACTCCTTCACTAGTATCATTGTTTCCTCAACTTGTGTTTGTGCTCTTAATGATAAAGTTTATCATACGTTACACAATTAAGCCATGGTATCCTGGGAGTATTTTCAAGTGCTTGTAATTTTGAGGGAAATTGTACCAAAGCCTAAGTTTGAAGTAACATGAAATTAAGTTGGATCCCCTGACCATTCCAACCACCTGTTCTTTGTCCAGAAAAGATACAGGCTTTGGTTTTATTTTGAATTTGACTTTCATTGTCTTTGTTAGTTTTTTGTTGTTGTTGTTTGTTTTTTAATAAATAGCTGTCCTTTCCAACAGTAGGATGTGAAAGTTTTATCACTGTGAAGTCAGTTTCTTAAGACCTTCTGATGAGCACTTATAAATAGCATAGTATATATGTTTTGCTTTTGGGGAATCATTTAGTTGTTTGGGTTGTCCAAAACTAAAATTGTATTACATAGTATTCAAAATCCCCCTAGATCAATAGGTTAGTGCCTTTGGAATTCTACCATGTTTCTCTAGTCAAATGAGATTCAGACTTCAATTTTCTTCCTTTTGGACTATAGAATGACCTTGACTACCAGTCACTGATATTATAATGGCTAAATCCCTTTGGATTTATATCTTTAAAATGACAACTTTGTAATCTAAATGTTTTTATTTTTTAAAAAAAAAAATTTTTTAACGTTTATTTATTTTTGAGACAGAGAAAGACAGAGCATGAACGGGAGAGGGGCAGAGAGAGAGGGAGACACAGAATCGGAAGCAGGCTCCAGGCTCTGAGCCATCGGCCCAGAGCCCGATGCGGGGCTTGAACTCACGGATCGCGAGATCGCGACCTGAGCTGAAGTCGGATGCTTAACCGACTGAGCCACCCAGGCGCCCCTCTAAATGTTTTTAAAGATGTACTATTTTAATCTGTCTCATTTTGGAACGGGTTTGTTAGCATATGAATGAATGTTTTAAATATTAGGTACAAAAAGATCTTAAGAAAAATGTTAATTTTGGAATTTCTAAACTGAGTTCTGAAATCTTGATGATGTCTTGTTCTTTCAAGCTTTGATAAATCAGAAAGGCCTTAAACTGAAATACCAACTGAGACTTAAAATTGTTTCTGGTGATAATAAATTGAAAAGCTAGATACCTCCATTAAGGTATCTGAATTAACATAACTAGGAAAATAAATGTATGACCACACAAATGTTTAAGCTTCATGTAGAGTGTCTGTTGGTTTTGTAGATGTTAGGATGAAAACTACTGTTTATTTTTATATCCTGAATTTGTAAGTTGGGAAGGCCCTATTTATCATTTCTAAGTACCTTTCATTTTCAGGATAAAACAATTTTTTAGATAAGGCATAATATTTCTCATTTGAAAAAAAATTAGGAATTATTGTAAAAGGATTCCATGAACCTAAGAAAACAAAGCCAACGAAAGTAGCAATTTAAAAAGATGTAGAAATCAACTATACTTCCTAAGTATTTAGTACTTTAATTTCAAAGAATTATAGTCATAAATTAGCATAATTATAAGTTTTAGTAAGAATATTGAATAGGAAGAATTACATCTAGCTAGTATATCTCTTCAGCATAATACCTTCTTCAGAATTCAGATACTAAGGTTTCTTACCTGTCCTTTAATTTACTATCACAATATCACTGAAAAACAGTCAATATAAATTGACTTGGTGGATGAGAGACAGATGCCAGAGTAAAACTGGTCATACGTTAATTCAGATGGCTGACCTCCATATTGACTATTTTTAACACCTAAAGATTTAATAAATTGATTTTTTTCACATAATGTAGTATACTGCATAATGAATTAAAGTGGTACGCAGTCCCACCATAAATTTTTGGTATAAGGATTAAAATTTTATTTTTAATTTAAGTCATTTAAGCTATGAACTGGGTGAAGCGTGTCTTCCACAGACAAGGATGAAGACCATGTAAATATCAGTATATCACAGATTTTTCAAAAATATCTTAGGCCAAGGGCGCCTGGGTGGCTCAGTCAGTTAAGTGTTCAACTTCGGCTCAGGTCATGATCTCGCAGTTCGTGAGTTCAAGCCCTACGTCGGGCTCTGTGCTGAAAGCTCAGAGCCTGGAGCCTGCTTTGAATTCTGTGTCTCCCTTTCTCTCTTCCCCTCCCCTGCTCTTGCTCTGTCTCTCCCTCTCTCTCAAAAAGTGAATAAATGTTAAAAAATTTTTTCTATATCTTAGGTCACAGATTAACTCATTAAGCTCTGCTAGAGCCACTCTGTTTTGGAGTAGTCCTAGAAAAATTACAGGTACCATACATAAACCTGGTACATAATACATAATTTGGTACACACCTCTCAAATTTGCATGTTACAAAGGATACCTAGGGAAACAGGGGCCCAAAAGTCTTTGAAGGGCTATGTTAGCATATCATGAAGGTATATGCATAGCTGTGCACACAGTAGAGGTAATATGTAGGCTTCTGTGTCATTTTCTAATGTCTGAGATTTTATGCATTCTGTCTCTCTAGCTTCCTTTCCCTCTGGATTCTTAACCTTGTAGAAATGACAGCAGGACTAGAAATTTCATACCATGTTCTAGAATAAGAGTTATTTGCTACTGTTAACTTTCCCCATAGGAACATCTCTCGAATATCCTTTAGTACTGGAAGGATAATCTTCAGTTGGGTCTATTTATATACCTCTAAATGTTTTCAAGAGCACCAACAAACATTTCCAACTTTTTTTTTCCCTATAGCAGTACAGAGTACCATGAATGTTATGATTGCCTGATGAGGTTTTTCAAATAGAAACACACTGGTTTTCATGTTTGGTACAGTAGATCTGAAATTTCATAAGCTAGTAAATTCTTTAAAAGTTGTGTTACATTTTTGGTTAAAGTTTTCAGTGTTGAAAAACGCAACCATTTTCATGATTTATTTATGGCATAGGCTGTACATTTATTTGCATTTTTTCAGACAAGACCAAAATCATCATTCATCTCACAAAGGAACTAAGCTAATTATACTGCTTACATTTTTGAAAGTCATTTCCTCCTCAGAGTATTTTTGACATAGAGTTATCCTTCTTGACTTGTCAAGCATAAGACTTTTAAAACAATTCTACACAGGTCATGCCATTCAAAGATTAATGTAGTAGGCTAGTTACAAAATTAACTATAAAGTTATAAAACATGGTAAGCCTTGACCATGGCAGTGGAATTGCACATTGTTTCTTTGCAAATGCTTTTTGTTCAAAATCCAACGCATGAAATACTGTTTCTATCACAGAAATAACTAAGAGCAGTATGGCCTAGTATGTCTCCTGTTTTCACCGCACTGCTAACCTCATTGCCCACATGCCTGTGACTCATGGTATTTAGGTTGATCTAAGAAAAAAATTGTTAACTCTGGTTTTTACCAAGTTAGTGTATTATATGCATTAAATGTAGCTGTCAAAAGGTAGATTTTTTTTGTGGATAATATGAAAAAAGTACCATTTCTTTCTATACTACAGTACTTTAATTCCTAATACCAGCTTTTTTTGTACTGTGTGTTTTATTTTTGGTAGAGAACGATGATTTAGATACATATGTTTGTTTTAAAATCAAAATGCTATTCACTTACTCTTATTTTTGTACATATTTTAAAGTTGACTTGAATGAAGTACCCATCCCTTTAAAAATTAGTCTAAGTAGAATTTTACAATATTAGTATTTTAAATATATCTCTCAGTCCTACTCCCTTTCTCTAGTATCTTTACTCCCTAAAACAATGGAATGTGGTAATAAAGCATCTGAGTCTTGGTAACCTGTGTTCCTTTTGAGAAACTAATATTATTCTCTGAGGTTCTTACTTTCAGCTCTTAATGGCACTATGAACGACACAGCAGTCAGTGGTGGAACTAAACATCACCTGGAGCAGCCAGTTTTTGACCCTCTTTACCTCCATTAATTGGAATTTAGCTTTCCTACTCTCTCTTTCCTTTCCGCATTTTTGTGATGCTCAAACCAAGAATACCCTAATCAGGGTACAAATCAGCTTGTACTTTTTAAAAGATGTAATTTTATTTTGAAACAATTTCAAACTTCTAGAAGAGTTGAGAGAACAGCACAAAGAACTCCCATATATCTTTCACCCAGAGACCCCATTTAAATTCTGATGGTCTCTGTTAATAGCTTTGTTCCTTCCCGCAGAAGCTCTAATCTGGGTCATGTCTCTCTAGTCTCCTTCAGTCTGGAACAGACATCAGTCTTTCCTCAACTTTCACGTTTTTAACGTTTCTGAAGACTTACAAGGAAGTCATTTTGTACAAAGTCACTTAATTTAGGTTTTGCCTCTGGTTGGGATCTGACTCCAAATGACTTGTGAGTGCCAAATATGTGTATCTTTTCCTAACTCCAAGGTCAGCATTATCAGTTGGTTGGTACTTGAAACTGGCCATGGTGGGATTACTTACACCATGGAAATCAGGAAACACTACAAACAAGGACTGTAGAGCTGGTTGTTTAACATTTAGCAGCATAATACTGAGTTAGTAGTGTGATGTTTCTTCATGATTAAACCCAAGTTATGCATTTTTGGCAGGAATATCAGAGAAGTGATACTTAGTTCTTATTGCATCCTATCAGATGGAAAACAAAGTAAATTTGTTCCTTTACTGCTGATATTGATGTTAATCACTTAATATAATATCTACCAGATTTCTCCATTGTATATTTACTTTTCCCTTTATAATCAACAAATCTCCTGTGTGGAGACACATGAAGATTATAAAAATAACTTCTTTCTCATCCCACCTTCACCTTCTAGTTTTAGCATCTATTTGATGATTATTGCCTGAATTATGGTGGTTGCCGAATGGTGATTTTTCTTTCTCTGTCATTTCTTCTGCATTTATTAGTTGACATTCTGCTTTAAGGATAAGCTTTCCCTTATTTATTCCTAGATTTTCATTTTATTCAATTGGTTAATGTCATTATTCATTTTGATGATCAGATTGGCCTAAATTTGGCCAGTGGAGCCCCTTTGAGCAGTTTGTCTTTTTCATATTTCCCTATCATTCCTTGATCACTTTCTTACTTTCTAGAACAACAAAATGTTTTAGGTTCGGCTTGTACTTCCTCTGTCTCAGCCCTGGAGTCATCCATTTCTTCGAGGAGGGTGGTATATAGAAAGCAAGATCTGAGTTCTAAAAGTGCTCATTGCTGTTGTGGTGTTAAAACTCCCAGACCTTCTTAGTGGGCAGAGCTGGAAAGTGGTGTGTGTGTGTGTGTGTGTGTGTGTGTGTGTGTGTGTGTGTATCCCTCTACTTTTATTTCTATATTTAGATGTATTATAAACCATGACTTTGCAATGATAGCTCCAATTCAAATATGGTACCTCAAAGTTTATCTTTTCTTTATATTCACATGTTCCTTCTCTATCACTGAAAAATCTGATTCCCATTGTCCTCAGTATACTTATTTATTTAGTTAGTCTCCATATGTAGCCCATTCCCAAAACCCCATTGGGCTACACCTGACACCTTGCCCCAGAATTGTCCTTGAATGGGGTGCTATTATTGGCTGCCACCGGTCTGCCCTGCTGCCCCACTGCAGCACTTCTCAAGCAAGAGCCCTTACTACCAGCCACTGCCAAGCTGCCTGTTTGTATTTTGAGCTACTTTGTAAACTCTGAGGGTGGTACTTATATTTGCTATTTTCTTTGTCCTTTCAGCTTGGTTTGCAACTTCTCTGCATTTAGTTTGTGAGAAACATCAGAAAGCTGCTATAGCTTAGTAACTTACTGTTGATGTCTCCTGAGGGTGTTCCATGTACTTTGAGGAGATAGTGGGGAAAGAAACAACCCAGAGAAGATTGGAAGTAGAGATAAAGAAGAGAGGAAGGGAGATAGCAGAAAGGTATGTGGAATGGGTTACTGCTAGTACTTCCATCCTCCCCTCCACCAAGAGTACATTCCCCTCAGAAAAATCCCAGAGGCAGCAGTTACTACTGATTCAAAGCCCTTTTCCCTAGGCCTTTATCTTTTTGCCCTTTAGGGTTCTGGTTCACTCTGCAGGTTTTCAGCTATTTTTTCTACTTTGACTATAGGCCTCCAGGCCTGTGTTTTCAACTGCCTAGTGATCTTTCTAAGGATGTTCCTAGGCCCTTGAGGGCCAGCATTTCCATCTTCTAAGATAAATTTCTCCTCTTGCATATCCTGTCTGATTAATAGTTCTACCAATTTTCCAGTCTTCTTTCATCCCATTCATCTCCTTTTCCCCGTTTTTCCACCCCAGTGTAATTTCTAAGAACCTTCATAGATCCCTTTCCAGCACACTGGTCTAGCTTTTCAATTCTCACATTTTTGAAATATCAAGACTTTATTTCCCTAGGTCTTTTTCTATATCCACATGTTGCGCAATGTTTAAGGGAGAGATGTGAAGGGAACAATTAATAACTGATGATTTTATCACTTTATTCCTGAGGCAGAGAGGGTCACACATTTTCTCTGCATCTTTTATCTTCTGTTTTGCCCTTTCTCCTCTCTACTTTAATCCATTTTCCTCCTTCCCTCTGTAACTCTTAAGTGATCTTTGTTCAATGGTTCATTCCCTTGGTCTCTCCATCTCTTAGGGTCATATAGAAAGAAAAGGGTCAGGAGATTGGGCTTCTGAGTCTTGCAACTCTATGGAGATGTGTTCTGAATGACTAGAAGGCATCAGACATCTGCGAAGCTTATGGGAAGTGTGGTCTGTACCATTTAGTAACCTTGCAGGAGAAGATCAGGAAGAAGAGAGGCCTGTTTGTATAAAACAAAAGCTTTTTAGGCTTTGATGAGTGTGTTAAGAAATCCCATCAGGCAATTTCCCCACGAGGAGGCACTTGGAGGTAGTGTGGAGAATATAGTTACCTTCATAGTCAGAAGGTCTGTATTCTAATGCTGGCTTTGCCTCTAACTAGTTCTGTCACCTTATATAAGTTACTTAGATTACTTAGATCTCTTTATATCTCTGATCCATTGTTTCCAAAATGAGCATTTAGAATAGGTGAGTTCTAAGGTCCTACAAAGTTCTAAAAGATTCCAATACGACTGAGTTAACTATAGTATTAAAGATATGTTTTTTGTGTGCATTTTTAAAAAATTTTGTTTTTTGGCCTTTAAAAAAGCAATATAATTTTTTTTTTCCTGCAAGTCTGATACTCTGCAGAAAATTCAAGGGGATTTATTTAAATAAAGTTAAATGCAATTGCTTTTTAATAATACAGGCTTAATAATTTAGGCTTAATCTGCATTGAGCACATTTTAATTTTGTGTGGGACTTCCACTGTATTTCTGCTATTTCTTTTGGATAGCTATTCTTTCACCCTCTGTAGTCTCTGAGAGTCTCTGAAAAAGACTCCTCAAGCATTGGCCTGTTAATCAAAAAGTCTTGTTTATTATTTTACATGTTGTATTTTATGTATTGAAAATAATTAAATTCCTATAAGTGAAGAATTTCAGTGGTAGCCTTTTAGGTAATTAATGGCTACATGATGCTAATATTTTTTCCAGAGTATTTCTAGTGGGTGAAAGAGGTTACTTCTTTATTTTCTTTGCGTTGTTCATGTCTACTTCTTCCATTATTTATATTTCTTTCTAATTTTTTTAAATGTTTATTTACTTTTGAGAGAGAGAGAAAGAGAGCAGAGGCAGGGGCAGAGAGAGAGAGGAAGACACAGAATCTGAAACAGGCTCCAGGCTCTGAGCTGTCAGCACAGAGCCCGATGCAGGGCTCTAACTTGTGAACTGCAAGATCATGACCTGAGCCGAAGTCAGATGCTTAACTGACTGAGCCACCAGGTGCCCAGAAACTTGTATTATAAAGTTTTCCCTTTCTTAACATATTTTTATGCTACAAAAGGTTATATGGCTCCTTTGTATTCTACAATGAATTTATCAGAGATATTTATTTATATATACTAATAGTAAAGTATTGGGGTAAGCAAAAGTATTAAAACCAAGATAAACCACCAGTCACAATTTAATCTAATAATTATAGAAACAGTTTTTTTGTTTTTTGTTTTTAAATTTATTTTTTGAGAGAGAGCACATGCACTCACAAGTTGGGGAGGGGCAGAGAGAGAAGGAGAGAGAGAATCCTAAGCAGTCTCCGTGCTGTCGGTGCAAAGCCCAACTTGGGGCTCGATCTCACAACCCTGAGATCATGACCTGAGCTGAAATCAAGAGTCAACACTTAACTAACTGAACCACCCAAGCACCCTTAGAAACAGTTTTTAAACAAAAATTTAAAATATATTATTAACTGTAATAAAAAGGGCAAAGTTTTGATCATAGATTTTTCATAAAGACCAAGTGATTTTAATCAAGAATCATTTGATAAGTTAGGGCATGTCTCTTAGAATTGATATTTGTTAAGACCTCAAAACCAATCAAGTAAGCTAAATTAGGACATTGATTGACAATTATTGACTTTTTATGATAGGTATTCTATTTCTAAATTATTTATTGTAAAAAATAAGATAGCCATTAAAATTCTGAAAAATAACTACCAGATTTAATTTTTAACAGAGCATAATTTCTATCAGTAACCCATGAAAATAAGCTAGGTCTACATAACATGCTTCTGCAATTTCTTCTTTTTAGATCAAAGAAAGCGAAGAATTCAATTGATAAATCAACTGAGACTGACAATGGCTATGTATCCCTTGAAGGGAAAAAAACTGTTAAAAGCAGTGAGGAGGGAATACAAAGCCATGAACCTCAGTGTGAAACTGTTGGACCAGAAGAGACAACGTGGCACACAGGAACACTGAGGAACATTTCCAGCAAAGTAAGTGTGATTTTTAAAATTGTTTGTTTGTGTGGTCTTTTATCAGCTGATGGAAAGTGACTTAGACATCGGAATCACCTTTGAAGTATGTATTTTTTCCAGAATTTATTCTGTAGCCTTTACAAATCACACTGATAAAGCTGAAAATAAAGTTACTTGATTAAATTTGATTGCTAGTGTAACTTGGTGCCTTCTGAATTGATTGATGGCTCCAATTTTTCCAGAATGTTAAAGCACTTGGGGTTGCCTCGGTGGCTCAGTCGGTTGGGCGTCTGACTTCAGCTCAGGTCATGATCTCACAGTCCGTGAGTTCGAGCCGCACGTTGGGCTCTGTGCTGGCAGCTCAGAGCCTGGAGCCTGTTTCAGATTGTGTCTCCCTCTCTCTCTACCCCTCCCCTGCTCATGCTCTGTCTCTGTCTCAAAAATAAATTAAAAAACATTAAAAAAAATTTTAAATGTTAAAGCACTTTATAATTTATAACTGATGTTTGTTAAACCTACCTTCTCTTTCCTCGTTTCTCTGTGTGTGTGAGAATTTGTTTTAAATGGAACATTTAAATTATTTTAGAAACTGAACTAGGAATGTGGCTTTCCATCCATGTTCTCCATAAGAAAATATTACTGTTTTTCATTTCATTACCTTTGGTGTCAGCACATTTGTTCTGTTTTGTTTTGTTTCGTTTTGTTTTGTTTTTAATTTGAAAAAAAATTCTTATTGATGACATTTGTTAAGGATAGCAATTGTTTGTTTACTTTTCCAAAATAATAAAGAAATCCAGCATTTATTGTAACAAAGCCTATCGTAATATTATATATCTCTTTGTTTCTTTCAGGTTTTTTTGTTAAGTAATTTTTTCTTTAAAAAACTGTTACAATAAAACAGTATGGCCAAATTAAAAGATGTTTGCTTCTGTTACATATAGAATGTGAGCATGAACATTTATGTTGCTTCTTTAGGTTTGAGTGAAATATGTGTTACCACTTGACAATACATGTGTTTTCAGTACCAGTAGCATACAATAAATACCATGGGGTGCAGTGAAATAGAGTCCCTTACTCTGATTTTAGATTTTGGAAGCATTTAGCTCTTTAATACTGTGAGCTTCACATCACTATCATCATTCACCAGATAAGTTTTTAGTCCTACCGCTTTCAAACACATTTTTAGCTGTGTATTACCTACTAAAGTTATATGAGTTTATTGAGAAAATCAAAACTAAAGCTCTGGAGTCTCCCAGTTTCAGAATTTCCAAACTCTGGATGTCTCTTACAAATTGGTATGGACATAACGTTGTCTGTCTGATATGCACATACATACAACTGCCATTCACTTCCCCCTGCCTCATAAGCCATTATTAAACCAGTAATGGGCTTATAACTGACCGCATTTTGGGTTTGTAGAAATAGTATAATAAGTTCATCTCGGTTTTCTCAGTTCCTCTTAAATAAATGGTCTCTGTTCTTCTTTTATCCTATTTTATATTTCTTAATTTTCGAATCTATTTCTCATCCTTTTGTGAGCAGAAATTTTATAGGACAGTATTTGACAAATAGCTTTTGAATTACTCTTAAAATTGAAATAACAGTATAGTCACTAACTTAAGACATTTTTAAAGAAAATCAGGTAATACTAATCAATCACTTTTAGGTTTTTGAAGACATGTGTATGTATATATAATTTAAACTCTTACAGTTTTAAAGTAACAAATTCAGTCATAAATTACCAATAAGTCTCTTCCTGTACTCTCAACTTAGGATACTCAAAGGACAATAACAAATGTTTCTGATGAAGTCTCCAGTGAAGAAGGCCCTGAAACAGGATATCCGTTACGCCGTCATGTGGACAGGACTTCTGAGAACATTCTTCGAAACAGAAAATCACACCATTATAAGAAACATTACCCTAATGAGGTATATACTTTGTCCTTATGTATATGTATACATACTTACTTATATGTTACTAATTTACAGCTTCTTTTCAACAATTGAATAAAATTACTGAAATAAATATATCCCATCAGTATGAATACCTTGTTATATGACCTGGGTTTATAGAGTAGCAGTTTTGGATTTGTGTATTCCACACATGATAGATAGCTACACATTTGTTCTCGTTTTGTGCATTTTTTCCAAAGACTCTCATACATTCAGTTCATTGTTTGCTTTTAAAGACAACCATCCTAGAGAGAGAGAATCTGTGAACGCCTGTGTTAGTCTTTTTCACAGTATGAAAGGCTTTATAGCTTCTTGATTGTAGTAGAGTTATCATTCCAAGTGACTTTCATGTTACTATTACTAGTTATTGAGTTTCCTATAGTATAAAATTCAATTATTTTTTCTTCTTTGATTCTTTCTTTATTAATATTTGGTTTTCTCTAAACCCTTTTCCAGCTTTTTCACATCTCTTGAAACTATTTAAATAGAAAAAGAATTTCATTCAATTGTATTTTTAGTTTTTATTCTAAGGACAGAAAATTTCATTACCTGACTTCAAGGCAGATGTCACTTATGTCACTTTTTGATAAACATTGCCTTCTCCTCTTTTGAGACTATACTAGAATTTTTTCCTGGATGATTTAGGGCTATACTTTTGAAAAATCATACATTATGCTTGCTGTGAGTGTGAATACCTTGATTGTTTTAAGCTTAGAAGAGTTACTTCTTTGTACATTCTTCTCTGTGGTTGTAGCTCTGTTTAATCTTGCTGGTAACTGTGGCTATGTTTCTTCTCTCAGTGGCTGCCATTAGGCAGACACTAATGCCAGTGTGTCTGCTCATTGCCTGTTCACCTGGATCATCTGATATACTTGTGAAATTCAGTCTTGTTAATTTCTCAGTGTTACACTAGGTATCGTTAGAAGTCAGTTGGTACTAGAAGGGATTTCAGGACCTCTTATAGAAAGAAGTCTCCACTCTCTAAGAGAATAAATTATTTGGCTTTGGAGGTACTTTTTTTTACCCCATAATCTTTGCTCTTCTTGATTTGCAGCTATATTTTGAACTATTGAGATTCTTGAAGGGCAGACCAATATTCTACTGATCTTAACTTTTAAATAAATATGTTGCTTAAAATCTTCCAGGTTTCAGGTTAAATAAGGCTGATAAGTAGCAAATCGGCATTGATTGTTTTCAATCTTTTTTTAATGATGTAAAAGATTACCTAAAAATAAAATCTTGTCTTCAGATTCTTTATCTGTAAAGTGAGGAGCTTTAGACTAGAACATATTTTAAAAACTGCATTTCAGGGGCACTGGGATGGCTCAGTCGGTTGAGCGTCTGACTTTGGCTCAGGTCATGATCTTGCAGTTCATGAATTTGAGCTCAGCATTGGACTCTGCTGTTAGCATGGAGCCAGCTTCAGATCCTCTGTCTCCCTCTCTCTTTGCCCCTCTTCTGCTTGGGCTCAGTCTCTCTCTCTCTCTCAAAATTAAATAAACACTTAAAAAAAAATCCTTTAAAAACTACATTTCAGTTCAAGAAAATTTTGACTCTCAAATCAACCTCACAAGGTATTTTAAAAAAGCAAAACAAGGGCGCCTGGGTGGCTCAGTTGGTTAAGCATCTGATTTTGGCTCAGGTCATGATCTCACGGCTTGCGAGTTTGAGCCCTGCATCTGGCTCTGTGCTGACAGCTCAGAGCCTGGAGCCTGCTTTGGATTCTTTGTCTCCTGCTCTCTCTGCACCTCCCCCATTTGCACTCTTTTTCTCTCTCTCTCTCTCTTAAAAACAAACATTAAAAAAAAAAAAAAAAGCAAAATGAAACCTCCTTTGAATAAGTAAAATTGAGACAGATAGCCATAGTGTTGTAATATTGTTTTACTTCTTTATGTATATATTATTCTGTTCTTTTCAAATTACTGGTGATATTTTTTTCTTTCAGGTTGAGGCACAAAGGAATCATTTTGGGAAGCACTTTGTGCTTGGGTGGAACTGGTGGTCTTCACTATAAAATGAGTGGTTAGGGATACAGCCATTTGTTATAAGGCTCTCGAATGTCAATATCTATAGATACACTTTTTAGGGGATTTTAGTTTTTCAGGAAGAATCATCCAATCTTTGGTGGTTTGGGTGGTAGATATTATATTAGGCTGCCGTAATGTTTGGCATCAAGGAGATTGGGAATGAGGTGGTCTTGTCATTCAATATGTAGACTTTCACTTAACCTTCTTTCCTCCCACCCCTCAACTCTCCCATCCCCACTTCTGCCCCAGTTTTTTGCCTTTTTCTACTATCCACTATGTATATCTGGTTGTCTTCTTCTAGTCTCCTGTTGGGAAGATGGTGGTAGAGTTACTTGATTATCTGGCATAGGGGATGTCCTGTGGAATTGATACCTTCTTTTAGGCATTTGCCCAGTTGCCTGCCCCATCCTGCTTTGTTTAACTCTACAAATACCTTTCAGTTTTTATTCCCTATTGAAAATTAGGTTTCAGTTTTGATGGCAGTCATAATAAAGAAACTGTGGGCTTGGACTCAGAATATTTAAGTGACTTTGGAAAAGTTATTTAACTTCTCTGAGTCTCAGTTTCTGCATTTGTACAGTGGAGAGAGACAAGCCTCATTGGATCGTTAGGATTAAATAAGATTTGCACAATTACCTGGCACAAAGCATTTATGTTATAAATTCTTATTCCTTTCAAATAAATATTTTTTCTCCCCTTAATTTGATTATATGCTCAGTTTTAGCTAAATGTCTAAAATGATTTAAAATGAGCAGAGCAAACCAAATTAAATGAGCTATTAACTTGAGCTGCTTTCTTCAATTCAGAAATTTCTAATTTTTAGCCCTTATTCAGCAATTTGTAGTGGAATCCAAAGTGGCCATTAATCACCTAAATATTGCAGGCAAAATTCTGTTTGGCATGTAATCAGTTATAGACCATAATTTTTAGATTTTACATTTGTAAAGTAGCCCACTTATTAATCAGTATTTGGCAAAATGCATCTGTAAAGAATTAGAGATATTTTCTTATCCCTAAAATCACCCATTAGTTTCAGTTAAATAATCATCAGGGCTTTAATCCTGTTACTCATTTCTGTATCTGATTAGCAAATCTACATCAGAAATTAATGATAGATAATTAGCTAGTTTTATCAAAAAATTTAAACTAGCCATTACTGGTTTCCTAATGCATTCTGTGCCTTGCTAGCTAATGAAAACAGTTGTAATGAAAACTGCTTATGCTTCAAATATTCTGGTTGGCATTAGTGAATCATATATTTTTGGAGTGCTTTTTATAAGACAAAGCAGACTGATTTTTACCTTTTTTCTTTCTGTATTTTTTTATTTTGATTTATTTACTTACTTTCCTGCTCAACTCTTTCAAAACACTTTTACTTCTCCTTCAAACATATAATTCTCCCACAAATCCGTAATCAGCACACTAAATGTGTTTTCATGGTGCTCCATTCTAATATCAGTAAATTAATTATCAATAACCTGTCTCATTCATTCAAGATATTTTGTTAACTTGTGGTGAGGGTGGCAAAAAAATGGTTTTTGTCTTTCATTGACTTACAGTATAATTGAGAGTTATGACTTATTTGAGCATATGAAGTACATGAACATTTAATAACAGACAATATTATAGATGCTGAATAGGAATGTAAAATTTATTGTCATGAAAATAAATAATAATACCTCACTTCAGGGACAAAGGGATCACTCTAAATAGAAGGCTCCAGGGGCGCCTGGGTGGCTCAGTCGGTTAAGCGTCCAACTTCGGCTCAGGTCATGATCTCACAGTTCGTGGGTTCGAGCCCCGCATCAGGCTCTGTGCTGACAGCTCAGAGCCTGGAGCCTGTTTCATATTCTGTGTCTCCCTCCCTCTGTCTCTGACCCACCCCTGTTCATGCTCTGTCTCTCTCTGTCTAAAAATCAATAAACGTTAAAAAAAAAATTAGAAGGCTCCAGAACTAACATTTGTGGAGCCCCTGCTTTGTACCTGGTTTGTCTTAAAAGCTACAGTGCTCATTTAATTTTCAGTGTCTCTTTAATTAAGATAGGTGGTTTTATTCCCCCTTGGTAGAAGACTAAACTAAGGGTCAGAAACAAGGTAAGCCACCTAGAAAGGGATACAGATGGCATTTTCCAGACGCTTGGTTGAGTAGGTTGTAAAGGAGAGTAGGATACAAGGTAGGAACATAATTAGAGACTAGAGTGGCAAAGAACAAACAGGTTTAGGGGCTGGGGAGTAGCCCCTTGTCACTGGAGGAGAAGGTTGTGGTAGGGACAAGTGGAGAACCAAAGTCCAAAGAATAGCACATTTGAAGACAATCATGCTGGTGAAGGAATTTGAACTTTATCCAGGAGAGCAGTGTGAAGTCACAGAAGGACTTTGGTCAGAGGAATGGAAAAAAGCTGCACTTTTGGAAGATTAATCTGGAAAGTGGGGAAGGCCTTTCGGATAGGGGTCAGTTAGGAGCCTCTTTATAGCAAACAAAGTGTAGATGATAAAAGCTGGTGATAGCATGAGAAGGAGAAAGAGATACACATAAAACATTTTAGAGGTTAAATTGACAGTCTTAGTGACGACATAGGATAGCTAAAAATAAATGTGAAAATTTCAGCATACTTGGCTGTAAGGATTACCATTCTTTATTCAGTAAAAGTTATTTTGAATTATTTTTTAAGCTTATTTATTTTGAGAGAGAGAGAATGTGAGCAGGAGAGGGGCAGAGAGAGAGGAAGAGAAAAAATCCCAAGCAGGCTTCGTGCTGTCAGTGCAGAGCCCAATGTGGGGCTCCATCTCACAAACCATAAGGTCATGACTGGAGCCAAAACCAAGAGTCAGATGCTTAACCAACTGAGCTACTCAGGCACTCCGTTTTCAATTATTAAATCAAACTTTTACTCAGAATATTTATTTTATACAATAACAATTCCTAGGAAAAGAAGTAAATTGATTAGAAATTATGTAACTTGTACCTTTTAGGTTTCACTTTTGTACCATAGATGACCTCAAAAACATGAGTTGGCAGTTATCTTCCTGGTATAGATTATTTACCAGTTTTACATCAGTTTCTTGAACTTCTGTTTGAAAAACAAAAACAGTAGGTATATGAGATCCACTGTTGCTAAAAAAAAAAAAGAGAGTAAGAAAATACTCTTAATACTCAAAATACATTAAACACATCGGTTAAAGTTGGTTAATATTCATTGACTATACAGTTCATATGAACTTAGGCTGGTCTCTGCTTGCCTGAATTCTGAACTTTGTATAAAAATTTAAGAGAAAACAAGCACAACCTTTGCATGCAAAATAACACTTGAGCTGAGATGTGAAATCAAATAGATTTTTGATAATAAAAAAATTCTGTTACTCCTTAAACACTAATATATATCTTTAATGTTTTGCTATTTCACTGTCATTTGACAGTGTACTTGTCATTGCAGCAAAAAGTAGCAAAGTATGGTTCTGATAGAATCCTTTGATTTGGAAAGGGTACATAAATTGTATTAATGTCAAAGAATATCTTGATTTCAGGATGCCCCTAAATCGGGTACTAGTTGCAGCTCTCGCTGTTCAAGTTCCAGACAGGATTCTGAGAGTACAAGGCCAGAATCTGAAACAGAAGATGTATTATGGGAAGACTTGTTACACTGTGCAGAGTGCCGGTCATCTTGTACCAGTGAGACAGATATGGAAAATCCTCAAATTAATCCAAGTGTGAAAAAAGAATATAGAGACGACCCTTTTCATCAGGTTAGTTTACAGCATTGGGTTATTTGGGGCTCTCAGTCCAGCTCTTTTGAATGTATGTACAAATTTTATAGAGGTAAAGAAAAAGCTTACATTCAATTAAAGTAATATTCCTGTGATTTTTTTTTTTTTTTCCTTTTTATGTGAGCTGTGGTCTGGCTTCATTGGAACATAGAATCTCAGTATTTATATTATGGTTGTGTCTCTGATGTTGCTACTGAGAGGTTGTTGGTAAATGGAGTTTTGTAAGTCAAATTGTGTTTTAGATGCATTAGTCCTTTTCTCCCTCAGCATACTTCATGGTCAGACCAGCACTCATGGCCTTAACTCCACCTATAAGGTTATAATTCACAAATCTATGTCTCAGTACCAGATTTATATCTCCTAAGAGCCCATATAATGAGAATCACATATGTAATTTTAAATTTTCAGGTAGCCTCATTTAAAATGTTTAAAAAGGTGAAATTAATTTTAATATGTTTTACTTAGCCCAGTTTATTCAAAATATTTTCACTTCAACTTACAACCAATGTGAAAAATACTAATGAAATATTTTGCTTTTTTTATACTAAGTCTTCAAAATCTATTGTAAGCCCTGACAGGCACAACTTATTTAGACTAGCCACTTCAAGTACTGAATAGCCACATGTGAATAGGGTACCATATTGGACAGCACACCTCTATAGCATATCTTCTTTTGAATGTTCCACCAGTATCTCAAATTTAACCAAACACCCCATCTTCCCTTATAAATCTGTTTTTCTTCTGGGACTCAAAATCTTAGTGAGTGACATCTCCATCCATCCACTCACCAGTCCAGAAACACGGTGGTTATTTAAAATTTTCACTCTTCCTCTTCTTTCTCTTATTTAACTTTTCATCAAATCCTAAAAATAAAACCAACAACTAAACTCTTAGAAAATTAGAGGTAGAAGGGAACTTCCTTAATCCACTAAAAGGTAGCTATCAAAGAGCTATAGCTTCTAAAAACCTATAATGATGAGATTTTAGAAGTGTTTCTATTAAAGGCAGAAACACTCAGAGATGTCCATTATCACTGCTTTTTCTATCAAAATTACACCAGTTATGTTTGTTTGCCTGTCTGGTTGAACTTAGACTGATTTAAAGTCCACATTGAAGAGCAAAATGTCAAGAATAACTGAAGCAGTTTTGAAGAACAACAGGGAGACTTTCCCTGCCAGATATAAAAACTTACTTAGAAAGTACATACAGTAATAAAGATAGTATGCTATGGGCGTCTGCTATAGACTGAATGTTTATGCCCTCCCCCTCCCACTCACCAGTTCCTTTGGTGAAACCTAAAGCCCAAGGTGATGGTATTTGGAGATAGGGCCTTTAGGAGGTGATTAGGTTATATGGGTGGAGCCCTCATGAATATGTAGAGTGCCCTATGAAAGAGACCCCAGAGAGCTCCCTTGCCCCTTCTACCATTATGAGGTTACAGCAAAAAGAAGGCAGTCTCTGAGCCAGGAAGTGGGATCTCATCAGACACCAAAACTGCCAGCACCTTGATCTTGGACTTCGAGCCTCCAGAACTGTGAGAAATAGACTTCTATTGTTTCTAAGCCATAGAAATTCTGTGGTATTTTCTTATATCAGCCCAAGCAGACCAAGACAGTGTATAAACAAATAGACCAATGGGACAGAATAAAAAACCCTGAAGTAGTGCATGTTACATGGGTCTCTAATATATGACGTAAGTGGCATTAC
Organism: Panthera onca; assembly: GCF_046562875.1. NCBI lineage: Eukaryota > Metazoa > Chordata > Mammalia > Carnivora > Felidae > Panthera > Panthera onca. The sequence goes on from NC_138340.1 coordinate 82,330,313, forward strand.
AACCATTGGGAGAAGAATGAACTCTTCAGTGTATAGTTATAGATCAAATGATTATTCATATACAAAAATATATTCCAGATAGTTCCTAAATGTGAAGAAACAAAACCTTAAAATGTTTACAAGAAAATATAGGAGAAAAATCTTTGTTACTTTTGGTAAGAGAAGAATTTTTTAAAGAAGAACACAAGAAACACATTCAAATATCAAAATGAGGCAATCAATAATTCAAATATCGTAAAATTTAAAACTTTGGGCTACAAATTAAGCCATAAACATTGTTAAAAGATGGAGAAATAGAATTAAGGGAATGTTTTGACTCCACCCCCCTCTCCCCCCCCCCCCCCCCAAGATGTGAGATATTTGAGCACCTGTGTACATAGGGGAAACCCAGGAGGGAAGGACTGAAGAGATACAGGAGAAGAAGTTGTTGAATGAGATTTCTTAGGATTCTAGAGGGGAACCATAATTAGGAAGTTTTGCCTTTGATAGGAAGGGGATCACATCTTCTGCTGAAATAGGAGGAGGAGTAAGTGCACAGAGAAAAATTAGTAAGATGATGAAAGGATTATTGCCTAATGTAGTGCAGGAGGCCAGGAGGTCTGTTAACAACAAGTGAGATGATAGGATTGGTGGTGACGGCTCATAGTTATCATTTGTGAAAAGTGAAGAGAGTTTGTTTGTGCATGTATTCAAGCCAATGAACACATTAAGAGTCACACTGCCATATTGTTGAGGGTCCAGATGGAATCTGAAACCATGAATTTGTGATTGCTCAATCCACACAGTTGTGTGATAGTCTCTGAAATACAGTTGTGGTAATCAATAAAGCAAACATTTAAAAAGCATTCACTACATGCCAGGCACTGTGCATAGTAATCTAGAAGCATTATGTCATATAATTTTCACAACCTACAACAGTGTAGTGTATCTTTTATATATATGGTTATATATTCATTTCATAGATGAGAAAATTGAGGCTCAGAATTAAATAACACACCCAAAGTCATACAATGTAGGTGCTCAGTAAATAGTTGTTATTCAAGGAACAGGAGAGACCATGAAATAATGGAAATGCTAAGAGTCCAAACAATGTTAGATAGAGAAGAAAATGAAACCAAGAAGGGGATAGACTGAAGGATAGGTGTGTTCAGAAGTGTTTTAGAATTGAAGGTTTGTGAGACCTGGTAAGATGAGAAGTCGAGCAATTCAGTCCAAGGCCCAGACTATGGCCATGGGAGTAGCTGAAGGTCCTTGGAATTTAAGAAGCAAAAAATAAGAAACAATCCATGAGAACAGGTTGTTGGATGAGTCACCTGGATATTCATCTAAGTCACTGGGCAGAGAGCTGAAATTGAAGTTTAGGAAAATGCCTGTGAGCTATTTTCCCAGTGACACCATCAGAGGCATAGAAACAGGGACTGTGTGTTCTTTTGCTCATAGTTGTATCACACAGTGCTTGGTACTTAGTAGGTGTTTAACAAAAATTGAGTAAATGAATGAAAGGAAATACAGGTTTTTCAAAGCATTCCAAATTGTTTTTAAAGGATGCTGTACAGAATTAGTTGGCCCTAAATCTATCCCACTACTCTGCTCCTTTTTGGTACGATTTTTAATGTTCTACTCTGCATATTAATTACAGTATCACAGACTTACATTGGTTTTGCTTGCGGATTAAAGACTTGATTTTACACACATTTCTTATTCTCAGGCTTCTAAAAAATGAGCTCATATCTTCAGTTTTAATAGTAGCCATGTAATGGAAATTAGCTCCCTTTAATGAAAAGCTACCAGTTTTTTCTTATTAGACTAAGATCTGTATTGGGTTTATTGGGTTTGGAGGATCGTTTTCTGCCCACCATAAAAACTGAAAAATACCTCCTTACGAAGAAACAATGAGCATCTGAATCTGTGTGTTCTAGGCAGGATGTCACCAAATCTGTAGTTTTGTTTTATTGTTTGTTTTATTTTCTTTGGAAATAGTAACTGAAACATTTCTACAGCAGAAAACTTCTCTCCCCCAGTCGTGGCTGAGTATATAATAAAGTATGAGGCCATATTCAAGTGAAATTCATTTTGCAGTAGGTGAAGCCAGATTTTAATGGGTACAGTTCCCACAGGTAGAAACTGCAGTAAAGCGGTTGTCATGGTGAATTTACTTGAAATAAAACATGGAACCAATTAAGTGTTAATGTTTTCAGGCAGTTTTGAATGAACATGAAACAAAGCAGTTGAGATTTTGAATGAGGATCCAGATTTTAGTCTGAAAAATATACCAAGAAGAACCTATATGATAAAATTATGAAATGGAATTATTCAGTTTTCCTTGAGCCTTTCTGAAAAAGCATTTCATGTAATGCTGCTCTTCATACACTGTAGACAGCACATGTTGCAACAAGACTGTGGTTTCAGAATATATTTCACACACAAAGATACAGGGTTGGGTTGGGTTTTTCTTTCTTTTTTTTTTTTTTTTCCAGTTAAGTCTTTTTAAATTCACCAGTTTCTAGTTGCTCTCTTTCTCCTACCTGTTGGCTTTCTAGAAATAGGAAGATGATATCAAATGCTAAGTAAAGTAACTGCAAAGGTGACTGGGCAAAATGAATACTTTTGGAGGGTGAACTTCTTGAATTCCTATTTCTGTCCTAGATAGACCTTGATATGCCTTGCTTCATGTAATTGGGAAGGCTTTCATTCACTGTTAACAGACTGAGAGTTTAAAAAGATTAGAAGCCTGTAAATCAGTGGTTGAAATCTTGTCTCTCCAGGCTTTACACTCTGCATTCAGCTTCTAGCTCTTCTTCCTAGCCTTTGAGCCCATGTTGTTTCATAATGATTAAATTTCCGTGGAAAGTTTGATACATATTTCGGTACAAATAACTTTTATCCTAGTTAGAATATTTTGTGGAATTTTCATTTGTGGAATTAAGTGGATAGTTAACTAGTGTCTTAACAGTTTTGAAGGCTCTCCAATAATGAAATATATACTATGATGGTTAGTGTATATTAAAATACCATATCTTTGGAAAAGATAAATTTTTAGAGAAAACTTCTTCATAGTCAAGTAAACTAAATGTAAAAGAACTTTGCTAATAATATGGCTAGTGGCATTACGGTTTGCCTGTAATTATTCATCAATTTTTATTCTGCTTATAGTAAACCTGGTATATATAGCTTTACATGCAGAAAATTAATGTTCAACTCAGAATGATAATAACTTCCCATATCTGTTTTCTTACGTATTATTAATGACTATTTTATATCTTTAATCAAATCAATGCAATTTTATTCTCCCTACAGGAAAACAATTCCTTAAGTTTTCAAAAAACTTACCTTTACCATATTTTAATCACATTTCTGTTCTTCAGAGAATAACTATAACTATAGTAGATTCTTCTACTCATTGTTAGAAGTTATTTTAATGAAATATGTTATAAAAATAAGTTAGTAATACTGTAATGTAAATTCATGCCATTTTGGGTCTAATCTTTTAATGTTTTAACTTCTCATGAATATCTGATAAGGTAAAGATTAGTGTTGAATTTTGTTGCTGTCTTTAATCCCCAACATCCTATTTTGAAGTTTTATTTATTTATTTATTTAAAGATTTTATTTAAAAATTTTTTTAATGTTTTATCTGTTTTTGAGAGAGAGGGAGACATAGAATCTGAAGCAGGCTCCAGGCTTCAAGCTGTCAGTGCAGAGCCCAACACGGGACTCAAACCCACGAACCATGAGATCATGACCTGAGCCGAAGTCAGACACTTAACCGACTGAGCCACCCAGGCGCCCCTAAAGATTTTATTTTTAAGTAATCTCTACAGCTAATGTGGGGCTCATACTCACAACCGCAATATCAAGAGGCACATCTTCTGACTGAGCCAGCTAGGCACCCCAAAGTTTTATTATTTTAATTATATAAAACAAACAAAAAAACCAAACTTAAGCATCTGATCCTTTGTATTAAGGCTTTCAATTTTTCTTTTTTTTTTTTTTTTTGCCTTTTTCTATTTCTTGAAACATTGAGAGAGTACTTTTAGTATCATGTGCTTCCATTTGCAATATATACTCAAAGGAACAAAAAAAAGTTAATCCTTTGGGGAAATGCTAGATTAAAATACAGAAAAGTAACTAAATTAAATAATGAGGGTAAGGGCATGTGGAAGAGTCTCTTCCAGGATGAGATTGTATCACTGTTTAGTATTTCAGAGAGGTTTAAATCTTAGCTGTCATGTGCTTTGTATTGAACAACCGTAAGTTGGAGAGTCAGTAATATGAACAATTTGATATCCATTTGTTTTTGAACACTACTATATTAGTAGCTATGTAGACAATTGACAACTAAGGGCTTTTGCTGACACATTTTAGAGGATTTTTGAATAGTAGCTTGCCTAACACCTATTAGAGGAAGTTCTTAATGTACACATTTTTATAACTGTAATTTTTATGCCATCTGTTCAATGTATATGCTAATTAATGTTAAGATAGAATTTTAGTGTCTTTGAAATTGGGTGTATGTACATACAGGTATACCCGTGTTCAGACATACATATGTTCTGTTTTATAAAATATGATAAATGCATTCACCAATTTGTTTTTTAGTGTATTTTATATATATACACACGTTTTATTTATGAAATGTGACAAATGTATTCACCAATTTCTGTTTATTTTTTATAGAGTCATTTGCCCTGGCTCCATAATTCCCACCCGGGATTAGAGAAAATAAGTGCTATAGTATGGGAAGGCAATGACTGCAAGAAAGCAGACATGTCTGTGCTTGAAATCAGTGGAATGATAATGAACAGAGTGAGTGCTTAAATATTATTCTTTTAGTTCAGGAATAAGACAGCAATTATTAATATAATAAATAATTACTAGGATGTTATGTTTACAACTTATCTCATTTCTTCAACATGAAAAAAAAGTATTTGTATTTGGTCCTGTCTGTGATTTATACAGTGATTTGTCACCAAACCACTGTCATGCTTTAGTGTTTCAATTCTTCTGACTAAGAACAGATGATGCAATTTAAAATTTTCTTCTTTTATGTTATTCTTTCTTTTGCTTTTCATGGATCAAATTGTGCTAGACATACACAAGTGTTGATGAAGGCTTATTTTCCTGTGTCCTCCCTCCTGCTTCATTTATTATTTAAAAAAATCAAAATAGAATATTTATATTGATACTTGCTTGCCCACTTAAATATATAGAAGTAAATGCAGCTAGAGGTAACAGGTTTTGAGTAGTTTCAGGAGGTAGAGTACAAATACTATGGGTTTTAATTTCAGTTATGAAATTGTGTCTTTTATGAAATCATTACTACTTATTAAATTTTATCTGATTCCTCTTGGGCAACTAGGCATGATTTAACTTGGACTTTTTTTTAAATTTTTTAAAATGTTTATTTATTTTTGAGAGACAGACAGTGTGAGCGAGGGAGGGGCAGAGAGAGGAGACACAGAATCTGAAGCAGGCTCCATGCTCTGAACTGTCAGCACAGAGCCAGACTCCGGGCTCAAACTCAAGAGCGTGAGATCATGACCTGAGCCGAAGTCAGAAGCTTAATCAACTGAGCCACCCAGGCACCCCAATTTTACTTACACTTCTAAATTTCCATGCATTGTTCATTATGTAAGAACTATTATGCATACTTTACGGAGGACAGAAATTAAAGTAACTGCTCTAGAAATTGATTTCCATCCTATGACATACTCGTAAGGAATCTCTGGAGATGTGGATCTAGTTGGTGCTCCATACCTTAGCTGTCTGTGAACTAGCAGGTTGTTTCCAGAATGTATAATATGATGATAGAAAGTTAGCTAGATCCCTCCCAGTCCTACCAGTCTTATATTTCCCATTATTTCATTTGCAGTTTCCTTTTTCATAATTCTCCCTTTTTCCCCTTTTTTATTTAATTTTCCCCCCTCTAACACATTTTCTTTTAAAATGGTTTTAAAGTATAAGGAGATATCCATTTGTATACTGAGCTCTTTGAAGGAAAACACAGATTGCAAATTTATCAAATAAGTGTAATTCTAGATTTTTCTTTTTATGTACTGAGCTTAAGTGGATATGAGATCTCATTCTTTTTAATATGGAAGTATTTGTGAATATTTCTAACTTTTGAAATAGTGAGATCTATAGAATTTTTTCCCCAGACCTAGGTAAGACCAAAATAGTTCATCCTTTTGCATCTACTTAGTGAATTAGAAATCTGATAATGAACTGTTTTTAAAAACTGAACATATAATGACTTACAATCTACCTGTAATATGCTCTCAAACTTTGAGTCAATTTAAATTTCATTATTTGTGTATTAAAACTCATATATTTTAACAAAATGATTTTATACCGCTATAAATAAAATAATGCCTAATAGAATTCATTTTACTGTAGATAAAATTTATGTACAGTTGGGTTTCTTTCTGTCTCTCTCTCTCTCTCTCTCTCTCTCTCTCTCAATATAGGTGAACAGCCATATACCAGGAATAGGATACCAGATTTTTGGAAATGCAATCTCTCTAATCCTGGGTTTAACTCCATTTGTTTTCCGACTCTCCCAAGCTACAGACTTGGAACAACTCACAACACACTCTGCTTCAGAACTTTATGTGATTGCATTTGGTTCTAATGAAGATGTCATAGTTCTTTCTATGGTTATAATAAGTTTCGTGGTTCGTGTGTCTCTTGTGTGGATTTTCTTTTTTTTGCTCTGTGTAGCAGAAAGAACTTACAAACAGGTGAGTATAATATAGAATTTTGAATAGAGAATATTTTATCCTTTTCATAATAGATAATTTCTGAAGTATTTTAGTATTTCATTAAATTATTTTGACCCGCTAATTATTTTCCTGTTTTGTTTTTGTAGTACTTAAGCAAATACAATCCTATAACAAGCCATATTTTGTTGATTTTTGTTTTTCTATGGTAATCTACTTGAAAATTAATCCTATCCTAATCTGTTTTTAGCGATTACTTTTTGCAAAACTGTTTGGACATTTAACATCTGCAAGGAGGGCTCGAAAATCTGAGGTTCCTCATTTCCGGTTGAAGAAAGTACAGAATATAAAAATGTGGCTATCTCTCCGGTCCTATCTTAAGGTAGAATGGTAGTGATAAAAGTACTCTTAACATGCTGCCTTCCTCTCAGAGTTTCTCTTTTTTCAATATGGATATATGTCTAAATGTATAGTCACCTGTGTACTCAACATGCTGCTGCGTAGTCATACTTAGTGTTCTTTTCAATCCATATTCAGAAATTGAAAATAAATGTTTAACTGGTTCTTTAGATAAAACACCTGAGGTCTGAAAGGCTTACATACATTTTTATGTAGATCATTCAAGATCAGATTGTCAAGATTTATATTTTATTTTTAATTTTTTAATTTTTTTAATTTTAATTTTTAATTTTTTTTAATCGAAGCATAGTTGACACACAGTGTTACATTAGTTTCAGGTGTACAACATAGTCATTCACCTCTGTGTGCTATGCTATGCTATGCTTACCACTACATGTAGCTACCGTCTGTCACCTTACAGCACTGATACAATACCATTGATTATATTCCCTAACCTGTGCCTTTTATTCCTGCGACTTACTCATTCCATAACTGGAAGCCTGTACCTCCTACTCCACTTTGCCCATTTTGCCTATCCGCTCACCCCCTTCCCTCTGGCAATCATCAGTTTGTTCTTTGTATTTATAGGTCTGATTCTGCTTTTTGTTTGCTTATTCATAGGTTTTGTTTTTTAGACTTGACATTAATCTTTTTTTCATAAATCTCACCAACTTCTACTCATTCAGAAGCTTAAAGATTTTATTCGTACCTAGAATGGTTATCAGAAGCCAGCAGAGGGAGCCCACTGCTTAAAAAAGAATTTAAAAAACTAATCAGTGAGTATCCTCACTGAAGTGGCCTATTACTATTTAAAAATATTAGCTTGCAGTTCTAAGCCATTCTCTTCATGCTGTTCTTTTCCCTTAATCTTTTAAAATAACTTTCCTAATTATGGCAGTAAGATATAAAAACTCAGGAGGGAAATGGGAAACTTCTGAATTAAGTTTAGGAAAGCACTTCTTCTGAGGATTATTTCTTTGCTACGTTAAGATGCAGTGATTTTCATTATGCATGGAGTAATCAGGCCTTAAATAAAGCTGGCCAGAAGATCAGAAACCCTCTGATATACCTAGATCTTTAATGCTTTTTATTTTGAAGTAACAATGAAAGAAGTGGAAAAAAGTTTGCACTATTGTCTACCCTTCTATTTAAAAAATTCATTGTTCTGTTCATTGATTTAATTTGTTAGTCTCCATGGGGAAATGCTAAAAATTGGCATGGATTATTTTTGCTCACTGTGAATTTTTTGTTATGTGGAGGGATGAATATGATCTTTGTTACGTGGCTTAGTGAGAAGCCATCTGTAATTCGTCCTCATTATCAATCTGTTATATAAGTAGATGTTGTATTCTTTTGTACATTGTTTGTTTCATTCAATAAACATGTATTTAATGCTAACCACTTAACATCCACTACTGATGACATGCAAGGCCTTACCTTTCGGAGCTTAAAATTTAGCGAGGAAAATCTGTAGCCCCAGACCTAGGAATTATCCTTGGTATTTATTACTTCCCTCTCTTGCATTTCCAACATCCAACTCATCACCATTTTCCACCCTTTCTACTTCCAAAATATATCTTGGATCCATTTACTTCTTTGTTTCCATGTCTGCAACCTGAATGAAACCTTCAATCATCTGCTTTGGGCTACTGTAGATGCCTGTTAACTGGCCTCCCTCCATTCAGGTTTCCTCCTTCCAATACATTCCTCAGTCTGCCACCAGAGATCTTTTTAAAATTTAGATTTCATTATATGATTCTTTAAAAAAATTTTTTTGAATGTTTTTATTTATTTTTGAGACAGAGAGAGACAGAGCATGAGCAGGGGAGTGGCAGAGAGAGAGGGAGACACAGATTCTGAATCAGGCTCCAGGCTCTGAGCTGTCAGCACAGAGCTCAACACGGGGCTTGAACTCACAGACTGTGAGATCATGACCTGAGCCGAAGTCGGATGCTTAACCGACTGAGCCACCCAGGTGCCCTTCATTATGTGATTCTTAAAACTTTCTGAGGGTTCTCCATTGCTCTTAAAGGACAAAATCTGAACAGGGCTTATCAATGCCCTTCGTGACCTAGCCCCTGAGGATATCCTGTCTCCCTTGTCTCATTTTGAAACACTTTCCTCTCTGCATTCCAGCCATACCAGACTGCTTCAGTTCTTTGAATGCAATATTATTTTTACTGTTTTGTGCTCTTGCACTTGTCCTTCCTTCTGCCAGGAACACTGCCATGTGCTATCATACCTGAGCACCCTATTCTGGTATAAATATCACAGTATCAGGAAGATCTTCCCAGGTTATCTTCCTAACTTGCCTGTAAGAGTTAGGAGTGTGGGCCTGGGAAAGATCTCCTTAAGGAAGTGATACTTAAACCAAATTCTCTACCAGTTTTCTCCGAGCATCCTTTACCTTTCCTTTATAGCACTTATTACAACTGATCACATATATCTGTGGCTATAAGCTTGATGTCTGACTTCCTGCTACTTCCTGTGAAGGTAGGGACCGTGTGTGTTTTGTTCTGTGCTGTATTTTCAGTGCCCAGCACAGCGCCTCATTCTGAGAAGGTGCTCAAGAAATATCTGTTGAATAAATGATTAGTGTTTGACAAAATATTTGGAATGAAAGGAAATGAAAAATGTGGAAGTTATGCTAAGAATTTTATGCTATGTATTCACCATGTTTACTGTATTGCAAATCCTCAGGAAATAGTAACACTTTGTAATTAAAATTCATCCAACAAATTAGGTATATTTTCAACATTGTAAGCTATGATCAACCTGCAGGGAGGGATCAACACTTTAATTGAAAGCATGGAATTAGCTGCTAATTAGTAAATATATTTAAAAGCATTTTTCCTCTTTTTCCCCAGCGTCGAGGTCCTCAGCGATCAGTTGATGTTATAGTTTCATCTGCTTTCTTGTTGACTATATCAGTTGTATTTATCTGTTGTGCCCAGGTGAGTTGACTTGTTCTGTGTAGAAAGTAGATAATCATATCTATAATTATTAGGCTCCAGAAGGCTTTCTAATAATAAACAACCACAGTAATAATATTATAAGGAAGCCTAGTTGTACAAGTTTTGAAATTGACCTTTTGCAGGTTTTTTTTCAGTAGAATAAATAAATGTGTCTTATTCATCTCTGTGTCATGAACAGTGGCTAGCATAGTCTCAGATGTCTATTGATTGAATATATAGTAATTACTTTTTCTCAGTCACTTACCTGGTTATCTTTATTTCCCAAAACAAACTTATTAGTGGCTAGAATTGCAATATTGTTTCAGACTGTTTTTCACAAATCTCTGCTTTATTCACATGTAGTATTCTTTCATTTTATATCTGAATCGTCGCTGTGACATGACTGCCTCAGGCTCTGAGAAAGAACTCTCGTTGTCCAAGACTAGTCAGGAAGCACAGAAGTATCTCAGGATATTCTGTGTTATAAAATTAAACTTCCATTTCAAGTACTGTGACATCCTAGATTACCTGAAGATTCTTCTGCTTTAAAATACTGTATAGTCCAGAGGGTGGGTGGAAACTTAGCTGTTTAATATTCATATATAAGCTCTTCTATGTACATATTACATGCATATCTGAGTTTATAAGACAGTAAGGGGCCAAAAATGAAGATAAAGCTAAAAAACAGAGCAGTTAAGTATATGTGTTAATGCTGTGAGAGCGCTAGGATGAGGAGGTGAGGTACACTGTCAATCTTCGTATCCTAGAGACTTGAGATTTAGGCCCACAAGAGGACAGAAGATGAGGCCTCAGCCTGCATACACCCTTATACATGCTCCCCCCCGTAAACCAGACCTCTTACGGGACTATGGTCTCCATGAAAAGGTAGAATAAGAAAAACAACCTGTCCACCAGCCCAGGAGGATAATAAGAAAGCTCATCTAACTCTGCCTGGACTCTGACTAGAATGGGGGGATAAGTCTCTGCCCTAAGAATATGTAACTGTAGGTCTGCCCTTATTAGAGGTTCAGGGTTTAAAATGTGCATTACAGATCTTGTCCTGTTATCTCCATGTCAAGAAGTTAATATAAAAAGCGGTCCTAGGATATTTGGCAGAAGCAAAACCAAGATTGGTTCTTGGGGAATGTGACTTCAGCCTAGGCCTCAGGATGTCCACAGATGAAGCCTCTTGAGGTTTCAAAACACTGAAGAAACCATCCATGTTGAGCCAGTCAGTGAACCAACAAGCAGGAGATTAGGTCTCCAGCTGCCTCAGATGATAAACTGATCAGATAAGAACTATAAGATAAAGACACAGATAACACTATGAAAAAAGAACAGAGAGATTTGAAAAAGAACTGACAGCACTTCAGAGAAACGAAAAATTCAGTTATTGACATTAACAACACAATAAAAAATAGCAGATTGAAGACAGCTAAAAATAGTGAATGGGAAATGGAAGAAGCTACCCAAAATATAGGACAGAGATAAAGAGATGGAAATATGAAAAGGAGATTGAAACATGGGAGAGCCAACATATATCCATAGGAATTCCAGATGGAAAGGAGGAGAGCAATATTTGGAGAGATAATGGCTAACAGTTTTTCTGTGTTGCTAAGACCTTAACTTCGGATTTAGGAAGCACAACAAGAATAAGAAGGAGCAATAAATATAAATCTACACTCAAGACACATTGTGGAAGAACTACAGAACACCAAAACAGAGAGAAAAATCGTAAAAGCAACCAGGAGGAAAAGACTGATTTCTTTACTTACAGTTCCTTATTGCATGTTAGCCTTTTGTTCCAAGTTTAATTTCCATGTTCCTGAAGTACATCCTGTAGTAGTTCTGTCTCTTATGAAGAGGCAGGCAAATACTAGCTATAAGAAAGCTGGTGAGTTCATATTAATATCAGATGAAATGACTGTAATCTAAGTTCAATGGGGTTTAGATAAAGGGAAGCGTGACAAAAATTAAAAGAATAATTCATCAAGGTCTTATAATTCTCAGCTTGTATGCATGTAATCCAGTAACTTCAAAATATATGTACAGATAGCCAAAATCAATAACACTAAGAAGTTATTTTTAAAAACCTCATTGGAAGGTTTTTTTTTTAATTTTTTTTTTTTAATGTTTATTTATTTTTGATACAGAGAGAGACAGAGCATGAATGGGGGAGGGTCAGAGAGAGGGAGACACAGAATCTGAAACAGGCTCCAGGTTCTGAGCTGTCAGCACAGAGCCCGACACGGGGCTTGAACTCATGGACCACGAGATCATGACCTGAGCCGAAGTCGGCCGCTTAACCGACTGAGCCACCCAGGCGCCCCAGTCATTGGAAGGTTTTAACACATTTCTTTCAGTAATTGATAGATTAAACAGACAAAAAACAAACAAACAAAAAACAATGAAGATATGTACCTAAACAAGATAGTTTAAATTTTGTTCTAAAATTAGAGAATACATATTCTTTTCAAACACAAGGACAGTTTACAAAACTTTCCTATGTACTTGGACACAAAGTAATTCTCAGCTGAGACAATGTAGACCACTTAATCTAACAGTAATGCAGTTACGGTAGAAAACAATGACAGCAGCAAAAAAACTCATACATTTGGAAATTTTAAAGCATGTAAATAACAAATATTTAGAAAGCATAGTGTATTAAACTGTAAGCTACTGACACAGTTGAGAAATTGTTTAAAGAATGCTAGTATAAATTACTTTATATCATTAAAGTTGAAAACCTAGGTGGACAATTTGTACAAATGCATAATGTACTAAATCTGACTCAAAAACTGAAAACCTGAGGAGACCTGTAACTACAAAGTAGTATTGATTCAATAGTTTAAAACTTTGCCACCAGCAAAAATCCTCTAGACCCATGTGGTTTTACAGTTGAATTTTGCCAATTATTCAAATAAACAGTAATTCTAATCTTACACAAAACACCTCGAGAGTAGAAAAAAGGGATTATTCCCCAACTCATTTTGTGACTAATAGAATCTTGACACCAATTGACTGGAGAGACAGTATAAAAATGGAAAACTGTGAGCTAATTTTCCTTATTAACTTCAATGCAAAATACTAGGAAGATGAAGCCAGCAACTTAATAACAATAAATATGCCATGACCAATATAGTTTATACCCGGAATGCAAAGATTTTCAACTCACAAATCTGGTTTGAGCTCCTGTAGTTGATTAAAAAGGGAAAAAACATATGATCATCTTAACAGATGCAGAAAACAAATTGGTGAATTTCAGTGGAGATTCATAATACAATGACTGGAAAGTACTATTCTTAATCTTAAAGTATATCTTTAAAAATTTAAAGCAGACGTTGTACATACGATATTTAGTACCTTAGGGGTATTTACTTTAAAATTGGGAGTAAGGCAGTTACCCTCTCTACCTTCTCGTCATGGGTTTTGATTACATTATTGATGTGTTTGAAATATTTCATAATAAATGTGGAATGTTTTTAAAATAAAAATACTATATTTGTGATCAATTTGTATGAAATAAAATGTTATTTCCTTTAAAAAAGAAATTGTTTCAATCACATTGCTGCTTCATGTTGCCTTTTTCGTACACTTTTAGTTGCTTCACGTGCATGAGATCTTCCTTGATTGTCACTACAATTGGGAACTAGTAATCTGGTGCATCTCGTTAACACTTTTTCTCCTAAGATTTGTTACCCTTGGATCAGAGACAAGTAAAAAATATAGCAATACCTCAATATTACTTACTGAACAGGTGAGAATGCATGTTTATTATAAGTTAATGCCTATAATCTACATATTAAACTAAAAATCTTTTCATTTACTTGCGGTTTTTTAGGAACCTGTTTTTAGATTGCTTTTGTGTTACAAAGAAAAACTTGACATTTGATAGGACATGAGCCTTTCTTCAATGTTCCTGCCTTGATATGGCTTTCAAATCTGACCTGTTGTTTTTCTGTTTCACTTTGATTTGACAAGAAGCAAGTACTATTTATAGAAGTGATGAACTTTAAACCATTAGTGGGATATGTTTGCTTGGCAGTCTAGCAGAGCCATATTTGAAGAAGTAGGAATTTTTATTCAGTAGGAAGGATAAAGCATAAGAGTTTTGATGGTTGACTTTGTTGTGTATTAATTTGTTTAATATTTTCCTTACCATTCCATAGGAATTACTCAAAGAAACTTACTGCAAGTGAAAATGTTTTGAGTAGTTTTGCCAGGGAAAGTATGATTTTTAAAAATCAGTAATCCTGTCACATGAGCTCAATTAAAGGGAAAGGGGAGAGCAGCAAACAAACCAATTGATCTACTTTAGTTATTACTTACTCTTTTGTTTGTTTTGGCTCTAGGAGTGTAAAGTATTTCACCTATTAAATAATGAAATCGAGTTTTCCTTTCTTGTGTCAGCTTTAATCTGAAAAGTTTAAAATTTTATTATAAAATGTTTACTGTAAGAAATTTGGAATATACAGTAAAGTATGAAGGAGAATATTAATGTCATCTATAATCTCAATACCCGGAGAAGCACCATGAATGTTTTAGTGACTGTCTTTCAGTTCCTTTTAAAAATGAATATTTGTTGTAATTTTAAGTATTTTTAACTATTCATTCCTCATTTTCATTCCTTTTTTTATAAAAGATAAACCTCTACTTGAAAATGGAGAAGAAACCTAACAAAAAAGAGGAACTGACACTAGTGAATAATGTTTTAAAGCTGGCTACTAAACTGCTAAAGGTAAAAATAAAACTGAAAATGGATATAATGTGGAATATGCTGTTCTGACATTTTATCTTAGTCTTTTGTTTGCAGATCCTATCTTATGTTTGGTTTTTATGATTATCCAAATTGTTTCCAAATTATATTTGAACACATTCATGTCATGTACATTTTACTTATTGTAAAACTAACCAGTGTGATCCAAATCATATCATTTTGAAATTTTAATAACTTTTGAAAATCTAAGACTTTAATGTTTAAAGTATTTAGAGGTTGGTATCTTTGGAAATTTTGCCTCCTAGTACTTAAAATAGGTTTCAAAAAGGGAGATTTGGTGTTAATTTGGAAATTTTCTCATTTTGTATTTCTCAGAGCAGTCTTCTGCGTGGCCTGAGTTAGCTTAAAAATTAGTAATACAGAGTAATTATAATAAATATATATCACCAATAAACCTTTAAATTTTCGAATCATTTTTGGTAACAAAAAATATAATTTCAAAATATTTGATGTCATAATAATACTCTTTGGAGGTAATTTGATAAAATATTTCTAGCATTGCTTTGCAGTGTTAGTAATGTTTTTCTTTCTTAAAAGGAAAATGTTTTTTAAAATCTCAATTTCTGTAACAAATTGAATATAATGTTTTCAGAGAATGGTGTAAAATTAGTAGTTTCTCAGTATTACGTTTAATTCTTCAGTCAATTAAAAAGTCTTAATTAGGTACTGCCTCACAGTATATAATAGGCCTTGACAAGCAAGGTTCAGAAGAGAGGCGGGTGGGCTTGTCTGGTACGTATGTGTTGAATATCTTCAGAGTGTAGGCACCATGCTAGACAGGATGAGACTTACAAGCAGCTTCAATCCCAGAGTAGAGGGAAATTTGAGAAACTAAAGTACAAAGCACAACAATGTGATCCTTTTTGATCACACACAGTCATATACAATCTTCTACTCAGAAACCTGGGAGTTAATATAGATTGGTTTTTCTCTGTCACTCTTCACTGCCAAGAAATTCTCAGGCCCATTGATTTAACCTCTCCAATATCCTCTAGTTCATCTCCGCTTCCCTATCAGTACTATCCTAGGTCAGGCCCTCATTGTCTCTCACTTGAGCTTTGATCCATTGAACAAAGCAGGCCTTCCTGCTTCTAGTCTCCCTGTTCTCCAGCGCGTTTTCCACAGTGCTTCCCTACTGCCTGTGACCTTTCTCATGTGCACATCTGATACACTCTTCCTGATTAAATTCATTCTGTTAGTACGATTTGTGTAAAGAATAACCCTTACCTAAGTAGCCCGTTTTACAAATTTGAAGGATTTCTTTCCTTGCAGTTGGCCCCTAACAATGCTGGGCAACCTGTAGCCATTCAAAGATGCCATGTTTTCATGTGTCTTATGGAATATCTATTACCTCCTCCCACTAAGTTTTAGGAGCACCTTCCTCTAGGACCCACTGCGTTTTTTAATACGTAGCTCTTTTATGGGAGACACAATTAATTATTTATTTGTATGTCTATTCAACTGTAAGGTCTGTCAGCACAGGGACTAAATCCTGACTTCCTAGAGCTTAACACAGGGCCTGCCATATAACTTTGAATCTGAGAATAAATAAATCATAGAATTTTAAATCTTTGAATCAATTAATTCTTATATTTGAAAAGTAATTGTCTTAAAGGGAGTTTTGTGTATGTATTAATAATAGCAGAAAATTTGGCTACTTTTCTAATTCTTGTGCAAAAAGGTATTATTCTCTTACATTTTTTGTTCTTATACTAGAAAATGTTTTCATACCTCTTGGTAATTATTAGACCAGTACTTTACTAGTCATTCATTTGAGACGGAAATTGCAGTTACAAATTTAGATCACAGAGTTCTTTTAATGGAAGTCACTTCTAAGAAAAAGAAAAACCTGAAAGTATATATATATAATATACATATATATATATAGTTTAAGTTTAACCAAGTTTATCCTTTCTAAAACTATCCACAATTTGTAACTGTTTTATGAAAGTTTTTTTCAAAAATTCTCATTGTATATTGCCCTGAATTAGTTTAACTCTTGATTCTTAATGTATTTCTGGGCTCATGTTTTTTGTTTTATGTTTTTTCTTTTGCTAGGAATTGGACAGTCCCTTTAGATTATATGGGCTTACAATGAATCCACTGCTTTATAACATCACCCAGGTTGTCATCCTGTCCGCTGTTTCTGGCGTTATCAGTGACTTGCTTGGATTTAATTTAAAGGTAAGAGTTTCCAAGTTTTTATGTTGTTTTTTCTTTTTGGAGAGAGAGAGAGAAAGAGAATCTTAAGCAGGCTCCACATGCAGCATGGAGCCTGAGGTGGGGCTCGATCTCACAACTGTGAGATCATGACCTGAGCCACAATCAAGAGTCAGACACTCAACTGACTGAGTCACCCAGGTGCCCCTTCCAGGTATATTTTTATTTCTTAGTGCCCTGTGACACCTTGTGACATTTATTTTACCCTGTCCGTCTTTTGAGATCTCGAATGCACAGTGGTGAAATCATTTTCATAATATTGTGCACAAAGAATGAATAATTTTCTTGGTTTATAATGCTCATGGAACTCCTAATTTGGAACAGTATTCATACAAATAGGATTCTTGTATAGAATAAGGTATTCATTTTTTACTCATAATCTGAATCTAATTTAGGTGATAAAAAAGGAAAAGAAGAGCCTTATTTCTTTTTTTGGCCAAAAGTTATTTATTATACAGCAATGCATATATCCCCCAGCATATGCACAACTCTTAGTGAGTAAGGTGTAGATTATTCATATTAAACAAGTGGTATATGTATATTGCTACTTCCCAGTAAAAGAAAGCAAGGGAAATCTGATTTTTACTTTTTTATTTAAGGTGAGTTACTCTTGAAAATGCAAGGATAAAAGAGTTTAAAATAGTAGAACCTATACTTGTTTATGAATGAAATTTAGATAATAGCATTATGTAATATAATTTATAAGTTACAGTATTAAAACTGACTCTAGGGGTGCCCAGATGGCTAAGTTGTTTGAGCTTCCAGCTTCTGCTCAGGTAATGATCTCGTGGTACATGAGTTGGAGCCCTGCATTGGGCTTGTTGCTGTTGCCGTGAAGCCTGCTTTAGATCCTCTGTCCCCCTCCCTCTCCCTGCCCTGCCCTCCGCTCAAGCGCACACTCTTTCTGTCTCCAAAATAAATAAAAAACATTTAAAAACATTTAAAAAAAAAACTGACTCTAATGGTTACTACTTCTATTATTTTTTCACTAGCTGTGGAAGATTAAATCATGACAATGCAGAGAAAAGAAGATGTAGCCTCTTTTCCAGAATAAGAGTACCAACTAAGCTGCCTGAAAGCAGTCACTGACTCTTTGCTTCAGGAGTCTCAGCTGGGAAATCGAAGTGTTTACATCAGACTGTCTTGTGCAATTCTTATATTTATTTTACTTGTTCACTGTTTTTTACATTTATTTTAGTCTTTATATTTTATTTTTAGCATTGATGTACTTAGTTGTCGAAAGGGTGATAAAACTGATATCCAGATACTTGAGATCCTGGTAATTGTTCATAAATAATTGACAAAATAACAAATCGTGAGAATAGAAGCCATTGCTAAGCCCCGTTTCTCCATCAATGCCGTGAACTTGCCTTACTTGAGGAAAACTTCTTTAACTTGGAATATTGCATTGGACTCAGCTAAACACATAAAGTGTGTTCTTTGGTGAATCAAGATCCAGTCAGGGTTTCGCTTGAATTATTTTGGAACAATGCCAGGATCTGAACTGATTAAGCTGCAGTTACACACCCTTCAGTATTAATATATATGGTATTACATAACAGGTCAACAAGTGCTCTTTGATGATAAAACTCTTAATAGAGCAATAATTGTAAATGGTTACCATACTGTAAGATATTTTGATAAAAATTAACTAGTAATAATTGTATTTATTTGAAACACTGGGCTGTTTGCACAGCTCCAACTGTGCATGCTCAAAATGTGCACTTTTTAAAATTGTTACTTTTAATGCGTATCTTTATATGGGGTATGTTATAGTGTACTAGGGCATGATATGGTATCCTTTTGAGTGAGGTATACACTCATCTCACAAGTGAAGTGCCTATTGATATTACTAAAGTACATTATTATGTTTACTCAAGTAAAATAATTTTCTCCCCATGGTACACTATAGTGTATACACACTCAAATGAACAACTTAAGAACAAGGTTAAGAACCAATAAAATATTCCTTTGATTGCTAGTTATAAAACTATATCCAAATTTTCAGAAAAGAGCTTCAGTTTGCAAATTCTATCCTCTAAACTTAACCTGGTGCATCCCCCTCACCTCCAATTTTATAAGGGCTATTTTAGATGCTTTTAACCTGGAAAGTTACCTACTCCCCCCACATACACATGCACACACAATTTGCCAAGTGTCCAAATGAGAACATATCATGTTGGCATGTTAGGTAGATAGGGCAAATATGGTGATATCTTACATTGGACCTTGATTTTAAGTTGTTACATTTGTACAATCAAGAATATATTAGGAATTACATAAAACATGAAATGTTTTTGCAATTTTTTTTTAACTGGGTATCTAGTTTCTAAAACAAAGAATTTATTTGAAACAGTATAGAATTTTCTTGGTGCAAGGTATATCATGTTGAATATCCTCACATTTTTTACCATGTTTTAGGGAATTTATTAAAATAATTAATTGTAAATGATTTATTTGATTGGTGCAGTTTTAATCCCCAAATCATAATCTTAAGATCAGGAATGTGTAGAGAACAGAGCCATGTCATAATATCACTTTGCTCTTACCATTCCTTTTGATCAGCCTCATTGTGTAGTATATTTTCTTTATGTAGAAAACAACAAAAGCAATTTGTTTTATTACCTATGTTCTCCTATGTTTAATAATGACCAAAGTGCATTCTGAGTTCTTTCAAGGAATGTATTACTGGAGCTTTAAGAACATACTTATTTTCTCATGTGGAAACTTAGGCTTTGTTTGATATGTTTCTTCTTCCTCTATTGTCTAATGTTGAGGTTGTTTTTAGGAATTATATTTTATAAACTTTTTCAGAATAAGGTACATACCTATACAGAACTTAACATTTTGCACAGAATATATCAAATATATTTTGAGAAAAAAAAGTACAGCATGAGTTCTGTTAGGAATAAAAGATGAAACTATTGTATCTCACAAAAAAAAAAAAAACTTATTTCAGAATGGAAATATTTTTGAGAAAGGTAGCTGAGTATACTGATTTAGGAAAATGCTTGTTTTGGATTGAAGTTCATTTTAACTTAGAGTTGGGAGTTGATTTATTGAGTACAGTATACCTCTCAACAACCTATAAATACTATGAATTATGTCTCTAATGTGGGCAGCAATAGAATACCAAAAGGAAAAAGTTGTCATTTTAAGCAATTTCAAAATATTAATGGAATTGTTTTCAAAGCAGAAAAAATTGACATTTGCTGCCTTTAAGAATACCATGAATGTAAGAAATTGAAAGAAATTGTAACATATCACATAATATAGAAAAGGCAGTTCAGAGATAGAATTGTGGCAGATGTTGTGTGTTAACTGTTGTTTCTTTGCCACATGTGTTGTAATTGAACGTTTGAACAGCAAGTTTAAAATAAAATATTCTATGCTGACAGTGTTAAACTGAAGGTTTTCTGTTGTTTTCTTTTCATTTTAAATTCATATATATTTCTATGGTAATGTTGTATTTACTATAGCATAAACTTTAGTTATCACTCTTAGATTTCAGACGAGTGGAAATAAATTTTTTAAAACTTCCCGACATTTAAGATTTTGTTATGATTCTCAACATGAAAGAATATCTTCCGCCACCAAAATGCTATGATGTCATTAATTTTTTTTTTTTTTTTTTTTTTTTTTTTGCTTATTTGTTTGTATTTAAATACAGAAAACTGGCCATGGCCTGGGATATTAAAGCTCATTGTCAGAAGGATAGTGGTATTTTTAATCAAACAGTTTGCCACATGAGTTCAGCATGAGAGATCATGGCCAAAAATAAGATGGGTAAGCATTCTAATATTTCTATTGATTGGTACAAGTGTTCATAGGACTTTAATTAATCAGGGACTTTTAATTCAATTGCACTTTGCAACTTACCTTAAGCTTGGAATTGGCTCTTTCAATGAGTCTCCCTTCAGAATGCAAAATAGAGCATATGGCTGGCATGTCTTTGAATTGCCGTATCATTTAGAACACTGATTCTCAACCCTTTTTCTGCCAAGTCTGTACAAAGGATACCTCAAATGCTTATCAATAGCACTGGCTCCTCACAGAGCCTACCTACTGGGGGTGAGACTGTGGATCTAGGAGGCAGTATATTTTTTAAAAAGTGTTCCCCAAGTGACTTGGAAAATTTGTCCCACCTGTCACTCCTCACCACCTTGAGAATTACTACCTTATGATCAGGAATTTTGTAGAATGTAAATTCCATGAGATTTTAACTGCATTCACCACTGTATTCCTAGCACATAAAATGGTACCTGATACATAGAAAAATCTCAGTCTATTGAATGAATGAATGAATGAGTCACATAGGCCCTTAGACACCACCTAGTCCAACGTCCTTATCAGATAAAAAACCTGTCGTCACAAAAGTGGTTAGGAAGCTTGCCCAAGGTTGCTATACTTTGTTAATGATAAAACCCACATTTTCTTTTATTCCCTTTGAAAGTATATTCTATAGAGACAAAGAAGATGGAAGAGTAGGAGGACCCTAGGCTTGTCTCATCCCATGAATACAATTAGATAACTGTCAAGTCATCCTAAATACCCCAGAAATTGACCTAAAGACTGGCAGAACAAATTCCATAACTGAAGGTCGAGAAGAGGCCACATTGAAGAAGGTAGGAAGTTCAGAGAAATGGATTTTGGATGTTGCAGAGGGGAGACAGCCATAGTCACACAGAAGGGCGAAAGGGAGAGGAATGCACAGGGGAACACACAAGAAGAATGTTTCCCCATAGCCATTGGCTTGGAAAGTGAGAGGGGCTGAATTTTGTGAGTTCTTGCAACCAGTGGGGCTTAAGGCCTGAAGTTTTAAAGATGAGCAGGCTTGGCTGGGATAGAGCCTGGAGAGCACTGTGCTGCTCCTAGAGAGAAGGCAAGCAAACAATACAGGGGTATATACAGTGTGGAAACTGACCTGAAGAACACCGGGAGCACATGGTGTGAAGACTATTTGGAGCATATCCCTGAGTGGCAGTGTTCACGGGGACACCTCTCCTGGAAGAAAAATTGGCCAGCACCATTTCTCCTCCCCTGCCCTTCAGCATAAACACAGAGTTACCTGTGGGACGCAACACATTGTGGACACTGGCTGCCTAACTTGCTTATCTAAGGCCCACCCCCTGTACTCTGGTGGAACTGCCATTCTCAGTCACATTTACCTCAGTCCCAGTACAGCGAGCCCCTCCTTAAGAAGACCAACACAAACCCCTGCCTGCACATCTCCTGACCAGAGAGTTTTGCAGGGCCTCATTTACAGTGGAGGTGGTGACAGGTCTCATTTCACAAGCAGACCAGATCACACCTAGTTGAAGCTCACCACATTCAGGCCAGGGACCAAATAGTGCCCACAGCAAACAAGGAGAGCCTCAGCAGACAACTGGCCTGAAGGATAGAGCATCCAGAACACAACAGGAGAGAGCACATGGCACATACTGGAGACACTCCTAAAGTGCCAGGCCCTGGGCACTACATGACTTCGTCATAAGGCCATTACTTTCAGGAGTAGGAGACACAACTGGCTTTTCTAACATAGAGAAGCAGGTGGAAACTAGACAAAATGAGAAGACGGAGGAATTTATCCCAATTGAAAGAACAAGATAAGGCCACGGCCAGAGATCTAAATGAAACAGATATAAGTAACATGCCCAATGGGGAATTTAAAGCAATGATAATAAGTATACTCACTGGACTTGAGAAAAGGATGGAAGGCATCAATAAGACCCTTACCACAGAGATAAAAAAGTTAAAAAAGAATCAGAGATGAAGAGTGAAATAAATGAGATTAGAAACACACGTGATGCCATGAACAGTGGGTTGGAAGAAGCAGAGGAACGAATTAATGATCTAGAAGACAAAGTAATGGAAAGCAATGAAGCTGAGTAAGAGAAAGAATTATGCAACATGAGAATAGACTTAGGGAACTGACTCCATCGAATATAATAATATCTGTATTATAGGAGTCCCAGAAGAGGAAGAGAGAAAAGAGGGCAGAAAATTTATTTGAAGAAATAATAGCTGAAAACTTCCCTAATCTGGGGAAGGGAACAGACATCCATATCCAGGAGGCACAGAGAACTCCCATCAAAATGAACAAAAGCAGGCCCACATGAAGACATAGTGTAATTAAATTTGCAGAATATAGTGATAAAGAAAAATCTTAAAAGCAGTAAGACAAAAGATAGTGATTTATAAAGGAAAACCCATAAAGATAGCAGATTTTTCTACAGAAACTTGTTAAGGCACAAGGGAGTGGCATGATATATTCAAACTGCTTAATGGGAAAAATCACAGCCAAGAATACTCTATTCAGCAAGGCTGTCATTAAAAATAGAAGGAGGGGCACCTGGGTTGGGCTCAGTCGGTTAGTGTCCGACTTCAGCTGAGGTTGTGATCTCACGGTTCATGGTTTCCAGCCCAGCGTTGGGCTTTGTGCTGACAGCTCAGAGCATGGAACCTGCTTCAGATTCTGTGTCTCCCTCTCTCTCTACTTCTCCCCCACTCATGCTCTGTCTCTCAAAAATAAATAAACATTTTTTAAAAATCAAAATAAGAGAGTTTCCCAGACAAACAAAAACTAGTTTGTGACCACTAACCCAGCCCTGCAAGGAATATTAAAGGGGACTCTTGGAATGGAAAGAGGAGACCAAAAGTGACAACATAACAGTAGGAAACACAAGAGCAGTAAAAATGAGTATTTCTGTAAAAAATCAGTCAGAAATTCACACACACACACACACACGCATAAAGGATGTAAAATGTAACATATACCTAAAACATGGGGAGGAAAGAAGAAAAGAATGGGTTCAAACCTAAACAGCCATCAACTTAATATACACTGCTATATAAAGAAAAGGTTATATACAAATCTAATAGTAATCATATATCAAAAACCACTAATAAACATGGAAAGAATAAAGAGAAAGAAATCCAAATATGTCACTAAAGAAAATTAGCAAAACGTGAAAGATAGAAAGACAAGAAAGGATCAAAGAAAATCTCCAGAGACCACCACAAAACAAGTAATAAGATGATAATAAATACATATGTATATCAATAATTACTTTGAATGTAAATGGACTAAACACTTCAATCAAAAAACAGGGTGTCAGGAAGCCATCAAGATCCTCAAGGAGAAAGCAGGCAAAAACCTCTTTGATCTTGGCCACAGCAACTTCTTAACATGTCTCCAGAGGCAAAGAAAACAAAAGCAAAAATGAACTCTTGGGACCTCATCAAAATAAAAACTTCTTCACAGCAAAGGAAACAATCAGCAAAACTAAAAGGCAACCGACAAAATGAGAGAAGATATTTGCAAATGACATATCAGATAAAGGGTTAGTATCCAAAATCTATAAAGAACTTCTTAAACTCAACACCCAAAAAACAAATAATCCAGTGAAGAAATGGGCAAAAGACATGAACAAACACTTCTCCAAAGAAGACATCCAGATGGCCAACTGACACATGAAAAAATGCTCAACATCACTCATCATTTGGGAAATACAAATCAAAACCACAACGAGATACCACCTTACACCTGTCAGAATGGCTAACATTAACAACTCAGGCAACAACAGAGGTTGGTGAGGATGCAGAGAAAGAGGATCTCTTTTGCATTGCTGGTGGGAATGCAAGCTGGTGCAGCCACTCTGGAAAACAGTATGGAGGTTCCTCAAAAATTTAAAAATAGAAGTACCCTATGACCCCAGCAATTGCACTACTAGGTATTTATCCGAGGGATACAGGTATGCTGTTTCGAAGGGACACATGCACCCCCACGTTTATAGTAGCACTATCAACAATAGCCAAAATATGGAAAGAGCCCAAATGTCCATCGAAGGATGAATGGATGAAGAAGTGGTGTATATATACAATGGAGTATTACTCGGCAATCAAAAAGAATGAAATCTTGCCATTTGCAACTACGTGGATGGAACTGGGGGGTATTATGCTAAGTGAAATGAGTCAGTCAGAGAAAGACAAAAATCGTATGACTTTACTCATATGAGGACTTTAAGAGACAAAACAGATGAACATAAGGGAAGGGAAACAAAAATAATATAAAAACAGGGAGGGGGACAAACCAGAAGAGAATCAAATATGGAGAACAAATTGAGAGTTACTGGAGGGGTTGTGGAAGGGGGGGTGGGCTATTTGAGCAAGGGGCACTAAGGAACCTACTCCTGAAATCGTTTCACTACATGCTAATTTGGATGTAAATTTTAAAAAATAAAAAATAAAAAAAAAACAGGGTGTCAGAATGGATTAAAAAAAAAAAAACCCTATGTATATGCTGCCTACAAGAGACTCATTTTAGACCTAAAGACACCTGCATATTAAAAGTAAGGGGATATGGGGACATCTGGCTGCCTCAGCTGGAAGAACATGTGACTCTTGATCTTGGGGTCATGAATTTGAGCCCCATGTTGGGTGTAAAGATTACTTAAATAAAATTTAAAAAAGAATAATAAAAGTGAGGGGATAGAGAAACATTTATCATGCAAATCGATGTCCAAAGAAAACCAGAGTAGCAATACTTATATCAGACAAACTAGACATTGAAACAGAATGTAACAAGAGACACAGAAGGGCACTATGTAATAATAAAGAGGGTAATCCACCAAGCAGATACGATGATTGTAAATATTTATACACCCAACATGGAAGCACCCAAATACATAAAACAATAACAAAGGAAGTAATTGATAATAATACAATAATAGCATGGGACTTGAACATGCCACTTACATCAACGGAAAGATCATCTAAACAAAATAAACAAGGAAACAATGACTTTGAATGACACACTGAACCAGATGGACTTAACAGATATACGCAGAACATTCCATCCTACAGCAGAATACACATTCTTTTCAAGTGCACATGGAACATTTTCTATAATATCACATATTAGGCCACAGAACAGGCCTCAACAAATTCAAGAAGATCAAAATCATACCATGTGCCTTTCTGACCACAACACTATGAAACTAGAAGTCAACTACAAGAAAACATCTGGAAAGACTGCATATACATTAAGTTAAATAACATGCTACTAAACAATGAATGGTCAACCAAGAAATCAAAGAAGTTATTTAAAAATACATGGAAACAAAATGAAAATACAACAGTCCAAAACCTTTGGGATTTGGCAAAAGTGGTTCTAAGAGAGAAGTATATAGCAATACAGGCATACCTCAAGAAGCAAGAAAAACCTCAAATAATCTAACCTTACACCTAAAGGAACTAGAAAAACAACAACAAAGCCTAAAGCCAATAGAAGAAAGGAAATAATAAAGATTAGAGAAGAAATAAATGATATAGAAACTTAAAAAAACAAACAAACAATAGAACAGATCAGTGAAACTGGAGCTTTGGAGAAGTTATTTGAAAAAGTAATGTTGATAACTCTCTAGCCGGGCTTATCAAAAAGAAAAGAGAAAGGACCCAAATAAAATCACAAATGAGAGAAGAGAAATAAACAACCAACACCACAAATATACAAAGGATTATAAGGGAATATTATGAAAAACTATATGCCAACAAATTGGATAACCAGAAAAAATGGATAAATTCCTAGAAACATAAATTACCAAAACTAAAACAGGAAGAAATAGAAAATTTGACCAGACCAATAACCAGCAATGAAATTGAATCCATAATCAAAAGCCTCCCAAAAAACAAAAGTCCAGGACCAGATGGCTTCACAGGCAAATTCTACCAAATATTTAAAGAAAAGTGAATCCCTATTCTCAAATTATTCCAATTATTTTGGAATATTCCTTATTCTCTCAATTGTTCCAAGTATTTTGGTTGAATACAACCAAATACAACATCCATTCATGATAAAAATCCTCAACAAAGTAGGTTTAGAGGGAACATACCTCAACATCCTAAGGGCCTTAAATGAAAAATGCACACTAACATCATCCTCAATGGAGGAAAACTGAGCTTTTCCTGTATGGTCAGGAATGAGACAGGGGTGTCCACTCTCACCACTTCTATTCAACATGGTACTGGAAGTCCTAGCCACAGCAATCAGACAACAAAAAGAAAGAAAAGGCATCCAAATTGGCAAGAAAGAAGTAAACTTTAACAGTATTTGCAGGTGACAGGATTCTACATATAGAAGACCTTAAAGGCTGGGGCGCCTGGGTGTCAGTTGGTTCAGTGTCCAACTTTAGCTCAGGTCATGGTCTTGTGGTCCATGAGTTCAAGTCCCACGTCGGGCCCTGTGCTAATAGCTCAGAGCCTGGAGCCTCCTTCAGACTCTGTGTCTCCCTCCCTCTTTGCCCCTCCCTCACTCACAACGTCTCTCTCTCAAAAATAAATATACATTAAAAAAATTTAAAAAAAGAAAACCTTAACAGCTTCACCAAAAATCCTGCTAGAACTGATACACCAATTCAGTAAAGTTGCTGGATACAAAATCATTGTACAGAAATATCTGCATTTATATGCATCAATAATGAAGCAGCAAAAAGAGAAATTAAGGAATCAACCCCATTTACAATTGTACCAAAAATAATGAGATACCTAGGAATAAACCTAACCAAAGAAGTGAAAGACCTATACTCTGAAAACTATAAAACATTGATGAAAGAAATTGAAGAACTTCCATGCTCATGGGTTGGAAGAACAAATATTGTTAAAATGTCTATATTATACAAAACAATCTAAACATTAAATGCAACCCCTATCAAAATACCATAAGCATTTTTCACAGAGCTAGAACAAACAATCCTAAAATTTGTATGGAAACACAAAAATCCTGAATAGCCAAAGCAATATTAGAAAAGCAAAGCTGTAGACATCAGAATTCCGGACTTCTAAGTTAATATTACAAAGCTGTAGTTATCAAAACAGCATGGTACTGGCACAAAAACAAATACATAGATCAATGGAACAAATAGAAAGCCCAGAAATGAACCCACAATTATATGATCAATTAATCTTCAACAAAGCAGGAAAGAAGAGCCAATCGGAAAAAGACTGTCTCTGTTCAACAAATGGTGTTGGGGAAAGTGGACAGCAACATGCAAAAGAATGAAACTGGACCATTCTCTTTCACCATACACAAAAATAAACTCAAAATGGATTAAAAACCTAAATGTGGAACCTGAAACCATAAAAAGTCCTTGAAGAAAGCACAGGCAGAAATTTCTCTGACATTATCTGTATTAACTTTTTTCTAGATAGGTCTTCTAAGGCAAGGGAAACAAAAGCAAAAATACACTGTCAAGACTATATCAAAATAACAAGCTTTTGCACAGCAATGGAAACAGTCAACTAAAAGGCAACCTACTATATATGGGAGAAGATATTTGCAAATGACATATCCAATAAAGGGTTAGTATCCAAAATACATAAAGAACTTACAAAACCTAACACCCAAAAAAGGAATAATCCAATTAATAAACGGGTAGAATACATGAATAGACATTTTTCCAAAGACATACAGATGGCTAGCAGACACATGAAAAGATGCTCAGGGACACCTGGGTGGCTCAGTTGGTTAAGTGTCCAACTTTGGCTCAGGTAATGATCTCATGGTACATAAGTTCAAGGCCCACATCGGGCTCTGTGCTGACAGCATGGAGCCTGTCTGTGATTCTCTCTCTCCCTTTTTCTCTCTTACCCTCCCCAGCTCTCTCAAAAAATAAAAGAGATGCACAATCAACATCACTCATCATCAGGGAAATGCAGATCAATACTACAATAAGATATCATCTCACATCTGTCAGAATGTCTAAAGTCAACAACACAAGAAACAGCAGGTTTGGGGGAGGATGTGGAGAAAGAGGAACCCTCTTGCCCTGTTGGTAGGAATGCAAACTTATGCAGCCAGGGTGGAAAATAGTACAGTTTCCTCAAAAAGATAAAATTACAACTACCCTAGGATCCTGCAATTGCAGTACTAGGTATTTACTCAAAAAATACAAAAATACATGCACCCTGATGTCTATAGCAGCATTATCTACAACAGCCCAAGTGCCCATCCACTGATGAATGAATAAAGAAAAAATATGTGTGTGTGTGTGTGTGTGTGTGTGTGTGTGTGTGTGTGTGTATACACATATATACATACATATATATGAATATTACTCAGCCATGAAAAATTAAAATCTTGCCATTTGCAATGACATGGATGGAACTAGAGAATATTACGCTAAGCAAAATAAGTCATTCAAAGAAAGAGAAATACCATATGATTTCACTCATATGGAACTTAAGAAACAAAACAAGCAAAGAGGAAAAAGAGAGAGAGAGGCAAACCAAGAAACAGACTTAACTATGGAGAACAAACTGATGGCTACCAGGAGGTAGGCGAGGGGATGGGTCAAATAGGTGATGGAGATTAAGGAGTGCGTTTGTCATGAGTACTGGGTGATGTATGGATTTGTTGAATCAGTATATCATATACCTGAAATGAATATTACACTATGTTAAATTAAAAAATAATTAAAATACTTAATCATGGGAAAATATTCTGGAGAGAACAAAGATACTGATAAGTTATCTGTCCACATTTGTAGTGGGGTAATAATATAAAGTAATAGGCCTTGGCAGTAGGAAAAAATCAGAAGTCATTTGACATCTGCCTGTTCAACTCTCTGCAGTGTGGTTTGTTGGAAAGTACATATGCTTTGGAGTCAAACTTGTTTTACAATCTTGGGCAAATTACTTACCCATTTGTGAGTTTTGGTTTTCTCAGCTGTAAATTACTGACAGTGATACTAATATCTATCCTACAGGGCTACTAGGAGGATTAATGAGACAGCATATGGAAAGCACCTAGCTTAGGAACTGACATGTATGGGTTATGCAGAAAGGTCGGTTCTTTTTCCTCTTCAAATAAGTAATGGCTTAGGACAATTAACAAGGATTTCCAAGGTAAACCATTCATATTTCATATGGTGTCATGTGCATATCTGTCAAATATGATACATAATTAATAATTATGCTTCATATAAATGATCATACACAAAGAGTTCTTTTCAAGGATTCAACATTTAATTCCTTCTCTTTATAAGCAGGCATACTAAAATATGGAAGGGAAGTTTTCTCATTCTTTTTTTTTTTTTTTTTTTTTAATTTTTTTTAACGTTTATTTATTTTTGAGACAGAGAGAGACAGAGCATGAATGGGAGAGGGTCAGAGAGAGGGAGACACAGAATCTGAAACAGGCTCCAGGCTCTAAGCTGTCAGCACAGAGCCTGACGCGGGGCTTGAACTCACGGACTGTGAGATCATGACCTGAGCCGAAGCCGGCCACTCAACCGACTGAGCCACCCAGGCGCCCCAGGGAAGTTTTCTCATTCTTATGTAAGCCTACATGTTATATCCAATTATGAACAATTTTGCTTAATTCTCAGGAGTATATTCTATTCATATCTTTCCATTGTTAGATCTCTGTTTCATTTATATATGGATTCTCTCATTAATAACACCCTGGAGCTTTTTTATCTTCTGCCTTGTCTCAACCCTCAACCTTAAGTTGTCTGCTCACTGTTCATGCTCTGAGTTGCGAGAACATCTGACTTGACTTTTGACAAATTGCACTTATCAAGATTTTACTGGAACCTTTGAGTTGTATATTTGACAGGTTGTTTGTTTTGTTTTAATCAGTCTCTTGTACATTTGTATGTTCTCTACAATGGCTCTTCCAAACTTCCTCTGTCATCCCCCAGCTCCTAAATCCCTCTCATCCTATAACTATCAGCAATTGACATCATCATGTGTGAATTGTATCACTTTCCTCCTTTGTCACCTCTGTGGAACAAGTGTTGCTCTGTGAGGCCATCTGTCCATCAGTGCTCAGGATTCTGTCCCTGCCCTTCTATATAATACTTCTTGGTTTTGCCCTGCCATCATCATTAATCTTTTCCTTGTCTGATGTTGTAAGCTATTTGGATTTCAGTGAGAACTGCTTTGATCTAGAGTGTGAGAACACTGTTTCAGGTTTATAGGTTGGCTGGAACCATGGTATACTGGATGGCACTGTGAGGGCTCGCCATACCCTCAGCCTTTGTCTAAACAAAGCAGGAAGTTGTTTCTTCATGTTCATCAAGCTTTGTTGGACTATACAGGTATTCCCTGCTTTTTGAAAGTTTGTGTGACGCCACTTTGCTCTTATGAAAGACCTACATTAGTACCTGTTTCCTCTAACCAAAAGAAACCAAAGAGGATTTTGGCTATTAATGAGAAAAGGCGAAAAGTGAAAGTGCCTTCAACATTTGTTTTGCAGCCGTTATAGAAGGAGTAGGCACCCTGAGCCCCAAGAGTAGTACTCCCAATCTCCTTCCAGGGGACCACACTCAGCATCTCAGCATCAAGCTGCCGTAGTTTTGAACTGTGTCCTCAATTTATTGTGTGCATCCATTAGCAAGATGAGCCCTAAGATGTCTGAAAAGCCTAAAACAGGTTATTTTTTTGGGTCTGGGAACACTAAAAAAAAGTAATGGTAATTGCTTCTTCACTTTATGCTATTCAGTTTATGAAATAGGAATGCTGTTCTTTCAGATAGCAAGAGTAAACTATTAACTTTTCCCTCAGATGCAGCTGATTGGTGCCCAGCCCTAAAGCAGCCAGCCGTTTTATGGGCCTGTGAGTAACCTGTGAAACCAGCTGGCACAAGATCTGTGCCCAGTGGAGGCACTTCTACCCTTGATGGTGACTTGCTGACCCAGTGTCTCTCTGTTACCGCAAGTTTGAGTCAGGATACTGTGTTAAGCAGGGAGAGTTGCTAGAAAAGCAGAGACCCAAGAGAAGTCATGAATTAATCAGCAGAACCATAAAGTAGAAAGGAGGTACTTATAGTGGAGAAGGGAGAAGCAACTAACAGAAATTACCCCAAACTGGCAGAGAACTGAGTGATAGCTTGGTAGACTGTGTTATTGGGTCATTAGTCTCAGACTGTGGGAGCTTCATTCTATGTCCCGAATCATGAGGCCACATGTCCTGTTTATCTTATGATAAATTCATCACCTGAAGTAACAGAATGATGATTCTCATCCTGAATAAGACTTACACATTTGGCTGCCTGTTCAATCTTGAGCCTTTTTTCTTCTCTAATTAGTTCTCACTCTTTCTACCCATATCGAGTTAAGTGTACTGCTTGGCAACCTACCCTTTCAGCATATTTAGGCATCCTCTCTGTCTATAAAATAATTGTCAAACTCAGTGCCAAGAGTTGTGCTTGTTGCTTAGTTTATAGAAAGTTATTTAGTTCTGTGTATTCAACAGTGACCTGAAATTCAAATTAGTGGCTTGTTTTCTTTATTGTCTTTTAAAGCTAATCCAACTCTTACTGCCAAATTTAATCATTGACTTTCTGAAGTTATTTAATAATCTCCTTGACAGATAGGTTTTCAGGAGTTCAGGGTTGTTTTAGTCAAATTCTCTTACAAGTTTTGATCAATTATTTATATATGAGAATTTGTATTTTTCCCAACCTTGGTACTAAGAGGTATGCTTTAAGGCAAACTAGACTTGTTGCCAAAGGCTATAACCAGTTTGCATCCCTTGGGATATATGCCCAGTGTTAGCAAATGCATTTACTTGTTTTTGCCCAGAAATGCAGACTTGGAGCTAGCAGCTATTCTGCCTTCTATTTATATCCTTCCTATTGCTCTCAGCCAGAACTGCTGGGTCAGATTAGTGGTACTGGAAGATTCTAACAACATGAATTGTGCTGTTTGGGAGAAGACATTGGGGTAAGATGTTAGCCTTGGAAATGTGGGAAACAGACCAAGTATTTTTATTTGTTCATTCATTCATTCATTCACATTTATTTATTTATTTATTTATTTATTTATTTATTTATTTTAAGAGAGAGAAAGACAGCATAAGTGGGAGAGGGGCAGAGAGAGGGAGAGACGGAATCCCAAGCAGGCTCCATGCTGTCAGCACTAAGCCTGATGCAGGGCTCAATCCCCAAAACCACGAGATCATAACCTGAGCTGAAATCAAGTGTCGGATACTTAACCAACTGAACCACCCAGGTGTCCCCAGGCCAAGTACTTTAAAATTCCAATTGTATTCAGTTTCTCTTTCATCCATTCCATGAATAGTTTTTGAATATTATGTGCTAGACAGTGAGCTAGGTACTAGATATATGGAAATTAAAATATAGTCCATCCTTTCATTTAACTTGGATGTTAGATGAAAGTATAATACTTATTTGGTATAGTCATCCAAATAAATTAGTTTGAAGGAGGTACATGCTATAATGGATTTGCTAGTGTAAATAAGTGTCATAAGCAAGCAGTAGTATGGCTAGAAGATGAGTTTGTGAAGCCAAGGAATTTGAATTTTGTCCTCAAAGATGAGGACAGCCTCCTACAGTATTGGCATGTCATAGTTGCTTGCTGAATACTAAATTGAGATGTCACATTCTTCACTGGGACACATAGTCCCCAGCTCCAGGCTGAGAATTAATTTTGTTAACTTAAAATTTTAGTACATGTTAAGGACTCTGTTGGAATTTTTATGTAATTAAAAAAAAAAAAAAAAACTGGGGCATCTGGGTGGCTCTGTTGGCTAAGCGTTTGACTCTTGATCTCGGCTCAGGTCGTGATCTCACGGTTTGTGAGTTCGAGCCCTGCGTTGGGGCTCTGCCCTGACAGTACAGAGCCGACTTGGGATTCTGTCTCTCCCTCTCTCTGCCCGTCCCCTGCAGACTCTCTCTCTCTCTGTCTCTCTCTCTCTCTCAAAATAAATAAACTTAAAAAAAAAACTGACAGGAACACCTGGGTCATTCAATTGGTTAAGCATCTGACTCTTAATATTGGCTCAGGTCATGATCTCACAGTCATGGGATTGAGCCCCGTGTGGGGCTCCATGCTGAGAACGGAGCCTGCTTGGGATTCTGTCCCTCCCTCTCTCTGCCTCTCCCCACCTCTCTCTTTCTCAAAATAAATAAATAAATGTTTAAAAAAAAAACAAAACAACCCTGACATGTCACAAATCTGTATCCAAGAATGTGTATAATTAAATTAACCTCAGTTGGATGACAGAGTTAATTTATAATTATTTGCAAAATGATTTTTTTTTAAATTATAGAATAACCCAAGTCATGGGCACTATGATAAAGATTATGGGTTCTGGAATCAGGCAGAGCTGTGATTCTTTGCATGTGTATGACCTTGGCCAAGTTACCTTACTTCCCTGATTGTCTTCTGTAAAATGTGGTGGGGAGATGCTAATGTTGGAGCCTCATGCAGTTCTTGCAAGTATGAAATCAGAGAGGGTTTGTGTAATGGGCATAAACTTGCTCTACAACACTCCTGTACAGCAAAACATCATTTTTTTTGTCCTCAATTAAACTATATCTGGCACTGAGCCCCTGCTCAAAAGACTATCAAGAATTCAGTCTGTTAAGTTTGGAGGAACCCCTCCTCCCTGGATTGATACAGAAATCCAGTGGATTCAGCCAGCGCCTAGAAAGTATGGAAATGGCCTGGTCCTTATTCTCTGATAGTAGCTTTTCCTCTATCCTGCCGCTTCTGCCTGGCTGACAACCTCTTGTGTGTGTTGGGCTGACTCCAGACTCAGCCTCACAATCCTCACCTGTGCTTCAAAGCCTTAAGATCTCAGTGCCTGTCTCCTTCCACACACACCCCTCAGCCGTGCTCCGTTGGGCACATCTGCAACCTCTCTGGAAGACGAGCCCCTCTCCCAGCAACTCCCACCCCATGTTTCCATGAGCTGCTTTCCATCCACCAGACTCCCAAGCCAAAGTCTGGCTGAGGAGTTGTCTTCTGGGACCTGACAACTTCTACTGTCAGCCCAGAGCTCCAATAGCAGTGGTCCCCATGGAGGGGAGGGAATCCAGCTCAAAATAGGGTTGTGTGATGATCTTCTTGGAACAGTGGAAGGACGCTGCTTATTCTTCTAAGTCTTTCAGCAGCACATATCCCAAGTTCTCATGCCACTTAGGGAACATGCTTAGTCACCTCACAATAATTATTCAGCATTATTATTTTTATTAGCATCCCTTATGGAAAATAGGCAAGGATTCAGAGAGATCTCAGTAAATTAAAGAAATTATCCAACTAGAAAATGAAGTGGAGAACCTGAAGCTGTCCAAAGAAAGAAATCTAAGTTATTAAAGGGAAGAAAATAAGGCTTTGGGAGAAAGCACTAGTATTACTCAGTGTGGAAAATAAAACAAGTAGAAGGCTTACATTTGTCTTTAAGCATGTTACAGCTTGCAGCCAAGGTCCCCATCCTCTGTTCTTCATCAACCCTGAGGTTTAAAGCAACAGACAGTAATTTGAATTGCATTGTGAGATTTTGGCTGGTCACACACAAAGTACTTACTCAATGCAGAATGGTAATTTGTGGATGCCACGCCCCCAGGGATGCTGGTGGAGTTCACCTGCAGGGAAATGAGGACTGGCTTAGTTGATACATTGGGTCCTCCTCAACACTGCGATTCTAGATATGCTTTTGTTACTTAGTGGGTCATCCTGAAAGTTATATTTGCTCACGTACAGTTAAAATACAAAGTGAGATATGGCATAGATAGAAGGTCTTACTCTGAGTATCTGGAACCTAGGCTTGTATCTGCTCTTAGACTGATTTCTTGTGTGACCTGGAGTGGCTGTTTACCCTGGAACCTGAATAGAGGTGGTTTTAGAATTAGCATTAGTTGATCTATCTTTCCTCCTTTAGCTTTACCATTCTGAGATGTTGTTCTCCATATTTTCTTTATCTGCTAATGAGCAGGAGAATTAAGAGTACTTTTATTTTCAGAGAGTTGACTGTGGTTGTAATTTCCCAAGGTAATTATTTAATTTATAAACGTCTAGTTTCTAAAAGAAAATTAAAAGGTTTCCTTGTGGAGAAATTTAGCTGCCTTGTTATTCCAACAAAATATGTTTTTATCAGTTGTTTTAATTTGAGGGAACTGATTTTCCATGGGCCGGGTAATTTAGTATAGTTTTGTTTCTTACCATGACCCATCTCTTTGGCAAATTGTGCTTTTTTCACCATTCTCAAGTGAGCTTTCATTCGTTTTGGGTTGGTGGGATCAAGCACTCCCACTTTTTTTTTTTAACATTTATTTATTTTTGAGACAGAGAGAGACAGAGCATGAACGGGGGAGGGTCAGAGAGAGGGAGACACAGAATCTGAAATAGGCTCCAGGCTCTGCGCTGTCAGCACAGAGCCCGACGCGGGGCTCGAACCCACGGACAGTGAGATCGTGACCTGAGCCGAAGTTGGACGCTTAGCCGACTGAGCCACCCAGGTGCCCCCAAGCACTCCCACTTTTAAACAGAGCCATGGTGTTAACACAAGCCCCTCTTCAGTTTCAGGTTTTTCTGATTCCCTGAAACCAGTCTGTCTTAATTAAGCCATTTTACGCCTGACCATGGCATTAATCAGATGACATCTCATTAATAGTTTTATTTTAAAACTCTGGAAACAAAGTTTCTTCTCCCATTGCTTTTCCACCCATATCTAAAATGCAGCTCTTGGTGGCAACTCTTTTTTTAATTTTCTACAGGTTTGTCTCATTGCAAATAGGTGAATTACAGAATTGGAACGAGGAGGCATCCTTAACTGATATCCATTTCATTCTTCCCTCCTTGCTTTAGTCCCTAGCAGGTATTCGACTGTGAGTGCCACCTTGCTAGCCGGTGACAGAACCACTGCACTTAGTTCTTTGTGCATTGTGCAGTTGGACTTTGTGTTTACAACTTACTTTTCCTATCTTCTCTAAGCATCTTATTAGAAGGTAAGGTAGTTTATAATGTAAACCAGCCTAATTCTGCCTCCATAATGGTGAATAACATCTATGTAGCTAGGTTATAAGATGCTCTTCAAAACAAAGTCTATGTCGTAACTATTTTTATGTATTCCAAAAAAATGTATTGCAGGTCTTTGAACATAGGTACCCACTGAGGGGAGAATAAGGGGGGAACAGCAGATGGAGACCAAAACGTTTACTAAGAATGTGGTGTCTTCATAATGGACTCAATACTGGCTGCCTGTTACAATGGCTTGGACTCAAAAAATAAAATACAATACTGATACCTTTGTTCCACTCCTAGAGATTCTGAGAGGAGGATTTTTTTTTACTCCCCGCCAAGTTGTTCTTGGGGAGCAAGAATTGTCATTATTAAAACACTGGTCTACATTGTCAAAGGCATTTAGACAGTGATGAAGACAATTGTCAGTGAGTACATGAACAAAGATGCTAGAACAAATGTATCTACTATGCTGACAACTTAAAATTTTGTGCCCTAAATAATGTATCACTGTTTTCCATTTTTTTATTTATTGGTGGGGTGGGGGGTACTTCTCTTGCCCAGAGACCTGATCCTTGTCACATGCTGACAGCACACCCAAGTGATAACTGCGCCTGCTTCAAGGGCTTAAAGATAAATGATATGTTCAAATAGTATATGTCAGCTGAGTAGTGGCAGTGACATTTAGCCCTTCTGTGTTCCCCTGGGTGCTCATCAGTGGTACACAGGTACTGCAGATCTTTTAGGAACTTTGTTTCAAGAGGATATTTAAAGAGGACAGAGTAGCAATTTGTTGCCGAAATTGAACTAATCCAAACTACCTACTAAATCTAGTCTTTAAATCAGCATGAACCCTGCCTTCCTCTCTTTGTCACAGATCCTTTGTTGTTGGCTCAGTTGCAAGAATTGCCTTCATATTAGTTGGTAATTTAAGCCTTTTTTTTTTTTTTTTTGACAAATTGAATAGTTTTGGGGCATCTGGGTGGCTCAGTCAGTTAACTGTCTGACTCTTGATTTCAGCTCAGGTCCTCATCTCAGGGTTCATGAGATTGAGCCTGTGTAGGGCTCTGCTCACTGACAGCATGGTGCCTGCTTGAGATTCTCTCTCCTCTCTCTCTCTGCCCCTCCCCCTGCTCACATGCGTGAGGTCTGTTTTTCAAAATAAATGAATAAACATTTAAAAAATTGAATAATTTGAATCAGTGGTTGTCGAAGTGTGGTTCCAGGAACTCTGGGGGTTCCCAAGATTATTTCAGGGGTCTGCAAGGTTAAAATCATGTACAGGTAAGAGATCTATAAAAGTATAATATGGACCAATGGATTTCAATGAAACAGTATAAAATGTGCATGATATGGTTTCACATTCTACCCTGTGACTTACCTTTAAGAAAATATGCCAAGTTTGGGTGTAGTAGCAAAGGAGAGTATCTATAATTATCAGAAAAGTCTAAGAAAATATCTCTCTTTTCTAGTAACATATCTGTGCCAAGATGAGTTTTCTTTTTTCATTTTTTAAGATTTTATTTTTAAGTAGTCTCTACACTCAATGTGGCTCTTGAGCTTAGAACCCTAATATCAAGAATTACACGCTCTACTGACTGAGCCAGCCAGGCACACCCCTGAGTTTTTGGGTTTTTTTAATGGAAGTTATTTTATTTTATTTTATTTTATTTTATTTTATTTTATTTTATTTTGTTTGTTTTTAGAGAGAGGTAGTGCGAGCAGGGGAGATGGGCAGAGGGCGAGAGAGAGAATCTTTTTCTTTCTTTTTTTTTTTCACTGTTTATTTATTTTTCAGAGAGAGAGAAAGACAGAGTGTGAGCGGGGAGGAGCAGAGAGAGAGAGAGGGAGACACAGAATCCGAAGCAGGCTCCAAGCTCTGAGCTGTCAGAACAGAGCTTGACATGGGGCTCAAACCCATGGACCACGAGATCATGACCCGAGCCAAAGTCGGATTCTGACTTCAATGATGACCAACTGAGCCATCCAGGTGCCCTTTGAGTTTTCCTCATACACATAATCAAACAACACATCAAAGCAAAGCAAATAAAGACACACTTAAGAGAGTATAGCTATCTTCTTCCTTTTCTAACATCTTTGTTGAAGCCTAGTTGACATTCAATAAACTACACGTTTAAAGTGTACAATTTGATAGATTTGGGCATACATGCATATCACAAAACTGCAGCATAATCACTTTCATGCAGGTATCTGTCATCTCTAAGTTTGCTCTGGCCCCTTTGTATTCACTCACTCTTGCACCTCTCACTCCCTACCCCTGCCATCCTCAGACAACCACTGCTCTGCTCTCTGTCATGATAAATCAGTTTACCCTTTCTAGAATTTTATATATATGAGACTGCATTTGTTTTTTTTCCTCAGGATTCTCTTTCACTTAGCTTACTTATTTTGATATTCATCAATATTATAGCATGTATCAGTGGTTCAGTCTTGTGTGTGTGTGTGTGTGTGTGTGTGTGTGTGTGTGTGTGTGAGTGTGTGTGTGTGAATAGTATTTCATTGTATTATGCCAGAGTTTGTTTATCTGTTCACCTTTTGAACATTTGGGTTATTTCTGTTTGGGGCTGTTACAAATAAAGCTGTTATGACCATGCATGTATGATTCTTTGTGTAGACATAAGCTTTCATTTCTCATAGTAAATACTAAGAAGTGAAATGACTGGGTTATATAGTAGGTGTATGTTTAATTTTTTAAGGAACTGCCAAACTGTTTTCCAAAATGGTTATACCACTGGATATTCCTCCCCGCAGTGTATGAGAGGTCCAGGGGCTCTGGACCAACACTGGTCCAACACTCTGAACCGTCAGTCTGTTTTAGATATTCTAGTAAGTGGATGGTGTATCTCATTGTGGTTTTGACTTTCATTTTCCTAATGACTAATGATGCTGAGCATCACTCCTTTATATTTTTATGCCTTTATAAAGATATGTTTCACATATTGAAATTCATCCAGTTAAAGGGTACAGTTCAGTGGTTTTTAGTGTATTCACAGAGTTGTGCAACTATTACCACAGTGTATTTTTAGAGTATTTTTTGAGCATTTTTAGCATCCCAAGGAGAAATCCCATGTGCATCCAGTGATCATTTCCCATTCTTGCTCCCCTAAACTCCACCTCATCCCCTTGCAAATTCTAATTTACTTTCTGTCTCTGTGAACTTTCCTATTCTGGGCATTTGTCATATAAATGGAATCATATAATATGTGGTCTGTTGTGTGACTGGTTTCTTTCACTGAGCATAATGTGTTCAGAGTTGATCTATGCTGTAGTATAACTTCATTCCTGTTTATTGCCAAATAATATTCCATGTATAGATATATCACATTTTGTTTATTCATTGGTTGATGGATATTTACATTGTTTATACTTTTTGAATTTTATAAATATTGCTACTATGAATATTTGTCTATTTATTTTCTATATATATGTTATAATTTTTCTTTTTTAAGTCAGCTCCATGCCATGCCCACTGCAGAGCCCAACATGGGGCTTAGATTCATGACCCTGAGATCAAGAGTTGAGCTGAGACCAAGAGTCAGACACTTAACAGGCTGAGCCACCCAGGAGCCCCTATCCTTTCTTTTATTGATGTGATGTATTACATTTTGTGAATATTAAACCACCCTTGCATCCTGGGGATCAATCCCACTTGATCATGATGTGTGATTTTTTTAATGTATTGTTGGATTCAATTTGCTTGTATTTTGTTGAGAATTTTTGCATCTATATTCATGAGAGATATTGGCCTGTAGTTGTCTTTTTTGTGTGGTGTTTTTATCTGGTTTTGGTGTCAGGGTTATGCTGGCCTCATAGAATGAATTAGGAAGTTTTCCTTCCTCTTGTATTTTTTGGAATTGTTTGAGAGGAATAGGTACTAGCTCTTCTTTAAATGTTTGGTAAAATTTGCCTGTGAAGCTGTCTGGTCCTGGACTTTTGTTTGGAGGGTGGGGGGTAGGGAGCTGTTCTTTGATTACTGATTCAACTTCATTGCTGGTTGTTGGGCTGTTCACATCTTCTATTTCATCCTGCTTTAGTTTAGGTAGGTTACATGTTTCTAGGAATTTATCCATTTCCTCTAAGCTGTCCAATTTGTTGGCATTTACATTTTCATAATATTCTGTTACAATTATTTCTCTTCTGTTTATATTGATAGACTCAATTTGCTAACATTTTGTCAAAATTCTGTATCTATGTTCATGAGAAATATTGGACCATAGTTTTCTTTACTCATTATATCTTGTCTGGTTTTGTCATGCTGGTCTCATAAAATAAGTTGGGAAGTATTTCCTCCTCTTCACTTTTTTTCCAGAGGAGCCCTGTATAGAATTGTGTTATTTCTTCCTTGAAGGTTTGGCAGAACTCCCCAGTGAAGCCATCCGGACTCTGATTCTTCTGTGGAGAAGATTTTTAAACTACAAATTAAATTTCTTTAGTAGGGGTGATCTTTAGTAGTTTGTGTGTTTCAAGGAATTATTCTATGATCGGTAGTAGTTTGTGCCTTTTAAGGAATTTGTTAATTTCATCTAAGATGTTCAATTTATTGGCATAAAATTTATTCATTATCCCCCTTATTTTTCTTATATCTATGGAATTTTTAGTGATATCACCACCCTCATCCCTGATATTAAAAATTTATATATTCCATTTTTACCCTGATGAGTACAGCTAGAGGTTTATAAATTTTATTAAAATTCTCTAAGAATCAATTTTTTATTTTATTAATTCTCCCTATTGTTTTGTTTTGTTTTCAGTTTCATTGATAAATATTTTGATTTTTAATTCCATTCTGTTTTTTTCCTCTCAAGCCTCGAAAGGTGGTAGCTGAGGTCATGGATTTTAAACCTTTCTTTTTTTTTCTAATATAGACATTTAGTACTACAAGTTTTTGTTGAATACTGCTTTATTTTCATCCCACAAATTTTCATATGATTTGTTTTCAGTTTCATTTTGTTCAAAATACTTTCTAATTTCCCTTTTGGTTTGTTATTTGATCCATCAGCTGTTTACAAGTGTGCTATGTAGTTTCAGAATTTTAGAGATTTTTCAGATAATCTTTCTGTTACTAATTTTAAATTTAATTCCACTGTGGTCAGTGAACATGCTTTGCATGATGTGGATCCTTTTATTTATTGAGACTTGTTTTACAATCATGAATATGGCCTGTCTTGGTAAATGGTTTATGTACACTTGAAAAGAAAGTGTATTGCTATTTGTTGGAGTATATGACAAATTTCAGTCAGGTCAAATTGGTCAGCAGTGTTGTTCAAGTTTTCTATACATTTATGAATTATCTGTATGTATTTTCTATCGGTTATTGAAGAAGCAGTATTGAAATCCCCAACTATAATTATTGATTTAGCTATTTCTCTTTTCAGTTCTGTCAGATTTTGCTTCATTTATTTTGAAGTCTTTTTTTTTTTTAATGTTTATTTTTGAGAGAGAGAGAACGAGACAGAATACAAGCAGGCGGGGCAGAGAGAGAGGGAGACGCAGAATCCGAAGCAGGCTCCAGGCTCTGAGCTGTCAGCACAGAGCCCGATGTGGGGCTCGAACACATGGACCATGAGGTCATGACCTGAGCCAAAGTCAGACACTTAACCGACTGAACCACCTCGGTGCCCTATTTTGAAGTCTTATTATTAGGTGCCTACATGTTTAGCATTCTTGTGAACTCTTGATAAATTGATTCCTTTATCATTATGAAATGACCATCTTTATCCCTGGTAATATACTGTGTTATGAAACCTACTTTGTCTAATATTAATATAGCCATCTCAGCTTTCTTTTGATTAGTGTTAGCATGATATATATTTTGTCCATTTTTTTCACTGCTGGCCAAGTTGTGTCTTCATATTTAAAGTGAGAGGGTTTTTTTTTGTTTTGTTTTTGTTTTTGTTTTTGTTTTTTGTAGTTGGGTCTTTTCTAGCCAGTCTTCTAATCTCTGTGTTTTAATTGGGATATTTAGACCATTTACGTAAAATGTGATTATTGATATAGCTGGGTGTAAGTCTACCATGTTGGTATTTGTTTTCTATTTGTCCCTTTAGTTCTTTATTCTCTTTTCTCTTTTTTCTGCTTGCTTTTGGAGTGAGCATTTTTTATAATTCGTTTTTTATCATTTTTGTTGGCTTGTTAGCTATAGCTATTTGTTTGGTTTGGTTTGGTTTCACTGATTGCTTTAGGGTTTGTTTTAAACTTACCACATTCTACTTTGAATTGATGTTATATTACTTCACATGTAGTAAAAGAACTTTATACTTCTATACTTCCATTTCTTCTGAGAATTCGTTTTGTTCTTACCAAACATTTTGCTTCTACATGTATTATAAATTCCACGATGCATCATAATTGCTTTTACTTGAATAATTGGTTATATTTTTAAAGTATTTAAACAATGCAAAGAAATATTTATAATTATTGACATAATTACCAGTTCTGGTCTGCTTTATCCCTTTGTGTAGATGAAGTTGTTGTTGTTGTTGTTGTTGTTGTTGTTGTTTAAGATTTCTATCTACTCACCTTTTTCTTTTACTTGAAGGACTTCCTTTAATATTTCTTTTTGTGTAGATCTGCTGGGAATAGATTCTTTCAGCTTTTGTATGTCTAAAAAAGTCTTTATTTTGCCTT
Organism: Panthera onca; assembly: GCF_046562875.1. Taxonomy (NCBI): domain Eukaryota; kingdom Metazoa; phylum Chordata; class Mammalia; order Carnivora; family Felidae; genus Panthera; species Panthera onca. The sequence goes on from NC_138340.1 coordinate 82,373,796, forward strand.
TGTGTTTGAAAGATATTTTCATGGAAAAAGGACTTACAGGTTGTAGGAATTTTTCCCCCCAGCTCCATTTGTCTTCTGCCTTGTATTGTGTTCATGACAAAATCTACCTTCATCCTTATCTCTTTTTCTGTATAAATTATGTGTCTTTTTTTCTGGTTTCTTTTAAGATTTTCCTTTTTACAACTGGATTTAGGCACTTTGATTATGAAGTGATTTGATGTAGTTTTCTTCATGTTTCCTGTGCTTGGAATTTATTGAGATTCTTCAATCTGTGGGTTTATAGTTTCATCAAATTTGGTTTCATTAAAATATTGGTCATTATTTCTTAAAAATTTTTTTTTCTGGGACGCCTGGGTGGCTCAGTCAGTTAGGCTTCCAACTTCAGCTCAGGTCATGATCTTGCAATCTGTGAGTTTAAGCCCCATGTTGGGCTCTGTGCTGACAGCTCAGAGCCTGGAGCCTGCTTTGGATTCTGTGTTTCCCTCTTTCTGTCCCTCCCCAGCTCATGCATTCATGTATACACTCACTCTATAATAAATAAATATTTTAAAAAATTTGTTTTTTTCTGATGGTGCCTGTATGGCTTAGTCAGTTAAGCATCTGACTCTTGATTTCAGTTCAGGTCATGATCTTGTGGTTTATGGAATCGGGCCCTGTGTCAGACTCCACACTGACAGCATGGAGCCTGCTTGGGATTCTCTCTCTCCCTCTTTCTCTGTCCCTTATCCACTTGTATGCGTTCTCTCTCTCTGTCTGTCTCTCAAAATAAATAAACTTTTTAAAAAAATTAAATTTTTTTCATCTCCTAACCTGCTTCAGAGTATCCAGAAACATGAATATTAGGCTGTTCAACACTTTGATTTTCTTTTCTTTTTAATCTTTTTTCAACTTTTGTTTCTCTGTATTTCATTTTGTATGGTTTCAACTGTGGTATCTTCAAGTTTACTAATCTTTTCCTCTTCAGTGTCTAATCTTCCATTAATCCCCAGTATATTTTACATTAGAGACATTGTAGTTTTCCTATTTGGAATTTCAAGTTGGGTCTTCTTTATGAACCCATGTCTCTACTTAACCTGTTCATTCTTTCGCCTTATTTCTTAAACATATGGAATATAGTTAGAATAACTGTTTTAATTTCTTTTTTACTAATTCGATTATCTGTATCATTTCTGGTTCAGTTTCAGTTGGTTATTTCTCATTTGTGGTTATATTTTCCTGCTTATTTGCATGCCTGATTATTTGTTGGATGCCAGACATTGTGTATTTTACTTTGTTGGGTGCTGGATATTTTTATATTCCTATAAATATTCTTGAACTTTGTTCTGGGAAGTGAATAAGTTAGTTGGGAACAGTTTGATCCTTTTGGGTCTTGCTTTTTAAGCTTTTAAAAGCAGAGCCAGAGCAGTGTTTATAATTAGTTTCAGATTAATCTTTCCCCATAACTGAGGCATTATTTTCTGAGTGCTCTACTTTGATACCTCATGAATGATGATGTTTTCCACTCTGGCCTGTGGGAATAGACAATATTTTCAAACTTGTGTGCATTTCCCAATCTTTTCGGGTGACTCATTAACTTCAGGTAGTTCTCTTACATGGATTCTCCAATCACTTCTTGCCTGAATACTTGACAGGTGCTCTCTGGGACCTCTGGAATTCTCTCTTTACATGGCTCTCTCTTTTGGTATTCTGCCCTACATACTCTATTCAGTTTGACTTACCCACACTCCAGCTCCATCTCAACTCATGAAGACCACAGAACTTTTACTGGGTTCCCTTCCTGGCATTGTCCCCTGGAAATTCTCCCAAGGCAGTAAGCTTCAGCAAGTTTAGGACTCATTTCATTTGTTTTCCATGTCTCAGAGATTAGTGTCTTTCACTGCCAAATGTCTTGAGAATTAACTTTTTATACATTTTGTCCAGTTGCTTAGATGTTGCAAGAAAGAGGGTAAACCTGATTCCTGTTACTCTGTCTTATTTGGAAGTATTAAACAGACTTGCAAAGATTTAAGACAATTCTACTCTTTAAGTTATTTTATTTGTTTTGGAAAATACAGTTTTTATAAAAAACATTTAGTTAACATGTAATTGGTTTATTATCACTATCTTTAAATGAATTAACAAATACTTAAATTTTTTTCTATTTTATTTTTTAACTTAGTAACTGTCAATAGAAATAACCCATGTAAACAAAAGGTCTTTGGATTACTCAATAATTTTTAAGAGTGTAAAGGGGTTCTAAGACTAAAAGGTCTGAGAACAGTTGATCTAAATGTACTGAAGTAGTTATTGTTGGATGCCTGAAACTTAAAGTTGGATAACCCTCATGCTGGGGAAGGGCATGGGTACAAAGATGAGAAAATCCATAAACAGAGAAAAGAAAGAAGAAGAACAATAAAAGGAAGTTAAGAATCCATTTGGCTCCCAAGAGACACAGAGAGTAGCATAAATTCCTCATTTTCCAGTTGTTGTCTACACATTCGCAAGGCTCTCTTGCCCTTGGATTCTTTGAAATAATACTAAAAATAAATTCTTTTTTTTTTTTTCCCTTAGAAAAAAGAAACAGGGGCAGGAGGATTAAAATACTACGTAGGCTTGAAAGGAGGACATTTGGAGAGTCCAGGGTCCTTTTGGAGTCTAGAAATCACAATGCTATGACAAAGGCTGATACTCATGATCATGAGCTCAAGCATAGACTAACAAATCACATTCTGGAGTGTGGGGAAAGAATCTAAGTTCTGTGATTTTATGGCTATTTATGCTGGTTAGTCTGTTAGCACTATACTGTGTGGAGAACCAGGACTGTCCCTCATCTTACAGTCTAATCTTGACTGACACCTCTCTGGAACTTACTTTCTCCACATTAAAAAATGAGAGTCAGAAGACTTTCTAAGTCTTTGTTTGCAAGTGACAAAACCTACGGCAAATTAGCGTAAGTACAGTAGAGTGTTTATTGACTCCTATAACTATGGGAAATCAACCTGAGCTAGTGCTGGCTCTGACATCCAGGTGTTCAATGTCTTCATGTCTTCACTCTATTTTCTCTCCCCTCCTATTCCTTCCCATTTTCTGCACATTCCCTTTTGCTTTCCTGTTTGCTTTGTTCTCCATTCAACCACAGAATAATCCCCAGAAACTCTAATCATTTATGGACCTTTGAGATCATGAGTCCAGATATAGAAACAAAGATTAACTCTCTCCCAGCATCCACAGGCCCAATCCCTTGGAGACTTTATTGTTGGCTGTACTTGGGTCACCTGACCATCCTTTATTTATTTTTTTTTTTTATTTTATTTTTTAGTTTTTAAAATTTACATCCAAATTAGTTAGCATATAGTGAAACAATGATTTCAGGAGTAGATTCCTTAGTGCCACTTACCCATTTAGCCCATCCCCCCTCCCACAACCCCTCCAGTAACCCTCAGTTTCTTCTCCATATTTTTGAGTCTCTTCTGTTTTGTCCCCCTCCCTGTTTTCATATCAGTTTTGCCTCCCTTCCCTTATGTTCATCTGCTCTGTGTCTTAAAGTCCTCATATGAGTGAAGTCATAGGATACTTGTCTTTCTCTGACTGACTCATTTCACTTAGCATAATACCCTCCAGTTCCATCCATGTAGGTACAAATGGCAAGATTTCATTCTTTTTGATTGCCGAGTAATACTCCATTGTATGTATACACCACACTTTCTTTATCTATTCATCCTTCGATGGACATTTGGGCTCTTTCCATACTTTTGCTATTGTTGATAGTGCTAAATAAACATGGGGGTGCATGTGTCCCTTTGAAACAGCATACCTATATCCCGTGGATAAATGCCTAGTAGTGCAATTGCTGGGTCATAGGGTAGTTCTATTTTTAGTTTTTTGAGGAGCCTCCATACTGTTTTCCAGAGTGGCTGCACCAGCTTGCATTCCCACTAGCAATGCAAAAGAGATCCTCTTTCTCCGCATCCTCACCAACCTCTGTTGTTGCCTAAGTTGTTAATGTTAGCCATTCTGACAGGCGTAAGGTGGTATCTCATTGTGGTTTTGATTTGTATTTCCCAGATGATGAGTGATGTTGAGCATTTTTTCATGTGTTGGTTGGCCATCTGGATGTCTTCCTTGGAGAAGTGTCCATTCATGTCTTTTGCCCATTTCTTCACTGTATTATTTCTTTTTAGGTGTTGAGTTTGAGAAGTTCTTTATAGATTTTGGATACTAACCCTTTATCTGATATGTCATTTACAAATACCTTCTCCCATTCTGTCGGTTGCCTTTTAGTTTTGCTTATTGTTTCCTTCACTGTGAAGAAGTTTTTATTCTGATGAGGTCCCAGTAGTTCATTTTTGCTTTTGTTTCCCTTGCCTTCAGAGACGTGTTGAGTAAGAAGTTGCTGTGGCCTAGATCAAAGAGGTTTTTGCCTGCTTTTTTCCTTGAGGATTTTGATGGCTTCCTGTCTTACAGTGAGGTCTTTCATCCATTTTGAGTTTATTTTTGTGTATGGTGTAAGAAAGTGCATGACCAACCATCCTTTAAATCAATGACCTTGGACAGGACCATGAAGAACCAAGAATAGCTGGACTGGGTTCTGCACCTGCTCCTTTGACAGGGAGTGGAGGACGAATTGGTACTGGCAGTCCCATCAGAACGCATCTAGAATGTGGGGCAGCTCAGTGGGGTGCTTATCAGACTGAAATCAGCACTCTTAAAGTGAAACAAACTCTGTATGTTCTGTGTTTATGATTTTAAAAAGAAATACAACCACGTGGTTATTGCAGCATTACTGGGAGTTTGGCAATTTCTTCCGAGTCCCCAATTCTCTTCTTAGGGACAGTTTCATCTTCTCCTATTGCTTTTCAGGTATTTTATTTACATGGTTTAAATTTCATCTTTGTTCTGAAACCTTTTACCAACTTTCTTTATGTCAAGAACAGAGTTAGCTGCACCCAGAGCATTCCCAGTGATTCCAATTCCTGCCAACACATTCATGCTTCCTTTCAAATCTAACTTTCTTCTACCTGAATCTTTTCTTAAACCTGATGTGTAACAGAGATGTAGAGTCAGGGTTGATACAAAAAGACTATAAATCAATAAAAAGCAAAGAGGGTGATCTCTTGATATGGAGCCCTCATCAGATTTAACATTTAGTTGAATAATCACTTCCAAGCTCCTTGGGAGTACAAAGTAGAGTGAACACACAGGTGAGGGATTTATTCACTGCACCAGAAATGCTTAGTATGCAAGACAGAGTCTCTTCTCCCTGAAGTAGCAGCCTCTAGTAAGAAGCTCTCTACACTAACTGACTTTGGAACTCATTCCTGTGTTTTTCCCTTCTGTTCAGAAGGACTGAATGAAAATGTAGAGTCTGAATCTGTTTACTCAGAAAAATAAGATCTATGAATAGTGTGATTTTAGGCATAGTTTCTGAATGCAGCTTAACACCTACATGCTATATTTAGATCGGTACTATCAAAATGAAAAGGCAACATGCCAGGTGGTTATTATGTTCTAGAATATTCAAGCAAAGAAATTTGTGTTTGGAATTAAATATAAAGTCCTTGCTCTCCTATAGATCCAGCTAATGCTTGTGGTAAGAGACAATCACTGTTGTGTGCTCTTAAATGGGTGAGCTGCTAGAGAGAAACACTTGAAATAGTCAGCAAAAGTTGTTTCTGGAGGTGAAAATATATGTGATATTAACTTTCCTTTGTCCACTCTTCTCTGCTGTTCAGATTTTCTGCAATGGATACATACCATTTTATTTCACAATAAATACAATTCTAAAAATTCCATTTATGCTAAATTGTGAACGTTTTTGGTATACGCCAAATTAAGCAACATACACCTACTAAATGAAACTGACTGGTACCCAACTCCTTGGCTTGAACCATGTTCTAGAAACTCGGATTCTACCTTGACTTTGCGGCAAGAGTCCCAGTGGGGTCTGGCATGTGTACCCACCTCAGGACCCTTTGCTGTGCCATTAGGTCTACAGGAGTCCTGTCTGCATGAGCATTATGAGGCCTCTTAGGACAGACCCAGAGAGGACTCTGGAGCTTAAGTTCAGGTCTCCAGTTCCCAAGCTTTCAGACTGAGTCAAAAAGAGGAGACTTTCCCCCCAACCTCTGGGAGTGAGGGGCAAGGTGGAGAGTGAGAGCATATCCCTATCAGTATGTGTGCTGCAGGGGGAACCACTGGCAAACTTCCCTGAGAAGACCCTTCACGCCTAAGCCTTCTCCTCAAGCGCTTAACTAGTCTACGTGCACCATGTGCCAGCAGAACCCTGGCTCATCTCTTCTGAACACCTGCAGGCTGAGGTGTCAGGTTTGGATAGCATCCGCTTGGCACACAGAGAGAGCCCTGTGGATAAAGAGTGCTCCCGAGAACAGCGTAGTGTGGTAGCACTCAAATCTCTGACCTAGCCTGTGGAAGCTGCTCTTTCTGATTCACAGTCTACTTGTTCAAGAACAAAGTCACAATTTGGAGCCTATGAAGAGCCGAAGAGCTGTGAGCACCCACCAGTAGCATCAGGTCCCAGTTAAGAGTGTGAATGGGCCCTGGAGACAGAGCTGAGTCTGGCTCTTCCCCAGGAATGGTGAGATCTGGGGGAAGCACTTCTCCCCTCTGAGACTTGATTTCTCCACATGTAGAAGGTGGTGGTTTATTTAGTTACCAGAAATAAAATGGGGGTGAAATGTTGACAATAGAAATTACTCAATAAATGACAAACATCATTGGAATTACATGTTAAATCATGGAATACAAAGTAAGCTCAGTCTGCTCCCAGTCATTTCTGTCAGACTCAAAACCCCATTCTTCAAGTTTCCCATTGAACTTCTTAGTAAAATCAGCAACCAGCAACCGTTTGTTGCTCATCTCTGAACCAGCTGTGAATGTCTTTTTCATGTTTCAGCTACAATACAGAAGCTGAAAACAACTTGGCATTCATCTTTTGGATTCTAGGGATGACTTTTATCACCTTGGGAGGCTTGAATGTGTTTACTCATAGGAAGTGCTAATAGCAGGGAAGATCATCATCACTACTGTTGAAATTGAAACATATCAGAGTGGTTTCTTTCTTCTTTCTTTCTTTCTTTCTTTTAGATAAAAGGAGAAAGAAGGGGGGAAAAAGAAACAACATTACTGAATCTGCTGATCCTATGGTTGAAGTTAGGGCCTTACTCTTTTGTATATTCATCTATCACTAGGTTAGCTTTCATATTTTACTTTTTTTTCTGGTTAATAAGGCCATATTTGACAAAGCAATAGTCACCAAATCCGTCTGTTTCTCTAGTAGAGTGAGATGTGTTAACGATAATGGAAGTCTTCGAGCATCTGGTCTTGGCAGAGAGTAAATGGAAGGTGGGCCACAGTGGACTGAAGCAAAGGAAAGTATAATCCTTGGAACTGTCATTGTGCCACAGACACTATGGATAATCATACTTTTCACATGCAAATGTTAGTATAACATTTCTATCTTTTCCCCAAATCACCCAATAATTTCACATGAACAAATACTTTGCCAGTGTTTTATTAAAACTAAGATACCATCTATTTTAAAATATATCATTATTCTGTGTATTGCTAAGAAAGCAAAGGCCTTGCTATTGACGGAGATGTTAAATGTGAAAAAAAAGAATCTAGAAATCATCAGAGATGGATGGTACATCCTTCTGTTTGATGAGCTCATTTTAACATCCTTTGTGTCTCTCTCCTTCCCACTATACTAAAGACATTGGTTGACTAGTTTGAGAGCATTGATCACAATTCAAATAGATGTTCTACTTTATGCAACACAAATAACAACCATTCACCACTGAATGCCTAAAACTTAATGGCATTTTAAGCACTAATGAAATGAAGCTAGTTTATGTTTCTTGAATTAAATAAATAAGGGCTCAGTCATTAGGCAAATCATGACAGACCTCACCAGGAGGACTGGCTGGATCTTACAGTGTTCAAAGGATTTGAAAATGGAAATGTCACTTTGTCTTACTCCTACTTTCTTGAACATTTGTTCCTAACAAATTCTTGAGATAACACCAGAAAGATCTGATGTTTTCTTTTCTTTTTTGTTTTGTTTTTTCTTTTCTTTTCTTTTCTTTTCGTTTTGTTTTCTTTCTTTCTCTTTCTTCCTTTTTCTCTTTTTCTTTCTTTCCTTTCTTTCTTTCTTTCTTTCTTTCTTTCTTTCTTTCTTTCTTTTCCTCCCTCCCTCTCTCTCTTTCTTTCTTTCCTTCTTTTTCTTTCTTTCTTTTCCTTCCTTCCTTCCTCCTTCCTTCCTTCCTGTTTCTTTCTTTCTTTCTCTTTCTTTCTTTCTTTCTTTCTTTTCCTTCCTTCCTTCCTTCCTTCCTTCCTTCCTTCCTTCCTTCCTTCCTTCTTTCCTCCTTCCTTCCTCTTTCTTTCTTTCTTTTTCCAGAACCAGTCACAGAAGAGCTCCAGATTTTGGCTAATATTAATCAGTTCACCTCAGGCAGTTATGGAATATTCTTCAGGAGTATAACAGACAGAATTGTTTAAGAAACTTCCCTAGCGGAAGGTTAAGAAACAACTCAGCAAGGAAAATGGTAGATGGAAAATGTCAGGAGAGAGACTGGGTTTCTATTTTGAGGATGGTAAAACCATTATGTTTTAATGCAGCCAAGTTCAGACTGAGTCATAGCCAATGACCACTCAAGTTAAAGCCAGAGGTTGCACACTTCCAAGATGCAGTGAATTCAGACTCTGCCTCTCAGATTGGAGGATAGGAGGTAGGAGCTTGATCTCTGGAAGCTTCAGTTTCCTCATCCAGACTGATGGTCTCCAAACTCCTTTCAGTCTATAGTGCTGTGGTCTAGCCAGAAGTCATGAGCCATGGGACAGCCTCCTCTAGAAAGAGATTAGGTCTGAGTAACTGTGCCATGGTGCCAAAGACTTCTGGCTTTGGACTGACGTGCAAGGCTTTAGACTTTAGGTTCCTAGACCTTGCAGAGTGGTTCCTAAGATTGTGTTTGGCTGCCTAGTATCCAAACACCTTTCCTATTGGGGGACAGCCCCAAATTAGGGAGAGCACAGGTCCAGCCACCTGTCACAGAAGCTCCAGGGCAGCCAGGACATGGGCATGTGCCAGGCCTAGCCAAGCAGAGCCACAGACAAAAAACACAGGGAGAGGCTGAACTTTCCAGGCTGGGCTCAGCAGTAGGAGGTGAGCCTTGAACAATGTCATCCAGCATCCAGGGCGTGGTTCTGGCAAGATGGTTCTGGGACCATAGTCTGGCTGTGTTCTTGCTGTATAGTCTCCCTTTGTCCCTGCCTGTTCTTGGAGCCTCTTTCCAACTTTTATGAAAATTCTCTTTGATGTCCATGATTTCCTGCCCTTTGCCACAAAGAAGTCTGACTCTCTGATGTCTGTGAAGGGCATGTCTGTACTAAGCTCTGGAAAGCCAGAGATAAGGGCCTAAGCAAAAAGGTGGCCAGATGGGTGCTATTGGGAAAGGCAGCATGGGAGGACATCTGGAGTGGCATTGTCAGCTTGTCTGACTGCTTAGGAGGCTCCCCACAAGGCACCATGCCACCTGGTAGATTGTCCACGTTCCATGTCTGACCATCGGCCTCTTTTCTCTGATCTCCTGTCCCCTGTTCATAAACCACTTCTGATGCCCTGGGCATGCAATTAAATACTTTTTTTTTTTTTTAAATCAACTTTATCTATGCTCCTTATGGGTTATCTCTGCTCCCACAGAAGTGCTGGAAACTGACAGCACAATAATTACACCCAACTTGATAGAGTCAGCCTGGGGAGTTGAGATGTATGGGGCAGCTCTATTCTTGGCCTGCCTCTCTTGTGGGTTTCAATACTTATCTCTTAAGTCACTGAGATTTTTTGCAGTTTCCCTCATGGTATAGAGAGTGCCTGACATCACAGTGCTGAGGTAAGATGGATTTCTTTCTTTAAAAAAAAAAAAATCCTGCTTTTTCAAGCACTGGGAATATAGTTCCTGGCATTTAAGAGAATGTGACTGTTAAACTCTGAATAAGGCCATTTCCTCTGCAATTAGAGACTTTTGGCTCAAAAAAGATCTTTTCCGAGAAACCATATAAGCCTATATTCTGGTATTTCAACATTTTATCCCTCTTCCTCCCCTCACTCCTCACTAGGGTTCTTAATGTCCCAGAAATTGAACATCACCACAAAGCAATCACCCAAACTGATGCTTCTACTTTGTAAGCTTAAGAAAAGGAAGTTAAAAACACACAGAGAGACCCAAAAACCTTTAGTAGGGCTTTAGACCTAATATATGTGACTGGCTGTTTTCAGAAGGAATAATAACTAGAAGGCACAAATAAAGCACTGAAGTAAAATCCCCCTTTGAATTATGCATAAGCAAAGTAAATTAGTAAAATCCAAATGTACTTTAAGAATAGATATTTGCCATTTGCTGGGACTGGAATTTATTTTGTTACTGAAGAGGAAGGGGGAAAACAGAAATAATAAAGTTAGTTGTACCTCATGTCAGTGGCAAATGTGCTTTACATTTTGATGGTCTTCTGTTGGGTCCATAAATATATTGTTTGAGCTGTACATGGGTTAAAATTGTCTTTATGAGGAGAACTGTTTTTTATTTTATTTTTTTTTAAGTTTATTTATTTCTGGGGCACCTGGGTGGCTCAGTCGGTTGGGTGTTTGACTCTTGGTTTTGGCTCAGGTCATGATCTCATGATTCATGAGATGGAGCCCTGCGTGGGACTCTGTGCTGACAGAATGGAGCCTGTTTAGGATTATGTCTCTCCCTCTCTCTCTCTCTCCTCCCCTGCTCATTCAATCTCTTTCTCTCTCTCTCTCTCTCTCTCTCTCTCTCTCTCTCTCTCTCTCTCAAAATAAATAAACTTTTTTTTAAATCTCAGTCAGGCTCCATGCTGTCAGCACAGAGCCCAATGCTGGGCCCAACCCCACGAACCATGAGATCATGACCTGAGCAAAACCAAGAGTAAAATGCCTAACCAACTGAGCCGCCTGGGTGCCCTAAGAGCTATTTTTTTTAAGGGTTAATAGTCTTTTGAAAAACATGAAGGTTGGATTTGTCTTTCTTTTGTTTGTTCATTTTTTCATTCATTCATTCATTTATCCATTTGTTCATTATGAAGCCCCTTCTCTGTTCTCAGTACTAAGAGGGGATATTAACTCAATACAGGACTCCTATTCTTCAGGGGCTTCCCAGTCTCCTTCAGTATTTAAAAATGGAGCCTCTTGTCCTATGTATTCCTCATTAGATACTATAGAAGTTGTGTAACCAGTGACTCTTTCTGAGTTTCAAAGGAGAACCGCCACTTCCTGTTTGGGGTGATCTGGGATGGATTCATGGAGAACAGTGGTTTGAACTGGGTTTTCAAGGATAAGCAGAATTTTGACAGGTAGAAACAGGCAGCACAATGGAACTTGTGGGGAGTGGGGACAATGGGGATTAACATATCTGGGAGATGCTAGTAATATTCATTCAGAATGAGAATCCCCTGGGCACCTGGGTGGCTCAGTTGGTTAAGCATCTGACTTCAGCTCAGGTCATGATTTCATGGTTTGTGAGTTCAGGTCCCACATCAGGTGAGCTTAAGCCCTGCTTCAGGTGAGCCCCACTTCCTTCTCTCTCTCTGCCCCTCGCTCACTTGTGCCCTCTCTCTCTTTCTCTAAAAAAGCGCATGCGTGCGCGCTAGAGAGAATTCCCTGGCATAAGATGAGAGGAGTAGTTTGGAGCCACTCAGTGGGATGGCTTTGAATGGAGAACAGAGTTTTGTTCTGGGGTACGTTTTGAGCAAGGAAGCTCTAGTTTCTTTTCTGTCCTTGACCCTTCCTGTAGGAATTGATCCTCTGCTTTCCATTTAATGGGCCTGGTTAAAAAAAAAAAAAAAAAAAAGGAAAAAAACTGGAAGGCTTGCTGTTGGGTTCTCCCCTTTCACCTTCCCAGCTATTGAGGAATTCTGGCAACTTTGATCCTAGGGAGTCTGAAGAGCCGGGAGTCCCTGAAGGGAGGCTTCCTGTGCTGAGAGCTTGTGTGGTTGAGGTGTGACCACACCGCAACCAATGCTGCTCATCAATGTGGGTCAACTATCGGGGAGAAACAATGGTGCAGAAAGAAACATGAGCCAGGGGCTGAAGTTGCTCTCAACCTTTCTGTAAAATGAGAATGGGACTTCCTCATCTCGAAGATGACTTCTTGTCATGCTTCAGTCTACCCTGAATTTGTCATTTTCATGAGGAGCCCCCTGTCTCATTTTGGCACAAGATTTATGGATCTACAGGCTATGGTTTTTCTGAGCTCCCTTGATAATATTAAAATTACATTTCTTTCTTTCTTTCTCTCTTTCTTTCTTTCTTTCTCTTTTCTTTCTTTCTTTTTTTTTTTTTTTTTTTGTTTCTTTGGTTGCTTAAACTTTTAAAGTTTAGAAGTTTTTTAAATAGTAAGATTTAAAGTCTCAAGTCATCTTAGAGGCTGTAATTCTCCTGTGATTTCAGCTCCCAAGCTGTTCATGACTTTGATCAGGTCTCCTATTGTGATGGATGATTAAAGGCATGGGGACGTCAGGGGAAGAGCATCCTGGGAGTGACATTTGAAGGGCTCGATTAGTCTTCTGTGTAGATCAGGTAAGGTCAGGCACATGATATTGTTAAAACTCTAAATTCTGGTCGTTTGTTGCTGAACACAGGCACTCTAACATTCAGAGGGCTTTGCTGCCTTTGAAAACGGTCGAACTAATAATCTCATGAAGATAATACTAATAATAGTGATACCAGCCAAATTTTACTGTGTGCACTATGCTAACCCATCTACAGGTATTAGCTCATGTTATCACCAAAAGAGCCCTATAAATTAGCCCATTTCACCCAAGGAAACTGCAGTTAGGAAGATTACCTATGTGTCCTAGGCACAGATGAGGGGCAGAGCCAGGTCAGGAACTCTGGGTTTGCTCTTAACCCTTACATAATCCTACCTTTCTCAGAAAAGCGCGGGACTTCATCCTTCCTACTTTATGTGTGAGGGTTAAACTTTCCTGAACCAACCCTGTAGAAAAGGAAGTTAGGCCTACTTGGGATCTCTCAGCAAAGGAAGGACTTAGGCAGGGAGATGAGTGGGGGAAGATGATAGGTGAGAAAAACTAGTCTTTTTCTATTCCTATTGTACATTATGAAATTTAAACAACTCTTTGATTTTGTTTTCTGTAAATTTTTTTCTTATTTGAAACTATGAAGAAGAAAACTACAATTATCTTTTGTCTCCTAAACAGGAAGAAACCCTATGAATTTTTTTGTGTGTCTTTTCTATCTTATTTCAATGCATGTGCATATGTATGTGTGTAAACTAAACTGGGATTATATATATATTTGTTACAGTACCCATTTATTACTGAAACCACTTTTGTTTCTACAGCACTAGAAAGATTGCACACGTGGCAAACCAAATCACAATACAAAGTATTTTTGTTAAATAGCTATATATGGCATATTTGACTTTTCATTCTTTCTTGTACCAAGGAAAGATCTTATCTCTTGCCACATCTTGCTGATTTATCCCCTGCCATATGTCTTGCGTTCTCTCTATGCCCATTACCATTTCCATATACAACCCTTGTTACCTTTCTCGCCTTCCTTTCCTCCAAAACAACTTTCATCAAGGTCACCAGAGTCCTGCCCAGTAATAAGCCAGTTCAATTTATCTCTTTCTTTGGTTGCTTGTGCTTTTGTTATTATACTTAAGAAACCATTGCCTAATCTAAGGTCACATAGATTTGTGCCTATGTTCTTTTTAAAGAATTTTATAGTTTTAATTCTTACATTTAGGTCTTGATCCATTTTTAGTTTATTTTAATATACAGTGTGAGGTAAGGGTCCAACCTCATCCTTTTGCATGAGGATTTCCAGTTGTCTGAGTACCATTTGCTGAAAAGACTATTCTTTCCCTAGTGAATTTCCTAGGCACCCTTTTTGAAAATCAATTGACCATAACTGGGTGGGTCTATTTCTGGACTCTCAATTCTATTCTATTTATCTATATGTCTACCATTATTCCAGTACTACACTGTCTTAATTATTGTAGCTTTGTAGTAATTTTTGAAATTGGGAAGCGTGGGTCTTCTAACTTTCTGTCTTTTGAGATAGTTTTAGCTCTTCCAGGTCCCTTGAATTGCCATATAAATTTAGGATCAGCTTGTCCATTTCTGCAAAGAAGCCAGCTGAGATTTTGATAAACATTGTATTTAAAATATAAATCAATTTGGGAAGTGTTGCCATCTTAACCATATCATATTTCTTTCTATTTATTTAAATTTTCTTAACTTCTTTCAACAGTGTTTTGTAGTTTTCATAGTATGTTTTACACTTTTCTGTTAAAATTAACATAAATATTTTATTATTTTTGAATTGCAAATGAAATGTTCTTAATTTCACTTTAGTTTATTACTACTGTATAATATACAATTGATTTTTGTATATTGATCTTATATCTTATAACCTTGGTGAACTTGTTTATCAGTTCCAATAGATTTTTAATGGATTCCTTAAGATTTTCTATTCACAAGATCATGTCATCTGCAAATAGAGATAGTTTTATTTCTTCTTTTCCAACTTGGATTTTTTTTTTCCTTTTCTTACCTAATTTCCCCAGCTACAACTTCTAGTACAACCTCTGCATCAAAAAGCAGACGTCTTTGTTTTGTACTTGGTCTTAGGTGGAAAGCATTCAGTTTTTTTGTCATTAATATGAGGATAGTTGTGTTCTTTTTCATAGATACCCTTTATTAGATTGAGGATGTTTCCTTACATTCCTAGTTTGTTGATTTTTTTAATGTAGTGGGTTTTTATTTTAATTTTTTTAATGTTTTAATGTTCATTTATTCTTGAGAGAGAGAGAAACAGAGTGTGAGGTGGGGGGTGGTCAGAGAGACAGAGACACAGAGTCTGAAGCAGGCTCCAGGTTCCAAGTTGTCAGCACAGAGCCCGATCTCACAAACTGTGAGATCATAACCTGAAGCAAAGTCGGATGCTTAATCAACTGAGCCACTCAGGCACCCCTGTAGTGTTGTTGTTGTTGTTTTTATCCTGAGCAGTTTTGAATTTTCTCATTTTTTTTCTATCTATTGAGTTGATCATGTGTTTTTTCCCCTTTATTCTATTGATGTGGTATATTACAGTAATTGATGTTTTTCAGATGTTAAAATACTCTTGCATTCTTGGGATAAATCTCACTTAGCCCTGAGGTATACTTTCTATATATTGCAGACTCTATTTGCTAGTTTTGTTGATACAAAATTAGTCTATAAGACAAATTAGTCTGTAATTTTGTTTTGATACTTTTGTCTAGTATGATTTCAGTCTCATAGAATAGCTGACAATTGTTTCATCTTCTGTGTTTTGTAGGAGTTTGTGAAGAATTGGTAGTAATTATTCTTTAAATATTTGGTAGAAGTCACCAGTGAAGCCATCTGGGTCAGGACTTTCTTTGTAGGTAGTTTTTAAATTTCTAATTTAATCTCTTCTTATTATAGATCTATTCAGATTTTCTATTTCTTTTTGAGTCAATTTCAGCAGTTTTTGTCTTTGTAGAAATTTATCCATTTCATCTAAGCAAATAGAATTCTTTTATAGTCCTTTTCATTTCTGTAAGGTTCGTAGTAATATTTCTCTTTCATTCTGATTTTAGTAATTGGAATTTTCTCTCTTTTTGCTAGATCAGCTTAGTTAAAACTCTGTCAATTATGTTGATCTTATCAATAGAACCAAGTTTTAGTTTAATTGATGTCCTCTATGGCATGTCTATTCTCTATTCCATTAATTTCTGTTCTAATCCTTATTATTTCCTTCCTTCTGCTTGCTTTCGATTTCATTTCTCAGTACATATTTGTTGAATTACAAAATAAATGATAAATATATTTATGTCTCTATTAACAAAATTACACAGGAAGAGCCAAGAAATAACCTCTAAATAATAGTCATGTGTGTGCCCTGCAGAATAACCGACTTCACTGATAGCCCTCCATCATACTGATCCTGCCTGAAAGAGTGACTTCATTTTGAAATTAGCAGACACTGCATTTAGGACCCGGATCACTTCAGGATTTGATGCCACACTCAATTTGCTCTAATTCCTCTTTTTCAGTAAGGTTTCTTGGTTTCTTCAAATAGAGAGGCCAATCTAATGAATCAAATTGAGGTTTGAGGAGAAGAGGGCTGGAGTCATGGTGGTTATGTTTGCGATTCAGATTAAAATTCTTAATTCTTAAAACGCAATAATAAGGGATGTGTAGTCTAATTAGAAACTGTCTTTACCTTGGGAACCAAAAGGAAAACCTACATATGAAGATGCAGTGGCAGTGTTCAAGTTTAAAATGAAGGAAGCTTACCACCCAGTGCCACTTGAGATTGCAGAGGGTCTCCAAGGCTCTTGGCTTAGATGCTATGACCCAAATCAGTGACCATACCCTTAGGGGGAATGGCAGCAGAGAGGATCTGGAGATAGTCCTTGTGTACGCCAATCCTGCTACTTAACCCTTTTGGTTTTTTTTTTAATTTTTAATTTTATTTTTGAGAGAGAGTGCATGCAAACAGGAGTAGGGGAGGGACAGAGAGGGGGTGGAACAGAAGATCCGAAGCAGGCTCTGCACTAACAGCAGCAAGCTCCATGCGGGACTCAAACTCACAAAGTGCAAGGTCATGACCTGAGCCAAAGTTAGACGCTTGACCGACTGAGCCACCCAGGTACCCTCCTGTGGACTCTGAGTTTGGAGAGACTATGCATTTGCTAATTGAACAATTTGAGGTGGGCTTTCTGATATTTGGAGTTGAAAACAACATAACTGACATACCTCCTGCTAACTCTGTCTTTAGTTCTCCCTTAAGTCCCTGGAGGTCTGTGTCTGGGAGATGAGATCAATATCTAAGCTCCAAATGCATTGCTTTGGCCCTCCTCTCACCTCTCGTGGTTGGCAGAGGTGACATTTCCAGCTCTATAGCTGAAACATTATCTTCACATGCAGCAAATAATATGCAGTTTCTCAAACTAGTATGGTTAAGAACTGCTTGGGTATTGAGGGGGGAGTGGCCTCTTAAAAAGGGATTATGTGTGTCTTAGGTGGGGCACAAGAATCTTCATGTTAAATAAGTTTCCAGTTAATTGTAGTGTGAGATATCTGAAGACCGCATTTTGAAAACATCCCTCCCTACTCTGACCATCTTCTTCCCTCTCAGTGTATTTACTGACCTTACCAGGTCAATTTCCTTCCCACTTCTGGCCTTCATTCAGGACTTTATTATTGCTTATTCTCTCTCTAGACTTTTTCCTGGAATAAACACATGTTTCTCCACTGGGGCTCTCTAGGAGTTTACAGGAGATGTCCATATGCGTCCTCCATCTCTGCCGCACTCAGTAACTGCTCTGTGTGTGGCACTGTGGTGGATTTTGTCACTCATTCATTCATTTATTCATTCAATATATTTATTAAGTGCTGGCCACATTGTAGCCACTCTAGTTCTAGGCCCAGGGGGATCTTAAGGAGGACAAGACAGAGTTTCTAGATACCAAGTTGAACAAGACTATGTGCTCTTCTCAAGGGAGCGTAGGTATGATGTTTCCAAATGACTATAGTAAGGAGGACAGATAATTAAACCTGACATAGTAATATATGCAATGTAATAGAGAATATTAATATTATCTTAAATATAGCTCTCTCTTTTCCCTGATGGCTTCAAAATATCTTATGATCTGTTATTTTATTTTCAGTGCCCTTTATTATTCTCTCCAATTTTCCCTTATCCTGCTACTAGCCATATTTTACACCATCTTTTCTGCCAGTCCTTTATTGCCAGATTGTAATTTAGTTCTGACACCTGAAACACATCCGCTAGCTAGGGTTCTCAGTTGCAGAAAACAGAATCCATCAGAGCTACTTTATGCACGTTTATTGAGGGAAGTACTTACAGAATTAGGAGAATTTGAAGAGATAGACTCTACGTCAAGCTTCTAGGAGCAACCTTCTGGACCACATAAGAGAACAGTTATTGTCTTAACCTTGACCAGGAAGTTGCCGAACCCCTTTGGCTCCAGGACCACCTCACTTCTGTTGAGTCTGCACCATTAGAACAGGTGCCATGTGCCTAACACTCTCCCCACACAGCTCAGAGCCTCAATCTCCTCATTTATAAACCGTGAGTAGCATCTATCTCCAGGTCACATTTAATACATTTCACAGCTGATGTGGCATAGGCACAGACTGACGAGAATGGATATATATTATAAATCACTCATTAGGACTTACTGGTGCCAACCAGCTGAATATCAAACCTCTTGGCAGTACTACAAGTATTAAATGGGCTTGCCACAGTAATGCCAAGTGGCAAGGGCTGGTCAAATGGCACTGGGTGCATAGCACATGAGTGGTTTGATTGAGATCATACAAGGTGCCAGTGGTCAGACTAACGTGGTAATTCTGTGAACACCCCCAAGATGTTAGAGAGAATTCTCTCACAGATCTGGAGAAGAAACCAGGGTGGTAGAGGTGAGAGGTTAGCATCCTAGTCTCAGACTCTGAATAGTGAGGCACCTGGGCCATCCATCGGAGCACAACACCCACACACAAGGAAGATGGCTGGTAGGGGGTGGAGTGGGGGGTGGGAGTCAAGGAGGAGGCTGCTTCTTTCCTCAACTGTTGTTCTAGTGAAACAGGTAGATGACTTGAAATGTGGGAGGTAATAAGTAAGGGGAAGGACCAGGGAGTATTAGGCTTTGGGGTGCCCTCTGCATGAGAATGATGAGCACTAAACCTGTCTGAGTGAAAGGTGTGGACAGGATTAAACACACCAGAGACTGGAGTCTAGCACCTTGAAAGTTTAATGAGGACAGTCTGTGAAGCAGTACTCTGTGATTAATCACATCAAAAGCATCACTTAAATCAAGTAGCATCATGGTGGACAACGACCATTTAATTTAGCTACTGAAAGGTCATTTGGAACTCTTAATAGTGCACTGTCAGTAGGACTTGGCTTCTATATCCAGGCAGATAAAGGTCCATTAGGTCCCCGGAGTGAGGGACTTAAGATCTGAGCCATCTGGACGGGTGATGCACCTGAATATGTAAGAAAAGGCAATAGGAGATACATCAAAGTGAGGCAGAGTCACTGAGGGTTTCTGGTTTGTTTGTTTTTT
Source organism: Panthera onca (assembly GCF_046562875.1). NCBI lineage: Eukaryota > Metazoa > Chordata > Mammalia > Carnivora > Felidae > Panthera > Panthera onca. Next base: position 82,392,938 of record NC_138340.1, read on the forward strand.
GTTTTTACCTTTTTTATTTTTAATTTTTAAAGATCTTCCTACTTGAGGTCCCAGAAAAGTGATATTAAGAAAGGCAAAAACTGAACACAAGGCTATAAGAGGGAGTATTGCTGTTGTGTTTTGTAGGCAAATGAACACATTATATAAGCATCAAGTTATAAGGGCCATGCACAAAGAGCAGAGTTTAATATTGTCAGAAAATCAAGCTTACAACTGATTGTATCTGATGCATATTTAATGATGAACATAATGGAGGGCTATGAGAGCTGTAAAGGACCCGGCCGATTGTTTGGTTCAACCTCCTCATTTGCACAGACCAGGAAAATGGATGCAGAGATGATACCCATGTCCTGAGTTTACACAGTCACAAGGGGTGCAGCAGGGATTAGCACTCAGGCCACTGGACTCTGTCCAGGCCCATCCACCTCACCCTAATTGTGCCGCAGGAGCCCCAGCTGTAAACAGACATTTCCTGTTACTGCATTGCACCTAAACAAAGACTTTGGGGAGACAGCTGGGAGAGGGAGAATCCAGCTGTGCCAGAGTCGCTCAGGAGATCCTGACAGGCTGTGGATTTAGAACCCAAAGGGCAGAACCTCCATCTTTTCTCAGAAGGGGTGTCTAGAGCTTGGGCACCCCCTGCCCACTCACCTGCCAGGAGGCTCCTGAGCTCGGAGACAGCCAGGCTTGTGGGGGGCAGAAGGGTGCCTATGCACGGGTCAAGGGAAAGAATACTTTTGCAGATGCCCCAAATCAGTCCCTTCCTTCTGGTGTCTATCTTTAATTTCACCATTGAAATACACAGCTCCTTTTTCTCACCTTTCTTACCTTCTTTGTAATGGATTGCTGTAACTCGCTTACTTTTCTTATTCCATCTCCCCCTCTTTACTGGCTAGGAAGTTATACCCTCTATTTCCATTTTTTTTACTGTTAGTCCTCGAAACTTCAACATGTATACTTCACTTATCAAGCTACTATTTAATCATATCATAATTCGTTTTACGTCGTTATAAAGACATCCGACCTCTTTCACTCAGATCCCCGTCCTTACTTTCAAGCTATTGTTGAGAGTTTTTTAACCCTAAAGATTAGATATTGCTATTTTTTAATACAGTTAATGTTCATTTTACTTCCATGTTTACCAATTTCTTTACTCACAGTCCTTTTTCAGACCAGCATTTTTTCCTGAAGTATACCCTTCCCTTAGTGCGGGTCCTATCGATGAAAGTCTCTCTTTTTTTTTTTTTTTTTTTTAATTTCATCCCTCTTCCTAAAAGACATTTTGCCAGATACGTGATTCTGTACTGATTCTGTGCTGTGCATGATTCTTATTTTCTCTCAAAAGAGATTTTCCCACCCTTCTGTGGCTTCCTGTGTAGCTGTAGCCAGTGGGCTATTGGTCTAATTGCCATCGCTTGTAACCAAGTTATCTGTTTCCTGTGCCGGCCTTGGGGATCATCTTTATCTTTCTTGTGTTGTAGAGTTACTACAACATGCTCAAGTGGGGGTTTCTTTTTATTTATCTATGTGCTTCTTATCTGTGTATTAATGCCCCATGACTTTTCAGAACTCTCAGCTGCTGTGTCTTTACACTTCTCTACTCTCTCTGCTCCAAGTGGACATTAGTTAAACCTGCTCCTTCTATCTTTCGTCTCTTTTTACTTTGAGATTTTCTGTTTCCATGACTCTGTGTGCTTAATTTTGGGTAATGCCCTTGGACTGGTCTTCCAGTTTGCTGCTGCTTTTTTTCAGTACCTCTAATCTTCTGTTTAACCCACTCCTCATTTTTAGTTTTAATAATATTTTTCCTTTCTAACATTTTCTTATGAATCATTTTTAAATCTTCCTGGTTCTCTATTTCTTGATCCTTTTCTGATTTTGTCTTTTCCTTTAAACATTTCACGTGTCAGGGAGCCTAGGTGGCTCAGTCTGTTAGCGTCCAACTTCGGCTCAGGTCAGGATCTCACGGTTCTCGAGTTCAAACCCCGCTCACTCTGCCCCTTCCCTGCTTGTTCTCTCTCTCAAAAATAAATAAACATTAAAATAAATAAATAAACATTTCATGTGTCATAATTTTGTTTCCAGTAGCTCTGAGGTTCTGAGGTTCTTCTGGATGTAAATTTTTTGTGTATTGTTACTCCTGACTTCCACCATGTTGACTTATTTCTGTCTGTATTTGGTAAGTTTTACTTCAGGGATTCTTTTTTTTTTTTTTTTTTTTTTTAACATTTATTTATTTTTAGAGACAGAACACTTGCTTGTGGGGAAGGGGCAAAGAGAGGAATACAGGATCCAAGACAGACTCTGGGGCCCCCCTTTGAGGCTCAAATTCACAAACTGTGAGATCATGACCTAAAACCAAAATCAAGAACCTGATGCTTAACCAACTGAGCCACCTAGGTGCCCTACTTGAGGGATTCTGTTTGAGCTTAATTTGTTCTTCCAGAGAATTGTGTTTGCTTCTGTTTGGGCATTATATAATGCTACTAACATGGCACCACTTAGTTTTAATTTTTTTTTTTTTTTTTTACTTTTACACTCCCTAAGGGGAGGGAGAGGGAATAAGGAAAGAGAAGAGACCAGTCTTCTAGGAACACACACAGAGCACATTTGGGTGAGTCCCTCCTGCGCTTAAAGAGTTTGTGTGTTGTGTGTATTTAACCATGTAAGCAGGTTATTGATGCTTGGGGAGGAAGAGTAGAATAGAAAAATAAAAAACAGGGGCACCTGGGTGGCTCAGTCGGTTAAGCATCTGACTTCAACTCAGGTCATGATCTCCCGGTTTGTGGGTACAAGCCCCGCATCGGGCTCTGTGCTGACAGCTCAGAGCCTGGAGCCTGCTTCAGATTCTGTGTCTCCCTCTCTCTGACCCTCCCCTGTTCATGCTCTGTCTCTCCCCGTCTCAAAAATAAATAAACGTTAAAAAAAATTTAAAAAAAAAAGAAAGAAAAAGAAAAAAACAAAATCTGGAGCTCTTAATATTGCATTTGTTTTGTTTTTCAAAGGGGAGGGGATACTGTGAGCTGCAAAATAGCTCAGGGGAGTGGGTTTGAAATGAGAGGGGTAGTGGAAGCCAGGTGATCCAGCTACTTTTTGAGCATTTCTCCATACTCTGTTGGATTTCAAGGGGTAGTGATGAAACCATCTGTAGGAGGTCCTTGCAGCAGGTGGAGGGGGTATGAAAGAGGCCTGAAAGGAAGTGCACCTGTGCAAGATTGGAAGGCTTTGGAGTAATTGTGCCCACCCGGAGGAGCCACAGATTGTTCTAGAGAAAAGCAGGGTCACAGCCATAGTAGCATGAGTTGGGAGAAGGAGCACTACATGCGATTAGTAAGAAGGGGAGCCTGGGTGGCTCAGTCAGTTAAGTGTCCAACTTCGTATCAGGTCATGATCTCATGGTTCGTGGGTTTGAGCCCTGTGTATCTGTACTGATAGCTTACAGCCTGGAGCCTGCTTCAGATTACATGTCTCCCTCTCTCTCTCTCTGCCCCTCCCCCTGCTCACACTCTGTCTCTCTCTCTCAAAACATAAATACACATTTAAAAAAATGTACATGCGATTAGTAAGAAAATACTCATTATGAAAAGGAGAATGTTAGCCAAATGAAAATACTAGTCTGCCTCGAGGGAGAGCTGATTTCATCCTTTGCTTTCAGGTCCTTCAGAAAGCCTTCCAGGATAGTACCCCTTTCCCCCAGGTCCCAGGCAACCTTCACTTGGCTTGTTCTTGGCTTTTGGTCTTGCTCTGACTGAGGGCGCAGGCCCAGGAGACAGGGTGCCAATAGCCAGGCAGGGGTCCCTGCGGCCTCAGGAGGTGATGGCTGCATGGGTTCTAGTCTGAAGGAGGGAACCGGGCAGGAACAGCTCAAGGGGGAAAGGAGAGCACAGAGTGACCTCTGTGACTGTCTCCAGCAGATCCACTTGTTTTAATTTTTATCCTACAGCTTGATAGCATGGGTTATGTAAATGTGTTCTCCACACCAGGGCGAAATAAGGCCTAAGGATGCAAATTCTGAGAAAATATTATTCAACTTTTTTCCATCTACAGTTTGAATAGAGATAGTTCAAATTCTGGGCTATATTTGGTTTTATTATCTATTGACTTTTACTGACCTGGCTTTAGCTCACTGTGGATATTTTACCCCTTGAATCCAAGTGACTTCCCATATTTTCATTTTAGCTAATCAATACTTTATTTCTACCCTGTTTTATTGAGATATAATTGACATATAACATTGCATAAGTTTAAGGTGTACAACATAACGGTTTGATATATGTTTATATTATGGAATGTTTGTGACACTAAGTTTAATTGACATCCATCACCTCACATAGTTACAAAGATTTTTTTTTCTCTGTGATGAGAACTTTTAAGATATACTCTTAGCAATGTTCAAATATACAAAACAGTATTGATGACTATGGTCACCAAGCTGTACATTCGTCCCCCAGAACTTACTTATTTTATAACTGGAAGTCTGTACCTTTTGACTACCTCCAGCCATCTTCATCCCGTACCCTCCCATCTGTTGGCAACCACCAACCCAGTCTCTGTTTCTATGAGTTTGGTTTTTTTAGACTTCACATAGAAGTGAGATCATGCAGTATTTGTCTTTCTCTGTCTGACTTAAAACCTTCAAGATCCATCCATGTTGTTGCAGATGGCAAGATGTCCTTCTTTTCTATGGCTGAATAATATTCCATTGTTTATATTTACCACGTTTTCTCTATCCATTCATTTGTCAACGGACACTTAGATTACTTCCATGTCATGGCTCTTATAAATAATTCAGCAATACTTTAAAAAGCATATTTGTTGTCATTAATCCAGGACCTGGATTAATCACAGAAGGATTTTATAATAGCAATCCATAATCCTGCCCTAAGAGGAATCCCTACAAGTGTGTTGATCTACTCATTTTTTTTTTTTTAATTTTTTTTTCAACGTTTTTTATTTATTTTTGGGACAGAGAGAGACAGAGCATGAACGGGGGAGGGTCAGAGAGAGAGGGAGACACAGAATCAGAAGCAGGCTCCAGGCTCTGAGCCATCAGCCCAGAGCCCGACGCGGGGCTCGAACTCACGGACCGCGAGATCGCGACCTGGCTGAAGTCGGACGCTTAACCGACTGCGCCACCCAGGCGCCCCTACTCATTTTTCATACCTACCTAGTTCAAAATTATTTTAGCTGGCTTACAGACGGTGCATGCTAGAGTCATCTTGTACTGGCTAAGGAGAAATTGATTGTTAAATTTCTAGGGATCTTGCAAGTCCCTAGTTAAACACAGCCATTATTAAACACAGCCATTATTAAAAATTAAAATACAGAAACTTACAATTAAATAAGTTATATTAAAAATAAAATAAATACTCACATTCATCACTTCCTAATTCTGTGTCACTGCTCCTCATACTGTTGAGTTTGTTTATGTCCATTGTTTCTGCATGACAACAATGCTACAGAATGGTGTCCCTACCACACATCTCTTCCTAAATCCACATTCAGCACCCTCATGCTGGCAGCTTGAAATTGGTGGTACTTGGAGTATTTACACCATGAAAATGAGCAAACACTATAAATCAAGGTTTCATTTACTGCTTTATTGATTGTCTACACGTCTTAAAGGATAATAAGCAAATAATGGTAAAATACACAATACTCTTTATTGTAAATTCTGCACAACCATGTGATTTTTGTACAATAAGGGTTAGACATCATTTATGGAAGCAAAATTTGTAATAAATTTATGTTTATAAATATGCATTTTCCCCCCAGAGAACCAGTTGTGAGACATTCACCAGCTCACCTCTGCTTGCAGAGATCTACAAATACAACAAGGTAACGCAGATTTGAAGCAGATGAGAAAGAGCAAGGAACAGCAAGGAGAGGGATGTATTAGAGCTGGAAATGATGTTAATACAAAATTTCATATTGTAGAGTTTAGGTACATGCCGTGATTGGCCACAGATTTGTCTTTAAGCTTCCTAGCATGTTTTGTATAAAGAAAAATGTGATCTCATGTGCTGAGTTTTCAGCGTTCCGATGAGGAATTGTGGAGTTTCTCCTGAACTAAACCCAGAAGGAATTTTATTCTGATGGTTTGTATAGAGCAACATATTTTTATAAATGTCAATAATGTCCTTAGAGAAAATTGTCATTTAGAGTCATGGGGTGTTCCCAGCAGAGCCGCTGTTGGAAGGCTGAAAACTTCTTGCCAAAGTGCATTTCTGGAAGAAATACATACTGAAGTATTTATGGGTGAAATAATACGAACTCTGGGTTTTGCTTTAAAATCCTTCATGAAACAAACAAACAAGCAATCGAAGTGAATAGCTGAAGCAAGAAGAACAAAATATTGATGAATGTTGAAGCTGGGTGAAGAGCAGTTGGAAATTTATTGTACTCTTGTGTCTACTTTGAGACAAAATTAAGCCTGATGCATAATGTCTCTTATCTCTTTTATCTTAAAATTATTTTTTTAGGTTTGTTTATTTATTTATTTTTGATAGAGAGAAAGAGAGAGAGAGAGAGAGCGTGCGCAGGGGAGGGGCAGAGAGAGAAAGAGAGGAAGAGAATACCAAGCAGGCTTTGCGCTGTCAGCATGATGCATTGCTCCAACTCACAAACTGTGAGATCATAACCTGAGCCGAAATTAAGAGTCAGACGCTTAACCAAGGGAGCATCCAGGCATCCCGCTTATCTCTTTTATCTTATAATAATTCCTCTTCCTTTCTTCCCAGCACAAGTTTATGCCCCTATTCCTACCTGCCCCCATGACATTCATATGGTAGAAAAATCGGGTAATTTGCTCTATAGAATTTCCCACGTTGTGAATTTGTCTGTTGCATTCTTATGGTGACAGAAAGTGTTACCTTAGCAGAGAAATCCTTTAAAGTTAAATATTATCCCACAGGAGTGAGAAACAGGGCAGGAATGCTTTATTGGAGACAAAGTGAAGAGAGATGAGGCCATCTGACCCTAGGGAAGGAATCACAGTAAACAGGGGCAAAGCCTACAGGAGAATAAGAGAGGGGACCCAAAAAGAAACCCTTTAGAAAGCCTTCATTTACTCCTGAGCTCTGTGTATTCTTCGTCTTCTAGCACCTTCCCTTTCTTAACCTTGGCGCCTTAACCCTCAAGCAGAGTGGTAGGGACAGGGCAGCAAAGGAAAAAAGTATCAAGGGCATTTTCTTTCTTCTGGCTGCCCTCTTGAGCTACTTAAGAAGAGATTAAAAAAAAAAAGGATTAAAAAATGTTCTCTAGAACAATTTCTACTTAAACAAAAGGACTAATACATTTAAAACCAAGTTGGTCTTGAAGGGGCAGCATATTTATCATCTACCCATGCTGGGTCTTCATTTCATATCCAAATAAATAGAAAACTACTTACAAAAAGGCAAATGAGACCCAGATTTACCTGCAGGTGGCATTTTATGCCATAATTTAATGGCACTTCATCAACATCAGCTTTTCTGGGCTCATGGATTAGTTCATGCTACATGAAAAGAGCTTTTGCTTCATTAGCTTCACGAGTTATGCCATTTGAAACCATGTAAAATGGCTAATGTTTTAATGATTTTAAAACCACTTTATAATCAGAAGTTCAAGAACCAAATGCCAGTGACTCAGGGACCATTTAGACATCTGAGACATGACCATGATGGAAGGTTAGTTGTAACAGTTATTTAGATTTTGTAGAGTCTTTGAAATGTTTGAGCACTCATACAAACATGATGATGAGCATCAGCCCTGGGGTATTCCTGTGGCTCAGCTGCAGGCAGAGAGAGGTCAGTATCAACTCAGGCACACTGATTTTCAGTTCCACAGGAAAAATGCCATCCCTGTCCCTCAGCTCTCCTATCTGCTAAGGCACATGGGTCAGCTTTCCAGGCAGCACAGAAGATGCCCTCACCATTCTCACCTGGAAGAACTATTTCAAACCCATTGCAGTCCAAACCTGGGAGATGCTTGACCACACAGAGGACTGGTTTTCATGGAGAACTGCCTGGAAGGTTTCAGTGGGTTTTATCCAGTTTTTTAAAAATGGAGTACAACAGCATGAAGTGGATTGGGGAACCGTCAGAGCACGGTATAAGGGTAAGTACTATTTTGTGAAACTTTTGTTTCTGTTATTTATTTGGGTATATGTGTATACTAAGACATAATGTGAAATGTATTGCTTTATTTTAATTTTAAGTAATCTCTACACCCAACTTGGGGCTCAAACTCATGACCCCAAGATCAAGAGTCACATGCTCCACTGACTGAGCCAGCCAGGAGCATCATGAAATGTATTTTTTTTTTAATTTTTTTTAATGTTTATTTATTTTTGAGGCAGAGAGAGACAGAGCATGAACGGGGGAGGGTCAGAGAGAGGGAGACACAGAATGTGAAACAGGCTCCAGGCTCTGAGCGGTCAGCACAGAGCCCGACGCGGGGCTCGAACTCACGGACTGTGAGATCATGACCTGAGCCGAAGTCGGACGCTTAACCGACTGAGCCACGCAGGCGCCCCCATGAAATGTATTTTTTAACGTGAGTCAAGTCAAAAGGTTGAAGAATGCTGCTCTAAGAATGTATAATTTACCCCTGGAATAAGCCAGGCTAGTAAGAAGCTATTACTTGAACATATCACATGCAACCAATGGTTGAAATTTCCATAATAACATGTTAAAAATAATACATGCCTTTCCTCTCACGTCTTACCTCTCTGAGATATATGTGACCTTAATGAATTCCTCTGCTCAGGTAATAAGACTTAGCATTTAATTCATTTATTCATTCAGTCAACAAACATTTTTTGGATTGTTCAAGCCACTGAGAATGTAACAGTAGGAAAAAAATTGACAAAAATCCCTATCTCAGTGGAACTTATATTCAAGAGTAGAGGGGGAAGCACAGACAATAAGCAAGGTAAATAAGTAAAGTAGAAAATGTTAAATGGCTGTAAGTGCTAAGATAAAAGAATAAACAGAATAGGGTAACAGAGGGTGTTTGGGGATGTATTAGTTTTCTGTTCTTCTGCATAGCAAATTACTGCCAACTTAGCAGGTTATCTCTTAGTTTCTGGGGGTCCCAGAGTCTGGGCATGGCTTAACTGGGTCCTCGGTTCATAGTCTGGAGAGGTTGCAGTAAGGTGACAGCTGGGATGAATTCTCATGTGGAGAATTAACTGGAGAATAGTCCTCATCCAGGCTCATTCAGGCTGTGGCAGAATTTAGTTCCTTATGGTTGTATGACCAAGAGCACCAGCTTTATATATATATATATATATATATATATATATATATATATATATATATATGTATAAATTTTCTTTTTAATGTTTATTTAGTTTTGAGAGAGAGACAGAAAGAGACAGAGCATGAGCAGGGGAGGGGCAGAGAGAGAGGGAGACACAGAATCTGAAGCAGGCTCCAGGCTCTGAGCTGTCAGCATACAGCCCGATGCGGGTCTTGAACCCATGAACTGTGAGATCATAACCTGAGCTGAAGTCGATGCTTAACCAACTGGCACCCCACCTTGGCTTTTTGATGGCTGTCCACTGGAGGTGCCCTCAGATCCTCAAGGTCTCTTAGTTCTAGCAGACCTCTCACAATATGGCAATTTACTTCTTCAAGCCAGTAAGGAAGTGGTCCTGCTCTAGTCTGCTAAAATGGAGTCTTATGTAATGTAACATAAATATGGGGCCCAACACTTTGCCATATAACATAACATAGTCAAGAAAGTGACACCTCCTTACCTTTGATACATTTTATTTGTTAGAAGCAAGTAACAGGTTCTGCCCTCAGCCACTAGGAGTGGGATTCTACAAGGGCATGGCTCATTGGAAGTCACCCTAAGCTATGTCCACCATAGGGAGTTGCAATTTTAGACAGGTGGCTATAGAAGGTATCCCTGGGAAGTATCATGTACGTAAGGGCCTGGGAAGAAGAAGGAGTCACGTGGCTATCTTGGTGAACAGCATCTGTCCTAGAGGATAAATCAAATGCAGGGCTCCAAGGAGTAAAATGTCTGCTATTTTAAGAAGAAACAGCCTATGTGCTGATGAAGGGGATCAAAGAGAGGGACAAATGGATGATGCAGGAGAGTTGCTGGACCATTGAGTAAGTAAGAAGGATCTAGTATATAAGTGAAGGGGTTGGCATTTGCTACTGGCACAGACAAGCAATTCATGATAAAAGGCCTGGAGATAGAGTGTATGGGCACAAATACAAGTGTAAATATGGTAATGGGAATTTCTACTTTCTCAGTGAGCTAGGAAGTGAGGCCATCTGCAGAGGGTAAGTGTTAGGGGGGAGGTGTTAGCGATTTGAGGAGAAATGAGAAGGTATGAAACAGCCATTCATGAGAGTGGAATGGAAATAGGTCCATCCCTGAGAATGGACCAAGGAATGTTTGTCTTTTGGCTTAGCAACATACTAGGCCCACTTGAGGTTATAGGTCATGAATTTTAAGAGAGACCAGTCAGTAGGAGTGGGTGTTTTTCTCCAACCATAGTCAGCATGTGTGGAGACAGGAAAGGTATATGCAGAGAGCTGGATTAAGCCAGGGTTGTGGTTTAGGTAAGGGAATGCACAGAAACAGAGAGGGGCAAGGTGCAATGGAGGGAGTATGGTGAATGGCCATGGAATTTAAGTGAGGTCAGATCCAGCAAGGAGAAAATTACTAAGGACATAGTTGAACTGAATAGCACCATCAACCAACTGGATCTAATTAACATTGATAGAATACTCCATCTAGTTATAGCAGAATACTCATTCTTTACACACTTACATGGAAGACTTAACCAAGACAGAACACAGTCTGGACCACAAAAACATACCTTAACAAATCCAAAAGAATAAAAATCTTACAAAACATATTTTCAGACCACATGGAATTGAGCTAGAAATCAATAGCAGAAGGATATCTGGAAAATCTCAAAATATTTGGAGGTTAAACAACACACTTCTACATAACACATGGGTCAAAGATGATGCCACAAGAGGAACTTTTAAAAATATTTTGAAGTAAGTGAAAAAGAAAATATAATTCAAAACGTATGTGGTACTGCAAAAGCAGTATTTAGAGGGAAATTTATAGCAATGAATGTGTATTTTGGAAAAGAAGAGATGATCCCTATGGTTGAGTCAGATGACAAGAGATTCAAGGCTAGCCATTTTAGGGAGGAGGATGGAGAAGGGGCTGAGAGTGGCAAGGAGATGCAGGAAAGAGATTCTCATGGAACAAGAGACATGGGAGAGAAAACAGCTACCACTGGAGAGGCTCCAGGGGAAACACTATCTGAAGGAGAAGTCAGGTTCCAGTGATAGCACAATGATTCAGTAAAGTTCAGAGAAGAAGTGATGGCTATGGAGATTTTGCTGCTGATTTTCAGGGGGCTCTGGTGGAAGCGCTTCAGGGAAAAGGATAAGACAAAGGAATGTCAGAATGAGGTGGGGATAAAAGTTTGGAGGATAAAGGAAGTCCAATCAAAGCAAGGTTAAAGGGCATGATGAGACAAGTCGTTCCAGTGTAGGGGCTGCTGTCGGGGTGTCCTCGGGGCACAGAATTCTGTTGTCACACTGCTTTGAGGCCGGCAGAAGAGTGTCTTTACTCTTCTGACTCCTACCCATGGAGACCTGCATAGGGCACCCTTTTTCTAGAAGGGAAAACCATGGATGCCTTAATCTACCACAAAGAGTGTGGGATGAGTGGTGGGTGGTTAGGATCTTTTTTTTTCTTTTTTAACTTCATTTATTTATTTTGAGAGAGACAGAGACAGTGTGAGTGGCGGAGGGGCAGAAAGAGGGAGAGAGAGAGAATCCCAAGTAGGCTCTGCACTGTCAGTGCATAGCACGCTGTGGGGTTTGAACTCATGAACTATGAGATTATGACTTGAGCCGAAACCAAGAGTTGGATGCTTAACCGACTGAGCCACCCAGGCGCCCCAGTTAGGATCTTGGAGTGAGTGACACATGCAGGGTGTCTTAGTCTAAGGGGGTTTGTTGTAGGGATACTCAAGGAAGTAAAGAAGACAGAGAAGAGGAGACTCAGGTGAAGGAGACTGCAGTTTCAGATTGTGATATGTTTGTTTATCATATGCATGCTATTATCATATGCAGCTATTCTGGTGACTCACCAGTACTTCAGAAAAGCAAGTAGCTGTGGCTTCTGATTTAGCGTTTCATCTTTTCGGTAAATCAGTTCCTCTTGTGTCTGTTTTTACTGTTACAGTGGTTGTAACAGTGGTTTACTGTTACACTCTCATTTCATGTTTTCTATTCAAATTCTCTAAGAGAGAGCATCTAATCAATCAATATCCAACCAATCCACCACCCATTCCACCCATTCCTTCCTCTCTCCCTTCCTATCTCACTCCCTGGCTCCCTCTGTCCCTCTCTCCATCCCTGCACCCATTCATCCCTTTATGCATTCATTCAACCAGAGTTTAGAAACACCATGTTTCAGGACCTGTCTTAGGAGACTGAAGCGATAAAAGCAGACAAAGATGAAATTTACATTCTTGGGCATGCAAACAGAAAATAAATAAAAATAAATGCATGAGAAGTGCTATGGAGAAAAAATAGAGCAGAGTAAGGGGGAGAGGGAATATTGAGAGAGACAGAGAGAGACAGAGAGAGAGAGAGATCAGGAAAGATCTCTGTGATAAAGTGACATTGCACAAGGGCCATGAAGGCAGTGAGGGAGGAAGCCATGCAGATATCAGAAGAAAAAGCATTCAAACAAAAGAAAATGATGATGTTTCAGGAAGAGCAAGGAAACCAGTGTGGTTCCTGTGAAGAGAGAAGAGTAGAAGGAAATAAAGTCAGGTGTGTGAGGGGATGCTGGGTGCCAAGTTTCAGCAGGGAATGACAGGATTGGATTGGGTTTTCTTGTAATCATAGCATTTTATTCAAGTTCTTAGGTGATTAATTTTTTTTTTCTGAAAGTCTAAGTACAGGGGTGCCTGGGTGGCTCAGTTGGTTAAATATCTTACTTTGGCTCAGGTTGTGATTTCACGGTTTGTGAGTTTGAACCTCACGTTGGCCCAGAGACCTCTTTGGATCCTCTGTCCCCCTCTCTGTCTGCCCCTTCCCAACTCACGTGCACTCTCTCTCTCGCTCTCTCTCAAAAATAAATAAAAACATTTAAAAATAAATAAATAAAAGGTCTGAGTAGAAATCTTACTCCTATATAATTGTTTGAGGTACAATTCACATCAGTGAATGCACCCATTTTAGTGTATAGTTCTGTGCATTTTGACAAATGCACGGAGTCATGGAACTGTCACCACAGTCAGTTTCGCTACCCAGAAAGTCCCCTTTGGGGTCAACACCTCCCCCACCCATAGCCTCTGACCACCACTGTCCTCTTTTTTGGCCCTTTAGTTTTCTGTCCCCAGAGTCATAAACGTGGAGCCATACATTAGGTAGCCTTTTGAGCCTGGATTTGTCGACCTGGCAGCATGTGTCAGACGTCGCTGTGTGCAACGGTAGTTTGGTCTTTATTGCTGATTGCTGAGTAGTATTCCAGTGTGTGGATTTCACCACCATATGCTTATCCATTCACAAGTTGAAGGGTGTTGAGTTGTTTTCCAGTTTTGGTTTTATTTGGAAGATAGGAATAAAGTCACTATAAAAATTCACATACAGACTTTTATGTGAACATAGGTTTCATTTCACTTGGGTAGGTGACTCGGAGGGGGATTTCAGGGTCATATGGCAAATGTATTTTAACTGTATGAGAAACTACCAAACTGTTTGCAGAATGTTGTATCATTTTGCATTTTCGCTATTAATGCATGTCAATTTTAAAATTTTGGTCATTTTAGTAGGTGTGCAGTGATATTTCTTTGAGGTTATAATTTGCATTTCCCTAGTGATTAATAATGTTGCACATATTTTTATATGATTATTTGCCTTCTGTATATCTTCTTTTGTGAAGTGTCTACAAATATTATGCGCCTTTTATAAATTGAAGTATTTATTTTTTACTACTGGATTTTCATGCTTTTAAAAATATATATTCAGTATATAACTCCTTTATGAAATTTTTGTTTTACTAATATTTTTGATGAGTCTGTGACTCTTTATTTTTCTGTTTTTTAAAGTATCTCTTAAAGTTTTAGATTTTACATTTAGATCTATGATCCATTTAAAAAATATATATTTATTTATTTATTTTGAGAGAGAGAGAGCACGAGCAGGGGTAGGGTCAGAGAGAGGGAGAGAGAGAATCCTAAGCAGACTTCTTGCTGTCAGTGCAGAGCCCAACGTGGGGCTTGATCTCACAACCATGAGATCATGACCTGAGTCGAAATCAAGAGTTGGATGCTCAACCAACTGAGCCACCCAGGCACCCCTGGATTTTCAGACTTAAAAATATATATTTATTCAGTATAGAGGTGCCTGGGTGGCTCAGTTGGTTACGTGATTTTGGCTCTGGTCATGATCTTACAATTTGTGAGATTGAGTCCCTCGTTGGACTCTGCAATGACAAGGAGAAGCCTTCTTGGGATTCTCTCTCCCTCGCACTCCCCACTCACCTTCTCTCTCTCTCAAAAGAAAGACAGACAGAAAGAAAGAAAGAAAGAAAGAAAGAAAGAAAGAAAAACATTTTTTAAAATCTGAAAATCCAATAATAAAAAAAATAAATAGGGACGCCTGGGAGACTCATTCAGTTGAGCATCTGACTTGATTTCGGCTCAGGTCATGATCTCACAGGTTCACGGGTTCAAGCCCCACATTGGGGTCCTTGAGCTGACAGTGCAGAACCTGCTTGGGATTCACTCTTTCTCCCTCTCTCTCTGCCCCTCCCATGCACACTCTCTCTCTCAAATAAACTTAAAAAAAAACTTTAAAAAACATATATTCAGTATACAACTCCTTTATGAAATTTTTGTTTTACAACTATTTTCTACCAATCTGTGACTTTTTTTTTCTATTTTTAAAATGTCTTTTAAATTTTTAGATTTTACAGTTAGATCTATGATCCATTTTGAGTTAAATTCTGTATACAGTGTGAGGTATGCTTTAAAGTACAGTATTTTTTTGCATGTGACTGTTGAAAAGACTATTCTGTCTCCTTTAAATTGCCATTGAGCCTTTGCTGAAAATTAATTGATTGTATATGTGTGGATGTATTGTTGGACTCTCCAGTCTGTTTCATTCATCTATTTGTCTGTCATTTGCCAATACCTTACTGTTTTGATTATTGTAGCTCAGCGGTTCTCAAGTGGGGACAATTTTGTTCCTGCCGGCTGTCCCACCATGCCCCAGGGTATTTGACAGTGTCTGGAAACAATTTTTTTTTGTCATAATTGGTGGGGAGAGGTCAGGGATGTTCCTAAGCATCCTACAATGCACAGGACAGCCTCCCACCACAAAAAATTATCCAGTCCAAAATATTAATTGTGCCAAAGTTGAGATATGCTGCCTACCTTTACAGTATGTCTTGGAATGAGATAGTGTGCCTTTTTTTTTTTTTCTTCCTTTTTCTTTTTTTTTTAATTTAAACTTTAGTTAACATACAGTGCAATATTGGTTTCAGGAGTAGAATTCAGTGATTCATTACTTGGGTTCAACACCCAGTGCCCTCCTTGGTATCTATCACCCAAGTATCCCATCCCCTCCTTACCTCCCCCACCCTCTACCAACCCATATTTTGTTTTCAAGATAGTGTGGCCTTAACAAGAGCAGTTTTGTAGAAGTGGGGAGATTATGAACATACAATGTTACTGTAAGGATAAAACTGGACAATATATGCAAAAGTGCTGGGCACACAGCTCATGCTAACTAAATGCTAATTTCCTCATTATTTGTTACTGCTCCTCTTTGCAGTCCCTTCATTGTGACTTCTGCACTTGTGAGGGCCTACATATTCACTTTTGAAATTCCCACCATCATGAGTTGTCCCTTAATAGAGACCTGCTTGCTTCTCCTCTGCCTATACATGTGGTATGTGGCCTGATGTAGGCCCCGGTATCTGCTGTCAAAGTAGTGTTTCCCCTTTGGCCACCTGCTCATTGAAGAGGTATGAGCATCAGAGATGTCTGTTTGTCCACCAATATCTATCTTTCCCATTCCATGATGTGGAGTGGTAGCTGCCAGATAGCTGCCCAGTCAGGAACTATATTTCCCTTGTGTCCAGCTGTGGCCATGTGACTAGGTCTCACCAATGGAATGGGATTTGGAGTGACTTGTCATTTGTAGGCTGAGACTTTAAGCAAAGGACAGGCTGTATTCACTCCATGCCCTCTTTCCCTTTTTGCTTTCTGGTGCAGAGGGCTCTGAAGTTCCAGAGAAGGGCTTCTCAAACTTCTGTGCACATGATTCACCCACACCTGGGGATCTGCTGAAAATGCAGGGCTAGTAGAGTAGATCTATAGCAGGGCCTGAGATCTTGCATTTCTAACAGGCCCCTAGAGATGGCAGTGCTGCTGATGCTCAGACTACTTTTCAGAAGTGAGGCTTTAGGGGATGGTGGAACCGTAGAATAAAAGGAACATGGGTCTCCAAATCACTAAATAAAGAAAATCTACTTCTTCAGTCAGCAACTCCTGACTTGTTACCTGTGGAACAGGTGCCTTTTTGGACAGCAGCTGGTCTTCTGGAAGTGGTTCACACAATTCACTGCTTCTGTTTGAAAACATCTTGGCCAACTAGTTCAGAACAAAATCACCCCCAGCTGTCCCCACCCCTCCTTGGTATATGTGTGTGTGTGTTCCAGATGACTCCTTCATGTTTTAAGAGATCCCTACCTAACTCTACTTTAAAACACTACCAAGCCCTCGTACCATTAGCTCCTTGAAAATAGCAATGGTTAAGAAAAACAAAACAAAACAAAAAAAGTCTTGGTTTTTGTATTTGTTGGCTCAGATTAAAATCGGAGAGCAAAAATAAGGTTTGGGATGGTTGTGGACGACCACCTTCTGGAGGAAAGGTTAGTGGAGAGTAGACCAAGAGGGTCTTTAATCCTGAGGGGTCAGTATAGGGATCTCAGGTAGAGTCTATTAAACAAGGGGCCAGTGGGTGAGTATCAGGGCCCTGGTGTAGGCTGAAGGGCCAAGGTTGGCTGGACCAGCTCAGCTGAAAGTGCAGTCACTCAAAGGTTGCTAGACATGAATAACAGGAGCCTTGGCAGGTAGTCAAATGGGATTGGTGGTGGTGGTGGTGGTGGTGGTTTGTGTGTGTGTGTGTGTGTGTGTGTGTGTGTGTGTGTGTGATTGTGAAGAGCTAGAATTGGAGCAGAGAGGCAGAGGGAGTCTGGACCAGTACAAGGCCAAAATCCACAGGGGCCTTTTGCATGCTTCCAGCAAACATTTACAGTGAGGAGGCCAAGTTCATCTAAAGAACGCTGACCAGCTGGACACATTGTGCTAGAGTTTAGCCAAGGATATTAGTGGAAAGTCCCTCCCTGCATTTTGAGCAAGGATGGCTGGAACAAGAAGGCCTGCCATATCATTGTTGCTCTGGCCCTGACCTGACTTTGCAGAAATAACAGCTACAGCCAGGTCCTGCTCAAGCCCTGCTGGCTTTGGGACGAGTCTGGGCCTGAACTGAGCAAGAGAAAGTCAAGGGGAAATAGTTACATCAACTTATTTTGAATACATCACTTGGGTGAGTTGCAGAGGCTAGCCTTTATCCCAAGTGGTGCTCAAATAACATCATCAAGCCATTCTATCAGTATTTTGTAGAAACAGCAGCAAAAAAATGTGAGATAAATTGCAAACTGTCCACTCTGACTAGTCAGGGCCAGTTACTATGTTGACAGCCGTTCTTATTCAAGATAAACTATATTGGATTTAGAGATGAGGCCAATTTTTAAAAAAATATATCCAATTTTCAGCAACTATTCTGAGTGCCTATTCTATGTTAGGCATCATGAGGATTAATTATAGAAACATGAGCTGAATCTTCAGTCCACACTTTGATGATGGAGGAAACAATGGAGGACCTATAAGGTAAGAGTTGTGAGTCTGTGTACTGATCATACAGGAAAGTTCTTGTCAGATTTGCAAATGCACCGGCAAGGGCTCCTGAGTCCTCCAAGAAAGGCTGGCATCATCTGCCTGAGACAGAAGTTCCAGAAGACTGAGCTCAGTGTCAGCAGCCTGGGGGTGGGGATGGGGGGTGAAACCTCCTGCAGAGGATAGAAAGGAAGGGACAGAGAATTAAAAGTCAAGGGAGAGAGCAGGAAGTAGGGAGCACAGGGTGGTCTCCACTCCAGACCAGCATGTTATGTACAGGAACAGGTTGTTCTGCCCAGTGAAAACCCAAAAGTAGCCTCCTGCTGCCTTTGGAATGGAGGCTCAAATCCTGACTAAGGCCTATTAGGCCCTGGGAGTTCTGGATTCCATGGCTCTCTGGCCTCCTGTTGGCCGGTTCTCGTCCTCCCCGGTACTTCATGTGACTGGCTCCTGTAGGACCCTCAGATTTGTCAGCCCTGGCCACATGACCTTCCATCCTGGCTTGCTGGGCCTGAGGGGTTTGCTTGGATACTGACTCACAGTTTTAAAACCAGGACCATAGGTGCCTGGGTGGCTCAGTCAGTTAAGTGGCTGACTCTATTTCGGCTCAGGTCATGATTTCACGGGTCATGGGTTCAAGCCCCTCATAGGGCTCTGTGCTGACAGTGTGGAGCCTACTTGGGATTCTCTCTCTCCCTTTCTCTCTCTCGGCCCCTCCCCTGCTCACACACACATGCACGCACACTCTCTCTCAAAATAAATAAACAAACTTAAAAAAAATTAAAACCAGGACTGTCCTTGGCAAACTGGGACAAATTGGTCACCTTGTTCCCTGAGACTCAGACTCTTCTGTGCAGCTCCTGCCACCACTGTTCCCATCTGACACCCGAGCCCACTCACACTCTTAGCTCAGCAGCCATTTTCCAGGCACCCCTCTCAACCAGCACACCTCCCACCCCTGCCCTCCACTGGACCTGCCTCTGGCCCCTTCCCTGCTTCTTTGTAGCTCTTATTACATGAAACTAGCCTTTATCCAGAGTGGTGCTCAAGTAACATCAAGCCAGTCTGATGGAGTATCTCCATCTTTAGTCTATGATTATTGGCTGGAGGAATATTTGCTTCTGGGTGACCTGAGAGCCCCTCACACTTTGCATGTGAAATGCTTAGCTTCCTGGTGGTTAAAACACTGTAAGCTTTCTGTGGGGTGGGTAGTGCCTGCCTAGTTCCTGGTTACAGTCTCAGACCTCTGCACTGTGCCTGGCACATGGCTAACACCTAATAACTATTGAATGAGAATCCCAGAACACCACTGAAAATGTTTACATATCCCTCAATTAATAATAACACGAGTAAAAAAGTGTACGTTTAGCAAATATTTACTGTATGCCAGGCTCAAGTCAGAGTCCCTGACTCTTTCTCAGCCTTGAGATGATTAAGCATGTGCCTGCTTTAAAATTGAGTAAGCTATTAATAGGTTTTTATGTATTTTGGGGTGTATAAGTTATTTTGTCACAATAAAAATATTGAAATTGGAGGTCCTGGGTATATGTCTGTGTATGCCTGTGTTCATATGCAAGTCTGTATGTGTGTGTACATGTGTGAGTGTATCTATATATATTATCTACCTATCTATCTACCTATCTTCTTTGTCTTGTAGCTGCTCCTTTGCCCACATTAGCCTGCTTTGAGTTACAGCTAAGGGCATCTCAGAGTTGCTAATCCAGATCAAGAAGCAAGAATCCAGGGATTCCTATTAATAAGACATAACACAGAAGTAATTGGAAGTATGCCGCTGAGTTCTATGACCCCTGCTAATCTTTCACATGTGAAAAGTGTGGCATACAGGACTATTGGTTTTGAAGTATCTCTTCTGTGATTTTCTCCATGTTCTGTGCAGCTGAACGGCCTGCAGCTCACTTTCATTCTCTTGTTAAGGACTGGAAGCATAAATTGATTCATATCTTTCCCAGTGGCTCCTGGACTTTAGACAGAAGTCAAATCTTTCCAGAATCCTTGCTTTCTGTAACAAGGCATTCTTTGCATCTGACAGTTATGTGGCTGTATTTATAATGCATAGGACGTTTTCCCTCCCAAATGGTCCCATCCTAGCCAATTACATCAGAATCTCTGGGAATCAGTCCCAGCAAGGGACTCCCCAGAGTTGGTCCCCAAATGTTTATCCTAGTCTCAGTCTCTCATCTGAACTTTATTCTCTTTGGAGCATGTCCATCTTTTTGGTCTATGATTATTGGCTGGGTAAGTATTTCCATCTGGGTGACCTGAGAGCCCCTCACAGTTTACATATCAAAAAAATGTAATGATGTCCCTTCTAGATCTAGTCCTCCTCTCATTTTCTTTTTCACTCAGGCTTGGAGCCTGTGACTGTCCCTGACTTTGTATCCAATAATTCTGAGGTCTGTTTGTTCTCCCTCCTCTAGAGCCCTATCTCTCCCCTCCATTCTGGGTGCTCAGGGCTTCTTATCTCTCACCTGATATTAGTGCCTGCCAGTATCCCTCATCTCTGCTTCACCCTGGACAGGACTGCCAGGACCTCCTTCCATAGCCAGGTGCTGGTTTTATCTTTTCTCTGCCCAGAAACCTTTAATAATTCCCCACTGTTCCTAATGGCATTTGTTATCTGCTTGAACCTACCTCTGTTTAATCTCTTCCCTTCCTCCCTCCCTTCCTGTTTCTCTCTCTCTCTCTCTCTCTCAAACACACACACACACACACACACACACACACACCCCACAGTCTTGGTCCAAATAAACAGTTCATGGTTTCTCTAACGTATCTCAAAGTTTCTTAACTCTGACTTTGCTCATGTTGATCTCTCCCTTCCACCGCATCTGCCTCTTGAAATCCTATCCACCCTCAAACCCAACTAAAATGCCACGTATCCAGGATGACTTCTGCCTCCTACTATTCCCACATCCTACTGGATCCGGCATTCCCATGTCACACACCCATTTCGTCTTGTGTTAATAGTCTTGGTCTCCTAACTAGATGACAGGCAACATGAGAATAGAGGCTGTGTTCTGTTCACCGGTAGTGTTTTATATATAGTAGACACTCCACGCTATTTATAAACTTTTGTGAAACGGAGTTAAGTAGGTTTGTCTTAAGGAGGGCCCCTTTTAGCACATGTAGCTCCCGAAATAATTTTATAAAATTCTACATCCCATTTCATTTTAAAGTTAACAGCCACAGTTTTTCACAAATTATTGCAAAGGCTGTATGTTCTCTTGTTTGCATGCGTCATAGATGTTTATTTAAACCTTGCATTTGCATATTCAACTCATTAATTTATGGAAAATACCTGCCACATAATCCAAGGGGCAAAGCCAGTCATTGTGGTCAAGCCAGACAAATAGCCATCACACGTTCAATCAGAAAAAGTCCGACTTTATTTTAAAATTCAAATAAATGTGACTGCTAAGTTTGTTTTTGTTTTTGTTTTTGTTTTTTTTTTTTTTTGAGTGCTAAGTTTTAGACAGGAACACTACCAGGGCTTCTGGATGAAGGAAGCCATTGCCCACTTGAATATTTCTTACCGAGGCTCTCTACTTTGATCTCTCCGATTCTTCTTCAGGAGGGCTGCTTTCTCTAATTGTCTCTTTGTTTCTACACCCCTAGGTAATGTACCAGAGTGAAAGGCAGGGCAGATGACAGGTTCATCCTGCTTCTCTAATTCAAAGGGTCCTTGCACTGGGCAGATGGCAATGGGGAACTGGCCATCCTCAGGTTTGAAATGCATAAAAATAGAAGTTGAATATCTGAAAATGAATTTCATTTAAGCTGTCCCTGCCTACGTACCCCCTAAAAAGTCTCTTTGTATCCCAGGAATGTGTGCTTCTCCACGTGAAGGCAGTTGACCTGGGATGAAACCACAGAGGGGGTTCAATTTCCCTTCACACAGATACACCTTGTTAGGGTTTTAGTAAATTTACCTTCCACTGAAGAAAGAAAGTCAAAGGTCACTTTGTTGCATCACAAGATTGCCAGGTTTTTCCAAATGAAATCACTCTTGGAGAGGCAGTTTCATCAGAAGCAAAGATCCCACCAAGCTATTAGAAAACACAGATGATGCCCATGTGTGGTCGCCAGTTCCCCTCCCCTGAGTGGCAGGACACACTTAAGTTTTTATGAAATCCCTGATAACTGAGCTGTTTAGGTGAAATATGCCACCAAATGCCCAGCAAGGGGTTGGTTTAATTCTGCGATGTTGCTCCATTGTTTATACTCAAATGCTTTCCACCCAGCTTTTACCACCAATAATCATAACCATAATCTTTACACATTTAATTGGTGCCCCAAATGAACTAGACACAATGCAGAACTCATCATTAGACTTAGGACCCTTACTATTCTTAGCCTCAGAAAGCACTCTTGTGATTTTACAGGCATCCTGTCTGGCACTGTGGTTGTCTGAAAAAGAATCTTGGTTAAGTCCAAGTTCTTCAGCAATTAGGTCATTTGATTTTGCCATGAGTTTGACCTGAAAAAGAGTAATATCACTAGGGTGGGGGAGATTCACCTTTGGATAGCCCCCAGCTTACATGGTTTGGGGCAAACTCACCAAGAAAGAATAGAAAATTTCAAATGGCTTCAGGGCTCTTGCAAGCTCTAGTTTCTTCACAGCAAATCCACCTCCAGTGCAAGAACAGCTATCAGGTTTCTGGCGGAGGGCCTCACGCTTTGAATACACATTTGAAGCTATTCCAGGCACGTACGGACTTACGAGCCACACGCTTTTCCATCCCTGGGGTCTGTATGATGCACTGCTTGGAAGGTGAATCAGACCCTGATAAAAGCAAGCGAGGGGTTCTCTGCTGAAAGTCTGGCCGTTCTTCCAAGAAAGAGGCTGCAAATTGGTGGGCTGTGGGCCAGACTGGGTCTGCAGATGGCTGCTTGTGGTAGTGTTTTGTCTTCTGGTTCAGTGTTTCTTAAAAATGTGCATTAAACTTGTCAAACTATAAAAACCACAAAATTGCAAATAAATAGCTGATTTTTTTTTTCTTTCCTTAAGAAACCAAAAGGCTATTCTACGGTGGACTTAGACCTGACAAAAGTGACAGCTTTAGAGGAGGGACATGTTTGTCCATTGGCCCAGTCTCCACCTGGTTCTCTTCATTTTTTCATATTTCCTGCCTGACCTTGGAGCCATTTGATTCATAGTAAGGCCCTTGTCCAGGCCTGGTGCCTTGCCTCTCAATGTTGTCCTGCTCTGTCCCTGTCCTAATCCCTTTGGTCTCTGATTTCTAATCTTTCCAATGTCCTAATTACTTCTAATGACTTTTGTATTTTTTTTCTTTTAAAATGGTAATTAGCTGTGTATCATTAATACGTGCAACCTGTTTTGTTAACTACATTGTTTTAGACGTCTTTTGATTTTTCAGCTTGTGCTTGCCTTCTTAGATTCGTTCATTTTATGAATGACACATATTTATTACAAATGCCTTAACTTTTGTGCTTGATTTCACACTTGGTGTCAGCTTCTTCCCTTTTCTAAAAGTGACACGTTTAATTTTTAAAAAATTAACAGTGAAGTAAAAGCAGTCAGTTTGGGAGTTTTAGGCCTCCTAGTGACATCACTGGGAGGTCCCAACAGGATTGGGATTGCTAACTGCTTCTCTGGATTGTGATCTCTGTGGTGGCCGCGTTGCAGTCCTCCCATAACCAGGTAGACGTCTCTCCCTAGCGTATGCTCTGCAATAAACTGCAGAGGGCATCTGGACTTCTACACTACTGTTCACTAAATGTTGACTTCTACATAAACTTCTCTGGATTTTACATGAAAAAATTTCAGAATTAAAAGGAAAACATGTGATGGGATATATTGTTGATTGATACCTGACATCCTTTTTGAAAAAAAAAAGGGCTCAGTATCAATCAGTGTAGCAAGCAACGGAAACATACTGCCAGTTCACGGATGGTGTAGTTAGCTGACAGACAAGTACCAACTAGAGAGTCTTTGAGAAAACTCTCCATTTACTTGGGCAAATAAAGTCAACAGTTTTTTTCTTTTTTTTTTTCTGTATAATTCCACTACATTTAGGTTCAGGTTTGAAAAAGGAGTCCTGTTTGGGGGCATTAAAATTACACTCTAAAAAAATCTATGAAAACTGCAGTTTAAAAAAAATTAACCCCCAGTAATTACTGACTTAAAATTAACACACAGCCTACATAGTTGGAAAAAGAAAAGATTTTTGGATATATATTTTATTTGACAGTGTTTTAGAATATCATACAGTAAACAAGATTTCTGTAAAAGTTAATTTATCCATAGTGGTGCGTTTCATAAAAATAGTTGCTCACTTACAGTCTTTCTGTGACTATTAATACATGGAATTATATTTATAGAGATACAGCTGTACAGGGTAAATTCACAGCTAACACTACACAGATATATTATTTGGAATGGGATTTAGATGATGTGCTGTCTTCACAGGTTATGGATTACAGCCGCATAAAGCAATTACTGCACGAGTAGTAGCTGTGAACTGTGCAAATTAGAATTTATGCAAGCGTAATCTCAACTTTTTTTTATCCTTTTGTAACACATGAAAAATAAAGGTCAGAGGATACAGTACTGGGACGTGCAGCTACACTACAGAAGCATTGTCCAAAACCAGATTCAATAAATTAATGGCAAACTATACTGGATTTCTAGTCCAGGGGAGAAAGACTAATTGAGATTAAACCCAAAGTATTGTAAACTGCTACATGTGTTTGTGCTTTTGTTTATGTTGAATGGATTCCATTTTTGGAAATTGCTTTTACAAGCTGCAAGATTCTTCACTTGAGGCTTTCAACCATATTCTCTTCTTGTCAAACAACGAAACTACTCCTATGCCTGATGGAAATTAAATGGCTAGTGCTCAGGTTACTGCAATTTACAGAGACGGAAAGAGTCAGCTGAGGGAGGCTATTATGTGTGACCCCGTGTGATGGACCTGATCTCCCGTTTTACTTATTTGACTACAAGTGCAGGGAGGTGAGGCTTATTTGCATTTGAACTCCTGTAAGGGGCAGAATATGGGAAGGATGCAGCCTCATTCATTCAGGACAAATTAAAGAGAAACTGCCCTCAGAAACATTTTGCCTTTTTAATATGTGTAGCTACAAATCAGTACCAATGGATAATTAACTGAGGGTAACATTTTACAAAGAAATATTAAAACGGCAGGGAAAAAAGAATTTTACTAGGGAATCAACCATAGATTGATGAAGATAAACGGAAACACCTAGAGGTTGCTAAAGAAATTAAAAAATGACAAAGAATACAAAGACAAGAAAGCAAACCAAATGAAAATAAAAGGAGAAAGACTAAAGAACAATAAGCAGAAAAGAATGCTAAAAGGTTCACATTCTTTGATGAAAATAAATTGGTCATAATGATTTTTTAATATCAGGGATTCATTATAATCTGAGAAATACAGGAGAAACACTTTGTCTCTGCTCTATCAAAGTGAAAATGAAGCAATGGAAAGAGGATTAAAAAGACAATAAAATAAGTGAAAAATAACACTGCTGTCAAAGAAGCTACTATCTCTGCTAGCCTGAGACAATAGGAAAGCCTTTTCATAAAGGAACTGCAGCGTTGCCAATCTTGATTAAACAAATTGTGGTCCTTCAATTATAAAATGCGTATTTTAGATGAAAACCAATTAAGATCTCTGAGCTAAACTGCAAAATTCTGACTTATGGCAATCTGTTCCCTAAGATACAATTTTCAAACCTTTTTTTTCCTATCACTGAAAATGTACAGAAATATGATTTGATCACAGAAATGGCAGTAAAAATGGCATCACACCAATGAATTCACTAGATTTCTAACTCGTCCTGCAGTACGCAGGGAACGTTGCAGCTAATACCGGTGATGGATGCCACGAGTGAGCCATGGAAACAGGTCATGGGTGAACAGTTCTGAATGTTTCAAAGAAACCTTTTAACCCCTGTCTAGATATGTCGAGAACAATTTATTTACAACTCTTTAGATCAATTAAAAGATATAATCTTGTCTCAGTTTCAGCTTGCTCCGTGCAGTTTGATTTTTAAGGCGATATTCCAGTTTGTGATTGCTCTTAACTTGTCCAGTTTCTTGATATAAAGTTTGGATGGCATCCAAATCCTTCATGCAGTGGGGGTAATTTTTTTTTCTTTTTTCTTTTTACTAAAGCTACACTGCACTGTCTCTCTGTGATGTTCTTCACGTTATTTTGGTTCTTCCATAGCTGCCAAAGCCCCCAAAATGGAACCAGGGGCTTTAGGATCAGTTTAGGTCTGCGCGTGGACGCTGTACGGCCCATGCTCGTTGGACACGTGGGACTTCACGTCGATGCTCCCAGGCCTTGGTGCCTCGTGGATCTATGCGTGTGACAGTGAAAATAAATTAAAACGCCGTGAGACGGAACCTAAGAAGAAAGGCCTGCAGGCGTCGAGGCGGGGCGGCGGGCTGCTGCCGCGCGGCTCATCTGCCCGCAGCCGAGGCGCCGGGCTTCAGGACGCCCGGCAGCTTGTCGGAGCCGGGCACTTTCCAAGGCCCCGGCGCGACGGCGGCTTTGCGCGCAGGGGCGCCCCCCGGGGGCCGCGCGCCCTGCCGGGGCCCCGCGCGCGCGCCCGCCCTGCCCTCGGCCTCCCGCGCGCCCGGGCGCTCCGCGCCACCGCCACGGCCCGGGCCCGCGAACGCGGGCGCAGCCCCGGGGCCTTCGCGCCGGCCGAGCTCGGGGCCCACCGCGGCGCGGGGCCCCTCCTTCCCGCCGGCCCGCGCCGCGTCCGCCGCGTCCGCCGCCGCGGGCCCGGGCGCCCTGGCCTCCGAGGAGGGCCTGCCGGCCTCGGGCCGCCCCTGGCCGCCTGGCGCCTCCTCGAGCCTCGGCCGAGCGGCCCTCTGCGGGCTGGCCGAGCGCTCCCTCTGCTCCCCGAGGCGCTGCTTCTTCTGGCCGCCGGCTGAAAGCTCCTTTGGTTTCCTAACGTCGTGTTCCCTTTTGATATCCCAAGTTGGGTCTGGGCCTATCTGGTGGGAAGGGTCGGAGGGTGGGGCTGGATGTGATGGAGAGAATGGAGAGAGGACGTCTTCGAGGGAGACGCCTACTTCCGGCAGACCTGGGGAGGCGGCAGCGGGAGAACTCCAGCAGTTGGGTTCGTCTGTGGGACAGGAAGCACAGGCGTTAGGAGGCGCGCCTCGCAGCCTTTCCACGCTCCCGCGACCTCTCTCTCTCTCTCTACCTTAGGGACGAGAGCAGGCGGCCAGGGGCGACTGCTTTCAAGGTCCCAAGCCACCGCCGTTCCCACCCTCACTGCCAACGGGGCAGCCGGCCGTATCCCCGGGGGTTCTGTGTTCCCCGACTCATCTACCCCACCTCCTTCCCTCATTGATGGATCAGGGAGGTCATTGCTAACTAAGGTCGGGCCTGATCCGTCCCTCCGCCTTGGCCCCTTCTAGCTTCCTGGGGTGCCTTCAGGTCTGACAGCCCCGTGTGGATATCTGGCTTGGCAACTAGAGTATCAGTGGTTCTCAAACTCGAGTTACACATCTGAATCACCTGGGGTAGTTGTGAAAAATACAGATTCCCAGGTGGCTAGTCCCAGAGAATTCCGTAGCTTGGGGCCCAGTAATTTCTTTGCATTTTTAACAGGCACCGGATGATTCTGAAGATGGTCTGAGAACCAAGCTTTGAGAAACACTGGTCTGAATCCTCTGGAAGAAGTTGGGACAGTGACTTTCAACCGTTAGGTGTCACTCAAAGCATAATTAGCTACCACCAGATGCTCTTGGAATTTGGATAAATTCATCAAAAAAAATTTACTGTTGTCTTTTGGAAATCACAGTCCTTAATTCTTTTGAATAATCCTGACATTATAGCAGGGCCAGATTTAGAGAAATTCTTTCTTTCTAGGAAGCCTAGTTTCAACATTTATTTGGGGTTTAAGATCTCCCTACTTTGAGAAAGGACTTGAGACATTTATAACAACACACATACAAAATAGAATGATAAAAATGAGAAACGATTTTTTTTTTTTTAAAGGTCAGAGGCCAAGTAGGAGGACAGATGTGTTAGGAATCTGGGATGAGTTAGTTACTACTATGAGCACTAAAGTTTCTGACCACTAAAGCAAAATTAAAGCAGGAAAATCCAATACAGTGATCCTTGGATGTTTGTTAGGAGTATGTCCCCCAAACCTTTGGAAATCCTCAGATTTTGGACTGTCTTTCTAGGGCGTAAGTTTTCTCCACAGAACAGGTACACCGTCATGAGTGGGAACAAGGAGACCACATTGAAATCTGAATGGTGGGTGGCAGGAGAGGCTCTTCACTAGCCCCAGAGATTCTGTCCCACATACCAGCCTCAGTGCCTGTGGGTCAGATTCCCACCACTGGAACATTATGTGTCACAGACAATTAGAGGCTCTTATTCAGACTTAATCTGTGAATGTCAAGGGTCTACTTTAAAATTTGAGAATTCTTATCTGGTACCTTTGATGCTGATTTATAAAGAGATAAGGAGAAGATAAAGGCAGTGGGGTTGATAGTTCCAGAAATTCTGGTCACCTGTACAATATCAAGTCAGTTATAAAAAGTTTCTCCTTTGATGTGAAATTTGAATGGAGTATTTTAGGGCATAATATTCTCTTCCTTCTTTTCATAGACATATCCATTATCATGTTCACATGAGTAAAAAGCAAAAAGTCCTGGAAAAGCATGGGAAAACCTGGAATCTAATCCTGCCTCTGGCATTTACCAAGATGGGGTTTGAGATCAACTACTTGATCTCTCTGAGCCTCATTTTCTCCCTTTATAAGGTAAGGATGAAATGTTTACCTCACAGAGATGAGACTTGCACTTTCAAAGGGAAAATCACTTTGCAATGGGAGGACTATAACGATTTTATACACATAGTTGAGTCAGATTTTTCTTAGATGTCCCAGTTGTGACCCACTTACAAACTGGGCCGCATTAACTAGTATACAGCAGGTGACGTTTTGAGTAAGTGCCAGTAAATCAGCCATTCCCATATGCTGTGATTCCCATGTGCTGTGTTGCTCTACCCCGGGTAGACTTGGCTACCTCGAGGAATATTCTAAAATCCTCAAATGCAAATGTTTTCATTGAAAATTGGAGTATGTTCTGATTCTGGCTGGGGTAGCGTCTGAAAATGAAACCGTTAGAGCAAATGATAGTCCGTGGCAATTCCATCATACAGGAAGATATTGCCTGAAAGAGTTAAATGTGGTTTCCAAAAGGCCTAACTAGAGTGTCGTTGTGCAATGGTAATCTCTAGCTTGGACCGTGATAATGATAGTTCACTTTTAATATCTTTCTCCACCATTCCTCCCACCCCCACCTGGGCCAATTCCATCACTGTGGCAGAGTCAATTAGCTGGCCTTGAATTACTGTGAGATACAGGGAGGCTGATATTATTCACAGCATTTCCTGAAGGAGGAATTGGAGCAGAGAGAGGTTAAGTAATTTGACCAAGATGACAAAATGGGTCAGCCAAGAGTAAAATGTTGGGTTTCTTTCCTCTTTTGCACTTAGAAAATTTTCCTAACATCTTGCCTTGCAAATAGGATCAAAGCATGTGAAATGGACATGCTCAATGGCCACTGCTGACCAACAGGGACTAGACCCCCTCACTGAACAGAATACTTAGCATTTATTTCTGAACATCTTACTTGTGATAATAAACTAGAAGGTGAAATCATTCAAAATACAAAGCACAAAAGAATACCTCTTATGATAAAAAGATTTCTCAAGTGTTTGTTTATAGATCATTAAATTCTTAGTGGGAGAAACTACATGCTAAAATATTCCAAGCTACTACTGACTGCGAGTATTAGTCAGAAATTAAAATGAACTAGATCTTAACATAAAATGACTTAAAGAATGGACATTTGTATAAGTGGCTTAATAGTTTTCATTTTTCTGGACAAGAATTCTCCATCTGAATACTAGCCATGAGGTGTCTGCACGAGGCAGGAGCCTGCAAAGCTGTGTATAAGCGCCAAGGGCAGCAGACAGCCCCTCCCCCACCTTGCCCTTTCACTGGCCTCATCCGGGTGACAGGAACCCTGGTGGTCAGGAAGAGTCCTACTCTAACATTTCAAACTCCAGTTTTCATGAAATCTTGATACACAATAACCAGAAGAAGCAACCATATTTTGTTCTGCTTCCTTCAAACCTTATTTTCCTCCTGGCTCCTTCCCCCTTCTTTTTTTTTCTCCAACCCGGCCACCGCCTAAAGCATGTGATTGTGTTCATTTGCTGAGTCGATGCCCAGGAAGATGAGCTGCCCACATTCTTCCTGTCTGAGATGTTCTAACCAGAACCGGAAATAACAGAGATGCATCCTAGGAAGACAAAATCAGCCATGTGGGCCTGCGGGAGTTTCTGCAGCCCCATTGTCCAAACAGTGTTCCCAGCCCAATGGGCTGAAATCAGAAAGGAAAAAGCCTCTTATTCCAACCTGACTTCCTCTACCTGCTCTTGTCCAGGTCACCAGTGATCTTTCTATTGGCAAGTCCAGAGGCCATCTCTCTGTATTCATCTTAATGCTTTATCTCACCACATTTCACTGCCAGAAACAAAGCCAACTCTGGGCTCCCATGACACTCTGTTCTCCTGTTGTTTAGACTCTCTCTTTGGCAGTTCCTTCTCAATTTCCTCTTCTTTTACTTGACCTCTAAATGTTGGCATTCCTCAGGGGTTGGTCTTAGGTCATTTTCTTTCTTTATAGTGTCTCCTAGCTATTCTCCTCTATTCATGTGGCTTTTATACAACAGCAATACTCCTGAATGTTTCTGCTGAGCTCTATGCTACGAGCTCTGGGCTGGTGTGTCCACCTGTCTATTTGCTGTCTCCACTCGGATCATTCACTGGCATCTTCATTTAACAGGTCAAAAGTGGAAATCTTTTCTCCCCAAGCCTATTCTGCACTCTTTCCTCATTTCCCCATCTTGGTGAGTGGCACAACTATCCCCTGGAGTCATGCTTGATTCCTTTCTCTCCCTCACCTCACAAATACAATCCACCCACAAGTCTTATCAGTCTTATCTTCAAGTATACTTGGACTCTCACCACCTGAGGTCAAGATTTAGGGCACTCCCTAGAAGGACTGCAACCAGTGTGGGCTGCCCAAGATAAACACAGTTAAAAACAGCCATGGGCGTGCCTGGGTAGCCCAGTCGGTTAAGTGCCTGACTTTGGCTCAGGTCATGATTTCATGGTTCGTGGGTTCCAGCCCTGCATCAGTCTCTGTGCTGACAGCTCAGACCCTCGAGCCTGTTTTGGATTCTGTGTCTCCCTTTCTCTCTGCCCCTCCCCCATTCACACTCTGTCTCTCAAAAATAAATAAACATTAACAAGAACTTAAAAAAAAGACCGTAGTGTGGACCTCTTTCATAACCCCTTGGCAATACTGTTGAAGACAGAGAATTCAAAAATGAATTTCAGTGCTGTTCAGACAAGAGAAGTGTAGGATACACACCCTCTCCTGAGCTCAGAGCTCAGGACAACTAACCTAGTTCCCATAACCAAGGATGTATGTTCCAAGCCACTGTTTCTCACAGGGCTACTCCCGTAATCCACTCTTCTCTTTACTTCCAGTCTCGCCTACTACTAATTATTCTCCATACGGCACCCACAAGAATCTCTTTGCGACACAAAGTAGACCATGTCATTCCTTTGCTTAAAACTTCAGTGGATTCTCAATGCTGTTAGATGAAAATGCAAAATTAATATCATAACCCACAAAAGCCTGCGTGATCTGGCCCCTGCCAGACTCCTCAGCTTCATCCCCATTTATTTTCTATTCTCCACCCACACTGGTCTTCGTTCAGTTCCTAAATGCACCAAGCGCCTTCTCTATTCTGGGATATCATTACTGATTCTTCTGCCCAGAAGGTTCTCCCCCCAACTATTCACATGGTGAGTTCTTTTTTATTCTTTAGGTCACTTAAATATCACCCTAGAGGACCCAATCCAAGGTAGATATTGTGCTGTCCTCAAGAGGATCTTGCTTTTATTTCCTAATAGTAATTATAACTTGTAATTATATATCTGCCTGCTTATTTGATTAATATCAGTTTCAACTACTAGGTGGCAAATCTTCACGAGGGCAATGGCCACCTTGGTCTTGTTTATCACAGTGGGAATTACTAGTGTTTGACACAGTGATAAAGGCTCAGTGAATATTTGATGAACAAATCAACCTGTTCCACACACAGAAATGGAAGACTTGAAACCAGATGCCTACTTGAGCAAATACTTCAGAGAAGATCTTCATTTAGAGGATAATCAGCAAAAAAAGGTTTGTGTCTATGACTTTTATCAGTTTTCAGAGGGGGAGGATGGTGGTGAATTGCTAGTGTGTATTTGAAGTGGGAAGGGAAATCAGTAAGTTTGGGGCAGGAGTGCAGAGGGAGGACGGCAGCCACAGAAAGGGCACTAGGAAGAGTTCTTGGCTTTCATCAGTGGTCCCTGGGATGGAGAGAGATAGAGAAGCTCTATCTCAGTTTAGTTCTAAACTAAAGAGACATAGAGAAGCTCTGGATGGAGAACAGGCAGTT
Source organism: Panthera onca (assembly GCF_046562875.1). NCBI lineage: Eukaryota > Metazoa > Chordata > Mammalia > Carnivora > Felidae > Panthera > Panthera onca. The sequence continues at coordinate 82,425,460 of NC_138340.1, forward strand.
TAGTTCTCCTGACTTTTAACAGATGTTCTTTCCCTTGTTAATCTTCTCAGCCATGATGATGTTGCTTAAAGGAGCTTTATCTCTGGGGAGTCATTACTCACTATGCCAGTGAATGTTCAGATGAACCACAGGCAAGACGGACCCTCAATAGCTCACACTCTATTGGGGGGCATATGCAGGTCCCCATCCTAAGTTAGGATTAAGTTTCTTCCCCTTCTTATTGTTGGTTCCAGTCACTTTGGATCTCTCCTAGAAAATAGACTGATTAGGGGTGCCTGTGTGGCTCAGTTGGTTAAGCAGACTGACTCTTGATTTTGGCTCAGGTTCTGATTTTGTGCTTCATGAGATCGAGCCCCGTGTGGGCTTTGGATTCTCTCTTTCTTTCTTTCTCTTTCTCTCTGCCCCTCCCCCACTCTTTCTCTCTCACTCTAATAAATAAATACTTAACAAAATAGACTGATTAATATGTAATTACATATTATTAGTATATATGTACACAAATCATACACACACTCATACACATACTGTTATCTTTGAGTTAAAAGATGTGTGATCTCTTGACTTTATCTTGTAGGAACCCAGCAATATTGACAAATAAAATGTTGTATTGCACTTCATGTGCCTGAGATTAAAAAAACAAGCAAACAAAAAAACCTCATCTACTGTGTTTCAACAGCTTGTTTCTTTTATGGAATATAACTCAAGTGACGGTAACCAGAGAAGTGACCCACTAGGAAGAGACTACTTATTGCCATAAATAAGTATCTGCAGGGGTGCCTGGGTGGCTCAGTCAGTTGAGCGACCGACTTCAGCTCAGGTCATGATCTCACGGTTTGTGAGTTGGAGTCCCGTGTTGGGCTCTGTGCTGACAGCTCAGAGCCTGGAGCCTGCTTCTGATTCTGTGTCTCCCTCTCTCTCTGCCCCTCCCCGACTCATGCTCTGTCTCTGTCTCAGAAATAAACATTAAAAAAATAAGTATCTGCACTACTGGTTTTCCTAGGTGGTTCTTATCTCCAGCAAAAAAAAAAAAAAAAAAAAAAAAAATTGTGCAGGAGAAGAAAATGTAAGGAAATCAAGGAAGAGTTAATTTTATCCTGTGCAGAAGGGTGAGGGAGACACCATAGAAAGGAGCCAGGGATTGCTGCAGAGGAAGGAGGGCTTGTCTCCTGCCCCACACCTCACCTAATAGCCCTAGTGTTTCCAGCTTTGGGCTGATTGGTTCCCACACTTCTCTCCTCCTCCCAACACAGGGCAGGTATGCAGAGCTAATGGCTGCCTTTTGGATTAGTGTTCAGGAAAGTCACAATAGTATTACCACTATTGTATGACTCATAACAGCAACAGGGAACATTGAGTGAGGTGCTTCCTAGATACATCACTCTTCTAATATATTTACCCACATGCAAACTTGTACGTTTTACATACAAGTAAACATACAAGCCTGTTCCAGGCTACCTAGCTGGTCAGGAATGGAGCAGGTTGTTGAATGACTTTCTCAGTTGGGTGGTAGTCTATAAACTCAGCTGAAACACTATCACTAGACTCCTTTGCTATCCTCTATTTTGATTGTGAAATGGGGCTCATCTCTTCTTCTGGGGCAGTAGCAGAGAAACTTCTATCTCAAGTGAGTCTGTCAGAGGCAAATCCATCGTTCTTCCAAATGGAGACTCTGAAATGCCATTTGTGTTTGAACCTTGGACACAGAAGGGTGGGCACCATAGTTAAGGTGTTGATTTGTGGAAATGCTGGAAATATGAGCTAGAATTGGAAGATAATGAAATTAGACTTCTTAAGAGCAGGGATAATACTACATACTTCAAAAAAGACCCTCACAGTGTCACACTTTGACCTGGACTGAATTGAAAATACTCCCACTAGATATTGGAAAACACTGGGTCAGTTTGAGACATACTTTTACTGCTCAAATGAATAAAATCATTTTGCAAAGAGATCCATGGATTTGGTAAGTGTTCCTTCTTCTTATGAAAACCTTTCCTATTGCAACCTATAGTTGGCTGGGTTAGAGGATACTGATGTGGCTATACTGAACTACAGTCTCTTGTATTTTAGAATATTATAGGAAAATATAAAAAATGATTACAGTAGATCAAAGGACAGTAATGTGAAGTCATTTGGTGTTCAAAAGAAAAATCTTTTAAAGATGTGTCCAAACCATAATGGTTCATTTGGATCTGTTCAACTATCACTAAGGCGATTGCTTTTTGTAACAAAATACAAAGAAAAATGTGCCTTTAAAAAACTTCTGAACACATTAATTATTTTACTTTGCTTCTGCTCTTTCTGAAGCATTGCTTCCTGAGGCATTGTTAATGGCATTCAAACATGTATTTGTTTCATCTTTCTTACCAGAGAGATGCAAACGAGGTGTTAGAAACATCAATAACTTTAAAAATCGTGACCCTATTTGGTTACTGCTGCTTCACATTTATACTCATTTTAAGAGCAGCAGTACACCTGTGGCAAACTTGACCTCCAGGGCTGAAGGGGCTATTGATAATGGAGCTACTGTTTACTGAGTGCTTCATCTGTAACAGGAACTGTGCCCTGTGTGCCACATAGAGTATCTTTTCATCCTCACAATGGTCCTGAGCAATATGGTGCTATTATCCCCACTTTACAGATGAGGAAACTGAGGTTTAGATACCTTAGTCAATTTTCCAGGACCACTCAGCTGGTAAGTGAGAATCAGGACACCTGACTACATAACTCCAGAGCCCAAGCCCAAGCCACTATTCTATTTTGGTGCTTTCTAACTTTTTCCACATCAGGACACACGTAGAAAAATATATTATTTAGTGCATTAGAGTAAACAGATGGAAATGATCAAGGTCTGAAAACACCAGCCAAGCCCTTCTATATGCCCCCAGGGCCAAAAGGAGTTGATATCTTGATGTAACCTATCAGAAGTGTGTCATGGAGAACAGATTAGGAAACTCAGTTCTGTTTTTCAATGAGGGAAAATCTTGATGACTCACATTGACCTGGGAATGTGGGGATGCTCAGGAATCACTCTCAATTAGTAAAATATCTGCATTCCGGGATATATGAAAAATATGTTGGTTTGTTTATTTTATGGATGTTTTGGAGAGCAACACATTCTCTCACATTGAAACACAGCAACACATTGAAAAGAAGAACATTCTTCTTTTCAAATAAAATCTTAAATGAAACCCACTATGTAAACAAATAAAAATGGAACCACTTTGGTTAGGTGAGGTGGATCCAAAGCCTCTTGCCATTCACCCACCTCCCACCTGTGCTGGGCTATTTGTTTTTGTGGGGTTTCTTGGTAATAAAACCCTCTTCTGCACTCCTTAATCCCCATCCCCTATTCCACCCATCCCCCACCCACCTGCCCTCTGGTAACTGTCACACCTGAACTGGTCTTTAGGCCCTTTCTTGGGAAACTTGAAGCTCCAATAGACAGTTTGAAAATCACTACATGAAGAAGAGGTGTCTCCCAAAGCCCCTGTTAAAATGCAAAACTCCCCAAGCAGGAGTGGGAAGAGGAGAGAGTCAGGGAAGATTTCTGTGATAGATTTTTTTTTTTTTTTTTTCTACATGTTAGTAGCTGGGAGTTGGACTCCAGAGAAGGGAGACAAAGCACAGGGAAGTTTTGCTGGAGAAAGGGGATGGAAGTGTCTGTACCACAGCTGGCAAGCACAAACTACCTTTCCATAATTTGGCTGGTGCTGGTTTACTCAGCCAGAGCCTCAGCTGACAGTTCACAGTCCCACTGAGCCAGCAGTGGCCCTCCCAGCCCTCAGGAAGGATAAGTCAGCAGTTAGTGGAGGAAGGAGTATCAGTGACAGGCCAGGCTCAAACCCTCGTACTGCCACTTGGTGTGAACTTGGGCAAGTCATTTAACCATTCTAGCCTCAATTTCTCAGGGAACTGGAAAACTGAGAGTTAAGGAATAACATCTGCCCTGCTTCCCTCCCAGGGCTGTGATCAAAGGAAACAATACATAAATGGATGTCTATATACATATGGGCCATTGTATTAATAGTTAAACCCAATTTTTAGAAAGGGCAAAAGATTTGAATTTTCACTTCACTAAAGGTGATATTTGAATGGCAAATCAGCACATAGGATGATGCTCAACATCCCCAATAGCAAAATGCAAATTAAAACTACGGTGAAATACCACTACACATCTATTAACATGGCTAAAGTGAAAACCAAAACCAAACAACAACCTGAAAATAACTGGCAAGGACGTGGAGCCACCAGAACCGTCACATGATTCTGTTGGAAATGAGAAGTGGAACAGTGCCACTTGGGAAAACAGCTTAGCAGTTTCTTAAAAAGTGAAACATTTAGTTACCCTACCACTCCGCAATCCTGCTCTGAGGTATCCACACAAGTGAAATAAAAACTTAGGTCCACACAAAAACCTGTATGTGAATTTGCCTAGTGGCTTTATTCTTATTCACCAAAAACTAGAAACAACCTGAAGGTCCATCATCTGGTGAATGGATGAACACACTGTGGCACGATGGATAGTCTCAGCCATGAAATGGAACAAACTATTTATCTGCCCAACAGCATGAGTGAATCTTAGTTGTGTCATGCCAAATGAAAGATGTCAGCTCCAAAATTTTATATTCTGTATGATCCCCTTTATATGACATTCTCAAATATTAAAACTAAAGGGGCAGAAAACTGATGAGAGGTTTCTAGAAGTTTGGGGTGGGGAGAGGCTACCACGGAAAGAATGGGAAAATTGTGGGGGATGCTGGAACTGCTCTGTATCTTGCTTATGATAGTGATTATATAGCCGTATGGATTTTTCAAAACGAGTGGAACTGTATACTGAAAAGGGCAAATTTTACTCTTTGTAAATTATACCTCAATTTTTTTAAGGATCTTTTTCTTTTCTTTCCTTTTCTTTCTTTCATTCTTTCTTTCTTCCTTTCTTTCTTAATGTATTTTTTTAATTTACATCCAAGTTAGTTAACATATAGTGCAACAATGATTTCAGGAGTAGATTCCTTAATGCCTCTTACCCATTTAGCCCATCCCCCCTCCCACAACCCCTCCAGTAACCCTCTGTTTTTTCTCCATATTTATGAGTCGCTTACGTTTGTCTCCCTCCTTGTTTTCATATCATTTTTGCTTCCCTTCCCTTATGTTCATCTGTTCTGTGCCTTAAAGTCCTCATATGAGTGAAGTCATATGATATTTGTCTTTCTCTAATTTCACTTAGCATAATACCCTCTTGTTCCATCCACGTAGTTGCAAATGGCAAGATTTCATTCTTTTTGATTGCCAAGTAATACTCCATTGTATATATGTACAATATAAGGAATATTATAACCTTAACCTCATTAAGGTTAAGGTTATAATAATAATAACCTTAATAATATTATAATAATATTATATTTTTATATTATATTAATATTATATTAATTATATATTAATATATTAATTAATTAATATATTAATATTATTATATTATTATAATAATAACCTATAATAATATTATAACCATAACCTCATTAAGGAATTTACTCCTGAAATCATTGTTGCACTATATGCTAATTTGGATGTAAATTAAAAAAATAAAATTTAAATTAAAAAAAAAAGAAAATTATGAAAAAAACCCAACTTACTCATTTCTGATCACAAAATACAGGGAAGCAGCAAGGGCAATGCTTGTAGCCTCTTGGTTCTAGGTCTTCCCAGCCTATGCACGATGATGAATACCTTTGGACCACACCAGGCTCACACTCCCCCGCAAGCACCTTCCCATATTCTAGCAGCTGCAGAGTATTGTGTACAACCACTTGAGAAGTTAGTTTCAAACAGATGCCTCACTCACAATGCAGAGTCCCCTCCAATTACAGTTTTCCAGCTCATGTTTGCAAATACTGAAACTGAAGTAACTATGGTTGTTCCTGCTATTGATCTTCTAAAACTCTCTCATAAACAAGTAGGTCACAGACAAATTATGCCTTCACAGATCTTACAGATGTGTAAAGTGACTTTTTAAAGAGAGGTCTTTCTTACATAGGAGTGGTGACTAAGCCCTTTCTGTGTCCCCAGCCTTCTAAACCCTGGATGGCAGCTCTTGGATCCCCCAAATCCCAGGGCGGTAATGGAGGAAGGGCAGGTCAGGCCCAGCATGAAGAATAAACAATATTTACTGTGTTCAGACTGGGAGTCATAGGGTTTTGAGGGTCTCTGTAGATTGGTCATGTTTCTTCTCCATCTTCTTTTTGGTTTGTTTCCATAACCTCATGAGCTGTTCTAACGAATCTTGGCCTTCTCTTTCCTCTCCTCGTCCAGGGTGGCTGTCACCTCTTGGTACTTCCAGCCAATGTTGTGAGCCAGGCATCCCAGATGGACAAACTTTTATGGACGAGACACAGTCTCCAGGGCAGCAGTAAACATCAACTGACTTTTTCTTGTCAGAGGGTGGTGGGCTCCCATCCAACAGCCTGAGGCGGTCAGAGCCACCTGGCCTTCTTCATCTGGTGGGCAGAGGTCTCTACTGTTCGCCCAAAGATGTGGTAGGGGCCCAGGACCAGTTGGTGTCCGTACACTTGCTGAGGAAGGCCAGGTATTTTAAATTGTTTCTATAGAAATTTCCAGAAAAGCTCATTGTCCTCACAGTGGACAACCACCACCTTCCAAGCCAGCAGTACCTGCTTGACAATGATGAGCCATGACGGGTACCTAGAGGCCCAGGAGGTAGCCTCAGTCATCAAGCATGAGACCTGCCTTTCTGCCATTTTTGGAAGATGCCTCCATTTGGATGCCTCCAAATTTTTTAAAAACTTCCATTCAACATACTTTTGTTGACACCTACTACTTACATTATAGAGGAAGTCTATGCACTGAAAAGGCAGCTGTGAAGATGGCAATATTTCTATCTTCATGGATCTTACTATCATAGTGAAAGAGACAGAAAATTAATATATAAATAGGTAATAATAAGCCTGATAATAAGTACAACACAAGAAAATAAGGTAACGTGAGAAAGTAGAGAGATATGGGGTACTATTTTATTTTATTTATTTATTTTTAATTTTTTTGATGTTTATTTATTTTTGAGAGAGAGAGAGAGAGTGCAAGCAGGGCAGGGCAGAGAGAGAGGGAGACACAGAATCTGAAGCAGGCTCCAGGTTCTGAGCACAGAGCCCAACGCAGGGCTTGAACTCACAGACCACAAGATCATGACCTGAGCTGAAGTCAGACACTTAATGGACTGAGCCACCCAAGTCTCCTGGGGTACTGTTTTAGATAAGGTGGTCAGGGAAAGCCTATCTGATGAGCTGACACTGAGAGGGGAATTGAATGTTGGGTAGCAAGTCATGTGGGGACAGATGGAACATGTGCAAAGACAAGGCTTGGCATGTTGGCAGAATGGTAAGTAGGATGTGGAGGCAGAGGGGGCAAAGGCAAGATCAATTGGGGCTTCAGTGAGGAGTTTGAATTTTACTCTAAGTGTTCTGGAGGCCATTGGATGGTCTCATGAAGGGGGATATTTTATTCTATTTATTTATTTTTATTTATTTATTTTTTAAAGTTTATTTATTTTGAGAGAGAGAGAGAGAGCATGAGCGGGGGGAGATGCAGAGAGAGAGAATTCCAAGCAGACTCCATGCTGACAGCACAAAACCTGACATGGTGCTGGATCCCATGAACTGTGAGATCATGACCTGAGCTGAAATCAAGAGTTGGACACTTAACCAACTGAGCCTCCCTGGCGACCCTAGGGAACATTTTAAAAGGCTAACATGGCTGCTGTGTGCAAAATAAATTGCAGGCAGAAGCCAGACATCAGTCAGGAAGCTATTGTGGTCGCTCAGGCAGGACATGATGGTGGCCTAGGCTTGGCAGGTGGTGAGAAGGGGCTAGATTCATGAAATGTTTTGAAGACAGAGTAGGCTGGACCTGCTGATGGAGTGGATATAGGGTGTGAGGGAAAAGGAACAGTCAAGGAGGACCTGAGGTTTTCTTTTGTCTTTATTCATCAGAATATGTGCTGACCTTCAGGCAGGCGTGTGCTAGGCACTGGAGATGTGAAGATGAACAAGACATGATTAGTGACTCCAGGAACTCATCGTGTACAATTTCAGAATTCTGGACTTCCAGGGGCAAGTACGGAGTGCTGTGGGGTGGGCACATGAGAATCAATTGTTCTGTATTTGGGACGTGGAGAGGGCTTTAGTTTGAGTTTAAAGGGAGCATAGACACAGAAATAGAGAAGACTATCCCAGAAAGTGGGATCAGCAAGTGCTGGGTGGATTGTGGGAATGGTGAGGGGTGTCTGGGATAGCAGAAGAAGAGATAGCTGGGAGAGCAGGTTGGGGAGAACTTCACCGGAAAGAGAGTTGGGAAGCTTTTAAGCAGGAGGGTGATAGGGAGGATCTTCCTCCTTATCTAACAGGTTGAGTCATTCACTGATACTGACAAAGGAATTATACTTGAACTAACACTTAACTAACTGCATGTTGCTTTGATCAGAGTATCATGTTGTTTTAGATTCTTTTATAAGTAAATCAAATTTCCTTTTCTCTTATTGGTATTGGCAAGCAGAAGCATGATCACTCTTTGGCTGAGAAATACTATTAATCTTGCTGTAAATGAATATTTATTCAATTATCTACTCTGTGCCAAGCAACTGTGTCGACTGCTGGGAATTCAGCATGAACAAGATGACATTCTTGCCCTTACAAAGCTTGTTATATGAAGTAGATATAGAACAAATGATTTCAAATGTGATGGATCATCAAAAGAAAAGTTTTTTAAAAAGTAAAGGGTGCTACAGAAGCATTTAATGGGGTGCTAACCTCATTTAGGAGTTCAGGGAGGCCTCCCTGAGCAAATGGTCTTGAAGTGAAAACTAGATCGATTAAAATTTTATTATTAGCAGCAATGTCATCCACTATTTCTTCAATAATTAGCCTTTTTTTTCAAGTCGTTGCTTCTCTTCTGCTTTGAATCATGCCTACTTCTTGCCTAATGTGAAGAGAGAGAAAACCCAAATCTTTCACTTTCACATACCCCAAATTAAACTTTTCAGTATATTCCAGAGTGAGCCCCACAATTTGGACTTCCCTGCATTCACACATTCACACCCTCATTCCTGTGTGCTTGGCACTGGAGGGGACTCCAGATAGACTCCCACGGTGCAAACCCAGGACGTGAGCTGTAGGGTGACCTGAGATGAAGTGACAATGAGCTTCCTCATTTGAAGGACATGCAGAGGAACATGGAGTTCATTCAGCAGATGTTGGAGACTCACTGGAGAGTCTGAGTCGGACTTTGTAATGTCAGGATTCATGAACATGGGAGACAGGAAAGAGAATTGAAATCTAGAGTTGAGGCAGCATAGATTTGTATTTTAGCTTTACTACTGACTAGCCGTGTAGCTTTGGGCAAATGACCCAACTTCTCTGCACCCAAATGATACATTATCTACCTTAGACATCTGTTGTGAAAATTAAAATCACCCAAACTTTTGTAAAAGCTAAGTGAGTATCTACCATTTTGGGGCACATAGTAAGCACTTGTAAATAATAGTGATAATAATAAACAAACAAAACAAACAAAAAATCCAGCTAACATTTGCTGGGCATTTACTCTTAATGCTAAATGTCGTGCATGCATTCTGTCATTCAAATTGCACAACAAAGCACCTGAGAAAGGACCAGAGCCCAGGAGGCATTCGGATAAAAGGAACTGTCATGAAGGATCCCTGCTGGGATCACAGGCCTGACCCTGAACTTAGGACCCCAAGGGCTGCTGTAAGCTTAGCAGCATGTCCCCAGTTATTGCACCCTTTTTTCCCCATCAGGCAGCTGATAACGCCAGAGAACTCTTACTCCCTGCCTATTGGTTTGTGAAAGCCTCCTGCATCTCCTCTGCTCTGATAGTCAAGAACAAATGATGATACTATTTGAAACCATCTGAGCCCTCATTCATGTTCATGTTATAGTTCCCAAGGAGTGTGGGGGGCAAGGGTCTGTGTGGCACAGGGCATGGATTGGTGGGAAGGGAGGGAGTGACAGGAGCCTGGGCTTGACAACATTAGAGAGACCAGCTGAAGACAGAAGGCAGTCTGGGTGGGAGGGAGATGGGTGGGGCTGTGGGAAGTAGTGAGTCCGCCTCATCTTAATTTTTTTTTTTAACACTTATTCATTTTTGAGAGAGAGACAGAGTGTGAGCAGGGAAGGGCAGAGAGAGAGAGGGAGACACAGAATCTGAAGCAGGCTCCAGGCTCTGAGTTGTCAGCACAGAGCCCAATGCAGGGACTGTGAGATCATGACCTGAGGCGAAGTCAGAGGCTTAACTGACTGAGCCACCCAAGCGCCCAGAGTCTGCCTCACCTTGAAAAGGAGAGTTTGGGCTGGGTTTTCATTAATGCTGCCTATGAATTTTCATTTTTGCAAATAAAGTCTCAGAACTTCCTAGAAACAAACCAATGGGTATCAATTTCTGTAGCACTTAGGGCTCATACAAAATGTCCTATTTCACACGGGTTTAATTTCATTTTAGCAAAAGGTAAGGCTGTTTATTGAAGACATTTCTCCAGAAATAAAGATGAACGGAGGAAAAAAACCCGACACTCTATTGAACTATCACTGCAGATGATGGTTCATCAGGGCCTGGGATTTGTACAGGTCTGTGCACTTGCAGAAAAACCCTACTGTGCCAGCTTGCTCCGCCGAGTGCTCGGGCAGCAGCCTAAACAAGGGGCTGCAGACAGGCAGGGGAGCCAAAGGCTGGCTTGGGAGGAGGATATTGGCAATTGGGTGCAGAGGGTGAATTGTTGGCAGCAGTGCAGACTCAGACATGAAGGCCAAATTTGTGCAGCAGGCTCCCTTCTGAACAATACACATCTGCTGAAAGAGGAGGACCCAGTTCCTGGGCTGTGTGCACATTTGCAGCCTAAACGCTTGGCTCTTTGTCTCTTCAGCTTCAGTATCACCTCCTCCGAGGTCTCACTCACCACCTTGTCCAAAGTGGTTATTTTCTGGTGCAGCTCCTTAGTCTCGTTCACAACATTGACTACAATTTATTTGTGTGTCTCTCTTGCTAGAATATAAATCCTATTTGACACAGACTGTGATCTGTCTTGTTTGCTGTTGCAACTTAAGTCTCTGACAGTACTGGGTGCATACTACCAAGTATTCAATAAATATCATTTGGATGAAAAATAAATAGATCAGTCAGAGATCACTCATTCCCCTTTCTTGAAAGTGGCATAGCAGCCAACTCTAGTAATTTCCAGAAATGTGGAGAAACCTGGTATATTTGTAGTAAATGAATGTGAATTGCAGGGGAGCAAGATTTACCACCCCAAAATGTGTTTCTTTGGCATGAGGATTATTTTAGGGTGACTATTTTTGAGAAACAAAGACTCAAGAAGTTTTTCTTTCTACCTGCCCCCCTAAACTGCCCCAAAACATTTAGACAGGGGAGGCTGCAACAAAAAGAGAGCTATCACCAGAGATGCGGTTCTTTTATATCAGAAAGACTTCTCAGTGTGTCATGGCAAACATCTGCTCTTGCTGTCTTTCTGTGAATTGTCTTCGTCTCCCAACCCCTCTACCCTCTTCTCCTTAGCTCAGGTAGCATATAAGCCTCATTTGCCTGGCTGCCTGTGGATCTCGTGTTCTCTGGGACCCCCTACATATATGATTGAATGTGTTTTTCTCCTGTTAATCTGTCTCATGTCAATCTGATTAGACCACCAGAAGAATCTAGAAGGGTAGAGAAAAAATTTTCCCTCCCTGACAGTTGGCAGGATTTACTTCATGGTGTGGACACTGCTCGTTCTGAGGCTGCTATAGCTGAGACATCCTGACACCTCGGACAAACAGCATCAGAAGGTAAGAATTCTTACCACAAGGGTTTCCTGGATCTCTGCTGACAGGGTCTGTTGGAAGCAAGCATGATGAGAGTCCCCGCCCCCCTTTTCCCCACCCCCTAAATTTAGCTTAGCAGGATAAAGTATTTGTGGAACTAGTTTCTTGGACATAGGCACTGTAGTTAAAATTTGGTAATGAGTACCCTTGACTTTTACCCATTGTTTTCCTCCCAAAGATGGTCCCTGTTTTTGTCTCTGCCTTTTGTGTAGTTTGTCATAAGGAGGAAGAGCCATAGGGCAGAACACAGGCATAGGCACCATAAGCCCGCTATTCGAGCGTGGCTCACAGACCATGTTACCAGACAGGCATCTGTGCAAACAAACTTGGCCGTGAGTCCCCTATGTAAAAACTGGATGGGGTTTTTCCTTTTGTCTTATTCCATGTCCTGAGAATTTGTCTTTACGACTAGTGAGAATATTCTCTTTGGTCTCTGCCATGCGGAAGGTACACTTACCAGGGTGCACCAGCTGAATAGAGTGGGGTTCCATGGCATGGACTCCCAAACAGCACTCTCTTCATCCAACCATGCCAGCTCTCAGGGGAGTTTGCCATAAAGGGTCCCAGTCCATAAGGAGCCCTTGTAGCCTCAACCTTCCTTTCTTTGTTAGTGCTGGGAAAGTCTCATTCCAATAACACCTGCCTGGTGTCACAGATTAGCAGGTTTGTGACTGGAGGCATCTTGAGTTCTTGTGGGAAACCAGAGACACTGTATTCACTCCACCGTCCTTACCACCTGTGCAACAAAGGCTTTTGCTTTCCTAGGCAATCTTTGGGAATGAACTTGCTGGATCTTGTGAGGGCTGCATATTTTGTATTCTCTTGTGGGATGCTTCTTACATCCTTGGTCAAGCCGTAAAAAAGCTTATTAGTTTGAGTTGCTATTGAGATTGATAGATCCTACTTGTCAATGGCCAGAGGATGGATTTTTGAATTGAAAACTTCTATAGTTGAAAAATTTTGGAGAGCTCTCATCCTAAACTATTGTCTTACTGGCGTCTGTGGAAAAGACCAAATTAAAAAGTGGATACAAAGAATTTTAATGGCTAGCCTTAGGGACTCCTTTTTACAAGATGAAAGAACAGAAATTAAAACTCCACATTCAATGTAAATTCCTCCTTCCTAAAATCCAAAGAATTAAGCATGCCACCTTCCAGCACACCTGCTTATTTGATGTCTAAGAACTGCTGTTCCAGAAACTGTAGATACAAAAAAAAAAAAAAAAAAAAAAAAAAAGGTACAATCTTACTAAACTTGTTCTATGCATGGCTTGGGCTTTCTGTGTGCCTGAGATTTGCAGGCTCTCTGTTCTTTTGACTGTCTTTGGGACTGACTTTGGGTCTTGAGAAGGTAGTATCCTTTGCACCCTTTTTAAAGACGCCTCTTTCATGCATGAAGTTTTTTCCATATTGCCCAAATATATATTGTTTGTCCAAGCTAAAAACTGACAAGATATTTAAATGCCGTTTTTTGTGGGGGAAGGGTAGTAGTATTTTGGTTAAAAGTTGATTAGAAGTTGGAAGCTGATCTTCAAAGCCTGATAGGATTTTTTAAAGTCTCTTCCCCAAACCTAAAACTTATGGGCCCAGAGGGAGAGAAGCAAATGGAGAGACAATGTAACTGGACGGTGGATCAACCCTTTAATATCATTTAGGCTGAAACCTAACTCTTTGGGGAAAAAAAATTGAGAGCAACTGTTCTTATAAACCTTTGCAAAATGAAAAATAAAATGTAGTTCTGGAGGCAATACAAGGTCCCATCTATTCCTTTAAAAGATTTTTTTTTCATGTTTATTTACTTTTGAGAGAGAAAGAAAGAGAGAGACAGAGCGCAAAGCTGGGGAGGAGCAGAGAGAGAGGGAGACACAGAATCCAAAGCAGGCTCCATCCAGGCTCTGAGCTGTCAGCACAGAGCTAGACACGGAGCTGAAACTCACCTGAGCCACCCAGGTGCCCCATCATCTATTCCTTTTTACCAATCTTAAAACCTCCCCAATTTATCTCAAAAGGCTTGTGAGTTGTTGGCCTTAGGAAACCAAAGTCCTTCTTGAAGGAACTTCCATTCTTTCTTTGTCCCTTGAAGATGTAAATCTTACTATATCTTTGAAAAGTAAACACCCCAGGAGGTACCTAAAACAATGCCCACATTTGCCTAAAACTAAAGGGGAAAAAAAGAAGAAAAGAAAAGAAAAGAAAAGAAAAGAAAAGAAAAGAAAAGAAAAGAAAAAGAGGCCTAAATTTTAAAAAATACAAACTGCCGAGGCACCTGGGTGGCTCAGTCAGTTAAGCAGCCGACTTCGGCTCAGGTCATGATCTTGCAGTGGGTTTGAGCCCCTTGGCGGGCTCCGTGCTAACTCTGGCTCTGCTTCTCTCTCTCAAAAATAAATAAACATTAAAAAAATTAAAAAAAAAAAACACAACAAAACTGCTTCACAACGTCCATAAGATTACTTGTCAAGGACAAGCACAAATCAGGCATCTTCACCAATATTACTAGTAAAAAGCTTCAGCCATTTGAGCAGATAAACTTACAAACTAGTGAGTTTTATATTGTTGTATCTGATTCATAGCTAAATTTTCAAAATTCAAAGCTATAAGATCTTCTTGTGTTTATGTATGTCCGTATATGTACAATATAGAAACGGTATTTTTCTACCTCCACTTGCCATTGCCAAAATTAATTTGTAAAAGAGCTCTATTTCATGATTAGTTTCAAGTTAAGTGCTTATAAATCAAGCATTTCTAAATCTCAGAAAGATGATAGAAACTAACCCAAATGTTCTCAAGTTTATGTGATCTAGGATAGTTTTCAGTAAATTAAAGGTAGTTTAAGTTTGTTGGTTTAATTAATATGGGCATATCTTTAGAGTTTCCACATTAAGTGTAATACCATATTCTACTTAAAGTCAAATAAATTCATGTTATTTTTGTTACAAAATTTGTCAGCAAAAAAACAACCAACCAACCAAACAAATGAAAGAAAATCTTAAGATGATAGCTAAGGGCTTTGCTGTCTCATGAAATTTTCACGTGTAATCTAAGTATGATTGTTAAGAACAAATGAATTAAGATGTGATTGAGGTAAGACTTTTTAGGTGAACTTTTTAGCAATGATTGTTTTTTGAAAGGTTTCCGTAGTTTCCGAAATCTCTTTGGTAACTTCCACCCTTAGAATTTTGCTAAGTTAAATTAAATGATGAGAATTCATTGACCGTCTAGATCATTTCCAAAGAAAATAAAATACTGAAACGTTAATTGCTAAACAAGTCTAAGTTTACCTGTTTTTTGTCTTCTCATCACAGGGAAACTAAAGGTGTTCGGGTGTGTTAGTAAACGTGTCTTGTGCCACATTTAAAGACTACATATACTATTAACAGGGGGCATAGGCCTGTGTGCTGTGGGGTCTCTGGAATGGTTTTCTGACATTGCAGCATAGCGCCTTCATTTCCTGGATGTTTTCTATGTGGGCTTTTTTTTTTTTTTTTTAACATTCTTTTTTTTTTTTTTTTTTAATTTTTTGATGTTTATTTATTTTTGAGAGAGAGAGAGACAGCGTTTGAGAGGGGAAGGGGCAGAGAGAGAGGGAGACACAGAATCTGTAGCAGGCTCCAGGCTTTGAGCTGTCAGCACAGAGTCCAATATGGCGCTCAAACTCACAAGCCATGAGATCATGACCCGAGCTGAAGTCGGACGCTTAACCAATTGAGCCACCCAGGGGCCCTTAAAAAAAATTTGTTTTTAATGTTATTTTTAAGAGAGAAAATGAGAGAGAGAGAGAGAGAGAGAGTGTGTGTGTGTGTGTGGAGAGAAAGAGGGGCAGAGAAAGAGGGGGACAGAGGATCAGAAGCAGATTCTGTGCTGACAGCAGAGAGCCCAATGCAGGTCTCGAACTCACAAACCATGAGATCATGACCTGAGCGGAACTCGGATGCTTAACTGACTGAGCTTCCCAGGTGCCCCTTTCCATGTGGGTTATGCTCTACTTGGTTCTACGCTCTTCTTGGATTGTGCCCCCCACAATGACCTCATCTGAACATGATCGCATCTGCAGAGACCCTCTTTCCATGTAAGGTCTCATGCACAGGTCCCCATCAGTGTCAGGCCATGCACCCTGAAGTGTCTAAACTCTGGGAATAATCCAAGGAGACTACCTGTGGATTCAGAGGAGCTGGCTCATGTGCACAATCTCACCACACCTCCTGCCCTCATGTCTTTAGCAGCTCTAGGCCTTTTCCAAGGTAGATGGGAAAGAGAGAGTAGAACCAAGGAGAGCAGTGACTAGGCAACTCTCCAGCACAAGGATGGCAAGAGTTGGAGAGTCACCCATGAAGAAGGTCACTCAACCTGATGTTACTTAGTTCCTTTGTGATCACTAAAGAGATGTTGCTGGGTGAACTGGGCAGACGCTGGGCCCCAGGGCCTTGACCCAGCCAGAGCCAAAGGATTTGCTGAAGGTTCGTGGTTTTTGTCATGAGAATGAATTTAAGGACAGGCATGCAGCACAATGGATGAATAACAGAAGCATGAAAGTTTATTAAACTAAAAAGTGCATTCTTGAGATCTGAGAGCAGCTGAGCCCGGGAGAGAGGGAGAGAGAGAAAGAGCAAGAGAGAGAGCTGCACACCCTGAGTGTTGGGTTTGCATCTTTTATTGACAGTTATTAACCAGGGGGCAGAATATTTATTTTTGGGAGTGAGAAGTAGGGTTTGGTACTTTTTCTTGACTCCAGTGTATTAGGAGGCAGCCCAAGATGGAATCCTTTGGGATCAAGGAAACTGATCCCATAGTTAATTCCTACAAAATGAGGACAGTACATTAACTAACTAGGTGTTCATTACCAAAATCCTCCTTGGCTTCTGAAATGGTGTCCCATTAGGAAATTGCTGAAAGTTCCTGGGGTTCAGAGTGGCAGGAGGCGTCCCTCTTCTTGACTGCTCTGACACCATTGTACTACTTGAGAGGGGATGTTGATCTCCCTACACTTCCCTATTGCATTCTAGACTACAGTGGGTGCCAGTGAATGGACTGAAATGCTGTAGAGATTAGAGTTGCTTCTTTCCATTTGAGGGGAGTCAATATTATTGGTGACCAATAATAATATCCTTTGTAAGCCTCTAGCACTAGTATTAATGGTTAGGGTAGAGGTTCTGGCCTTTGTTAAGAAGGAGAAGCTACCTGGATTGGAAGAACAAATATTGTTAAAATGTTGACACTACCGAAAGCAGTCTGCACATTCAATGCAATCCCAATCAAAATAGCACCAGCATTCTTCACAGAGCTACAATAAACAATCCTAAAATTTGTACGGAACCACAAAAGACCTTAAATAGCCAAAGTAATGTTGAAAAAGAAAACCAAAGCTGGAGGCATCACAATCCCAGACTTTATCCTGTATTACAAAGCTGTAATCCTGAAGACAATACGGTATTGGCACAAAAACAGACACAGAGATCACAATGGAATAAAACAGAGAACCCAGAAATGGACCCACAAATATATGGCCAACTAATCTTTGACAAAGCAGGAAGAATATCCAATAGAAAAAAGACAGTCTCTTTAGCAAATGGTGCTAAAGAATTGGACAGCGACATGCAGAAGAATGAAACTGAACCACTTTCTTACACCACACACAAAAATAAATGCAAAATGGGTAAAAGAGCTAAATGTAAGACAGGAAACCATCAAAATCCTACAAGAGAAAATAGGCAGCAACCTCTTTGACCTCAGCCACAGTAACTTCTTACTTGACATGTCTCCAAAGGCAAGGGAAATAAAAGCAAAAAGGAATGATTGGGACCTCATCAAGAAAAAAGCTTCTGTACAGCAAAGGAAACAATCAACAAAACTAAAAGGCAACCAATGGAATGGGAGAAGATATTTGCAAATGACATATCTGATAAAGGGTTAGTATCCAAAATCTATGAAGAACTTACCAACCTCAACACCCAAAAAACAAATAATCCAGTGAAGAAATGGGCAGAAGACATGAATAGACACTTTTCCAAAGAAGATATTCAGATGACCAACAGACATATGAAAATATGCTCAATGTCACTCATCATCAGGGAAATACAAATCAAAACCACAATGAGATACCACCTCACACTGGTCAGAGTGGCTAAAATTAACAACTCATGAAACAGATGTTGGTGAGGATGTGGAGAAAGGGGAACCCTTTTGCACCATTGGTGCAATGCAAACTGGTGCAGCAGCTCTGGAAAACAGTATGGAGGTTCCTCAAAAAAAATTACAAATAGAATTATCCTGTGGCCCAGCAATTGCACTACTTTATCCAAAGGATATAGGAGTGCTGATTCGAAGGGCACATGCACCTCGATGTTTATAGCAGTGGTATCAATGATAGCTACATTATGGAAAGAACACAAATGTCCATCGACTGATGAATGGATTAAGAAGACATGGTATATATATACAATGGAATACTAGTTGGCTATGAAAAATAATGGAATCTTGCCATTTGCAACAATGTGGATGGAACTGGAGGGTACTATGCTAAGTGAAATAAGTCAATCAGAGAAAGACAAATATCACATGACTTTACTCATATGTGGAATTTGAGAAACTTAACAGATGACCATAGGGGAAGGGAAGGAAAAATAAGATAAAAACATAGAAGGAGGCAAACCATAAGAGACTTTTACATACAGAGAACAAACTGAGGTTGATGGAGGTGGGGAAAATGGGCGATGGGCATTAAGGAGGGCACTTGTTGGGATGAGCACTACGTATTGTATGTGTAATCAGTTTGCTGAACGCTGGATTCTCCTCTTGAAGCCAAGACTACACTGCATGTTATCTAATGTGAGAATTAAAAAAAAAAAAAAGAAGGGGCAGCTATTTTATATTGTATTAAATGTCATATATCTAAGCTAGAAGTACTTTCAATCTGAGAGCAGGACAGAGAATGCCAAACAGTCCATGGGAAAGGACAAATGAGAAACAGGAAAAAACAAAAGTATGGAACTCCTATCTAATCCAGGCAACTTTCTGTGAACTTTATCCATGATTTAGTCCCAAGGGAGGGGCTCACCACTGAGTGAATGTCCCAATAGGTAATAACTCCAGCTTGTCCCTTTTGGGAAGCACACGGTCAGACATATCTTGGATGTTATGCTCATTGAAGGATCACACCAGGTTATTTAGAGACCTTAGACAGGAGTCTTAAGATTGGTGGCTGTCCTATTGACGTTTATGGCCACGCTGTGCCTGATGAGAACATATTTGTCAAAAGAACAGGAAAAATAAGGACAGTCTGACTTCTGAGCCCAGTGCCATTACAGCCAAGGTAATAGTGTCCATCAGAGAGGCAGGAGTCCATCCCTCTCCCTGGTGTACCTATGGGCAAGAGGTTTTTTCCTGAGCACTCAGACAAGGCACATTCCAAGGGTCATGCTATTCAGGACATCTCCAGAAAACAACAAGCAAGAAGTAACTAGAGGGGCTGGGGGAATAAAAGAGACTTACCAAGTAGCAGGAAAAAAAAAAAGCATATACTTTTAGAAATTATGAAATGTATTCATAAATTTACCAATCTAAAGAATGCTGGTTTCACAGACAATTCACAATTGCTTACTTCTTAGTGTAAACAGGCAGAAAGAAGTGTAAGCAGGCAGAGTTAGAGGTCCCCAGAAAAAGAAAGACAGATATAACTTTCCTGGCATAAGAAAAATTATTTTGGGCCCCTGCCATCTTGTGAAAATGTAAAAAACAAATAACCATTATCAGGCCAGGAGATTACCTAATCATATCGAGGACAGTTAATCAAGTGGTAAAACTGCCAGTGATGGTTCAAAGATTGACCTGATGCACATTCTTGAGGTATCTTTGCAGGATCTAACCCCCTTTGAGCCAGATATTGGACTAACTGGAGCCAGAGAATTGATGATGTTGGCCTTTGCTGGCTTCATGACTTTGACATGGACTCAGTCACCTTAAGACAACGTTTGCCCAATTCCATGTGGATTCCCCATTATGCAAGCCCCTTCATCAATATGTATGCACCCTCAGCTTAAAACTTCCTCAGTTTTATTATTCAGGAAGACACTGCTTTGGGAAAGATTCCTGGTGTTCTCATTACTTGTTGCAAGTAAAACCCTTTCTTTTCCTATTCATTGTTGTGGTTGTGTCTTTTAGCTCGAGACTCATCAACAGGTGAACCCAGTTTTGGGTAATGGTAGTTCTCACTAGAAATTAAAGTTTCTTTTCTTTTCTTTTCTTTTCTTCTTCTCTTTTCTTTTCTTTTTTCCTTTTCTTTTCTTTTTCTTTTCTTTTCTTCCTTCTTTCCCTTCCTTTCCCTTCCTTTTCTTTCCTCCTTCCTTTTTTCCTTTTTTTTTTTTTTTTTTTTTAGTAATCTCTATGTTTAGCATGGGGCTGGAACTCACAGTCCCGATATCAAGAGTCACATGCTGTACTGACTGAGACAGCAGGCACCTGTAGTAATTAAGGTTTCTAAGAATTCTAATATATATAATTAAAGCTCATAGAAATAATAAGGGAAACATCTTGAAAGAGGACTTTACTTCCATTTTGACCATAGTCTGTACATTCTAAGCGATTAAGTTCTTCTTTCCAGTTTATCTTTTAACTCAGGCAAAAGATCCCTGATGGGAACTGAAACTACCCCTCAAGAAAAGATGACTGCCCTGATGCCAGCAAGACCCCGTATGACTGACCCCAAGACAGTGATGGACTTGATCTTTACTGCCCACCTGCATGTACCCACCGACATTTTCGACATTTTCCTAATATAAACCTAGAAGTATTTTCAGTACTTTGGAGACAGTCTTTGAGATGTTAGTCTGCTGGTTTCTTGATGTTGTCCTCTATAAAATAAATTCCTTTCCTGTTTCACCTCCCTCGTCTCTCCAGCTTTTGGATTTTGTCAGCGGCGAGTGGCTGAACCTGGTCTGTTTAGGACTCCTGAGTGTGCTCTTGCATACTTGGGCCCCAATTACAATCTCTGTAGGCAAGTAAAATGTGTGTTGAGGAAAAAGAAAGTTTTAAAAGGTCTATGGAAAAGGAATCTTTGGAAAGGAATTATTTTGCACAGTCAGGGCTGGCTATGATTGGAATTTATTTATTTATTTATTATTTATTTATTTTTAATATATGAAATTTACTGTCAAATTGGTTTCCATACAACACCCAGTGCTCATCCCAAAAGATGCCCTCTTCAATACCCATCACCCACCCCCCTGGAATGAATTTAACTAAGTGAATGAGCTTTAATATCAAAAGTCAGCTGGTACAAAATTAAAATTTGGTTTTCTCTCTTTTGATAGTCTTTTGGACTATTGGTATGCCCTTGATAACATAAGATTGTGAAGAGTTTTTCATTACCCTTAATGTAATCTCCCCTGAAAACAAATTCTGTGTTTTATCAATATAATGTCCTATGCTTCCTGTTATCTTAATCCAGTCTTTTCATTACTGAAGAAAACTGAATCTTCTCAACATTAAACGAATTAAGTTTGCTCACAAATATGTAACCATTTCTATTTACCTTTTAAATCTTTTACTGTCATTTTAATTACGTAGCAATTAAGTATTGTTTCATAGTTATCTGTGATCTGTTGGAGAGGAATAATTTCCTCTGTCCCTCAACATCCTTCTAGGTGTTCTGAGTCACATTAACATGAGACAGATTAGCAGGAGAAAATTAAATTTAATAGGGTATATATAGAGAATCCACACAGGCATGGAAATTCCAAAGACAGGCAACATGATGCTTATATGAGCTAAGGAGGGGGTAGAGGGTCAGAGGATACAAAGGGGAGGAAGATCATTAGCAGGAAGGTAAGAGGAAGTATTTAGAAAACAAAATTTGCCCTATAATGCAGATAAGTTTCTTAGGTAAAGAAGAATTTCTATTAATAGCTCTCCTCCTGGCACAAGCAGGCAGTTGAGGGGGAGATAAATAGCTTTTCCTGAATCTACTGGTCTTGATTACTTTTAACTCAAAGTAATGTTCTGCCAAAGCAGTCAGTCTTGGGGTGGCCTATACTTGGCTCCTATAATTCCTATTTAATCAAATATTCAAACCTTTGGATATTGTTGACAGACTTCCCACAATTCAAATTCTAAATGAAATCTTTTTAACTTAAAAATAACTGTGAGGGGCGCTTGAGTGGCTCAGCTGGTTGAGCATCCAACTCTTGATTTTGGGTTCAGGTCATGATCCCAGGATCATGAAGCCTGCTTGAGATTTTTTCTCTCTCTCCCTCTGCCCCTCTCCCCTGCTTGCACATTCTCTCTCTCTCTCTCAAATAAAAAAAAAAAAACAAAAAAAACAACACTTTGAGATGTGAGATATTCCATCCTTGGAATATTTCAAAAGATTTGCTCTCTCTCCTTATAAAAGAGAGCTATTAAACTAGGCTTGTTTGCTTTGTTAAATTACACGAGAAGCATTGTCAAATAAGTGATGATAAACCTTAGATTATATTGTATATGTCAATATTATTAATATAAGTGGTCTAGAAATTGTATAAAATTCTTAAGATTATGATAGGTCTAGTATAACATTATCAGTCATAATTCTAGTTATTATTTACAATTTTTTAAATGTTTATTTATTTTTGACACAGAGACAGAGCATGAGCAGGGGAGGGGCAGAGAGAGAGGGAGACACAGAGTCCGAAACAGGCTCCAGGCTCTGACCTGTCAGCACAGAGCCCGACGTGGGGCTCGAACTCACAGACTGCGAGATCATGACCTGAGCTGAAGTCAACCGACTGAGACACACAGGTGCCCCAACTAGTTATTATTTTAAGTGTATGTCACAGAAATAACCAAATTTCCTAGTCAATTTCATTGTAACTCTAATAAGACCTTTAACCAAGCCATTTTTAAGTCTTTTATCATTTATAGACAGTATTCTTTTACTCAGATGCTTTTACAAAAGTGTTCCTGCTAAAATGCTTTATTTTCAACAAGATTCATGGAAATGACTGTAGAATACAGTTTTCTGATAACTTTAAGATCACAAAACTGGACTGGGTAAGAATTTGCAGAACTAAAGGAAAAACTGAATTCAAATGAACAAGAATTAATTACATGGGACTAAATGAACTGATGAAGATGATTATAATTTTAACAACTTTTTATTTAAAATATTCTTTAATTTTCTGTTTCCTAGGTGTAAGGAAGCCTTTCCTCTTAAGCTAAGTACAGTTTACAGCAATTTGGTAAATTATAATTTTGTGAGCAAAATTGAAACATTTATTTTTTCTCTCTACCTGATCCCTCCAGAATTCAGAAAGTCTCAGTGAATATTCTTTTATTATTATTATTACTTTTAATATGAAATTTATTGTCAAATTGGTTTCCATACAACACCCAGTGCTCATTCCAACAGGTGCCCTCCTCAATGCTCATCACCCTCAGTGAATATTCTTTAATTTTCATGGCAATATAGTTATTTGTATAAGTTCAATAAGAATCCATTCTTCTTGTAACAGGACACCATTGGAAACATTGGTTATATGACCAAGGTTTTGACTGGAATGTCATACTGGAGAGAGACATGCATAGATTCAGATATGACCAGACAGCACTAAGGAATTAAGGTTGAATTTATGAAGTCAATAAAGCCCCTTTGAAATATCAGCCTGGTACTTTGGATAAGCCTTACTAGATGAATAAGGAAAGTCACTTCCTGGTAGGTGCAGGAACCTCAGAATATTTTAGGGACTTTGAGAAGAGAGGAATTAACCCAAATCTATAGCTCTGGCAAGCAAAGTCTGATAGCAAGTATTTGGTTTAGCTCCTTAGCTTTGAGAGGCTGTTCAAGCTGGAAATTTCTTATGAAAAGTTCCAGCAAAGTAGATTTAAAAGAGCCTATGTGATCACTTGCTATTCTTGCTTTACTTACACAAAAAAATCAGGCCAAATTTATTGAAACTAGGCTTATTTTTCAAAAAAGTTAATCCTAATTTGGCTATCTTTGGTAGTTATGAAGGTGATTATAGAGAGAAAAATTATGTTCCAACAGCACTTTTGTGTCTAGAAGATTCTAATAGTGTCCATTGTAAACTGGACTGACTCCTGAGTTCTTCTAGTTACAGATCTCCAAACTTACATTTCCAATTTGTCTCCCATCATTCTGACTTGGAATTATTAAGAATTAAAACTGCTCTTTTTCCAAAGCCACGTAACTTACAGTTGGACAACTTGGTATTATCTTCAGAGAAATCAATCCAATAGCTCATGTACAGACAATCTTTGTGTCTGTTGTATGGGCCACCAGAAAGATCACGGGAGACAGTCATATAGCAAAGTAGGAAAATCTGTCAGATTGCCACTGTTTGCCCTTTGAACCAGACCTCTAGAAACCTTGACCTGCTAACTTCAGAACTCAGAAATAAGTTTATAATCTCCTTCAAATATTAACCATTGTTTTTTCTTTGATTTTCACAGAAATACCTCTTATTAAATACTTGATTGCTTGAATAATATAGACCAAACTTTGTAAGCCCATTTATATCACCACCCTCTGAAACGAATTTCACTAAACTGACCTATTGTCAGGACTGAGACTGGTTGTGTGAGATGGAACAATCTACCAACTCAACTTCTGGACAGTGAAACTTCTCGGGAGCATATTTACCTCATTTCCCAGACTGCCGGTGAATGTCATATCCTTATGGGGTCCCTGTATGTACATAAATTTTTCTTTTCATGTTAATCTGTCTCATGTCAATCTGATTAGAGCTGTCAGAAAAATCTAGAAGGGTAAATAAAATTTTCTTCTCTCCAGCAGTATTGGTATATGCATCTATGTCTGTATTTATATGTAACATCACTTGATATTATAAACTCTTATTTGGTTAAATTTTATTGTATCTTATTACTGTATTGCTAAATAAAAAGATTTTACACACCCTATGTAAAATCTATAGGGGAAAAAACTGTCTGAATTGCTAAAACCTTACTGCTCAAAGTGTCATCCATGGACCAGCAGCACAGGCATCACCTAGGAGCTTGCTAGAAATATAGAATCTCAGGCTTCAATCCCAGACCCATTGAATCAGAATCTGCATTCTATTGAGCTCTCCACTATTGTGCTCTAAAAGATTCACAGTTTAGCATGTGGGATCATTTTGTGAACTGTAGGGGGTAGTTTACTAAAGTTGAGGAAAGAAACAATAGTTTTTTTTCCCCCAATGTTTATTTTTGAGAGAGAGTATGTGCGTGCTAGTGGGGGAGGGGTAGAGAGAGAGGGGGGACAGAGGTTCCAAAGCCGGCTCTGTGCTGACAGCAGGAGCCCAACACAGGACACAAACCCACAAACTGTGAGATCATGACCTGAACAGAAGTTGGATGCCCAACTGACTGAGCTACGCAGGCACCCCGAAAAAATAGTTTTGATCAAGGCGCAGAAGTGAATGGTAGTTCCAGGAGGAATAGATCCTATGCTTCACAGATTGGGTTTTGTTTTTAAATTTTAAAGAAAGGCTGTTGGTTAATTGAGTTAGTGGGTGTTTTAAGTAAGTATAACTCATGCCATGTTACTGTCAGACTTAACACCATGGAACCATTCAGAATTTCACTGAGGACAGGACAGTAACCATCCTTGTCTGAATGGAAAGTGAGTATTTGAAAGACATGTTAATAGTGCTTCTTAATTTTTACAAATGATTCTAATTGATGTTTAATATTCATTTATTATAGATTTTTTTTTATTTTTTTTTTTACAAAAAATTAGTTAGCTGCAGTTAAAAAGAGCACCTTGGAGCCTCCTTCTGCAGTGGACACACTCCTGAGACGGACAGTGGTTCAGAAACTGCAGCCCATCATCATCAAGACAGCATGGTATTGGCACAAAAACAGACACATAGACCAATGGAATAGAATAGAAACCCCAGAACTAGACCCACAAACGTATGGCCAACTCATCTTTGACAAAGCAGGAAAGAACATCCAATGGAAAAAAGACAGTCTCTTTAACAAATGGTGCTGGGAGAACTGGACAGCAACATGCAGAAGGTTGAAACTAGACCACTTTCTCACACCATTCACAAAAATAAACTCAAAATGGATAAAGGACCTGAATGTGAGACAGGAAACCATCAAAACCTTAGAGGAGAAAGCAGGAAAAGACCTCTCTGACCTCAGCCGTAGCAATCTCTTACTCAACACATCCCCAAAGGCAAGGGAATTAAAAGCAAAAGTTAATTACTGGGACCTTATGAAGATAAAAAGCTTCTGCACAGCAAAGGAAACAACCAACAAAACTAAAAGGCAACCAACGGAATGGAAAAAGATATTTGCAAATGACATATCAGACAAAGGGCTAGTATCCAAAATCTATAAAGAGCTCACCAAACTCCACACCTGAAAAACAAATAACCCAGTGAAGAAATGGGCAGAAAACATGAATAGACACTTCTCTAAAGAAGACATCCGGATGGCCAACAGGCACATGAAAAGATGTCCAACGTCGCTCCTTATCAGGGAAATACAAATCAAAACCACACTCAGATATCACCTCACGCCAGTCAGAGTGGTCAAAATGAACAAATCAGGAGACTATAGATGCTGGAGAGGATGTGGAGAAACGGGAACCCTCTTGCACTGTTGGTGGGAATGCAAATTGGTGCAGCCGCTCTGGAAAGCAGCGTGGAGGTTCCTCAGAAAATTAAAAATAGACCTACCCTATGACCCAGCAATAGCACTGCTAGGAATTTACCCAAGGGATACAGGAGTGCTGATGTACAGGGGCACTTGTACCCCAATGTTTATAGCAGCACTCTCCACAATAGCCAAATTATGGAAAGAGCCTAAATGTCCATCAACTGATGAATGGAGAAAGAAATTGTGGTTTATATACACAATGGAATACTACGTGGCAATGAGAAAGAACGAAATATGGCCCTTTGTAGCAACGTGGATGGAACTGGAGAGTGTGATGCTAAGTGAAATAAGCCATACAGAGAAAGACAGATACCATATGGTTTCACTCTTATGTGGATCCTGAGAAACTTAACAGAAACCCATGGGGGAGGGGAAGGAAAAAAAAAAAAAAGAGGTTAGAGTGGGAGAGAGCCAAAGCATAAGAGACTGTTAAAAACTGAGAACAAACTGAGGGTTGATGGGGGGTGGGAGGGAAGGGAGGGTGGGTGATGGGTATTGAGGAGGGCACCTTTTGGGATGAGTACTGGGTGTTGTATGGAAACCAATTTGACAGTAAATTTCATATATTAAAAAAAAAAAAAAAAAAAAAAAAAGAAACTGTAGCCCAGTACCCGGTTCCTACTCTTTTTTCCTGGCTACAACCTGTGGGAAGAATTAAAATGATAACAGGCTCTTGCCTGAAAAGCTGAGTTACAAAAAAATCCCAGTTCCCTAAATTGAACATATCATTAGTGATGGAAAAAATAAGCGGTCTGATCTCTCACACTTGAATTAATCAATTAACTAAGCATTTATTCAGTGCCTGAAGGTGCCAGCATGGAGCTGGGCTCAAAGACTAATAATGCCAGATTCCTGCCTTCAATGGGATTATGTGACTTTACTTTATCCATGACAGATCTCTTTCTTCCTGGTCTGCTGAAAAACTGGGAATTCTCTTTCGCTTTAATCAATTTATTCTGTGCTCTAGGTCAATAGGAGGATCAATGGCAATGAGAAAGTCTTGTTCTTTTTCATCTGGAAAATTAAACTTCCTTCCCCAAATGTCCTTAGTCACTGATCCCCATCAGTGAGGATAATCTTTCCTTTACTCTGAGCAGGTTGTTTTTATTCTGTGGGCCTCCAGAGCAGAAAGAAAAATCATTTTCAAAGCTTCCTCTTCTGTTGAATGTGCCTTGCACATTGGTGCTAAACAGGCAATAAATCATAATAAATGGAAATAGTCGCCCATGGCATTATCTGATTGAGTCGTTTAAACAATCACTTTGTGTTGACAAAGGGTACGGTGATTATGCCAGAGGAATTCAAAGGTGCTTGAAACAAATGAAGTGGAGAAATTGCTTGAAATATGTAGGGGGTTCTTCCAGGGCAACAGACTTCCTTCATTCCAGCTCAGCCTTGAAGCCTATAGACCCCAGCAGATGAGTAATTAAAATGCTGCTAATTCTTCAGCCTTACCTTCTGTGGTGGGGGTCCGACAGCACAGCTGCCTCCTGAGACTTGCCTTTTAAGTATACAGTTTTGAGAGATGAACCTCATAGTGACCTGCTAATACCATTCTGCAGGTTGGGAGATTAATCCTCACCTTAACGTGTGGGTAGAGTCACTTAGAGGGCAGCTCCCAGCACACATACAACCATTCTAATACAGACATTAGACTTCAGCAAGGAAGTCATTGTTAATAATAGTTCACGCAAATAGGCTACCTTTGTTGGTGCATTCCCCAGACATCCCCAGACGTCTTGGGGCACCCCTCTAGGGCTTGTGGGTAAGAGCTATATTTGCATATATTTTCCAAAAGAAATTGCTGGATGGTAAGCAACTTCCTTTGGGTCACTTTGCATATGGGGAGGGGTTAAAGCATAATTTTAGACCTTTCCCATGCTGTCCCCTATAGGAGCTCAGGACGGGCTCAGCTCCAGGCATGGATTGGGGGAAGGCAGAACACCCCTTGGTGGCCTCCTTCCTGGGCCACAGCCTCCTCTTCCCTGTGTTTGCAGAGCCCTCCCTTCCAGAAGAGGGGTCCCCATTCCACCCTTTTCTCAACTTTACCTGGATTGGGAAGGTCACACCACATGTGTTCAGATGGCAGTCCCCATACGGGGAATGAGGGGATCCTCCTCAGCCTGCACTCCAAATAGACATGATGCAGGGGGTCTCAGCCTTGAACGCACACTAGAATCCCCTGCGGAGAGGCATCCAACCCAATCACCTTGGACTCTAGCAATGGGGCTCAGATGCCGGTTCTTTATGAAGCGTGGCAAGTGATTCCAATGTGCAGGCAGGGTGAAGACCCACAGCCTTAGAAACAGCTGTGACTGGAATAGTTAACCAGTAATAGAAATCACATGAAACACTTCATCTGAGAAGTGTAAGCGCTCTTCAGATTTGCCTGTTACATCACTCTCTGCCCATTATGGTTGAACTCAGGAATGGCTGGTGATTAGCACTGAAATAAACGACTTACTGCTAAGAGGCTGACTGGGAAAGTGTTAATCCTTTGAGAGATCTTTCAGTAGGTCATGCATCTAAGATTATTATATAATTCTGGAGGATCCTCAAGATATGTCTGCTGCTGCCATTGTATCCAACCAAGGTGGGGGTGAGCAGCTGGAGAGAAAGCTCACTGTCCTCATTTAATTCCTCCATCAGCTACTTCGCTGAATGTTCATGGTATGTCGGTGGGGGAAAGATAGAAACATAACTCTTTTGTTTTAGCATGTCCAACTCTCATTTGAAGCTTGTGCACTTTAATGTGAGACCCTGAGGAAAGAAAATTCCACAACGACGTTCACTTAGGGCCAGTTGTCTGAGATTACAGCATGAGGCTGGAAGGATCTTTTACCTCAGACACTGAACATGAAGTCTCTTGAGGCGTCCTAGACTAGGAGCACTTAGATAGCAAGACGCAAAACACAGGAAGGGCACTTTCAAAATAGAGAAGCAAATTTGGCTGAGTGAGAAACATAATAGGCAATTCTGGATGCCAGGAGCTTCTCAACCTCCAGCCAGCACACTACAAAGCTCCTCATTAAAGCTTCCATCAAGTTGGAAACTTAGCACCTAGAATCCTAGCTGACAGGCTGAGGTCAGAATCTGCCAGACTCCAAACATGCTGTCTCTCTGAGTAGTTCATATAATAGGGCCTTTTTAAATAAGCTTTCCTGAACGAAACCCCTCACAGAACCCTCTCCTCAGGGTGAGGCTGCTGCCTGGGGGAAGAGGTTTGACATGGAGGGAATAAATGGCAGCTGTGGGGCCTTCCCACAGGCACAGGGATCTGAAGCATCTTGGGCTGGTCAGAAAGCAACAGGCAGGGGTATTCTTTCACCAGGAGCTGTTTTCAAAGGCTGAAGCGTGACTCCATTAAAGTGAATACTCAAGGGGCTCCCGGGTGGCTCAGTTGGTTAAGCATCTGAGTTTGGCTCAGGTCACAATCTCATGACTCATGAATTCAAGTCCCAAGTAGGGCTCTGTCCTGACAGTTAAGAGCCTGGAGCCTGCCTTGGATTCTGTGTCTCTGTCTTTCTCTGCCCTTCCCCTGCTTGTGCTCTGTGTGTGTGTGTGTGTGTGTCTCAAAAATAAACACATAAATAAGTAAAGTGAATATTCAAGGCATTTGTGAGCAAAGGAGATATAGGCCCTAAATGGCTCCTTCTGATCTCTGATCAGTAGTTTTATTTCCTTTCTTTATCCTTTCTTCTTCTGTTAACATCTTTGAAGAGTTTTGCTCTTGACCCCCAAAGAGTCAGGGTCATGGAGTCTTTGTTCAGGTTCCCAGTGGTTGAGGAATATGTTGTCTGGCTACATTTACATGCTTTGATAAATTCTCCAGAGAGGAACGACATGATAGTTTTATAGTGCTAAAATGGCAGTTCCTTCCTGTTCTGGCAAATGTTACAGGCCCTGAGCCAATGGAAGTTGGCTACTGCTTTGTAAGACAGTATTCTCTGTAATAGCTTAGAGTCTGGGTGAATTTTGGGAGTCGGTGGAGAGTTACAGGCTAATCAGGAGGGCATGAACTCCTCTGGGTTGTCGTAGTATAGGTTTCAAAAGTCTGGGCTGTAGAGTCAAATTGCCTTGGTTCCAGTTTCTGATTATTTTCCCTGATCAAGGCCACCCTAAAGCTTGGTCTTCTTATTAATAAATTGAGAGTGATTGTAGTGCCTACCCCACAGAGCTGTTATGAGGTCTGAGTGAGCTCAGTAGTCACCCAGTAGAGTGTCTGGCACACAGCCAACATGAACTAAATGCAGACTGAAGTAAATGGTGTTACTATCATTGGTCGACCAAAGAAGACCTTGTCCCCTTGAGGCTCCCTAGAGGCCTCAAATTTGAATCTCTTGGCGTTACTGTGAGTGAGTCACCTTTATCCAGATCCAGATCAGGAGAATCCAAATGCAGCTGACCGACACGACTGCCAGACTGCCAAGATCTAGGAATTCACTGAAAATCAATATATACAATACGCAGGACTGTACTAGCCTCCCCTTAAACAAGCTGAGCCAAGCCTTTGAATCTGGTCAGCAGGGCACAATGTAATGGAAAGAGCACTATCTTTTGGAGTCAGAAGACAGTTTGTGTCCATCGTCCATTGCTTACTAGCTGTGTGACCTTAGGCAAACTACTTGACTTCTCTGGACCTCATTTTTCATAACTGTTCAATACAAAATACTTCCTTTCTTCACAAAGTTGCCTTGTATGAACAAATTAGATGAAGACACTACAAAATACAGAGTAGGATATTATTTTTCTTACCTACATTACCTGACAAGAACTCTTTAAAAACAGAGTTTTGCTTTGTTTTGGTTTTGGCTGCCTTTTAGTGACTGAGATTGATAGAAAAAGCTTTGGATAGCCCCAGGTGAGCTGGATGGGCCCTATTTTTTGTGTGTGTGGCAGGCTGAAGTATGCGATGGGGACCATCTGTGTGGGGAGTTTATACTCTGGAGCCTCGTATCAGCCTTGAAGATCAAGGGAAAGTTGCACTGCGAACTTAAGTTTTAGATTAATTTTTAGAAATACTGCTGCTCTCTTGACCTCTGGGAGTGGAAAGGATTGGCCAAAATCTCTGCTTATATCCACTCGAAAAAACTGACAAAACTGGATTAGGGTTCTGGGTTCAGAGAGTCCTAGACAATGGTCTGTCAGCACCTTTCTCTTTTTTTAGCGTTTACGTTATTGTTTGGGAAAGAGTGAAGGTGAATCAGTCTTGCACTTTATTTTTGGTAATGTCTTTCCCTAGGATACAGGAATCTACAACTTACTGAGAGGAAAATATTACAAACTTTAAGGGGTGTAAGTTTCAGTTTCAAAAATTTAAAAACCGAGAACTGATGTGCTTTTGGTATAACTACTCATTTTACGAAGTTTGATTTTTGCCAGACTCTAACCTAAAACAATGCAAAAATAAAAATGACAATGAATGGATCTGGTCAATCACTTGGGTATAAATCTTATCTCTTTCAAGTTCAAGCTCAATTCTCTTTACTCTTTCATCTTCCCACAGTAGCTTGATTAAAGGTAAGTGGGGAAAAAAAGGGTAATTTGTGTCATAACGTGTACTTCCATTTGAATTACCTTCAACAGGACAAGTTGTGTCTTCCAACTTGTACAAATGGAAGAATGTACTTCCTTCCATTTGAGGAGGATAGCTTTATTTCATTATTTTATGAGAAATATTCATGAAAATCATAGATTTCTACACCTCACCCCCAAACTTACAACACTGTTAATTACAGCACTATTAATATTCCTTTTTCAGAATCCAGACTTCCCAGGGCATTCTTTCTCTTTGTAAGATTGTCATCAATTGTTTCTAGGTGGAAATATTGTTGCCTTAAGTAGATATGTGTACGTGTGTGGGTGTGTGTGGGCATATGTATGTGTGAGTATAGGGCTAGAGTAGAGACATTTTCTTCCTTTCCCAACATAGCCATGAGGAAAACAGGTCAGCTGTTATCATTGCCAATCCAAGGACAGAATGACAGAGGTGTA
The DNA here is from genome assembly GCF_046562875.1 of Panthera onca. NCBI lineage: Eukaryota > Metazoa > Chordata > Mammalia > Carnivora > Felidae > Panthera > Panthera onca. The sequence goes on from NC_138340.1 coordinate 82,458,011, forward strand.
AGAGTCACCCACAGTCTCATTAGCATATCCTTAGACTCCAGCTTCAACTTTTGCTGAATACTAGCGAACCACTCAATCTTAACACAGACTTTTAGTGTAGTTTTTTTTTATTTCTGTCTTATTTTTTCACAGCAGTACAGAAGACTGGTTGGTTTGGCAGTACATTGAGGAAACTTTAATTCATTTTCTCATTTGACAAATGCCTTTGGAGAGACTATTTGGGTAGTAGGCACTTAAGATGGTCAACAAGACAACTGTCAGCGCCCTTGTGGAGCTAACATACCATTTGTGTGTGCGTGTGGGGGGGCAGGTAGTGTGTGGCAAATAGAGGCTCCCACTGAGAGATACAGTCAGAGAATCAATGGCAAAGTCAACTTCATTCAAAGGACCTCAGTGTCTTCATTTGCTAAAAGTGAAAATAAAGGTTGAATGTAAATGGAAGCATAAGATTCAAGAGAGATGTCATCTGAGAAGCCTCCCTCAGAAGCTTGAGGACATATCTGAGTGATGAACATATAGGAATATAGGACAGCAACAACAGCATAATGATCTTTGGTTGGGAGCGGGGGAGTCTCTGTCTCTAGTTCCTTTCTTTACTCATCCATTCATTCCATCAAATATTGAGTGCCCTCTTCATATCCCTAAGGCTGAGCAATGTGCTGGCCATGGGGAATATGAAAACGAATTGAAAAACTTCTCTTTCTGACCTTGTGGAGCTCATATTCTAATGAAGGCAGAAGGACACCTAAATAAACATGATACAGTTTGTTAAGTACTTTAATAGAGTTATACTGACTGATACGAAGACACAGAAAAATTCCTTAACATTTTTTTTGAGAGATATTATCTGAACAATAATGACGTTTTCACGAGCCTTTTCAGTTCCTGTCAGCAATTTTATGCTTACGTATGTCTCTGGGATAAACCCTCCTTGCCTTCACCTGAGATGGAGAATTCTTTTCATCAGAGTGCATGTCATTTACAACTACATGCAGATCTCTTGGTAAAGAGATGCGAGCATAAGCATACTTTAGCAGATGAGTTAGAAATGACTTAACTTTTCAATACCACTTGACCTTCCTGCTTTACCATTTCTCTGGCCAATTACCCTTAAGACACAGGCTGGTTTGAAGCTTCTTTAAAAGTAAAGAGCTATATGGGGTGCCTGGGTGGCTCAGTTGGTTGAACATCTGACTTTGGCTCAGGTCATAATCTCACAGTCTTCGAGTTCGAGACCCACGTCGGGCTCTGTGCTAATGGCTCAGAACCTGGAGCCTGCTTCTGATTATGTGTTTCCTCTTCTCTCTGCCCCTCCCATGCTCATGCTCTGTCTCTCAATAATAAATAAACATTGAAAAAAAATTTTTTTTTAAAGTAAAGGTCTGTAGTAGTGTCGTATTCTTATTTCTCAATACCTTTCCATTTTCTGCTAACTTTAATACATGAACCACTGTGAGGGGAAAACTCAGTTGCTCTCTTGGCAGCTATACATCTAATTATATTATTATTATTGTATTAATTGTATTGTAATTGTAGTATTATTATTATTATTATTGGCTTCAAAAGCTTCCCAGGGCTAGGTCAGAATATAGGGTTTTTTGGTCTCTGTGTGTGTGTGAGTGTGTGTGTGATGGATGCTTTTTGGCTTTACCTCTGAAACAAGCTGGCTTTTCCTGTGAGTGAAAACATTTGGTGACTATGGCAACACCCCATTAGCCACAAGGGAGTACTCATTTGTTGGTGAATGGACAGCCTCCTGTCTTCCCCTTTTGAGCTTTGTTTTCAGGCAAGCAGCAAGCCCCTCTAGGTATATTCAGGGTGCTTTGCAGCCTTATCCTAAGGAACTTAAAATCTAGATAGGGGATGTGTCTTCTCCATTCCCTCCTCAGCTCTTTCCTGCCAGCAGCCATTGTATACTGAGTTCTAGTACATAAGCCTTATGATACTTGCTCTATTGGACACTCAGTAGCTTTATATGCTGCCTGTGAACTCAGCCAAGGTCAAGAACCCAGAGCTGGCAGAACCTGAATGGTGAGCACATAGTTGGAAAATTGAGGAGTTGGGAACTTAATACCAAAGTAAGGCATCCCACATTCTCTGGGTTAGACAGTAGGGCCAGAAATGGGAATGACTCCAGTATCAGGCTCAGTGAAGATATGGCTGAGATGATGTGGGTCATCATAGTCGGGGGGGTGGGGGTGTTGACTGCTCAGTTTGAATTACCTTCAACAGGACTCCTGTGACCTAAAGATTGTGACCATGGAAGAGAATTAGCTAACAGCTGCATCTGAGGCTAGATATCTGTCCAGAGTCCTGACAAGGTGAGCCATGGCCAATCATGGGGCCGCATAGGGAGCTCTGAGGGTGTTGCTTTTAATCAACTTCCCCCAACAAATAACTCATGATAGCTCTAGCAACAAAATTAGCTATGGACCAACTGCACGAGAGCTATAGTTACCCTTATTCGCAGAGCAGGGAAGAACTAAATCAAAAGCTGTAATTAAAAAAGATAATGATTTTTAAATTCGTTTTTATTAATAGAATTAAGCCATATTAAGTCTTGAGATGGTATCATAAACATGCTAATGAAAATGTTCTTCCCAAATGAAAACATATATGGGCTGAGTAATGTAAAAGTCATATATTACATGTTGGTTTACAACATTAACTATTAAATATATTAACTGGCAATACAAAGTAGCTGAAGGACATTTTGTATCATTAGCTAAATAACCAGGTAACTGTGTTATCAGTCTTTATATAACATATATCAGTCTTTATATAATAAATAGGCGAAACCCCTGGTGACAGGATATAAAGTTGCAATACCGACTAGTCACAGAACGGCTATTTCTTATGAAGAACCACAGAATGAGGGTGAGTGTTATGCGCTCTGTGTGTATCACCTTTATAGGCAAGGAAGAAAGATGGGGCAGGATGGGTTAGATTATCGACAAATAACAAATTCTCCTGTGAAGGCTATTAAAATGGGGGAGGGGGCAGTGGAATCTCCTTTCTCGGATATCTATGTGTCTTGCTCAGCTGTCTGAGGGAGCTCTGGTGTGCAACTGCCTGAGGAGAAGAAAATGAACAGGATTATCTCCTGGGGAGCCTCTAATTGCGCCAGCCTAGATTTTGTGTGGCAGCGTGTTGTCTTTTAGAAGGCTGCTGAGCCTTCTTGGATTCTCTCATGATGAACTTGTCATTTGCCCTAAACCTACTGCCATCTTGACTCCCCCCACTTCTTTCTTCTGCCAGTCAGTCACTGGGGCACCAGGCCTCGCCTGAAGTCCCTTCCTGAGGTAACTGGCAGTTCCTTGTGTCTAGGCCTCCCTCTCCATTCCCGCCCTGCTTGAGGCCCTTGTTTCTAGTCATGTACAATATTGTAGTGGTTGTCATTGCTGCCTCCACCTCCAGCCTCTCTCTCTCTCTCTCTCTTCTTAAAAATATTTTATTTATTTATTTATTTAGAGTGCACAAGTGGGTGAAGGGCAGAGAGAAAGAAAGGCAGAATCCCAAGCAGGCTCCATGTCATAAACGCATATCCTGATGCGGGTCTCAGACTCATGAACCTTAAGATCATGACCTGAGCCGAGATCAAGAATTGGATGCTTAACCGACTGAGCCACCCAGGCGCCTCCTTTCCAGCCTCTCTTTTGCCACCCTCCTGCTCTGTTGTCTCCACTGTGTTGCCCTTGGTGGCAAAGGCTGAGTCCAAATTGTAGGCCTGACCACCGTTTCTCCTTCTCTGGCAAAGTACCTAACCTTCCAGTCAAATTGCCTTCTGTCTTAACCTCAAGCCCTCACTTTCACTGGTTTTGCATATGACTGGATTGCCCCACAGCGTCTCTGCTTCCTAAAAGCCTGCCTGCTGTTCAAGGCTCTGTTTAAATGCCAGCACATTCTCGAAGTCTTCTTTGATAAGCTCACAAAAGATGTACTTTGTGCATCTCTTTTGAGCACGTGTTGGCTGATATTTACTTACAGATAGATTTGTATGGGCTTCGCCTACTGGATAAAAACCACTGTTTATTCATCTTTCTCTTCCTCAAAGTGATAAAGAAAGTGTCTTGCACCAGAAACTTTGTTGACTCGAGGAATGAATCAACTCAAAAAAAAAATCTTGCCCAGCTGATATTTTGGAATGAAGTCTCTAAAATTAAGTGGACATTATGATGTCCTCACCGGAATGTCTCCTATACCTTAAAGAATTGCATTTTAGAAAGAAGTCTGGGTGGAGAAAATAGTGATTCCCCAGAAGTTGCCTGAAAGTGCTTGTGTATATAATTTATATTCTCATATATGTACATATCTATATGAGCTTATAAAGATGAATGTGTCAGCTGGAGTCACTCTCTCATTTTCATATTAATTAGAGACAATTTGGATAATATATAAGTGCATTATCTGAGTGGTATTCCTCATTTTCCAGAAAAAAAAAAACTATTAAAAATTTGGATCTCCCTCTAGTTTTTTTTTCTTCCTATAACATTTCTCCTCTCTGCCCTCATAGTTATGTAACCTGGATTTTCATTCTACAGTGTTTTGGGGTCAGGGGGAATGGCTTGTCCCAGGCCCTCTGTTCAAGGATGGGACTCAATAATAGTTCTGTTGATTTCTTTTTTCTTTTCTTTTCTCTTTTCTTTCTTCTTTTCTCTTGCTTTCCTTTCTTTTCCTTTCCCTTTCCCTTTTCTTTTCTTTTCTTTTCTTTTCTTTTCTTTTCTTTTCTTTTCTAGTTTATTTATTTTTGAGAGAAAGAGATAGAGTGTGAGTGGGGTAGGGGTAGAGAGAGAGGGAGACACAGAATCTGAAACAGGCTCCAGGCTCTGAGCTGTAGGCACAGCCCTGTTGACAAAGGGCTTGAACTCCACATGGGGGCGGGAGGGCGTGGGGCTCCACTTTTGATGCGGGGCTCAAAAACGAATGTGAGATGATGACCAGAGTGGGAGTTGATGCTTAACTGACTGAGCCACCGAGGCGCCCCTTTATTTAATTTTTTTTCTATATTTATTTATTTTGAGAGAGAGAGGGAGAGAGAGAAAGTGCGCGTGTGCAAGTGGGGAAGGGGCAGAGAGAGGGAGAGACAGAATCCCAAGCAAGCTCTGTGTTGTCAGCACAGAGTCTGACATGGGGCTCTATCCCACCATCTCACCAACACTGATATCATGCCCTGAGCTGAAGTCAAGAGTTGGACGCTTAACCAAGTCCCCTAGGTGCCCCCTGTTGATTTCTTTTTTTTTTAATTTTTATTTATTTATTTTTAATTTTGTTTTTAATGTTATTTATTTTGAGACAGAGAGAGAGAGCAGGGGAGGGGAAGAGAGAGGGAGGGAGAAGAGACACAGAATCCAAAGCAGGCTCCAGGCTCGGAGCTGTTAGCACAGAGCCCTGAACCGAGGGACCATGAGATCATGACCTGAGCGGAAGTCAGCCGCTTAACTGGCTGAGCCGCCCAGGCGCCCCTCCCCCTGTTGATTTCTTTTCTGAGTTTTAAGGCATTCTGAAGAATTTCCAGTGAACATAAAGAAAGCTGAGAAATTTTTAAAAATGGCTTCAAAATTAAATTTGAATTTATACTGTCCTCTCCCCATCAGACTTACTGCTTTTGTTTAAAGGACAAGACAGGCTGAGAAGGAGACACTGTGAAATAAAACAGGAGATATGATCTCATGATTGCCACCACATTACCAGTCTGCTCAGTAAAGTGCTTCTCCCTGGCAATGGTCATTGCAAACTGGAAACAAGTGCAAAGATGAAGAATGAGAAGAGCTTAAATTCATCTTTGGCTCAGGGCATGTAGGGCTAAGGCCCATGGCCGAAGTTTCTTCCTTCTAGAAATTTTCACTTAGTGCTCTAGTGCTCACACCTTGGGCTGCACAGCCATTCCTACTTGACGGAAATGCTCTCTGAGCTGTTCTTCCGCCATAAATCATGGCTGAGGGCTCTGTACTGGCTCCTGTAATCTGCTCTAGCCTGTAACAAATGGTTTCAGACAGAATTGCAATTCCATGATGTTTTAGGGGCTTGCAGTAAAGCACCTAACAGCCTTTAAAACTGCCTCCTCTCCACCCCCCATTGTGAATGTGGGTGGGGGGATCTATTTGAACTTGATAAACAAAACCCATCCATTCCAAGGATACACTTTGCCAGACTCTGCCAGATGACATCCTCTAACAATAAACCTGGCAGAGCGAAACCATCGGTGCAATGCTTCTTTTAAAACATTTCAGGGATGTCTCAATGTTTTCTTATTTAGTTCAGAAGAGGAAAATGAGAACTCTATGCATTCAGGGTCTCACTGAACATCGATGTACTTCAGAATTTATATCTGTAATTTTCCACACATTTGTGCTCTTGGCAATGAGATGCTCACTCTAAGATCTTATGGTCTTTTGGCCTATGAAAAATACTACTATTTCTCTTTTCAAATACCATTTTATACATTGAGACTGATAATGAAGGCTCTATGATGCCTATGTAAAAGGTCAACTAATCGTTCACAATAGAGAAAATTCCTTATATTGCCACATATAAGTTGTCTAGATTTTCCATTTTTCCCCATCTTAAGAAATTTCCTCAACTCTCTCTTTGCTCCATATGGGATAGGTAGTAAGTGCTACAGCTGTGTTTGTATAACACATTTTCATACTCAGTTTTGTCCTTGAACAGTTTTTACCCTTGGCTAGAAACCTGTCTGAACTTAGGGAGCTCATATTTAAACTGCCTGATGGTTTTAGATCAATGTTATTGACCAGTATTCTTATTCATTTAGTCTCTTTTTTCCACATAAGAGGCTGTTGAGTCGGTCTTACTAAAGATTTAAGGATGGCTATTCAAAGAGAAGGTTGAATACAAAGGAATATTCTCAGCTCATTCACGGTGGTCACACAAGACAAGACAGCTCTTTCTGAAAGTGCCAAGGATGTCTGCTTTGGATAGCACTTGAATGACACAGGAGGCCACTGCTATTCAGCAGGGAATACTGTTGGAATGAGTGCAGAGAAGGCAAGGAAACTGAAATGTTTGTTTCTACATCAGTCTTGTGGGTTGGTGTGGTCAGAAATTCCTTTTGTGTCTTAGATTTCTGAACTACAATGTGGAGATAACCCTCCCATGTTATGATCTGTCTTTTATCTGTTTCTCAGAGGCCTGCTAGTTGAAAACACCACCTCATAAGAATCTTCTCAATGTAACAGCACACAGGTAAAGGTAAGGCACTGTTACCAGGATGAATAATAACTAGTTAACATGGGCTCTACCAGTTCCCTCAAGTATTACCAACTTAGCATGTTGTTCAAATGGAAACACTGTTACACTCATGTTAACAGAAACGAACGTCAAAATTCTGCTTTGCTGGGTGTGATACCTCTGAAGCCAGAAGCCAAGGGCCTCCTGGTGATGGCCAATCCCCATCTTGAACATCAGCTTGCTTTGGGTCTGTGGCTAAGCCAGTGTTTAGTGTGCTATAGGTCAGTTCTGCCATTGGCAAATGAAGCCCGCCCAACATCCATTCTGGAAGTGTCTGAAAAGGTCTTATTGCCCAGAACACTTTGGAAGAAAGCCATGGTAAGTAATGTCAGTGGTGTCATGGGCTTGGGCCTCTTCCCCAGAGAAATACAGCACACAGGTGCAGGAAACTTCTGAGTGATCGGAGAAGGTCTACGATTTTTAAACTGTCAAGAAACTATTAGGAGATTGCACACAGCCTTCTGCTTCTTTGAGAAATATTGTTAGTGCTGTTTAAAAACAAACTAAACAAAATGGAAGGGACAGTATAAAAGTAAAACAAACTGTACATCCTAATAAATATGATGCAACTGTTAGTCTGTGCTCTCCCAATTTTGAAGGGAGTCCTTTTGTGCTTGGGCAGAGGGATGGTCAGCCCTTTCACTCTGTTATAAACGAGGTGCGGGAGCCCCAGAGAGCTGAGGCCAGGGCCTGACGTGTGTGGGGCAGGCCGGCCTTCTGCTGCCACGCTCTCAAGTCTCTATACTTTTTATTAGACCACATGGCCTCTGCCAGAGCTCATAGCCTCTGACTATTGGAAAAGACACTTTAATAACAATTTTACTTCCTCACTCAAGGGTAGGTCCCAAAGATGACTACCCTGACTTTGACCATCTTCCCATGAGAATGCAGATACTCTTCGACCCTGCGTTTTTGCTTTTCAAAGGTTTCCCTAAGGAAATGATCAAAAATATAGGGGAAGATATACAGACAAGGATATTTTTTTGTAGCATTTTTCATAATAGTGGAAAAATCACAAAAATAAGAGAAGTCTAAATAGGGGATAGGTTAAATGATAGGTCTATATAACAATGTACTAGGGAGTCATGCAAAATGATGTATAGAAGGATATTTAATTTCCCAGCAGTCTAAAAATATTGTCAAATAAAAAAAAGCAGGTTCCAAAATAAAATGGTTACATTTTCCTTCTTGATTGTTTCTGTTTTTGAGATCTTCTATAACATGTATTAATTTGTTAAACTCAGTACAAGTTATCTCAAAAAAGAGCTCCCATTAGGGCATCATTTGAGAACCAATGCAGCCACAGAATGACAGTAGGAACATTGTCAAAACCGAGATTTAAGATACATTCTTTCTTAATTCTTGTTTGGGGAGCTCATTCCAGAACTTTAGCCTTTCAGACAGCTCTCTGAGCAGTTGATGAGGAGACCCTTAATACAGAAGGTGTCCCAGGTTTGCAGCATCCTCTGACTGAGGTTACTGGGGGGAGGGGTCCCTTCTCTGTACTTCCTTCCCCTTTCCTTGTCATGTTGGCCTTCAAAGGGGGTTGGGACCCATGAGGACGGACAGGCCATGTACCTGCCAGGAGAATGTGTATCTGTTGGGAGATCTAAGAGTGAGGTTAAGGCCCTTAAATGCTTTCTCTCAGGAGGAATCTGCTAAGCAGGAATTCAGGAAAATCTAATCAATCCTTATATTTTCTCCTCTCAGGTGTCTGGCAGGAACTGATGTTTAAGGCTGTTCTCCCTCACTCTCATGGGCTCCCTTCCCCTGCTGTGTGTTCTTTCCTTGTTTCAAGGTGGAGGCATCCATTTTCTGGGGTCAGTGGATTGCAGAAAGATCAGATGGAGGAGAAGAATGATAAAAAGGCTAAATCAGAAAAAAATTCAGCTGAAAATTGTTTACTCTTTGCTAGGAAATAGAGGTGAAAATAATTGACCGGATTTTGTTGCCTTCTGTCCAGCAGTCCAAACTGAACTTGGAGCTTGCTGTGAGGTATTAAAGGCTTAGTTCTAGCTTTGTGATTTTCAAGCACGCTCCTACTCCCGTGAGACCTACCTCAGAATCAGCTGGATCCAATACCACTTTCTTTTATGAACCGAATTTATTTTGCACCTTCTCTTAAATGGAGCAAACCAGGTCTACTCATTGAATATGGTGGTGCATTCTTAGAATGCAATTTACACAGTAAATATACATATTTAAATGAAGCAGTTCAATATAGATCGAGGCAAAAGATGCTGTGGTTGGTTAAAAGAAGTTAATTTTCATCCTGCAATGCTGAAGACTGGAAGGGTAGGAATTCTTTCTTAAAGAAGTCTCCTCCACTCCTCTGCCCAGCCTCAGCTTACTCTACCGGTGCCCCTCTTCATTTGAGTGTATCTACTGTGTTCTATGTGCTGCGATTATTTTTTAAAAAATTTTTAATGTTTTATTTATTTTTGAGAGAGAGAGAGCAAGCGAGCATGAATGGGAGACACAGAATCCGGAGCAGGCTTTGAGCTGTCAGCACAGAGCCTGATGTGGGGCTTGAACTCACAAACTGTGAGACCATGACCTGAGCCGAAGTCGGTCGCCCAACCAACTGAGCCACCCAGGCGCCCCTGTGCCGCAATTATTTTTAAGTTCCTTCAGTCACAGGTTTTCTTTTCCTCTTTTTCCTAGTACACCATAACCTTTTGGAGGGCAGGTCTTGACTCTGCTATTTCCTTTCTATCCATCCATCCATCCATCCATCCACTTGCTCATACAATGCAGTCCAAGGCACCACTGGGTGTAAAGCTTGTGACACCTGAGCTGGCAGACATGGTGTCTGTCCTCAGGAGGCAAACAGTTCTCTCAGGGGGTTAGTATGTGGCTCTGGGCTTGATAAGTGATCTACTAGCTAAAGAACTATGAGACAGGTAAGACAGATAAATCCAGCAAATTTTTGCATAAGAAACAAGATCACAGGAAGGCACAAAGAATATTATGGTCTTCACATCACATTTTGCAATACTAAATAACCCGGCAACACGTCTCCATTTACACCCCCTGTCACCTGAGCACCACCACCTGCCACCTGAGGCCTCTGATGAAAACAAAGGGGGACACTTTTCTCTTGTCAGTGAACTTCTTGCGGGGGTGGGGGGGGTGGGGAGGGGTCAGGATTGTGTTCTCATAGTATTTGTCTGTTTTGCAAGCTCCTACTTAGCTCAGCTGGGGGGACAACTGATATTCCTCCTCCCCGCAGAACCTGACCAACTGTCTCAAAGAAGCCTTTGTGAAAAGAGGTGGGATACAAAGGAATATAAATAAGTAAACCATCACCAGATTCAGGAACTGCCTTTCTAACATATGCAGTCCTACTTCTTTACTCCCTGGTGGGACTCCAAAGCCAAGTCCTCATTCCAAAATCAACCAAACAAAGGCAAGAACCTAAACAGCAACTTTAGAGCAAACAGAACCCCGGTCAGAGAGAAGGATGCTAACGTCAAGCTTCTGGTAATGAGCACCTCTCTCCTACTGCTTGCTCCTTTAAGAAGCTCATCACCTGTCATCCAATTGCCCTAAGGGCTGTCTAACATCAGTGCAATTTACAAAATAAAGCTCAGGAGGTGCTTTGAACTCCAAAGCTTTAGAACTGCTGGCTCTCCTAATGTCGGGTGGCATTTTCTTCTCTTTTGAGGTGGTAAAAAGCACATAAAATTGAGTATCTTAACCACTTTAAGTGTACTGTACAGTGGTGTTAACTATATGCACGTCGTTGTACAAAAGATCTCTATAACTTTCGCATCTTGCACAACCAAAACCCCTACAGCTATTACACAACTCCCTTTCTCCCTTACTCCCAAACCCTGGAAACCACCATTCTGTTTTTTGCTTCTAAGACTTGACTACTTAGATACCTCACAGAAGTGGAATCATGTCTTTTTGTGACAGGCTTATTCCACTTAGCATAATGTCCTGAAGGTTAATTCATGTTGTAGCATACAACATGTCGAAGGTCTTTTTTCTTTCTTTCTTCCTTTTTTACATTTTTATTTATTTTTGAGAGACAGAGAGAGACAGAGCACAAGTCGGGGAGGGGCAGAGAGAGAAGGAGACAGAATCTGAAGCAGGCTCCAGGCTCCTAGCTGTCAGCACAGAGCCCGACTCAGGGCTCGAACCCACAAACTATGAGATCATGACCTGAGCCGAAGTCGGATGCTCAACCGACTGAGCCACCCAGGCACCCCAAAGAAGGTCTTTCTTTTTAAGATTGAATAATATTCACGGTGTGTGTGTGACAGATTTTCTTTACCCATTCACCTGATGGGCATTTAGTTGCTTCCACCTCTTGGCTATTGTGAAGATTGCTGCAAAGAGCATGGGTGTGTGGAGGGAGCCAAAGGAAAGCTGAGAGCAAAGCACAGGCTTAGCAACTTCCTCTCCACCCCCAGGTGGGATCTGTGTGACATTCCTGGCACTCCTAGTTGCCCAAGAACAAAGGAAAGGGAAAACCAATGGTTAACCGATAGAGATCACAGTCATGCAGGACATGAGTCTCCATCAGTTTGCAACTGTTTTAATGATTTACAAGAAAAAAGGCAATTTCCAGAAACCTATAGACTCAGTTTCCTGGAGCCCTAACATCACCCTCCCCTCCATAGTGGTATGGGGAACAAAAGCAAGAAGAAAATGTAAATAAAATTAAATTCTTTAGAACCTGCAGCCCATTGACAAATACTTGAGACAGGCTGGAGTATAATGTTTCTCCAGGTCTCCCTACTGTCTTAACATTAATGCTTTGCCAGAAGGAAAAACAACCTTCGCTTGACAATAGCTAGGCCTCCTATTAGACAATAGCTAAAGTCTTCTTTAGCATATAAAAGTCCTTTTGGAAACCTCCCTTTTGCCTTAGCCTCCCCCAACTCCATAGTATGTTATCAGTCACTCCTCACAACCCCAGTGCAGCTCTTTCTGCCTAGGGATACTGTCCCTGTGCTTTAATAAAATCACCTTTTTGCACCAAACACATCTCAATAATTCCTTCTTGGCCATTGGCTCCGGACCCCCACCGGCCCTCCAAAACCACATCAGATGTGCAAATATCTCTTCAAGATCCCATTTTCAATACTTTTGGATATATATACCCAGAAGTAAGATTGCTGGGTCATATGGTAGTTCTGTTTTTAATTTTATTGAGGAATCTCCACACCATTTTCCATAGTGGCGGCACATTTTACATTCCCACCAACAGAATGAGGGTTCTAATTTTTCTACCTTTTTGCCAACGCTTACTCTTTTCCTTTCTTTTTCATAGTGGCCATCAGACAGGTGTGAGGTGATATTGCATTGTGGTTTTGATTTGCATTCCCCTGCTGATGAGTGATGTTAAGCATCTTACCATATGCTCGTGGGCCATTTGTACATCTCTGTAGCCCAACCATAGTAGCACCAGGGGTTTCTAGCTAGAGGTTGTAGGTGCCCTATGGCTTTGGCTGTAGAAAGACTGGGACTCAATTTTACTGTATTTGACATTCTGAAGGCAACCAACAATCACTTACAAGCTGAGTAAGCAGTGAGATTTTTTTGGTGTGGGCATCCCCTGATATTTCACTTTGAAAACAAGCTACTGTATTGATTGCTGTGTGCCCAGGGATAATAAGCTATTGATGGAAATAATGGGAAAGGCCAACTGAACAGATGTATTTCACTTGGAAAAGATAATTTTTCTCCCTTCTGGCATTTTATATGAAAAAAAGGGGGTATCTTGAATATAGAAAGAGATATTAAGAATTCCTGCTACTTGCTTTCTCTGTTAGTGACTTTTCAAAATGAATGAGAAAATGACCCAATTTATTTTTTGAAGGCCTTATGTTAACAAGAGACAGTCTTTCTCCAGAAAAATCCAGTGTATGAAAACAACTCCAAGTACTCTTATAAAAGATGACTGTGTCCATATGTTAATGTTGGGGTTATGAGGGACAGTGGCCACTGTGTCACTGCCTACCTGTCACAAGGTAGCAGGGAGGCGATACAGAGCCTGGAGCAGGCAATGAGGAAAATTCTGTATTCTTATTCTCTTCTTTCATGGCCTTCCTCTCACCCCCAATTTTCTGTGCTCTTCCCTGGGGACTCCCACTGCCCTTTGGGTTTCACATGCTAGAGATGCACTATCCTGATGCAATTGCTTGTTATGAACCACTATTTGAATCTCTTAAAATCCCACATGCCTCCCCCACTCCTCAGATTAGTTCACTCACATTACTTTCAATGCTAGTACTTGAAGATGCCATGTAACAGGACCCTGTCATTGTGCAGATAAGAAAACTGAGGCCCTGAGAAGTTAAGTAATTCTTGAAAGCTCACCTGTCTTGTTAATGGCATCATTTCTGAATTTTCCTATTTCTTTTTCCTCACAGCTGCTCTTCCATCTTCCCAAATACTTAGGCTCCTAACTTGGGATGACTTTTGAAGCCTCCCCAGTTCTTATTCCCTTTATGCTATCAGTCACCAAGTCTTAATGATTCTTCTTTCAAGGTTCTTTATATTGTCAACCCTCCTATATTTCATTTCAACTGTTTTCAGCACCTCATTGACCCATTCCTGCATTTCTAAGTTACTGTGATAGCCTCTTTATCTGATTTACTTTCTTATCTGGTCCACCAGTGATTCACAACTCTGGCTGCTCATTGTGTTGACCAGGGACACACTTAAAAAAAATTACATCGTACCTGAGCCTGTACTCCCACCCACGGCCATCATTCCTCACCTTCATGGGTTAATTGGTCTGAGAAGAAGCCTCTACTGGTAATTTTTAAATACAAGTTCCCCAGTTGTTTCTAATAGGTAGCCATGAGTTTGAAAAGTATTTCCAAAAAAAAAAAAAAAAAAAAAAAGAAAGAAAAAAGAAAAAGAAAACCTTTTCCAAAAATGTTCCCCACCACCCCTAAGATACTTCTTTGGTCCCCTCAGTGTGATGCTCAAGAATCTTCTGTGCCTCCTCATTGCCACTGGTTTATAGATATTGGCCTCTTCTACACATTCACAATTCTTGCACTTCTACTCCCTCTGCTTTTCAGAAGGCTACCCTGTACTCTCCTCGTTTGTGATGTGGGAAACAAAGGCAAGCTGAGGACAAAGCATATTCTAACAGCCACCTCCACCCCCACCAAGGTGAGATATGTGACATTCCTCATGCACTCCTGGCTGTCCAAGAACAAAGGAAAAGGAAAAACAAATGGTTAACTGATAGACTCATGTCCCACAGGACTGTGTTCTCTTATCAGTTTGTAACTATCTTGATAATTTACAAGAAAAAAAAAAAAACTTCTATCAATAGTTAGGCCTCCAGGATCCTATAAGTCTACTTAGGAAATGAAAGTCCTTTTGAGGGGCACCTGGGTGGCTCAGTCAGTTGAGCATCTTACTCTTGGTTTTGGCTCAGGTCATGATCTCAGGGCTTCATGGGTTTGAACCCCGCATCGGGCCCTGCGCTGGCAGTGTGGAGCCTGCTTGGGATTCTCTCTCTCCTTCTCTCTCTCTGCCCCTCCCCCACTCATGCTGTCTCTGTCTCTCTCAAAATAAATAAACTTAAAAAAAAAAGTCCTTTTGAAAACTTCCCCTAGTCTTTACCTCCCCCAACTCCCGAGTATATAATCAAACACTCCTCACAACCCCAGTGCAGCTCTTTCTGCCCATGAGTCCTGTCCCCGTGCTTTAATAAAACCACCATTTTGCACTGAAGACATCTCAAGGATTCCTTCTTAGCTGTTGGCTAGAACCCCAACACTTCAAAGCACATCAGTTTGCTTCTTAGCATCAAAATCATCTCCTACAGTTTCTATTTGTAGTGTCCTTTGCCCTCCACTCTGTTCATCCCAAACCTTCTGGTTCTTCAAGGGTTATCTCAAGACTGGCTTCCTTCAAGGATCCCTTCTGACTATTCTGGTCATTATTCCCCCTCCCCCCCACCCCCGCCCCGTCTCAAACTCCCTTGTCATTTGGGTTTGCACTGTCTTGTATTTGTTCCAGAGAGTATTTTCAGCTATCCCATGAGATAGAGAACTCCTGGAGGTGAGGGAGGGACAATGCCACATTTTTTTTCTCTGTAGCCCCAACAGCATCAAACAATGTCTGATGCATATCATAAAATAAATCAATTTGGTTGAAAAAAATAGATCCAGGAGACTAGACAAAGAGCTAGAGAATTTTCCAGAGTGGCTCCCTTTTTACAGGAAGGTAGGTACATGATCCCACACAGACCTTACATTAGCTTTTGTTTCACAGTTTTTTTTTGTTTACACAGCTTTTGTTTCAACTTTCCCGTAGGAGACAATTATACATGGCACTTCCATAGCAAAGAAGCAACTCTGGCATGTTAAGCTACAATTTGTAATGCCAACATAGGGCAGAACTACAGTTTGAGAGAAAACACCTTACAGAAACATTATAACTTAGATTAACCAAAAATAATTGCCTGGAACAGTCAATCAGCCAGATTTCCTCCACTCCACTCTTAACAGAGAATTAACTCCGTGCTTAACTCCACTCTTGTTTTCTATAAGAAAATAGACAAGTGGGAATTTATGAAAACAACAACCAAAGTGCTACTTCTGGTTTAGGTTGAGACAGTCAGTGGAAAGTTGGGACACCATCCTATGCCTTCTGCAACCATCTACAAAAGCTTACATTGAGATCTGCTGTCAGAATAATGACTTTGTGATACTGCGAGACTTACAGTCATTCATGCACTCACTTGTTCACTCTATAAAGCACCATATTAATAATCCAGGGTGATGAGCAGTATTTGAATTCCAGAAAGGGGAGGAAGTAGGTGGATATTGATAATTATGTTGCAAAACAGAGAGTAAGAGGGAACAGGGGATATATAAAGGGCTATGGGATTTCAGAGGACTGGGATGTTACTTCTGATTGGTGGACATGGGGAAGGATTCATGGAGGGGGCAGCCTTTGATGTGGTTCTTAAAGGAGGACATGATTTGGAAAAAGGGTTTCTCAAACATGGGATCAGCATGTGCCCACCCATGAAGGTGGGAATATAGGGCAATGGCAAATACTCCAGTGTAGCTGGGGCACAGATATGAAATAGGATATTGTGGGAGATAAGAGACAAGACTGATTTGGATGGGGCCAAACCAGGGATGGTTCTGGCCCTAATTTAAGGGTGTCTGTGTGTGTGTGTGTGTGTGTGTGTGTGAGTGTTTGTGGAAAAGGTCTTTGGGCGGGGTGTGGGGGGAAGTCCTTAAGGACAACCAATTGCTCTATTGCTCTGGTATCAATGAGCTGGGAAGATTGGCCAGAGCAATACAGAAAACAGGTAGGCTATTTAACCTTGTGGAGTGGCCCTAAACAATAGGAATGGAGAGAAAGCCATTGTGAGAAATGAGAGACATAAAATCACTCCCTCTTGGGAACTCTTTATACATATAGGGAAGGCAGTCAAGATGGTTTTGAGGTGGGTGATGAGGAGGATTGATGATCCCTTAATTAACAAGTGATTCAAGAGGAGGAGTATTTTTAGGAGGAAAGATCATAAATATAATTTTGAATACACAAATGTGGGGTATCTGGCTAGAAATGTCTAGCAGGCAGTGGGAAATCTCAGGGTGGAGCTGTGGAATGAAGCCAGACATGACAAAACAGAAATGAGTCATCTGCACAGTCTTGACAGGTGGAACCCTGGGGGAGAGTGAGATCCTGAGGGAAAATCTGGGGAGGGGCCTTGCTGGATGGGAAGAGTGTTGAAGGACACCCTGGAGAGGCAATCAGAGCAGCAAGAGAAAATCCAGCTAATATACTGATCAGTAGTGTTAACTACTCCAGGGAGTCCCAGGGGAATAAAGGATTGAATTAGTCATTGGACTTCATTACCATGGTAAGACTGGTGATCATTGAGGGGACACTTTCATTGGAAACTTGATGATGGAATCCAGATTTCAAAGGGCAAATGTGTCCCTGGAAAGGGGAATTAAGCAGATCATGCTTGTTTTCAAAATGTTTTGTACATCAATCCAGGAACGTAATACATTTGAGAGTGACTTTAATGAGTGCCAGTACAGAGTATTTTTTTTAAGTAGGCTTCACCCTCAGCATAGAGCCCAACACAGGGCTTGAACTCACAACCCTAAAATTAAGATGTGAGCTGAGATCAAGGGTCAGATGCTTAACCGGCTGAGGCACCCAGGCGCCCAAAGAATATTTTTTTGTGAACAGTGAGCACCATGTTTTCCTTAAACATGCTCTATATACATAGTTCCCTTAGGGGAGAAATGGTGTCATTCATCTTTGTGCCCTGCCTATCCCTGCCCTCTGAAAAAACAAACCAGACAAACCAGGCCTTAAACCCATGACTGGATCTAAGTAGGATCTCTAGTTATTTGCCATCTCACTCGTGGATTCCCACTGTGGCCCAGAATATGGGGAACCCTGTGGGGAAGTCCCGTGGTGAGGTCCATGGAGAGTAGTGCATGAAGGCGTTTCCTACCCACAACCCTCAAAATCACTACCATTTATTGAATGCTATGCACCCAGCATTGTGTTAAACCAGGCAGTAAAGTGGATTCTAGTCCCTGCCTCCTCCTCCTCCTTCTGCTTCCCACTCCTTTCCTAACCCTGCTCCCAGCCCATCTTGGGGCAGAGCAACCACTTTTTCATCAAGAAAATGGGTCATTCTCCCTGTAGCTTTCCTGAAACCCTCTCTCTGGCTCCCACCACTCTTCTCTTTGGTTCTCTTCTTGCTTTTTGGATTGTCCTCTCCTGATCTCTTACTTACCACATGGATGTGACCATGTCCCATGGACTCTCCTCTCTGTACACAGAGGGGCCTCTGAGAGAGGCCCATTTGCGGCCCTCACTGTCCTCTTAGGGACTCCCCCAGTGCTCTGGCCCTTGAGTGCCTTATCCAACTACCCTGTTGGTAAGAGTCCTCTGGGCATCCAGAATTCAGCAAGTCCAAAATTAACCTCGTTATCTTTCTTTTTAAATTTCCTCCTTCACCTGTAGGTGTCATCTTCCAGTGAGTCCTGGGCCACAAGCCTCCTCCCTGAGCCCCTTCTTTCATATTCATCGTTCACCAGTTTTGTTACTTCCATCAACGGAATGGCTGGAGTATCTCTAGAATCTATTCACAATGTGCTATTTCCACTATCACTCCCCCAAGTCTGGTCTTCTTATCATGTGTTTCAACCTCCACAATAGCATTTTAACTGTCTCCAGTTTCTTATAAAATCCAGTATCAAAGAATATTTCCAAATACGGATATTTTCGCCATTTCATTCAAACAATTTTTCAGTGACATCTGATTATATAAAATCCAAATTCCTCTGCTTGGCATACAAGGCCCTTTCTCATTGAACCCACCTTTGTGTTCTTTTATTTAGGGCCCCCCTTTCTCATTTAGCCTATGTGATAGCTGTTCTCAACATGACTCCCTGACTTCGGTCAAACTGTTTCCTTTGCCTGGAACAGCCTTACGTCTTGCCCACACTGGTGAAATCATACTTGTCACTCAGGTCCCGGCTAAAATGTAAAGTAGAACCTTCTATGACTCTGCTAAGCAGATTTAGTATATTGCCTTCTTTGAACTCTTATCACTCCTTTGCCAATACTACTCATACTTGCCCCTCTGCCTGGTTTTCTCCCTGTCACTCCTACTTACTTGTGAATGCATATAGGCAGAGGCTCTCTTATTAATCTTTACATCCCAGCATTGAGTAAGAGCCTGACAGATGTTGGTGAGACTGGACAGAAACCACAAAGAGCCTTCTTGTGTTTTTGTTTTTGGCTGGTGACACTGGTTAATTGGTTGATTCAGGTCTCCTCACCTCCATGGATTACAGACTAGGTAAAGTAAATTAAATGGTAAGCATATACCTTTCTTTTGTCAGAAACACAAATCTATACCTATTTAAACCATAGTCAATGGACTGGACTTCCCTATAATTGTTCCATGGCTTTACGCCTTTTCCAGTAAATTGGAGCTTTCTCCTTTATGCTCTGACTCAGGCTTCCCCTGATCATAACATCCTTGAGAGACAGACACTTTAGAGAAATGATACATTTAAAACATCTGTTTTTTAAGACATGCTCAAAGAATAATTGCAATTGTGTGTGTGTGTGTGTGTGTGTGTGTGTGTGTGTAATACTTATATGGGCATAAAAGTATTTGGTAAGGAATTGTTTAGCATTAGGCCAAATAACTCACTTAGTGAGTAAATATTATCTTTCACGTTAGAGTTATACCAATCCCAATGGCAATCTGCAGGGTCCTTAACAGTTGGAAAATATGTTTCAGGAAAAATTCAGAGAGCTAGCTTAAAAGACTTTGGTGGAGAGATGCTTAACCATCGCTGTGACAGTGTCAGTGGGGTCACATCAAGCCTGAATTGAGAAACGTGTCAGTCTGATTCATGCTTCCATGCCTAACCATGGGGACTGAGCATGGTATCAATTTCTGCCGAAAAGTCAAACTGATGTTTTAAAATTCCAGTCCTACCTATTAAAATGTGGCAGTAGCCACCTGCCCATTGCAGGATTTCACAGTGGAAACGTGGGCCACCCTCGGGGTGTGTTTGAGGGGTGAAAAGTTGCTTGAACCCTATTTGCAAGGCTATCATCTATATTCTGCTTTATTTATGTATGGGATTTTTTTCCCCTTAAGCCTTTTTCCAAGTGCTGGCTCAAATACAGTCAACACTTAAGAATATTCATTTTGAAATAGTGGTGAATCATGTTCAGATACAAAGTTATGCCTACTTTTTAAAAAGTCACAACTATCCCCGCCCCCCCCCCCCCCCCCCCAAATTTGGTGTATCTTTGAGCACAAGGAAGGAAAGTGAGAAGCTCCAGTCCTGTGTGGACAGCGACCACAGGGTGGGTGAGGGACATACCGTGATGCCAGGGGATGTTCAGAGATCCTAGGGCTAGAATGTTTGGCAATGCGGCTCTCCTTCTGTCTGGTGCCAAAGGGGTGCCCTGGGTTAGAGCTGTCTGAACTTGGGTTGAGGGGAAACCAATTTGATCATTTGCATCGAAGCCTGGGGAGGATTTTTGGAAGTGTGTGGAGCAGAACTCTGCCAGTGCGGTCTGCTGTACCCTCCCTCCCTTTCCTTCCTGCTGGGGCCATTCTGGACCAGACCCCTGGAATTTGGTGCATCTCAAGTTTTCAGGAACCCACAAATTCTATCCTTATAAGGATAGCATATCCTTATAAGGATAATGTAAGGTCTCAGCTACATGTATTTTCCAGAGCTCTAGCAGTAATTAGACAAGCTACTATGAAAGAAAAAGCATTATACATCAGTTACAAACAATGCAAAACCAAAGCTCATTAGAGAAAGATAATATTCATGCAGATTTTACAAACCGTGTCTTTAGGGTGGCCCAATAAGTAGAAATATGGGGACCCATGCTTGTCACTTTTCATGCACATGGAGAGACTGGAAGGTACCATTCCTAAAGGAAGGGGAGGAACAGCCTAGGACCAATCATTAGAATTAACAGAACCAGTGACAAAGATATATTATTACTGTTAGAGTCAAGATTGCTTAGTATGTTTAGAGCAGCCGAATACAAATTATCTAGGCAGTAAGAATAAAGACTTTAAGTAGAGCTACCCCTGTCGAGCATGCAGCATGAAATTAGTGCAAGACTGAGCTACATGTGTATTCCAAAAGTAGATTTTTCTCAAAATATTGAGGGCATCCTGAGGCGCTTTTAGGGAGGCACAGATGTTAAAAATTTTTTGAAATGGTCATATCACAGTTTTTGTAGAATTGTCTCACAAAAATGGGATGTTTAGCGATAGCCGCTGTCATTTGAGAATCAGTCACAGTAATCAAGTTCCAAACTATGAACAACTGAAAAAATGAAAACGTGGTGTGCCCATGTTTATATCTCTCTTTTTGCTAATAATCTCACATGTTCTTATAGCTTCCCTCACCTCTGACAATTTGTTTATTTATAGTCAAAGTGCACAGTTGACTTGCTGAGTGTAATTGTTTTCTGGAAAAAAAATAAAGCAGGGAAAAGAAACGCAGCCCCACCCTGCCTGCTCTCCTCTGAGGTACTCACCTGTCCCAGGGCCATGCTATGAAGCTACCCTCTCGGTGGCTCTCTTGCTTTGTCTTTTTCTCAGCTCTTGGGCTACAGGTCTTTATCTACACGTAGATGGGTACTAGACACTCTAGAATATCCAAATCAATAGTCTCCAAGGGACAGGACCCAGGAGGTGCACCAACGGCCACCACCCCACCCCCACCCCTTGCCCGCTACTGTGTTTTCTCAGCTCCGTGCAGCCCCGGGGGAAAGGAAGGTGAATGTGAGGTTAATGTGATCGGAACAACTTAAGCCGTGCAGCTCAGACATTTTGAGCCTGATGTACTCCTTGCTGGCATTACTGATGGTGTTCCCCATCTAAATACCTAACTTGCTCCAAACGGGGTGCTATGTCTGCATGGCTTCAGTATGCAGAATGGAACAGCGCTCCACGTAAATTTCTGATTATGCCACATGGAGTGCTTTTCACAGCATGGCGTGTGTCTGAGGGAAGGGAGACCAAGGGTGAGCACTAGCACCTTGAGGTTAAATGGAAAGCGGAACCTCTCTGTGGTAAGAAAACTAATGCTTAACTACGGATGTTAGAAATGGAAATTACATTTCAGGACTTATTAATTGAGTTTACCATTTAGCCCTGCCAAGATGCAAGTAATTTTGTACCAAAAGAATCAAGCTGTTTTAGTGTCACACAGAGAGAAGGCTCTCATCTTGTTTTAAATGTGACCTTTACTGGACTTGAAAGATACATGTGCGAGGAAACCTCATGGACAGAAGTTCAAAGAAAAAACCCAGAACATGGTGGAAATAAATTGCTGTGAAGGCTGGGGTAGAAATTGCAGTGAAATGTGAAAAATGGAGTTGTATGCTGGCATATTCAATGCACATGTTATGAGTGTGTATGTTCGGCCTTAACACCTAGGGTCCTGATGAGGCCAGAATCACTAGGTGTTACAGAGCACATGCTGAGAAAATCAGAGACCTTTGTTCAGTAGTGTAAAAGCAAGTTATTCTGTAAGCAAATGTCTGAGCCACATTATAGTTAACAGCTCTTTAGTCAGGACTAAGTGTGCATTCATTCTATGAAAAAAATAACAAGAACTGAGCCCAAATAGCACATTGAAAAATGTGTGTGATTCTCAAAGTTTAGAGATTTTGCTATAATTAGAGTGCATCATTCAAGCCTGGAGTAAGGCATTATAGAATTTCATCTTTGGTCCTGACTGAGGGAATTAAGTTAAAAAGAAATATTAAGAAGCCTTTATCAGGATAGGAACGTTGCCACAATCCTATCTTGGAGCAAGGCTGTATGCAGATTTCTCAAAAAACAAAAATCTGGCTTCATGGACTCATTATTTCTTCCATTAGAAATGAAAAGTTTAGAGGGCCTTAGTTAAAAAATGAAAGCTTGAAAGTGACTTGGAGACTCCACGGTTGCTGGTTATGGCAGTTGGCTGGACCTACCCAAGAGTTTGTCTTAAGGAACTGATATACTGCTTTGAGCACCTGGAGAGCAGAGTTTGGTTGGCTGACCGCTTCGCAGGGATCAAAACCTTTTCTGTATCAGCCCTACTTTGAGACAAGAAAAAAATCAGACAGCGGGGAAAATGATTTTGGCATTTAGCACCCTCTTCCCAATGAGTGCAGCTGAGGGGTTAGAAGCTTATCTCGAATCAACTCTTGAACCCCAAGGTCAGCCTGTCCTCTGTGAGGAGGATGGGAGCTGAGCTTGGATGGTCAAAAAAGGCCAGAGATGGAAAATGGGAGGACAATGGGAGGAAGATCTAGTCTCCTTTCTTTAAGTTGTTAATGCTGTGAGTGTCAGGACAAAAACCATTTAGACTAGACAGCCTGCAGAGCGGGGGAGGCACACCTGACAGTGGGGGCCAAGGAGAAGTAAAAACTCCTATGCGCCCGGCCTTTACAGCAGAGCCAGAGAAGATACACCCCGTAATCTTGGGAGCATGGCATTCCCTGAGATGGAGCTTTAAAAATACAGAGTCCTGGGCCAGATCCACACATCATGTTCACGCGTGCATATGCACACAGCTTGAAAACCAGGCTGCCCGCTTTCTTGTCTCTTAACTTTTATCCTTGCTCTCCCCTTTCCCCTCCGCTCCTTGTAAAAAACATTCTCTTAAATGTGTGACTTCCTGGGGATCCATATTGATGTTCTTACGGCATTCAGTAGTGCTTTCTCTAAGAAAATTCCTTCTCCCTGGACTTTTGAGGAAGCAGTCCTCCGTGGGAGAGCCCAGCTTCATGCTGGGGGAAGGAAGGGAATGTTCTATCAGAGCCTAAACTCTGACTCTCCAGGATGGGTTACTGGAAGCACTGGGATATTTAGGTTTTCTAAGATGCACGTGGCCAACAACTTATGTATTTGGAAAATGAGGGTGGTTGGACCTCAAAGGCCTAATTGGTTCTTCTTGGTAGATTTCTTGGGTACTATGTAGTCTAATATATTTTACCAGAGTCTTAAATGCCTAACAAGTGAGGACTTGGGGAAGGGGGTCATTTAGTATATCCTTAAAAGAGAAAAATGCACGTTGGAAATCATGTAAGGGTATCCAAAAAGAGCAAATATTCATTATAGTCCTTGGGCCCCAATAAAACAATGTGAAGAAATGAGATTTCATCCTTCTCCTAAAATCACTTAAAATAACAAATGAATTTTTTGCTGAACAGTGGGGAAACGGAATCTCAAAGTTGTGTGTGTTTTTTAAGGAAGCTTTTGCCTCTGACTCCATGAAATGGGAACTTATTGGGAGCTTCACAGAGCATTTGCTGGGCTCACCTACATGCTGCAGAGAGCAGTCACGAGCCTTTTTAGGCAGGACGAACCCTGTCCTCTGTATGATGCGGCCCGGAGTTCTGCCGGACAGCCTGAGCTCTTCCCTGGGTCTGACTCAGTAGAGGTGTACTGGAGTGATTTGTGGAACCTCTCATGGAAAAGGAAGATACACTCAACCATGAATGTCAGAAGCTGAAATTAAATTTCAGAATTTATTATTGAAGCAAGCTGCCTTTTGCCCTATTAAAAATGCAGGTGAATTAGTGCAGAGCCTACTGAACGTGGTCTCTGAGGAAGAAGCCAAGACAATGGAGACTCTCTCCTTTTATCGTGGGGGCACAGCAGCACACCCACAAACCCTCCGGTTATGAGGTCATAGTGCTCCAGGCTTCTTGGGGCTGACAGCCACAGGAGGGGAACATCGGTGATTAGCAAATTTGCCAGATGAAGTTTGGGTTTACTGACTTAGAATTTAGAATAATTCAGACAAGGTCTAAGCAGAAATTTACGTATACTCAGCGAGTCCTTTCTTCAGAAAATGTACAAAGCATTGGTATAAATATTACAAAGGCAATGTTTAACAAACTAAAGAAGCCAAGTGCTTTTCAAGGATCCTTAATACTCTAGAAGTATGTATTAAATCCCACAAATAATTAATAAAACCCACCTAAATTTTTTACTAGAGCAGATCTGTGAAGACCTTTTAATCAGTCACCAGTGATTCTGTTAGATTCTGTTAGAATCAGTGGTTACATATATCCTCATTCTTAGATTGTTAGCTCACCCAGGGCCAGGATCGTATCTTGTGTTCAGTGCCAGCAAAGTGCCTTGCACATCGTTAGTGCCCAGAAAAATCCTGATTTAGTTAAGGGAACAGTAATGATGTGAACTGATGATATTAATTACAAGATTTGTCTTGTATTAATATTTAGTAGGGGTATACTGTCTGCATTTATCTTCGTATGGTCAGAGGGACGGAAGCTCTTGCTGAACAAATAACTATAAAAAAGATAAGAGTATGCTTATAATGTTCACTTGTAATATATATTCTTGTCAATATATATTCTCTTTTTTTTTAATCTTTTATTGTAATCACCTAGTGCTCATCATGACAAGTGAAATCCTTAATCCCCATCACCTGCTTTAACCCATTGCCACCATGCCCACCTTCCCTCTGGTAACTATCAGTTTCTTCTCTATATTTAAGAGTCTGTTTCTTGGTTTCTCTCTCTCTCTCTTTTATTTCCCGCTTTGTCATTTGTTTTGTTTCTTAAGTTCCACATGAGTGAAATCATTTGGTATTTGTCTTTCTCTGACTGACATATTTCACTTAGTATTATACTCGAGCTCCATCCATGTTGTTGCAAATGGCCAATGTATATTCTTGGAAAAAAAACCCCAAATAAACATTGCCTATTGCCATATAAGTAGAGACCAGTACTGCTTAATCTGGTGCTCTAATAAATTGTAAATCATGTGTATTTCCTGATGAAAGGCAGTACTATTTGGCCTATTCATTTCTTTAGCTATAGTTACTGACTCCTATCTTTTCTCTACTTCCTTAATGCAGTTTTATTGTGCTTACAAAATGAAAACAATTCCATTTACCAAAGACCTGTAATCAAGTCCAAACCCATTAAAGACATAATTCACTTTCAAAATTGAAGGGTAGGCAGAAGTCAAATTCAGATTGACTCTTTCTTTTTCCCTTTGCGTGGGCATTTGGTGTTCGTTGTCCCTGGGCCACCGATACTAAGAAAATTTCACTTCATCCTTCTGACCCTGCCTGGTCTCCTAAGACCACCCTCTCCATTTGCAACAGGACTCCCTTCACCTTGGTAGTCATAAAGACATGCTCTGTTGCCTCTTCAGAGAATAAACAGGCTAGACCACTAAGACTAGAAAGCATATTTCTCTTTTGTTTTATTTTGAATTTAATCAGATTTGAACAGCAAATATCACCAGGGGAAAGGCCCAAGTTGGTCCGAACTGGTTGATTTTTATTTCATCCAGTGGCACCTCTATTTACCCTGACCCTGGCTCTGTGGCTCAGCATCTAAATCAAGTAAGTGTTCACATCGATTCCTTGAATGCTAATGAAGGACACCTGTATTTCAAGGCAGGGAGCTAATTTGTATAATTTATTCCTGTGCAGCTTTCCAACCATGATACATGCTTTCTTCTCTCTTAACCTTTTAAGATTTAATTCAAATAGCAACAACCAGTGTCAAGGAGGGCATTACTTTGGAGGCATCATCTTCGGATTCTTTTTCTCAGTATGGTGGAGTGAAATTTCCTTATTCTTGCCAGTTGTTGAGATGTGTGTCAGGGGAGGGGGGAGCTCGCGCTTCCCGCGGAGTTTATAATCAACAAATTCTTATCCTGAGGACTAAAGTAGAGTTGAAGTATCCATCTCCTTCAAGGACTTAGCCATAAAAGCAACTTCTTCAAAGCCCTTATCGCTTGCTGACTCCCCCTGCAGCAGCTCGACAGCCTGTGTGCAGCTCCTACCTCCGCGGCCGCATTTACTGATTTATGCCTGTGACTTGGCTGGGGTGTCGTCTGCCGATTAGTCTTGCGGTAATTATGGATGGCATATTTGCAGCATATTTATTCCTCTCCTCAGCTCACTTGGATTCACACTGATTTTGTTTAGTCAACAATCTGACAGATTACCCTTGGTATTTTTTTTTTTTCCTTCAATTGTACCTGCGCTTATCTCTCTGTCACAGATCACCTTAGGAACTCAGAGCAAGAGTTCTGTATTTCTCTTGACTGAAATCAGCTTTTCCTTGACGTGGCCAAATGTCCAGATAAGGGTCTTGCTTCAGAGCTGTTGTGAATTCAGAATTCTGCAGGTATCTGAGGGAGGGCTGGTAGATATCACTTAAAACCCTGCCACAGGCTGTTGGTTGTCGATCTACTCTTCAAAGTTCACTCTCCCAGGCTGGGTTAAATCCGCACACCTCCCTAGCAGGTTATGTATCCTACAGATTCTGATAACCCCCTTTAACTATCTTTAAGGATGAATTTTTGCTAAGTTTAGGATCTTAAAAGTCAAACAAAGGAAGCAAACACAGGATTAAGCTCATAGTTGATGGAAAATTCAGTGTTCCTGTGATGAGGGTGCCATTTGGACAAAGTGGATTATATTCTTGGTTATATCTACTGGCTAACTCAAGCATTTTCTTTCATTGTCCTTGTTTCTGTTATTCGGTTTTGTTACCTCCCCCATCTTGTGTTCAGACGTTGGACAAAAAATTCTGCTTCATGATATAGTCTACTTAACTGGTGATGAAGGAATTATGATGTTCCTTAGCTGTGAGCAGTCCTTTTATGCTGGGGTCATTTGTAAAATGACTGTGGCTGCTTCTTTGGCTTGCTCCTGGTACAGGAGTTCACATGACAGCCTTGAGACTGTTATCCTTAAAGGGACCTGCTTGCAAGGTTGGCCATTGGCTGGCCTCTGGGACTGTAACAGGTAAGTTGTCTCCTACACTAATATAAACCCTTCCCTAAATGATAAGGGTGTCTCATGGATAACCGTGCAAACAACACAATTTATGCTGAACACCTGCTTTTCTTATAGGAGTCTAGAATTTTGGTATGTGCTAGGCAGAGAGTGGTCTGCATGACCAGCACCCAGTATAAGCCCTGGGTGCCAAATCTTTAATGAATTGCTCTGGGTAACAGTATCACACCTTTATTGCTGAATTTTTATTGCTGGGGGAAGAGTGATCTCTGGGTGACCCAGAGAGAGAGAGAGAGAAACAATAAAGAAGCCTGTACCTAGATTCCTCCAGACTTTGCCTGTTTCTCCCCCTTATGATCTCACTGTGTATCCTTACTATGTCATTATGATAAATCTTACCTGTGAGTACAACTATATTCTGTGTCCCAGGAATCTTTCCAGCAGATTTTTGAATGTGTGTGTGGTCTTAGAGATGCCTGAAACACCCTCCTCATTAGTTGCTATGACTCCAGAAATATCACTTGATGGCATTATCCTCAAAGATCTGGTCTGATCCCTACCTTCTCAGTTTGTCATGCAAAACCAGGCATCTTTCAGCTTAGATTTTCCTGAAGTGCTAATGTTTACTTAGTTTGTGATTTTTCTTTTACTTCTCTAAAGGAGAAGATCTTGCTCTTCTCTATTAAATTGGTTACTCTGTGGGCGCCTGGGTGGTGAGGTCATGATCTCACAGTTTGTGAGTTCAAGTCTCACATCGGCCTTTGTGCTGAGGTGTGGGGAGCCCGCCTGTGATTCTGTCTCTCCTTTTCTCTGCCCCTCCCCCACGTGTGTGTGTGTGTGTGTGTGTGTGTGTGTGCGTGTGTGTGTGCGTGCGCTCTCTCTCTCTCTCAAAAATAAATAAATACAAAAAATTTAAATTGCTTATTTTGTGACATAATCTCGAAAGCTAATTTACAATCAAAATCTAGGTCATTCTAACATCGACAGTAGCTGACAAACTCTAACCATTGGCAAGTATGATTTAATGTTACATTTTAGGGGAATATATTTAGAAGAACTCTGCAGTACTTCTGGAGTTAACCATATTGACAATTGGTCCCTCTAAACTGTGTCCAGATGTTTGACAAACCCTGTTGGTTAATTTTAGAATTTAACCTTAACCATATATTTCCAGATGATGGATGAATTAATGGGATCATGGTGACATGATCCTGAATTTTTGTCTTGTTCAAAAACATGTTTTTACTTTTTCTTTAAAGATGCTTTGAGACAGCATCATACGTAGGCATTATAAGCTGAGTCATGCTGCCAGTTGGGCAGTGGTACTGTTGTAACTGCTCACCATAGACACTATAGTGTCTATAGCTCACTATAGACAAGCTGCTGAAAATGGGAACCAAATAGTGATTTTATAAAAGAAAAGAAAGCTCGGGATAGCCATGTTGTTCAGATTAACTTCTTAAAGTTTAATTTGTTAGTAAAATAAGAACAATATTAACTCTATGGAAATTCCTTGGTATAGATAATGGGTCTATGCCATGGAATGAAACATACCTTTGAAATAAGGTATTTTTTAGAAGTGATTAATTCACACAGGTCAGTTTGGTCTTATTGAATCATGTATTGCTCTGGAGTGCAAAAAGTTACCCTATTCCAAGAGTAAGAGTCTTTACAAAAGGATTAGTGCTGGTGCCATTTAACAGGATCAGGCCTGAGCTTGTTGCTAATACTCATATTTAAAAATATTTTATTAGATCCAAACATTAAGGATGGGACCTGGGATGAAATCTTTCCATGGGCACAGAGCCAGCCCTACAGAAACTTCTCAACGCTTTCTTTGAGTATTTGCCAGTCCTTTTGGGGTTTCAAGACCACGAAAACAAAATTTTTAAGGGCATTTGATTTCAGATATTTCAACTGAACTCAGGACTATACTGCCTGCTAACTAAGGAAGTGTTCAGCTCATTATTAGGTAACTTAGGCAAGTTACCCGTAATTAAGGTAAGCATAATTTGAGAGGGAAAAGCGTTATTTAGAATTTGTGTGTGTGTGTGAGGGGGGGGGGGGGTGGTAGGGGATGAATGGATGAAAATGAGAATCAATTTTTCTAGATCAACAATTTGAGCTAATTATTCAGACCATGGTTAAATCCCATTGCCCCCTGCGCCTGTTTTCACTGATATCTGTCCGTCTTTCTGTCACTCCCTGAGATTAATTACAGCCAGTTCAGGGTGTGATGCTTCTCATGTAATGACCACCCGGCAGTTTCTTAGTAAAACTGTCAGTGATGTCTTAAATGGGCTGCTGAAAAATAACACCATTAAAGACTTCTGAAGCCAAATCTAATGTACTTCAATTCCTTCCTGAAAAGCACAGAGATACACATTAGAGTGAATTTTTGAACTATCCCTAAATGCCAAGAAAATGCAATCACTGCATGAAGTTTACATTCTAATCTCCCCACCTGAAGATCTGTTCTTTTTTGTTCCCTGGTCCCAGTCACATACCCTACAGGGCAGTTGTGATTCATGAGCAATTTTAGGAAATAAGTGATAAATTACTGTGGACTCAAATGAACAGAAGACTATTAGTCAAATTGCAAAAGTTCTAACATATAAGTGGTGGCTGGATCTCCCTGCACGCTCAGAGATGCCCTGAAAGGTCCTCTATTTGCTATTTTAAACATCACTTAACCAAGGGAGCAAAAGAAAGAGCTCACACGCATATAAATCTTCGGCTTAAATGTACATATGCATGTATATATCTATTGATAGCCAAGTCTATATTTAGGTAGAATTAGAGAACTGATACAGTTTTACAAATAAGCATAGGCATTTACAGTACACAGAAGAAACAGAAAACAGGTGAATCAAAACATGAAACGTACCATACTCCGGGACCTGCCCCGTCCCGCGCTTCAGCAGCAAACGGACCCTTCTTCCTCCCGACTTGATGAGCTCTATTGCTCTGGCGTGTGTCATGTCTCTTGTGCTTTCCCCATTGATTTCAATGATTTGATCTCCTACCTGTTAATTAAGGAAACATTAACTCAGCCAAGGATGGTTCTACTCACCTTGCATTTCCAACAGATTAGAAAAGCATCCCTTAAAGAATACTGGTTTCCAGAGAGCATCTGAACAATTTGATTGCAGCCCGCTGCTTCTCAGAAGCAGCTAATTCCTGGCTACATCTTGAATCTGACCACCAAACTTAATTTACCTTTACAGAAATTAAAATATCAGGCCATAAAGTTGGGGTGATATGTTACTTATTTTCAGTCAGTGTGGCAGAGGCTTTAATTAAACTTTTAGCATTTTTTTTTTAAATTAGGGAATATGTTTGAAGTCACAATTCCAAACAAACCTGGCACCTTTGCTTTGAAACAAGAAGTAAATATTTTAAGGTCTTTTCATTGAACACAGTGCCAGCTTTGGACTTAGTGCAGCATTTAATTCAGCATGCTGGATGAGATGATCGGTTTTTGGGCTTCTCTGAGAATTTTTATCATGCATCATTTAAATTCCCCTGGGCGCTATTGTGATATCGCCTTCTTTGTAAATATGGTTGGTTGATATTCAAGTTTGATGATGAGTTTTCCATCACAGTTGTTTGAATTAAAAATGAGATCTTCCATTCTCCACACATGACTAATGCCCTTGCTAAATCTTTGCCATGCTCGCAACTGATTGCCAGAACTGTTTGGTTAAATACCAGTCCCTCTTGAATTGTAAGAAATGCCCAGGCTTCATAAGCAATTCCCATTTAGCCTCTGTGAATAGTTAGATGGAATAAAAGAGGTTCAACCATGAGCACATCAGGTAACTCCCACAGTACCATTACTGTCAGGAAACTTTGAATTAAAATATATTTCATTTCAGTGGAAGTCACTTAAGATAAATTGGCCAGGGGGGGCGCCTGGGTGGCGCAGTCGGTTGGGCGTCCGACTTCAGCCAGGTCACGATCTCGCAGTCCGTGAGTTCGAGCCCCGCGTCAGGCTCTGGGCTGATGGCTCAGAGCCTGGAGCCTGTTTCCGATTCTGTGTCTCCCTCTCTCTCTGCCCCTCCCCCGTTCATGCTCTGTCTCTCTCTGTCCCAAAAATAAATAAATGTTAAAAAAAAAAAAAAAAAAAAAAAAAAAAATTGGCCAGGGAAAGCACCATGAGTTGCTTTGCAAAAATGTTATTTTAGTTGGGTCCCTAAAAGCAGACCTCAACCTAAACTCTATAATGCAGACAGAATCGTGAATAAACTCTCCATAGCAGAGCATTATCAAGATGGGTGCCGGGCAAGAAGTGGAATAAAAAGTTGCCATCACAATGGCAAGACAGCACTAAAATAAGACCACTCCCCACCCCCAAAATGAGGGGAAAGAACAAACACATGTTTGTAGTAGCAAGAGAGTAATATCTCTGTTTAAAGAGGATTTTCTAGGGGTAAGGACTTCAGTGCAATAAAGGAAAAGACTTCTCCTTCCACTTTGTGTATGGTGGTCTTTGAAAGTACGGCTTTTGGGCAGTGGCAGAAGTTTACCCCACTGGTATGACTTCCACATTTCAGAGAAGAATGATGAACGACAGGACTAAATTAATTTGTTTTAGGGGCAATGTTTGCAACATTTTTGTTCAGTTCTCCTTGTCTCCTTTCCCATAAGGCACAGGCACAGCCTGAATTCGAGTAGCTTACCGGAGGCCACTGTATCCAAGCCAGAGGCAGAGATGGGACCAATTATTGCTCTCCCAGCAGTTCCCACCCATGACTGAAACCTCATGGCACAGTATTAAATTGTAGAAGTAAAATGAAAGCTCCAGTGAAGTTATAACAGAATCTTCATTCTCAGCCAGACTTTTCCTCTGAGCTTCATGCTCATGCATCCCCTTGAACACTACACATCTTTACCTGGATGTCCAATAGGCACCTCCAATTCAACACCAGCAGACTGGGCTTAGCATTTTTCTCCCAAAGCACTTTTTTTCTCTAAATCTGGTTAACGGTACTACCACTCACTCAAGTGAGAAATCTGAGGGGCATGCTGGGTTCACTTCCTCTCTCTGACCTCATTTGTAACCCATTGCTAACTAGTGCAATTCAGGTATCTACCCGGATTATTCCAATATTCTCCTGTCACTCTCCCACCAATATCTTCTTCTTATTGTCACTGGAGTCATTCTTCTAAGAGAAGTCTCCCCAAGGCTTCATGACTATTGAGGCATCCAGGGTTTTCCATATGCTACTGTTCTCTTTGCATTCTCTTCCCTATAGACCTGTTGATCTCCCACTCTTCCTCAAAGCCAGTCCAAGCATCTTCTCTGGGATTCCTTCCTTGACCCTGTCTTCTTTACAAGCAGATGTTTCTAATATTTACATTCATTTGTCACTGTATCCCACTCTAGTATTTATCACACCTTGTTACAGTTATGCTTTTCTATCTTCCCTCCTAGATGTGGACCTTCTTCACTCATCAAATGATTTCTGGGCACCTACCATGTGCTAGACAGTCTACTAGGGTGATAGATAAAGATAGAGATAAATGGTATAGTATCTAGTTGTCAGTCTAACTGGAGAGGAAGTAGGTAAATAAGGTTATTATTCAATATACCTTTGCTATGATGGAGATATTAACAAAGTGCTAAGAGAATAGAAATGAGGGACATCTAACTCAGAATGGGTGAATTGGTAGTCATGGAGAGCTTTTTGGAGGTGGTGACATCTCAACTGAGTTTTGAAGTATCAGTAAGAGTTCCCCAGATAAAGGAGGAGGATGAGCATTCTAGGTAGAGAGAGCAGCAGATGCAAAGACCCTGAGCCTTGAGATCATCGTATATTTGGAGAACTGTCAGTTAGTTTATTCTGCTACTCAGGAGTTCAGGCTTTATTTTTAAGGCAACAGTAAGGCACTAAAGATTTTATTTATTTTTTGATGTTTATTTTTGAGAGAGACAGACAGAATGCGAGTGGGTTGGGGCAGAGAGAGAGGGAGGCACAGAATCTGAAGCAGGCTGTCAGCTGTCAGCACAGAGCCTGACGTGGGGCTCGAACTCATGAGCTGTGAGATCATGACCATAGCCAAAGTCGGACGCTCAACCGACTGAACCACCCAGGTGTGCCAGCCACTGAAAACTTTAATCAGCCGGTAACCTGACCCGGGAAGCAAAGTGGTATCTAGAAATCTCCCTGAGTCATCAGTATGGAGACTGGACTGGAGAGAAAGTGGGAGATTAAAGAAGGGTGCTGAAGTCTGTGAGGTTATCACATTGTCTATCAAGTGGGAAACTGGGAGGCTGTGGGGAAAGAGACAGAGACCAAACATACCATGGTCTCAAGAAGCAAATGAGGGCAGAGACTGTGTCCTTTTTAATGATGTATCTCATATGAGATGCACTGTAAGTATTTGTGAATGAATGAAGCATTTACACATGGCTTATCTTGAAAATCATGGGAGAAGGGGTTATAAACACTCTTGGCCCCCAAAACAACCGTGACAGCCACCTCTGCCTGAGGACACTTCTGTCTTGAGACTGACAGTGCGAGAGTCATGTAGAGGGCAAAAGGAATCTCTTGGTGTGATAGAAATAGTCATACATCATCTGCATTCTGGTCCCATACTTGAGAGACTTAGAAAATTTGATGTTTTCATTCTCTTGTGCATTTGTTATGTTTCCTTTTCCCTCCTAAGATCTCAGGAAGACCAAGGGAACAAAACTTAGCATGGGAGGGAGAGGTGGTGGGTTGGAAGACTACAGGGGTGGTTGAGAAGTAGAGGGGTACAAGGGCTGCACAAGGGCTGGACTGACGTCTCCCGTGCAGGAGTTTCAGGGACGGGGCTCCGGGAAGAGTCAGGGGTATTACTTTTATTGAGTTCCCAGGAGCATGACCTGACCTTTTGGCTTGGCAGATTTCCATACTTTTAGATTTGATGCAGGGTCCCCTCAGAGGGAGAAGAGGATGCCTCTGGTGCTGGTTGGATCAAGGATCCTTAGTTTTCATCTAAGACTTTCAGTCTCTCCCAAGCCCCTCCCCAGACAGGACACCGGAGGATGTAGTATGTTGATTTTCTGCCTCACTGGAAGCAATGGAAGTTTTTGAATAGTCCAGGATCTTACCAAATTCGGAACAAAAATTTTTGGTGTGTGTGGAGGGGATGCTGGTCAGGTAAAATGATGGTAATGCTGTCACTGTCACAAAGTGAATCTTACAAGGTGTTCTGGGCAGATTATAAAAGTGGGCCAAGTCATTTGGACCTACTGTCAAGGGTAACAACAAATCCAACAGACTCAAGAACTGTTTCTCTTTGTGAAATGACAGAAATTATAAAAAAGGTTTAATTATTATTTTTACTCCACTACTAGTATTATGCATAGTTGTTTCTTTTTTTAAAAAATGTTTATTTATTTTGAGAGAGAGAGAAAGAGAGAGAGAGTGTGCATGAGAGAGAATGTGTGCAAGTGGGGGAGGGGCAGAAAGAGAGGGAGAGAGAATCCCAAGCAGGTTCTGTGCTGACAGCACAGGGGCTCAATCTCATGAACTGAGAGATCATGAACTGAGCCAAAATCAAGAGTCGGATGCTTAACTGACCAAGTATCCCAGGTGTCCCTGAATAGTCGCTTTAAATGGGACTCTTTAAATAAATTTCAAATGTGAATCCTTTTGCTTTCATCCTTAGTATCTGGATGTATAAGGAGTTGAATATGTCAGGGGCAGAGAGGTTCTCTGGTTACCTTCCCACCTTGTGGCCAAGGGGTGGCCAGTTGAAAAGCATCACTTTCCTACCTCACATGCAAATCAACTGAGGGAATTAATTTGATAAAATCAATGGAAAATTTGCAGTCCTTTAAGGGATGAAGAAAAAAAGACCAGTTGTGATTCTGATACAGTCTTCTCTTTCCATACTTTGTTACAGAGCTATCTTTAGCTGAGCTACTTACTAAAGTGGAACTTTACAAATGTCCTCCACTTGTTCTTAATGAATTTTTAAAATATTAAGTTCTAATTAGAATTGAGAGAGAGATGGGAGAAGGAGGGGTGTGGGGTGGAGGGAAGAGGGAGAGAAAAAAAGAAGTGGGGAGAGAGAGGGAGACTCAAAGTTCACAGATGTGTGTGTGTCAAGGAGATGTCAAATTTAGGAAACTAATCAAAGGACTTAGAATAAAATTCCAGGCATTAATTTTTTTTTCCCCATGGAAGAAATATTTATATCTGTAGTCCTGTATCTTGGGGCAACTAACAACCCTACATCAATGTCTTAGGGGCAACGAATGAGATGAGACTGCCCCCTCTCACAAACTGATGACTGGCAGAGGGGATGGCGGGAGAGGGAAAATGGCCAAAAGGGGTGAAGGGGAGTGGGAGGGACAGGCTTCCGATAATGGAATGAATAAGTCACAGGGATGAAAGGCACAACATATTGTAATACTGTTGGATGGTGACAGATGGCAGCTACACTTGTGGTGAGCATATAGCACATTGACTTGTTGAATCACTATGTTGTATGTTGTACCCCTGTAGCTAATGTAATATTGTGTGTCAACTATATTTCAACTGAAGATAAAAGTCACTTTACTGAAAAAAAGAAAAGAAAGGAAAAGAACAGAAAAGAAAAGGCTGCCCACTCTCGGCATAGCCTAGTAAGTTCTGCATTTCTACTCCTACATTTCTGCTCATATATCATGGCAGATGTTTCGTTAACAAAGCTATTACCAAATCCTTGAAGTTGCCAGGGGCCCTGTGGGTAAAGCTTTTTCTCTTCTTATTGGAAAACCAAGGCAGGTAAAGGTAAAAGTTTCAATATTTCTTAAGCAGTTAATAGTTCAAGATGTAAGAAAAAAATGTAAACTCTGTACCTTATGCACTTTTGTAACCAAGTTGTATAGAATGTATTTGGTTTGGCTCAATGAAATCTTTAGAAGAACTTGATTAATCCTGGACTTACTTTAGCCCTGAGTCACAGACGTTCCCACTCAAGTCTTACTCCGACACCGCACAAACATGCTTAGCTGGCTGTAATCAGTTAACCCCCCTCTTACTACTACTGCACCACAAGAACCTATTTTGTATGATCATACATGACTGAAACCCTAGATTATAATTAGGTGTGAGGATTTGAACTCTTTGAGAACTTTATACCAACAAATAATGGATATCTCTATTCTTTATTTCATGGAAGATTTAGCTGTGGACTATTTTTGTGGCTATTGATCTGAGGCCTGAGGTTAGTGAAATTCTTCGCTTATAGTCTGGCCTTTCTTGTCGACTCCAGACCCTTCATGGGCAGGGAAAGTACCTACTGTCTTTGTGTCATCTACACAGTTCTTGACAAGTAGGCCCTTGATTACTTGCAGGTGAGCAAAGGTTTTGCTTTTCAGTTACAGTAGCCGTCTCTATTCTCACAACATAGTTCAGCTTTAGTACGTCTCAGCATACCTTACTGAAAGCTTTCTTGAAATGCTGCCTTAAGCACTTCCAGCAACACCATAACAATTTCAACAGTACTTAGAGGAGGCCACATGAAGTTTGAGTAATGGTGACCTACAAAAATTGTAGAGACAGGTAAAGTAATGGGAAACAAATGCTAAAGGATTGAGAGAAAGTAGAATGGAGGCTGAGTCTGAACGAAAAAATCATAACGTGCTGGGAAGAAAATCCGACTGAGGGTGTTTGCCGCTGCCTGCCACAGGCATCATCACCAGGTGCTCTGACAACAGGACACATG
Organism: Panthera onca; assembly: GCF_046562875.1. NCBI lineage: Eukaryota > Metazoa > Chordata > Mammalia > Carnivora > Felidae > Panthera > Panthera onca. Next base: position 82,495,270 of record NC_138340.1, read on the forward strand.
GGCATTGATGGCCCCGCTGGAGCAAAGGGACAGGCTGATTTTCAACTTGATGGTGACCTTTAATACGTAATGACTGTTTTCACGATTAACTTTTGTTAGATATTATTTATTTATTTAAAAAACATTTTTCAATGTTTATTTTGAGAGAGAGAGAGAGAGAGCAAGCAGGGGAAGGACGGAGAGAGAGGACACAGAATCTGAAGCAGGCTTTAAGCTCCGAGCTGTCAGCACAGAGCCTGACACGGCTCAAACTCATGAACTGTGAGATCATGACCTGAGCCGAAGTTCGACGTTTAACCCACTGAGCCACCCAGGCGCCCCTGTTAGACACTATTTAATAACCATTGCAGTAAAGTTTTCAAGGGATTATGCTGAGTGTTTTGGCTAACCTTCCTGTTTCTTCCACTAGACTGGTGATTGAAATAGATGATATCCAAGTGCCTATTATAGGACCTGGCTCTTGTTACAAACCGTCGTGCACGGCTGCCTCGGCAAAGGCACAGGAGCCCATCAAGTCAGCAGGTTTTTCCAGAGGGAAAGCTTCCAACCCAGTTGGAAACTGAAGCACATGTTTGAGAGCACCAAAGTGCTGTGACTTTTATTTGCTTCAGGTAAGGTGTATGTTGAAAACAGAAACTCTCTTTCTACTATGCTCTACAAAATAATCACTAAAAGGAAAACATCCCAACATCTCTCAAGAAACTTCATCTAAACACAAGTGTGAAATAGCCCTTATTGATTTGCAGAAGGATCCTTAATCAAGGTGATGCCGGAGCATATTCTCGCTGAGAAGGAAAGTGAGGGGAACAAGTGGGAAATAAGAAGTTAGGGGCGCTGCAGAATTCTGAGGGTTATCCCTTGAGGCGAGGGATGTACCCTATTTCATATTCACCCTTTAGAACAGACTTAGTCACAGCTCAAGAAATACTTCATCTTTGACCTGGGTGTACTGCTCGGGGGCAGGGGAGTGCCTTGGCTGGTCTTTCAAATCAGGGGGTCACGCTTGGTGGATATTCAGGGTGAGCCCTTCATTCGGGAGCCTCCATTCCTCATTCTTACTTTTCAAATCCTCTAAACTAAAACATGTAAATATATGTGAAATTTAAGGATGATGCAGTGCCCAGTTGTAGAGGTCAAGTCTAAATTACAATTTGGTATCTGTCTCAGCAAACCTTTCTTTTTTCCTTGTCAAATATTACCAATACTAATCTTATACAGAGAACTTTATTAGATTGCTTCTTTCTAAATCTCCTTACTCTTCTAGGGCTTTTCATGGATGTTGATGTTCCATTCTTCAAGTCTCTTGCTCCCCTGCTCCATGCATGCTCTCTGATGATCTCTTCCTGCTTGCCTAAAGTAGTTCTCTTTCTGTATCCATTGTCTAGAATCTGCCCTCCACCCTGAAAGTAGCAGAATCCTACTCATTCCTTCAGACACACCTCAGGTGTGACCTCATCCAGGAAGCCTTCCATGATCCCTTCAGTCTGGGCTGGGTGCCTTTCCTCAGCATTTCTTTCAAAATGTTGAGTTGTGGGACACCTGGGTGGCTCAACTGGTTGAGAGTCTGACTCTCGATTTTGGGTTAGGTCATGATCCTGGAGTTGTGGGATAGAACCCTGTGTGGGCCTCCACGCTGAGTGTGGAGTCTGCTCAGGATTCTCTTTCTCTCTCCCTCTGCTCCTCTCCCCTGTTTGTGTGTTCTCTCTCTCTCTTTCACTAAAAAAAGAAAAAAAAAGTGAAAATCTTGGGGTGTGCCTACCCATACATATTTGTTCAATAGAGGGATGTATCATTGAAAGAAAAACATTTTCAGAAGATTTTTTTAACTCTTTGCTCCTTACTGTGTAAACCAAATTTAAACAAGATCCATAAAAACATTAAACTTGCTTTCATAATATATGTCAACCAGGTTTGACCATGATCAAATAATATGAAAGGTATGTAAGTGCCTTGTAAACTCTAAACTATACAAATACAAACCTGGATTATTAATTGTCATACTTATCACCATCATTGTCATTGTAATGGCAGAAGAGAGAGAAAATGAAACACAGTGGTAAGCTTTTAATAATGAAACTAGGAGAGATGGAGCTGAGCTACTGGGGCTATTTAATGGGAAAAATGAGGTGAATGTTTTTCCTAAAATATCACTGAGAAGTAAAAAACACACAAAAAATCTTCTGTTCATTTGGTAAGTTCTGAATTTTAGGAATTCCTATAGAATGTTGACGCCATTTTTCTATTTTTATTCTATCATTTTTAGATATATAGCTCTTAGAAAAAGAATCTCATTGAATGTTAGACAGCTAATCCAAACCCTAAGCCAAGACAGAGGGATAACTTCTATTGTGCTGACAGACATGAATACAAAGAAAGATTTTAAAGACAAGCTGGTTGAAACAAAATATTTTCTATGAAGGAAAAAATAACCACAACCTTTCCACTTTCATATGACCGTTTGACTGCTCAGGCAAGAAGAAGAGACTGGGGAAATATCTTGAAATTATCCACCTGAGCAAGAATAGAAAGCTATCATTGGCAGTTCAGCTAGTGGCTCATCCAACTGCCCAGAAATCACTTACATTAGGTCATGAAGTCAGTTTCCCTATTTGATTGAAAAGCAACCAAAACGAAATCAAAGAGGAAACTTTCTATTGTGGACTCCTGTGTAGGCTGTCATTTCCCTTCCCTGGATGTAACTGAGAGAAAATGAGGGATTATTATTCCCCATATTTCTAATCAGATGCAAGCATTAGGCTCTGTACTATGACTGTGATATTGGCACAGGGTAATAATCCTTGGTTTTTCTGAAGCCAACCTTCTTGCGTATTGTGTTACATTCACTTTCTGTGTGTGCCACTTCCAGACCTGACACATTAACAGTGTCAACGAGAGTGTGCTAAGGCATACCAAGATGGGCATATCAGTTAGCTGGGATTTTAGAAGACAATGTAGTGACAGGTGTGGGCAGGGCTTAGGTGTGGGCAGAGGTGTGGGCAGGGCTTAGGAAGCAAAGAGGGCTGTTGAGCCTCTGAAGGTGGGGACTGTTACCAACTTTGTCTGGAAAAGCCTGGGAGAGGAAGGAAAGTTTCAGGGACCTAGTGAGAGCTGGGACCATGAAAGAGCCTGACGAGAGCTGCTATCATAGAGGGATGAACATTTCCAGGCCCAGAGCATGGAGGCTGGGAGCAACAGGGGAAAGAAATACCTCTGTGTGGCAGACAGAATAATGTCCCGCCAAAAGATGTCCACATCTAGTCTCTGGAGTCTATGAATATGTTACCTTACATGGCAAAAGGGACTTTGCAGATGCAACTAAGTTAAGGACATTGAGATAGGATGATCATCCTATTCTGTGTTATCTTGGTGGTCCCAATCACAAGGGTCAAAATCAGAAAGAGAAGATTTAAAGATATAAACAGAGGTAAGAAATGAGAAAAGATGCCCCACTGCTGGTACTGAAGATGGAGGAAGAGGCTATATATAAGCCAAGGTGTATAGGTGGCTCAGAAGCGGGGGGAGGCAAGGGGGTGGATTCTCCCCTAGAGCCAACAGAAAGAACCAGCCTTGAATTTAACCCACTGAAGCCACTTTAGAATTCTGACCTCCAGAACTATAAGAGAATATATTGGTGTTGCTTTAAGCTACAAAGTTTGTGATCATTTGTTAGAAAACGATTACACTTTCTTTCTTCCTGCCCTCTGATCTTCTGCTCTGCTTCTCATCAGTGAAATCCAACAGGAAACAATGGGCAAAAGAGTATGTGTGATGCAGGCAGGAATCAGTTCCCCAGGATACAGAATCGAGAGAGAAGGAAAGGCAGTGAATTCGAGAGGAAGAGGAACAGAAGAATAGATTTTAAAACAATGGATGAATATGACATATGAAGGCTGCTGTGATCTGAATGTTTGTATCCCATCAAAATTCGTACGTTTAGATCCTAACCCCCAAGGTGATGGTATTAGGAGGTGGGGCCTTTGGGAGGTGATTAGGTCATGAAGACGGAGCCATCATGGTGGGATTAGTGCCCTCATAAAAGAGACCCCAGAGGGATTCCTCACCTCTTCCACCATATGAGGACACAGGGCCAGTTAGCAGGCTCTCACCAGACACTGAATCTGCCTGTAACTTGATCTTGGACTTCTGGCCTCCATAACAGTGAGGACTAAATCTCTGTTTATAAACCACCCAATGTGTGGCATTTTGTTATAGCAGCCTGAACAGATTCAGACAAAAGCTTTAAGCAATAATTCAAGAATAAGACATAAAAATCAGGTGGTGGTAACCTTGCCCATATTAGAGAAGCTAGTTTTGGAAACCTTTATTCGTTTAAATATTTCACTTTTATACAAATACTCTCTTAAGATAGCATTATAGGTTAGTGACTTGAATGTGCTTTTTAAAACTGCTCAAGATTTCAGAGTTGCCTTTGCCTCTAGTCGGCTTCCAGACCCATCAGTTTTATTTCCACTCTGTTGTCAGCAGCAGCTGCTAATTTCCTATTTCTCTTCCCTGTGTTTTCCATTCCCTATTTCTCTCTTCTCCCTCTTCTTTTGGTCCATATGGTTGCCACAAGTATCTTCTATTTTTATTTATTTATATATTTTTAACATTTATTTATTTTTGAGAGAGAGAGAGAGCGTGCATGAGCATGTGTGAACAGGGGAGGGCAGAGAGAGAAAGAGAGAGAGAGACCAAAACAGAGGTGAGCTTTAAAAAAATGTTTTAATGTTTATTTATTTTTGAGAGAGAGAGCAAGTGTAAGTGGGGGAGGGGCAGAGAGAGAGGGAGACACAGAACCCGAAGTAGGCTCCAGGCTCCCAGCTGTCAACACAGAGCCTGATACGGGGCTTGAACCTATTAACTGTGAGATCCTGACCTGAGACAAAGTCAGACCCTCAGCTGACTGAGCAGAGCTGAGCTTTAAAAGTTGCTAATGGGGGCACCTGGGTGGCTCAGCTGGTTAAGCGTACAACTCTTGATTTGGGCTCAGGTCATGATGTCACAGTTTGTGAGTTTGAGCCCTGCATGGGGCTCTGTACTGACAGTGTGCCCCCATTAAAACATTTTTTTTAAAGCTCACCTCTGTTTTGGTCTCTCTCCCCTTCAAACACCTCCCCACCTCATTCCCTTCTTGGACAGAATCTAAGCTCCTTGGCCCGGTGTGACGATCCTTCAGGACATTGTTTCCTCCTTCTTCCAGCGTATCCCCGCCATTCTCCTGGGTTTAATCTGGCTGGCTTCTCATTCTTCCATTCTTCATTGGGTTCTCTCACGCCTGCATTTTTGCTCTTGCCTCACCCCTGCTAGTCATTCTTACCGTTCCCCTGACGTCTCCAATCTCATCCTATAGTCATGCCCGTTCTTCAAGTTTCCTCTCAAATTGTCCACAAAGTGGTCTCCAGTCACTCCAGGGGAAAGCCGCCCTCCTTTCTCTCCACATCAGCTGTGCTTTAGCTATGCCGCTCTTGCAGCACTCCCTGCAACCCTGCCTCTCATTCTAGCTGTTTGTGTATTTATTCATTCCACCACCATTTCTCACTTCCGCCCTTACTGAATTATAAACTCCTAGAAACATGGATGGTATCTTTGCACCTTCTAGTAATAACTAACACATTGCTTTAAAAATAATAGATAATAAAAACTTAACTTGTAGTGGGGACCAAAATTGGTACCGTGTAAGATACAGCATGATTAATGGAGGAAAGAGTCTTCGGAGGGAGTTGAGGGTGTGTGTGTGGGGACACTGAGAGAGTGAGGGCTTTAGGTCAGAACGCTTTGTGGTGTCTGTGACTTGTTCACTATTGTTTTTCTACTGTTGACTAAGGTGCCTAAGCGCAGGATAAAAGTTTCATAAACATTTCTTAAATGCTAGCTACTTCATTTTGGCCAAGGCTAACCTTGAATTCCAGGAGAGGAAGGGCTTCACAGAAGTCCCTGATACACGTTACAGTATGAAGATGAAGAAGTGTATGAAAGTAAACATAATACAATCTTTTAACTTGCAATAAGAAATAAGCTTAAAAATAGCAATGCTTCCCAGCTGAAGAAGACCCAGCCACAAGGTGGAGGCATCTCTTTTCTTTTTGGTGTAACCATGGCTTTGCTGGCATAACTGGACAAAAGCAGACATATTAATTTTTGTATTTCCTGAGTCCTGTGAGAAGCACTGGGAAATACATTCATATGAGACTTATAATTATACTTCCCAGTGTATAGCTCCAGGGCAAAGATCACATTTTACTCTTCTAGAATATCCTTTGTAGCAGCTAGCACAATACTGTGTGTGTGTGCGTGTGTTTGTGTGTGTGTGTGTGTGAGAGAGAGAGAGAGAGAGAGAGAGACAGACGGAGCACAAGTGGGGGAGGAGCAGACACAGAATCTGTAGCAGGCTCCAGGCTCTGAACTATCAGCACAAAGCCCAATATGGGGCTTGAACCCAGGAACCATGAGATCATGACCTGAGCTGAAGTTGGGACGCTTAACCAACTAAGCCACCCAGGAGCCCCTATCTCTGGTTTGTATTATCTTTACTTAAAGGTGAAGACTCTGCACTTTAGGGGACAAAAGAAATTTGCAAAAGCCCCCAAGCTTACAGGTGGAGGTAACAAGACAAGATGCATGTTGTCTAATGCCCAAACCCAGAGCTCCTCACTCTTTATGAGGGTGCTTCAGCATTGTTGAGAAAGACACAAGGGTAGGTTTTTACTTAGTTCAGAGTTAAAGGTTCCTTCTACATGAAGATGTACAAAATGTTTGTGATTATTATTAACCTTTGGGATATTGTTTAAGAATACATCCATAATCTTGTGTCACAAACAGCTTTGTAGCCTAGGTTCACTCAAGCATGAGTAGAAGAAGGAAGGTTTGATTAAAGGTGTAATGAAAATGCCTATAATTGTGAATAAATCTAGCTCTGAGTTGGTAGGTCTGAACTTCCCTGATCACTTGAACATCTTCTCCTTGAATACATGTTATTTCCGTAGCGTCAAAGTTTCAGATCAACAGAATAATGGGTGTCCTTGTGTCCGATTTTAACATGCATAAGCAGTATGTCAACAAGGCAGCAAAACTCCCATCTCTAGGGGCAGCTATTTTTGTTTCATCATGATGAAAAAAAACCAGTCTTTTTTAATAGCTTAATTTTAAGACAGCTCTCTAGAGTGTCTTTACTCATTGCCACGATCTTCAGTTGTACTGGCAGTGAATGCGTGGATTACAATAATTTTTCTACCGACATGCTAACACTGAATAAATAGAAAGTTGGACTAACATTGTATCACTATCATTTTGATGCACAAAATAAACATTATCCACTTTATTTTCTTTTACTATTTGAAGTCACATTTTAATTACTTAGATTTTACAACTAGGAATGTAGCCGAGTGTCTAAAAATCTTGTTTCTGTTCAAGTTAATTCAGATTGTCCATCCATGCATGAGAACAGCTGAGCTATGAAATTGGGCAGCATGTTTTCTGGCAATAATGAGGAGATAATATTCCTTAGGAGTATTTAAGTGACATCACTATTGATAGGTTAATTGGAAATAAAAATGTAAAGCTTTCTTAAATCACTAGAATAAAAAGCCTCTGGTTTATCGTAGCTTCGAAATGCACCTTTTGAACTCTCCCCACTTTGCAGTTGAGGCTAATAACTGTCTGATTAATGTAAATATAGCTATTCTCAGAGTTCCACATACATCCCGTGGCAAATTAGCCACTGTCAAAAGGAGACTTTCCCACTTAAATCTTGATTCACAGTCATTTTGTTCCCTCTACTCCTTTACCAAATAACTTGAGAGGCAACTCCTCATCCAGTGAAATGCATGGGCAGATGGGTGGAGAAAAGACATGCAGTTTGAAGGGAGGTCATGAGACTTGAATGTAGTTGGGCATCTGATATATGAGACACCCTCCATGTTCAGAGACCAGAGTACCCCTTACTGAAAGTTACTGAGTTTCATAACTAATTATTTTGAAAAAAGACAGCTAAAGTGATATTAGTCTGCCATGTATCCTAACTAGACTCAAATTATCTTCAGCTCTGTGTGAACATTCACACTTCTGCTACTATACATGCATTTAGATTTCTGTCCCTTTACTAAACTCTCAATTACCCAGGAGCTTATTAAGCGGTTGTGAACTGCCCAGATGAAAAGGTTGACCCTTCACAGTAATTAGCGCTTATTAAGCATAGTTTTATGCCAAGTATTTTTCAGGCATGTCAGAAACACTATCTCATTTAATTCTCAAACAAACAAACAGGTGAGCAAACATAAACTCTACTCTACGAAGAAAAATTCAAATTAACTTTGGGAAGTGAAATTCTAGCTAATACAAAAATATATATATATATTTTTTTATACTAGGAGGCGATGAATTTATGAATAATGCATAGTGGGTGCCATGAGTACTAAGGTATCAGGTTAATCTTTGCATGGTTAGTTACTTTGAGCTGTTCCACACCACTGGCTGTACCCTTTAATTTGGGTTAGCAGGTACCTTTAACACTTGGTGTAGGTGGACATCCAAAAATGACTTGGATCCACTTCATGATGCTTCCCTGATCCTTCCACTTCCTTGAATGTATTTTCTGGTTTTCTGTCCTTGGTTCTTGCCATGAGTGATGGCCCTCATCATCTCTTCCATTCAGCTTGCTTTCACTTCCAAGTAATCTTTGGGTATCTCTAGTGTGGCCTCTCCAATCTGCCTAAGTTCACCACTTTATCACTATTTATTTATTTATTTATTTATCTATTTATTTTTAAAATATTTTATTTTTAAGTAATCTCTACACCCTACATGTGGCTCAAACTCACAACCCTGAGATCAAGAGTTGAATGTTCTACTGACTGAGCCAGCCAGGTACTCCATTACTACTTTTTTTTTTTTTTAAATTTTATTTATTTATTTTGAGAGAGAGAGAGAGAGAGCACTCATAAGCAGGGGAGGGGCAGAGAGAGAGGGAGAGTCATTCTTATGTAGGCTTCGAGTGCTGTCAGTGCAGAGCCCAAGGTGGGGCTCAATCCCAAGAACTGTGAGATAATGACCTGAGCTGAAATCAAGAGTCAGACGCTCAACCTACTGAGTCACTGAGGTGTGCTCCCATCACTACATTTAAAGGCTGACCCCTCCTATATTGTCTCTGTACAGTATTGCATTGTTTTTGGTGTGATGCTGTCTACTCATTTTACAAATATAGGCCACTTGGCATGAAAAAAACCTCGATATAAATGTGTGAATTGAAACTTTCAAATTCACCATCATTTCTAGAAAAACAGTTCTGCGGGCTATTCTGATGGAGAATCTTTGGTTTCTGATCACCTTTGTTTTCCAAGGATATCATATGGCAAATGTCACTTGTTTGATTGAAGTGCTTCTAGTCACTGAGGTAAAAATGTGTGATTGATTTATTTTTCCAATAACTGCTTCCAGCTGTGCTCTGTTGACCTCCCTCCACCCCTTTCCTGCTGGGCAGTATTCCAATTCCATTATCTTTTAACACTTTCGGCTATTAAAAAAGTATAGTGCAGCTAGCATTGCAACCTTCCTTTCAATTAAAAGCTCCCCCTTCCACAGCAGACTAGGCTGAAGGCTTGAACCACTCACATGGGGAAAGGGGCTTATTCTCTCTTTCCCAACCCCTCCCTCTGTCTCCTCCCTCAGTCTGCTAGAGAAGCTCTGAGAGTGGGTAGTGAAGAGGACCAGTATTCACTTGAGGGATGGAGAATTACTAGTGGCCAGTCGGTCTTTCTCTTTATGTTGCTGTTCTGTGTGCCAGTTCTTGGTCATGTGTTCACTCTGTGCCATGGACTGCCTTAGGTGCTGTGGATATTATGGGAATCAAAGAAGATAAGATTTCTGACCTCGGAATTTAAACTCAGCAGATATCCAAATGCTGCCTCTCTCCTAAGGATGCCATGGGCCATTTCTTTGGAAGACCTGATGTGGAGTTTGTCTCTATGTTAGGAGACATAGATGAGGTTGGCCTCCTCCTCATCCATTTGGGACCCCTTCCTCCACTATGGGTAATGCAATCTACAGCCTCTTTCAGCAGGAGTCCCACTGGCCAGAAAATATCCCACCAGAAAGGTGGTTTAAGCCCCAAATCACCTTCTATAGTGTCTACTCAACCCATGGGTGATGGTGGAGTGCAGGCTGCCCCAGAACTCCTGCTGCTTGCTTTCCTCTTTCTCTCCCTTTCCCAGCTCATCAATATCTCTACTGATTCAGTAGCTAACAATCAGCAGCCTCCCATGGGGTAGAAGGCAAGGGTGGATCAAACATTCCCAATCTTGAAGGAGGAGAAAGTCTAATACCTCTTTTCCTCATGGGGGTTGGGGTGGGGAGAAGGGATGGTTAGTTCTTCACAAACTGTTTTCTCCCAAAGAGAAACAGGTACATTGGGAGAGTGTAGGGAAAGACAAATCAGTAGGACTAGTTCTGTGAGACAGCAGTTCCCAGCAGGCCACCCAGGGAAGTAGCTGGCCTTGCTATTGATGATTCTCTAAATCAGGAAGGATCTTACGTTATCATACTGCATGGAGAGGAACAGCAGGATAACAACAGGGAGTTGAATGAAGCATATGGGTTACCTATTAGTTTTATTATCAGTGAGACTTATCAGTCTCACTTTGGATAATTGAAAAGTCCTTCATGGCCAAATTTTCCTAAAAAAAGTGGGTTACTGACTAAAATGTGCATAAATGTGTTTATTATTAGAACCTAATATACCAGGTTCTATTCTGACACAATTTGATTTTTTATTTTAATCAATCAATTAATTAAAATATTTTATTTTATTTTACTATTTTATTTTATTTTATTTTATCTTATATAGGAAGAGTGTGTGAGTGGGGGAGAGGGGCAGAGGAAGAGAGGGCGAGAATCTTAAGCAAGTTCCACGCTCAGCATGGAGCCCAACATGGGGCTAGACCCTAAGACTCTTGGGATCATGACCTGAATTAAAATCAAGAGTCAGATGTTCAACCAATTGAGCCACCCAGGTGACCCAATAATTGGATTTTAACAATTGTGATTAGTTGTATTAGATAACTTATTCTGTCACAACACGAAGGACAATGCAGTGTAGCAATATGATTAACAGCATGGGCTTTGGTGGGATCAGGAATCCTGGGCTTTCATCCTATGACAAACATCATTTGTTAACTCAGAGATGTTAGACAAGTTATTTAACCTCTGTAAATGCCAGTTTCTTCATCTGAAGATGGGGATGATGATGGTGTCTGTCTCATAAGATTGTTGAGATCATTTGAGATATACATATAAACTTAGCAAAGCACCCGACACATGGTAAGCATTCAATAATTGTTAGTTATGTTACATTTTATTCAATAGGAGACTTTCAAACTCACTTTAATCTTGAATATATAATTTACTAATGACAAGGGTTATATTCTGGACTGAAAGGTAACATTTGGAATTTGGGGCTCTCTGAATTTAGAGTAGGGCTTGGTAAACCATGGCCCACAGGCCAGATCCAGCCCACCATTTGCTTTTTAAGTAACATTTTATTAAAACAATCATATTCATTCATTTACATATTGCCCTGTGGCTGCTTTTGTACTGCTACAGGAGAGCTGAGTAGCTGTGACAGAGACTGTGTGGTACACAAAGCCACAAATATTTACCATCTGGCCCCTTATAGAAAAATTTGCCAACCCCCAGTCTAGAGCTTTAAGTTTGGTCAGGACGTCTACTTCTCCTGGATAACTTGTGCACTAATGGATCTGTAGGTAGGGTGCAGTTCACACTTGACTTTTTGAGAACCATTATCATATTAATAAATCTATTGAAAAATTTCATTTGTTTTCATTTAAATTGTGTAATATTTAAAAATATTTACAGGGCACCTGTCTGGCTCAGTCAGTGGAACATGTGGCTCTTGATCTAGGAGTCATGAATTTAAACCCCATGTTGGGTTCAGAGATTACTTAAATAAATGAACTTTTAAAAATGCTAAAAATATTTAAGAGTTAAGAGTTACAAAGCATTCATCCTTGCTCTTATCAACCAGATTTCCATTAGGTTAATATTGTGTGATATTTGCTTCAAAGTATTTTGCATACAAAGTAATTTTGAAGAAGACCAAAGCAGGAGGCATCACAATCCCAGACTTTAGCCTCTACTACAAAGCTGTCATCATCAAGACAGCATGGTATTGGCACAAAAACAGACACATAGACCAATGGAATAGAATAGAAACCCCAGAACTAGACCCACAAATGTATGGCCAACTCATCTTTGACAAAGCAGGAAAGAATATCCAATGGAAAAAAGACAGTCTCTTTAACAAATGGTGCTGGGAGAACTGGACAGCAACATGCAGAAGGTTAAACTAGACCACTTTCTTACACCATTCACAAAAATAAACTCAAAATGGATAAAGGACCTGAATGTGAGACAGGAAACCATCAAAACCTAGAGGAAAAAGCAGGAAAAGACCTCTCTGACCTCAGCCGCAGCAATTTCTTACTTGACACATCCCCAAAGGCAAGGGAATTAAAAGCAGAAATGAACTATTGGGACCTCATGAAGATAAAAAGCTTCTGCACAGCAAAGGAAACAATCAACAAAACTAAAAGGCAACCAACAAAATGGGAAAAGATATTTACAAATGACATATCAGACAAAGGGCTAGTATCCAAAATCTATAAAGAGCTCACCAAACTCCACACCCGAAAAACAAATAATCCTGTGGAGAAATAGGCAGAAAACATGAATAGACACTTCTCTAAAGAAGACATCCAGATGGCCAACAGGCACATGAAAAGATGCTCAACATCACTCCTCATCAGGGAAATACAAATCAAAACCACACTCAGGTATTACCTCACACCAGTCAGAGTGGCCAAAATGAACAAATCAGGAGACTATAGATGCTGGCGAGGATGTGGAGAAACGGGAACCCTCTTGCACTGTTGGTGGGAATGCAAACTGGTGCAGCCGCTCTGGAAAACTGTGGAGGTTCCTCAAAAAAATTAAAAATTTTTTGACATGCTACCCTATGACCCAGCAGTAGCACTGCTAGGAATTTACCCAAGGGATACAGGAGTACTGATGCATAGGGGCACTTGTACCTCAATGTTTATAGCAGCACTCTCCACAATAGCCAAATTATGGAAAGAGCCTAAATGTCCATCAACTGATGAATGGATAAAGAAATTGTGGTTTATATACACAATGGAGTACTACGTGGCAATGAGAAAGAATGAAATATGGCCCTTTGTAGCAACGTGGATGGAACTGGAGAGTGTTATGCTAAGTGAAATAAGCCATACAGAGAAAGACAGATACCATATGTTTTCACTCTTAGGTGGATCCTGAGAAACTTAACAGAAACCCATGGGGAGGGGAAGGAAAAAAAAAAAGAGGTTAGAGTGGGAGAGAGCCAAAGCATAAGAGACTCTTAAAAACTGAAAACAAACTGAGGGTTGGTGGGGGGTGGGAGGGAGGGAAGGGTGGGTGATTGGTATAGAAGAGGGCACCTTTTGGGATGAGCACTGGGTGTTGTATGGAAACCAATTTGACAATAAATTTCATATATTAAAAAAAAAAACAACCCCAAAAAACCCCAAAGTATTTTGCATACAAAATAAAATCTTATGGATAGAGCTTGATTCCCTGAATGCTTTCTGCATTCATTCCTTTCCCCCACAAAAGTAACCACTATTCTGTAGTTCATGCTTTCTTTTTTTTATGACTTTTTCTTCATAGGTATATATCCATAAATAATACGTATCTGCACTTTATGTAAATAGCATTACATATATGAATCTGTAATGGTTTTTCTTGCAATAAATTGTTTTCATGAGTGAATTATGTTGTTGAAATTTATTTTTGTAGAGGATATAGTTCATTCATGTTAACCACTACATAATACTCCATGCTACAATAAATATTGTCGAAAATGTCTCTTGGTGAATAAGAGCAAGAACAAGGCATACACAGCAGATGGGTGCTGATGTGCAGGGTGAATGCGCATCTTAAAACTTATATCATAGTGGCGAATTGCTCTGCAAAGTGGTAGCACTGATTTACTTTATCACAAGCAGGAGTAAGAGTTCCTAGCAGTGACTAAGAGTTCCCAGTTCCCCACATCCTTGCCAGTGTTTGGAACTGTCACACTTAACTTTTGCCAATTTAATAGATGTAAAATGCCATCTTCTTGCTTTAATTTTCTTTTTCCTGATATTGAGTATCATTGCAGATGTTTACCAGCTGTCTGGCTTTCTTCATACGTAAATTTCTTCATCATGCACTTTGTCCATTTTCCCCATTGTTTCTTTGTTATTAATTCATAAGAGCTCTTTATTATTAATATGTTCCAGGCAGCAAGGCTTTGTCGATTTTATGTATTGCAAATACACTCTTTTAATGTGAGGCTTGTCTTTTTACTCGGTTCATGGTGTTCGGTCATAGAGACATTTAAGATTTTAATGGAATTACATTTATCAGTAACGTTCTTTTACGGTGGCTTGGGCTTTTTGTGACTTGTTCAAAAAAAATCCCTCCCAATACAAATAAAATAAACACAATTTAAAATATTTTCTTCTAAAAGTTTTAATGGTTTCACCCTTGATCTTTAATCCACCTGGAGCTGATTTTTGTGTGTGGTATGAAATAGAGGTTTATTTTTACCTGTATGGATAACCACTTCTCTGAGCATCAGTTATGGAAAAGCTGCCCTCCACCCCTGATTTGTGATGCTGCCTCAATAGCACGTCAGGGCTCCATACCTGTCGGTCTTTTTCTGGGTTTCCCAAAGAGTCCCACAGGTCACCCCAGGGCCAACATTCCTATCATTTTGATTACTAGAGCTCTATACATGAATCTGGAAATCTTGTAAGTCTGGAGATTTTTACAATCTCATTTTTACTCTCATTTTCAAATACAAATAATTTCTAAAATCTTTAGGTTACATACAGTGAATAATTATCTGAATTTTGGGCTTAAGAACAATCTCTCCACTTCACTTGTGAAGTATCATGAAATGCATTAAATACCAATTACTAACTCAAATATTTTAATTGTAAATTGCAGACAAAGGTTTTATTAGAAGTAAATCCATTAGCTGTTTAAGAGGTCTTTAGAAAATGAAAAGTATTTTTCCCCAAAGAATTAAATTAATCATATAAATGAGAGTGGAATTATTTTAACCATCCTGTCATTTTTTTAGTGACATATTTAGGAAATGACTGAGTTATAAAGGATTAACTATTTTTCCTTGGCCTCATATTGTATATTTTATAATAGTGGTCCATTTGATGCCCAATTGCTTATTCTAGCCTATTCAGGAGTTGGTTTTACCCAAGAATATGCATCAGAACTACCTAGGGAGCTTTAAAAACCATTTGGTCCATTTTCAAATTTAGATATTCTCAAAAAAGTTTTGAAAGCAATAATACATCACTAAAAAGGTAAGACTTTTGCCTCTCTACTAGAAGAACACTGCCATCTATTATCATGATCCATATAAAACTGTAAAGTATGAGTTCTCCCAAGCTCTTATTCCATAAGTTGCCTTGTTGCATCAAGAAGTGGTATCTTTGTTAGCAGAGATAGCTGTGATATACTTCTTTGCCCTGTTCTCTTGGTCATTTCCAATGTATTTCTATTTTCTAGTTTTCCTTTTCTAAATGTAAGCTTTATTGGATCCCTGGGAGCTAAATGGAAAATCTACATGTGTTCATTTCATTCCAAGACATGTTGATGTGCCAAGGATAATGGGGTGGCCAATTTAAAAAGGCCAGCACAAATGAGTGTAAATACAAACAACCAAAAGTTAAAAAAAACTCTACAACTCACTGATTCCTACACTCTTCTTACAATGGATGACAACATTCTGTGTTGTTTCCCATATGACAATCAGAGTCATTTTTTTCCTCAAGAGGCCTACTTTACCTTCAGAAACTCAAGGAACTTGGGCATGTGACATACCTATCCCAAAGGAGCATGCCTGTTTAGTACCTTCCTCTAGGGTCCAGGCTGGGGGGTCACTGTGTTGCACTATGCATGCCTCCCAACAGTGCTCCTCTTAGGGTATCCAACATCTACCGTTCAAGATCACTATCTCCACTTCCAGTTGACATGCTTCCTTTTCCCTAAGAGTCTGAACCATGATCTGAATCATACAACTGTGCTTTCTGGGCTGGGTTGTGCTTGCTCCACATCTTCTTGGGCCACCTTTCTTTAAAACGGATTCCCAGACCTGAGTGACATCCCACAACGCTGTTGACCTCTGTCCCACGTAGGACCCAGACACTTTTGTAGGACAGGTAACCAAAGCAAAAATCATCACAGGGTCACCAAAAGGGCCACAGGGATTAGTTACAGAAAACAAGGCAAGGACTAAAGCACACTACCCAAGTGTGTGTGTGTGCGTATACCTTTTCACTAAGCAGTGGAAAGTCTTTTGTAAATTAAACTTCTTCACTTAAGAAAGGCAATAAATGAAACATAAGAGCAGAGCCGCTTTGACTGAAATAGGGTGGGTACGGGATAGTACTCCGGTTTCTGCTAACTTTATCCCCATCTTATTTCCTGGCTTCCATTCCTACCCCAGGAAGATTCTTTGGAGTCCTAGGGATTACCTTTTCTTTTGAAAAAAAAAAAAATTTTTTTTTAATGTTTATTTTTGAGAGACAGAGAGTGAGTGGGGGAGGGGGAGAGAGAGAGAAGGAGACACAGAATCCAGGCTCCGAGCTGTCAGCACAGAGCCTGATGTGGGGCTCAAACTCACAAACTGTGAGATCAGGACTTGAGCGGAAGTCAGACACTCCTGACTGAGCCACCAGGAGCCCCCTGGGGATTACCTTTTCTATATGATAAAAAGGCATGTGGGGAAAGGGCCCCGTCTTACATGTCTCTGTCCTGTTCTATGACACTCCCTGTGCTATCTGGAATTCTTCCTGTCTTTCTTCACATCTATGTGTTGAAGGCACATCAGGACCTCACTCAACTATTACATCCTCTAAGGACTCTCTCCAAGACAAAATTGATCTTCCCTATGGCAAATGGTCGGTGCTTCTATTATAGCCATAGGGACTGCATGTCTTAAATACGCTGGGACAATCCCAACCTCTAATATTAGATCTTAATACATCCTTGGACTCATTTTTTTGGGTCAGATCACATTTCAAGTTTTGTTTTACAAATATGGTTATGATCATTATAGCTCCTGTTTCAGTCAGCCTTATTTCTGAGTTATTGATAGATGCAGACATCATAAAGGATATATTTCTAAAGAGTAGGGATTGGGTCATTTCATCATAATCGTCATCCTCCCCCTTCATCATCGTCATCCTTAAAAAGACTGATGACCTAGAACACTTTAGGCAGTGTTGTGAACTTATACTAATTACTTTATTTAATTATTATGAAAACTCTGTAAGGTAGATAAGTCTTGATATTTATTTTGTGATGAGGAAGCTGAGGGCACCCAGCTAGGAAGTGAGTAAGCTGAAATCTGCCCAAACCAGGCTCTTCCCCTTATGCTATTCTGCTGCCCACGGTGCTTCAGAGTCTTTCTCTATATATTCCAGAAAGGTTTATTCTTGTAAATACTGAATATATACGTGCTCAATTGCTCCGAACTGAAAGCACACATGAATATATCTAGGCTGTGAATTGAAATATTTCTCTTTCATGCTTGCATGATTCAGAAAAGAATTTTATATTTGTATTTAGTGCCATCTTAACTCATTCTGGTGGTTGAAAAGCAAAGTGAATCATTGGGATTTTTAATTTACTGGCAGTCTGTGGCTAAGGAAACTGGCACCCCCAAAAACACAACAGATACTTCCCTGTGATTTGTGATGTCTGAGCCATGCTGGATTATCTGAATGCTGTCTGGGATCGGTTCCCCACACTGCTGAGGCCTGTACCTTGCTTCCTAGAACAGTGCCAGGTGGTGTACTATTAGGCTATTGCAGGAAAAAAGAAAATAAACTGGCTGGTAGGTTCCCATATTTCCTGACGTCTAGGATTTTTTTCCCTGTCTGTGCTTATGAAGAATGGAGCAGGGGAGCAGCTTAGGAGAGCATCTGTGGAAGATGGGATGAGGGAGCGGAGGTGCCCAGCAAGATGAAGAAATAAGCCATTATGCTTCTTGCCTGTGTTGTCAGAAGCAGGAGGTGTTCAGTTGCAATGACATTACAGCATCTGTGGGGGGCTAGGTGGCAAGGGTTGTGCTAAGACAGTAGAGGACATGGGGATGATTATGACACACTATCACATATTAAAGCCTTTACAAAATATCGTATTAAATTTTACTACAAACGAAATGTCATGTTTAAACATTTTTTAAGGATGAATCTCTACCTCATACCATATACAAAAACCAATTCCTGATGGATTGTGGATTTACATATAAAAGGCCCATCTTTCAAAGTTATTTAAAAATACTACTTTAAGATAGCAAACGATGTCTTAAAGCATAAAAATGCAAATATTATAAAATATTGATATTTTTGATTATACACAAATTAAGAATTTGATCTCATCAAAAGAGATTATAAAGAGAAAAAGAGCTGCCACAAACTAGGAAAAGATTTGTGCCATACATATAACCAACAAAGATACAATATCCATTATGTGTAAAAATCAATAAGGAAAAGACAACAATAACAACAGAAATGTGGGCAAGAGACATCAACTTAAGTATCAGAGAAGAGGAAAATGAATAACTTGAACATAGAGAAAGATGTTCGTTAATAGGAAGAAAATTAAAACCATAATGATAGAGCATTTCACACCCACTA
The DNA here is from genome assembly GCF_046562875.1 of Panthera onca. NCBI lineage: Eukaryota > Metazoa > Chordata > Mammalia > Carnivora > Felidae > Panthera > Panthera onca. The sequence continues at coordinate 82,514,052 of NC_138340.1, forward strand.
TACTAACAGAAATTTAGCATCCATTTCATATGAAATGCCAATAAGGATATAAAGCAGCAGGGACTCATATAGTGAATGTAAGAGTATATATACTGTTACAAACACTTTGGAAAATTTTCTGGTATTATTCAGTCAATTTCAATTTGTTCCCGGGGCACGCAAATCCTCCTAGGAATAGATTCAGGAATTGTCCCCAAGAGAAAATCTTGCACATGCATTCCAGGAGAACTTTACAAGAATGTCTGTAATGGTGATGTTTCTAATAATAAGAAATTGGAAACTACCCTAAAGCTCATCAACAGGAAAATGGATACATAAATTCATATTTATATTATAAAGGACTATGCATTAGTGAAAATGAATAAACTACAGTAATACACATCCACTCAGTGACTTTTGTCACAATGTTGAGCTCAAAAAGTCAAGAAAATACAAAAATAATAGTTCTGTGTCTATAAAGTTCAAAGACATGTGAAACTGAACAATATCTTGTTGAGGGGTGTATCTAAACATGGTAAACAATAAAGAAAAGCAAAGGGATGATAAATGCAGAATTCAGGGGAGGAGTTACCTCTGGCAGATGGGAAGCCTTCAAATATATTGGCATTGTGGTTTCTTAAGCTGGGTAGAGGCTGTATGGGTACTGTATTTTTGTTGTTTAAACTGAGCATATATTTCTATAATCTCTTTTTTACTTTGCTGTATTTTATAATAAGATATATATTCAAAAGTGTGCTTTGAGGGTGCCAGTAAGGGAGCCCTTCATCTGAAGGTGGGTGGCAGTGACAGGTGTGGTGGGAATTTGCGACAGCTTCATGGGGTAGTCAGAACTAGGCCTTGAAAGATGAGTAGGGTTTTGAGGACAGAGATGGACAGGGAGGAAATTCCACATGGAAAGTGAAAGATGAGGAAAAAGGGAAGTGTGAAATGGCAGCGCATGTCCTGGAAGCAGCAACGGTTGGAGTATAAACTGTGGAAAGATGGGTAGATAAGGACAGAAAGCTGCTTTGGGTCAGACTGTAGAGAGACTTTTTTTTTTTAAACCAAACCAAACCAAAGCCAGGGTCAAAGCCTTAACACATTTATTTTTTTTTATTTTTTTAACGTTTATTTATTTTTGAGACAGAGAGAGACAGAGCATGAACCGGGGAGGGTCAGAGAGAGAGGGAGACACAGAATCTGAAACAGGTTCCAAGCTCTGAGCTGTCAGCACAGAGCCCGACGTGGGGCTTGAACTCACGGACTGCGAGATCATGACCTGAGCCGAAGTCGGACGCTTAACCAACTGAGCCACCCAGGCGCCCCATCAACACATTTAGATCTTATCCTGCAAGCAAAGGCGGGTTGTTGAAAACTTTTGAGGAACTGAGAACAAACTGAGGGTTGATGGGGGGTGGGAGGGAGGGGAGGGTGGGCGATGGGTATTGAGGAGGGCACCTTTGGGGATGAGCACTGGGTGTTGTATGGAAACCAATTTGACAATAAGTTTCATATATTGAAAAAAGAAAAAAAAAAGAAAACTTTTGAGGAGACAGCAGATTTGATTTCACTTGTGATTTAGGATATAATTTTCGTGGTGGTATGAAGCATGAACGGGAGAAATTAGACACCAGTGGGACATACCTGCCTACGGGAATAGTTGAGGATAACAAAGAGGAAGGTCTGCACTGTGGCAGCCACAATGGAATGAAAGGAGGAAATGCCTAATTTGGGGTCTGACTTAAGTTTCCTTTGTGTCTGTTTCCAGAAAGACACAGACCGAAGCAGTGTGTACTCAGGGCGGAGCTACCTAACACTCCCAAGTCAGGTAGCTAATTGCAAGCACTGACTCAGCCACTTACTCCCCAATTCCCTTTGATACACCTCCCAGCTTTCCCTTTGGTCCTAGGAAGGCAATATTTGAAAATGACCCAATATTCAATATTCATTAATCCTTCTCTTTGCTTACTTACGTTTGACCTTAACTTCCCTTTCTGGGCTCAATCATTCTTCTCTCAAGGTCTCCTACAAAGCAAAGTAACACTAATAGGTTGTGGAGTCTCCTTTTCTTCCCACAAGAAGACTAATATTGCTGACAGTGTCCTAAAGACTGGTGGTATATCATCCTTTTGGCAGATAATTACACAGAGACATGAGACACTGAGATGGCATAATGTCAGGAACTTGTGGCTGGTTTGAAATGGAAAATGAGTGTATTGGACATCCAACAGGCAGCCAGAAATTTTAGCTGGGTGTTGAGGAAGGGTGTCAGCCCATACCTCCCAAAGTTGGCCAAATAATTAGACAAGCCTGCCTTGGGGGTTGGTTGTGCTGTTTTATACAGGATCAAGAAGAGGTGATGGGAAGTACTTATTGGAAAACAAGTATCTTGTCAAGTTGAAGCACTCTGGAGTCATCCTGGTAGGGGAGGCAGCAATGTTCCACTGGTAAGAGAGGAAGCCATGTCTGTGTTCAATAGTGCAGGTGCTGGGAAATGGCGGCAGGGAAAGAAAGGACCATGGCCTAAGGATGGTGTATTGCCAAGGCAGCAATACTCCATGGGCACCCGGAAGAAGAAACATGAATGGCCTGGGAATCACATCTGAAGAACAGAGTATGCGGCTCTCAGCATCTTCTGAATCACTCTGCTGTGCAAACCAAATCCTGTGTGAGTCAGGAGCAAGTTGTATTTCATGTCCACTTTTCTGACTAAAGCAGAGAAGTGAATGGTAGACTGCGTGGACCGAGTGACTCCCTGCCCACCCACCAGAAGATCTTTAGGTCTTGGGGGAGAGATGGAATGACAAAGGATCACAGGCAGATGGCTAATTTGCATAAACACTGGAAAGACATTTTTATAAAAATGAAGAGGGAAGAAATTTTGATGTTTTTCTCAGATAAAGACAGAGAGATGATGGCTTAACATAAAAAGAGGAAACCGTACTCAACGAGTCCTCCCCTCACTGAAGAGGCAAGTAAGTGTGTTTTTTCAGATCACAGCAGTGGTTTGTAAACTTTCTCGTTCTTTTCCACAGGCAAAACCAAAACTCCAAACAAAACAAAACCCATGAATAATTAAAATACGAAGATTCTCCTCACTTCTAATTTATTCAGATATCTTCAGTCTTTCCCCACCAAGATGCAATCCTAACACTAACCCTTTGATTCCTTACCAAACCTTTAACTAGCCCTCATGGGAAGCTGCTTTTGAAATGGTTCAAAGTTGGGCATCCTGTAGAAGAAGAAACAGGGCAGAGAACTGGAGCCCTCCCCACGTGGGATAACGAACCCTGAATAATTGACAAGGGAGTCTAACGCCACTCTGCTCCCTATGGCTTCCTTCTCTAATCAAGACAAAGCTCTCCCTCACTCCTGAAAGGGGCTCGTGCAACTCATTTAACACAGTGTTCACAGGTCAGGCTCTGAAAAGAAAAAGGTAATGGATTTGATCTTTGTGAAAGGTTTTTTCTTTTTCTTCGCAAGACACGAGGAGCAGAACCAAACAATAAAGGAAAACCTCACATTCGCAGATGGATCTGAAGGATGAGTCACAGTGATGGCTGACAGATGCCTGGGTGGCTCAGAGGCAGGCTGTGTGGTGACATGGAAAGGCTAACACTTATGCAGAGATGAGTTTCCTGTGTTTACTGAGTGTCAGCACTCAATGGCAATGAAAGACTGGGTGGGTGAACTTTTGCAATGCAGGGCCCCAGAAACCATCTACCCAAGCCCAGACAATTGTTTCATTTCTCCAGTTGGACTGCTCTTTCTTCTCTTAAGCACTTGGTTATCCCTTTTCTCTCATGCGCTCGATTTCATCAGCCTCCTTAGCTCATCTATCTGCATTGAACTGACGGGCTCAGCTCTGCAGGGTTCGAAAATTCTGCTGAGCTCTGGCTTTCCTATCACTCGACCGATTGCCCTGCTCTCCTGTGTATTTTTTCTAATAGGCTGTGGCACACCTGTCTTGTAACCCTTCATTCTATCATGTTTTGCATACCTCATGCTTTTGAAGTTCTTCATTATTTCCAGCTTGACCTTATTTTGCTTTGTTTCTATTCCTTCTGTGTCATTCACATTTGGTGATGGGGAGTTTACATATGAGGAAAACAAGATGTGAGATGTCACATAGTTTAAGATTAAAGGCACTTAAAAAACGTTAGGCACTATAACTACACTACCTCACTGATACTGCAAAATCTGTAATAATTAAATGTACTCTGAAAAGGATGGTGGATTTACAGGGAGGCACTAGGGCATAAAAAGCAGACAGTGAGTTAGACTGAATTTGCCACACATATGTCATATACTCAGTTATCTACAAAATCCCACATCCTGGTTCATCAGGTGCCTTTGTGGCCATGTACTTAGTGAGCACAGCAGTTAACTTCCAGAGCCAGAAGACACACCTGCGGTGTTCTGCACTTTGAAGCCTTCTGTTCACATATTCATTCAGCAGGTCAGTATTTCCTGAGTGGCACCATGTGCCGGGCACAGTGCTGAGCACTGGGTACAGTGGGGAGAGCAGAGCAACAAGGCTCCTTTCTCACAGAGTTTCTACTATGGAGAGGCAGATTTCATAACATCATCACACACGTGAATGTAAAATTAGCATCGTGACGAAAGCTACAGAGAAGTGGCAGGCAGTGACAGGCGGATGTGACGTGACTGGAGAGAGAAGAGAAACCTTGTCTGAAGACCAGATGCTTGAGTTGGCATGAGAAGGATGAAGAGGAGTTAACCAGGTGAAAGGGGGAGGGAGGAGCTTTGTGGGAGGAGGGGCCAACATGGGCAAAACTCCATGGGTAGGAGGGAGCATGGGGATCTGACTAAGGGGCTGGAAGGCAAGAGGAGCCTGGCTGAGACGAGTCAGGAGAGAGGCAGGGGCCAGAACATGCAGGGCATCCACAGCTGTGTCAGGGCTCTGGTCTTTACTTCGAAAGAAATGGAGTGCCAATGAAGGGTTTTAAGCAATGGGCAGAGAGATCAAATTTGTGTTTTGAGAAGGAGCCCACTTTATCTAACAGACTAGGGGAAGGCAAATACAAAGTGATGGATATTTGAAAGCTTTCAGGGGCGCCTGGGTGGCTCAGTCGGTTGGGCGTCCGACTACGGCTCAGGACATGATCTCACAGTCTGTGAGTTCGAGCCCCGCATTGGGCTCTATGCTGACAGCTCGGAGCCTGGAGCCTGCTTCAGATTCTGTGTCTCCCTCTCTCTCTGTCCCTCCCCTGCTCATGCTCTGTCTCTCTCTGTCTCAAAAATAAATAAAAACATTAAAAAAAAAAGAAAGCTTTCATAACCTCTTAACATACACACTTAAAAATGCTTTCTGTAGCTCTGGGCTTAGAGTATTGCATATTTTGTAGCTCTGGGCTCAGAGTATTCCACATTCTGTAGCTCTGGGCTTAGAGTATTGCATATAAAAGTACAGGTGTTGGTGGGAAGGAGGGGGAAGAAGAATAGGAAGAAACTCAGGAATATTGAAGTAGGCACTTTGTCCTTCCTGGAAACTATTATTCCCATTTTACAGAAGAGTAAACTGGACTCTGCTAAATAACTTGCGTGAGATGAAGACATGTTGTCATTCTTTGAGTTGCTAGGGCTGATTTGACTGGTCCTATTGGCTAGGAGGACACTTTCTCTTTCCCGCCCAGTGTGCATGCCCCTGAAACTGTCCAGAGGAGGCTGGTATTTGAGTCTCTAGAGAAGCTGTAGGCTCTTGACGGGGCAACTTGTCGAAGGTCAGAGCTAGGGAGCCAGTGAGTTGGTGAACCAGTATATGAATATCAGGTCTTCTAGGCTCTTGCTCTTTTTGCTGTCCCATATTTCCTTACAAGGAAGAAACAGGTTGTGGAAAAAGAAGAGGGGACAAGGAATGGATTAGAAAGCCAATAAGACAGGTAAAAACTTCCCTCTAAGGGTTGTCAGGGTAAGGAAGAAACTGAGTGAGTTGGAGACAATGAAAATGTCTTGGATGAGCCGATTGAAAACAAATGAAGTGAATGCAGTTCTTTAATATTTGTCAATGATCAGAGGCTTCAAACTGAGATAGACCCACTGATGGGTGTATATTGCTATTTGTGCCAACTTTTTTGCTGGGAAATTGTGTGTGAGGGAGTCTCTTGTTGCTAAGGGAGACAGACTTGCTGCTTTGTTTCCCTGGATCAAGCAAGGGCATATTAATTCAAGACACTATGTCATGTCATTCAAGCTCAATGGCAGAATATGAGCAAGACGTGAAGAGGGCTCCTCCCTAAATTCAGGAAGAGTCTCCAGCTGGGGAGGTCCACATTTTTCTGGCCCAGACAAGCACCCTTAGCCCTGGGGAAGATAAGGCAGGATTCTTCTGAGCATTCGCCAGGAATCTGCGTACTCCTAAATGTGTCCCCTTCCAGAGAAAACTTCGCTTACATCTGGCTGGAGAGGAGAAGCATAAAGGAATCTGAGAAATCAAAATAAGTTTCCTGGGAATGAAAACCATCTTCAAAATTTCAAATATAAAGATGAGGCATAAGAGCAGCGGTTTATGCAGGTTTTTCTCAGCATGCCTATTTCTAAGGCATTTCAAACACTTCCACAGTAGTGTCTTCTAACATCACACAGGGCATGCTGGAACTGTTTTGACTGGCTGCACTGGGACCCACACCTGCTGGTGCAGGAACTGCTTCAGACTCCCTGCCCACAGCCCCTCTACCTTCCTCTTGCCTTAGTATCTGCTTACAACAGTGAGAAAAATAGGGTAGCTGGGATCCACACATTGCCTGCCTTATTTTGTTTGGCATGCACAGCTTTTTTTTAAATTACAAAAGAATATTTTTTCAAGTCTGGTTGATTCTTAAAAATGTGGATTTTTGCTTTCTCTTGGAAGTTCAAAGACTTAGAAGGAGGGAGCCAGCATCCCCTCTGATCAACAGTTGGCCTGGGCTAGTAGTGGCTGCTCTTCAGAAGGGGCAAGGGCTCTCCATGCTTCACACATCCATGTTCCCTGCCTGGTTCATGCATGCATGTGAATGTAAGACCATCCCTCCCTCTTTCTGAGACTGTGGGCCCAAGGAGAGCTTCTCCAGTGCTGAGGCAGCAAAGTGGGTCAGAGGGATAGGAGGACATCATGCTTCTTTCTGCCCAGAATCCGGGAGTGTGTGCATAATGAGGGCCTTGGGATCATGCAGACTTAGCCCCTTGGCTATGGGGTTCTCTGATAGGGCTGTAGCAGGGGCACAGACTCACTAGAAATCAAGAATAAACAACGAACAAGAAAATCCTCATACATTAAAAAAAACCTTCTAAATAATCCCTAAGTCAAAGAATAAATAACAATAGAAATTAAAATGTATTTAGAACTTAAAATCGTAAACATACTACATATCAAAACTACAGCCTTAAAGTCATACATTAATAGAAATGAAGAAAAATGGAGTGACTGATCTAAGTGTCCAACTTAAGGAGCAATAAAAATAACAACAGAGTAAACCCAAAGAGAATGAAGGGAGAGAAATATTAAATATAAAAACAGAAATGAATAAGCAAGAGAACAAATGTGTAAGCTGGTTCTGTAAAAGAATAAAAAAAATGGACAAATCTCTGGTATGAGTAATAAAGAAAAAACAGAATGCACAAATAAACAGGAGTCAAATAAGTGAGATGAGCACATAAAAACAAATCCTTCAGACATTAAAAATATAATAAGATAATATTATAAACACTTTGAAAACTAAGATGGGATAGACAGACTATTAGAAAAAAATAAATTTATTAGAATTGACTCAAAAAGAAATAGAAAACGTGAAGAATACCCTAATTATTATAGAAATGTAATTAGTGATTTAAAATTTTCACATGAAGAAAGCACACCAGGTTTGGGTGGATTTATAGGTGTGTTCTACCAAACATTCAAGGACAATTCTCAACTTACATAAACTTTCCCAGAGAGCAACAGCAATGACAACAACAGAAAGGATTATTCCTTCTCACTTTATAAGACTAAAATAACATTAATATCAAAATCATTCACAACACTACAAGAAAAGAAGATTTCAGGCCAACCTTGCTCAAGAACAAATACAAATATCCTAAAGGAATTGCCAGAAACTCAATTGAGCAGTGCATAAAAAGATCATTATGAATAAGTAGGGCTTCTTAGAGGACATCAAGAGAGATAATAACATAAAAACCCATTAATATGATTAATCATATTAATTAGCATGTTAAAGAAAAAAGATCATATGATACTTTCCATGGATATAGAAATAGTACATAAAATTCAACACGAATTCCTAATAAACTCTCTAGCAAACTGGTGATAGAAGGGAACATTCTTACTCTGATAAAGGTTATCTATATAGCCTTTGTTTATAACTAACATTGTGTTTAATGGTGAAACGTTAAAATTATTCCCTTTAAGATGAGAAATGGAACAAGAGTGCTTGTTTTGACCACTTCTATTTAGAATCACAGAAGTTGAACACATGCAGTAAAATAAGAAAAAAAAGGGTGTAAAAAAGACACAGAACTCTCCTTATTTGCAGAAAATGTGTTTATCTAGGTAGAAAATCCAGAGGCAGCTACTGAGAAATTACCTGAATTAATAAAAGAGTTTAGTAATTTTGCTGGATACAATTGACCAACATACAAAAATCAATTCTTTTTCTTTTCACTGGTAACAGTTTACCTTAATATTACATTAAGAATACTATATATAACCAAAAACAGTAAGATACCTAGGAATAAACCTAACCAAAGAGGTATAAAGTCTGTATGCTGAAAACTATACAATGCTTATGAAAGAAATTGAAGAAGACACAAAGAAATGGAAAAACATTCCATGCTCATGGATTGGAAGAACAAACATTGTTAAAATGTCGATACTACCCAAAGCAATCTAAACATTCAATGCAATCCCTATCAAAATAACACCAGCATTCTTCACAGAGCCAGAACAAATAATTCTAAAATTTGTATGGAACCATAAAAGACCCCAATAGCCAAAGTAATGTTGAAAAAGAAAATCAAAGCTGGAGATATCACAGTACAGGACTTCAATCTGTATTACAAAGCTGTAATCATCAAGGCACAAACATACTGATACAAAAAGAGACACATAGATTAATGGAATAGAAAAAAGAACCCAGAAGTAGACACACAAATGTATGGCCAACTAATCTTTGACAAAACAGGGAAGAGTATCCAATGGAAAAAATACAGTCTCTTCAGCAAATGGTGCTGGGAAAACTGGACAGTGACATGCAGAAGAATGAAACTGAGCCACTTTATTATACCACACACAAAAATAAATGCAAAATGGGTGAAAGACCTAAATGTGAGACAAGAAACCATCAACATCCTACAGGAAAACACAGGTGTCAACCTCTTTGACCTTGACTGTAGCGACATCTTTTTTTTTTTTAATTTTTTAATGTTTATTTATTTTTGAGAGAGAAAGAGAGAGAGAGAGAGAGAGAGACTGATGAATGAACAAAGAAGATGTGATACACACACAACCACACACACACACACACACACACACACACACACAATGGAATATTACTTGGTGATCAAAAAGAATGAAATTTTGCCATGTGGATGTAAACAGAATGTATTACGCTAAACAAAATAAGTCAGTCAGGGAAAGACAAATATCATATGATTTCACTCATAGTAGAATTTAAGAAACAAAACAGATGCACACAGGGGAAGGGAAGGAAAAATAAGATAAAGAGAGAGGGAAGCAAACTATAAGAAAAAATACAGAGAACAAACTGAGGGTTGCTGGAGGAGAGGAGGGTGGGAATATGGGCTAAATGGGTGAAGGGCATCAAGGAGGGCACTTTTTAGGATCCACACTGGGTGTTTTTAAATTAAAAACATTTTTTTAAATATTGATTCATTTTTGAGAGATAAAGACATAGTGCGAGCGGGGCAGGAGCAGAGAGAGAGGGAGACACAGAATCCGAAGCAGGCTCCAGGCTCTGAGCTGTCAGCACAGAGCCCGATGCAGGGCTCAAACTCTCAAGCTGTGACACCATGATCTGAGCTGAAGTTGGACGTCTAACCGACTGAGCCACCCAGACGCCCCTGCACTGGGTGTTATATGTAAGTGAAGTATCACTAAATTCTACTCCTGAAAGCAATACTACACTATATGTTAACTAATTTGAATTTAAACAAAAATAAAAATACTATATATAAGAGCAAAAATAAAACAAAATCCCTACAATCAATTTAGCAAAATATCTGCAGGTATGTTATGGGAAAAAAAATATAAAACTTTGAGCAGTTTATGGAATACCTAAATAAATGGATTATATCACGTTCATGGATAGAAAGATTCAATATTATGAAGATTATAAATATTATAAAGTTTTCCCACATTTATTTATAGATTCTAAACAATTCAAATAAAAATCCTAATAGGACAAGCAAATTCTAAAAATTTATATGAAAGGACAAAGATCCAAGAGCATCTAAACACTTCTGGAGAATTAAGATATGAATCTGGGGATGAAGGAATGGGCAGTTTCTCTATCAAAAGTTAAGACCTATTGAAAGGTAGATAAGTATAGTATCAATGTAGGCATAGACAAACAGACCAGCAGAACAGTGTAAATAATCTATAAACAGACTATTGCATATAGAAATTTTATTTATTATAGGGCTGCCATTTCAGATTGGGGGAAAATGAGAAGACATTCAACAAATGATGCTGTGACAAGTGCTTATCCATATGGAAAAAACTGAAATTAAATTTCTTCCTTATCCTACTACAGAGAAATCAATTTTAGGTGATTAAAGATTTAGAAATGATAAGCAAAACTATAAAACTTTTAGAAAAATATATAGGAGATCTTTAAAAATATGAGTTAGGGAGTAATTTTTTAAAGATGACACAGAAAGTAGAAACTCTAAAGGAAATGGTTAATTAAATCAATTATATGCCAAAATTAAGGGTTTCTGTTTATCAAACTGCAACATAAAGAAAGTGAAACTACAAGTCATAAACTGGAGTAAGATATTTGCAACATAGCAATCGATGAAAAATCATCACCAAGAACATACAAACACTTTCACAATCAATATCAGAGGAAGAAACAATTCAACAGAAAATAGAGAAAATATATGAATAGGCATTTTTATCCAAGAGAAAACACAAAAGCCCAATAAACATAAGAAAAGATGATGAACACCATTTGTAATCAAGAAATGATATGCCATTTTCTACCCACCAGAATGAGAATTTGAAAGCTTGAAATACAAGTTTAATGAGGATGTATATATAGTAGGGGAAACTCTTTTATACTGTTAGTATGTGTATAAATTTGTAAAACCACTTAGGAAAATATTTTTGTGTTATTTAGTTAAGTTAAATATGTGCCCACCTAGGTATGTAGTCTAGTCTAGAGAAATTCTTGCATACGTGCAGCAGGAAATATATACAAGGATTGTGTTAGTTACAAAAAGCTGGAAACAACTCATATGTCCATTGACATGGAAAATCTCAAATCTCCATGGATAGCTACTATAGACTGTAGCATATTTATACAATGGAATGATTTACAACAGTGAAAATAAATGAACAATAGCTTCATGCATCAACTTGGCTGACTCTAATGAGTATAAGGTATAAAAAGCAAACCACAGAGAAGGATATGTGTAATATGATTCATTTATATAAAGTTCACAAAGTGAAAAACTAAACAATATAGTTGAGAGATACACACATATGTAGCAAAACTAGAAGGAATGGTAAGTGTTTGTTTAGAGTGGTGGTTCTTCTGGGGGCTGGAGCGTGCAGGGTGGTTTAGTCATTGGAGATTGGTCATATTCTGTTTTTTAAGCACACAAGGGTGCTTGAATCATTGCTGGTATTTATACCTGCTAAATATGTTAGAAATCTTCTTCTAAATGGTTTTATGTTTAATAAAAACAATATGTAAAATAGAATACTTTTACATTCTGGGCCACAGAAAGAGAGATGATACATTAAAAACAGCTATCAGGGAAAGATGCAGAGAAAGGGGAATCCTCAACACTGCTGGTGGGAATGCAAACTGGTGCAGACACTGTGGAAAACAGTGTGGAGATTCCTCAAAAATAGAACTACCCTACAATCCAGCTATTGTTCTACTAGGTATTTACCCAAAGGATACAAAAATACTGATTCGAAGGGGCACATGCACCCCTATATGTACAGCAGCATTATTAACAATAGCCAAACTATGGAAAGAGCTCAAGTGTTCATCAACTGATGAATGGATAAAGAAGATATGGTATATATACAATGGAATATTACTTAGCCATAAAAAATAACAAAATCTTGCCATTTCCAACTCACTGGATGGAGCTAGAGAGTGTTATGCTACATGAAATAAATCAGTTAGAGAAAGACTAATACCGTATGATTTCACTCATATGTGGAATTTAAGAAACAGAACAATCTCACAGGGGGAAAAAGAGAGGCAAACCAAGAAACAGACTCTTAACTACAGGGAAAAAACTGATGGTCACCAGAAAGGAGGTGGGGGGAGGAATGGGTGAAATACATGATGGGGATTAAGGAGCGCATTTGTTGTGTTGAGCACTGGGGTGTTGAATGTTACGTACTGAATCGCTAAAGTGTACCCCTGAAACTAATATTACACTGTATGTTAACTAACTGGAATTTAAATAAAAACTAAAAAAAAAAAAAGATATTGCTTAATATCTTTTTTGCACATTGTTCAGTCTGTCAAGATATTTTAGGTTACCCTGAGGCCCCTTGCAGGTGGACATGTGTCATATGAGTTTCAAGAAGAAGCTTGAAAAAAAGCTTATGCAGTGCAAAAAGGCATATACAATTGTTATACTTCTGTTAAGGTGATGAAGCTAAAAAAATGATGTTCTTTTTTATAATAGAAAGTATGTTTTATGGAAACGGGGAATATGCTACGTTTTATAGAAACAGTAAAATATTTTACCTTTTCTAGAGCAAACTAGGTCTACTTTCAGATTCTCTTTTAACTCGACTCTCAGACTTTATTTATGTGATGATTAGAAGTACTTTCCTTTCCTCCAAATGTCTCTTGATTTCTTAAGATTCCCTGCTTCACCCATAAATTATTTTTATATTCATTATTCTTTGCCTGTGTTTCCTATTTATTTTCAGTTTTTAATTAGATTGTATCCCTAAGAGCTTGGTATCAGAGACACAAAAATTTTCATCAGTTACAAAAATTTTATTCCTCTCAACTTTATTAGACTATTTTACAAACTTAAAAACACTCTTATTTTTTATAACATATCCACTAATGGTTTCTAATAATTTCTTACACTTTTCCTTAAAATTTGAATGTCATTCGTGTTTCTTTTACCACATTAGCCATCTCAAATGACTGAAGAAAAGCAATCAGACATGATGGTTATTTTTCTATTTTCTATTCCCCGTATTTTCTTCATTTACAGATTATGTTTTGTTTCCTCAACTTTTAATACATGAATATTAATTGGTGTTGGAAATCCATCTAGTAATTATTGTCAAAACTTGTTACTCTTCACTTTTTTTTGTTAAAGTGAATATTTCACATAATTATGATCCACATGGTTTTTCTTGGTATTTATTCTCATGGCACTATTTTCCTCAAATTCTATTCCATGATATATCTTACTGTTTAAATTCCTCTCTCTTTCCACAAACTAAAACTTCACTCTTTGCCTTAAAAAAAAAAATCATGGCGGCACCTGGGTGGCTCAGTCAGTTAAGGGTCTGACTTTGGTTCAAGTCATGATCTCACAGTTTGAGGGTTCAAGCCCTGCATCGGGCTCTGCACTGACAGTGAGGAGCCTGTTTGGGATTCTCTCTCCCTCTCTCTCTCTGTCCTTTCTCTGCTCATGCTCTCTCTCAAAATAAATAAATAAATAAACTTAAAAAAAATATGACTACCTCCTGATATGTTTTCAAAACTCTCTCAACAACTCTATAAAGTAGATATCATCTTCCTATTTTATAGGAACTGAGGTTTAACAAAATGAATTGATGTTTCTAAGTTTAATAAGGCAAATATACCATGTTTGCATATTTGGGTGGTTGAGAATAGGGCTGAGGGTTTAGAAACGCTCTAAATAGTCATATTTTTAGTAAATCTTTAGGCCCTTATTTATTTAGTTACTCTTATATGTTTCATATACCGGGTCCTAGAACCTCTCTTTTAAATTAGCATCTGGGGCACCTGGGTGGCTCAGTTGGTTAAGCGTCCGACCTGGGCTCAGGTCATGATCTCACAGTTCATGAGTTCGAGCCCCGTGTCAGGCTCTGTGCTGACAGCTCAGAGCCTGGAGCCTGCTTCAGATTCTGTGTCTCCCTCTCTCTCTGCCTCTCCCCCCACTCATGCTCTGTCTCTCTGTGCCTCTCGAAAATAAAGAAATGTAATAAAAAATTTTAAATTAGCATCTAATTGATCTTCTGAAAAAGAGTTTCTTATCGTCTCTCCTTTATGTAGATTTTGGCTTGTAAATCTGACCCTCAGAAGGAACCATTCATTTTCCCCACTACTTCCTGATCATGGTTTGCTGTTGGTATGTTCTCATACTTTGAGGAAAGCCGTTGACCTTGTACATTATCAGGATTCTTGCCTGATCTGACTCTTATTTCATCAAGTGGAAAAAAATATTTATTTGACAAAAAAAGTAAACACATAATGCTTTCTAAGGAGGAAAAACAAATCTCTTATATGGGAGTACTCATTAATCAATTTCAAAGTCAAATAGTTTAATTTGCCAAGGATTCTCTACTAAGATATTTCTCACTGCTACAGGTGCCCAGAAAGACTGGAGTGAGATCATTCACCTGGGACTCACTTTTGGGATATGTCTACCTATCTTTCACCAGGTTCATGAAAGAACCTCTGAGTGGGAAGGTCACTGGCACTTCTCTTGGATGCCCAGGATATCGCTTGGATGCCTAAGGACATACTTTAAAAATATGTACCCGTGCCACCATTTCTTAGAATCCCCAGTGTGAGAAGGATGCCTGTACACCCGTGCTCCCCACCTCCTCTGGCCCCTACCATACCTGGCTTTCCTGTACTACTAAACAAGCACACACCACCACTGTCCTGCAACTAAGGTGATGTAAAAGACCCAGGAAAAGTCTCAGGTTCAGAGACTAACATCTGGGGCATTAACTAAGAGTTCAAAAGCACTATTATTTACATCCCTAACCCAAAGGCCCAGTAATTCATTAGTTGTTACATGAAATGATTTTCCAGGATCATCTAGCTCTTTCACAAAAGCAATTTTGATTTCAGCAATTCCGCTATGGTGCGTTTAATCTAAGATACCCAGCTATTATCAGATCATTGCCTGGCTTTTTCCTTTATGTTTCTGATCATGAAAAAGGGGGGAAACCTCATCTTTTCCAAACTTATCGGATCATGAAGTGGGTGTATGTTTAGTTTGTGAATAGAGGAAATGATGCATTAAGACTGAAGGTGAGGGAATCACGTTAATGAGGCAAAATATGCCTGAGTGTTTTAAAGGCTGGGAAGAACCTGGTGCTAGCTTCTCTTCTTCTTGAGCTTATTTTTAATAATAGCCCATGAATGTCTAGTCCAGCTACTTTTCTCAGGAGTCTTGGCACTTTACAAGCAAACCATAATCCCCATGGAGTGAAGTCCTGCCTTATAAGCATCACCTGCACAGATAATTAAGATCTGTATATGTATCTGGGTCCCAGTGGTATCAAGGGGGAATTTTATAGTTAGATGAAAAATGGGTCCCTAATGAATTTTACTGTAAAATTTCCAAATTGGTAACCAATATGTTATCCCATTTATGCATTGGTTTAAAATAATGAGACCACTGAGTCATGCAAATGTTGATCAATCCCGGTGCTTGCCAAAGTAATTTAAACGCAACCGTGAATTACAAGTTATTGCCAATTACTGACATGCACAAATGAAGGTAGAAAACATTACCTTAAATGATTAAAATTTTATAAGAAACATTAAAATAAGATCTGAATTAATTATGTGCTATGATCAAGAACAACTACAAAGATACAAAGATTTACCTCATTCTGACAGTAGATAATATGAGCACCTTTGAACTTACATGATAAAGCTGTCCCTCTTCCTGACATGCAGTTTGTCACCATGGACAAATTTTCCCCTGGTGCCATAAGACTCCATGAGTGAGAAAAACTCAAAACATTTGAGTAGCGAATATAATCTGTAAAGAGCAGAAAAAAGCCTTCCATCCATCCCTGCCAAGTTCCCAGCCTTAATTTGAAGATTGGAAATAAAATCAACCAGTAAAATTTTATCCCTGGAATTTCTATGACTCCCAAGTGGCTCCTTTTCTTTGAGAATTAAATGCTAGAAGTATGTATATTATGGTTCCAAATAAACTAACCCATATTATCTAAAACTGGCCATCATAATTCCTTTTACATAGCTGTACACAGAAGGAATAGTTTGCTCTATAAAACTGGCATGGAAAATTACAAAATATTGCTTATGTTTATAATCTTTGAAAAGAAGGTAAAATATCATTTTCTGAAACCCAGGTAGAGGACTCATTTTTATCACCTGCCAGAAGAAAAGGCATCTTTCATAAAATTTAGCACCTGCCTACAGAATTCTAAATCTGTGTTTACATGGGTTTAAAAACCCCAGGTAAACTGTTGGGACAGGATAGAAATCCCCTTAGACAGGATCTAAGGGGGATTAACAAAGCCTGAGCCACACACCTCCTATCTTTGCCATACGTGTGTCAGGTCAACTTCCCTCTGGCTCAGTTAGAAGTCCTCGAACTGCAGCTTATATCACATTCACAGGGGAATGAATCACAACACAGCCTGGTGACCCCAATCCTAGAGTATCTGATTCAGTGGGTTTGTGGTGGGGCTCAGAATTTGCATTTCTAACATGTTCCCAGGTGATGCTGATGCCAGGGACCACGCTGGCAACTACCACTCTGGCTTGAATTCTCTAAGAAAGAATATTCTTTTTACATAAAAGTACTTCTATATTTAGGCTCCCATGCTTTGGGAGTGCTGTACATATCGAGCAGCCATTTAGACCACTTGTTAAAAAGTGTGGCCACTGTTTGGAAGTCACACAGGCCACCTCTGAAGTGCACTGTGGGGGCAGGTGGGCTATCCTCTCTCATAGGGCTCTGGTGGCTTCGCCCATGGTCCTTGTGTTGTGTTGCTTTTACGTGCACCAGGAAGATTTTGTTTTACTTAACCACTTGTGAGTTGGCTTTGCAATATGTTAAAAAAGTGCCCTTCTGTTTTTAGGGAAGCTGGGAGCCAAGAAACCATGTGGAGGCCTCTCCTAAAACCATATGTGGATGGGGTACACGGAGGCTGGTGTTGGATCAGGGCAGGAGCCGTCAGTCTCCAGAGTCAGCCAAATTCCAGTCAGTTCAAATTCCAACTTGGATACTTCCTAGTTGTCAAAGAATTGTGAAGGGAGGGAGGAACATTGACATGACTTATGTTCTTTCTACTTTTGCACTGTGGATGATTCAGTGACTTGGGAATGAAAATCACAGGAGTGGGCAGTAGGAATAACAGATTCATTCAGTTATCTGGGAGCAAGTGGTTGGTGCAGCTCTGCACAAGAACCGGAAGTGCGAGAAGCCAAGGACCACAGCTCTTCTGTATTAATTTAAAGGGCAAGGAGGGAAAGCAAGAATGAATTCCAGATTGTATTTATAATAACTAACCTTTTATGTGTTTACTAATGGCCATTTTACAGAAAGAGAGGGAGAGAGAAAAAGAGAGACACAGACTAATATTCTACATTGTTATCAAGGGTTTTTTTTGTACCTTTAGATGAATAGTCAGTTACCCATCAATCAGATGCCTCAAAATCACTATTACATTAAAAAATCCACCTCAACTTACACTCTAATTGGAAAATTTCTAACTGCCATCATTTTTAAGGACAACACGTATCTAAGAAGTCTAGTCCTCCTCTTTCCAATATCGAAGCCAAAAGACCAGTCAACACAAAGGAAGTATTTCCAAAGAAACACAGAACCATTTGATTAATAAACCTGGAGGAAAAAAATCACATAAAACAAATAAAAAAATTTCAAAAGATTTATTCCAAATGAAAACTAAACCAAGCCATAGAAAAAATTATGGATCCATGTTTCCATTTCAAACTATTTCTTAGCTTACTTTGTACATTTTCTTTAGCTCGCTCTTTAGAGAAACTATATATATAAAGCACTGCAATGAGATCTGCCAGTTGGAAGGGTGTAAGCAGGAGAATGAGAGCTAATATGATTCTTGAATCACGTTTGACCAAACCTTCAGGAAACTGAGTCATGCAATGGAAAGAAGGCAAAGCCCATGCTGAGACTGTTTGCTTAATCACATTGAGTCAGCATTCCGATACCACTGTGGGGTCTTTCAGTATTATGCAATTCTATAAAAAGAGACTGTTCTTACCCTCATCCTTCCGTTTCTTATTGCTGGCCCATCTTCCGCCAATCTCAACACGTACAAATCCATTTTGTATTCCCTTCCTCCACGAATGCTGAATCCAAACCCTTTGGCGCCCTTCTCCATGTCCACAGTGAAATAATCAAAATCCTGTAGAGTTGGCGAGAGAATGGAATAGACAGGTGTTTGATATCAGAGAAGCTTCTGTGGTCAGTCTCTCTGTTCTTCTCCCTTACAGTTAATGTGTCCCAAATGACATGATATTGTGAGAACAAGTAATCTCACTTCGCAATCTAGCAAAATGAGAGACAAAATTCCAAAAGTTCAAGCAGATCTGAATGCAGTTTCCTTGGTCATTAAAAGAACTACTGTGTAGCTTGATTACTTTCGTATCCATGTTTACTTGGCAAACAAAATGACTGCATATAGGTCTGAGCGATACTATCACTCCTTTGTGTTTCCTCATTCACTGCTGTTGGGCACCATAAATAAATGTATCAGAGTCGTGTGTGTCTGTGTCTCTGTGTGTACATGTGTGTCTGTGTGTGCACATGTGTGTACATGTATCTCTGTGTGTTCACGTGTGTATGTGTGTCTATATGTGTGTCTCTGTGTATACGTGTGTGTTTGTGTGTGTCTGTGTGTACATTTGTATCTGTGTGTACACGTGTCTGTGTGTACATGTGTGTCTGTGTATATGTGTGTATGTGTGTGTACATGTGTGTCTCTGTGTACATATGTGTGTCTGTGTGTATCTATATGTATGTGTGTGCACGTGTGTGTCTATATGTGTGTCTCTGTGTGTACGTGTGTGTACATGTATGTACATTTGTATCTCTGTGTGTACATGTGTCTGTGTGTACATGTGTATTTGTGTGTACACGTGTGTCTGTGTGTACATGTGTCTGTGTGTATGTGTGCATGTATGTCTGTGTGTACGTGTGTGTATACGTGTGTGTCTGTGTGTATGTGTGTGTACATGTGTGTCTATGTGTACATGTTTGTACATGTGTGTCAATGTGTCTGTGTTTGTGTCTGTGCGTACATGTGTGTCTCTATGTGTACATGTGTGTCTGTGTGTGTACGTGTATATCTGTGTGTCTGTCTGTGTGTGTACATGGGTGTCTCAGTGTGTATCTGTGTGTAGGTGTGTGTGTATGTATGTGTGTCAATTATAGGTTTGCCCATTAGGAAAATGAAATTTAATGGGGTCCTGGGGGTACCTGGGGCTGCCTGTAGTCTGCCAGAGGGTACTGCCTGGTGTCAGGGGAGTGCTGCCTGTAGTCCAGCAGGGGAGGCTGCCTGTAGTCCAAGGGTGGGGGTTGCTGGTAGTCCCCTCCTGGGGGCTGCCTGTAGTCCAGCGGTGGCTGCCTGTAGTCTGTGAATGGAGGCTGTCGGATGTCTGGTTTCACATCTTGCCTCGCTTTCACTTCCGACCTGTAACTAAATAAATGGACATGGGATTTGTTTTGAGGTCTCAGCATTCTAAGGAGATTAGAATGATCACATGACCTCTAGGCACATGTGGGTCACACTTCCTAGAGGTCCTTTTGCATGTTTAGGAATTTGAGAAAATCATAGATGATAAGCACTATTTTAAAATCTTTGACAAATGCCATATTGTTTACTTTTCATTTGGCTCCTTGAGAAATCAAGGTAAACATGATGGCCCAACCAGAACTTTGTGGAAAAGGACTTATGGATATCCCTCTTTGACTTTGGCTATTTACAAACTTGTACAACTGTAGCAAATCTAGGGAGTTAAACTATACATCCGAAACTATACATCCCAAAATATCAGTTTGTCTCAACACCAGTAAACCAACTCTCTCAACCACTCTCTCTCGCCCACACACTATTCATTACTTTATGAAAGCACAACCAAAGTAATCTCTAAATACTTTATAAATATATAATTAAAGGCAATATTTTAACCTGCTAGGTTTGGTCTTTTTGAATATCTTACAGAGGTTAAAGGAGTGATAGCAAAGCATAATCATGAGCTGTAAGTCAAGGAGAAAGTCACTGGGTCATTGCTAGTAGAAACATATTACATAGTTTTAATACTAGACTATAACTATCAGATTAGTATCAGATGCTATTATCAGATACTCTCATGGCCGTAAGATAAAAGGGAAGGCAAAAATGTGTATGTCCAACGTTTGTCTCTTTCTTGTTTCTAGATGTTATACTTACAGTAGCCTTCCACCCCACCCATGGGGGTTACATTTCTAGACCTCAGTGGTTGTCTAAAACTGCAGACAGTCCTGAACCCTATATACACTATGCTTTTTCCTATACCACAAACCTATGAGAAAGTTTAATTTATAAATTAGGCACAGTGAGAGATTAACCCAGCACTGGGCTCGATCTCACAACCGTGAGAACATGACCTAAGCTAAAATCAAGAGTGGGACACTTAACCAACTGAGTCACCCAGGAGCCCCACTACTATTTTTAAAAATCACTCACCTGAACAATTGCCATTAGTGCAATCTAATATTTGGTGAGGATACACTAAAAATGTACAGTAATAGATGTATTTATTTGGAGTGTTTGAAAGGATGTTATTTTAATCAACACTTTGAGCAGGTCCCATTTGTTACTTAAATGGGAAGTAAGTGCAGAAATGACACATTCCTCTTGTGAACTGCAGAATTTAGGCTTTGTTTCCTACCTCGGCAAGTTGTCCACTCACCTATTGGAATTGTGAATACTGAGAACAGAATTATTTAAATATGCTTCGAATAAGATGCTTAACCACACAAATGAATGAATTAAACAAAAGAACTGAACTGGCTGCCATTCGTTGGCATGTGTTGATTCCTTCCTAGAAACTGTTTGGTAGATTAGATGTCAAGTTGCTTTGAGTTACAACACAAGTCACTTTATTTTCGTGATCTGTGTGGTAGTGGTATGCGATATCCATTATGTGCCCCATTTCCAACCAGATGTGTCACGAGGTATAGCCAAAGAGGGTGAAATGTAAAGTCTCCCCAAAGATTACACAACAGCCTAGAATAGGAACCGTTAAAATGCAACAGCTGTCATCCAAGCCTACCTTCTGGCATTCAGACTGCATTTGAACCAGTGCTGTCTGTCAGGATTTTACATTGAACTGTACATTGAAGAGTCTTTAATGAGGAAAATATACTTAAGTTTTTATGAGTGTTGCTAACTGTTCAGTGAATGATACAGCGGCTTGGGCAAAAACTATGTTGCTTTGTTTCACAAACGAATTTGTGAAATACGTTAAGGAAAACTCAGTATTATTTAAAAAAATACAGCCTCTTTAAAATTCCTTCACTCATGAAAGAAAGTCATCAGTATAACTCTTTGTTGCTATTAATTCCACTATTAAAGAGACTGTAAAGATAAAAACAACAACAACAACAACAACAACAACAACAACAACGACCAGATTTCTAGTGATAAAATCTAGCAGAATTTTATGGTATGAACAAGTTCCAGAACCAAGAAACAATGCCCATGTGGTACAGGATCTTGTAGTGGGCTTTTGTCTCATGTGGACCTTTTAAGAATTCCTTCCAGCTTAAACATCTAGGGTTCAAAGTATGTAAAAAAAGAAGTAAATTTCCAGTGTTTTTCTACTGACTTTGCTGTTTAAAATGCAGTCAAGGGGCACCTGGGTGGCTCAGTTGGTTAAGCATCCAACTTCGGCTCAGGTCATGATCTCACAGTTTATGGGTTTGAACCCCATGTCAGGCTTTGTGCTGACAGCTCAGAGCCTGGAGCCTGCTTAGGATTCTGTGTTTCCCTCTCTCTCTGCTGCTCCTCCCCTCATGCTTTGTCTCTCTCTCTCTCTCTCTCTCTCTCTCTCTCTCTCTCAGAAATAAATAAGCATTAAAAAATTAAAAATAAGTAAATAAAATGCAGTCAAATATTAATTTCCCTTGCTGGGGAAGGTGAGCTCTGCTATTTATACTTAGTTTTGAAATATATTATAATGGTTCTTTTGTTGTTTCCAATGAATGCTTCTCCTTGAATACTGTTTTGCTTATGTCCATATTAAAACAATTTTGTTTCCAGAGTATATATCAAAAGGTTGTTAAGGGATAGAGACATAAGTAGAGGTGTGCAGGGTGTCAGTAGGAAGCCAAAGTGAAAGTAAATAAGACAGGATAAAATATTCAGTCATTTTAATTCATAAAATAAAAATGTGGAAGCAGATCGTCATTTAATTTTATCCCATTTTAACATGGAAACTGGCTCAGTTTGACATGGAGTTAGGTGGGCATTTCTTGTATAGATGAACCACTAGAAAATGCGTACGGGGTATTTGGCATAAAAGCTGTCTTGGAGACATCTCTAGCCTCATCTAGAGAAAGACAAAGAGCTCTTGATACCATGACCATGTTTAAATGAAGCTAGGAAAATGATCTGGTATCTGTAGAATTATTAATCTCTTCATTCATATGTAAAAGAGCCAGTTAAGCCAGGAAATCCCAGTGCCAAGGAAGGGCTCTCTGAAAGCAGGCACTTGCCAGGCTTTTAATATGAGTGCAGCAAAGTTCACTGGGAAAATTTGTTGGTGATTTATACAAATTTGAATCAGGTCAGTTGGTTAATCCCAGAGTTGGGAAATATTTTATTCTGTGAAGTCAGGACAAAAAGACATTCCAAAGACTGTTGCTTCTCTGGTCAGGGCCAACGAGTTCCAGTTGTGGGCTAGTAGCAGTTGAAGCATGATAGTGGCCTTGCCCAAATGTTATTCTCCCCACTGAATTATAACACGACAGGGATGAGATTACCCACCCCGAAGCCAGAAGCAAGAGCCCATGTCTGGGGGAGTCTGACTCTGGAAAGGTGAGATAGAACTGTGGCTGGGAGATTAATAGACGGAGGCAGAGCCATAAGAGGAGTCTGAGGCTGGCCCAGGAATTGCATGTGCTCAGCCCCTTCCTCCTGAGTCCGAAATGAATCCTGGGGGGAAAGCCAGTGTGATCTGTTAAAACAGCTCACGGCGAAAGCAAACACATCAGTGGCTTATTACTGAGATACCCAGGCTTACTCCTCTTACGGGTTGTCAAATTCTTACCCCCCTATCGTTTGCTTTATGGTCTTTAGTCTTTTTTCTTCCGTGGAATATATTAAAACCATAAACAGCTGAGGATAACAGACATTTACTTTTCTGTGAAAGCAAATGGGGGAACTCCTGAGAAGAACAGGGCTTTATGGAAATAGCACCTGTGGCACAGGGAAAATATTTGCTTTGCAACTGCGTGAGTGATGGACCTACAGAGTTCTGGGACTTGGAAGCTGAGTCTCACTTCATCTTTCCCAACATATGAGGCGGGAGCTAGGAAGCAGATGTTCAGAAAACATTAGAATTATGGAAAAGACCGGTGAGGGTTTTGTACACAGAGATGTTCCTGTGGGTTGTTCTGTTTTTCTCCTTCAAAAGAGGGAAAACAGCATGGGAACATGTCTTCATCTCTTTCCTTTATGGCTCAACCTAACGCAGGCTCCCTGTTACACACAAGTTCATTGTAAGAAGACAATGCTGTTTTTACATGACATCCTTTTTTCTGGAAATTCGAAGTGTCTTATTCATATTAGTTTATGATATGGAATGGAAGAACCTCATTAGATCGTGGGTAGGGGGATATAGGCAAAATGCAGTAAAAAATGCTAATGTTTATTACTGCTTACAAGTTTTGCCACACTTCCCTCTCTCCACACCACCACTGTTCTCTGAGCCACCACCTTCATTGATCCAAGGATATCAGCAACCATCTCTAATTTCTTAATCTACATCCAACCCTCACCAGCTCCCAGTCAGCTCTCTGTGTGGCCCACTGGGCGGCCTTGAAAAGGAAATCCAGTGATGTCAGTCTTCAGCGTAAAACCTTCCAATGACTTGTCATTACACTGAAGCTCAAAATCTTTGGTGTGCCTGGTGGTTCATTCGGTTGAGCATCCAACTTCGGCCCGGGTCATGATCTCGTGTTTGTGGGTTCGAGCCCTGAGTCGGGCTCTGTGCTAACAGCTCAGAGCCTGGAGCCTGCTTGGATTCTGTGTCTCCTTCTCTCTCTGCCCCTCCCCTGCTTGCTCTCTGTGTCTCTTTATCTCTCAAAAAATAAAATAAAACATTAAAAAAATTTTAAAAAAATCTTTAACATGCTTACAGGCCCCAAAGTGGATCCCTATCACTCTCATTGCTACATCTTGAACCATGCTGCCTGACCTCTTCCCTCACTACACTGACCTTATTTATTTCCATGCCTTTCAAGGTTGCATGCTCCCTCCTGCCAAAGGGTCTACATCTATGTTCTTCAGTTTGGAGTCTCTTCAGTGTGGTCTTCATCTAGTTAATCCCTACTGATCATCTACTGATCATCTACCTACTAACTGCTCATCATTTCTTGAGGAAAGGTTCTCTTTTTGTGAAGAACAGACTCCTGTATTTGCTAATAAAACCGCATGTGTGACACCCACAGAATCTCTAAATCACAGAAAGGAGCACCTGGCAAATTCTACTTTATGAAACTTTCTCTTCTGTGTCCTGTTGTGTCCTGTCCCAAACTCTCCCTCTCCCCACCTCCCTCACCTCTCAGCATCAGAAAAACCAGGGGAAACTTTACCTATTTTCATGTCCTTGCAGCTGAAGTGGCTGAGGAGGAGCTGGTTGGGCAACAGGGCTGTTGGGAGTGGCTGGGCTCGGCTGGGCCAGAGGACTCTGCTGGGCCATGGGGCTCTGCTTCTCTGAGCTGGGTGCCGATGCTGGGCTGCTGAGCTCTGCAAAGGGGAGCCAAAGTGGCAGGTGCAGTCAGGTTGGCATCTGATAAAGGGCAAGAGGTGGCCAGAGGTGGTAACTCTTTGCCTCCTCAGATGACTCAAGGCTTCAGTTTTCTCAGTTTCTGTTAGGCTTTAAGACAGCAGGTTAAACTTATCAATTATCCAATCAAGTTCCAATACCATTCACAGAATTAGTATTATTTCATGAATTACAAGTGTTGCTGAACAAAGTTAAACAGAGTCTCTTGTCATTTTCCTAGCAGAAAAGATTACAATAAAAAAAACCCTGTTAAGACAATAAAAAAATAATCCAGAGGAGTAAGCTCTAAAACAGATTCTATTTTTCCAGTGCTGCCCACTGAGAGAAAACATTTGAGCTGCTACTTTTTGGTTGTAAAGACAAATCCTACCAGTATTCCCAAGTTTGGACAAGGAAGTAACCATAATAGAAATAAATGCTTTTCATAATCTCTCTAGCTCCTTGTTGGTTTTATTGCTCAATCACCCCCTGTACTCCATGGTTTTTCAGAAAGAAAAAGAACATTGGACAGAAGAATGTTCATAAAATTGTTCTTTGTTAACACAGCTTCTTGGATTTTCCTGTAATAGCATTACCGTCTCAACTGAAATTATCTGTATACGATGCAATACAAATAAGACAGACATATTTCAGACTGGGGAAAACTGAAAAGCGAGTCAGATTTTTAGTGAGCAATCTTGCTTAGAGTTCATTTGAATATTTTACACATAATGATGTCTGCAAGTAACAGGTTAAAAACACCGCGTCATTTTCTGTTCTGTTCTTTGTATTTGGTTGGGTGATAAAAGGGAGGTGATCTATTCTTTATTAAGCCATTCTTCCCCTTTCTTGTCTGGCAGCCCAGATTTTGAAAAATTCTTTCCACTTGCGGGCTTTCTCATCTTCAGCACTGTTGACATTTTGGGCAAGACAATTCTTTGCTGGGGCGGGGGGGGGCTGTCCTGTGCATTGTTGGATGGCTGGCGGTATCCTTGCCCTCTACCCGCTAGATGCCGGTAGCATTCCCATCCTAATTGTGACAGTCAAAAACGTTGTCAGACCTTGCTGAACATCCCCCAGGGGGACAAAATCACCTCAGTTGAGAACCACTGTTTTATATGGAAAGTCAGGTGACTGTTTAGTGCCTGCTTGCCAGATAGCCCCAAGACGGAATCAGGAGACTGAGGAAAACAGAGGGGACCAAGGTGAGTGGACCTATCACTCTCCATGTGGTATTCTACACTCCACTCACAGGTGAGCTCTGGGGACTGAAATCTCGAGCATCATTCATGAGTCAGCAGCTACAAACCAGTAATGAACCAGTGTCTGGAAATGGTGACTTTATGGTGAACTGGTTCTTAGATCCTTGTGGCCCTCAAGGCATGGCAATAAGCTGTAACTCACTACTCTTCAAGCCTCAGGCGGGAGTCCTTATACAGAGAAATTCAAAAGATTAAGTGGGAATTTAAAATTCTTATCAGATGCAACGTTTTCTAAATGAGCTCTCTTTATACCACAAAACTTCCTCAAGCTTTTCAAAATCAATCTGACTTTGAAGAATCCTCCAGAGCTTAACTGTTAACATGAATACACTTTTTTTTTTTCTGCTTCAGATTTGTAACTCTATCATCTCTGTCGAATGGGTTCTGGTTTAATATAAGCATAAAAACAGTACTCCCCAGACCACAGGGAATGATTGAATAACCCAGTGTCTTGAGATTCACACTATTTATCTATAATGTCACACAGCTTGATCTCTGAATGAAACTGGTACTAAGTAAACAGGATATGGGTTGCAAGAGAGAGTGGATTTCTGCAAAAGTAGAAATAGGAATCAACCTCAGGCGCTCTGGCACCACTATGATGGCGGCCAGGCTCAGGCACTCACCCTCCTGAGGGATGATGCGGAGGGTGACACTAAGACCAGCATCCTTGATGAGCTTCACAATGTCTGCATGAGGCATGTTGATGATGGACTGGCCGTTCACTGCTAAGATCCGGTCTCCCACTTTCAGTTTTGCACAGCGGTCTGCAGGACTCCCATCGATGATGCGGCCGATTTTATGGGGCACAGCTAAAACAATCCCCAACAGAATCAGATATCAGGAGTGTTCCCAGCACTGTTCTTTTTTTTTTTTTTTTTAATATTTTTATTTATTTTTGAGAAAGCACAAGTGGGGGAGGGTTAGGAGGAGGGAGACAGAGGATCTGAAGTGGGCTTGGAGCTGACTGAAATGAGCCCGGTGTGGGGCTTGAACTCACCAATCGTGAGATCGTGACCTGAGCCAAAGTTGGAAGCTTCACCAACTGAGGCCCCTAGGGCCCCCCCCCCCCCCCCCCGCAGCACTGTTCTATCTTTGAGTCCAGCCCCACAGAAAAAAATGCGATGTCAGAATTCTTTTTTCCATCAGTAAATTTGCCTTTTGAAATCATAATCATGCCTATTAAGTGTGGTCCTGTGCATTCCACTGAGATCAGAGTTTCTAAATTCAAGTTCTGTGCAATGACAGACCAATTCCAAACACATGGACCAGGGGTCCTCAAATTCTGGTGTATCATAATCACTCTAGGATTAAAAATACAACTCTTTGGGCCTTAACCTGACCTTGTGCATCAAAATGTCCAGGAGCAGGTGAGAATCACAATTTTTTTTTTTTTTGAGAATCACAATTTTTTAAGAAGCTCCTCAAGACATTCTAATACACACAAAATTTTGAGAACCACAGGCATACGTTATTGTGAGACCATACTGTAGAGATAATAATACAGTTTCAGAAGGATACAATAAATGTCAAGAATTCAATTTCTACCCTTGTCTATTTTGCCGAGAGAAGAGATCAGGGAAGGAGAGAAATCTATATTAACATGGCTGTCACAGCAGGTGAAGAAGCTATGCTCAACTTCCTATCATCCACTAATCTTCGGTTTCAAGGTTGATGCAGGTTTCAAATCTTACCTCTTCTTTCTGATTTAATTTATAAGTGGTGCTGATAATTTATTAAGTGATGCATAATATATTGCATCAAATCTAAGATGCCATTATGACAAACTTCTGTTTTAGGTATCACAAGAAAGAAGGAAAGAAAGAAAGAAAGAAAGAAAGAAAGAAAGAAAGAAGGAAAGAAACTCTGCCAATTAAACAATGACACTCCATCGACTGTAAGATGCTGTATAATTTTTTAGATATTTAAATTATGAAAACGTGTATTAGAATTGATCAAATATGGCATATGTCTCTTTAAAACAATGAAAGCTTATGTATGTATGTATGTATGGAGAGCCAGGTGCATGAGGATAAAGATTTTTTAGCAGGTTGACTTCTATTCAATGTAAGTGTTTGAGTGCCTCCCAGGATAACTATTTCTGGGGTCAGATACCACTGGCACACCTCTTCCTTCCCCAAGGAGGTTAGAATCTAGAAACCTGTTCTTTTTCCTTTCACCTTTGTAGGTAGGGAACCCCAGCCAAGAAATCACCTGTCAATTACTCTGTGTTGTTTCTTTTCTCATGGAAGTCAGATACTGATTTATCTGTGTAAAGAGGCAGAGACACTCCACCATTTGTTATGCTTCAGGAGTGTCCGTTCCTTGAACTCTCAATCTTATGTATGTGTTACAGTGAAAGGCAGAACATCAGCTAATAACCACGTAAGGAAGGACAATCAGTGAGTTAATGAACCAGAGCCTTGATCATATTTCCATTGTGACAGGTTATAGATAGCATATGAAAATACTGGCTGAGCCGATGTTTCTGAAGTAAAACTCATGTTGAGTTTTTATTTACAGGCAGTAATGGCTTTAATTAAGAACATCTTACTTAAAGCATACTAAAGATCATCTTAGACTCTCAGGACAATGCACTTATTAAGCAGAAATGTAATAAGAACTCATTCATTTAGTTATTTAAAAAAAGAAGGCATTGCAAATTCTTTGGTCTTCTACCATAATTAGAGTGAACATTTGTTCCTGTTTTTGCCCCCTTTCATGTTCAATACTGTCCTTGAACAGTCCATACATGGCACGGTCTCCCTGGTTTCCAATGTGTCTATTGCTATTCATCATGTGATCCTTGGAAAGCTACCTGACCTCTCTGAGTTTGTTTTTCAATAGTAAAATTGGGATAATAATATCCCTGACTTCACAGGAAGGCTCTGAGAAACAAATGCGTTGGCACATGTGAAGTGACTAGAACAGTGACTGGTGTAAGAACGGACCTATAACTATTAACTTTTCTTTCATTCTCTTTATTACTAATATCTTTTTAATGTTTCTGATATCACTATTGATATGCACGTGTGGTTGTATATAGGTACCAGCTTGAATTCTTCCTACATGGGGTAAACCTGTATTACTGTTAAAACTGAAGAAATGTTTTCCTTATGACACAACAGTATCTCCTAAGTATCAACACTGGAAAACAGCTTCACTTGGGAAAAAGAAATGTGTTTTGGGGATTATACAGATGCTAGATGAGGCCAAGTATCCTGTTTGTTTTTCTCTGGTTTTACAAAAAAGATGTTGTATGTCTGTGTAGGAAAATGCCAATTCATAAGTAAGACTTTATTATTTAAAGGGAAATTAGTATAATACAGATGTCCTCATTATCTGCATTGAGCCTTAAACACACACAATTACAACTACATTTAAATATATATAATTTAATCCTTAAGAAATCATGTGAGATACTGGATAGAATTACCATTACATGTTTAAGAGTGGAAGAAACCGAGCTACAAAGTCATTAGCGATTGCCCAACTCAGAAAGTCCAAGCAAGATTTAGAATCCCAGTCTGCTCGATTCCAGAGGCTTTGCTCTTAACCACGGCGCTACACTGTACTGTATCTCTTGACTTTGTGGTTCCTTTCCTCCACCCAAGCACTTGTTTCATGGGCACCTGGTACTTTTATTTGGTGAGTGCAGCTTGCCTCTAATCAGGCAGTCACAAACACTTCACCAGTGGCCCTCATCCAGGGGAGCGTGGAAGGCAGAAACTCTGCTTGAAGCTGGTTCTTTGTGGCAGCTGTCTTTTGACAGGCAGGACATGAGGAAGAAGGAAGAGAAAAGGGGAGGAAGGAAGGCAAGGGGGAGGAGAGGAAGGGAGAGGAAAATTGGACAGCTCCTCAGATCCCTTTTGGTTGGGACTTCACATCATGGTGTCATTCCTTTATTTGAAGTCATTTCTTTGGGTATTAGAAATACATTTCAAATGAAATTTAAAAATACACTTTAAAACACATACAGCTGGTATTTGGATGATTTGCTGCTTTGAATTATTCATGCCTATACTCCCCTCCATTACCGTGCATCATTTAGAATCTCCTGGGCATAAAGCCACAAATGTTTCAAAACATAGATTTCACACACACACACACACTTTTATGAGCTCAATAACAATAAAAACAAAACAATAAGTTATCATTTGTTAATTTCCAGGCACTGGGCTAAGCACTTATTTTAAATCCTGACAGCAGCAGTGTGAAGTAGCTGTAAAAGTATAATAATCATGTTTAGTTTATTGTTAAGAAGACAAAGAAATGTCAAAGCCAGGATTCAAACCTATGCCTGTGGCTTCAAACGTTAGGGTTACTCCCTCCTTTTTTTGATATATGCCAGGTTGGAAGCAATTTGAATTATGAGAACTGAGGGCATGGCTCAGCTTAGGAACAGCTTAGGAAAGCATGCTGCTTGAGATTTTGAGATGAAAGTTTCATTGTAAACAGATTTATTTGCTTATGATGATAACTCTTAGTTTCAAGGCCATTTTCACTTTACTGTGGCAGACAGAATAACAACTAAACTAAAATAATAAAAACTAAAATGAAATAATGAAAACTGAAATAAATTCTATGGTAGCCACACAGAATGACTGAGTGGCTTACATAAAATGGGAGTGAGTACACAATTTAAAAAGGTGTGCCCATAACTGGAAGCATCTGACATAGTTTTGTTAAAATTGTTTCTATTGGCATGTGCTTTAATAAAAACAGTGCTTGAAACTCTTGGCAGCTGAACACAGCTTCACTTTTTCTTCACCAGCAATTTCCCTACACATGTAAGTACATTGAATGTTGATGTGCAACAACTCACTGACAAGAGGTGGGCTCAGAGAGGATTCTTCCTGAAAACAAGATGCAGTTCCATTTGCTCAGTTAGGAAGTCTACAGAACTAATGACCTAAGTGCTTTCTGTGCATTGCTAATGGAATTACAGAGCATGGAAGAGGCCATGACCTTGGTTTCTATTATTGGGATGAATGGTACTCGTTAATTCTCTGGGAATTGATGACTAAGGTAACTGCTGGAGCACAGTCCATTTAGACAGCATGCCTTCCAGACATCATCTGTCAGGCAGCAGCATAAATCAAGTCTTTGGACCAGTCTTCTTGACACAGTGTGCTTAGGATACACAGGTATTTGGAAAAGTTGCAATATGTCATGAGGCTTTGAACATGCTAACATTTGGCAAGGAGACAATGTATCACTACTTAGAAATTTCCCTTTAACTTCAAATCACATAAGCTATGGAAAAAGAAACCCATCTTTTTCCCCTTTATTTCTTTGTGGGGAAAACACCACTATATATTCATATTTTATATTATAAAATTTAGTATTTTCAATTTTATATTTTCCTGTACATGAATTAACCCTTTGACGCCTGCTCAAGCACAACATCCTTGTTTCAGTAGGGCTATTCAGACACAGTTGGACTGGATCCTAAATTTGTTCTAAAGCCCTGGATTCTTTGGGTCTTTGGCCCCACTACTACAGGAGGCAATGGTCCTCCTCCCTTTTTGCTGTTTGGTTCTCTTCAGGGAGCTTTGTGTGGTCTATCCAGGCTCCTTCAGCCACTGGTTAACCAATGAACTCTTCTTGAGTTCTACCTTAGGTTCATTCCCATAAAGAAGATGACACAGTTGCCTGGATGACTTTTTTTTTTTTTTTTTTTTTTTTTTTTTTTTGCTTTGGCAATAGAATCTTCCTGAAATTTCTGGTGATGGATTCTTCCTGAAATTCTCAGCTGCACCTGAGGGAAGGGGTAGTAGTTCCCTCTCCCTCCACTTTTTTTTTTTCATGTTTCCTTGTTTTTTATGTGCTTTATTTCAGAAAAGGAAAACTCGTGACTCATATTTACATTTAATTATCTTCTTGTTAATAGATCCACAAAGTGGAATTGTATATGGAAGCGGAGGAAAGCATTAGATAGGGAAAGTGGATTCTGCATCAATTATGTCAAATTTATAAGCAAGAAGTTTCTGAAATGAGTGTGACAATAGTAAATACTTCAAAGGCAATCAATAACATAAACTCTCATTAGCTCACAATTCTATTAATCTGTGAAGGTTAAACAACATGCCATTAGTTTAAGGAGGCAAGGAAAATTAGTTTGGATTTAAAATCTGTGACCTGATATGGAAAGAAGTATGTGTGTGTGTGTGTGTGTGTGTGTGTGTGTGTGTTCAGTTGGATGATTACAGTTTCTTTTCTTTTTTTTTTTTTTTAAATCTTTATTTCTTTTTTTTTTTTTTTATAAATTTTTTTTTTTCAACGTTTTTTATTTATTTTTGGGACAGAGAGAGACAGAGCATGAACGGGGGAGGGGCAGAGAGAGAGGGAGACACAGAATCGGAAACAGGCTCCAGGCTCCGAGCCATCAGCCCAGAGCCTGACGCGGGGCTCGAACTCACAGACCGCGAGATCGTGACCTGGCTGAAGTCGGACGCTTAACCGACTGCGCCACCCAGGGGCCCCTACAGTTTCTTTTCTTAAAATAATCTGTGACAGGGGCACCTGGGTAGCTCAGTCGGTTAAGCGGCTGACTTTGGCTCAGGTCATGATCTCACGATTCATGAGTTTGAGCCCTCTGTCTGTGCTGACAGCTCAGAGCCTGAAGTCTGCTTTGGATTCTG
Organism: Panthera onca; assembly: GCF_046562875.1. NCBI lineage: Eukaryota > Metazoa > Chordata > Mammalia > Carnivora > Felidae > Panthera > Panthera onca. Next base: position 82,547,145 of record NC_138340.1, read on the forward strand.
TGTCTCCCTCTCTTTCTGTCCCTCCCCCGCTCATGCTCTGTCTCTGTCTCTCAAAAATAAATATACATTAAAAAACTTAAAATAATTTGTGACAATGATTTACTGTCTAGTTTCAGAATTGTGGGTTAGAGCAGGGGGATCAGCTACTCCATCAACAACACATTTCTGCATAGCATCATCTTACTAACAGCTCCAGTGCTCGGCACAGTGTGAGAGATAGTAATGAAACAACACATGCTATCTGGCCTTAAGAAACTCACAGCCAAGTTGGGGAGATTCATATACAAATACTTATAACACAAATTGGCAACTCCATGGTAAAGGTAGCAAGGGTACCCTCAACAAGGGTAGAGAGGAGGGGTGAATCATTGGGTTCAGGTGCGGACTCAGAGAGTGGTAAGGAAAAAGGAAGTTCATTCTGGGGAAGAGGGCACATAGTGTCCTAGGCTAAATGGCAGCTCCCTTGCTGAAAAAGTCATGGTGGTACACAGGGACCTATCAAATCCATGGAGGAAGAAGCAAAGAGAGATGTTTTGAAGTTGAGGTCCCTCCTGCCTTCAAAATTCTTGTTTCCCTCACTGAGATCCCTGATACAATAACTTTACCCAGATCCTCTAGATGGACCCTGAATATATAGGAACAACAGAAAAGTAATTGTCTCAGAGCATTCCTATCACTTTAACCCACAGTGAAGAATCCTGTTTTCCTGCCTTTAGAAACCCAGGCTTAGTATTAATTGCTGATTTTCCTTATCTCCTTCCTAGAAGTCCTGGATAAGCATGTTCTACTGTAACAAATCCATTTAGCTCAATGTTGTTCCTTCCTGGAGTGTGACAGTGTCCTTCGAAAGAGTTTTTCTTGGTCATCAGGGAGTGGAAATGTGGCAAAAACATGTGTTTGGTATTTTTTAAAAATTTGCAGAAAAATTAAGAAAAAACAGCATGACTCGTTTTCCTCTAAAAGTCTGTGGAATTTGCTTTCCAAAAATGAAAAGGTCTTCCCTGACATTCATAGCCAACTGAGTTGCAAGACCCAAAATCGAGCACCTGGTGTTTTAAGGATTGCATATTCCAAAAGTGCACTTTTCCCCTCTCAGCACCATTAGTCATTCTCTTGTGGTTGAATGGTTGAGTTACCCTATAGTTGGTAATAAGCAGACGGTCAGATGGGAGAATGGGAAGAGGAGCCCATCAATGGCTACTGGGAAGTCCAGCCAAACTCATGTTTCCAAGGGCAGAAAGCACCATACAGAAAGTATTTAACTATATGCCTGGATAGAAAGAAACACTTGTTAGCTATATTTTACCCTGTATGCTTTTATTTTGCACCAATTAAAATCTCATAGCCAAGTACTGAGAGTGAATTGGTAATCTAAAGAAACCTCATTTTATTAAGAACTGTAATTAGCTATAACTTGACTGTTCCATCCCAGAACATGAGGCTGGGTTAAAATGGTTTTTTGTTTGCAAAGATTTGGTGGGCTTATAGTACAGGACCGTTTCATGGTTGTATAACCTGTGCAGTCACACAGGTTCCATGCTCAAAAGGGCCTTGTGTTTAGTTTAACGTCTATTGTCATCATTTTGACATTCTTTTTTTTTTTTAAGTTTATTTATTTATTTTGAGAAAGAGAGAGAGAGAGAGGGGATAGGAGAAGGGCAGAGAGCGAGGGAGAAAGACCATTCCAAGCAGGCTCCACGTTGTCAGTGCAGAGCCCGACCTGGGACTCCATCTTACTAACCACGAAATCATGACCTGAGCTGAAATCAAGAGTCCGATGCTTAACTGACTGAGCCACCCAGACACCCCACCATCTTGACATTCTTAATAATGCTTGAATGAGGACTCCACATTTTCATTTTGCACTGGGCCCTGAAAATTATGTAGTTGATCTTATGTAGATACAACCATATCAGCCCATTGTTTTAATGTCTGCCCTGGAAGATGTAAATGAAAATATGTTATAGCTACCCAGGAAAATTATCACAAAGGTGGGTGGTAGGGGAGGAGCAAAAATAACTCCTTTTTCTTGTGGCTGCATTTCTTATCCCCATACATATCACTAGAAGAAGTAGTCCAGAGAATTTCTGTTAATTATACTGAAGATCCTTAATTCTTCACATTTTGATGCAAGAACCCTAAAGTATTACCTCAGTTCTGTTGTGGAAATTATCTTTATATAATTAGTCACTCATTATTTAGTCATCTACAGAGCAAATGTTCTTTATCTGTCTTTAAATAGACTTTAATAAACACCACCATATTTCAAGGAATTTGTGCTTTTGATGATTTATTTCCCTCATAATCTGGCAAAATGTCTAGACATTAGAATGACAGGAACCAAAGAAACTTCAGAATAGTTATGATACCCAAATCTATCATTGGCTAAGAGGGTAAGCATGTGCGGGAATGAGGAGCTGAACAGAATGGAAAAAGAGTTCCACTTTTAGATATTTAAATCTTAATTTTCTGTTGAGGTACTTTCCATTTTATGGACTATCTTAAAAGCTCACTTTTTACTTTGCTAATTTCTAGGTAGCTAGGATTTTCTTTTTGATCTGTTTTGGTCTGAAAGTTGCTATAAAAAAATTTGATCCCCTAAGTCAAATACCAACCCTATTCAGCATTTTTGTGTAAGCCCCTTCCTGGCCCCCCAAAACCCTGACAAAGAAACACATTCCACCACTCAGTAAAATCAACAACCCAGGAGTCTCTAGTCAAGGAGTAGACAGGGACCTTCTGTGTGGCTCAACTTGAATAATTTTAGTGAGTAAAACTGGATAGCTTTTAGCAAGTTTTTCTTACAAATAACCAAACAACAACCTGATATAGTAATAATGAAAAAGTTTAGAGAGTTACTAATATTAAAATATGATAAAGGGTTTCATTTCCTGCAAAGCATAAAAACAAGTTGTTTTACTCCTTTATAAAAACGGTCACAGGGTTGAGAGGCAGTATAACACTCTCATCCCAAACAAGCAACTTTCCCTGTCAAAGGGTTAGTCGCTGTCTTTATGACAAATTTAGTTCCTGAATAAGAGGTTCCTTTTATTTACGATTTAATTGTGGAGGCTTTATCAAGTCATTACCAGAAAATGCTGGATTATTCTATAAAATGAGAAAATCATATAAAAATGTCAAAACTCATATCATGATGTAAAAGGGACAAAATAATCAGAATAATTGTCTTCTAATGGATGGAGATGTCTTATAATTAAAACAATTTAAATAATACATGCACAAATTAAAACAAAAGAAAGGACAACCTAAATGCTTATAATGAAAAACCACAGTCTCCTGCCCTAATCCTCCAACACCCTCTCCAGTTCTGTGATCCAAAGGCAAACGTTTAAAATCTTTCAGGTGTTTCTTCTTCACACTTCTAAATTATATTCTTACATGGCTATTTCTTTCTTTTTTTTTTAAATTTTTTTTTAATGTTTATTTATTTTTGAGACAGAGAGAGACAGAGCATGAACGGGGGAGGGGCAGAGAGAGAGGGAGACACAGAATCGGAAGCAGGCTCCAGGCTCTGAGCCATCAGCCCAGAGCCCGACGCGGGGCTCGAACTCGCGGACCGCGAGATCGTGACCCGGGCTGAAGTCGGACGCTTAACCAACTGAGCCACCCAGGCGCCCCATTACATGGCTATTTCTTAATTTGTCAACTGGAGTCATATCTATTGACTTCCTATAATGCTAGAGGATTTGGCCTTCTTATCCAGTGGCCCACCTCCTCTCCTTATCCACGTACAGTTTTATCATTAGTTTCAGTTAAACCAGTTATCATTGCTGAAAGTCTCACCATGTAACTATTGCTCACCGTAGTGTACTGGGATTTCATTTCTTTTCTTGTACAGTTTGCCTCCCCTCCCACCCTGAATCAAGTTTCTGACTGTGTCATTCCCCCTGCCCCCACTTCTGCAATACCCTTTCTCTTTCCTCATTATCCCCCCCCAAAGCTGCTCAAGTCATCTGTTCAGTTGAGCCTGGGGTCGAGGGACCTCCTTCCCATAGGTAGGTAAGTTTGTCTCAAGTTCTGCTGCTCAGTGACACTCGGGGCTTTCCTGTTGTGCTCCAACATGGGATGCACAGTTCCATAAACCCTGGGACATCTTTTTTGACTCACTCTCTCATTTTGCTAGAAGATATCCTACAGTATCTTCCTAAGTAAACATGCATGGGAGAAAAATAATTTTTCAATATTTAATGTTTGAAAATGTCTTCATTTTTACCTTCTCAATTGATGGATTCTAACTAAAATTCTAGATTGTTATGAAATTAAAGATTGAAAAAAATCATTTTTCTTCAGAATTACAGGCATTACTCCACTGTTTTCTAGTATCCAGTGTTGCTACTGAGAAGTCTGAATCCATTAGGATTTTTTGTTTCCTTTATGTGATCTATTTATTTCACCTTTTCTTTTTGGAAATGTTTACGATTGTCCCGGTGATTTTTGGGTTCTAAAGTCCACATGAATGCATCATGCTGTGGTTCTTTTCAGTCTGGAGACTTGTTTTTTTTTAGTTTTGGGGTTGGGAACTTCCATTATAGTCTTTTTTTTTTTTTGATAACTTCCATTCTGTTCCTTTGGTCTCTCTTTCTGGAACTCTTATTGGCTGGCTATTGGTTTCCCAGATTGATCTGTCAGTTATCACTCCTCTCTTACTTTCTCTTTCTTTTTATCTTACTTGTGTGATTTCCTTTACTTTTCTTTTCAATCCTTCTATTGGATTAAAAAAATGTTTTTTAATGTTTATTTTTTGAGAGAGAGAGAGAGAGAGGATGAGTGAGTAAGGGGCAGAGAGAGAGGGAGACACAGAATCCGAAGCAGGCTCCAGGCTCTGAGCTGTCAGCACAGAGCCTGATGCAGAGCTCAAACTCATGAACTGTGACATCATGAGCTGAGCTGAAGTCAGATGCTTAACCAACTGAGCCACCCAGGTGCCCATCAACCATTCTATTGAATTTTTAATTTCAGTTATGATGTTTTCAATTTCTAATAATTCTTTCTTTAATCATAGTATTCTTTTTTTTATAACATTCCACTTTTATTATAAAATAAAAAATCACGAGGTTTTAATATCTATGTATGTAAGTGAGACATTTTTGAAACTTTCTTTTGTGCCCTCAATTATCTCCATTTCTTCTAGTATTCTTTCATTATTCTTGGTTTGCTTGTTTGTTTTTCCATTTTAAAAATGAGCATTTCATATCTGGAATTCACGGTTGTTGTGTTCCATTCTGTTCCAAGCTTTTTTTTTTTTAAGTTTGTTTATTTATTTAGAGAGAGACAGAGACAGCATGAAAGGAGGGGCACTGAAAGAGAGACACAGAGAATTCCAAGCAGGCTCTGCGCTGCCAGCACAGAGCCCAATGCAGGGCTCAAACTCCTGAAACCACGAGATCATGACCCAAGCTGAAACTGAGAGCAGACACTTAACTGAATGAGCTACTTCAACACCCCTCTATCCCAAGCTTTTTAAGTTTTGAGCTGCTCTGAATTTCTAAAGAAATAATATCTTTGCTGTCCATTTCTGTTTTTCAGTTTCCTCTCTCCTGCAAAATGTGTCGCCACTTTTTTGTCTGTAGAATATCTTCCCCACTCATGTTTGTTGCATTCTTGCTCATTTACTCCCATTTTATTGGTGTCTAAGAAATGGGAGGAGATAAGCATGTTACAATTTTACCACCATTAATTAGAAACTGGAAATATTTTTTGTAAATTTAAACCAGTTGTTGCCATCAGTATTTCAGTATACAGATAGAGATTTGGAATCTATTTGGAAAATAAAAAATGTCAACAATTTATGTGACCAAACTTTAAAAGTCCTGCTGTCTCCTGTATCCCTGACAGATAAAAATACAGAAACAAACAAACAAACAAAAACAACCAAACAAAGAAACAAACCTGCAACTTTTCTTTTCAAGAGTTCAGAAAATGTCATAAAATTACATTTCGTCAGCCCCAGGTATTGGGTTAAAAGTGTTCCATAAAACCACATTTTTTTTCCTCTGTATTTTTTGACTGCCTTTTGAGACTTCACACCCATTAGTGTACTTGGCTTTCAGTGATTTCTCAGCAGGCCCAGTAGAAATGGTTATAGTTACAAGCAGGTGTTGCTGACAAGTCATGTTTCTCATTTTTACAGATGCAGTGTATTCTATCTCTGCCATCTCCTTTTTCCTTTTATAGCTTCTGAAATTGTGTTTTGTAAAAAGTCACTTGGCTATCTTCACACGGTTTCCCTGTTACAATAGGTAAATGTCAAAAGCAATCAGGTACAGTATCAGCTTTTCATTGTATTCCCCTAAGCCCTCTGGTAGATAATAACTTCTTGCAATATTTTCTTAATGTAAACGGAAACAGATACTAACCCAGGCAAATGATCCCTCCTGAGCCAGCTGTCCTTTTCAATATGTTATCCAGAAGATTACATGAATATTTATTGGGTCTTCAGTTTCCCACAGAAGCCAAAGTTCCACTAACAGGGTATATCATGTTTTAACTTGAAATAATGCAATTTTGCATGACTGGATAAAAGTAAATATGAAAAGGCCCTCAAGCAAAGTGCTCCAGAGCTAGAAGATCTTGATCATATATATATTTTGCAAGCAACTTCAGTGTGACCTGTGAGTGGCCAAATAAATCATGCCAGAGTTTCCTTATTTGCAAAGGAACTGTCACTCATAGTCTTTCTTTCTTAGCCTTCTCTTTCTTATCCAAATACTGTAGACCTTAACTTCATTCAGATTTCTGCTTACATGCATTTTCTCTCATCCCTTGCTTTCTAAAGCATAGTGACTGTATGTGTTTTTGGTTTTACCAAGCAGACATATGTCTCCATAATTAATTTCACCTGAGATCATCATCATAAAATGAGTATTATTACTCTAACATGAGAAATGAGTGAGAAATGAAAAATGGAAGGCTAAAGAGCCTGAAAATGTATTTTGTTGTCCACAGTGAAATACCAATTACACGCTAGAGGGAAGAGACCAAGAGTGGAAAAACACATCACTGAAGAAGATATAAGGAAAGCACAAAAACACGTGAAAAGCCCTGCAACATCATTAGTCCTTAGGGAAGTAATGCAAATGCAAACCGAAATGAGACATCACCAGACACCTACTGGAATGGCTAAAATGGAAACAACAACAACAACGAGAAAGCCTGAAAATAAGCACTCACACAGGACGTAGACCATCTGGAACCCTCATAGAGGGGAATACAAAATGGTACAGCCACTTCGGAAACCACATGAACCAGCAAGCCCACTTTTCCGTGCTTACTCAAATGAAATGAAAACTATTCTCACACAAAAACCTAAGTGAAAAGTTTCATAGCAGTTTTATTCATAATCACCAAACAATAAACAATCTGAATATCTTTCAACAGGGGAATGGATAAACAAACTATGGAACATCTACACAAAGGAATATTTTTTTTCCAGGAACCAATGTGGAGGCATGAAGCAACATGGATGAATATAAACTGTACCATGCTGAGTGGGGGAAGCCAGACTCAAAAAGCTACCTAGGGCATGATTCCATTTATATGGGAAAAGGCAAAACTAGAACAGAAAACAAGTATGTGGTTGCCAGGGCTGGGAGTGGATGGAGGGGTTGACTTCACTGTGGCGGTTTATAACTAAACACATTTGCTAAAACCCACAGATTATAGCCTAAAAGGGGTAAAATTAACTATATCTGACTAAACCTTAAAAATGGGAGAAAGAGTAGGGTGCTGGGGTGGCTCAGCCAGGTTAAGCATCCGACTCTCAATTCTGGCTCAGGTCATGATCTCACAGTTTATGAGTTCCATCCCCGCACAGGGCTCTGTGCTGGCTGCTTGGGATTCTCTCTCTCCCTCTCTCTCCCTGGTTGTGCTCTCTCTCTCTCAAAATAAATAAATAAACTTAAAAAAAATTAATGTTTATTTATTTGCTTTTTTGATAGAGAGAGCACAAGTGGTGGAAGGACAGATAAAGAGAGACACCGAATCTGAAGCAGGCTCCAGGCTCTTAGATGTCAGCGCAGAGCCAGATGCGGGGCCCGAACCCACAAACGGAGAGATCATGACCTGAGCCGAAGTCAGACAGTTAACCAACCGAGCCACCCAGGTGCCCCTAAATAAATAAACTTTTTAAAAAATGGGGGAAAGAGTCAAAAAGCAGGGGGGAGGTGAAGAGAAGGTTTTGGATGGAAATGAATAGACGTAAGTAAAAAAGAACTGCTCTCAAATAAGTAGGAGGGAGATAGGAGGTAGCAAGGGGAGATTGGGGGGGGTGCTGCCTAAGAAGCCTTCAGAAAGGAAACACTGTCTAGTCTGCATTTTAAAGATGAATCGGACTTTTCCAGGTGGGCACCACAGTCCTAGGTGATGTGACCTGGCAAAGGCATTGGGCTGGTGGATTAGCAGGGTCTGTACTGGGGAATATGGACATGCCAATGAGCACAAACAGTGAGACCCAACAGAGGAAGGAAGGGACAGACTGCGAAAGGACTTATTGGTTATGCTGAGGGTTTGGAATTTATTTTACAGCCACATGAGAAGCCACCAATGGATCAGGAAAGGTAAGTGATATCATCCGACTAGTCATTTTAGACAGAATGCCATGGTAGCTGTGTGGAGGGTGGGTAGGAGGGTGTCAAGAAGGCTAGTGGCAGGGAGGGCACCTACAGGCCACTACAATGCTCCAGTGCATTACTGCGGTGTTTGATGTGCAGTCCAATGTGTGGCTACTAGCTGCATGGGACTATTTAAATGAATGGAATGGAAAAGGCAATTAAAAATTTAATTCCTGAGCCACACTAACCTTATTTCAAGTGCTCCACAGCCACATGAGGCTGGTGGCTGCAGTACTGTGTAGTGCAGCATAGAACATTGCCATCATCCAAGAAAGTTCTACTGCACAATCTAATCTAGAACCTCAACTAAGGCATTATCAGTGGTAGGCCAGAGGGCCTGATGTAACTAAGTTTTGCATCTGGAAAGCATTTTTGGGTAACAGCTCACCTTAGTCTCTCAAGAGTGGAAATGCAGTCATGCATAATTGCAGCTAAGACACAAACTTAGGTACCTGGGGGCATGCTTTAAATCTTGTAATCTTATATACTGTTAGTCTTCTGTTGTCCACTTAGCATGAGGGAGCATCAGTATCAGTGGCCAATGTGCTGCTATAGACTGGATATTTGTGTTCTCCTCAAATTTATGTGTTGCAACTTAATCCCCAAAGAGATGGTATTTGGAGGTGGGACCTTGGAAAGTGATCAGGTCACGAAAATCAAATCCTCATGAATGGTATTAGTACCCTTATAAAAGGGACCCCAGAGAGCTCCCTTGCCCCCCTTCTGCCATGTGGGATCACAGGAAGAAGATGACTGCTTATGATCCAGGAAGCTGGTCTTCACCAGATAGTGGATCTGCTGGTATCATGATACTGAACTTCCAGCCTCAAGAACTATGAGAAATAAATTTCTGTTGTTTATAAGCCGCCAGTCTATGGTGTTCTGCTATAAAAGCCTGAACAGACTAAGACACTTAGCAACCAGGTTTTATTGTGTTTTAATTTCATCAAGTATCTACAGGAAATGAGCTATTTTTCATCTTGCTGTTCATCTAGCAAGTCTGTAACACATTTGAATGAAGAATTCTAAGTCGGAATATTCTTCTATTTCATGTTATCTCAATTGTTCTGTGTCAGAGAACCATAAGGGCCCATCTTTTAAATGATGTGCTCTTCCTTGATTTCTGAAAGACCCTCCTTTCATGACAAATCCATATATATATATATACATCTTTATGATGAACAGCCTCTTAACAGAAGGTTTTGGGCACTTCACCCCTGAAAGCAGATGGGTTCATTGGTTGCCCAACATCTGGGCATATTTGTGAAACAAACCCTACAGAAATAAGATCTGGAAGAGATAAAACTGGAGAATTAAAATGGCAATAGCAGGCCCCACTATTTAGTAAATTTTCTTTAACACTGTACACCTTCGGAATGCCTAGTGATCATCACCCAGAAGAGGCTGACTAATTAGTCTCTAGAAGTGATTCCAAGCGAAATATTGGCAATAGTTCGGTTGGGAACAAACCCATCTTATAAAGCAAAATGGTAGTGAAATGAACAAATAAAAAAAGTATTTACCAGGATTTGGTGTGACAGAAATTAGTTTGGGTACAGGTACTCCCTGAGCCCTTGGTGAAAGGAGGGGATCAAAAAAAATGCTACTCATCCAAGACCAAATGGGAGAAATATCCCTTCACAACACTCTTTCAACATAGCTGAAAAATGGTGATAAATAACAATACTATGTTCACTTAACAACATGTTTTAACAGAATTGTGTATATGAAACCAGCTTTTCTTATGTGGCTGAGTGTTGGAAAAAAGAAGAAAAATAAAATTACAGAGAATTTAATTCATTGGGGCCCTGAATAGATTATAAAGAGAAAGTGCCTTCTTCAAAAGTGACCTGCAGCCTTGGAATTCATTTAAACCCCATGGAGAGTGATAGACATTTTGCACTGGTAGAGGGTGATCCTGTCCCTGAGGTCTGGGCTCTCTTCGTAGTTACGATCTACCTGCACTAACAAGGAACTGCAGGATATAAGCCCTGAAGAAACAGCTACTGTTTTGCCAGCTTTTAAGACAACCAAAAAGCTGAAGGTAAGAAGACATCCACACATCCACTTTCTGCTGCTGCCTGGAGAGTCCGGACACAATAATAAAAACTCTCCTGAAAAATGATTTCCTGGAGGGGAAAACTCATGATTTATGAGCTCCATTCAAACGATAAGAAAAATGGCCTGGTATTTAAAAAAATGCACTGCGAGCACTCACAGATTCTTTGATAGGTTGCATTGCTCCTCTATTTGAAAATAAATAAGAATGATGGTGTTTCTCTGTGGACTTACTCTTACAATTAAATGATCTTTAAATCTGTTAGTGCTAAGAGAGTGAAATCTTTATAATCGTCTTTCCATTTTAGTTAATAGATGCTTCAATGTTCAGATATCAGAGTACTCAGAATTTGACATAAAATCTTTTTGTGTTTGCTTGTCTGCCTCCTGGTAGGACCTACGCAGCTAGGTTTTAACTTGAGATCAAAAGTAGTCATGCTCAGGATTGAGACAATGAAGTTTGATCAATAAGTCCTATTCATCCTGGTTGTAGCTGGGTAAGATCCTCTAAAGAAGTAATGTGATTGAGAAGCTGTTCACTTGGAACTGAAATGGGTTGTTTGTTAATGACGATTGTGAAATGAATAACTAACCTGAAGGAATACTTTTTCCAAGGCGCTTGGGATGCCATCCAAACCCTCCTGTGTAGGACAATATAATTATCGCTAAGGTGGTGTTCGCACAAATGGATGGCGATTCCAGGAACAGCCAGTGCCAGGAGGAGGTAAATCAGAGAGCATGCTGAGGCTACAGCCTGGTCCTTCAGAGGACAAGGGCTTCACAACCCAGATGCTTGAGACTACAGGGGCTTCCCAGAGACACAGAGGCGGCTCCCTTGAGCCTGATTTCTTAGAGGGCTCTCTTATCTGAGACTTTGCCAGGCTCTGAGCTGGCTGTTGAATCATTTACTCAGGCTGAAAACAACTGATGGGAAACCTGTAGTCTGGGACATTGTTCTAGTTCCACTTTATTATAGTGTAATTTCTCATGCTGGGCAAGGACCAGCTTGCACACAATTTCTCCCCCTAAGTGATCCTCTGCTGCTTTGCCTGTTCTCAGAGATAGGTCTTGCTGCCTTGGAGGGACAGAGTGGCTAGGTTTAGGTGCAGGGAAAGTTAGAGCACATTCCCACTTTTATTTTGATGAGACAGCACTGGATTATTATTGGAGAATCCAATCCAATCCCTCCAACATAAATTACGTGACAAATCCTTGAAACACATGCTACCAGGAACTGTGAGAGATTCAAAGAAATGCCATCATTTCTTGCCCTTAAGGAACTTATAATCTGTTTAGGGAAAGCAAACCATGAACACATGAAAAATACAATGACAATATTAGATAGCTAATCACAGGCATAATAATAGAAAGGAAGTCAAGGAGTAGTGAACAATTAAAGAGTTTACAGGCAAAAATTCCAATTAAGAGTTAGAGAAAACACTTCAAGGAGAAGGGTAAGGGGTCAGGCAGAGTCTTAGTAAGACATTAAGTGTTTTTTGAGCTGCTTATGAGAGATGTTTACTATTTGGGCAGTAGTCTACCTCACAGGGTTACTATGAAATTAAACACAATGTAAGATTTTTAGCATGGTGCCTTGGAGAGAGTTTGATAACATTTATTATTGGTAAAGAGGAGCCGTCATTCCAAGTGGCAGCAGGGCAAAACATGGGCACTGGGATGGAAAAGCAAACGTTGTCTTTCAGGGGTAACTAAGCCAGCTTTGATGGAGTAGAATCACGAAGAGTTGTGGATAAATTGCGGTTGTGTCCATGTCATGTAGGGTCTTGGATGTAAGAACAGTGTGTTGGAACTTTACCTTGTAGATATTTCTATCATGGGTGTTATGATCAGGGCCATGTTATAGGAAGACTGGACTGTCCATCACAAGTGACATCTTTGTTGATGCATCCCTTCCTACCTTAGCCTCCTGACTACCTCCTAAAGTGTTAAGTAAATCACACTAATAAATGAGATCGATTTGAATTAAAACATATGTACATCAGTACAGACTATGAAGACATCTTATCTTTTTTGTATATGTAGATTTTTTATAATATTGTGAAGACATTTGCTTATCTTATGGTCTCATGAGTTCTATTTAGAAGCCAGATATTTGGAGGAAAACTGGCATTTTATGTGGTGTCCCAAATTGCCCCCCTCCACCATATTTCTTCTGTTACAGCAGCACTCATGTTAACGGTGTGGGTGACACCATTACGCCTCCTGAGTGAGCTGTCGTCGGCATCAAGCTCCAGGTGAAAGCACTGTGTCACTGAAGGAACCCAAAGCAGAGGGTTCATTTAAGGATTAGGCGAATGCAGTGTTATATTTTACAATGCTGATTAAGAACTATGAAGGGAAATTTGCCTTGCAAAACAATGAGAAATAGAGGAATGAGGCTCATTTTCTAATTCCCATGTTCAACTGCATGGGTAGGACTTAAGAAACTTTGCAGCAGTGACTCTTAGGGCTGGAACATTGGTTGGTCAACACTTACGGTGATTTAGAGAGGGTCAAGGTCCTAACGTTGGCAAGAGTCCCACAAGGTACCTGTGCTTTTAAGGCGATCCATTGAACATGGGGCGCCTGGGTGGCTCAGTCAGTTCAGCATCTGACTCTTGGTTTCAGCTCTGGTCATGATCTCACGGTTCGAGAGTTCGAGCCCCCACATCGGGCTCTGTGCTGACAGCCCTCTCCCTCTCTCTCTGCCTCTCTCCAGCACTCTCTCTCTCTCTCTCAAAATAAATAAATGCACTTAAAGGAAAATAAGATGATCAATGAACAGACCTCAATATGGAGGTGTGAAGAAGATCCACTGCTATAACCTAAACCAATAAAATATAAGACAAGGCACTTATCAGTTACTGATATTTAGAGACTTCATTTAGGGCAAGGCTTTGTAACCAAAGGGTATTACAAGAAGTGTGCCACATTACTCTCGAGGATAGTAGGGTAAACTGTGGGGTAGAGCTGCCTGGGGGCCTCCAGCAGCCTATGACCCAGCAATAGCACTGCTAGGAATTCACCCAAGGGACACAGTAGTGCTGATGCATAGGGGCACTTGTACCCCAATGTTTATAGCAGCACTTTCAACAATAGCCAAATTATGGAAAGAGCCTAAATGTCCATCCACTGATGAATGGATAAAGAAATTGTGGTTTATGTACACAATGGAATACTACGTGGCAATGAGAAAGAACGAAATATGGCCCTTTGTAGCAACATGGATGGAACTGGAGAGTGTTATGCTAAGTGAAATAAGTCATACAGAGAAATACAGATACCAAATGTTTTCACTCTTATGTGGATCCTGAGAAACTTAACAGAAGACCATGGGGGAGGAGAAGGAAAAAAAAAGTTAGAGAAGGAGGGAGCCAAACCATAAGAGACTCTTGAAAATTGAGAACAATCTGAGGGTTGATGGGGGTGGGAGGGAGTGGAGGGTGGGTGATGGGTATTGAGGAGGGCACCTGTTGGGATGAGCGCTGGGTGTTGTACGGAAACCAATTTGACAATAAATTTCATATTAAAAAAAATAAATAAAATGATAGCCTGTGCCAATGAAAAATACGATCCAGGCCTCAGTTTTACCCAAGGCTTTTTACACAAGAGCTTTCTGCACAGAGCCTGACTCGGGGCTCCGGCCCACAAAACCATGAGATCATGACCTGAGCTGAAGTCGGACGCTTAACCGACTGAGCCACCCAGGCGCCCTGGCTTTTGGTTTTAATTTGTACTTCCCTAAGTTCAAATGACTATTCAGTGGCTGCATGGTCTGTGGGATGAGTTTTGGTGGGAAAAATCCCAAACCGTTTCACTGCTTTGTTCACTTTTATTTCACCGTTTTTAGGAAACTATGCTTTAAAATGTCATAAGACACCCGCTAGGTAAGCCTTTGCATTTCTAGAAAAAATTTTAAACTCCAAACCCTATGGATATCATCAAAGATACTGAGAAAAATTATCAGGGCGTTTTACCAAAGATAACGAACTCGTTCTAGAATGTCAGATTGCAGTGGGCCTTAGGGAAAGTTAACAATGACCATGTCTGTACTCCAACCTGTGCCAGAGAATGCACACATGTGGAAACAAAGATTTTTCGCGCCGGCACAGAGCTGAAAGATTGTTCATTAGCCGGCAGTATGCTAACGGGTGATATGCTTGCATTTTTTTTTTTTTTTCTTTTGACTCTTCCATAGGCCAAGAGTGGCTTGAAGGGTGTGCAGAGCTTTCTGATGTACAAAGTAAGGCCAATGGCCAGGTGTGTGTGTGTGTGTGGAAAGGGGCTCCTGGCTCATCCTCCTAGGATGGGAACTCTGGCCTGCTTGGGGAGGGGGGTGGCTCTCTGAGGGCCCTAGCCTTTACTAGCCACTTACCTTGCAACAGTGTCTGCCTATGACCCAGCACTTTGGGACAGGTAAGAGCACCCCCATGCTCCCAGAATTATCACGAAATCCTCCCCTCATTGTGAGTCTTCATCCATTCATCTTGCCTTTCTCATGCACCCCAATATTTGGTGCCCACTTCATATTCACCCTCCACTAGAAAGGTCCAGCACTTGATTCTGTAGCCCCTGAGGCCCCACCCCCACCCCCAAAGAAAACAGAGTCCCTGCTGTTAGGACAATACCAATGAAGGCAGGAAGGGCCATGATGACCGTGCCCCTACTGTGACTGCTTGGATTGTTGCTGTGGCTGCTGTCCTGAATATGTTCTCCCTCTCAGCTTGTCATTGGCCTGCATCTAAATTCATAAATTCTCTCAACAAGCTGCCCACCTCTCTCACTGATGTGGAAGCTGCCTGTGTACGTCTACCCCATAAATGCCAACATAACTTTCCTGAACAGCAGGAGACTGAGGGTTTACTTTGATTTTATCATTTGTGCCAAAGCCCTTCTTGGGAACCTCTGGTAGGAAAGCAGGTTTGGGGAAAGTAGCAGGAAGCATGTACAAAGACAGGTGATAGCTCTTCAGTGAAACCTGGATGTCAGGGCTCAGCCTTGGGCTGGGAAGCCCCAACCTGTCAACCCCAGTGCAGATGACCACAGGGGTATCTTCACAGAGCAAGCACTTGCTCCGCTTGGAGTCAGACAGTGACCTGAGTCTCCTGTATCCTGTGCACACAGACCTCAGTGAGAGTCACAACAGAGCTAGACAAAGGCAGGAAATGCCTTGAACTTCCCAAATATACCAAAGTCTCCAGTTTTTGAGAAGTTTCTAACATGGTTTCCAATATTCCATGTTTATCAATAACATGGCAACAAACATCTTTGTATACAAATATTTGTTAGAGTCTTTTAAAGAATTTAAAATTCAATTGCCTGTTACAGATTACTGTCCCAGGCTCTGGTCTGCAAACCATTTTGTTTTCTTGGTTCCAATTTTAGGGTCTGAAAAAAAAGTACTTAATATTTTGGACAATGGGACAAGATGCTCAGGAAATTTGCTTATTCCCGCTTTAAATCAGGAAGGATATTGCTGGACCTCAGATAGAGGCTTCTAGGTTCTATCTCCTTCCAAGCAATGTTTGGCCTCCTGGGTCATTGGCTTTGGAAGGAAATGGCATTCCTTAATTACATTAACTAATATAAAGGAAATTTCTTCTTAAATTTTGGGGAACAATATTTTGGAAAAAAGAAATGTGGGCCAGACTAAAGGCCAGGGAATAAATAATCCAGGAACCCTACTTCCCAAGTTCTCAACTGGTTGAACATCCAGCATCCAGAAAGTAACTCTTTTTTCCACCTTCAGGGTGGTGAAATTTACATTTGTTTTCTCCATCTCTCCTGTCTTCTCTGATAAATTCAATAGAGACATCATATTTGTAGGAGATTGTAAAAGGCACAGCTTCGGGCCTGAATTTTGTTGTTTCCCATGACGTTTCTAGTTTATTGGCTAGAGAATTCTGGGGACATTTCCAGCCTGAAGCCTCAGCAAAAAAAGGGCATACTCAGCTGGATTGGTGTGGCTTCCGCTGCTTCAATCCCAACCCCCAACCCCCAACCCAGGCTGCAGGGTGGCTGGGGGAGAAGACTGTGCTCCCAGAAGGTCAGCACGTGGGGATGAGGAGCTGGACCTCAGAGCTGTTCATTGGCTGCTCATATCTAGCTGTTCTGGGAGAGTGGGGGTGCTGACTCATGTCTGATGGAACAGACAGCCCATGTGAGTTCTGAGCAGCTAATGGAATGGAAAGATGACAGAGGTCTAGACAGCAACAGTGACATACTTAGTGCTTATTCTGAGCCAGGGCTGGTCTGAGCACTTCCATGTACTAATTCATTTAACATTCAGAGCAGCCCATCAGCATGGGGACTAACATTATCTTCTCTTTACTGCCAAGGAAACTGTGGCCCAAAGGGTCATGTAACTTCCTCAAGGTCACACAGGTGGGCATTGATGAAGCCAGGTTTTGAATCCAGGCATATACTTTAGGTGGTTCACCTCTCAACGGCATAACAAAACAGCACTCTGTCTGCCAATGAAAAAGGCTCAGGAGCCATGAGAAAAACCATGATCATGTTCCTGGTCCTTGGGCTCAGGTAAGACACGAAGAGAGAAGTGACCCAAGCCCCATGATTGATTGTGACTCTTGAGTACCTGATCGTATCATGCTCTCCAGACTCATAGAGCCAAGGACCCTTGATATTCTGACAATGATATGTGACATGAGGGTGGCTCTTTACTATTCATGAGGCATTTAGCATTTCTGTTCAAAATTAGACCTCAAAATTGTAACAGAAGTTAAGTATGAAGCAGATGAAGCAGCATTAGGTCCAGAAAGCTTTCAGGTGCATGCTGCAAATTATATATTGTAAACGCTGCAGGCCATCAGTGTAATAACTGCTCTTCCCACAGAACATGGGGGCAACTTGCATTTCAAACTCTTTAAATTGAAAGAAATAAATATGTGAGAAAAGAAGCCAGGAAGCATTATGAATATATTTCCACTCTCTAGGGTGATATAAAATAATATACCATTTTGAAAATGGTTAGAATTATTCTTTTGAGGTCAGTCTAATGTCACTTGGTAGGAGGAAAAATTCACATTAATTTTAAGCACTTGTACCTGTTGTTTTCCAAATCTACCTATGCATGGGTTTATTTGCAATAGAAAAAGCATTTGTGGTTTCTCTATGTAATGAGTGCATGTGTGTGCACACACACATGCACACACACACACACACACACACACTTCCCTCTACATTTAGCAATAATGCTGTCACACTTCGAATAAAGCTGAGACCTTAAATACACGTTTAACACTTTAACTGTGGTGGTACACTTTTTATTTTTATTCCAGTCCTTTAGGTTTCCTTCCCCAGTAAACAATCTGACTGACTGGAATAGCTACAAAAGCTCTCTGTGAACATTTTCCCCAAGTATAAATTATTAGAACGCTGTTTATATAATTCACGAAAATCTTTAGTCTTATGTCCTTTTAATCTTGGTGAATCTATTGTACTGACAGTATCCTGTTTTACTCTCTGCTTAAAGATTGGATTTATTTCTTCATCTTGTCATGAAGGGAAAGAGAAATAAAATTGCACTTTCAAATGTATATAATTTAGCTTCTGCAACATATTCGCTGAGGTTCAACACTTTTATAGTTTTCACTCCTGAATTTGTCAAAGGTAATTGTTTCTATTCAGTCCTGGTGGTGTTTTGATAACATTAACTTTATCATATAAAGTTCTTATCCATTCTCGGGGTGCATGGGGGGCTCAGTCGGTTAAGGGTCCAACTTAGGCTCAGGTCACCATCTTGCAGTCCATGAGTTCGAGCTCCACGTCAGACTCTGTGCTGACAGCTCGGAGCCTGGAGCCTGCTTTGAATTCTGTGTCTCCCTCTATTTCTGCCCCTCCTTTACTTGTGCTCTCTCTTTCTCTCTCTCAAAAATAAGTAAACATTAAAAAAAAGAAAGTTCTTATTCATTCTCAATGATTTAATTTTTTGAGTATTGTTTGACAACTCCCCCTCCCCCATGTGCTGGAAACAACCACAGTTTGTAAGAATTTTAAGACTGCAACATGATTCAATTATTTTTTGTCTAAATGCTCTTAGTTTTGGTATTTCTATGTATAATATTTTGGACTAAATCACTTCAATATGAAAAAGAAGCAAATTTTCCTATTGTTTCTTCTGTCCTATCACCTGCCAGTGGCCGAGTGACTTCTGGAATGTGTTGCTAAAAGGAAAACCACCAAGAAGACTGAGAATCTATAAGATGACTGATTGCAAGAGAAATACAACCTCTGACTGTCACCTGTTGTACAGACCCACAGATTTGGAGGAACCCCAGGTGAAGTCACGTACAACTCCCTTTTCCACTGCTACTACCCTAGGAGAAGGTTCCAGTATCTCTGCACCCACAGGGCTGTTTACATGACCTTCTAACTGTGTCTCATGCTTTCACTCTTGCTCTCTTCCCCTGATTTCATTTTGCACAAAAGCAGACTTAAAAAATATAAATCGGATTCCTGTCCATTGCTTAACCCCCTCCAGGGTTCCCATGACTTGGGTTACAATCCAGACTTCTTCCCATGGGCATGTGAAGCCCTGTGCAGCCTGGCTCCTGTCTTGGTCTCATGCCGTGCTCCCCTGTCCACTCCATCACAGCCACACTGGACTTCTACAGAGTTCTGGAATGCTGAACTCCTTCTAACCTCAAGGCTCCCTCCTGGACTGCTTTCCTCACAGATCTTTTGCATATCTAATTTCATCCTATCAAACAGGAGGCAGCTCCCTTCCCCTCACACCAACATCCCACACCACTTGGTTTGACTTTCTTCCCAGTTTAAAATGAATGAATGAGGGTTTTTATGGGAGTTGTGGGGTCAGGGGAACATCAGGTATGATCTTGTATTCTTCCTGAGCCAAAGGTTCAGCAATGTTTGGCTAATCATGTGTTAAGATGCCTTATTTGTGCTCACAGCCTGTAACTTTCCCACTGCACAAGACGCCTATGACAGTCCTCTGATCTGCACGTCCAGTATCCCCACCACCAGAACAAACAAACACAACACCCTCTGTACAAAGGCAAGTGAAGCCATCACTCACTGATAGTGGATCCGGACTCAGGTCTGTTCAGGGAGCTGATGATGACAAAGCCGAAGCCTTCGTTCTCTTTGCGGTGAATCACCACATCACTGGTCTGCAGGCTGTGGGAGGCGAAGCCTTCAGGCGGAGAGGCATTTCCACTGGGGGCGGCATGGTTGCTGTTGGTGTAGGCTGCGTAGTCACTGCGTGGAGAGCTGTGGTGGGTTGATACGGAGCCTGGACTCCTCCCGTTCTCTGGGCAGGGCTCCCCTGCAATACACATTGTACCCAAGTACTCGGTTATTTCACAAGGGTCTTGGAGAGTGCCTCTGCTATACTAGGTACAGTTCTAGACATTAGCATTGTTACAAGACTGGTTGGTTGATTGCCTTCTAGCCCCAAGAGTGCAGGGCATGTGAAGGGCTACAAACTTAGCTACAAACCTAGCTGTGGAGCACCCAGTCTAAGCCCCATTCCACCCTTGACAGCAAACACAGCTAACCCCCTCACTGGCTTCCTTTGTGCTGCTTGTAGTTTATATCTTCCTCTTGTTAAATCTGCAACCCTCCAAGACAATGCCTGGTTTTATATATTAAGGTTCTTAGTTGCATAATAATAACTGATCAAAGAAGATTATACAACAAGTGGACAGTATTTTAAACTGAAGTATGCATAAGAATTACTTAAAGAACTTGTAACAACTGTGCATCTTCAGGGTCCACCTGTGGAAAGTGTTTTCAGTAAATTTAGGAAGATTAGGCACAGGAATCCAGATGAGGCTTCCAAGCCACCATTGAGTAAAGCTGCTGTAGGATATGGTAAGTGGGGCTTACAGCCCAGGATGTCCATGTAAAGGAACCCATCATAATTTTACTAAAGAGCCACGGTTTTATTTAATTTTGTGATACTCTGTTAGCCTGTAAGTGTTAATTCACTCCGTGCAGGTGGGAAACATCCTTCTTAAAGGGTCCTTCCCATACTTCACTTGCTCTAGGATCAATGTAACGATGATGTTAGGATGAGGGACAATGAATTTTGAATTTCTCAGGGAGGTGCTGGCGACGTTGTTCATTTATATTCTGTAGATACACTATTATCAGGCAGATAAACCAAACCAATATTTCCATGAGAAAACAAGCTTATTTACAGGGAGAAATGATGGAAAGTTGGAAGCCAAGAGAACCTACTTTTTAAAAATGAAAGTTCATCTGTCATCCAGAAAGAATTTTGTCATTTTAATTTAAGACCTAGGATTTGGTATTCTGACGAAAACAACCGAAGAAGGTACTTAGAATTTTGTAATTAGAAATAGGATGGTTTCATCCCCATCTTACAATTTGATTAGTGTGCTCAAAAGATGTTTACAGAACAGAGAAATAGTAAGAAGGAAAGTAATCACAATTAATGATTCCTTTTTGGATCTCTAGATATGGTTTCCGTCTTAGGACTCTGGTAGGTGTCTCATATGGCAAGTTAAAAATAATAAGCAATAGTTCCAGTGAAGGCTTTTAACTTCATAAGCTGTGATTCCATTCTGAAAAGAAAAATAATTTCATTTCAAAAATCAAAATCACTTCAAAAATCAGGGAGAAGGAACACAGACTCTAAGAGATTTTTCGTTATACTGTAAAGAAAAAGGAGCTGCCTTTTTCATATACTCAGATTAAAAACAGCCTTACAAAAATGCATTCATTTCTTGTTTGTATTTGCAGAATGATTAAGACCTAGGCTGCTGCTTATTACCATTTGATATATTTGAATTTTTCTGTAAGATTTAATTAATCAGGTTTTAATTAAAGAAAACAAATGGATACTTTACATCTGGAAGAAATGTACTGAGGTGATAAAAGAACGAAATGTCAACATCAAAGTCTTTCCCTCTTTTCTACCAGAATTTAAAAGTGCCTGTAAGATGTACCCTCCCCACCAGAAAATATCATCCAAAGACAAGCTGTTATTGTCTTGGTAAAGCACATGTCCTTTATCAGTCCTTGTGCAAGTTGGAAATAAAGTGATTAGAGATAGTCAGGAAGAAGAAAAACAATTATTAGGCTGCAACATTAAATTGAAAATCTCCTCGAGTTATTGGACCAAATCAGTAACTAAATGTCATAGGCAGTGACAAAAGAGATCTCATTTTCTGGCTGTCATATTTTTAGGGGGTTGAGGGCTGTACTTGTCAGGAGAGCAGCAACGAAGGAAAATGATCTGTCTTTGTAGTAAGTGGCTGGGAGTGGCTCTGCCATAGGGTCTAGAAGAACATTATGCACTAAGTCTGCATGACGGTCCCTGAGTAAGTGAAAGGGCCAATCCATTAATAGAATACGGTTCTATTGCTTTTGGACTTCTCTTTCAAACTCTAAAACAAAGTTCTTTGTCTTTAACAACATGAGCACATTTAAAGTCAGGGAGTTAAGAAGATTTCCAATGGTAGATTTTGAAGGATAGAATTGATTCTGTGTTATTTTTCTACTCAGCTGGTTCTAGATCCAAATGAGACTGTCTTCTTGCCAACAATCCTTTCTGGTATAGGGCATGGATAGCATTGTTTTAGAATAATACAGTGAATGTCACAAAGTGACCAAATACCATGTGCATTTTTTTTTTTAATTCACTCACTTCCAGCATCTCTGACTCATCCTTCTGGCCCCCACACAAATGGGTATACAGAATTCAGTCAATTAGTATCTACTCAAGCCAAATAATTAATTTTTAGCTTGAGCTTTGGTCATACTGGAAATCATCACTGAGCTGACTGGAAGAGGTCCCCATTTGGGAAGGCAGCAATTGTTGGCAACGTCTTCCAGGTGAGGCAGTTTCCATGAGAACAGTCAACTGCTGGCCAGGGACTGCTCCTGGCCCCCAGACCCATCTGTTATTTGGGTTCAGTGCTGGTCTATCCTTTGCTTAGTAATTGTTAAAACTGGTTGCCAATGTTTTCAAAACGAGAGATTTTTACAGAAATACAGATTTCTGGTTTCTCTTGAAATATCTAATAATTATCAGCTAGCGCTGGGTAGTGGTGGCTGCCTTCACAGGGTCTGCGTTTGCAAGTTGCCCCAGTGCCGACCACCTCCCCCGTACCCCCCAGTGTCTCCTGAAGATTCCTGAGTTACTCATTTACTCGTAGAGTGAGGAGTATGCAGAGCCAAAGGGACTTGTTCAACTGGAGCCCTTGTTTCCCTTCCAGATCACACTCTGGGTACCAGGACTCTAGGGTTCTGTAACCAATTGACCTTGTCTGATTCCAGAATGTGCCTGGGCCTCTTCTCAGGACCTCAGAAGGATGGCAGCACTGTACACGTCTTGTCTTGTCTTGTCTTGTCTTGTCTTGTCTTGTCTTGTCTTGTCTTGAAATGTGGCTGAGGCATGGGGTATGCTTGCACAGGCTGGAGTGTCCCCATGTATGTGTACCCTATGGGGCCTGCTGGAGCAGGGGGGCTGTGCCCTGTCAATGCTAGGGGTGGGCCTGCCTGCAGACATTTCAGTTTGTGCACTCCTCCTCTATACTCTTCAAAGCAGACAACTTATTTAAACGGTGACATGCTCATAGACAAAGAAGAAGCAAATGCATTTAGAATTCACAAAAAGTGTAGTAACCATGACCGGGGAATCCATTGGCATCCTAAACAATGGCTAAACTTTTCACCCAGCTTCCAAGGAAACCTTCCTTTTCTCGGCATTAAGCCAAACATTAGACTTTGCCTTGGATGTTAGAGAAAAGAGACTGATGGATAGCTTTAAGACGGACTCTAACATGTTTTGATTAAGTCATAAAACGTTCTTTCACATCAATTCTAGAGTGACACGTTAGGAAATTCCTCAGAGACACCCTTCTCTCAGACGAATAATGTGTATTCAAAATAATTTGTCATTAGGTTGAACGTCTCAAAGCGGAGCTACTAAACATATAAATATTTGTACTTCCAGTGTAATAAAGCCACTCTTCTACTATCCTTGGAAAAAAACACAACAGCTAAACACCGGAGCTGGTGGCATAGACAAGATATCTTTCAAAACTAGTTTAAAGTGCAAGATCTGTGGTATAA
The DNA here is from genome assembly GCF_046562875.1 of Panthera onca. Lineage (NCBI taxonomy): Eukaryota > Metazoa > Chordata > Mammalia > Carnivora > Felidae > Panthera > Panthera onca. The sequence goes on from NC_138340.1 coordinate 82,570,916, forward strand.
TTATCTGGTAAATAAAACTGGATGCATTACTGGATGTTTCTTCATTTACTCCACAATTTCTCCTTTTTGAGGATCTAGCTCATTGAAAACTCTGCCTTTCTATCTTTCGTGTGTACACTTTAAATATATTTTAATATGTGCTGCAGGTTTTTTGTTACTTTAATTTCTGGCCAATGTCATTAACCAGTTGGTGTCTCTCCAAATAGATGTGGTTTTCTCTTGAGCGTGAACTTGGAGCCAGTGTCCGGCATCTTCTGAGGAGGGGCAGGACATTTGTATAAGCCGAGGCAAGCATAACGCTAAAGGCTTTAACCCTTATGACCTCTCCTCTTCCTAGACCCTGATACCTCCACTCTCTTTAGGCAGGAAGGGAAAAATCCGCCCCTCTTCTCATTCACTCATCTGTCTCTTCACAAGCTGATTGCTCACTTCCCTTCAGCTCTGAAGGGAAAGCCAGGCTTGCACCTCCCACTGCTTTTGCTTAGGAAAGCATAATAATAATGATAACAGCCCTTGAAAAGGCATCTCCACTGTCATATCCATTTGTAGCTGTCCCTTCTTGCTGTTGGAGAAACAACAGCTCTGAGGAAAGGCTGTCTTCCTATGCTTTTAAAAAATCTGTTCCAACCTATTTCTAGGCGTTTACTTTACTATCAGAGTATCCTTTCCTGAACTTAATCATTTTCAATACTGATGAAGCTTTCAAGGAAGAGTGAGCCAAATTAACTTGCAAACTCTCCTGGTGTGAATGAACAGTCTGCAGCAGAGCATTTTCAAAAATTAAATGCACTTGAAATGCACTCGAAAGCCTAATGAGTAGAGTTGGTAAGAACTGCAGCAAGGAGCATCTTCACAAAAGTCACATGATCTGCAAATTGCAAGAATACATTTTTGCAGCATTTGGCATACACTCCAATAGCTTGGGTTGATTAGAACAAAATTTAATTTGCCACAATCAGCTGGTGGCAAGGGGAGCATGAAATTATGTTGGTGCATCAGTTTTGCACTTTGCAGTATATTTCCTTGTAAATCAGGTATCTTTTAAATTTATCTTTGGGTCACAGAACATATAGCTCAGCAAACTTTTTATTAAAAATCACTCTTAGTGAGAGAGACAGTTAAATGTTAACCAAGCAAACACTGTCATCCTCCTGGCATCTTGCCCAAGGATACGGCATAATTCAAGGTGTTTTACTTCTTTGGGTCAAGTGGTATGCCATGAATTTCTGAAGATGAATGTCATTTCGTAGCAAAACTTCCATACCATACAAGATATATAGCAGTCTCTACTGGTGAGGGCTGACAATTCTTCTGACTTGCCCTTTTAAATGATTGCCCTTGATCAAAGTCTAGTTTTTAGAAGACTCGAATAGAAACGGGGACTTTTAGTTCAATTACTGTCTTATCTTCCCTAGTCATTCACAGCTTGTGATTAGTTGGTGTCCCCCCACCACTTTTTAAAATTCAGATGTGTTATAGTAATAACACATATGGAAGACTCCTTATGTTACCGAGTGCCATTTGCTAAAGGTTGGTCTCGCGTCTTTGAATTCACTGGGGGTGGGCTGGGTGGGGGCCTGAGGTGGCAACAAGCACTGGCTAGGGAGCTAAGAGCCTCTGCATTATCACTGACTCGCTGAAGACTTCGGGGAAGCTACTGAACCTCTGGGCCTCGGTTTCCTCATCTGTAAACATGAGTGAGCTCACGCCACTCAGGTCCCTCCTAATCTCTCTGAGGAGGGCCAAGGGGCTGAGCAGAGAGGCCGGTGGCCACGAGAGCAGAAGGTGACAGAACATCGTCGGTGCTGTTCCTCTTGCAATTCACAGGACAAAGCACAGGCAATTTGGGACCCCATTCCCAACAGTACTGAGTGCTTAGATTACAAAAAATAGTTGATGTTTGTAACAGACATATTCATAAAAATATAAATCTTTTTTGGGGGGACTGAGATGGTGGAGAGAGATGAACTGAATCCTGTTATGAGTGTGAAGAGTGACTGTTGAAAGTTAAGTCTTTGGTGTGTTCTTTTATGAAGCTGAGACATGGTTGTAAAGGGAATAACTGCTTCTGATTGATCGGTTTCATAAGTTTGGAATTAAATGAATTGCGTTTTCTAAGAGTGACGTACCACTGTATTTTTGTCATAGTTTTATTGTTACCTTTTATCAGGCTCTACAACGGAGGCTAATTTTCCATCCTAGTTGCCTTATTATGGTATCAAAATGCTGTGGTTCTTCGTTTGTAAACACAATGAGGAACATTTTCAAAAGCTGTGTTTTTTCACTGCTGTAATGTTCCTTTCATAACGAGCATCCACCAAAGAGCAAAGAGCATACACATCTCAAATTAGCCCCAGGCTTTGCTAGAAATTTTTAATGACTACACTGAAAACATAGGCTTGAAAGACTGCTTGGAATTATACTACTGGGGTGAAAATCTGCACTTTCAAAATCACAGTTACATTTGGAATATCTAGGGTGACTTTTTTCCGTGTGTAAAATAGACACTGACTTAAAATTTGGTTTCAAGTGTCCTTACCCTGTCCCACAAAAGCATTTCAGCACCTAATCCCCAACCCTAACCGCTGGCTTTAGTCACACACCTCCACATAGCACCTTCCTTCTCACAGTGAGGTTGACCTGCCCGTTCCGAGCTGCATGGTGCATAAGGTCGATGACATAGCGGTGGGTCTTGCCAGCCACTGGAATCCCGTCGACATAGACCAGCTCGTCTCCTGGGTGTAGGCGGCCGTCTCTGTCGGCTGAACCCATGGCAATGACAGCGCCAATCAAAATCTAGAGACGCGGTGAGAAGGGAAGGATATTTACATTTCAACTTTTCCTCCCATATCTATGTATATATAATTTCTTTATGTAAATACATAGTAATAATAGACAATAGATGATAGTAACTGATAGTAATTATAGTAATAGGTAATAATATCATTTATAGATCTAATTTCTTTATATATATGTACAACTTGGTGTAAAGTTTTATTTCCACCTTCTACCCCTTACTCCAAACCTGAGCATGTACTTGAAAACTGAAAAATGAGGGGCTGCAGGTTTTCTTTCTTATTCTTCCAGTTTGCTAACTCCTTCTAGAGAAATTAACATTTTGAACTTGCTGCATTTGCTTCCTGGCCCACTAGTCATCACCCTTAAGGAAAATTCTAACCCCAAATAACCCGATGTTATTAGCTACCGTTCATGAAACAAGTTGGGGATTGAATCTTGGTTCCACTTCTTATTTGTGTGGCCTTGGGCAAGTCTTAACCTCTGTGAGCCTCAGTTTCTTCACATGCAAAATGGGGAAGTAAAGTAATGGGGGCTACTTTACAGAGTTGTTGGGAGAATTGAATGAAATGATGCACATGACGCATTTAACTTTGCTTGAGGCAGATACTGAGTGCTCCAAAAATGTCAGGGAAACTAGCTGCTTGTGCATATTATGAAACTGATACAGGTTCAAAATGTTTTTGTTTTTTGCTTTGCTTTGAAAGGCTGGAGATAAGGGGAAAATAAAATAAAAACAAAGCAAAACTCGTAGTTGGCTTTTCTGGCCATTTGATTTTAGAAAAGTCTCAGTCAAACCTCCTCCCAGTTTTTGCTCCATTCCTTTGAATACTTCCTTAGAGCATTGTCCCCTGCACAAAGAACACCCCGGGTTCTGCCTGTCACTGGAAATACTTCTGATGTTTAGGTGACTATCATACCCGGAAAGGGGGAGGTACATATCTGGGAAACGTGTGAATTGTAATTCCCTGAACGAGTAATCATAATAAAAGGCATAACATAAGGTTTCCCTCTTCCCATTTGAAACATTTAGGTTAGTATCCATCAGCAAGGCTTTATTTTCTCTGTCATTGAAAAGGCATAGTACTAAATATTTTAGTTTTGCTATTTAACCTACAGATAAATTTTCCAATACATGGACAATGGACATCCTTTTTCTTTTTCCAAGTGGCTTACCCATACAGCTCTGAAGGCAGTTGTTACCCTTAGCCTGATAATATTACAGAGACTGTAGTCTAAGTTTTATTTTAAGTCTTTATAAAATGATCCCTTGCTCATAGACTATTTCTTTCAGGCACAATGATTTCTTCCAAATTGCTGATCTGTGGATCCCAGCTAATTTGGAGAGTTGCTGTTAAGTGATCTGAAGGCTTACAGGTCTTCAGGTGTGGAAGCAGACAGATTCTTACTTGGTCACACTGCTCAGTGTGGCCTGTTAACATGGCAACCAGGTCTGAATGCCCAGGACTTCTCAGGTATATGGAAAATTAGAGTCTGAAGAGTATTCTCTTTTCCCTGAGGACTTCACAGCCTTCGTCCACTGAATTTTATCCATAGGAATAAAAAGTCCTTTATGACTACAGCTGCTTTTCCCCTATTCCTGGGGAGGGGGTGGGGGTAGATTTCCTTCCATGTGGAATTATTTGTGCTCTGATCAGTGATTCATTAGTGCTATCACAAGGAAAACCACACGTATCCTGCCCTTAGATTGGCTGCATAGTGTGGTTCCTCCCCTAGGACACTCTGCACCCATTTGCTATAGGCCAGTAGTCGGGCACGCTTCTGACATTCTCCATTTCCCTTATTGTCATGCCAACCTGAATTTAGGAGTTTCTTTCTAAAGATGTTCCAATCTTTTCTTCATAAGACTCAACCTGTTAAGAAGTCCTTCAAAGATTTGCTAAGTGCTTTGTGCAAAAGCCAGTTAAAATGAATGTTTATGTTTGTCCACAGCCCCTTGAAAAGCTGCATTTAGCTGGGTTAGTCCCTCAAAATGCTTCAACCTTTAGATTTCCTACATGCCTTAGTGAGAGAGTTTATAGCTAGTTACAGAGAAAAAATGGCTCATGAACTCCTTGGCTGGTAATTATCAACTTTAAGCTATAGTTCTGATTCTAACTGATGAAAGTGAGCCAAAATATAGGTTACAACTGAGAGATCCAGGGCTGCAATTGGGCCCTCGACAAAAATAGTAAAAACAAAATTTCACTTTGGAAAAAAAAAAAAAAAAAACCCAAAATGTCACATTGGAAAATTCCCATTCCTCCCTTGCTGTAAGCAGACAGCAAAGATATAAAGATACTCTTGAAGTTATCTTCTGTGTTACTAGGTGATACTAGTATAGTAACATCCATTAAAAGGACAATCCCAGTAGGGGCGCCGGGGTGCCTCAGTCGGTTAAGCATTAAAGTGTCCGACTTCGGCTCAAGTCATGATCTCATGGTTCACGAATTTGAGCCCTGCATCTGGCTTTCTGCTGTCGGCACAGAGACTTCTGGGGATCCTGTTCCACCCCCACCCCTCCCCCACTCGTGCTCTCTCTCTTTCAAAAAATAAACATTAAAAAAAAAAATCCCAGTAAAACATATGCTTTTCAGCTGCATTTTTGTGATATGAGTACCCTTCTTACTAATTAATTTATCTACCAAATATTTATTGAACCCATGGGCCCTTCTAGGTGTTAGGAATTCATCAGTGAACAATAAATACAAATCCCTACCATATAGAACTTCTTTTTTTATGGTTAGACAATGAGAAGTGTGTGTAGTAAGTGTGTAAATTATGTTGCATGCTAGCAGGCACGTCCCGTGGAAAAAAGCAGATTGGGATGGTAGATGGGTGTCAGTCATGTGGCCGTGGTGGTGTGAGAGCTGGTTAGGGCAGGCGTCCGTGAGAAGTCGACATTTGAGCAAAGACATTTTATCAAGTCTTACATGGTTATTTCCAAATAAGTGGTATATTCAACATAATACTTCAATATAATTTATTGTATAGTATTATGTTGTTATTATATACATATATACTATTACATAACTACATTATATAATCCATCCTCTACCTTGTTTCAAACAGAGGTTGACATAAACTATTAAACAAGCTTGAATTGCACTGAGCGTGGTGTGCTGGAGCAGGCACTGAGTCGCATGCCCATCAGCTATATACATTAGTTACATTCGCTCCATTCATCAGTAACTGCTGCCTTTGCTGGGGAGAGACTGACCACACACACTGTCACTGCTTCCGGCTCTCATGGGGCTGTTGTTCCTTCGCCTTTGGCCGTTTTGCACCTTTGTGCATTATGTTTCACTGCAGATACAGAGCTAGCTCTATGTATCTCTATTCAGGAAAACAACAAACACAACTTATTTTTTTTTCCTTTTAATTCAAATATGTTTTGTATGCTCCAGCCATTCTATTAGTTTATTTCCTGTCTGCCACTGTCACTGCAGGGACTAGATGATCTATGATTCCTTCTTGCACTGTAATTCATACTAGCTTTTCAATGTATAGACATTCTAACGTATGCTTAGGCTGTCAAGAACATGCCTTGGGACATCTGATCCTTTAATCAAGTAGTTCTAACATTTTAGGGTGCATACCGATTACCTGGTGAGCTTATTAAAACACAGAGTTGGGACCTACCCACAAGAGTCTGATTCTGCAGGCCTGGGGTGGAACCTGAGATTCCACATGTTTAACAAGCTCCCAAGAGAGGCTGGAAGCTTCGGTTTGTAGCTCTGTCACACTCCTACTAACGAGATTCTGAGTATTCTCACTTGGTCCAATGGCTATGGGATCTATGGTCTCACTGGTCACTTCTAAGTCTGCTGAAGGACTCTCCTGCCAGTGCCTGGCCTGAGCTCCTTGACACATCACACTGATCACTCTGCAGGTCTATTGAGGGACTCCCTCACCCCAAGCACATGGTCTGGGCTCACCGGCCCATCAGGCTACATTTTGTTTCCAGTCTTGCTTTCCAAGGGCTACACTGGCCCCTGAGCCTTCCCAACCAACACTGGTCTCACACCACACACACCTCTGTCGAGCCTCACTGGATCCCTCAGCCCGTGTAGACCCACTCATCAGTTTTCTCATTGCACTTGGAGGAGTTCTTTATCTTGTCTCTAGTGCTTTGGCCCTGAAGGAAGAGCTTTGTGGCCAAAGAGCTCGAAAAAGATTGCCCCCTGACCCCATAAACAACGGACCCATGGTCTTATCTTTCTAAGTGACTTCTCTAAAGAACAAAAGAATCACAATAATAACTCCATAACTCTACTTTATCTTACAGGCTATGAGGGCATGGAACAAAACAGAGTATTTGATATGAAATAATAGCGGTTCACATTCAAGTGGCTGAAATCCCAGTGAGCCAGGGGAAAACACACAAACACACACACACACACACACACACACACACGAAAATGCAAGCAAATAACTAAGAAACAAACAAAACCAAAATCATATGTGCAGGCCTTTTAATTCCTTTAATTCCTTCCTGCTCTACCTAATGCAAGTCCAGCCCCAGTAGGTCTGATCTGCAATAATTATAGCCTGGGACAACTTGACAATGTGGCCAGAAGATTTCAGGCTCTTGCCTTCCAAAACTTCTCCACAAGTTTGCACAGACTCCCTGACCAAGGAGTATGTCTAGCATTACCTCTTTCTTTCTACGAACAGTTTTTCTCCATTGCAGCATTTTCTAAGTCTTTCCACCTTGATGCCTTCCCATCTCTTTTCAGCTCACAGCTGGAAATCTCATTTTTGTTCCTTTCTGGCAATTTTTCATTTCTTTCTATTTCTATTGTTATTTAACTGTGAAACGTATTTCCTCTTGCAGGAAAAAATGCCCATATGCTTTGTTGGAGCTGGACTCCTGCTGTTCATTATTTGCCAAAAGCTATGTTGTCGTGTTTAATGTGCACCCTGAGATGTCAGTACCATTTCATATATATGGAGGCAGAAACCTGTTTGATGTAATTTATGAGACCTCCTGTGGCTGGGGACCAAGTCACCTCATGAGTCTCTTCTTTTGTAGCACATCAGCAATTAAATGAGGCCAGCACATTTTGTTTATATATTATCTCTGGGCTTAACCATGGAGGAAAGCAGGAAGGAAAGGCTTATGGGAAATCTTTACAGTAGAGTCACTCTTCCTGACATGATCTTTCTGAGGTGCAACATTCTGGTTTTTTAGGGCATTACTTTCTGGCTTTGCTTGCCTTAGGAAGCTTTAGGCTTCTACTTTAATGGCTTAAATGTCAAAATTGTAACTCGCAGCCTGTGTGTGTCTTAAATCATTCAAGTGAAAGAATAAACCAGAATAGATCTAAATAAACCCAATGGGGATAACAGGCAATCTATGTCATCTGAGGAGGCTTATCACAGATCCTGGATGCCTGCCCACTGGATGGGAGAGAGGACTCTGGAGTCAAAGCCAATGTTCAGAAGGGTTGAGAATCTGGGAGCCAGTGCACTGACTAGGTGGAAAGCTGTCCTGAGGCCAGGTGGTGACCATGGCTGCATTAACACACCTGAGTTTCATTTTGAGCAACATGTGTTCCATTTGGGCAACAATTCTATTGCTTCCGTGCCAGGCAAATTTCAGCCAGACTCTTCCCTTCTTGAGCCAGCTGAGACCAGGCCTTCCCTGTGAACTGTCATGCAGTCCTTTCTCCCCCCGGGGAGGCAGAGACTGTTGAGGAAAATATTTCCTGAGTGTGGTGCTAGTTTACCTGCAAAGCAGACAAAGCATGAGCCTGTGTGTGTGCGGGGGGAGGGGTTCGAGCAAAGTGAGAATTTTACATTTCAAAGACTGTATTGAAGTAAGTAAAGATCATGGAAAGAGCTGGAACTTTATTTCCCTTACATTCATTTCATAGTTTAATCTCTTATTTGTATTTATATATAAAGGAAGGAAACTGATTACATGTTCAATGCTTAGGGCTTGTAAAAACCATGATCTGGCCCTGACTGAAGATTCCTTTGGTACAAAATATTCACCTTTAAATCCAGTCCTCTGGGGTTGGGAATCTCAAAGACAATAGACTAAATGAGCAACACAGGCAAAAGGGGGTCTTGGGAGCTGTGGCCATGTTCAGTCTAAAAGGGACCACGACATAGCTCCAGCCAGTTGTTGTTGTGGAGAAAGATAAGCCTAACGTTGCTAGATCTATCTTTCAAGGAATTATGGAAATCTGAATTTTTAAAAATGTGAAATTAGCTGTTTTTCCACAATTTTAAAGCACTGGGTTGAACAAAGCACGTTGTAGGGTTACCAGGACACCATCCCTGGACTAGGCTGTTTTAATTCTACAGAGCCCATAGGATCTAGAGGCCTCAGAAAATATAAATTCCAGATTTTTTTTTCTGAGACATTCAGGTGATGATTTGGCTGGGTGAAGAGGGCTCTCTTCAGTTTCATTTAGCAAATATCTATTATACCAGGCTCTGTGCTAGGCTTGGAAGACATAGACACATCAAAACATGGTCCTTGCCTTCAAGGAATTCCCAGATTGGTAAGTGGAAAAAAGTATGTTAGTCAGTGCATTCTGGAACAAATATGAACCTCGTCTTTCTGGCAGAGACCCCTTGGGTTGGTAAGTTTGAAGCATTATGTTAGAAAAAGTATAATGAATTCTAATGGATTTACCCTTAAATGCTCTACAAAAGTCTCAGTATCCCTCACAATGCTATAAAGATCAACTTAAAGTGCCATTACTTCCTTAATTTAGTATCTTTTAAACATATGGGTGTACAATAAAGAATTTAGTCTGAGTCCAAACAGAGGTCTGGCCTTTCCTGAAATGTAACCTTCAGACTGTTGCAACAGGAGTATCTTTGTTGTTCATGGTGAACCCCTTGTACTGAACCTGAGAGTTTATGCTAATGAGGAGACTCATGGTGAGTACCTGTTACTTTATGCTAAAGGAGATGATTCAGGGTGGAGCCAGCCACACCTACAGTCTTAGGGTGGGGGCTGACTATACCAGAATGAATAGCCACATAATTAGAGGACCCGGGCCTTTGAATCTTGTGACATCGACCTGATCTCTGGGAAGGAGACCGGCTAGAGATTGAGCTCAATCACCTCAATGACTCAGTCACTCCTACTCCAATAAAAACTCTGGACACCAAAACTTGGGTGAGCATCCCTGGTTGGCAATCCTCTGTGCATCCATGCTGGGAGGATAACCTGTCCTTGAGGATGATGGAGGTTTTGCATGTGGAACCCTTCCAGACTTTGTCTTATGTGCCCCCCCCCCTTTTTTTTCTGGTTGGTCCTAATATGTACCCTTTCACTATAAAACTAATCATAAGTACAGTACTTTCCTGAGTTCTATGAGTTATTCTAGTGAATTATCAAATCTGAAGGAGGCCATGGGACCCTTAAATTTGCAGCTATTGTCTGAAGTGAGGGACATTCTTCCCTCAGATTTTTTAGTTATTGCAGTTGTTGTCAGGCATATGGGGCAGATTTGGCTTTCTTGAGGACTGTGACTTTGACCTGCAGTTTGGCTAATGGCACACCATTCATCTATAGGGCACTAGTGGAGAATAAAAAGGGGAAGATGAAGTCCCTGCTTAGGAGGAATTTTAAATCCTGTTGATCAAACTAAATAGGGAGACATATGAGCAGGTTAGAGAATAATCCTGAAGGAAGCTAAGTCAGACAAATACCCTGTGGAAGCGAGGAGGCTAAATATTTACATATGTGAAGGAACTGGACACTATTGTTGGTTCTGTCTATATAAAGCAAGATGAATTATAGAGAAGAGTGAGGATGTCTCCTGACCAGATGACTGAGGATCCCTCAGAAACTGAGAACCACGTGGCAAATAGAAGGAGAACAAGTCTGTGAAAGGGAGCAGAATGTAAGTGAGATTTGTTCTTTCTACCCATGATATGAGATCCTTAACTTAATCTCTGGATAAATAAAAGTCCAAAATTATTTGAGCCCTGTATTTTACCGTGGCACTGTCTTCCTTCAAAACACTAGTAGGGAAGTCCAGATAACCCTCATTGGTAAATTCACTTTCACATCTTTTCTCATAAAGCTTTCTCTCTATTGAGAGAGCACTATAATCCTCATTTTACAGATGAGGAAACAGGCTTACAGCTTAACTCCCTTTCATGAGCTGGGATCGGGTTAAGGCACTTGAGCTGGAATGGGGTGTTATTTATTCAAACCTCTCATGAATCTGACTTAGTCATATTGGGTACCATTTAAGACACATCTTTTACAATGAATATTTTATGGCTGATATTTTGATACATGCTCATTAATCTAGCTTTGCAATGTTTTCTGTATATTATTTTCTGCTTTTACTCTGGTGTATAATGACTGTGTGTGTGTGTGTGTGTGTGTGTGTAATTTCTCCAGAGCCCTCCCCAAATTCCCAATGTTGTGCCAACATTGAAGTTCACTTTGTGAACATCTCACGGGAATCCCTTAGTTTGAATCTGCCTGAGATTTTGCAGCATTGAGCCTGGTTTTGCTTCTGTTTATCCCTGTGTTTTCTCTCCTGTGCAGTCCGGATAGCAAACATACATAATTCTGCTGGTCCAAGGCACCTCTTCACATGTACCTTCTGTCATACTATGGCTTACCTATGGGGTGCTGTCCAGAGTGACCAGGGGTCCAATACAATTAAATAATTGAAATATCCAAGAGGAATTCAATCCCTTCTAAGGAGAGTAATGTCCCCTCTTAATGTATGTACATTAACTTATGAGGATTTATTGGCATGAAAACACTGACATGTTTTGAGAACTTAAACAGCAAGAAAAAAACACACCAAACCTCAAACTCTTCTTGAGTCCTCGAAGATTTTCTTTTAGATGTCATAGTGGGTGGTATTTCCCCTGATGCACAAACACATAAAATATATAGCCCACAGTGTGGAAATAAAGAAGTTTCAACTTACCGGTTGCCCAGGCTCATCCCCCCCGAGGATTCTGAAGCCAAATCCAGACTCCATCCTGCGAAGGTGAACATCCAGTTCCTTATAATCTGGACCTGGCATAAAGGAGATCCCATTGAGTGATGAATCCTGTCCCCTCCCCACTCCCTGAGAAACTGAACACACTGATGATAAATTAATTTCATGGATGTGATTAATGAGAGTGCTGTTAGAGTTGGTGGAGAGCATTGAGGATAAAAAGAAATATGGTGACAAAATGTTCCCAAATTAGGTAGTCTCTGGATTAACAGTGACCAAACAAGAGTATTACCATAGGCAGAAAGAACACACAAATTTCCTGACTGAAAAAAAAAAAAAATGATCGTCTTATAATTCCTTATTTTCCTGAGAGCATTCAGATTGCTTTCAGAAAGATTGGCTGTCACTCTGAGGATGTTGACTCTGACTAGAATGATCGTTTCAGAAATCCGAGAGAGCAGAAGATAATATCCTGGAGCTACCTGGTACAGTCTTGCCTAGTGATCTACTAATATCTGCTCATGTCTTGATACATCCAATTTAGTATGTGTTGGGGATGGGGAGATACAAACATATGCCTATTTGTCTTTTTTTAAATGGTAAAAATTAGAAAAGATAGAATTTAAACTTTTCTGTATTGGGCATTTGAGTGAACTCGTATCTCCCCAAACATTTTAAGATGTGGAAGCCACGAGGAGATTCACTACTGACTTCACTATTACTACTACACTAATATATCCACAATAAACTGGAAGAGAGATACTTCTCTGCAGTTAGTTGAAAGAACAGAAATGCACTTAAAAATAAGCTGGGACACTCTGGATGTCAATTTTTTCAAGTTTAGAGTAAATATAAAGTAAAACAATAAGAACTCTTCTGATTTTTTAAGAAGGATGTGATTTATGCTTACCCTTTACCCTTGGGCCTTTGAATCCTTCTCAAGGGGGTAAAGTCTCCATCATGACTGAGTTGCGCATACTTTTGTGGCCATTGTTAGGATGCCAATGAATGATTAGCAACTTTGGGAAATACTTATTAATGCCATCCTTTGCTTAAGAAGTATTCAGTGATCCTGGGGCGCCTGTGTGGCTCAGTCGGTTAAGCAGCCGACTCTTGATTTTGGCCCAGGTCATGATCTCACAGTTTGTGGGACTGAGCCCCACACTGGGCTCTGTGCTGACAGCATGGAGCCTGCTGGATTCTCTCTCTCCCTTGCTCTCTGTCCCTCCCCCCACTCTTGCTTGCATGCTCTCTCTCTCTCAAAATAAATAAATAAAATTTAAAAAAATAAAAAAAGTAGTATTTAGTGATCCTAGGCCTTAATGGTTTAAAGGAAGTATTATAACTTACAGAATCAAGTATTAAGTTAAATTGCTTACACAGGATGGTTTTGAAAATTCGGATGGGATTTCAGAGAAGGATCCTCGTGGCACAGGAAGCTGTGTCTGACCTACTTGGATATATAGTAATAGTCAGAGTTGAGAGAGAGAGACTCAGTGAATGATGGCCAGGCAAATCTTTCCTAGGCTCTATAGTAAGTGGGGCTGCTACAGTGATCCAGTAAACAAGGCACAATGATATTGGGCTTGCCCTGGTGTCCTCCAGTATGGGCTATGCATTCCCAGTTATATACAAAAGGAAATTCATTCATTTCTGAAATGTAAGCATAAGCTGATTGTGCTAGTGTTCTCAAAAAACAAAACAAAACTGAGTCAAGTCCAAAGTACATTTGTATATATGTATATACTGTGCAAGAATCCATGACCATTCCTTCCCTCTCATGAGCAGATGCACATATAACCAAAGTCCTTTCCATTCAATGACTAATATAAAACTCAAAAAAGATGAACCAATTGGACCTCCACATCCATTAGTCATCTTTTATAAATTGTATTATCATTCATATTTGAAAGATGAGAACTTAGAAGAATTCAGCTGGGTGGCAAAAGGAAGATGAAAACTTTGCCCTATACTCTACAAGTTACAATTGGCTTTTGAATTTAGTTTATTCCTGGGGTCTGCAACATCACGTATGAAATCTCATATTGGGAGTGTGTGCTCCTTTGGGGCTTTGGGACTCCAGGCAGGTGGAATAGCCCTCTAAAATCATAGCAAGCATGGGTACTCCTCCCAAGGGAGGATAAAGGCAAGGGGAGATGGGAAGATGACAGATAGTGCCCAAGATTTTAGAAATCTTTAGTTGTTTATGATGCGATTGTTCACAGTAATCTCTTCTCTAGGTAACTTTACACTTACAGGACTCTAGATCATATGAAAGATAAATAGAGACCATAAAAAATACAAAGAGAACACACACACTATATAATCAGAATGTTCCACCTACTCTTATAAATATTTTCATTTTTGCATCATTGGTGAGTAAGGTAAGTGGGAAATTGTTCTTCCAATGGCTTCAGCATCAATCCATATTGCACGAGGAACTCTAAAAGCAGTTTACTATGCAATCCATTTTATTTGCTAAATAAAACTCCCCCCCCCCCTGCCCAAAGTGCCGAAATTATGGCAATCCCAGGAACACAATTTTGAGACATGCCAGGGGACAAGGGGGTTGTCTTGTGTCAGAGGATGCTGTAAGTCCTGAAGGAATCAGAAAGCTTTTCTTTAATGAATGACTCAGGACTCTTATTTTTAGTAGAAAAAATATAGATTTTAGCTGGTTAATTTTATTTAACTTTGAAGAACAGATGAGAGACCGGCATTTATCCTCCTCCCCCTATTCTCTGTGTGCAGTTTGGTGACATTACGATCTCCTGACTACTGCTCTGACTGCTCTGATTTCAAATGTGGGGTGCTATGTGCCAGCTGTATCATCTGCACCTTCCATTCTTACAGACAGAGATGGCTAGCTTCATGGTACATGAACATGTAGACACAGGCAGAGAGACCCATTAGAGACGTATGCCAGCAGACATGATTTTTAAAAATTTCTTTGTTAATTTTGAACATAGACTGAGAGGCTGCAGGACATAGAAACTTTAGAGAAAGAGTCAAGTGGAAAAAAAGTTTAAATGATAGATTGTGCCTTAAGGCAGTAGTACTTTTTTTTTTTTTTTTTTTTGAAAATAAGAGCTTTTAGAAAGGTAATTTTTCTTTGGCTTCTTCCCCTGCCTTCCCCATCCTTTTAAGTCTGGTTTTAAAAAATAACTAAAATTATATACACAAAGCTGAGAGACATTATTCTTTTATTCCCCCTACTTTTTTTAGCTCTCTTATAAGATTATGATGTTTCTGATACTTTCCTTTAGCTGCTCTTCTGGCCAGATGGCACATTTAAAATTACTGTGTCATGATTTACCTTTCCTCCTGTTAATGCAAGAACTTAAAGCAGAGAAATCCAGGGACCAGCTCTTCACCTCACTGTGACAGAATTTAAAAATCATCGCCTCTCTCTTCTGTTGGTTTGCTAACCATGCACCTGGAAGGTTGTTTGATGAAGGAGTCTGGTAGACACCTGGTGGGACCTGGGTCACTTTGGATGTCACTCAAACATGGCCCCACTGACATCTTTTTTTTTTCTTTCTGCTTTCTTGTTTATTTTATTCCTGTGCTCTTTGTTTACCTTCTTTTTCCTCAGCCCCTTTTGCAGAACTGTCAGGGGTATTCTCAGGCATTGCTTAGACTGGGGAGAGGCAGAATACTCTTTGGCTATGTGTGTTCAATGGCCATTTCTGGCCACTGTTGCTTTTCCCTTAGAAGCTGGGTCCCAGGATCTTCAGGCATTATGAAGTAAATCATCTTAAGACATTTGTCCCAGATGTAACTTTCCATTGACCACTGTGGCAAACTACCCAGATGGAATTTACAAGTCCTAACTTATCCTGGGATCCCACTAATATTGAAAAAACTAATAGTACTAAAAGTAGCAAATGGTGGCCACATCCAGGTATATGGACAAACTCCCTCATAATAGGGAAAAGCAGAATTTCAAAAACTGCTTTTCTTATTTTTCACTAAGACTCCAGAAGCTTCACAGCTGTATGTATCCTTGGTCTAGCTTTGGAAAGACATGACTTTGTGCACAGTTTTAGGGAAAAGGATGGGTAACTGAACACAACTGATTAATTTTATGAATGGATTCAAGCTTCAAAAATGCAAAGAATGGCATTTTTTAAGGATTGATTTGGCACATGGGATGCTGCAAACATGTCAATTAAATTTTGGTACTTGAATCCCCTTTCATGTTTTAATTAAAATGTAAATACCATGGGCTTATTATCAGTTTGGCACAGAGAATGAATTCATTCAATTTTTTCCTGCTGGAAAGAGCATTAGTTGTTTGGCTTTTCCTTGTAAAGAGACCTAGGAAAGAGGTTGAGGAAGGAATCAGGAATCAAAGATGGTTGTTAAATATGTCCCTGGCTTCTGAACTCTCAATACACTCCAGATACAGAATGAGTTAAATAGGAATTAAGTTGTTTCTATCGCTTGAATCTAATATTACCAGATAGGTAGCTAATACATTTTTGCTTTAAAAGAATGCCTTCTCTTTACTGTTTTCCTTTATACCTTTGGTAATGTAAAAGTGGCCAGACACATTTTAGCTCTAGTAGAAGTCAACTCCGACTCGGTTTGGTTTTCTCCTTCAGCTGTAAAATAAACTCAGATTTCCCCATACCAAACACCTCCTCGTCCCACCCATTTCTGTTTTGGATGAGTAGTCTCTAGTGGGGTCTTACTTCCCCATCTTCAGTCTCTCATTTGTGACTTACTCCTGCCAGTCTGGCTCCAGCTGTGTTGGCATTTCTGAAACTGCTCTCGCTAAGGTCATTGATGACATCCTAATGACCAAATCAAATGGTCATTTTCTCTTTCCACATTCCTACTGATTTCTGTGCCTCATTTGACACTGTTGACACATCCCTTATGCCCCCTGATTTCTTTTGTTTCTAAACAGGGAAAGTTCTCCTGGAAGTGATTTCTGTGATACTCCACACCCTGGTTCTCTTGGCTTTGGGAGAAGTCCATTCAAAAGTCCTGACTACGGGTGCATTGTTTCTCATGATCATTTTTCTTTGATGATGGCATAATTACATTTATCATCTACTGTATTTCATTATGCACAGCCTGTAGGAGTTGCTAAATAAATGTTTCTTGAATTTAATTGTTTTAAGATACTCACCAATCTAGTATACTCGATAAACCACAGCATTACTCTACTATGGAGTTAGCACTTAGTTTCATAATTACATTGTTTAGGACTTCCAACTATCAATTTTGCCTCTGTACCTAAGCATCATAGGCAGCTAAAGTTAATAAAAATACCTTATAATTAAGCTAAATATATCTGAGTCAAAAATCATGACACATAATTTCATAAAGGACATATTTTAAATGTGAGAAGTGGTATGGGAGATCCATTTATTTTGGATGTAGTCATGATTTTCCAGAATATTTTGATACCTTGTATGCACATTTAGCAAAATATTTGGATTGGTTCTTTCCCTGAAAATTTGGACTGCATGGTGGCAAACTGTATTATGCCTTTTCTCTTTTAACTAATGTGTATTTTTTGAAATGTAGAAATACTGTGCAGATATATCAAGGTAATCTATGCTTTTACGTGGTTCTTCTCTTTCTTCTTTTGTTTTTAAGTAAAGTACATTCGGAAGTTGAGATTTTCAAGAAATGTACTTGCTGTGGCCAATAAACAGAGATTTAGAATTTCAAATTAAATCCTACTTTCATTTTGCAACTGTAATTACTAGGTCTCATTTTCCTTCTGGGCAAAAGATATTCTTTCAAAACTACAAGGACCTTATAGTCAATATATAAGAATAATCATAGAAAAATTTCAGACCAAGCTAAACAAATACTTTATACATTATTTGAGGACAAAGTGCTAAGCAACATCTTCCATATTTTCTACATACCCCCCAAAAATGACATGGAAACTTACAGAATGAAATGATCTCAAGCACATATATTCTCCAAGGGGTGTTAGAACATGCTGAGATGGATAATGAGCTGTCATCATGGAAATACTCTAGAGATGTATGCTGTGAGCCCACAGACCTGAAATAGTACTATTATTATGAAACACTCTTTTCTGCAATTGTTTCAGTGTTCTGGCTTTCAATCCAGTGGTCTAAGCAGCTGTTCAAACCACTTCCTAAAAGTAAAAAAATCTGAATCTTCCTTTTCCTCCTTCATTTCCATAGCAACATTAAATATTTTAGTCTAAACCAAAATTGGTATGTATTTTCAGAACCATTAGATTGAAAAAAATGTCCCTCTTTTTAAGTAAATTATTACTGAAAGCTCTTGAATTATGATATTCTATTCTAACTTAAAATTCCATTGAAATGTAGCATTTTGTAATTGGCATGGTTTAAAACAATTAAATTGATATAGCTATTTAGTTTATGTGAAAATAATTTCATCTACATTAGCAAAATTTCCAATAAATTCTTTGGAAATATGTAAATTGCAAATCTTTTCAGATACTCTACATTATTTCTATTTATCTAGTCCAGCATGGTCCAATATAAATAAAATACAAGCTACATAAGTAATTTAAACTTTCCCAGTAGCCCATTTTAAAAAGCAAATACGATCTGCTTTAAAAAGCAGATATAGTCAACTTTAATAATGGATTTTAAGCTGGTATATCAAAAACATTTAAGCACTCATCAATATAAAAAAGTAATGAGATATTATATGTTTCTATTTTTTCTTTTTATATTAAGTTTTGGAATCCAGTATGGATTTTTACATACATCCAAATTCAGAGTAGCCACATTTCAAGTGCCAGAAGCTTCCTGTGGCCAGAAGCTACTGTATCAGCATGATCTAGTCAGTCTAGTGGCTTTTGTTGGCACCTGGTTTTTAGTCTAGTCTTTTATTAAAGAATTTTATGAAAGTAATGAACAGATGTGACTCTTTTCCTTTGTCTTTTGTTTGTTTCTTTGGCAGCCAGTGAGACCCACCTTGATGGGACTTGTCCTCTACCTTCAATACTTGTGTATGTGGGTGACTAAAATTAGCACAGTGATTATATACTAATAAACTGATACTACTCAGAGGAATGGTTTGTTACACAGAATGGAAGACGTTTCACTCACAGGACTGTGAGTACTGAAGAATACTTGCCAGAGGAATCCATTCGGAAACTGGTCCTTGGTGGCACTTGTTCTGGATGGGAAAATGGGGAATTAAAATCGAAATTCATTTATGGCAATTTAAAATTCATCTTTACTTTTTTTTGTTGTTGCTGTTATAACTCACCCCCAACCTTGTGCTCAAATTTAATGATTTTGTTTCTCTAATATCCATGGAAGTTAGTGGACAGGACATACCCTGTTTTATGTATATGAATATATCTATAAATGTATTTCTTTTATGTGCATGCAAAATAGAAAAATTTGAATTCTTTTAGATCAGAATGAAAAAAAATCCTCATTTTCAAAAACTAAGCTTTGATTCTCATCATAAGAATGCTTATAGGAAAGTAAAGTCGGGGCACCTGGGTGACTCAGTGGATTAAGCATCTGACTCTTGATTTCCGTTCAGGTCATGATCTCATGGTTGGTGAGATTGAGCCCTGTGTTGGGCTCTGCGCTGACAGTATGGAGCCTGTTTGGGATTCTCTCCCTCCCTTTCTCTCTGCCTCTCCCCTGCTCATGCTCTCTCTCTCAAAAATAAATTAAAAAACTTAAAAAAAAAAGTAAAGTCAATCCAGAACCTGAACTATACACAAACTGAAGAAGTCTTTTAAAATCAGGTTAAGATATTGTGTCATCAAATTACTGAAATGAAAAGTGGAAAATTCTATCAATGAGTGTGTTGACTTACGTCCATCAGTCCAAATATTTTGATACTTACAATTATTTGGATAGCTGAAGTTATGTATAAGCAGTTGAGTTAAACTGGTTTATGTTAGCGATATAAATCCTTCATGAGAATTATGATGTTATCTCTGCTACATATGACATAAAATTTGTGGACATGAACGTAAAATACTATACACATAATTAAAAATGGGGCACTATAAAAATGTGTATTTTATTATTACATTAATAAAAATTAAAATAGACCAAATTCTGATTGCTTTCTTATTGAGCTTTGTTTCAAAGACAGAATTCTACACTCTTCAACAATAAAAATGAACTAGAAGCCTGTTGAGGGCAATGACAAGGCCTAGTGTCACTACCTTCTGGGTTTGACAGGTGCTCCCCACTGCATCCTGCACAGCTAATCGTACCATTCCAGGCAGAATGACCATCCCTGCCATGTAACCTGTGTCTTCTAGTAAAGGTAAATTAGTTTTCCAGGAGAATCATTATTTCTTAAAAATCCTCCATGTGTAATGGGACTGCTTAGCATTATAAATTGAGAACTGTCCTTTCATTAGAAAGACAGAGCTGTATCAGGGATAGAAGGCTGTTACCTTCCAAGAGCTTCCATTGGTTGTAAAATTGGCATTTTATATTACCATAATCTCACTAGGACCTACTTGCCATTCAGTGATTACATTGAGTTTACTGCAGTCCTGATGGTCTCATATTTATTCATGAAAGTTCTGTGGATTGCATTGTTCACTTGTGCTACCAGCAAAATGCTTTGACGTACTAAATAACTTTCAGTCAAGGACTGATTTTAGAGTTTACTTCTCCCCTCCCCTCCTCCACTTTTATCCTCTGCCTGATTCTAGGAACATTAAGTTTTAAACTGATGAATGAAATAAATTTATTATCTATCAGACTGGATCTACTTTCCAAAATACATGGGAAAAACGTGTCCCTAACCTAACTTTTATTTCCCTTTCTTTATTACTTGGCTCATGTCATGGTAACTTTCTTTATTAAAAGGGACCTGTTAGAAATATAAATGTTCCCATAATTGTTTACAAAGATACCTAAATATACCTAAATTAGATTTCCAAATTAAAAAGCACACATTAAAAATGGCAAACACAGCTTAACTGGAATTACTAATCTCCTTTATCAATATATTATAACTGCAAAGTGACACGTAATATGATATACTAGAACTGCAGCTGAAAGGCAATTTTTTTTCACAGATTAAGCCATAGCATAAATTATACTAAGGACAGCAATAATGGTTTTCCCATGGGAAAAAGGTGCAGGAAATTAACCTTCAGAGTACAGTCGAGGACATTTTAAATGATAATGTTATTAAATTTTTTCTAGTCTTTTATGATTCTAATGCTAAAGTCATTGATAAAAAGTGTCTTAACATTTACATATCATCTTATTTTAATATTTCGCTAAAATAAGATAGTGCACCAGAGAACATTTGTTAAGAACATTAAGGCCATTGGACAACAGCAATGGCCAAGCAAATGAGGCCAGGGCTTGGTCTAGCAGTGTTCAGATGTGGGGGTGTTCTCTAGGAAGGCAAGGTGGCCTTTCAGGATGACTTAACAGCTGCCTGCAGCTATGGCATCCATGATGTATCAGAACCTTTCCTAAACCTATTGACATTTCCAGCTTGACTGTATCAGGTGTGTAATCACATTGGCAAGGGGGACTGGAGGCCAGAAGACTGAAGTGGGAGCACTTGCACAGGCTTTGGAGCTCTGGATATTGTGCATCTACCTTGTGTGATGTGGCTTCCACCATGTTTCCATTTAGAGTCTCAACCCATGAGGTGCACTGAGTGGATAATATTTTTACACTACCCTATCTTTCCAAGTGGCTCTCATGTTAAGATGGAAGACAGTGCCAACTACAGCCCTTGCTGACTAATAACACGGAGAAAGCAGCAGAAAAACCATTATTTAGAAATACAACCACTCATTTGTGATTAGCCATAAGTTATACGTGCATTATAATGCTGAACAATGAAAGAATTCCACAATGAACAATGAACAACAAAACGGTAGGATAAAAGCCATGGATGTGAAAAATACAGCCGTCCGTTTTTGACTGGCTACAAAGTATAATTTCCTCTCAAGTATAGTGCTAAAAACCAGTTTGTTCTTCCATTATGCTCTAACTCTTGTGGTTCCTTCTGATTGCTACCCTCACTGCAATACTCACTGCTTATTGTTAGTTCTTCCTAATTTCCGGAAAGAAAAATTGATCGTGTGAGTTGTTTGAAGAAATTTCAGAGGAATTTGTGTTCTAAAGAGGTTCCACCATAAGGCACATTATAACATACGGATCCCTGACACTTTTATGATCCTACATTTGAGTGATGTCTTACTGCAAAGAAGCCAGACATTGTACCTCATAAATTGTTTATTTATAATAAACAAGGTTCAATGTGAAGAGAAAAAAGTTTGGATAACTTCCATCATAATTCAATTCGGGTTCACACCAAAGGACAGAATCACGAGGAAAGAGTTTCAAAGAACAGGGATTTTTCTTCTCTGTCTCTTCCTGTTTTCATCTGCTTCTTGCTCTGGCTTCTGAGGCTGCAGTAGGGTGTCTGTTCAAGAAATGGCCCCATGAGGGGCAACTGGGTGGCTAGTCTGTGGTTAAGCATCCAACTCTTGATTTCGGCTCAGGTCATGATCTCATGGTTCATGAGTGTGAGCTCCGCACTGAACTCTGTGCTGACGATGAGAAGCCTGCTTGGGATTCTCTCTCTCCCAATCTCTCTCTGCCCCTACCTCACTTGCTCTCTCTTTCTCTCTCAAAATAAATAAACTTAAAAAAAAATTCTCCTTTAAGAAAGAAATGGCCCTGTGAACCAAGGATGATGAGACAAACCTTTGCAATAAGTCTGGCTTAAATCAAAGTGAAGCAACAAGACAGAGCTCTCATTCCTAAATCACCAAGTTCTTGAGCATGACCAGAACTTTATTTTATAAGATTCCAAAGGAAGCCATACCCCGTTTCTTGGGAAGCACTTTGTATTGCCCTGCTTGGCATCAAAAGGAGGAGTCATGACAGCTGTTGTTCTGCAGTTATGTAAGCATGATCTCTCCTAGGAGCTGGAAGACAGACAAAATTCTCTCCCTTTTGGTCCTGTGATGATGGCGATGTTGCATCTGATTTACTACCTGTGATGAAAACTAGAACTCCATGGCAGAATACTTACATGAGTGAAGCCTTGCTACCTTTTCTTAGTACTAAGTTTATCATGCTTTAGATTTATATATAAGTGTAATTTTCTGAGTATGGAGGGAGTTTGCTGGGAGTCTGGCTAGATAAGCTACCACATACGTCTTTACCTCAAATGAGGAATAAAACATGTATGGGCAAGAATTCAGTCAGCCAAATAAATTAACTTGAAAGAAATTATTTATCTGACTGGGTATTAAAATTTTTATTCATGGTCTGTACGTTTAGATATATACTTTTCTTAGACAGTAATGATGACTATTTCTTTAATAGATTATGTAGTAAAGGAAAACCATATAATTCATCATTCAAAGGAGGTCAAACTGGAGAGTGAAAAAGAAGCTATTAATAATTATGCCAGGATGACACAGAGCAGGACTGTCTCAGGCAAACAGGCATGTGCAGTCACCCTACGTAGTCTCATGGGGATGTAGGCTGTTAAAAAATTGTTTTTTACCATGTCGGAAATACGTGACACCATCACATATCAAGAAAGAATGGCAGAAGAGGGGAGGAGGGAAAAGCAGTGAGCGCCTTTAGAAGTAGTTGCTTTTCAAGGTTAGAAATGGTAAACAATAGTTTTTTTTTTTTTTAAGATTAGCAGACAAAATGAGAAAATGTAAGCCCTTCCTCTTGATTGCAAAGAATCCCTTCTTTCATGAGTGTCATGAGAAAAGGACAGAGAAGGAAAAAGTAAGAGATAGCCTGGTTTATCCCACTATGAAATGGTGCTTTCAATAAAAAAAAATGCAAGTAGGGGCACCTGGGTGGCTCAGTCGGTTAAGTGTCTGACTTCGGCTCAGGTCATAATCTTGTGGTAACTGGTCGGTTTGAGCCCTGAATGTGGCTCTGTGCTGACAGTGTGGAGCCTGCTTGGGATTCTCTCTTTCTCTCTCTCTCTCCCCCTCCCCCCAAAATAAATAAATAAACCTAAAAATGCAAGTAATGGGGACAGAGGCTATTATACAATGAGAAACATGAACATTATTGAAAACTGTTGAGTAGAGTTGGGGATGGGGAGACTTTTGTTTTTTTTCTGGCAGTTGCTGGTAATGACAGAGGGTCAATGCTTAAATACTTAATATGGAAACCCCAAAAAGCCCATTGGTAAAAACCTCTTTTGGGATTTTTGGGCGGCATGTTTCATATATATATATATACATATATATATATATATATGTGTATATATATATATATACATATATATATATATATATATGAAAGCTTACATGGAATTAAGTTAGAAAAAAAATTTCTTTCTGCACAGAATTTTCCAATAAGGGTGAATGGGATTTTTGGTAATTAGAAGATATTTAACACATGACATTCTCCTGATTAAGCATCAATTTTGCCCATGGAGTGAGAAACTGTAGGTCTAATTGTCTAATTACACTTAAACTGTTGTCTATATTTACTGCACAATTTCCCATGATAAAATGCTGATATTATTTGCTGGGCTGTGCCATCAGGTCTCACTGAGGAACTGTTTTTCCTATGTTTTTGTGTCCTCAATTTCAGTGTAAGTTTTGTACAATTGGAATTTGTTTCTCACGATCTTTCTCTCATGGGGTCCCCAGCGGAGTTCTAGACACGTGTTGAGTGTTCCATACACCCTTGTTGGCTGCTGTTGATTGATGTTGTTGACGATGAACCTGGAGGTGCCACCTGTGGGCACTCTGCCTGTTGCTCTGAAATTGGAAGCCTTGCCCAGCCTGCTGGAAGAATCTTCCTTCTCTCTTTCTTTGGTTCCATGGCCTCATAAGAAGATCTCATGAAGATGGGAGGCATTTCCAGCTTTCCCCTCATAAGCATGTACCTGTCATGTTCAGTTTCATTTGGCTCTAGTACCCAACGGTTGTCTTTGTTTGTTTAAAATCATTACATTTTTTTTTCAGGGATACATCTTTATTAAGATGTCCTGTGCGTGCACATTAAAATGTCAGCATAATCTAATTATGAGCCAAATGAGGCACAGCAGCATTTACATCATTTGATAAATTTCCATCATTTGCAGGGGACTGGTGACTTGAATCCAAATACTTCTTGACAGCCGTGCTATAACAAACATTCTGTAGCTCCGGACAGCAGAGGCTTGTGGGTGGAGGTACATCCTTTCTTCTTCGGCTACTGCAACCCAGTTTTGAATGTGAATGCAAAACATCTCTTTACTTTCATACCTGGTTGTAAGGGAAGATACCATGAAATTGCTACAGGCCAGGGAAAATGTCAAAGGGCTTGGTTTAGACAGCTCTGGTTGGGATTCCCTTACATACCTTCGCTGATCCCCATGGAATTTTCTCCCAGGAAAAAGTTCAGGGAACACAAGGATAAACAGAGTCAAACCTAAATGTAATGCATGAGATTCAAATGAATAAGGCATGGTTCACAATCAAAATCTTGAATATGGGTCTTTTGTATGGATGCACACATTTCATGATCATTAAAAAATCCTATTTCAAGATGATGGGAAATACACTGAGCTTTCCCCCAACTCATTAAAAAAATATTTCCGGGTGTTCTAGAAATTCAAGTGAGAGAATGAAACTTTTTCATAATTGGAAACAGGGAACATGTAGAGGGCCAAGGGCAGCTTTGTTCTTTCTAGATACTTGCGTGTCCAGGAGCAGAGTGAACTGATCAGTTATCCAGAGACCTGAGAAAGTAGAGCTGTGATTTTTTTGGTTTCCTAAATCTTCAGGGTAGAGCTTTGCTTACCCTGATGTGATTTCCCTGCTTCTTTCACACTCCATTTAGTGTTATGAAATAACATGACAGAAACGCGAAGGATGGGAAAGAAAATGAGCTTGCCTTCTTTTGGCTTCCTAAGACTTGTGACCCTGAAAACATTGCTGTGACCTCAGAAACATTAGAGAGCTGACAAAAACATGAAGGCTGGGGGGACACCATTAGGGAAGAGGCAGCAGTGGCATCAGCGGGGCACTAACGGGGCAGAGGGGGCTGGGCCGAGAGTCAGACTGTTGGTTATTGGTGTGGCTGCCAGAAGCAAAGGGAGAAAGAGCTCCCAGGGGAGGTTAAGGTGGACTGGTTTGCTGGGATTGTTACAGGTGAGGAGCGGAAAGGCAATGAACGGAAACAGCATTGCAAGGGCTGGATAAAGAAATCAAAATTCTTTTAGGGTTGAAAAGAAGGTCACACACAATTCCTGCTCAGAAACTGAGGGCACCACAGTATCAGACACCATTAAGGAAGACAGAATAAATGGCAACACTGCCTTTGTCCTGAATAATAAAGGCTTGCATTGGGTCAGGAAACTTAGAAGAATGAGAGCAAATAATTAATGAAGGGACAGAAACAGAAGGAAGCATCTCCTGAAGCTCCCTAAAAGTACCAAAAATTTAAACAAGCCAAGGATGTGATGATGATATTTTAATCCTGCATTGCATTTCCATTTCCATCCTCCAAGTTAGAACTTCTACTGTATCTTGATCTCCACCCGTTTGTACATTCTTACTTCCCTAGTTAAATTTGTGGGAACAACACATAATACTTGTCTTGGGTATCTCTCCATGGTACTGAGAGTAAAGTGGGTATTCAACAAATACTTGGATAGTGAAGCAGAAAAGGTACAAACAGTGTTGTATTTCAACTGTGTTGAAATCTTTTCAATTTTTTTTTTATTTTAATGAGCATTAATACCTTGATTTCATACTCTGTATTATACAGCTAAACATACTACTTTGTTCTTATTCTATCACAGCAAAAACATTCTAACTACACAATCCTTTAAAGACTTTCAGTTGTTCATCCAAAAGGGGAACAATGAAATATGGGAACCCTGTCATAGCTGATTATTTAAAATAAAGGTACGTGTGTGTGTGTGTGGAGGGGGGGGGGTTCATTTCTCAATGCATGCCCTGCTGTCCCAACTATTTTATCAATGAAAATTGCTTTTAACTGAGAGTTGTAGAGGATGAGGAAAAGGTATTATGTCAACTCTTCCCCTTACCAGTTGGGCGCATAATTCTCAGCCCCTGAGCTTGTAAAGAATAAACAGATTTCAGATTCTCTAAGGTCATACACCATCTAAAACTTGTGATTTATGTTTCAGGTGATAAAGTTGGGGAGAAGACATTGGCGGAACACAGAGACAAAGGAAATCAATTTATGGTAGACTGTGAAAGGAAGTGCCTGGGACCATAACCTTCTCACTAGGCTAGGTTTCTTGATCCATTCATATGGATCCTATTATACTGTGTATTTCTCTCATAGATTATACATTCATGACGTTCATATTCCTGTCCTCTAACATTTGGAAGAGAAGACCTGTCAGATGGTGGAAAGAGGCACAATGAATGCATATGCAATATTAAAAACCTTTGTTTTCTAATATTTATAAAGTACAATGAAATAATTTTAGAGGACCTTCAAATAGGATGACAAGCACATACCCGATATTTTATGACTACATGGGCCCCACTGTGTTAAGTGAGAAGGAGAAGTTTTGGAGGTAGAAATGATTGGCATGCAGATCTGTGCTATTTACAGAACCATTACTTTCATGACTGTGAACTGGAAGATTTGGCTAACATGTACTCATGGCCCTAAATTCTTTGGTGATTGCATTCAAGGCTCTGAGAAAAAAAATCTAAGCTTCAGACTCAAGACCAGATTACACATAAAAATCCCAAACATTTATCTTACTATTTGGTGACTTAAACAAAATTGTCCACATCCTCTGACTCCCATCCTTCCCACCAAATACATTCCTCATTTTCCTCAGGGGCTTAGAGGTAAAACAGTAGAAAATAAACTATAAACCCAAAAGGTATAAGCTATTTTTAAAGAAAAGTTTAGATCAGTTGGCTCTACTTTTGAGATACTTTTTGAACCACAGAATATAAAATTATGCCAGATCATCTCAGCTTCAATATATCTCCTGGCAAGGCTTCAGCTATTATTAATGTACCCTTGTTTTACGTGGCTTTCACTTACGCCTACTTTCATAAATCGCTCTAGATTTCTCGTAGAGCTCGTATGGGTCAGGCTTCCTTGGGTCAAAGGCCTCTGTTGAGTCAGGAAAGGAAGTCCTGTGAAGGGCGGGTGGGAAGGGCAGGTTCTGCGGTATGGCCGGAGCAGATAAACTCGTTTGAGGACTGCCTTGATTTTCCCATCGGTCCATTATCTGGAAGTGAAAGAGAACAGAAAATAGCTAAGAATGAATTTTTTCTTGCTATTTCCCTTGTCACATACTGCAACCCTCACCTTTACGTTAGACTTTCTTGCCCTGTGGACTTTTCTTCCATGAAACATTTCAAACTCTGGAATAAGTGTGAGAAAAGATTCTATTTCTCTATATTAAAGTACCATAGACTGTACCAAATACAAGTGGTATCTGACTTTTGAATGCAAGCTTATATAACCTTGTTACCTACTAGCTGGTAATCTTCAGCCAATCACTTAATCTCTCTGAGTCTGTTTTTTTTTTCCCCTCTTATACAATAAAGATAACATGTATCTCAAGATAACTTTCCGTGTCTGTGTGTATAAAATGGTATTGGCCCTGATATATTACACCATTTTTACTGAGACAGAAGAGAATAAAGTAGTCTACATGTATTCTTTTGACACCTATGCATATTCCGATAATCTCCTATACCTGAACATTTGGTCACTTTCCTTACAACTTAAACTAATATTACAACCATCTGGGATTTATGAATTGTTCAAAGTCTTCTGTGAAGCTTCATTTACTGCTGATGTGGCAGTATTCTTCCCCCAAATGCTACTCTGATATTGCTAATACTATAATTTATTAAAGATCTAAAGGACACTTCCCAGTTTACCATGTTTTTTTCACACACGTTACCTTCTTTGGTCTGCACCATGGCCCCCTGAGGTAGGTAAGGCAGAGGCCAATATCCTTTTGTTGAAGAGAAAGCCAGTTAACTGAGATCACCTGTTTGCAATGCTAACTTCACCTTCATTCAATAATCAACGATTCAAACTCAACTTAGACTTTTTTGCTTTGAATAAACCCGCGTTGTGTAAAACTCAGATTAGATTACCCTTTGTCTAAAATTTTGCATTGGGTCAGTGTGTTCTTCAGGCTAAAGGCTAACCTCCTCCAGGGGCAGTAGTGGCTCCTCATGACCTAGTTTCTGCTCTTTGTTCTCAACTCTCTAATGGTCTCTCCTCTCATTCCGTAGGATCCATCAGATTCTCTCCTGCCTCTGAATCTTGCACACTTTCTTAATTTCTCCTTCTACCTGCGAAGTTTAGTCATTTTCTACTTTTTCACCTCCCATCCTCACTTTACCTGGCTACTAGATTCAGATGAGATGTCTCTTCTAGAAAGCCTTTGCTGACCATTCCTGAACTGGTTACATGTCCCTCCTGGATGTTCCCACAGCACCTCTACCTACAAGTTACACCCAAAACTCATGATGCTCAACTATAATGGCAAGTCTACCTATGTCTCCTCAAATAGATCATGATGGGGACAGATCCTACAGGGGACATAGTCTTTCTCATTGTTGTATTACCAACACAAAATAAGTGCTCAGAAAATGTTAATTTAATGAATGAATTAAATCATCAATAAAATATAGTCAGCTGTTCTTTTTTTCCAAATCTGGTTGACTCATAACTGTTCTTTTTTTTTTTTTTTCAAAACACAAACAAACTAGCTTTGATACACACTGTTCTGAACTTGGCAGGATTAAAACTTTCTGTCCCTTACTGCACTGCCCTGCTTTTGTTTCCATACTGGCTACATCTTGGTCAGGGCTCCTACATGAGCTCTGATTTATCAATTATAAATATTTAAAAGTTGGAGGGGATGTGAGGTCCCACATACTGTGCATATCACTGTGACTTGCAAAGTTCCCCGTGACTTGCTCACCTACCTGAGACTATGTCAGGTGTTGAGTGAGTCATCAGACTATGAAAGAAATGGGTCACTGACCTTCCTCTCAAAAAGATTGGTGCTATGGTCTGAATGTTTGTGTTCCCTGCCCCCCAAATTTATATGTCAAAATTCTAACACCCAAGGTGGCACCTTTGGGAGGCAATAAGGGTGGAGCCCTTGTGAATGGGATGAATGCCTTAATAAAGGAGATTCAGAGTCTAGAAGACCCTTCTGTCAGGTGACATAACAGAGAAAATATGGCCGCCTCAGAAGAGGCCTCTCACCAGACACTGAATATGGCAGCAGCTGGATCTTGGGCTTCCAGCCTCCAGAACTCTGGGGAATAAATTGCTATTGTTTATAAGCTATCCAGTCTATGGCACAGCAGTCTGAAGGGACTAAAACATATGGCTTCATTTTAATTTGTTTTCTATATGGGCTACTGACCAAGATTTCATTTAAACAAAATTTCTCTACCTAACGAGACTGGAAAAGCCCTAGTTGAGTTCATTTCCCTAATATTAAACATAATCTCAAGAGCGCAAAGAAGTCCAGCTGCTGTTAGCGACAGACCCTGGGTCAAACCAATTTGTAACTATAATGGGAGTGCTGTTTACATAATAATACATTGAGGGGAATAAGTGGTAAATTTGCTTAGAATTTTAGCTAATATTCTGCTCAGTAGGTCTTTTGGTCCCACTTCATAAAAATCTTTAAATATGTATGCCATTAATTAATTTTATGGTAAAATTCATCTAGGAAGCCATC
This sequence comes from Panthera onca, assembly GCF_046562875.1. Lineage (NCBI taxonomy): Eukaryota > Metazoa > Chordata > Mammalia > Carnivora > Felidae > Panthera > Panthera onca. The sequence continues at coordinate 82,601,338 of NC_138340.1, forward strand.
CTAGGTTTCTTTGTTCATCTATTCTCCATGTCTTTGCTATGATGGGAAGTCTCACATTTGTAGCTAAAGTCATATTCTTTTTTTTTTTTTTTCCAGTTAAAATGACAGGCCATAGGTATCATGTGATGGGATTCTGGCTGTGACTTTCTCCCTTCTGTTTCTGAACATAAGATACTAAATTCTAAAAAGTAAATAAATTAGATATATGGACTGAGTAGCTGTAGAATCCCACTTGTCATCATAGGGCTTCAGCAAATGTCGATTTCTTTCTCCTGCCTTCTACTGAGGGTGAACTGATACTCACATAGGTCTTGTGGTATATGTATCACTTGTGTGAAGTCATGGGAGCAAACATGTTTCAGGTGAAATATTAGTGTTTCTAGAAAACATTTTTAAAACTACAGAACAAATAATGGTTTGGGCACTGCTGGGAAGGTTACTTGGGCAGATTGACAAATTCTACAATTTTTGTAGCACAGAAACAGGGGAATTAGTCAAGAGTCTGGTTTATGCTTAGTAAAGTGTTCACATCTTGCTGTGACATTTATCAATCCTTGAGCCACTCTGTCAGGGTTTCTTAAGAGACTGTAGAGCAGAAAATTACTGTGCCCATGAAATTACTGAAGAAGCAAACTCACAGTCTTTATAGCTCCCCACCCCTGGATTGTTATTTGTTGGCTCTGACGCAAAAGACCATGGAGCAGACCACCCTCCCTGGAATTAGAGGCCACCCCCCTGCTCACTGGGGCTGATGTGCTGGTCTGACAGCATCTTCTGAAGGGTGCACTCTGTTGACTTCTTTCTCAGACAACTTAGTCTCTGGACTTCTGCTTTCTAGCTGGGATGCTCGGCTCATTTGTTCTTCTCAACCTTCTTGAACACCCTAGGTTCTGACCCTGTCCCATTGCCCAGACCCTTGGGCATCACTTGCTCTACCTAGTGTTTTCCTGACCTTGACCTTTCTAGAGTTGTGCTACCTGCCAGGCATTTACCTCTCACAGGCTTCTGGCCTTGTGTAGTCCCAGTGGTGTCCATAGCTAGGCAGGTATTTATAAATATCTCACTAGAGTAAGGAAAATGGAAATGAAGTTGCTTTCAGTATCTGGGAGAAACCTTGTATCTCTGCAGGCCTTGGTAAATGAATGAATCCTCGACTGTTTGAAGGTACAGTCATTGAATTAGCAGTGGACATATAGTCCATGACAGGGCCTCAAATGGTAAAATAGGATAAACTAATCATGATGCAGTTAGTATTTTGATCCCCACTTCTGATCTGGGGTGCACAGTGGGAGTGTGAATAAGGCAGCCTCTCACCTCACATGAGGTAATCTATTTAGAAACTGTTTGCTTCATATAGAAGCTGGTGTAGTCTAAACACCTCCCTTCACTATTTTAGGGCAAGGATGGGATGTGAAGGCATTTGGCTTGATTCTGTCCTTGAAGAATGAACTTGGATCCCTTCCAGATGGAAAGCAGGAGAACTCACTATAATTAGTGTATTACTTGTTACAAAGAAAATGACTATCTCAATGTGGATTAGTTTATAATGTAGAGTCATAGAATAGAAGAGGGTAGGCAAGTGACACAAGACCAGAAGGAGGAGAGATCTCACTCAGAATAACATTTCCTTAATCTGAGTACAGATGGTGTTAATCCTTCTCAGAGGAGAGAGTCTATAAATCCATATACTGTGGGCATATATTTATATATTTGTTTAAAGGAATACCTTAGCAAACTATGTTCATTTTATAGAGTCATTAATTTATTAAGGTTTTATGCATGGAGGGTCTGCTTCTAGGATGACAGTACTTTATATTTTCGAGCTCAATATGTAGAGGCACTGTTTTAAGCACTTTACATGGATTAGCTGATAGACTCTTAACAATAACTATAGGAGTGGGTACTCTTATTGTCCCCATCTTACAGACAGAACTTGAGATACTGATGACTTAAGCGGTTAGTTGAAAGTCACACAGCTAGTAAGGAGAAGAAGCAAAGTTCGAACCCAGGAAGTGTGCCTTCAGAGCCTGCACCCTAAAACGTATATCGCACTGCCTCTCATTATAGTCCTTAGTCTAAAGAACTTCTGGCAGATACATGGAGGACATTAATTCAACAGTCTTATATCCTCACTCAGCCTTGAACCTGGAAGTCCAAGCCTTAGCTTTCGTAGGGATGTATGGACTCAAGATTAATTGTAAATTGAATTCTATAAAATGTTTTTTGGAATTATTGACTATGGATGTCATTACTGTAATGTCAGCAAATGCTGTAATTATGTCAAATGGCATTATTTGTATAAACATGGTACATATAAGGAAATCATTAAATTGCATAATTGTAGCACCATGATGAAGTTTCAAGGTTCCTTGTTAAATTAGATAAAGATGTATCTAGACACAGAGCACAGATTAACTTTGGTGATGAAAGGAAATTATTTAAATTTTGGCCATGATAAAACAAATTTCATTTAAAACATTTTAAAAACACCTCTTTCCAAACCATGTGCATCATGAAATGGTTTGCTAAACCCAGATAGGTCTACTTTCCCCATCTGGTATTTTCTGTGGCCACATGAGCCCAATCCTAAATGAGGACACATCTGGTGAGGATATTTTGCAGCCCTGACACATCAGTTCTTTGTCTCCAGCTCTTGGTTGGCCCATGTCTCTTTGAGAGAAACCTGGAGCTCAGACATATTACAGGGCTTTCCTTTCACATCTTCAAACCATTTTAAGGCATGCTATTTAATGAAACCAATTATTGTACTTGAGAAGTATGCAAAATTATATTAACCTCCATTTCTAAAATGAGAATATCAAGCAGTTAAAGATTCCCTCAATAAAAGAAATAAGAGAAGCATAAATTAATTCAAGAATTCCCTGCTCACTGGCCAGACTTGGGGCCACATTCATCTGAGCTGCTTAATTTGAGATGGAAGAAAAGAAGTAGGTGGGAGACAGGATTCCCCAAGTTTTGTTTCTGAATTTGAATCATCACTTTGCTACAGTTCTGCTCTAGTTGTGGGTTTTAGGCATTCCAGGTAGAGTACTGTATTCTAGCATACCATGAAATGGGATCCCAGAAAACCACCCCAGCTCTTGGGACTTGGGCAGTTACAAGTTCCAATCTAACGGCAAATAAAAAACCTTTCTAATTGTGAAACTGACCTAGCCACACAAAAAGATAATTTAAACTTCCTATGTTGGCATCAAATTTCAGGATGATTCATGAGGCAACTAGGCCCAGAGAGATTAGGTGATGGCGGAGATGACCAGTTTCTGAAGGAGATTCAGAAGTTGAGTGATTGCCAGGTTTGGTAGAACATATATGTCTCTGGAATATTCACACACACACACACATATTTAGCTCTGCATACATTAAAATGTAAATATAAATATATAAATGTATAAATGTATACAGAGCTAAATTTCTTATGTACCAGATTCAATTTGTAGGTCAAGTTTGCATTGTTTCTAAAAATTTCATGTTATAAAGACTATATAGTTATTTCTGACAGGGGAAAAAACAAAAGGTTTCTGCAGTACACCATACTGAATAGTGTTAATGCTCATTTTCTAAGTATATTAAAAAACAGGCAGAAGTGCCTTTACAGGAAAGTAAGACAAGTTATTTTTGTATTTGTGTGACAAGCACAAGACAAAGGGACACATGATTTGTTCTTTTGACATCGCAGAATCTCAGAGGTAAAAGATTTTGAGATCACCCAATTATATCTTATTTAATGGGATTGCATTAATAACTAGAAATAAAGAAAGAAGCATAAGAATTCCAACTTACAGGCTTTGGAGTTTTCCATGGAGAAAAGAAACCTGTAATAAAGAAAACAATATTTGAACTTTGAAAATATAACTTGCTACCACTTACGGGTGGCATGATATTCAAATGATTGCAAGTTACTTTAATTAGTTAATAGCAAACAATAACGATAAAATATGCTGCCTGGTTGTATAGTTTTCTGTAAGGAACCCAAATAATTTCATTGGAATTGTATTAATGATTCCAAGAACATTACTTTTTGGCATCTGAGGATTCTGAGGCACAGAGAAGGTAACTGTATGGGAGTCAGCTGCTTAAAGACCTAATATGGAGTCATCCTTAGGGATTTCTGTGTCCCAGCCACAGCTAGAGAATGGTAGTGGGGTGGGAGGAGGAGGAAGGGAGGAACAGAGAGAATAGAGGCAGAAATTAAAAATTTTAAAAGTAAATAACTTCCCTTAGTATAAAAAATAATTCTTCTTTGTGTACCTTCTTTAGGTGGTGAAAAGGCAATCAACAAGGTTTCATTAGTCCTAAATTTAAAAATAATGTATATACCAGGGCACCTACATGGTTCAATCAGAGCCTGGAACTTGCTTCAGATTCTGTGTCTCCTGCTCTCTGCCCCTCCCCTGATCATGCTCTGTCTCCCTCTCTCTCTCAAAAAGTAAATGAACATTAAAAAAATTAATTAAAAAAATTAACCTATATTATGAATCAAATTCTAGTGTATAAAAGAATAACTCTTTGGGGACTGTTTTCCCATGGAGACCTTCTCTGAGCAGTTATCTATTTATTATGCTAGTGCCAGCCATGATGTGCATGAAGAAACAGTGCAAAATGTTTGTTAGTTGAATGACTCATGTATCAACAAAGCCATGTTTGTTTTTTTTCAATTTATTGAGCAATTTCTATTATCACAAATGGTATGCAGACTGGGCTGTTTCTGTTGTGATCCAAATGACCATTAAGATAATGAAAAGCAGAAGATAGATTACTTTTTTCTTCTATTATTATTTCATTATTATTTTATCATATGGTATCAGTTTTTTTTAAAAGTACTGAAAACAAACTTAAAAATAATGGTGGGAGGTAGGGGCGGCTGACGTATACTGGCCTTAGTAAGCCAAAACATAACAATTTTGCTCATGTTAATGTTAGCTGGTATCTGAAAAATGCCCAATAAAAATGAAATCTTGAAAATAAGCCACATACTGTGTGTTTATCACCTTAAATTTTTTTTAATGTTTATTCATTATTGAGAGATAGAGAGAGACTGAGCATGAGCAGGGGAGGGGCAGAGAGAGGGGGAGACACAGAATCCGAAGCAGCCTCCAGGCTCTGAGCTGTCAGCACATAGCCTGACGCGGGGCTCAAACTCATAGACTGCAAGATCATGACCTGAGCCGAAGTCTGACGCTCAACCGACTGAGCCACCCAGGCCCCTGTTTATCACCTTTAAAACTGGGACTTCATAAGAGACTCTTAAAAAACTGAGAACAAACTGAGGGTTGATGGGGGGTGGGAGGGAGGGGAGGGTGGGTGATGGGTATTGAGGAGGGCACCTTTCGGGATGAGCACTGGGTGTTGTATGGAAACCAATTTGACAATAAACTTCATATATTGAAAAAAAATAAAACTGGGACTTCTATAAAATAGTAATAGTTGAATTGTAACCCATTTATAGGAAATATCTGCAGAAATCCGGACACATAATTATGTAGATGCTTAAGCAATCCAACTCAGGCCTGGCATAAATACTAACTGCACCTCAATGCACGTTGTAAAGAATTGATGTTTCATTTTACGGAAAGAGGGAATGTGTGTGATCTATCATGTTTCTCAGCTTTGCTTGGAACCCAGAGTTAAATTTAATGTTCAAGTTAAGAACCATCCTACCTAAGGAGATTAGTAGAATTAGCTCATCTTCTTACATACCCTATAAGTTCTTATCTATCTTTCCAACTAATGAAGAAAAGTTTGACATGTGGTTTGATTATAACTTAATTATATGGATCTAATCACATCTTTTTCTGGAAGCAGCTGAGAGTGAAAAATTACAGATAAATACATTTATCTCCTTGACTTACTCTGTAAAATGCCAACAAAACTAAATTGACCACTAATTATACAATGAAAAAAATTGTAACCTATTGGCTCATTAACCATTATTTTCAGTGAAGGGTAAAATTTATTTGTTGATTATGGAATTGCCAGCAACAGTTCTTCTGAAAAGATGTCATGTATATGTTCTCACAATGTCAAAACACTTAATTATTTCTTCTACTTTCTTTGTGTCATCACCTTCTTCCTGGAGTACTGTGACAGATTTTGAGTATTTGCTGTTTTACACTTGTTAGGTGCTGGGAGTTGCTTAGACTTTGATACAAATGTATTGAAAATGGTCCCTCTGTTATGGAGCTCTCACCTCCACTTGGGACATTATACTAAAAGATGATTATTCCTCCTAGGGAAAATGGGTAATCACCTGACCTTTCAGCAGTTATGGTGCTGGAGCTAAAATGGCATAAGAGGGACACTGGTCAAGATCAGACAAGGAGAGAAGAAGATTTAATGTGACCACCTTTCTTCAGAGGTAGTTTGGTTTCCCATTCTTTTAAGGCTGTTTCATTTAGTCTGACCTCAGACCACTGGCATGATCCAAGACTTCTTTCTCCTCCTATTATGGCAGTTTCTGGAATATTTCTAATGCTGAGTGCTGCAGAACCTTCAGTCTAAAGCAATAGTTACCTTTTCTGAGACATTGTCAAAAACGAAGTTGCTCCCTATGGAGTAAGTAATTTCAGAGAGTAAGAAATAGTATCAGAAGAGATTTCCCTACATATAAATAACTTTTACAGAAATGCTATAGTTGTGTGGGACAAACTATTATATATTATAAATTACAATATTGTTTTGTAGGATGACCCCTCTTGGGAACCTAGTTTATTCCAATGAATATTTAAATAAAAACACCAAAAACAAAGAAAAAACTTTAATACCCTTATTTCTGCAATTTTTCTTTTTCTGGAATCATTCTCATTGGAGATAGATTACAGAAGGGAGATAGAATTGGTTTGCTGAGGGTATGACTTTTGCGTTTTTCACCAAGCATCTCCATAGGGAAACAGAACAGGGAATCTAGATAACTTTCTGAACCATTTCAGAGCTATGAACCTAGTTCATAGAAAAAGAGCATTTCTTTAAAATAATAATAATAATAATAATAATAATAATAATAATAATATTAGTTTATTTCTGGCCTTTATTTCCCCTACTTTTATAGAAACTGGCATATTATATTCCCTAGTGGGATTAAAGTTTCTTTATAATGACCCATGTTTCTGTACTGATTTATCAGTATGCGTTTGTGTGCACACAAATGCAAACATACTTATTTAATCCTTGCTCTTAAGACAACAAAAGTGTGGGAATGCAAGCTGGTGCAGCCACTCTGGAAAACAATATGGAGGTTCCTCAAAAAACTAAAAATAGAACTACCCTACGACCCAGCAATCGCACTACTAGGCATTTATCCATGGGATACAGGTGTGCTGTTTCGAAGGGACACATGCACCCCCATGTTTATAGCAGTACTATCAACAGTAGCCAAAGTATGGAAAGAGCCCAAATGTCCATCGATGGATGAATGGATAAAGATGTGGTATATATATACAATGGAGTATTACTTGGCAATCAAAAAGAGTGAAATCTTGCCATTTGCAACTACGTGGATGGAACTGGAGGGTATTATGCTAAGTGAAATTAGTCATTCAGAAAGACAAAAAACATATGACTTCACTCATATGAGGACTTTAAGAGACAAAACCGATGAACATAAGGGAAGGGAAACAAAAATAATATAAAAACAGGGAGGGGGACAAAACAGAAGAGATTCATAAATATGGAGAACAAACTGAGGGTTACTGAAGGGGTTGTGGGGGGTGGGCTAAATGGGTAAGGCGCACTAAGGAATCTACTCTGAAATCATTGTTGCGCTATATGCTAACTAATTTGGATGTAAATTTTAAAAAATAAAAAATAAAATTAAAAAAAAAGTCAAACTAATAGAATCAGAGAGTAGAATGGTACTTGACATGGTCTGGAAGTAGGGGGAAATGGAGACATTAATCAAAGTTTCAGTTATACATGATAAATAAATCTTAGAGATCTGTATAGCATAACACCGATAGTTACCAATGCTGTATTATATGCTTAAAAATTTGCTAGTAGGATAGATCTTATGTTTAGTGTTCTTATCAACCAACCAACAAACAAATAAATAAAAGGGCAGGAAGAAACTTTTGGAAGTGATGAATATGCTTATATTCATGGACTATGGTAATGGTTTCATGGATGAACACAATGCCAAACTCATCAAGTTGTATACATTAAACATGTACAACTTTTTCTATGTCAATAATACCTCAATAAACTGGTTTTAAAAAATAAAATGAAATAAAACAAATTAAATTAAATCAAATTAAGTTAAATTTTAAAAAAAGACAACAAAAGTGAAAGAACTTACGGTGCAGTTATAAACTATCTGCAACATGAATAGGGACATAAGAGAGCAAAGGGGAAAATTTAGATGCAGCTAGTAAGAAAATTTAGATGCATTTAATACGAAGCCCAAAATAGAATTATTTTTCTAAAATCTGTCTTTTTTAGAACAGAAATAAAACTAAAATGGATTTTTAATTCTGCACCTAAAAGCACAGTGAGATGGGCAAAGAAACAGAAGCCCAGTGCAAATACCTAGATGAGAAATTCTGGTACTTTAAAATGGAAGAGAGGACAACATTGACTTCATATTGAAATTTAAATTGGTGGCGCCTGGGTGGCTCAGTTGGTTGAATGTCCAGCTTCGGCTCAGGTCATGATCTCATGGTTTGTGGATACAAGCCCTGTGTCGGGCTCTGTGCTGACAGCTCAGAGCGTGGAGCCTGCTTCAGATTCTATCTCTCTCTCTCTCTCTCTCTCTGCCCCTCCCCTGCTCACGCTCTGTCTCTCAAAAATGAATAAATGTGAGAAAAAAAAAGAATTATATAAAAAGAAATTTAAATTGAATTCTACATGTCAACAAATGCAACTGGAATATGTTTGCCAGATAAAATACAATAAGCCCAGTTAAATTTGAATTTCAGATAGAGAATGAATGATTTTGTTTTTAGTATAATATGTCCTGTATGTTGTAGGACATAGTTACAGTAAAAAAAAAATTTTGTTGTGTATCTGAAATTCAATTTAAATGGGACATTTAGGGTCTGAACACCCTAAAAATGGATCATTTTATATAAGTCCACTTATAAACAAAACCGCAGTAGTAACGTGTACTGAAGATAATATCTGTTCAATTAAGTAAAAAAAAGAAAAGAAAAAGAAAAGAGAGAGAAAATAGGTAAGATCTTCTTTTCCTGCACCCGTCCCCCCCCACCAATGTTTTATTGCTTGAAATCTTGCTTTAGAGGAACCTCAGAACATTCCATTGGCTGTGCAGATCATCGGCTTGTGTTGGTTGTTTGACCATCAGCAGCCTCAATGGAAGCTTCCCCTCACGTGATTCAGAACTCTGTGGCCAATGTTCGTGTCACAAAGGACCATTTTCAAATTGTTCGATGACTGGTTAGCAACACTGCCTTGTCCCAAGTGGTATGTTCCACAAAATGGCTCTTTTCAAAACCTACTTCAGACATATGATATACAGAATGAAAGCCTATCAATATATTTACAGTAGGTCTGAAGGGAGAGCCCCTTTCTTGTGTGTGTTTGTGAGTTGTTTGTTAAGATTTTTTATTATTTATTTTCACACGGCAACAAGATGATGAACTTTTAAAAATCATCTCAATTTGAATAAGAGATCAAAATACAATGAAGAACAACAGATCAGAGAGTCTCAGCATGATATCTTCAATTTGGAATAATGCCAAGGCAATTTTTCCAGATTTCTAGAAATTTCCTGAAACAGAACTAAATCTTTCAATATATCTTTATACTCCATTTGATATACTGAACTCCCATTTGCAAAATATGAAATGGATTCTTCTTCAACTGAAGTACATATGACTCTGGTTTTGAAGATTATCATTACAGTCTCATGTATTTTATAGGGGATTCTGCAGATGATAGAGATGTAGGGGGAACGTTTTATATTTTTGCTTTAAGCGATAGAAAAGAAGTAGGAACCACTTTGAATTAAAAACCTGCTTCGCTGCAGATGTCCATGCCCTGGTTTATTAAAAGTTGTGTTCTGTTTTGCTTAAAAAAGAAGGAAAATACAACAATGTGAATGTCCTTGGCACTACTGAACTTGTACACTTAAATATGACTAACATGGCAAATATTATGTTATGTATATTTCATCCTAATTTTTTAAAAATGAAAAATAAGGCAATAAAAGACGAAAAAGAAGAAAGGCAGAACAAAAGTATGTGCGTATTGCATTAGTGTGAGAGAGAATGAAAGAGTAAGGAAGAGAATTTCTTTTTCAGTTTCTGTGGTGTCCTGCTGGAGTACAGGAAGCTCATCTGGACACCCACACAAATCCTTCCACCTCTAAAGTTATCTTTTCTCCTAAAAGATTATAGGCAATAAAGGAAGCTCATGTTCTTACTACATTGCTGAAAATATTTCAGGGACTGTTAGAAAGTCTTCCAATTGAGGAAATCATTTTTTTGAAGTTTCCTAAAGGGGTAAGAAGCCCCAGGGACTTTAGAATCTCCAGTTAGGGCTAATTTGAGGGAGAAAAATACCACTAATAAAGTTAATCTTTAATTTAAAGATCCTCCCATTATCCCACAGCCTGGCAAATTTCCCATCAAAAATTCAGCCTTTGGTAAATGTAAGCCAGCAGGGTAATGAGCTAATTTCCATTAAAACTAGTTCAATGTTAGTCACTTTTTTTCCCCGGCTTTTGACTGATTCACATCTGTCTTATTAAAATTCATTAAATGGGTTAAACCCTGCAGTTCCTTTAGATAATTTGTTTAAGCTATCTGAAGTCAGAAAAGGGCATTTTTTTTTAAATGAAAGTGTCCTGGGCCAAAAAACCAACCTTTCCATTACACAAACATGGAAGATACACTGCTGGTGGTGGTACCCAAACCTCATGTCACCAAGTTTCAATCAAGCACGGGATATAATTTACAAAGAAAAATTCAAGTTGGTCGCCATCTTTGGCCAGAATCTGTTCTTATGTGGTAAGCTGAAGCTTTCTCTGCAATGCTTTAAAAATGATCCTTTCTGCATCTTCTAAATAAAAGTGTTTTTCTTATAAACACTATAAAGCTGTTTTTCAAACAGCATTTTCCCCCTGGCTTTGTTCCTTGTGGAGAGTGCAGTCTGACCATTTAAAGTAATCCCAGTGAGCATCTAGAAAGGATAAGCCTGCACATGTTGTCTTCTGATAAACTCAGCTACATAAAGGATGTGTTCAAAATAAAGCAGGCCAGGTGAATAGCCTTGAACAGGAATAAAGGAATGCACAGGAAGAGGAAGAAGTGTGTCAGGGAGGCTAAAACTCAGAGTGAGGTGAAGCTTGCAGAAAATATGAACCACTACAAAGGGTTTTTCTTTATGTTCTGAACAGGACCAAGAGCAATGAAGAGATAAAATGCTCTGTATGTTTATAGCATGCTGTAAACAACTGGCAGAGAAAATGTGGAAGGATATCAATACTTGCAATAGAAAATTTCAATTCTGAGAGTAATATTTTTTTTAAATGATGCATGAATAGCATCCAAAATCTTTTTTTTTTTTTTTTTTTTTTAGAAACCCATCTAGGAACATCTTTTAGTAATTTAAGGAAGATTAAATGTCTGTTTCACTTCACATCAACATTAAATATTTATTGAGTTGTGGGTGTCTCACAAGCACCATAAATTCAACATGGTGATCATGGAAACCTTGATCTTTTTTCCCCAAATCTTCACTTCTGTGTTCCTCATTTTGGTAAATTTCACTCACCCTTCCAAGTTTCAAAGACAGGAACCTGAAAGTCATTCTTAATGTCTCCTTTTCCATCACTTCCTTATCATCAAATTCTATTTTTACCTCCAAAATCTATTTCAGATGCACTTTTTTCCATCTCCACAGCCACCACTGTAATCTACACCCACCATCATCTACTGTCTGAATCAAAACAACAGCAAATTTACTGATGCCACATAATCTGGTTATGCTTAAAATCCTACAATGGATTCCCACTGAATTTAGGATAAAACGCAAAACCTGTCAATTGGTCCATTCTTACCCCAGAGGCCTCCTAGGAGGCTGAATTTCCTTGAGTAAGCCAGACTTCTCTAACCACAGGGGCTTTGCACAGGCTCCTTCATTTGCCCACCCTTTCTCATTCTCCACACAGCTATCTCTAAGTCTTTCTTTCTGTGTCAGCTTAAACAACACCTCCCCAGGGAAGATGTCCCTGACGTTTCATTTGAAATCAAAGTTCTGTATTATAATTTTTCATTGCATCCTGCAGTTTTCCTTTATGCGGCACTCATCACCATTTGCAATTGTAGTTATGAAATTGTATTCACGTAATTATATTTGTGAAATTATTAGTTTCATGCCCATATCCCCAATGCAAATATAAATTCCATCAGAGATAGTATCTATTTTGTTCACAATGTATTCCTAGCACTTTACACAATGCCTGACGCATAGTAGATACTTGAATAGACACATTTGAATGAATTGAAAATGGTAGTGAAGGGTGGGTGAGGAGGGCAGAAAGGAAGAGACAGAATTATAAGATGCTCAGGAAAACTGATGAGACATGGTGATCAGCAGGGGTAGAGGATGACATAAAGGAGAAGATGAAACCTATTGTGACCTGTAGCTGGGGAACCTGGATAGATGATAGTGTCATTAGCTAAAGTAAGAAATACAGGAAAAGAAGCTTCTGTGAGTGGAATATAGTGAAATGAGTTTGGGTGAAATGAGTTTGAAGTGCCTTTGTGAGCTTGGGTTCAGGTGAAGGAGTCGTGAGTAGTGAGCCCTATTGTCTGGTGATTAGTAGAAGACTCAGGATTAGAAATATAATGTGTCAGGGGGCTCAGTTGGTTGAGCATCTTATTCTTAATTTGGGCTCAGGTGATGATTTCATGGTTAGTGAGTTCCAGCACCACCTTGGGCTCTGCACTATGAGCACAGAAATTCTCTGTGCTGCTTGGGATTCTCTCTGTCTCCCTCTCTCTCTGCCCCTTCCCTGCTCGTGCTCTCTCTCTCTCTCTCTCTCTCTCTCTCTCTAAATAAATAAATAAATAAATAACCTTAAAAAAAAGAAAGATGATGTGCCAGGTTAAACTAAAAATACTGTGCAGCATGAATGAAAACTCCTTACGGTGTCCAGAAGAATGAATGATGTATCTGAGAAGTAACAGAGAGCCAAGTAAAGAGAAAGTTTCAAGAAGTAATACATGGAAATACTCATATAACAAGGTTTTAAGTGGATTCTCAAACAGGAAGTTCACCGATGACCTCTGTGAAAGCAGTTTAATTGCTACCAGAGGGGCAGAAATCAGATTTCAGAGGGTTTGAATGAATGAGAAGTGAGGAACTGGAGCTGAGAAATGACTATGGGGTTGAAGGGACAATGTCATACGGCCCCACCCCCACCCTATCGAGGAAAGATTTGGGAAAAGCATGCTTACGTTTAAATGAGAAGGTATCTAAAAATAAATAAATAAATAAATAAATAAATAAATAAATAAGAAGGTATCTGAACAGAGAGAGTCTAAAGACTCAAAACAAAAGGGGATAATTGGTGAAAGTATTTCATGAGGAGAGAGGATAGGATCTAGAGCACAAAAGGATAAATTAACTTTAACTGAGAGAGAAGGAGCATCCAAGTCCTCATCAAAAGGCTCGAGCAGATTGTGTGTGCCCTGTGTGTGAGTGAGTGAGTGTGTGTGTGTATGTGTGTGTGTGAAATTCCTCCAGGGTCTGCCCTTTGGGCAGGGGAAGGCACTGGATGAGAGAGATTACTCGCAGTGGCTGAAAGTGGCAAAATCCATGGAGGTTTTTAGGGGTGCTGGTTAAGCAGGGAGACTGGAGGAGAGAACACAAATAACCTGTGTCAAAATGTTTGATTCAGGGGATGAGGCAAAGACAGAAACAGAAAAACAATTCCTGGAAGCAGTGTAGCAGAGAAGTTATGCACACAGAATATGAGATAACACCGACTGGGTTGCCACTGACTGCTCCATCTTTTACTGTAATGTGGTCTCCTATGTACATGGGAGACCATCTACTACGAGGATTGACTCCTGGGCTCTGAGTGAGACCCACCTGGATCCACTCATTTTTTGCTTAGTGGCTCACACTGGGGTGACCGTGAGCACTCCTCTAATCTCTTTAAGGTTCAGATTCCTTATATGTAACAAAGTAAAGAAAATAATAGGAATTATTTTAGGGAGAACTCAATAATGCATTTTACATGTTATCAGTACAAAGCGGTGCACAGTTCCATTTAGTGCTTTTGATGCATTTAAAATTATTTTTCAACAAAATAGAGGTCTGCTCTTCTAAAAAGTGCTCAACAATTTATTGTCACAACAGATGCATATTATTTTCTTAGTTATTTTAGGCTTTTGCTCTTTTAAGCTTCCTTTTAAGTTCTTTTAAGCTGCCTTTTGCTATGTGGAATATGGCTTGCTTTGATTTGCTTTAAAGACATTTTTTACTTTAAACAAAGCAAATTGTTGTTTTCATCCCATTAGTTTTCCATCAAGTTTCTACTGGTTCTAGCTGGAGGAGTAAGGTAGTCCACATTAAACTCACTCAACAGTCCTTGTGCTCTAGTATAAACTATACCCTCAGTTTGTGATGATTATTATATTATATTATATTATATTATATTATATATCATATCATATCATATCATATCATATCATATCATATCATATCATATCACATTATTTTTCCCTTATCAATTGTTTCTAACTTTGCATTTTCCTATAACTATTTATATAATGGTTACTTAGGCTTAACCAATAAACCAGTTTTAATGCTTACTACAATTCATTTTGTTCCACTATTTCTGCATTTGTGGATTCTGAATTTCAGTCCTCTGTTAGTAGATGTCCTTAAATTTCTCAGAAACAGTACGTTTGATGCCATAGTTAGAGTAATGGTCTTTTAAACAGGTCTACACCCTAATCCTTCAAACCTGTGTATCTGTTCCTTTACATGGCAATAAAGATTTTGTACATGTGATTAAGGTGAAGGACCTTGAGACTGGGAGAGTATCTTGGATTATCAGGGTGGGCCCAATCCTATCACATAAGACCTTAAAAATGGAGAAATGTCCTGGCTGCAGGTGGTGAGAGATGGTGGGGTAAGGAGGACTCAACTTGACTTTGGCTTTGAAGATGGGAAAAGGGCCACAGGTTGTGGAATACATGAGGCCTTTAGAAACTGGAAAAGACAACGAAATGGGTTTTCCCCTACAGACTCCAGAAAAGAACACCACCGTGCTGACATGCTGATTTTAGCCCAGTGAGACCCACATTGGATTTCTGAGCTATAGTGCTATCAGATAGTCTGTGTTGTTTAAGCTATGAAGTTTGTACTAATTTTTTGTGGCAGCAATAGAAAACCTAAATATGTGGTATCTTTTCTAAGCATATGAATTCTAGTTTCATTAATGAATTCTTATATCACAATTTCTATCTTTCAAACTCTATCAGATTTTTTTCTGTTGTTCTCTGACATTTAGTAATGCCGAGGACAAGCCTGGATCCACTCAGTTTTTGTTTATTTGCAAGTAATCTTTCATTTTCTTATACGAATAATTGCATAATATTTTCTTTATTATTTTAAATTATTCATAAATTACTAGAATATGTTTAGGTGTAAGTTTGTTTTAATTATTTCCAGCATATAGTGAGTGCATTTGCTTCAGGTTTTCTCTTAAGTCTTTCTACTCAAGATCTGATAACTGGGGACTGGATAGAAATGCAGACTCTCAGACCCCAGACCACTGAATCAGATCTGTAATTTAACAAGATTCCCACTTGATTCATATGCACATGTGAGAAGTACTGCTCAGAGGATATTCTATGAGTAGATTTGATCTTGACTTCTTCATTTTTTCAGTTTCTCTTTAACTTGTCAGTTAACATGTATTAAAAGGTCATGACAAACAACAACAAAACAAAACAAAACAAAAAGACAAAAAAAGTAGGTCATAGGGTGGCTGAGTGTCCAACTTCTGCTCAGGTCATGATCTCACAGCTCGTGACTTCGAGTCTGGTGTTGGGGTCTGCTTCGGATTCTGTCTCTCTCTCTCTCTCTCTGCCCCTCCTTTGCTTGTGCTCTGTCTGTCTGTCTTTCTCAAAAATAAATAAACATTAAAATAGAATTAGGTCATGCCCCTCCTTTTCTTCCAAGGGGTTATAATCAAAGCTCATGGTTCACACTTCATTTCCTTTCCCCCTCTTCTGGTAAGTCTGACAAAGTTAGACTTGACCTTGTAACTGAGACTCCATGTCAACAGCAGCATGACTGGTAGCAGAGTGTTGTGCATGTGGCTGTTGAGATGGAACAAAGCTTGACATCTCCTCTGTAACTGGAGAGTTCTTCATGTTAGTCTCTACATCACTACTTTCTTGTTTCACCTTTTACCTTTAACTAACTCTAATGAACATTTTAATTTTCAGAGGTAATCCTAAGCCCTGAGATGCATTTATGACAGCCTTTTCACTTGGTCAAGCATCACTCTGCCTGTTTTTTACATTTGAGCTTACTCTGCCCATTTCTGTTAATTTTAAATGTTATATCTACTAGCATCTGAGGATTCCAAGCATGTTCTCTTTCAGTTTCTTCTGTTTTCTGCAGTAATTCTGTTCAATGTCCAGCTGTTCCTCCTAATCTTTATGGCTAATTATAATGATATCATATATCTCCATGCTGACCTTTAGAACTTCTGTTCATTTAAAAAGGAAAGATTTGGGGCACCTGGGTGGCTCAGTTGGTTAAGCATCTGACTTCAGCTCAGGTCATGATCTCTCGGTTTGTGGGTTCGAACCCTGCATTGGGCTCTGTGCTGATGGCTCAGAACCTGGAGCCTGCTTCAGATTGTGTCTCCCTCTCTCTCTGCCCCTCCCCAACTAGCACTCTTTCTGTCTCTCTCAAAAAATAAAATAAAAAACGTTAAAAAAAGTAAATAAAAAGGGAAGATTTATCCAGATTGAGGCTCATGAACTCCACTGTTGCCCACTTAAGTGACTGTATGAAATTGCATCCACTTTGGATTTCATATGGCCGTGAACATGTGCACAGCTTGCAGCCAGATTTCCATCAGGAACTTGTTCTATAACTCTGCTGGACTGTGGGGAGACAATCTCTCAACATGGCTTCCTAATTTTGTTTGCTTGTTTTGGGGAGAAACGTTTCTGTTGTAAAAAATTTGAGATGGTCTCTATCCACTACCCTAAGGCCTCTTATAGCTCTGTCTCCATCCATGATGCTTGATGTAATAGTGCCACATGCCCCAGGCAGCGATTGGTCACCATCCTCTTTCTTCTACTTTCTGTTATGCTGTGCTTTGGGATTTGAGATTTAAGAGTTGGTTAAAAAAGAGTAGTAGGAGAAAGAGAGCGACTGATTACTCAGTGGCAAGGAGGTTTAAACACAACACTTACTGCCCTATAAAGCAAAACCTAAACAGTCTTATCATTGCTAGAATCTGTGAATCCTGACATTCTCTATGTCTTTTTTGTGCTTTATTGGGATGTTGGGAGAAACATACAGGAGATTCTTTGGCCTGATGTCATTTCCTTCCTTCCTTCCTTCCTTCCTTTCCATTTTATTTATTTATTTTCATTAAAATTTTTTTAATGTTTATTCATTTTTGAGAGACAGAGTGTGAGTGGGGGAGGGGCAGAAAGAGAGGGAGACAGAATCTGAGCTGAGCTCTGAGCTGTCAGCCCAGAGCCTGACACAGGGCTCGAGCTCACAAACCGTGAGATCGTGACCTGAGCTGAAGTCGGACACTTAACTGACTGAGCCACCTGGGCACCCCTATTTATTTTAATTTTAAACAGAACTTCTTAGTAGCATAGTCTGTTAATGTAAAGAACATTTTTAAGTCTTGTTTATATGTTATATATACATCATATGCACATTATTTATAAACTAAGGTCTGATATATAGGCAGAATTGACATTTGCTTTTTTCCTGTTTTGACTAACTTAACCAGTTAAATAAAGCTTGAAATAGATCTTCATTTAAGTTTCTGGCATCCCTGATTAGCATCACTTAGGCATGGCTGGTAGAGATTCAGTACAAATAGCATCATAGGATTGTCCCTAGAATGCATTTTTCAATCAAAATCACAAAACAGAAATAAAAATAAATTTGGTTTGTGGTGGGAATTCTTGGTACTATTGAGTTTCTTTCTCATATCCCCCTTTCTTATCCCCTAAGTTTTCCTGTGGGACTTCCCACAGAGAAAGGAAAGATGATTCTAACAGGTCTGCTGTGGAGTAGAAGGTCATAGCTCATATCACAGTACAGGGTCATCAGGAGGAACTTCACTGACCGCAGTTTGTGAATAAAAGTTTTGCGAAACATGAGGACAAAAGATGCTGTTTTAGTTTGGGTTCTCCCAAAAGCAGACCCTGAGATGGTGACTTGAGTGATCTAGGAAGCACGAACGAGGAAAGTGAATCAGGGAAGTGAAACACACTAATGAGCAGGAATTCACTGTGAGCATCTGGGACTTAGTTCCTCTATGGATCTTCTCAGAAACCTTAGGGAACACACATCAGAACCTTCCTGCTGTGGAATGAGGAGGCCTGGACATTTTCCCCCTCACTCTCCCTTCCCTTCTGGAGGATAAGGGTTGCTCCTCACTGTGTCTTTCTCTCCAGAGTTCTAATTCTCCCACATTTTTGGGTTGTCCCTGCTTAAGGCTGAGGAAGCCTCTGCAGTGCCAGAGGAAGTTCTTCAAGAATAAGAGACCCCAGTGTTTGAGGCAGGACCCTGTCAGTTTGCTGGAAACGCCCACAGCTGCCTGTGCTCAGGTGAGTGGAGAAGATACGAAGTTGCAGACATTGTTGACAAAAACAGGCAAACCCTATCTGTGGTGGGCAAAAAACCTAAGTAAGTATGCACTCACAGTGATTATTTTGGGGCATGAAGGATTTACGTGGTGTTAAAGTGGAGATGGCAAATGAGTTTCATCTGTCATGCCAGCTTTGATCAACTGGCTGCCTAGAGTGTTATGTTGAGGAGGGATCTCAAAAGGCTCAGTAGGAAATGGCATCTCTATCATTTAGCATCCCGGACATGGAAACGGAAGGACAGAAGGGTGGCATGTGGGCCATGTATCTGCCACCCTGCTTTGAAGTGGAGACGATTTTTTTATGAATATAAGTGCTCAGTGAGACATCTTTAGTGAAATACAATAAATTCTTCCACAGATTTGACCTTTCAAAATGCACAGCATGTGGAGTATCTTTGGTTAATGGGAGAATTCTCCAATTAATGTTACGAATGAGACAGGGATAAACTTCAAAGGCACAGCAGTTACAATAGGTATTAGCTTTGTCATTTTGCTACATGTTTCAAGTAAACATGCTAATTTATTTTCTCACAGGTATATAAAAAATGAAATGGGGTCATGGTATTAATGGAAAATATAAAAGGGATCAAAGGCAGACAGTGTTCAGTAGTGTCAGTGCCTAGTCATAGCATCAATGTTGAGACAAATGTAATTCATTTTGGTGATGGGGAGGTGGTCAGAACATTTAAGTTCTACTCTCTTAGCAAATTTGAATGATACCATACAGTGCTAACAACTATGAATATGTTAATTAACTAGATGGCAGGGATCCTTTCACTGTGTGTATCAAATCACAATGTAAATTTTTATTTGTCAATTTTACTTCAATAACACTGAAAAAAAAAGGCCTTGGAGGAAGAAAATAGTCATTAAATTCAAGTGGGGGAGAAAGTAATTCATCCGTCATAATGTCTTAATGAGGAAAATATTGCCATTTACCCTGGGATATGATTTTAACTGCTGAGTCCAAGAATAAGTACAATAGCAAATCCCAATAACTTGTACCATTGCAGTTCAAATTGATTTCAAGTCTTGTGGTTATTACTTCCTAAATATTCCTCCATATTCTCATCTCCAGTGATGCATCTGAGTCCAAACCAGCATCAGGCTCTGCCTGAACCATTACAGCCAATCAATCTTCTTCCATCTGTTCTTCACACTGTAGTCACAGTGATCTTTCCAGAGCATAAATCTGATCACGCTGCTCCTCTACTTAAATCCCTGTAATCAGCTTCCCACTGCTTATAAGAACAGAGTGAAAATCCTTTAGAGAACCTTAATCTGTTCCCCATCCATCTTTCTAGCCTCATCTTTCTCTGGAGGCCCACCTGCTTTGCTTTCTCTACTCCAGGGTCAGGAACCCTCTTTCCCTCCTTCAGACCCCTCAGGCTCTGTCTCACCATGAGGCCTTGGAATCTGCTTCCCCACCTGCATCACCACGCTAACTCCTGTCTACTGTTTAGATCTTGGTTCCAGGGTCATTTCTGCAGGGAAGTCTTTCTGGACCTTTCTGAGCCAAATCCCATGAACCTCTCCTCAACACTCCTTCCCATTTCCACAGCCGAGACCACTTATTCGTAAAGGTACAAATCCTTGTGATTAATTTTTCTCTTGTCATGAGTCTAAAATGTTCCCAGATGGCAGGGGTCATATCTGTATATGTGTTCATTATTGATTCTCTAGCTCCTAGAACTGTACCTAGCATATAGCAAGTGCTCCCTAAGTATTTGTTGAATGAATAAAAGAAAGGTCAAAATGTATTTTTACCCATACTCAAAATTTTAATTTCTCTCTGAGGAAAATCTCACATTTATTTAGCAGTTTATCATTTAAATGGCAGTTTTGGGCATATTGTTATATATTCCTTGTGAAATTCCTGCGAAGGAGGTGGGGAAGGAGTGATTACACACGTCTTAACAGAAGAAACCAAGTTTCTGATGGTGTCCCGCCTACAGGCATGCAAGAAGGAGGTGGCAGAACCAGGACTCAGCCTACATCCTCTCTGGCTCCCAGTCTAAAATTCCTTTCCCACAAACAGTCTGTCATAGCAGGATGACAGGTTATTATGCAATTAGCAGACTCGTTAATTGCTATGATCTTGTCCTAAGATCTTTCAGAATCTTGCAGTATCAACTTCGGTATTGCTTGTTGGTTTTACATTCTGTGGAACAGAAATGGCTAGCAGCAGTGACCACCTGGTGGCCCATGACACTGGGGGCTGTAGCAGCAGAAGATGAGTCACTAGGTGCATCATGATCTATTATGTATTTTTCTGCTCCTTAGAGACACCCCTGGAAGGCACATTATCTCAAGGTGCTATTCTACTTAGGAAAGCAAGTTAACTCTTAGAGAACCTGCGAAGTCTCACATGAGCAGAACTGGATCACTGGAAAAGCAGTGCAGACATAGACATGGACGGCTGAAGGATCCAGATGCGCTGGGCAGAAAACAAAGCCCTCCACAACTCAAAAGTTCTTCCAAAATGTCATTGTATTGCCTTGTTTCATAGGCAACAGAATGAAGGGAAGTCTCCTGAGCTGTCAGCAATATGCCACGGTTGGGCCCTGACACAACACGATCAGAAACCTTCTAGCCACCCGATTTCACTTTACAGATACAGACACAGTGTTGTCTCAGCAAATCGTCACAGAGCTGATGACTTAACCCCTAGATGTGCAGGAGCATCAGAAGTGATGTGACCCTTTGGGAGAAGAGGGTAAAATCAGCTCCTACACTCTCCTCCTACTGGTTGACCTCTAAGCTAAATAAAACCTTGTTTTAATCTTAAAATTAGTGAAGGCATGGATCACGTTTTTCACTGGCAGAACTATCTTTACTGTTAACAATGAACGCTTAGTCCACAATACATACTTTTCAGTGAAATTAAATTCCACTAAGTTGTAGCTTATTTTTGACTGATTTCCCATTATCTTTAAGTCCCTTAAAAGAAACCCATTAAAACGGCTTTTAGACTTCTAATGACCTCACTGACTTTCTAAAGATAAGCAGGGCTTGAAAAAGTGTCAGCCACCTTCTGTCACAGCACATGACAAAGTGTGTCTTATGTCGCCTAGACTGGCCTGGAACTCTCCGGATCTGTTTGCTTTCTGAAGCCACATTAGTGCTGAGGGGCTCATTCTCACCTTGGACTGTACACATAGCCTCAGTTGGGGATTAGGCAGGCTGCATCTAGGTTTTTTCCGAATGGAATTAATCAGTGAAAAACCAAACTTTATGGTAAGAGGTAGCAGATTACAGCCCAACAGGTGTGTCCCCACAAATGGCATCCTGCTCAGACCGAAACTGGTACTTCATCACAGTTGATATTTCATGCCTCCTCTGTCCTCATCTGCTCCCACATGAAGGGGAACTGGAACGTTACCTTCCTTCTGTATGGATGAAGGTCAAACTGTGACTCTAGCCACTGTTCCTGCTGACAGGCTGCTCTGACTAATGATGACTAATGTTTTATGGAGAAGCATGGAGAAACTGCTGCATCTACCTTTTTAATGAGATCAGGGTGCACTCCTAAGTCCTTATTTTCTCACTTTACTCTTGTTCCCTTGGGGTCTCCTTCGCTCTCTGGCTTTAGTTTCTGTCTGTGTGAGAATAATTTGTAGTGTTGTCTTTCTAATTTTGACCTCTGCTATTTACACTACTCAGCCCTGCCTGCCCTTCACTTCTCACGTACCTCTTCACTCACTTGTTCATTTATTTTTTTCATCGTTAAACAAATATTACCAAATGACTACTTCAGGCCCAGCAGTCTATCTGGACAGCTTAGCTTACTCGCTAAGACAAAGGTATTGCTTGGTTTTGCTGAATCAGCGACACCTGCTTCCTCTGTCCTCACCCCCTTTCCTCCTCTCACTGACACCCTCTCTGGGATGAGCTGGTTTATCCCCAGGGCTTCTCCTGTTGATTAAGACTTCTAAACCTGCTTCTAAATCACCCCATTCCTCCTGAGGTGGAGACTGAGTATCCGTCTGTATGCTGACTGTTACACAGGGCTCATGTCCAATAATGAATGCAGTCTCCTTCTCCTCCAGGTTGCTCCACCTTCAACAGACCCTGAGTCTATAAATGGTACCAGCAACTACCCAGTCCTCTAAGCTGAAACCTGGGGCTCCTTGCGACTTTGTCCACTCCACCACTCCACATTCCTTCAGGCCTGTACGTTCTGCTTCCTGGGTATCTCTTGTACCGACATCTCCTCTGTCCTCACGGGACCTTCAGAACTCCAGAACTTCATAACTTCTTGTCTACATTGTTATAAATAACCTCCAACTAACTAGTCACTCCTTTCCTCTATTCTTGCCCTCTGTGACCATTTTTCCTATCCATGCTAGAGTAGTCTTTTTTAAGGCATAAGTTTGAGCACATTACTTCTCTTTTCTTCTACACTCGTGTCCCATTTGCTGCAGAATGAAGTCTAAACCCTTAGCATGCAAGCTGCTCCATGAGCTGGCTTTTGGCATGTGCAACCTCATTGATCATGGAGTCTCACCTCACATCCCTTGCTCCATCTGTCCTACTGCACTCCTAGATCTCAGAATACCAGGATGTTTAACAACTCTATCTTTGCTCTGTTTCTATCAGGAATTCCCTCCTCACCCTGTCTTCCTGGCAACAGATGACTTCTTTTGAGCTCTTGGCCCACTTCCTCTGTGAAATGGTCTCACTACTCTCTCTTTCAGCTAGAATTGACCAGTCTAATCTCTGTGTCCCCAGTGGCATCCTGGCTGCACCCATATCACAGCACCTGGAATACATCAGGGCACTGTTTGTTTTTTTTTAATTCAAAGATTATAAAATTGGTTTATTATAAAAGCAATTCAAGAATACCCTTTTAAAATCTTATACAAAAGCTACCTAATACAACCAAGAAACAGTTAAACACTTTCACTTTAGGAATAAAGACATAAAACAAGAAAGACCACATCAAGGCTGTGATTCAAACTCAGAAGGAGAAAGGTTTCTTAGGTCTCCTTCAGGTCAGAATGGAGGATATGATAAGATCTGATACATGTGTTTATCGTGTGCCACAGTCTAGACTGTGCTGACTAGAATATAAGTCTGTTGTTTTTTTTTTTTTTAATTTTTAATGTTTATTTTTGAGAGGAACAGAGTGTGAGCAGGGTAGGGGCAGAGAGAGAGAGGGAGACACAGAACGGAAGCAGGCTCCAGGCTCTGAGCTGTCAGCACAGAGCCCAATGTGGGGCTTGAACTCACAAGCTGTGAGATCATGACCTGAGCCAAAGCTGGATGCTCAACCAACTATCTCACCCAGGTGCTCCAAGAATATAAGTCTCTTGAAGGCAGGGATACTATTGTATTCATCTTTGCATCCCCAGTGCCTACAAAACCAGTACATATTTAATGGATACTTTCAAGCATTTAATGAATATTTGCCAAATGAATATTTATTTTTTATAAAAAAAGGATTCTATAGTTTGGCAAGTTGTCTCTTTTTAAAATTATTTAAAAATAAATTTTAGTTATTAAAATTTTAAACAACTGTTATTGTTAGTTATAATTAGTTATTCTTAATTAAAATATTTTGTATATTTTGTTATTTTATTGTTAATGGCTCATGTCATCCATTTTCCTTCAATGGAAGATCAGAACAAGGGAAAGTGAGATTATATTTCAAAATGAGACATATATTAACTTAAACAACTTGACTATAAGACTGTAAAAGAATAGAATTGCAGAATTTTAGAACTAGAATGGACTGAAGCAAACATTTTCTCTAACCCTTTCATTTTACAGATGTACCATGAGGTCACATGATAATTAATGGCAGAACTGGGATAGAGAAGTAGCTTTTATTGAGCTTTGATTATGTGCCAGGCACTGCAGTGGGTCACATATAGATTTTTACCCCGTGGTCTCAGCAGATAGACACAGCTGCCAAGGTTATGACCCATATACTGTATTTGGCCCTCCTACCTCTCTAGTGCTACCATACCTGTGCTGAAAATGCACATTTCTTTCTTGGGTCATTCTGACATGGTGCTATGTTGCTTCTCTGATCTTGAGCATCTCCTGAAATGCCTAACAAGCCTTCCTTTGTTCTTGACCTTTACTACATTAACTCTCCTCAGAATTGTCCTCTGCCCCATCAATGGCTCCATCAGACTTAAATTCCTAAGACAGGTCAACCGTTCTCTTATTGCTCCTTGCTAGTTGTTCTTCAGGCCTCTCCAATGGCTTTTTAAAAAAATTAGGCTGACTACTCCCTACATGACTTACCCTTAGCCTTAGCCCCCCATTATCCAATTTCCCTATTTACTCATGAAGTACCATTATGCCCAGGCACGTCTTTCTCTTCCAATTCTACCAAAGTGTTTATCATCTACCAAAGTGCTTATTGTCTCTCATTTATTACTTAGGTTATGAGGTTTCCAAAGTGTTTGGTTTGGTTAGAGAATTAGACTAAATTCATTGGTAAGAGTGAACAGATAGTTATTTAGCATGATGCTGTGAGAAGCTGAGTGTGGCCAAAATCATGCCCGAAGGTGACATAAAAACATGGAATCGAGAGAGTAAAAGCGTACATATGCAGTGACCAATGAGATAATTACAAGGATGTAAGGAAAGCTCAGGTTGTTTTTTATTAGTCATTTCCTATCTTCCACACATTCTGGAAGATGTGGAAGTTAGAATATAATTACAAAGGATTTCAATGATGGTTGATAAAAATTCAATTAAAAATAAAAATACAAAAATAGCTTTTTCAAAAGCCCTGGATATTTGGGAGAGGAGAGAGGTTTGTGCTGAGTATTCACATGTTGGGTGTGCACATCCTGTGTCTACTTATACAAGTGCATTTCTCTGAAATATGCCCAAATTCTAGATGGTTTGAGTCACATACACCATGTGTTCTATGGGATGGCAAATAATTGTTGTTGATTTCTTTTTCTCTTCAGCAGCTGTTTCAGCTCATATACACAATCTATCATTAAGTTTCCTAGCTTGCCAGCTTCACTAGCTCTACAGAGAGAAATAACACAAAACAAGAAAAAGTGGAAAATTTCAAACAAGCCCATCTTCCGAGTTCTTACTCTGTGCTAGACAGTGTGCTGAACAGTTCACATTATACCATTTGGTCTTTACAACAACCCTGTGTGGTGGATTCTCTTCCCATTCTATTTTACAAATGAAGTAACAGAAGATGCAGAGAGATGAAAAATAACCTCTGAAGCCATACAGTTACTGAGTGGCAGAACTGGGATTTTAAACTTAGCTCTCAACCCAATACTCTTAATCACTGTTTATTTTGTTGTGTACAAACACAATATGGTTGAAAATGGCTGACGTGAGGGGCGCCTGGGTGGCTCGGTCGGTTAAGCGTCCGACTTCAGCTCAGGTCATGATCTCACGTCCGTGAGCTCGAGCCCCGCGTCGGGCTCTGTGCTGACAGCTCAGAGCCTGGAGCCTGTTTCAGATTCTGTGTCTCCCTCTCTCTCTGCCCCTCCCCTGTTCATGCTCTGTCTCTCTCTGTCTCAAAAATAAATAAACGTTAAAAAAAAAAAAAAAAAAGAAAATGGCTGACGTGACACTATGATGTTACATCTCTATTTGACTGTTAGAAGAAAACTAATAGTAGTGTGATGCGGAGTCTGACTTTTGCCATTTCATACTTTCTAATGCATGAGGCTTCTTTTGCTGTCAGAAGCTTAATGAACTAATGTATGAAAAGAAAGAAAAGAGAATCTCCTTGGATTAAGTGGGAATTGGTTCCCAAAGCACGGATATTCCCCATACCATAAAAAAAATTGGGTAATAAACATTAATTGAAAAGCACTTTTGGAAAAAGGCAAAAATCAAACCCAGCCCAATCCATGAAGATGACTTAAGGCTGAAGAAATAATCAGAAAATAATTAGAAGAAGAAAAAAAAAACCTACTCAAAAATAAATTAAAAACATTTAAAAAAATTTAAAAAGGGGCGCCTGGGTGTCTCCGTCGGTTAAGTTTCCAACTTTGGCTTAGGACATAATTTGGCAGTTCATGGGTTCAAGCCCCGCATCAGGCTCTGTGCTGAAAGCTCAGAGCCTGGACCTGCTTCAAAGTCTGCGGCTTCCTCTCTCTGCCCCTGCTCTGCTCACGCTCTGTCTCTGTCTCTGAAAAATAAATTTTAAAAAGTTAAAAAAAAGCCTACCCCTTGACACATGATCACAAGGAGATACCCCAAATAGCACAAATGTCCAGATATGTACAGATCTTATATAACTTAATTATTGCGTGGATTATTCAAGGAGGTGAAGCAGAAGATTCTCTCCCTTCTCTGCCTGCTCCATACCAGTCTCTGGTGGGCCTTCTTCTTTCAGGACTTGTGACCCCCAAGCCTGTATTTTGTTCCATTACCTCATTCTTTTAGGAAGATTAGAAAAACATGTATGTTCTCTCACTCTGTTCCCTAGATCATTTGTTCTTTCATCTTTGGTAAAATGCTCTCCACTTTCAAGAGCCTTTTGCACTGTAGAAGAAAAAGTGCTCTCATATACTTGACCTGTAAGTCTGGAGAACCATTCAGAGATGTTTTTTTTTTTTTTTTTAAGAGTCAGCTTTGAGATTTCTGGAAATAGGAATTGTTTTCTGTAAGTACTTATGAAGAGTGAAGTCTTAAGTGGTGGTACTGCATGCAACCCAATAGGGAGAAGAGAATAACTTTCAAAAGTTCTGAGACTTTAAAGAAATATTAACAGATGTTTTAAAAAATATATTATCAAATAGTTTAAAGAAATATTAATCTATCTTGAAAAACTATTTTAGTAAATATGCTAAATAATCAAAGATCACCATCAAATGTTGATAAGGACCCACAGTGAGATAATTTATTTCACCAAGACCATTTAGTGTTAATGCCACTAGTCTCTTTTTTATGATTTATGGCCACTATTTTATATTATTATTATTACTCTTTGCATTATGATGAGAACAGAGAAATTTATGGTATAAAATCCAGTAGCTACCTAGCACAGACAATGTACATTTTTGAATCCATAACTGGCAAGGGACTAGATATGTACAAAATATCACTGCTATATTAATCATATTATGAAATCTATTTTTATCAAAGCCACTGCTTTTTCCAGGCACTTAGAACACTATTTTAAAACAAAATTGTTCCCACACCTTTTCAGCTTACAAAGAGTCAGTACAATTGACTCGCGGAAGCAATTGCTCTCCTATACATTTACTATCTTTGAGATTAAAATCATGGAAAGCCCTGAACTGCTTGAGTCAAAGGCAAGGGTTACGCTAACACTCTTTCATTCTCGATTACTGCAGAGTATGCGGATTTCATTGTGGAACTGAAGAGTCTGTTCAATTGGTATGTTTATGCTTTTGGATTGGTCTGCTTCATCTAGGGGTTGAAGTACAGGAGCAATGAACGGTGTGGTTTATGCAGGAACAAAAGAAATTATTACTCTGTCAGAATAGTTCAAAGCAAAGGTTTCTTTTTTTACCCACAGATGACTTCTGAGGTGAGTTATTAGGTTGTGTGGGCCAGAAAGAAAGCTCGCCACCCATTTTTCTTCATAATCATTTACATTTTGCAGAGTGAGTCATAAAATGCTCTTTTTTGGCTTTGTTTCATCAAACATGTTTTTCGGGTAAGAAGTGTATTGGCAAAAAATAGACAGCTCTTCTACTTTGCCTTATTTCAAGAGCCTCAATTTCAAAAAGGGAAAGTCTCTTGGTGAGTGAGAGTCTCTGGAAATTTACTATCTCTTGGCCCATCACTCAGGTGCAAGTCACCAAGGCTGCCAGTCATGGCCTGCGTGTTCTCCTGATCCCAGTGTGACATCCCCAGCTGGGTAACAGGCCCTCTAGACCCAGTTCCTTCTCTCCTCTTTCTCTCCCACTTTAACTTACTCAGAAGTGGCTCAACTGACCCAGAACAAGCAAATACCTGAAAAAAATGACCTGCCAGCTTGTACTTCTGAGCGCTGTGTCCCTGGAGTCTGTTTTTGGAACATTTCACTTCTACCCTATGACCCAATGCTGACCACTCACCCAGAGACTGGTTGTCAGACCATGGTAGGCTTTCAACTTGAATTGTAACCCACTTATTTTCTGAGATTTCAGGTTTTTATTTACCCACACAAGCAGGCTTGCCTGTCAGTCCATTGTTAAGAACACTATGCCTCTATTTGTTACCATCAATAGAATCAAGCTAGATGGCTGTCTAGTGTGGGTCCTTTTCCCACTTAATTTATAAAAGCTGTACCCACTTAATTTATAAAAGCTGTACTCACAAAAAAATATTTTTGGGCATTTACTATATGTTTTGGCTTGAAGTGTTCATCTTTCTGCACTTCAGAGTTTCGGCAGTAGAGCTATGTTAGGACACAATTCCAAAAGCAAAGTAGCTTGAATATTGGTTGGGGTAAGACAGCTTCAAAATCAAATCCACATTTGACAAGAGCTGGCCAGAGAGAAGCCAATTTCTTCCTGTACACCCCTATCTATGAAGCATTCTGGGCAAGGGCTTCATTTCTCTATAGTCTGCTTCCCTCCACATGATTAAAATATTGCTAAGTGAATTAAAATTCGTCTTTTAGTCCTTTGAGTGTCCAATGGCAGGTCTTGGTTTCTATAGTTCTTTGAGCCTCTGGCTGGTCACACTGCACAATTTCAGCGGCACTGTTCACATGAGAGATGGTTTACAACACGGCAGTGCTTCTCAAATTATCGTTTGCACAAGACCAGTTTAGTTTTGTTTTAAATTTCTAATCTATTAAGAGAAAACACTTTGGAAAAATAATTATTATAAAATTAAAATAAAAATATAAACCTCAATTAAAAATTATTTAATTTAACAGACATAACATTACTCAAAGTAGTTTGCTATCAGATTTTTAAGTGCTTCCTCTCAATTTCTTGCTTTTTTTTTTTTTTTTTTTTTTTTTTTTTTTTTTTTTTTTTTTTAGCACTGGCGACATCAGGTTCTAAACAATACTGGTCCATGAGCTATACTCCAAGGGACCCTCACAGGTCTGGGGCATAGATTCTATGGAATGGTGCTCCCTAGCATTTCCCAGTGCAAGGTCCTGCCTGAGCCCCAGGCTCTTGGCAATTTAACTATATGTCAGAGAACAAGTGGGGGAAGTATAAACATATATAAAAAAAGAGAAGGGGCAGCAGGGAATTGTCATGGAGACTTTGATATGATAGGCAAATTAATTGGTGATAGATAAAATACAAGACATCACTGTCTTTATTCAAACCTTATACCTGAACTTTAAACCAACTTGGAGTTGGAACTTCATATCTATGCTCATTAGTGATCCAATGCCACTGGCAGCAAATGAGACTTTTTCCAGTTAAATCGGGTTTTCTGGCCAAAGTCCAATTTGGGCAATTGCCTCTGCCTACACGGATGCTTCCCACCACTGAAATTACAGTTCTTCTCTTAAACTATGGTATAATATCACAGTCTGTCTTTGAATAGCTGCCATTATAAATTTTGGAGGTAACAACCTTTTCCTGCCAGGTGAAACAATTTTAAAAAAGTGTGTGTGTGTGTGTATGTGTGTGTGTGTGTCTGTGTGTGTGTCCTCCTCTGCGAGGTTTATGAACATACAAATGGCTTCTCAAGAGGGAAAAAAACTATTAGCTAAATATACAATCAGGATGATACTTTTATCAGAAGAGGAATTTTACTGGGCATTTATACAAGGCAGCAGGACCTCGGAAGGGAGTCTTCTGTAAATAAGATGTAAATAAGAAGATGCAAATGCCAATAATTGTAGGGCCTAGAAAAGCCTGGTTAAAATCAGACTTTAGTTTGATTATAGATATTTTGTGGGATAGTATTATTAAAAAGAAAGGCTTAAAAAAGATCTTTAAGAAAAGTTTAGGATGCAAGTCTATTTAAGGCTTCCACCTCTCTGCATAATTTTGGTGTTCCTATTCTTTTCTTGTACAGTTGGTGTAAAAAGGGTGATAAAAGTATAACTCTCTGAATATTCATTTAAAAATAAAAATAGACTTCTTAGCTACTTTTTCCCCTTTTTCTGAATCTAATTCCACATTGTTGCCAGAGTCATTTTCCTAACACATGTTCATCACAGAATTCCTTTATGAAGCATCTACATTTGTTCTTTGCTCCCTATCAGAGAAAATCTTAACTCTCCTGCTGGGCCTGTAAGGCCCTACAAGATCTGTCTCTATTTCACTGAGCCAACATTATGTCCAGTTATTTCCCAGCATGAACTTTCACTGGAGTTGGGCGGCTCTCCAAAGAATCCCTTGAACTGGTCCTAGGTTTTCTCATCTCTAAGTTCCCACGGCTCATATATCTGTTCAAAGTGGGAAGTCCTTTTCCCCATTCTCTACCCTTTGAACCTTAAATCCTTGCCCATCTTGAGTCTCCCCTTCAGGTATATCTTTTTCCCAAAGTCTTCTCTCTTTTATTTGTATTACTGGATTTATACTTTAAATATATTCTCTCTTCTATTATTTCCAGGTTGTTCATGGGCATTAACTCCATCTCCTTAATGAAACGATATACTCTTCCCAGGTAGATATCCTGGTCTCTTTCATGTTGAATGGAAAGCCTGGCCAATTCTCCCTCTGCCTCCCTTTTGGCGCTTCTCCTTCTCCCTTGTCACCAAGGGAAGGTGTGTCACAGGGGCACAATAGTGACTTCTTACTCAGGTAGTTTTACAAAATCCTTAAGAAGCATCAACAGTCATTGTGAATACCTAAAGATGAGGCTGGCCAACTTTGTTGGTAGAGGGCCAGATAGTAAATATTTCACACTTTGTAGACTCTCTGGTCTTTGTCGCAGTGATTCAGCTCAGCCACTATAGCAGAAAAGTGGCCATAGACAGTACATAAATGAATGACTGTGACTGTATTCCAATAAAAACTTATGGGCAGTGAAATCTGAATTTCATGAAATTTTCCCATGTCAAAAAATAGTATTCTTCCTTTGATATTTTTAAGCATATAAAAATGCAAAAATTGTATATTAACTAACCTTACTGCAGTAATCACTTTGTAACACATACATACATAAAATCATAACATTGTACACCTTAAACTTACACAATGTTACATGTCAATTATATTTCAATAAGCTGAAACATATTCAAAAACTATTCTTAGCTCAAGAGGCATACAGAAGCAGGTGGTGGACTGAACTTGGCTGGTGGGGCATAGTTTGCTGACCCCTGTCCTAGATCATTGTTCCTAAAGTTGTGGCCTCTAGACCATCTGCATCAGAATCACCTAGGGTTGGGAGTTATAGAGAATATAAATCCTGGGCCCAGCGAAGCAGAATTTCTGAGCACATTCAGGATACTAACAAACAGCTGTGAATCCCCACCTCTAGAATGGTTGTGATGCTTTCATTTTGTGAGTTAGTATTGGGGAGCCAGGAAGCAAGGTTCTAACAAGATGGGACAATAACAGAGCAGGCTCCTTAGGGACCTATTTTATAAGACTTATAGGTACCGGAAGAACATCAACAATAGGACTCCATGCTTTCAGTGATCATTTTTGAAATTTTTTTAGAAGTAAAAAGAAAAAAAGTAAAACCTGGGAATTCTGAATGTTTGCATTTAAAATACATGTTATTTGGAATATCAGGAGGTGTGGCATGTCTTTATTTAACTTAAACTCTATAAAAATAGAAATGTATTCATGGAGAAGGAAAGAAACTCATATTCCTTCTTAAATATAATGTATGCAAGACTAAAAATATAAAAAGGAAACCATTGTTATGTTTCTGCTCCAAATGAAACTGTAGCTGAGTCTTTTGTATCCATGGCAAATTCAAAACAAATGATTTATTTCATTATGAGCAAACACTTCTGAAGGGCAGATATAATGTATTTCTAAAGATCCTATATAAACTCATTTACCTAATACACTGAATTATAAAAAATCATCTCTAGGAAGAAGAGTCATCTGGAATGCTGTGCCCTTTGGCCAATGTGGATCAAGAGAAGCTGGAATCTGAATGGATCTGGTAGTTTCTGATCCACAAACCATCATCACATGCATTTTCCAAATCATTCCCAAAGTCTTAAGGAAAGGAGTGGAGCAGGGGACAAACGAGGGCTTGACTCTAATGTCCAACACTAGCCAAGACTTACTGAGAAACTCCTCTATATCAGGCACTGTGATCAGTGCTTTACATGGATGTTCAGGTTTAATCCTCTCAACAAAAACACAAGTAGTTTTACATTTTACAGGTGAGGAAACTGAGTTTTTGAGATCATAAAGAACAAGTCTAAGATCCCATGGGTCAAGTCAGGACACAAATTTGAGCTCAGGGATGGTGCCCCTAACCACTACACCGGCCTCCCAACACCATCACATTGAAAGGAAACCAGGCCTTGGAGGGTTTTCTTTCACTTAAGTTGGGGAAGAAACCAGAGACTGGATGCTGGGTAGACTTGAGAAAAATGGGTTGAGTTTCATGGCAAAGAGGCTATCACTCTGGGGTGACATTGTGCTGGGTCAGGAGGAGGCACCCCTATTGTCTGCTAGGACACAGGGCCTACCATGGACAACTGTGGATCACCCTACCAGGAAGAGATACAATATTTTTTCCTTGTATGGTAATGATCGTTTGGGAACCAGTGAGCCAGGTTCCTAATAGGAAGGGATAATGACAGAGCAGGCTCCTTAGGAGTAAACCTATTTTACAAAACCTCCACCCAAAGAGGGGGACATCAATAGGGGCCACCACAGACTTCATTAGAGAGGGCACCTGGGCTCTGGCAGAAGTGGACAAGGGCATCAGATGAAAGGTCAGATTCCAGACACAGATTCAGAGGACACCCAACCATTCTGGGTGAAGGGATCCACCAATACCTAGTGAACAGGGATTGGTAATCCAAAGAAAAACCACTTATTTGAGCATGTGTTAAATGTGCTTAAACTAACTGCTAATAAACTGCATATATTTGAATCAATGCTTTTTTTGGTCCTTATTAATTTCCCAAGTTAAAGAACACCTTCAAGTATGGCTCAGCAGAATAACAGTGGGACTAATTAGACCATGCCTGATGAAGTACAGATGAGTTCTCCCCAAAACTTTGAGAGTGCTGTTTTGAATTAAAGTACTTTCAGACATTCTGGAGTCAAAGTATAATGCAACCTTTATGATATAATAATGACAATTTAAAGTCTAAGTACGTTTAGTAGATAGAGTCATTTTTATAGCATAATATAATATTTTTAAAGGGCAGGAGTGATAAACACAATCTCTGATCATTTCTGGTAGGAATGAGGTTTTATTTCCCTGTAAGAATTTGTGTTGTTTAAATATGGTATAAGAGGTGAATATAAGCTTTTAAAACCTGTGTTTTGCTATTACTTTTTAGCAAATATGCAACATATAAAGAACTTTTACATCACATATGTGAACTAAAGTTCACATTTTCCACCTATCACTCTGATTACGGTTGTTAACCAGTCATTCCCTGTATTTCTGAAGCAGTCAATTTAAACTCTAGGCTGTCATGCAAAAATACCAAAAAGGACCTCCTTATACACGGATACTTTCAAAGACAGCTTGGGTGATTCATTCTTCTGAGAAAAAATAAAGGGGGAATAATTAGGAGGTCTCTGATCCCTTCTTCTGATGCCAGATCAGATTTTGGGCATCCACAGGTTTCTGTGAAAACCCAGAAACATGACCATCCTTCCATGTATCTGGCTGTCTCAAAAGTCTTCTTGTTCACCATTTCTTTCTGTGCCTTCCCTGGACAGGTTTTCAGTGTGTTAAGACACATGCCTCACAAGGGTCATTATTTTTATAAAGGATGAAAATTTTTATAAACTTCTACAGTTTAGAGAAATTTGTTGAAGTAAGTTTCTTAGGAGCCTTAGGGGAGGTCGTTATTAATTTGGTATAAATCTCTTCTATTAAATTAGAAGATTCTGTCATTAGGCCAGGGTCAACCATTCCACAGACCAAGTGCATTTTTGAATATGCAGACTTTAATTTGAATACAAATCACCTGGTAGATGTTGTTAAAATGCAGATTATGATTCAGTAGGTCTGAGGTGGGATGCCAAGATTACCTCGTCTCACAGGTCATGAGGATGGCCTTGAGAAGCAAGGTGCTGCTATAAGGTTACCTGAGAAGGCAGCAAGCTTTGCCAGCAGAGAAAGAAAAGGAACCGAAGCAACAAGGGCAGGGAAAATCCCTGGTCATTGATGTCAGAATATTCTTCAGTGAAGACACAACTACTTGAAATTTTGGACATGTGTGTCTGTCCCTTGAAGCAAGATGTTTTAGCATTCCTGGCTCTGGGCACTAAATGTCGGTAAGAACCCCTTCATTATGACAACCGATGAAGAAAAATGGGCTTAATAACAAACAGAAATTCAAGTCATGCATTCTGGAAGTTAAAATTAAAACTAAGAAACAAATTCTTAAAGTTTCATTCCATCAGACAAGCATTGTAACACTTTTACACATGCGGAAGGTTTACTAGACAAATATGGTAACTTCTCCCACCGTAAGGCACCAACTGTCTTCAAATAGCCTTCCTCAAGTTTGCTAATTTATGACAAAAAATCCCCCCTCCCTCTCCTGTCCTGAAGGTCTCCTTTCCCTTACTTGATCGTTTCCCTTTTGTTGAAAACAGAGCAATTCTTTGAAGGGTCCTTAGGCTGAGGAAAGCCTGTCATTGAGAAGTACAGGTTGAGAGGCACAATGTGGTCATCCAGCTATTGACTAATAAGCACTTGCCCCCTTTGAGTCTGAAATGCAGGTCTTATAAAGAAAATTTTTAAAAGGTTTTATTTCAGACTCTGATCTTGAGATTTTTTTTTCTTTTCTTTCATAATATAACCTGAAAATTCCCTGGAGTGGGGAATGGGGTTAGAATGAGATGGACTTCAGTTAGGAACCATTATTGGAAGGAAAAATCCACATAGGAGAAAGGAGGGAAAAATAAATCAAATATTTTTAAAGTATATTGTTGGAGAGTATGTGGCTCCCAAAACAAAATTGGTAAGCAAACTGATGAATTTGCTCTTCTGATAAGAGCAAATGGCTAAACACTATTTGTTAAATGTTAAAAGATAGAGATGCCAAAAAATGTGATTTTGTGTCTTCTGTTAAAAGAATGATCCTTAGTTTATGGACAAATAGAAGTTAAAAGTAGAGTATGGTTGTGTTGCTGAGTTTGTACACATTTTTATAACCTCATTATAATTAAACTGATAGCAGAGTTTTAACACATAAGATTATATTAAATCTATTCATTTTTCCCAATACACGTGAGCAAGGCTGTTTGTTCTTTCAATTGCACCAGGAAATTGTTGCATGGACTCTTAACTATCAGAGATCTACTGACCACTTGGTGAGATAGCAGTGCATTTATAATTGATTAAAGGTCCAGGGATCTTTCAGTTTGAAAGGTACAGTGTGTCTTGTGCAGATTCTCTTGATAAATTCTGAAGTGGGATAATGGTAACTCCACTGCTAAGACTTCACAGGAAATCTTGATCTGAAGAAATGACAAGAGTATTTACAAGCCTTCTCAGGGAAATGTGGACTGTTGGGAGAATCTTCCTGCAAGAAGTAACATTTGACCTGAATTCTCAAGGATGCTTAGGAGTTTGCCAAAAACTATGAGAGGTTTTTTTCATGCAGAAATAAATACGTTTCTATGACAATGGAGTCTAAAACAACAGTTGTGTGTTGCTAGGAGAATACAAGTTCCATGAAGGTAGGGATTTTTAATCTGTTTTGCTCACTGCTATACTGTAGAACTTGAAATGGTGTATGACACATGGAAGATGCTCAAGAAATATTTGTGAAACGAGGAATGTGACATGAAGTTAAAGAGGCTGGTGTGGACTAGTTGATGAAGGATTTGGTTGTAAGATAGAAAATTGGTCTTGGTGTTCTCTAGAGGCCATGGAAAAGTACACAGACCATGTGGATGATCATGGTAGTGGTGGTGAGCCTACAGAGTCATAAAACAAAAGTTACAGCAACCAAATCTAGGAAATTTCAGTTTTGGAAAAATGGACAAAGAAAAGGATTCATTACAGCAGTCTGAGAAGAAACAGAGAACCGTAAGACCACTAGAAGCAATAGCTGTCTTGGAAGCCAAGGGAAGAGAGATTCTGGAAGAAACGAGAGATATTCATTTGACAAATAGGAAGCCATTGCGAACATCAGAGAGAGCATTTGCCATAGCATGATGGGGACACAAACCAGACAGCTGTAAGTTGTGAGGTGCAAGACAAGTAAAAAAAAGCACAGATGTTAAGTAGAGTTTATTCTTCCAAGAATAGTGGTCTTAAATAAATTATGAAATAAAGTGGGATATATGTAGGCACATACATGGATAATATTTCAAGAAAGTTGTCTGAGAATGAAAGAAAAGTGAAAGAGCATGGCTGTAAGGTAATGAAGAATCAAGAAAACATTTTTAATGTATGGGGTAAAGTTCAGGAATTTTATAGGTTAAGGGTAAGGGTGCCCAAAGAAAAAGGAAGTTATAACAGTACCCATGGTAAGAGAATATTGATGAAGCAGTTCCCTGAGTGGACAGGAGTGGCTTCCTTCCAGAGCAAGATAAAGTTGGTGTCTGAATAGAACACCTACAAGTCTTCCTCTGAATCTAGAAGAAAAGAAGAAAGGATGGGCCTCTACAAGCTGGTTTCTAAGGCATGAGGTAGAGGAACTTAACTATAAGCACTTGGGATGATGGTATTAGATTAGCTTCACCTAATGTGGATCTAATGAATGTATTTAGTAGTACGAATATTTTAATTTCATTTTGATTATTTTTAAATACAGAAGTGGGGACTTATGCATCAAATATCAGGTATTCAATGAGATATTGAGCAGGCCCCCAAACTCATTTCTGATTGCTGGCATATGTGGTTTGGGCATAGGAAAAAAATACTAGCTAAAATGTTAACATTCTTCTCAAATTTAGAACCATTTAACCGAAATGGATTCATCTATGCTTCCCTCACTAAATTTCATTCTAAATTTTAAGTGAAAGCATCACTTTGGTGCAATGTTTTCCAATCTACCAGTAGAAGGTGCTTTGTAACATAAAACTGTTGCTGAAATGAAATACATTATAATGCTCATTAAAACACACTCTCCTGGAAATGTAAAACTGATTTATCTAATGCACTACACAATTCTCCATAAATGTACCACACATTGTGAAATAACGTTAATTAGGAGGAGAGGCAAAACAATACATTTTCTTTAAGTTTTAGGGCAATTAGCATAACTTTCATTAATATGGCATAATAACTGCAATTATTTTCATTTGCACTTTTGGTAGAATTTATATTCATTATAAGCCTACAGTTTCATATTCCGCAATTTGAAAAAATGAACATGACTTTGTATTTTATAGCAAGATAATGCTGTAGGTGATTTCATTCATTTATTCAACAAGTAAGAGCCTACATGGAGGTGCTGTGATTCAATAGTCTTTGTGGCAAGATTTTCTACGTTTACCATCTGGAAATCTCTTGCACATAACTTTAATTGCACTCATCCATTTAATTTTCTGCTCTTATGTGTAAGCAGCTAGCACATTGGAGGCAGAGCACATTTTTAAAAAATGTTTATTATTTATTTTTTGAGAGAGACAGAGACAGAGCACGAGTGGGGGAGGGGCAGAGAAAGAGAGGGAGACACAGAAGCCAAAGCAGGTTCTAGGCTCTGAGCTGTCAGCACAGAGCCTGATGCATGGCTTGAACCCACAAATCATGAAATCATGACCTGGGCCAAAGTCAGATGCTTAACTGACTGAGCTACCCCGGTACCCCAAGAGCACATTTTTGTATATGACCAGCATAGTTTCCTAAATACAATGTATTACACAATAGTGGCAGATAGTGAGGAATGTGGTTTGGTTTTTGTTTTTTGGGGGAGGGCTACTAAAGTTTTAAGATTTATAGAACTAGGGGAATTTGAAACTTTCTTGGTAAATTTACTGTATACTGGTCATTATTAGATTTGAACTTATAACTTTTTTTTAAAGTCTTAATGAAAAGACACTAAGATTCTCTCTCCCCACATAAAAACAATTTGTATGAATTGATTGAACATATTTTACATAAGAGTAAATTTGATCATCTTCCTGTAGCTACAGAATTATTGGCTATAACCATCATTGCTTTTTTTCCTTTTTCCCTCTGAAATCTCTTGATTTTGCTACTGTCAAATTTGGTAGAAGATTAGTAAACTTCTGGGCTGTGAGCTCAAGGAAATTACCATTGTGGATTAGAAGGGAGCAGGATATATGTTTCAAAGGTAACAGATGAAAAACAAACTACTCTTTACAACTCTTTTGTCCTGGGGTCCCTAACTAATGAGTGTATATAATGTAATGAATGTAAATAAGCCCATGGTTTAGAAACATTGAGAACTACAGAGGTTTTGAGACATATGAATATTACAGTTGTTTTCAATTTGCAGATGGGGAGCTAGTGGCCAGAGAACCTAAGTGACACACTCAAAGTGGCCATGTGAATTAGGAGCCTACGTTATACTAGAAACCTGGTATGCTGATTCTAGTTAAATGCGTTGTTCATCATCATCTCATGCCAATAAACCTATATATTTTTCCCAAGTGAAGACATTGTATGGCAGGTTTTATAGCCATATAACTGGCACAGTTGACGGATTAATTTACAAGATCAATCTGTTATTACCCATTACATTTAAAGTAAACTCCGTAAGGGGCGCCTGGGTGGCTCAGTCGGTTAAGCGGCCGACTTTGGCTCAGGTCACGATCTCGCGGTCCGTGAGTTCGAGCCCCGCGGCGGGCTCTGTGCTAACAGCTCAGAGCCTGGAGCCTGTTTCAGATTCTGTGTCTCCCTCTCTCTGACCCTCCCCTGTTCATGCTCTGTCTCTCTCTGTCTCAAAAATAAATAAACGTTAAAAAAAAAAATAAAAAAAAATAAAGTAAACTCCGTAAGAACAAGGACTTATTTTGTTTACTGGATATCCCTGTGTTTAGATCAGCATCTGGGACATTTTTGAAATGAAGGGAGAGGAAGAAGACAGACAACTTAGGCAAAAATTTGGTATATGACCAGAGAGAAAGGAGGGCCCAGGTTACTTTAAAAGCCCATACAGAAGAACATCACTAGAAAAAGAGTTTTGCCCGTTTTTGTACACTCGGCTGCATTATGCGACTCATGCATGCATTTTCCTGATTTTTGTTTTGTGACCACCCTTCTCCTCCTAATGTTACAACATAATAAACTAATTTCGCAAGTATACATGCCAAGCTCTGAAGACAAATAAGAAATAAGACACAGACTTTGCTTCTGAGGGAAACTGGCTAGCATTTAAAGAACCAATAGTTTCTTCTAGCTGACATTTTTGTATATATCCACTAGAACAATTATTTACACATATTGATGACTATGGAAATGTAAATATTAACATGCCCTTTTTGTTTTGCATTTAAGACATCCTCAAATTAGTAAACAGGGTAAATAAAGAGTAAATACCAAATCAATAATTAACAGTTATATCTTGTCACATGCAGATCAGATTTACCATCTAATAAGACACTTCTATTCACTCTTCCTCTAATATTTAGAAATGGCCAACAGATATATATTTAAACAAAAAAAAACCCTGATATATTAACTCAACTATTTAAGTGATATGTGTGTTGGGGGGAGGTTGTGGTAGAGTGGGTATTTTCTGGGTTAAAGAGAGTCTGCAGTTTAAAAATTTTTTACTTTTATGTTAAAGAATTGAAGAAGTTACTTGTCTCCAAGAATCTCTTGGATACAATGGATGGCATTCCCTGTCCCCCACCCTATCAGCCCTGAAATGAGGTCTGAAATGAAGAGGTATAAGGTCCAAAAGGACCCTAACACAGAATAACCTTTTACTAACTTAGCCATGAGAACAAATATGAATGTTAGTTGGTGATAAGAAGTTGATCTGACATGAGTTGACTGGCAGAAAATAAGATAATCTAGTATAATTATGAAAGGGGAAAGTGTACTTTCGTTGTCAGATTATATATAAAATCACAGTACATGTAAATAAATGCACTCTATAGGTTCAAATATGAAAGAGGCTTTGTTTTCAAGTGACCAAAACACTGATGTCAACTCCTTTCCAATTGGTTAACTAAATTTTAAAAAAATGAATTTTTTTTCAATTGTTAAATCCAGTGTTAAATTCTCAGCCTATCTTACTCAGCACTTGGCATAATTGCTCACACCTTCCATCTTGAAACATTTTCCTACATAAGGCTCCCAGTACCCTCCTCTTATTTCTCCTCCTTCTTCACAAGTCATGCTTTCTTAGCCTTTTGTTGCTCATTCTTTTTCTTCTTGATCACCAAAGTTGGAGGTTCTCAGTCCTCAGTCCTCAGAATGTTTCTCTCCTTTATTTATGCTCACTCCCTGAATGTCTTGCTCAGTCATAAGCTTTAAATACCCTCCACATGCCAGCCATCACCACTTGCACAGCTGAAATGTATCTCAAGCTTGGCCTGTCCCTAACTGGACTCCTGATCTCCCCACAGTCCCCCACAAGCATATCCATCCATCATATTCATCCTATCAGGAAAATGCAATTCTGTTCTTACAGTTTTTTAGGTCAAAATTTGCAGTCTTTGATTCCTTTCCTTCTCGTTTATCTTACATCCCATCCATCAGCAAATCTTGCTGTTTTTCCTTTGAGATATATTTAGAATCCATTTCTTAACCACCTCCATTCCTACCATCCTTCTCCAATCTCCCTCTTCATCTCTCATTCGGATTGCTGTGAAATCCGACTCACTCGTCTGCCTGTTTCCATCCTTGCCTACCCACAGTTTATTCTCAACACAGCAGCCACAGTGAGCCCTTTCAAATGTTGGATCTTCTCGCTACTCTGCTCAAACACTCCAAAGGCTTCCCATTTCACTTGAAAGTAAAATCTAAAGTCATTTCCATGGCCCATGGCTACATAAGACTTTACATTCTCTGTCTCCCTACAGCACCGACAATCTCTCTGACCTCATCTGTCATTCCATCCCTTCCTCACTCAGCCACAGGAGCTTCCCTCTTGTTACTTGTCTACATCAAGAACAGTCCTGGGGCGCCTGGGTGGCGCAGTCGGTTAAGCGTCCGACTTCAGCCAGGTCACGATCTCACGGTCCGTGAGTTCGAGCCCCGCGTCAGGCTCTGGGCTGATGGCTCAGAGCCTGGAGCCTGTTTCCGATTCTGTGTCTCCCTCTCTCTCTGTCCCTCCCCCGTTCATGCTCTGTCTCTCTCTGTCCCAAAAATAAATAAACGTTGAAAAAAAAAAAAAATTTAAAAAAAAAAAAGAACAGTCCTGCCTCAGGGCCTTTGCCCTGCTTATTTTTTTTTTTTTTAATTATTATTTTTTTAATGTTTATTTATTTTTGAGACAGAGAGAGACAGAGCATGAACAGGGGAGGGTCAGAGAGAGGGAGACACAGGATCTGAAACAGGCTCCAGGCTCTGAGCGGTTATCACAGAGCCCGACGCAGGGCTCGAACCCACGGACTGCGAGATCATGACCTGGGCCGAGGTCGGATGCTCAACCGACTGAGCCACCCAGGCGCCCCTGCCCTGCTTAAAATGCTCTTCCCTGGATATCCCAAACAGCTTGCTCCCTCTTTCTCCTGCCCTTTACCCTGTTGCTCAGTTTTTCTTCACTGCTATCTCTAATGTATTTCTTTGTTTTTTACCTAATTTTCCCCTAGAAAGTAAGCTCCCAGCACATAAACCAGTGCTGAGCACACAGTAGGTCCTCAACAAATACTTATGAAATGAATAAACAAATGGATGAATAAACCTTATATATCCAAGCAAAACCCATCAAAAATTTCTTTTCATAAAATTTGGGGAAACTGACATAACGTAAAACTCTAATATTAGAGTCAGAAGATAGAGATTTGAGTTCTGTTTCTGCTACTTCTAAGTGGTATGACAACAACTCTACAAGTAATCCTAGCATCCTGTCTCTCTTACCTTACCGGTCATCTGTGCAACAAATTCCCCATTTGGTGTACACCTTGTGAGATCCATGGCATTTTCCATTTTTCATTGATGATTATTCACACCTCTTATATTTGGGGACCATAAATTGTCCATCCCCTTACCTAGATACACATTCATTGAATTTGGGCCAAGTACTGAACCTTGAATTTAACTTTCTTTATCCATGAAAGTTGGGTTGAGAGAGAAAATGTGAAGAGAACATGTGAGTTTAAAAACATATACCATTGGCCCGAGTGTACCTCAAAAGCCTATAATGAATCATATTACAATATCATGTTACAAAAAACATTTCATCTCACAGTTTCACATAATCAGTGGTTATATATCACTGATGTGCAGTTCAAGGTGCAGATAGCAAACAAGAAATATCAGAAGCAGAGTAGCTACTACATAGCTGACCCCAAACCATTCCCTCATTTCTGGGCAGACAGGGATACTATATTTCCAAGCCTCTTATGGTTAATGGGATCTAGAGCTGAGTTCTGGGCAATGGAATGTGGGAGGAAGTGATGTACACCCCTCCCAGGACTGACCCCTAAACCATTTTATCTGCCAGCTGGTTAGAGAGGACTCAGTGGGGGACTTCAAGACCTTAGGGCATGGAGATCCACCAGAGAGAAGAAGCCTTGTTTCCTGAGCCATCATGTAGAGGAGAGTTGCTCAGGAAATCTGCTATTCAGGAAAACATGAATTGGAAACCATACGAGTGAGAAATAGACTTTTATTTGAAACTTTAAGACTTAGTTGTTAATATAGCAGCCAGTATGCCATGGTTGTTCACCCTCATGGTGTGGATTTATTACTTGGCTTGCTGTGTCATATATACTCTTTTCTGCTGACATCAAGTGGAAAGTTGGATTACATAATGGTGATTGTGGGATATCCACTGTGATTTTTGCTTAATTTCTTTGGATAGCACTCTTTTCAAATAACAAGTGCTTTTTCTCTCCCAGAAAGAGTCTTATATCAGATCCTTGTTACTGGTGAATGT
Organism: Panthera onca; assembly: GCF_046562875.1. Classification (NCBI taxonomy): domain Eukaryota; kingdom Metazoa; phylum Chordata; class Mammalia; order Carnivora; family Felidae; genus Panthera; species Panthera onca. The sequence goes on from NC_138340.1 coordinate 82,645,194, forward strand.
CAACTCTCTTTCAACAATTTCTAAAGTCTTTTGTTGTGGTGGTAATGAGTTTTAAAATTCGATGTGCTTTTTAAAAAGTATCTTTTATAACTATAACTAACTAGCTGTGTATACATTTGTCCAAACAAGTAGTGACCTAAAATAAATATTAAAATATTTGGTGTGAAAGGGTATGGCGTATGCAACTTAGTCTTAAGTGGTCCAGAAACACACACACACACACACACACACACACACACACACACACACACACATTATTGAGCAAATGGGGCAAAATGTTAACAGCAATGTAGGTAAATGGTATATGGTGTTCTGTGTACTATACTTGCAATTTTTATGTGAATTTGAAACTTTATCAGCAAAAAAATTTAGAAAAACTGTTAGCAACATTAAAAATATTAATACTTCTTATAGCTTTGCTTTTAATATTTTCCCTGTGCAGTTTTAAGTTTGTGATACGATGCTTTTGTGTGATATGGTTTTTAAAAATTTAAAGCAGGAATTCTCTACATATACACAATTCACTGTGTCCCTAATTGTTATGCTTTGTCCTCAAACATAGCTCTGATATAGTGTATGCTACTTCTCAAATACTCTGAATTCTGTTTGAACATAAAAGAAAGAGAAGATGTGCATTACTGATACTTATTAATTATTATACATTGTGAGCATATGAAGGGAATATTCTGATCTAGTGAAAACCTTTGGGATCATGTTTTTCAGAGATAAGAAGGGAAATTTTCAAATACTGATCAGCTGCGATTTATGGGAGTTTCACAAATTAAGTAGGGGACTTTGTTGTATTTTAATATAAATAAGAGTACAATACGTGACAAGGATTGATTACAGTAATCACTCTGGAATTGCTTTACTCCAGATATCAAATCACAGCCTCCTTGGGCAGAAAGCATAATGTTTCCCTATACCATACTAGGTTGAGCATCAGCCAACAAATTATTTATAAAATAAACTATATGTTTCTTGAGCCATTAATATAGAAAAAGTGTTAGTCAAACTAATCAAGAAAATAGCACCACTACGAAATGAGAATAGGAATACTCTTAGGTAAAGTGGACATAGAAGACACAATTGGAAAATACTTGATTCAATTCTGTTTAAATACATTTGAAAACATGAATGAAAGAGACAATGTTTAGGATAATATAAATTATAAAAACTGAGTCCAGCCAAGAAACTCTAAGAAAAATAGAAACTCTAAGATTATTTACTGTGGAAGAATTTGAGAAATTTGCAAAAGGTATCCCTCTCCTCCACAAACCAAACCAAACACAGAAGCCAACCCACTAGACCCTGATAATTTCAAAGGTGTATTATATCCTCAAAAAATAGATACCTTCAAGGTTACTTAATTATGTTAGAGCAGAGATGGATGAAAAGTTATTGGTTGCTTATATGACATCAGCATCACGTTGATAGCAAATTTTGACAGTAAAAAGTAAGCCAAAACAAAACAAACCCCCAAAAGAAAACTTCAGACCTATCTCATACATGAAGGTTGGTACTAAATAAATACATAAATAAATAAATAAATTTTTATTTACTCTGAGAGGGAGTGTGAGCTGGGGAGGAGTAGAGAGAGAAAGAATCTCAAGCAGGCTCCAACACTGCCAGTGCAGAGCCCAGTGCGGGGCTTGAACCCACAAAATGCAAGATCATGACCCAAGCCAAAATCTAGTCTGTTGTTTAACCGACTGAGCCACCCAGGCACCCTGGTGCAAAATTATTTATAAAGAAATAGGATCTAGGAGTACATTGTAAGCATAATATAGCTTACTTCAATAATGAAAGGATAGTTCAATACTAAAAAATTTCTTAATTCAATTCATCACAGTAATAAATCAAAGGGGAAAATACTGATCATCTCTGTAGATTTTTTTTTTTTTTTGGTTTTTGATAAAATTCATTATCCATTTTGATATAAGATTCTTTTTTTTAAATTTTTTTTTTTTAAGTTTACTTATTTTTGGGACAGAGAGAGACAGAGCATGAATGGGGGAGGGTCAGAGAGAGAGAGACACAGAATCTGAAACAGGCTCCAGGCTCTGAGCTGTCAGCACAGAGCCTGATGCAGGGCTCGAACTCACGGACCGTGAGATCATGACCTGAGCCAAAGTCAGAGGCTCAACCGACTGAGCCACCCAGGCGCCCCGATATAAGAGTCTCAATGAAATGGGAATTGAGGGGATATTTCTTTCTCATGGTAAGTATTCATCTCAATTAAAAGGCCAGTATTGTGTTAACTGTGTAAAATGAGACAGCTTCCATTTAAGCCAGGAATAAGATAGGAATTTCCATAATCTCCATTACTAAACAACAGTATTCATGAAGTAACAGTCAGCTGTGTTAAATAAGATAAATCACAGGTATGCAAATAGGAAAGGAGAAGACAGTGATTGCTATTTGTAGGTGGTGTGACTGTATGCCTCCAAATCCCATGAAATGAATGGAAAAATATATGAGAAACAATAAGATAACTCAGTAAAGTAACTGGTTATGAAATTAATATTTAAGAATAAAACCTAGGGGGATATGAAATATGCAATAAATAAACAAAAAGCATATTTATGTGGCATTTCATTTGCCTCCCTCCAATGGAATGTCAACTCCATGAGAAAAAGAGTGTGGTTAGCTTTGTTTACTGCTTTATCCCTAGTGCCAAAAAAGTGCCTAGTACATAGTAGGCACTCAAGAAATTTTTGTTGAAAGAAAGAATACATCGACATTATAGATTTACTTTTGTGTAGAGATAGATGTGCAAAGATACATAAATTTTTTTATAACAGTAAAAGACTAAAAGCAACCAAAATATCCATTAGTGGGTATCCAATTAAATATGCTATTAAAAATAATGAGATATATTTTTGAACTAATAGGTGAAGTTCTCTAAGAGAAATTTTTATGTTAAAAAAAGCAAGGAGCTAGGCCATAATACAAGTCTCAACACATTGAAAAGGACTGAAATAATACAAAACATGTTCTTCTCCAAGTAGACATTATTTGCAATTAATGGAAAAGAATTGGGAAATACTAAATGTTTGAAAAATAAACTACACATTTCTAAGTAACCTAGGGGTCAAAAAAGAAATCGTCAGGGAAATAAAAAATAAATACCTTGAACTGGATGAAAAGGAAAACAGAGCCTATCAAAATTTACGAAACTAAGCTAAAGAAATGCATACTGTGAAGTTTATAGCTTTAATGCTTTTATTAGAAAGAGAGAACTAGAATCATTAATCTAAACTTGAAGACAGAAAGGCAAAGTAAATCAATCACAAAATAAGTAGAGGAGAGGAAATTATAAAGATTAGAGTGGAGCACACTGAAATAGAAAACTGAAAAACAATGAATCTAAAAGCTGGGTTTTAGGAAGGAATGTTATAAAATTTTGTTAAAAACTTTACGCTAACAAATTTGACAACTTAGATGAATTGTAAAAATTCCTAGAAAGAAATAAATTACCAAAAAATGATTCAAGGATGTTGAAAAATTGGAATAGGCCTAAATCAAGAAAATAAATTTAATTAGCAAACAATCTTTCTACAAATAAAAGCCCAGCCCAAAGGGCTTCACTGGTGAATTCTATCAAACTTTTATGGAGGAATTAACATCAATCCTACACAAACTTTCAGAAAGAAAGAGAAGGAACACTTTGCAACTCATGTTATAAAGCCAGTATTATCAATACACAAAAGCCAGACAATGACATCACATGAAAAGAAAACTATAGAAAACCTCTCCCCAAATAGGTTCAAAAATTCTTAATAAAATATAAGCAAACAAAATTCAGCAACACACAAAAAAAAGAATTATACGCAAATGGGATCATCCCAGGAATGCAAAATTAGTTTAACATAAAAACAAATCATGTAATATATAACACTGTATTAATAAAGTGTAAAAAACACTCAATCATCTCAATAGTTTCAGGGAAAAAAAACACCTGTTTAAAGTCAAGGTACATTTATTAAAATTCTCAACAAACTAAGAATAGAAGGGAACTTCCTCAACCTGATAAAGGGCATACAAAAGCCCTACATCTAAAATCATACTTAATGGTGAAAAACTAATGCTTTTCCCCTAAAACTGATAATAAGACAAGGATGTCTGCTTATATTCACTCACATGAAATATCACAACAGAGGTTCTAGCTAGTGTAATAAGGCAAGGTAAAGGAATCAAAGGCATACAAATTGGAAAGGGGGAAATTAAACTTTATCATCAGATAACATAATAATCTCTGTAGGCAGTTTTATGAAATTTGTAAAAAACCTCCAGAACTAATGAAGTGTAACAGGGTTGCAATATATGAGATCCAAAACAAAAATCAAATTCATTTCTATATATTAGTGACTGACAGTCTGAAAATGACATTAAGAAAACAATTCTAGTCACAATAATGGCAAAAGGAATAAAATAGATAGGAATAAGTTTAACAGAAGAAGTATAAGATCTGTATATTGAAAACTACAAACCATTGTTGAGAAATTAAATGGGATTCAAATAAATGAAGAGATATACCATACTTATGAATTGAGAGATTCAGTGTTAGGTTGGCAATTCTTCACAAATTGTTCTACGTATTTGGTGTAACACCAAAATCTCAACAGGTCTTTTATTTAAAAAAAAAATAAAAAGGAAAATCATAAAATTTATATGAAAATGGAGTGTTGTATGAAAACCAATCTGACAATAAATTTCATATATTGAAAAAAAATTTATATGAAAATGGAAAGAATCTAGAATAGCCAAAATAACTGTGAAAAGGGAATAAAAAGTTAAAGGATTCACACTACCTGATTTCAAGACTTAATATAAAGCTAAAGTAATCTAAAAAGTATGGCATAACCATATGGGTAAACATACAGAGAATGAAGTCTAGAAATAAAACCTCACATTCATGCTAGTTCATATTTTATTAAGGTGCCAAAGCAATCCAAGAGGAATGGGTAGTTTTTTTTTTTTTTTTCAACAAATGGTTCTAGGACAATACAATATACATATGCAGCAAAATGCATTTAGACCTTTACCTCACACTGTGCACATATGTGATCTTAAAGTGGTCTAAATGCAAGAGCTGAAACTATATCTTTTAAAGGAAGTAGGAAAAAGTTTGTGACCTCAGGTCAGGCAGAGATTACATAGATATAACACCAAAATAATAATCCACATAAGAAAACGTTGATAAATTGGACTTCATCAAAATCTAAAACTTTTGTGCATCAGAAGGAACCATCAAGAAAGTGAAAGGACAAGCCACAGACTGGGAGAAAATATTTGCAAACGATATTATCTTATGAAAGACTTGGAATCATAACTTCTACAACTTAATAAGAAGATAAATAGCCCAGCAAATATTCAGATGGACAAACTATTGAGTAGTCATGCCTTCGAAGAAGATATATGAATACTAACAAACACATGAAAACATGGTAAACACATAAAAAGATCAGAGAAATGTAAATTAAAATCACAAGAAAGGTATCATTATACAGACACTAGAATGACTATAATCAAAAAGCTTGACTATACCAACTAAGGGCAACAATGGGTAGAAACTGGAAACCTCATAAATTGCTAGTGGGAATGTAAAATGGTATAGTCATTTTGGAAAACATTCTGGCAATTTCTTAACAATTTAAACATATACTTGTCATATAACCCAGCAGTATCACTCTTAGGTATCTACTCAAGAAAAATGAGAGTATATGCACACACAAATGTTTTTATCTAAATGTTAACAGCAGAACACCTGAATGGCTCAGTCAATTAAGCGTCTGATTCTTGGTTTCAGCTCAGGTCATGATCTCACAATTAGTGAGTTTTAGCACCATGTTGGGCTCTGCACTGACAGCACAGAACCTGCTTGGGATTCTTTCTCTCCCTCTCTCCCTCTCTCCCTCTGCACCGCACCCCCCAGAATAAATAAACATTAAAAAATAAATGTTCACAACAACATTATAAGTGTTGAAAACTGAAAACAACTCTTTATGTTCATCCACTTGTGAATGGATTTAAAAAATGATAGATCCATACAATGGAATACTGTTCAGTGATAAAAACAAACTACTTACACATGCACCAGTGTGGGTAAACCACAGCAGCATTATGTTGTATAAGAGACTACATTTATAAAAAATTTACAGAAAGGCAAAACTATCCAGAAAGCATATTAGTTAGTGATTTTCTGGGGCTGAGGGAGCTTGAGATGATGTATATTCTAAGGATTACAGTGATTGTTACACAACGTATCATTTTAGCACTTAAAGCGGGTGAATTTTATATTATATGAATTACACAACAATGGTGTGTGTTAAAAATGAATTATACTCTAATAGCCAAGATATTTAGAGCAAGACATTTATATTAAACATACTACAGATATTCATGGATATGCTAGTTATGTATACAAAATTTCTGAAAGTTTCTATTCAAAAAACATGTTTGCCTCTGAGAAAAGACCTGAAAGTCTGGCACAGGAAAGAGAATTACTTTCCATTGTATACCCTCCAACACTGTTAAAAAAAATTACACCATGTATATTATTGCTTTAGAAACTAAAAATCCTAGTAAATGATTAAAACAAACAACCACAGTTCTGATCTAAGGACACAGGCATGCAAATTTGCTCTTTAAGGTCTATACTTATCTGAATGAGGCTATAAGCACTTATGAGTAGTCTATAATAAGATAAAGCCAATTTCATCACAAAACATGGTGTTAGTTCCTAATAATTTCAGACAGCTGAGTGCAAATTGTGGGAATTTGGGGAAACACGAGAGGTTTCTGACTAGAAATACTTTAAGCATCCCTGGGTACTGCATTCCATAAGTGACTGTAGGGGCCACAAAATAAAAAAAAAATTCCTCACCCCCAAACACAAACAAAATGCAAGTAGAATGTAACATGCTGGAGGACCAAATGAGAGGTGAAGAAAATAGGGGGAAAGAAAGAGCAAGAATAGGGTTGTCTAGCAGGGAGCGGGCATTTATACATACATAGATGATTTCAAAATACTTCTTCCTGCTAGGCCAAGTCTTTAAAAAAAAGTCAGTACTTAATGATTTGTACACAAACTTGTTTCTATAAATCATATGCTGGATATAGTGCACAGTGATTTTCAGTATACCTTTTAATATCAAGAACCTGTTACAAAGATTTGCTTTTCAATTGCACGCTATGAAGATACGGCTATTTAATTAAGAATATTGGTTATAATCTTACACAAGCAGTGGTAGAAATGAAAATACACTGTCAATATTTAATTATCAAGATTCAAGTGCTATTTTGTAACAATGCCTTAGGAAGGTCAAATTTAAGACGTCTGCTACCATAATTTCCCTTTTTTAATATAGGAACATAATACTTTGCATCCGTTGCTCAAAAATGCTTAGTATTTGATCTCCATTTTCACACAAGGAATCAATAATGTAAATATTTCCTTGAAGTGGAAACACCTGCAGAGAGGGCCAAATAAATCATAAAAGGTGCTTCTTTTCAAGCTTTGACTGCTTTCATTTGCATTTCAAACCGACAGGGCTTTCATGCTGTTTTTAGTGCTCTGAATAGACAATCACATATGTTTGCCACACGTGTGTTCTTCATGCATGAGTTCCTTGCAGTACTGCCCCTTCTGACCCACCCTTGCTGTAGCTTTGAAGCTCATTTACACTCAACAGACATTTCATGAACACCTATTGTGGGTCATTCGACATGAAGAGCAGGACCACCATTGTATTTTCATCACAATATAACAGATGAGGCTTCTGAGGCTCCTGGACATTAAGTATCCTAAATCCCAGAATTGGTAAGTGGAAAACCAGGACTTAGCTTGAGACTTTTCTTTTATACTCTATTTTCAAGAATCCTCCCTATCTGTAGCCCCTCCCTTCTTTCTCTCCCTAGTTTGACTGATTATTAAGAGCAAAGTAGCACAGAAATGAAGGAGGGGCCTTCTGCGTGGCCCCATTCTCTCCTCCAGAAGGTAGAAAAGAAGAAACACCCAGGGCTCAGAGCTCCTACCATGCTCCTCACTGCTCTGATGTTCATACTTCACCTAGAACACCCAGCCCAGAACTCCAGCCCTAACCCTGTTCCATAACTTTCTTCCCAGGTCATGGAGGGCACCATGAGTAATTATCCATGTGGTAGTGAAAGAAGTGTCCTAAGCATCCCAATTCACAACTCTAAAAAGATTTTTCTGCAACAATCAGTTTCCAGTGGTTCTTATGGGGATTATCAAGACTATACTTGAACTTGGAAAGGGTTGAACTAGCTAGCCTAGAATCCTACGCACAATACAGAATATTGGTTTGGTTGGAAGACTCAGATTTCTTAATTAAGTCAATGGAAACCCAGCCTGAGATTTCTACAATCGGTACATTAATGAACTTTTGGAATACAGCCCACTCATATTTGGGGATTCAATCTTTACCCTCCAAATTCATATTAAGGTAGATTTGTAAGACTGCAAGCACTACGTTTATTGTGTTTAATGTAAAATAGGAGAATACATATTCTAAAAATTAAAAAAAAAACCCATAGCTTCCTGGACTCTTTTCTCTTTTACTTTCTTAGAGTGTGTTCTCATTCAGCTCCAGAGAAACTTCCACTTTTATGATATTATTGTAAAGGTCTTACTATTTTACCTGAATATTTTATTGATGAGCCAGTGTTATCTTACCTCCTCGATGGATAATCAAAGAAGTCTCGCTTCCAATGGGACAGTCCTTAAGTATATCCACTACTTCTGTATGGCTCAGGTTCTGTACATTCTGCTGGTTGATCTCAACAATGAGGTCGCCTTCACACAGGCCAGGGCATCCCTGAATGTCAAGTATTTGTTTCACCCGCTGTCCTGTAGGACTATCGGCAATAGTGAAGCCAAAGCCCTGGGCACCTTTCACAATGGTTAAGGTCATAAGTTCAGCTTGGGTGGCCCCAGATGAAGCCATAGACACATTGTCATCATGGACGGGTGGTGGATACGTGCCATCTAGTTGACCATCCGCTGGCATTGAGTGCAAAGAATGAGGTGGCCGATCTGTTATATCTGGAACTGACTGTGAGGTCCGAGAAATGTATTCCAAATATGTTTCATAGTTATGTCTTCCATTGACCATCACTGGAGGTGGCCTCTCCATTATTGCAAGGGGTGGCACCATGCTGTTAGCAGGATCTTCAGGATCAAAGGGCAAAGGGTAGCCACGACACAACACCAGGTTGACACTTTGACCGATAGGAACAGACTGGAAAAGTTTGACTACATCTGCATGAGTGTGTCCAAGGACACAAACTTCATTAATATAGACAATGACATCACCTGCAAGGAAAAAAGAAAGAGATTGACAACATGAGGTAAGTTCAATTAAAGTTGACATAGAGAAATGGAATTATTTATGAGACTAGTAAAAGAGGCACTGTGTTTCTCAGTAAGCAGTGAGAAAATCAATTAGAATAATATTTAAATTCACCGTAGGTGACTCAAGGTTACAACAGGTCTGCCAACAAATACAATGATCAAATGACGAAAAAAAATCCTATTTGGTTATTCTTGGAGTTCAGAAACAGCTTTGTATTCAGAAAGAAAGGCTCAGGAAGAAAAGTTTAGATGAATTTGTGCCTTGAGGAAGCACACATCCTGTGCTTCTTTTCCATCATTTCCATCTTCAGTGCAATTCAGTTAATAGAATTTTCAAACTACTGAGAAGTGGTAGTCGTAAGTTTTGGATGAAAAAGAAAGCCCCAGTATATATAGAGATAGAGACAGAGACAGAGACAGAGATAGAGATAGAGATAGAGATAGAGACATATAACTTGTCTCAGTCAACTATTTTTCTTTTTTGTGAAAGAGGAAAATATTTTGCCCACTTACTTTCTCCATCTACAGCAAGATGTAATTACAAAGGTTCATGTATACAAGCAAGGTCAAGAACACAGGTTTTGGGACCAGGGATCTGGGTCCGTATCCTGGCTCTAGCTACTTAGCTGATATGTGATATTGGGCAAGGGACTTGCCTGCTTTGAACCACAGTTCTGCGTTTGTAAAGTTGTTGTGAGGAGAAAATAAGATAATGCAGGAAAAGTGCTTGGCATAGTGCCTGACACATGGTGAGTGCCCAAAAATGTGGACCACTATTAATATCACTGTTGCTAAAAAAGGATGGAGGGGATTGGGGACCCTGGCTTTCAAACAGGAGGCTGCCACAGGCTCATCCTTTGATGTTAGATTAATTATATTTCTGTAGATCATTTTTTAAAAGGCATTTGTCCTCTCTCCCCAGTGAACTATAATAGAGTTACAAAAGTCCACTGGTTAGAAGTTAACTTTATGATATTCAAATGCCCTAAATGTTAATTATTCATTATAATGAACTCACTATTCACTATAATGAATAACTCTGGAAAACAATATTTCCTCCTTAAAATGCAGAAAAACATGCTTGTTTGAGATAACTGTTTAAATTTTCAATTATGTATGAATAACAGTTTTATATTTAGACAACTGTTCTATTATGGATTGATATTTTTATCCTTAAAAACCATAATATTTGAGAATTGAACTTGCAAACTGAGATTATGCCTGACTATGCTGAGGAGTATATGAGGGATAAAAAGATCATGGACTGTCAAATGAGTAACTCAGCAGACATTAATTTATCAGGATAATTCTGAAAGGGATAGTGTAAATGGCTAAGGATTTCATTCTGAGATATTCTTGCCCATCAAAATTGCAAACATCAAAAATGAAAAACAGAGTTGAGTTTTCAGAGTTAAATACTTTTCTAGATTTTTTTAGTATCTGATATAAAATTACTCCACTATATGCATTCTCAAATAAATAATTCTATGAATAAAACATTCCTGAGTAAAATACTATCAGCAACATAGACTCAGTTAACACTCCCTCTTCCCGAATGCTAGAGAACTGTGTGAAAGTGCTAAAGATATAAAGACAGAAAAGCCATTTTCTGGGGATCCAGGTTAGGTGTGATTCTAGAAAATGTCACAGACTCTGTGACTGGTGAGATGGAACTTCACTCTTCAAATTATGTCTATCAGAAAGGGTGTTGGTAATGGCTGGGATTTTGGAGCATGATACAGGGCTGAGTTGGGATGATCCTCCTCCCCCTGCTGCTAGGACTCCTCATTAGACCAGGGTGGCCGGGGACCCTGTGACATCATTTTCAACTGGCCTGGTCATCCCAGAGTCCCAGAGAGGTGTCTAATCCAGACAAACTTTTTTTCTTCTCTTTCCTGCCTCTTTGATTTTTAAGTTTTGATAATCTATTTTACACATTAGAAGGTTGAAAGAATAATAACTACCTGTGTACCACCATCCAACTTAATGAAGACAGCACTGCACATATTAGTTATGGCCCTCTAGGTAGCACCCCCCTCCCACTTGTATTCACTTCTTGCCCTTTCCAAAGGTAGTCACTGTCCTGCTTTATTCACATGTACTTTATGCTTTTATGACATATCCAGGTACCTGTAAATAATATTCCTAAATAATATTTAATCCCTAAATAATAATATACCCCCAAATATGGCTTTTCACATTCTAAAAATCATTGGAAATGGAATACATATTAATCTTCTATAATTTCCTTCCAAATGTATTTCTGATGTTTATCTATTTAATACCTTTACCTCTAGTTCATTACTCTTCATTGCAATAGAGGATTGGATGGCTATATCACTCTTTTATTAACATTTATCCATTTTTCTGTTAATGGATGCTGGGGTTTTTGTGAATTTTTGGCTATTTAAGATAATTCTGCTAATAATCTCTTTCCATGGCCCTTGTGAATATAGAGTTTTTCTGAGATATGGACCTTGCCACAGAATTGCTGGGCATAGACCACATGCTTTTTCAACTTCGTTACACAATGGCAAATGGCTCGCAAAATAGGTCAAATAGCTGCACACTCCCATTTTTAGTATATCAAAATTTTCATTGCTCCCTATCTGATGCAATACTTGGCATTCTCAGGCTTAACTTTCATTGATCTAATGGGTGTGATCATGGTTTTAATTTGCATTTCCCAGACTGCTAGTAAGGGTGAGAATTTTTTATATGTTTATTGGCCATTTGGGTTTCCTCTTTAGTACATATCATTTCCTCATTTTTTTCCTATTTGGTTAGTCTTTTACATTTTTTTGTTTTAACACATTGACCGCTCTTCTGCCCATCTCCATTCTGGATCCAGTGTTTTCGGTAGGTTTGGGGGGCTGCACGGTATAGCTGACATTATATGGGGTAGGGTGTCAGAAGACTTTGGTCTGATTTCCAGCTCCCTCACTTAAAATTAGCTGTGTGACTTCCAAAACTAACTTAAATCCTCTGTGACTCAGATTCTTCACAAGTAATGAGGAACAAGAGTAATAGCAACTTCTTGTTCTATGGGAAATAACAAATGAGATCATGCAGGTGACAGGGTTTGTAAGTTGTTATGCAAAGGATGATTGCCATTCCAGTAATTATTATCTGTCCTTGGTTATATCCTTCTCTAAAATCAGGACAGTCCCACCAAGATATTCCCACCATAGTCATAATCAAGACTGAGTATGAGTTTCTGAGTAGGCAGATCAAAGGTAGGAAGGTAACAAATGCCTCTAAGGCTTTCCCTAACTTTAATCACTGTTAACAACTCCCCAGCCCCCCAGCATGCTGTGCCAGAAATTCATAGGAGGAAAGAACTAAGCTCTGACGGTTCCCTGCCAGGTCTAGAGAGTAGTTATTTGAATTATAGTGATTAATGTTATCTATTTTTGAGTTTTAATGTGATCTTGCTATTTAGAAGCAGAATAAGAACTATTTGTGGTTCTTGGTAAGACTGCCTTTTAAAATTTATGGATCTTTTCCGCTCAGAGCAATTTTTCAAGTCATCAAGCAAGCAGTGATAAAGTGATATCTTTACGGCGCTACACAGAAGCTTTCTGAATGTAAAAGATGAGAGGTCAGTTATCACAGGATAAAACTAACAACTTGACAGTACTCAGCTGCTCACTTTAAAAAAATGTATATAGATGCCTAGACATTGTGTCATGCCAAAATTGTTGTAGATGGATTTGTAAGCAAACATTTGCCTGTTCAGATAGAACTAATTGGGTAGGATATTTATAGACTTGCTGTATGAATGTCATTTACATGTTGTGAAATAAAAATATGAGCCACCTGGTATATGCCATCCGATGGTGCCATGCCAAATCCTGGGATAGACTGGGCTTCAGAGCACAGAAAGAGACGTCATTAGGAAAATTGGCTCTAGCTCAAGCCCCGTTGGCCTATTTAAGAGGGAGAATTGGAAAAGAGTCGCTTGATTTCTCCCTCTCTCAATTCATTCTTTTATAAAATGGGAATCAAAATATCTCCTCCATTTCCTTTTTGCCATGGCTACTGTGAGAATGAGATCACCCTTGTGAAAACACTTTTAATTTTACCAAAAAAAGGTTCTTCACAAAAATAAAATGATGCATTTCTTTTGGCAGCCAAGCATGCATTTTCATTGCCATGTTGCCTGCAATGTTACGCTGTTTCTTATATGGCCATTTACTTTAGGCCCTATTGAGGCCAGATGTCTTAGGGCTACTGACCTGGGGCCTATGGGTCAAATTTGATGTGACTGATGAGTTTGGTGTCCCAAATAGGGCTGGTCTCATAAAGACCTGATTCTCAGTTATGAGATTTCAAAGTACAAGTGAAGGAGAATCAGGCTGATGAAGCAGAAGTTTAAAATTGCTGGCCTGTATAAGAATATGTTCCAAGATAACTGGTCTCTCTCTTAGTCATGGAAACCAAAATACAATATTGGATATCTCTTGGGTTCTTCATCATTTTGGATAAAATAGGGCACTTTTCATAGAGCATTGCTTAAAATGGAATTATTTTTGTACCTCTTTCTTCTGCTCCCACATTTGTTGAGTCACTGTAGTATGCCGAAACTTCCTTTTTAGCCTCTGTCACTTACCACCTGCTGTCTACCTTCCTTAACCACCATCTTGGACCAGACTAGACTAACTTACTTCACATTCCATTCACATCCTGTAGTCATGGAAGTTCAAAATACTCAATCTTTAAACGTGTTGGTTAACACTCTTGACCAGTAGGCTTTCCAATTTATTTTTGTTTTCACTACCCTATAAACTTCCATTCTGTGATGCTGGTGTCTTTGCTGCCTACAATCTACAACTTGCTCTATGCCTTTTAGTTGAAGTCTGCTATTCCTCTACCCTCAGGGGCACTTCCTTTCTGTGTGTAACTCCATCTCATCTGATTCATTCCTTCCTCACCTCTTCAAAAATATCTTTCATTATTTTGCTCCGATTGTTACTATCTCATGTTACAATTTCATCTCTTGACTTTATTCTTCTGTGGGAGTTTTCTACCTGTTCTACGTTTCCCCCCACAAAATAAGTAGAGTAATATTACTATGTTGAGAACTCTTTAGGTATTTAGGATAAATTCCTATTGAATAAAGGATAGAAAGGTTTAGTCAGAGGAAAACTGGAGTAGGTTTATTTGCTAACTTTGGAGCCTTCATTGTTTCTAACTTCTGTTTTTCCCAAGTCATCTAAATTTTTGCTGAAAGACAATTCTCACCCACTACTCCCATCCCACCAATTACATGAATTCTGTATTGAAAACTTATTATTTTTTTGAGGTTCCTCTCCAGCTATTAAGATTTAACTGGACTTCCTTTTCTGAATCTTGTGTGTTTGTGTTTTTTATAATAAAAATATATAATTTTACTGTAATAGGAAATTTTATTATAATATTGAAATTCATTTTCATTCTATTCTACAACCCTCCAAAACATAATACATTCTGAAATGTACTTTTGAGGGTGTGATACTCAACACTTCAATTAAATTGTAAATACTCGCCCTTGATATTGTTTATTCTCCCAAATGAAGCATTGTGGTATGTCAGATGGGCAAACGGAATTGAAGCTGGGTCTCCTTGGGTCACTCTTTGAGCAAGTCATTCAACATCTGTTTCCTCATCTATGAAATGGAGATAATGACAGCTGTTCTACCCTACCCTACAGAAAAGAGATGTCTGTGAAAATGTCCTATAAATGGTACAGAACTATTATGATGTTACATATATAAATACATATGTTAAACTTTTAAACAAATAACTGATAACGAGTGGAAAATAAAAACATCTTAAGGATGAGAATAATACAATACAATAGTTCGAATCTTTAAAAGGAACCTGCTGAGGGGGGACTGGGTGGCTTAGTCGGTTGGGCATCCGACTTTGCTCAGGTCATGATCTCGCGGTCCATGAGTTCCAGTCCCTCATCGGGCTCTGTGCTGACAGCTCAGGGCCTGGAGCCTGCTTCGGATTCTGTGTCTCCCTCTCTCTCTGCCCTTCCCCTGCTCATGCTCTCTCTCTCTCTCAAAAATAAATAAATGTTAAAAAGTTTTAAAAGGAACCTGCTGAATTTTATTAAAGTATTTGATAGTTTTTTTGCAGAAATTTGAGAGGACAGATATGTTCATCCATGTGACTGAATACACCATTTCCCATCAAGGAAGACCAGTGACTCATGAAAGTATCCTTGGATTCCTCATTCTTTTCTGGCATATAAATACAATGTGCTGCGGGTGTAGGGATCAGATAGTCTGAACTGTGTGGCAGTGGTGAGAGGTGAGGTGGTAGGTGCAACTTACTACATCCACATGTGTCGGTCTTGGCATAGTCTTAGTAATGTCACAAAGTGAGAAACATCTAGAGAGAAATACCCAAGGAAATAAATGGGCCTTTGTCTTATTTTCTCAGGTTCCTTGATGAATCTGTTATAGGGTTCTATGTCTCTTATTGCCCCAAAGTTTTTCCTTATACCTAAATCTCTCTCTCTCTCTCTCTTTTTTTTTTTTTTGCTTAAAATAAAGACTATTTCCCAGATTTCTGTTGTCATAAGGCAGAAACACCATTCTCTTGGAATAATTTAAAGCAGTTTCTAAAATTCCCAAATGGTCTCTTTAGAGTGATAGTTATAAAAATAGCCATTAATTGGAGGAGATCCCACCTTGGAAATTCTGAACCTTCCATGCTTCTATTGACTTTAAACATCTGTCTTGTAGATAGCATTACTGCAGGAATCCTCCCATTATGCAGAAATGCAAAACAGAAATATTTAGGTTATGAAGGTATGAGAGTCAGTACAAAATGCCTTCATCAGAAAAGGATAGTTTATTAAATCTGATATGCTACATTTTAAATCACATTGTGAATGAAAATGAGGTGAATTCAGCTATAGCACTAACATAAGTCTCCAATAATGAATGTATGAATGTATGTATGTATGTATGTATGTATGTATTTATGTTTTACATTATAAAACCAAGTGTGGCATATGGAGAGAGCACTGACTTAGGAATCAGGAGATTTATGTTCTTATGCCAGTGATGTTAATAATTAGTGGTGTCAGCACATTTCTGGGTCTTAGCCCTCATTTATTCATTAATTTGTTCAGCAAATATTTACTATACTCAACGACTACTATGACTCAGGCACCATGTTATTAAAGGGGAGACTGAACCAGATGATCTCTAAGGTATTTTCTTCATTCTGGAATTCTAAGACACAGGGTCTGGATCTCCCTCTTAGCTAACTCTGCAGTTGGTTCCTTTCTTTGTTTTCCTACTTCCACCACCTGAGGTCAGGGCTTACCATCTCTTGTATGAACTTCTGCAACAGTCTCTTGGCTGGTCTTCCTGATGTCAGCAGGAAAGACAAGAGAAGGAGGAGAGGGAAGCCTAGCATATGCATAATTCAGTGAACCTGTGGGATTACGGAGTTCCCTAATCCCACCCTGTACAGATTTCTAGGAGTACAGGGGATTCCTAATTAACTCCCCCTTCTGGTCAGTATTGGCTCAGGAACCAAGAGAGTGTGAATATTCTGCAGGTCAAGGATACTAGTGTCAGTGGCTGCAAAGCTCAGCTCCTCCTCTATACTTTATTCTCTGATGTTTTTTCTATTTCACGTCCTTCAGTGCCTGTTCACAGGAAGATAATAGAGTCCAAATTCTGTAGCATAGCATATAAGGATCTTATACGTTTTCACCATCTCCTGTCTCTTCCCAACCTATACTGTGTTTCACTTGCCCAAGCTCACAGCCATGCCCCTATACATCCTCTGTTCTTTCCAGCCTCCTGCTTCTCTCCATGCCTTGTCCCCACTAACAAATTCCTAATCACCCTTTGAGGACAGCTTCACCTTTTTGACCATCTTTCTGGCCACCTCCTATTGTGTTGGCTGTTAATTACTTCTCCCTGTGTGGCATTCCTCCTGACAGCTTAGTTCTTCAATCCATTTTAACCACATTAACAGCACCACGAATTTCTCTGACCATAGTGACTACCATTTTAATACATATAATATTTATCTGGCACTTACAAACCCCACCTTACCCAATTCTTCCATAATCTGTATAAAATAGGCATTGTGACCTATACTTTCTTTATACATATGAAAACTGAGCTGAGAAGTTACATAACTTCTCTAAAGTCACACTAATAATTAGGTGAGATTTAGACATTGAATTCAAGACTTCCACACAAATGTTAAGAATTTCAAATCATCTGGGACAAGTGTTGACTCAGGCATTCTTTTGTGTACCTCAAATCATATCAGTAGGAACACTGGGTAAAATATCTTTAATTCCTGAATATGAAAATTGAGAAATGAACTGCAATATTCTTTTAATTAGTTAAGTTAATGGAGGAAAGCGGTGAAGCAAATAATTGCAAACAGGGGAATCTATTGCAATCGCTCAGTCAGCTTCCTGTGGTCCCTTCAAAAAAGCTGCCTGGAAGAAGGCTTTGAGGATGCTGAGGCCGAGGGGTGATAGGGCACTGAAACTCCCCAAACTCAGTAACCATCGTGAAACATAAGCTCTACTAGAAATTATTTCAATAGCTGTGTGATCTTGAGCAAGCAGTTTCACTTTCTTTTCTTTCCTTTTTTTTTAAGGTTTACTTATTCTTGAGAGAGAGAGACAGAGTGCGAGCCCGGAGGGGGCAGGGGAGGAAGGGGGCAGGGTTGGGGGAGGATGGGCACAGAGAGAGGGAGACACAGAATCTGAAGCAGGCTCCAGGCTCTGAACTGTCAGCACAGAGCCCCGATGTGGAGCTCAAACTCACAAACCACAAGATCATGACCTGAGCTGAAGTCCGTCACTTAACCTACTGAGCTACCCAGGCGCCGGAGCAGTTTCACTTTCTGTAGTCTAGTTTCTGTTCATGTTAAATGTAAAAGTCAGAAAGCATCATGTCTAAGGTGCAGCCTGGGGATTATCTACATCTTGTGAGAATATGAAAAGCTCTCCTACTGCCCTCCCATAAGGTACTGGGAAACTTCTGTGGCACCATTAAACAGGTAAATGACAAGCTTCTGGGGGCCTACCCCAAGGTTCCAACAGCAGCCAGTGATTCCAACACTCTAACTATAGGCAGAAGGATACCAAGATGTTAGCATGGCCACTTATTTCTCAAAAGAATGAAAGACTTCTTAATCCACATTTTATAATGTCATCTGTGTGACCCGGTGCAGATGCCTAATTAAAAGCTTGGTTGAAAAAAAATTATGCCTAATCAGCACACATCCAACAATTATTCCCTGGCAGATGTGAATTAGTCCAGTGAGCTATTTACATTTCCTTTGTGTTTGGCATTGTGTGGTAAGATCTATTTAAATACTTGCATTTTACTTTGTTAGAGAGGAGAAAGAAAAGAGAAATTTAAAAGCATTGATTATTTGCTGATTTGGCAAAGATGAAACAACTCTTCAGATTAAAACTATAAGTAAAGGCACAAAAAGAAAGCACAAAAGACTGGTTTTTGCAAAGCTCCAAAGAGCAGAGGCTTTCTAAATAGCTTTCTCACTTTAATTCAGTAACATGAAATGGTCAATGAATCTGTCATTTCTCTAAAACAATGTAATGAATTTTAAACAAACACAAAAAAGACCAACATGTTATCAGAGGAATCCTGTAAAATGAAAATTGGTTCTTGCATTGAAAGGGAACTTACGATTTCACTGAAGAAAATAAAAATGAAAGAATTTAAAAATCTATATTAAAACCTTGGCAAGATGAAAGTTTATGAAAGCAAGATAAAAATGAAGTTTCCTTGTCCTCTCCTGTGTGTTATAGATACAGATGAGGGCAGAGGCATCAAAGAAATATGCTCAATCAACACACAACCCTCCATGAAAACTCAAACTACAGAAGTACCTTGAAAAGAAGAGCAATTTCATATGAATGGCAAGCAACTCGCATGCTTACTTTCAAATAGCATTAACCATAGACCTCAAAGAGTATGGTTCTTTTTTACATAAGTGGCTCCTAGGGGTCAACATGGCATGATCATCACTACCTTCTGAACTTACTCCAACACAGTATCAAATGGCTGTAAAGCTTCCCCTGAACTGATGGGGGACAGCTGGCTGGGGGGAGCCAGGAACTGTTTGTGGACCTGTTTTCCAACAGTTTACTCAACCCACGATTGTGGATTGCAAGCCATTCTGACTGAGCAAGAAAAATGAACATCAAGGAGAGATGAAAAGGACCAGTGGATCCATTTCATTCAGACCACTGCCTCCTGCCCAACGGTTTCTAAGTGTTTGCTACCAACATGCACTTTTAAGAAAGGTAGAAGCAGTGTTTTTTTAGTTGGAGGAAAGTGGAATTTAGTTTTTGATACTGTGAAATTGGTACTAGAATAGGGGGGAATAACTATTTCAAGATGCCAGAGAACATTTTGCAAACTTGTTCCCTTGAATTACTTTTGGAAAAAAAAAAAGACTATCTGTTCCTGTGTGAGCTGGGTACTGTCTTGAGCATCCAGACTGAAGATAGAGGATGTCAATTTTGGGGCTGCTCGGCCAAGGAACTCTCACCCCTAGATCTTTATCACCCTGTATGGTATTTCTGGAAAGTGCTTTGACTGGTGCTTCCACTGCAAGCCAATCAACAATCCCTAACTGATACTGTAACATTAGATTATGTTGATCTACTCCTTCACTCCCTTCACGTGAACAATTGCAGAGCCCCTGCTGCCTTGCTGAAACGAGGGCTGCCAGAATATTCCTCCCATATGGACTTCTGAACTGGTGCAGCATTAAGTTGCCGAGCTTCATAAAATGGCTGGCAGAAAGAACAAATGTGCCATGCTAAAAATGTGACTGTATATTGCATACACACGGGTCCAAGGCTTGGTGAGAGAGCCTTCTAACTTGTTAAGAGGAAAACAGACTTGGCAGATGTGAATCTTCACTGACAGACTCTGATCGTTCAAACTTGGACACTTTTATTTCCAATTTCAGTTTCTGAAAGAGCAATATTTTATACAAGTATCAAAAAGTCAGTCTGCTCATCGGGCCATATACACCAAAGATTGTCAATTGAAAACCCTCAAACACATGGAAAAGGGGAAGAAACATTTTTCTCTTGGCTGCACTAAAATTTTGGAATCCAGAGAAAGATGGTTACTATCTCTTTGATTTAGGAGAAGAGAAAGGGAAATCAATATGGTCTTTTATAATATCAGACATCCAAGACTTCCTCCATAAGGGTATGGTACCTTCCCACGACCCCCTCTACGCCATACATTGTACACAGATTGTTTTGGGGATGAATAATGTCACTAGTCTATGAGTTTCAGGGAAATATGCAGCAATTTCCCTGCAGATAATGGAGATTATTCTATTCTCAGATGCAGCAGACAAATGCACAGAGAAAAACAATATAATCCCCTGCTGTTCCCAATGTTACAATTATTATACTAAAACTGATTGGAATAAGTTAGTGGAGAATCATCCTGGAAGATCTTAAACTGTCCCTCCTTCTATCACTCCCACTGAACATATATCTACATGAATAGATCCACGTGTCTATGTTATATCACTCATCGCTCACTGAAGGGTTACAGTACATTTTGTATTCCAGCCAAATATAATTAACAATAAAGACAAAACAATGAAAATTTCTTGCTTTCTAAACCCAAATCTAGTAATAATTTTATAATTATACTATCAGCACTTTATATTTCAAGTTCTTGCAAACCAGACTAAAATGCAAGAGTCATAACCATATAGTCCCAGATTAATCAATCGAAAAGTAAAAGTTTTACATAGTCTCTTGATTTTTTTTTTTTTTGGTTTAGATAATGCAAAAATAGTCCATTAAATCCTTTCTACTGAAAATATGCATGGTTGGAAGTCACAGAGCAATGACTAAATTGGCTAATAACAATAGCTACTATTTATGTGCTAAGAATAATAAAACCGTGTGCCCCAAATTCCACCAAGCACTTTAGAGACTTAGTCTCATTTAATCCTTGAAATAACCTGGTGGAGAATATACTAACTTTGTTTTGTAGAAGTCGTCATAGCTTAGCAAAACTAAGTACCACAGTTGCAAAATATCAGAGCTGCCTCAGTCTCTATCATGTTTGGTGTTACTTTCAGGCCAGTGTGCTAACTATATGCATTCTCGGTTATATAAATTTATGAAATTTCAAGATTCATTTCATCGATTTATTTGGCATTTCTTAAGACTTAGACTACAAGTTAATCATTTGGAATTTTGTTTACCCAATTTCACATTTTGACTGCCTGAATTGAACACCTATTTTGGCATAATGTAAACATATGCGATATTTTATCATGACATACCAGTCCAGTTTTTATGCACAACTTGTAGCCTACATGAAGAAATCAAAATGATAGAATTATCTATATCTGAATGGGCTGACCAGGTGCCCAAGGGTAAAGGAAGTAAATCAAAACAAAATGTGGACAAAATGCCAAGCTACAAAAGAGCACCATTGGGAATACAACTTTGAGGTCATAAACATCTAATAAATACAGGAAAAAAAAAAACAAAAAACAAAAAATAGTATATGAGATGCTTAAGCTTTGAAAATCTGGCTTTCATAAATCCTAAAAGGCTGAACTACTAGGAACAGGACTATGTATTCCAATTAACTGAAATCAGGGTTGATAATTTGAATGGACCCAAGTATGGGAGGGGCAATTAGCTCATTAGCTAACTGTAAAGCATCAGTTTCCTTAGGTCTAGAACACAGGGAACAGATATTTAGTTGTTATTTTTTTTGTACATTGTATTTTCAATTTTAGTTACACAGACATGCTAACTTTTCTACATAAACAATAATCAATGATGGCTGAAGGCATGTAATTGTAAACCATTTCCATTTTGACTTCTACTCAGGAAACTGACACAGAGAAAGCATGAAGTTACACTTGATATCCATAATTACTGGCTTATGGAAGCAAGAGATCTAAGGATTTAGTCAATGAATAATATAAAAATACAGTCAGGAGATCATAAATATTTATTACTACATCAAAAGTCTGCTAGTCAATCTTTCAATAATTCCTTCAGCATAAAATACTTGAGTCAGGATATTGGAAAAATATTAATTAAAATTCAGACTTAGCTCTGAAAAGATGGGAAATAAGAACTATATAAAATATTTTCTGCTACAAACTGTTTTATCTAATTTTTGTCTTGGTTTTATTTTTCCCTATGGGTTTGATTGTAGGTTCTTAAGTTTATTCACCTATTAAATTTGCAATTATCATGTTAAGTCTGACAAGACATTTACCTGCTTTGTGAAGAAGGATTAAAGCTAAGAGGCAGAATTTTGTTTTTTGTAAAGGCAAACTGAATACAAAAATAAACTTCAGTACCTATTTTACTTAATTAAATGCTTTTCTTTGTTCAGCAAAAATGTTCTCATAAATTCTTTACTATTTTTTTTTAAGTCTGGAAAGATGCACTAACACTATTTTTAACTGTAACTTTACTAATTATGGTTGATTAAATCAGTATGTGAAGAACATAATTATAGTTATGACATATCTTGCAAATTTTACATATACAAAATATCTTTATTTTTGATATCTTAAAAACTAGAGAAATGTTTAAAATGTTAGCTTTGTTATCTGTAAGAATCATTGGCATAAGTGAAAATTCATGGTAGGAGGAAGGTAAGTAATGATTTGTAAATTCTACTAGATGGGGATGCTTGCAAACACAGAGGTGAGAGGCTACAGATAAAAGTTTTGGAGCCATGATCATAGGAACCTAGGTCCTAAGCTTTCACTTCTGATTTCTTTTGTTATTTCTCTATGGATTTTGTATTTAAAATGATTTCCAACCTCAATTCTTTAAAAAATTTTTTTTAATGTTTATTTATTTTTTGGGAGAGAGAGAGAGAGAGAGAGCGAGTAGGGAGGGGCAGAGAGAGAGGGAGACACAGAATCTGAAGCAGGCTCCAGGCTTTGAGCTTTCAGCACAGAACCCGATGTGGGCTCGAACCTGTGAACCATGAGATCATGACCTGTGCCAAAGTCACTGCTCAACTGACTGAGCCACTCAGGTGCCCAAATCTCAATTCTTTTATTCGGCAGCAATTAGTTAGTTCTTCTATTTTCAGTAACTTAACTATTAATTAGAGTTTTACATCAGCATGGGTTAACCAGTGTAACTCACATCAGGTTAATGTATTTTTAATCATAATACAATAATTTTGACATTTTAGTATGCATTCAATAAATATTTATGTGGTCCCTACTATGTGCTCTGAGAAGGGCCCAGCAGATACAAAGATGCATAAGACTTAGTCCCTAACCTTAAAATACTATTAACTGTAACTCAAAGTGGCAAGGAAAACTAGCATATAGTTACTACAGATAAATGCATGATTCTTTTTCAGTATTTCAGTGAAATTTTAAAAATAAGTGGTGCTTATTAATAAGCAGTGCTCACCAAGGTACCAAACAAAACAAAATTTTAAAAAATGAGAAAAATGCATATCCTTTCTCTTTGGAGTAATGTAGAAAACAGCTATCCTCATTTCTCATTTATCTAGTGGGCATCTAGTACAGCATCGACACAGAGTAAGGGATCAAGGACATTTGCTGAAGGCAAAGATTTGTAGCCATGCAATATCTTAAACTATGAGCTATCCAAAGAAGAGCTATCTAAAAGTGCAGTGAATTTGGGAAACAGTGTTAGATGGGGAGGGGTACTTTCAGGGAAGTACCGATTGAGGAGGATGAAGATTGGGGTGGTGGTCAGTGACTGGGACAAGGAAAGACAAGGGAAGTGGTCTCATACTTATTAGTTGACTTTTGCTCTTTTACTTACTTAATACAGCATAAACCTTGCACAAAAATCACATTCTTTGGATTGATCATAGTTCTTCAGTTGTGGGATTATTTTCCTATGGACTCAAATTGTGCCCTCACACATCTCGGTTAAACACAAAGATACAGCTCAGGTCAGGATAATTTAGATTAGATACACCCAAAAAGTATTTGCCTAGGGGATGGTTACAGGCATCTCAAATAGATAAACTGGTTTGTAAGGCTTTGTGGGTAAATTGTGACAGACCATGCTGTATACTGTGTGTGTATGTGTGCATATTTATATTTGAATTCTCCTATTCTCTCACTGTTTTAGACACAGTCTTAATTACCTGTTAAATGTTACACATTTATTTCATCGTGCAATCGAGACATTTATTTAATGTTGGGTTAACCTGGTTATTTTCCGATGAAAGATGAAAAATCATTGTTCCTGAGTTTTAGCATGCAGAAAAGGTTATATTTTTCATTAATTTCCCCTATTTATGGTCTGCTAACATGAATTAAATACAATAACTAGTCATTGGCTTTTAAAATATCACTTTAACTGAAGTCTTTTGGGTTACTCTGTTGAAACAGATTTATTGCTATTAGGCCTATTACAGATGCTATGAGCTATATATAGCAATAACCACTTTGGAAGAGACATGTATTCCATAGAAGACTCTGATCTATTATTTAATCAATTATGTCAGTAAAGCTCAACCTGGACCATGATTCTATAAAATAATTGCATAGCCATTCTTTCCCCTGTGAACAGGAGGGTATAGCTTTTATACAATTTAAAATATCCTGTCAGAGAAAATACAAAATTTAAAGTCATTTATTACAGACATGACATGCTAATGAGAACATTTAAAAGCAGTGGTCAGGCAACTCAGCCACCATGCACTTCATAATTTATAGGTATATTTTATTTATTCAGGTTAATAAAGGATGTGTTTGACATATTATCAGACTGACCTTGTTTCTTGGCAAATACCGTCTTAAAGTCTCCAGAGCTAATTCCATTGCCAGACATTCCTTTCAAGGACGGCTTGTTATTATTCTCTTGGAAACAATTAACAGACTGTCGTGCAGAATAACATGTACTTTGTCCTGAAATTCTTTATTGAAAAAGGCCCCCCAAACAAAGTGGTTTCAAACTTTGACTCTTGAGACTCTTAATTTGAGAACTTTTTTCTGTACTTAAGTTTTAGAATATTCAAATATTGTGCTGACACATTGGGCTGAGCAAGCCATTTTAAAAGGAAATGTAGATCGTATCTTAAGTTAGAGCTAAGATTCAGCTTAACTTTCTACATTATTTCCATTGATGTCTACTTTACTGGACAATGAGATCTGATGCTCAATTTGACATGAGTATCAGTGCAATCATCATAAAAGATGCACTTTGTTTAATATTTAGGATTTATTAAGGCTGCAAATCAAACAGAGGTATTACAGATTTTCATTTTTTTTTATCAACAAGGCTTAAAATCAACAGGATTTTCTAGCTAACTATTCTAATTGATCTAGTTTTATCAAATCATTACACATTATTTTATTTTAGAATATAATTTCATTTAGGTCATAAAATCCTATTAAAGGGATTATTATAAAATGAATTTATTTAGTACTTAAGCACAGAGCTTGATTAGGAATTGTGTACAGAAAATTATATATCGCAAAGTCCCTCTTTTCTAAAGTGTGTAGTCAAAAGCAAAGGTCAGCAAACATTTTTCTGGGAAAAGCCAGAAAGTAAATATTTCTGGCTTAAAAGCTATGTGATCTCTGTAGCAGATACTCAGCTCTGCCATTATAGCACAAAACCAGTCACAGACAATATATAAACAAATGAGTTTTGTTGTTGCCATAAAACTTACAAAAACAGGCAGTGGGCAGAATTGCCCAGGTTGTCATAGATTGCCAAACTTTGTCCCAAAGGAAGGTCATGGCACAGTACAGCATTACTCACTGGCCTTTGGAAACAGTTTGCGTACTCCAGGTGGTATCAGAATCAAGACAGGGAAAATTAAAGCTAGAGAGTGTCAACTACTAAATAGGTTTAAGTCTCCAGGACACTAATTTTATTATACAGTTGTTCCAGCACCATCATATACACTCTGTCTAATACTTTTCCACATACTATATTTTATAAGGATAATTATTATGCCTATTTGATAGAATAGATATTTTATAGAATAGGTAAATTGTTTTGAGCAATGATTGTTGCTCAAAGCAGTTAAATGGTACCAGACTCATATCTTGTGATTCCAAGTATTCCAAATTTATTCTTCTGAAAGAACTCACCATGAGAATTCTTTAAGAAATGAGAGTGAATGGGAGAAATCTTAGAAAATGAAGTCCAGGCAGTTGGCCCATTTTTTTTAAAAGGAAAAAGTGTTTCTAGAAATCATAAATAGGCAAGTAAAATTTGTTGCTCATTTAGAACAGATTATTAGAAAAACTGTGCATGAGCCTTAGAAAAGAAATGGATAATTGCTAGCAGCCAGGATGGGTTGACTAAAAATTAGTTTTCTTTTTTTTTTAAATTTTTAATGTTTATTTGAGAGAGATAAGAGAAAGAGAGAGAGAGAGAGACAGAGAGACAGAGAGAGACAGCAGGGGAGGGGCAGAGAGGGAGACACAGAATCAGAAGCAAGCTCCAGACTCTGAGCTGTAGCACAGAGCCCGATGCGGGGCTTGAACTCACAAACCGTGAGATCATGACCTAGCCGAAGTTGGAGGCTTGACCAACTGAGCCAACCAGGTGCCCTAGTTATTCTCATATAACCTGATTTCTTCTATGATATGAAGTTATTAGGACAGTTCCACAGACATGGAGCATTATGAGTTAGTAAGACATTTAACAAAAAATCGACGGAAATAAGTTGGAGAAATATAGCCTGGAAAATACCTCAGGATAGTCTATGCTTGTTGATTTTTAAAAACACTTTATTGAGGTACAACTGACATATAAAAAGTGGTACATATTTAATGTATACAAGTTGATAAGTTTGGAGATAACGATGCATCTGTGAAACCATCCTCACAATCTGTGCCATAGACATATTCATCATCTCCAAAAGTTTTCTCCTTATTTTTTTTTGTGTACAGAAAATTATTTGTTATTATTTCTTTTGTGATAAGAACATTTAACATAAGTTCTACTCTTTCAGCAAATTTTAAGTATATAATATGGTATCGTTAATTATAGGTTCTATGCTCTATAGTAGACCTCATTTGGTATAACTAGAACTTTGAATGCTTTGACTAATACGTCTCCATTTTCCCCTCTCTCCAGCCCTGACAACCACCATTTCTAGTTTTTGAATAGCAGAACCCACATAAATTGATAAATGGATTAACATTGCCATGCCATTGGATGGACTCTAAGTGTGACTGAATTTAATACGTGTGTGTATCTCTCTCTCTATCAACATATCATACATGAATGAATAATAAGAAATATGTCCATTAAATATATAAATTATAAACCTGGGAGAAATCAATAAAAATTAGAAAGGATCTTAGATTTGACAATGCAGACTAAAACTGGCAGATAAAATTTTATAGTTATAGGTATAAAAAAGTTGAGTTTATATTCCAAAAAAAATGAAAAGGAGTAGAAAAAATGACACCCTCGAAGGATGTCAGATAAAGGTCACAAGGAAGAAGATTTTGATTTAATTTAAAAAAGAACATTGACCAGTTATGACTCTGCCATTTTGGGAGAAACTGTCTCAAGTAGCAGAATGGTGGGAAAAACCTCAGAGCTTTAGAGCAGTGCTTCTCAACCTTTAAAGTTCACACAAATCACCTGGAGATCTTGTTAAAAAGCAAATTGTGATCCAGTCATTCTGGAGGTGGGACTTGAGATTCTGTATTTTTTAAGTTTGTTTGTTTATTTACTTATTTATTTTTGAGAGAGAGAAAAAGAGAGACAGAGAGAATTCTAACCAGGTTCTGCACTGTCAGCACAGACCCCAATGCAGGGCTTGATCCCACAAACTGCGAGATTTTGACTGAGCCAAGATCAAAAGTTGGACGCTTAGTTGACTGAGCCACCCAGGCACCCTGGAATTCTGTTTTTCTAACAAGCTCCAGAGATGCCACTGTTGTGGTCCATGACTGTCCACATTTTGCATATGGCATAAGGCTTTTAGGAATGGACTTCGGAGTCCTACAGACCTGGATCCACCACCTGCTGCTGAATGTCCTTGGAACTTATTCAATGTCCCAATCAAATCTTTGTAATCTATTTAAGTGGAGATAATAATACCTATATCTCACAGGACTCTTGTGAGGATTAACTAAGACTATACATGTTGGCACACAGTGAGTACTTAATAGGTTTCAATTTCCTTTCTGCTATCACTTCCTCATTATTAGTGATATATGAACTGAGGTGGGACGACCACCTTTCAAGAGTTCTGAAAGATATTCCTACATTTTGCAGTCTCTTATAGACAATATATTATAAGTTATAAAAGTTGAAGTTCAGTGGCTCTTCCCTGTTCTTTTCTGGCTTTAGCTCTAAAGAAGACATACACAAATTTGGTCTCCACTATTAACTGCCACTTCACTCACCACCACCTCCCCATTCCCCTACCTCACTGAAATTTGTCTTTGTGAAGGGGGTATCTGAGAATTGACCATAAGGCAATGGCCTCTGGTTTAACTAGAGGAGCTATTTCCCTCTCTACAAAGGAGATAGCTACCCCCAAATCACGTCGACTAACTGCTCCTGCTGCATCATGTATTGGAGCTACCCAAGAGATCATTCTGCTTCCAGCTTAGATTCCCAGAAGCCACTCTGAAGCCTGCCAAGTCACCATTTTTCAGCTGGTGTTTAGAACTGCTGTTGGGTTTGATGTCTCCTTCAGGTGTCCTGCTTTCCAGTATTTAATCTCTCTATTGATAGTAGTTAAGCACTGTCTCAGATAATGACAGCTTCTGCCATTGGAGCCAATAGAGCAAGAAATTTTGTCTGTATCGTGTTTGTGCTCACTTAAACTACAACCATAGCCTCGGTGGAACATTCTGGATATGGACACACACACACACACACACACACACACACACACACAGTGACTGACTTTTTACCCACTCAAAGGGATGCACAAGGGTCAGGGACTGTGGGTCAGGCTCCCTTTGGCTGCCTCATGCCTATCAATTTGGGCTCATCAGCTCCTACCTGGCTTCTCTCTTCTTCCTTTCCTAGCTGCAGCTAAGATGCCCTGAAGTCATTTAATTTAGGCTATAACTCACCTGGTTGCTGCGGTTTCAAGCCTGATGTTCATCCTGGACTCTCCTGCTGACTAAATGTCCTTTTTAAGAACCAGTTTCTAGTTCTCTTTTGACATTTTAAAACTGAAAAACAGCCAATTCTATTTTAAAATAATTAGATAACTGTGCAGTTTTATCTTTAAATTGCTATCCAGTCTAGGCTGCTCTATTACTAGGAACTTTTGACAAACACTCCTTTATTCATGTGTCTCCCTCTCCCTGCATCCCCTGCTCAGTGTTTGGGCTAGGGCAAGTGCACCTCCCCTTTTCCTGACAATCCTTCATTTCCTGTCTGGAAAAGCTTGTCAGGCTTATTTGGCCAGAAGTCAATGAAATGTATTTGTCAGTCTTTAGCTGAACTTCCAAAATGGTGTAGTCTCTTGATGTATCCTTTCTCCAGTGGATTCATGCATGGTTTTATAGGGAAAGGGGATAACACAGTTTCCTGAGCTATGATCACTAGCTCAGGACATGAGTTATAATTTGACTCAAATTGTGGTTTGGTCATCAGTGGAGAAATGTGGCTGCTTGTCATCAAAATGGGAGCAGAAGCAATCATATGTTTGTGCACTAACTATAGGACCTTGGTTATATGGTAGAAGGATCTTCTTACTTCCCCCCAAAACTACTATTGCTTGAATTAATGGCCAGGAATGTATGGTTCTGAATTCCACTGCAGAAATAAGTACAGAAAATACACACTAAGAATAAAATGGTTTACAATTTTCAAAAGCACACTTTGCAGTTTAAATTCTGATAGATATGCGCTAGATGCTGGAGAAATAAACAAGTTTTGACCAACTGGCTACGGACACTCATAAGGGTTTAATAGCTTGCAAGTAACTCTGACAATTTACAAGATAGCTTTTATGAGCGAGGGCAAAATTAATTCACTGAAACCATTCTTTCCAGTGCATGATTCTACACAGAGATGTTTAGTGACACTTGGATTCCAACAATATCAAAACCTTGCAAGTTAGAAACTGTTAGCCATAGGGGCAGAATAGAACTTTTAATTTATTCTTAGAATGTTTTTTGGATCCTTAGATTTTTGGTAAACTGGTTTTGTAATCTTGGTGAATTATTTCACCTTTCTGAGTCTCCATTTCAATAAAAGAACAGCACAATTTTTTGAGGGCCTACTATTTGCCAGTCATTTTGCTGGTACTGACGATAACAAAAATAGATGATGCTTCCTTTATCCTTGTTATATGTTAGGCATTGCACAGAATCTTTAATATGAATTATCTGATTTGACCCTCATAAGAATCTTATGGATAGAATACTGTTACTCTTCCTGGAAATAATGCTATGTTCTTGTATAGGAGAGGTGGAAACTGAAGCCTGGGGAAGTCAGTAACTTGTCCATTCTCGACACAGCCTGTATTCCTAGTGATTACATAGAACTGCCTCCTGGTACTCTTAAGTTGAGGAGTGCTACTTAAACTTTAATATGCTTGCAAATCACCAGGTTATCTTGTTAAAATGCAGTTTCTTTTCTTTTAATGTCAACAAGAATGTTTATAATAGTCTTATTCAATATACAAACTGTGGCATAGTCATATAACTGAATATTATTCAGCAGTATAAAATAATAAACTACTGATACATATATCAACATAGATTCATATATTTTTTTAAACTTTTTCACAATTTTTTGAGAGAGAGAGAGAGAGAGAGTGCATGACTGAGGGAAATGGGCAGGGAAGAGATGGGCAGAGAGAGAGAGAGAGATAAAGAATCCCAAGCAGGCTTCATGTTGAGCATGAGTCCCAATGCGGGGCTCAATCCCATGACCCTGGGGTCATGACCTGAGCTGAAATCAAGAGTCCAATGCTTAACCCACTCAGTCACCCGGGCACCCCTCATTTATATATCTAGATTCCATTGATAAGAAGTTTCAGACCAGGCAAATTGAATCTATGGCGATCAAAACCAGAGAAGGATTTGCCTGTGTGAGATGAAGATTACTAGCAGATGGCACAGAAACACTTTTCAGAGGTGGGAAACATGTAATATCTTGATTTTGGTTGATTTTGGTGGTCATATATAGGTGTATAGATTTCTCTAGATTGATCAATGGCATATTCAAGTTATATACATTTCACTGCATGTACTTTTTCTCTATTTAAAAAATAAATTGGGAAAATGAAGCATTTTTAAAAGGCAAAAAATATTTCTTTTTAAAATTTAAATTATATTACTACTAGTAGTCAAAAATATATTGGGCCCTAAATGAGCTGTTTTCCCCCCTTTACACTACACCATCAAATCAGAAGTATGTTGTTTTTAGTGTTAAAATATGTTCCATCTCCAGGGAATCCACACTTGAGTCAAATATTGACCTTGAATTTTAAGCACTTTTACAAATACTGAAAATTATAAGCAACCACACCAAAAAAGGCAACCATGTGAGGAGAGGATATGTTAATTAGCTTGACTTTAGTAATCATTTCACTATATATACCTAAAACAAAATCTTAAGTTGTGTAACTTAAATATATACAACTGTTCTGATTTATAAGATAAGATGGAATCAGGGCATCTGGGGTGAGGTCCAAAATTCTGCATTTTGACTCCTGTCAAAGTCCAAGAGGGTGTCATTCCCCTGTTCATGGGTCATAGTTTGAGTAGCAAGGTCCCAGACCTGCAGTTCATACCCTAACTCACACAGTAGAAATACCTGGAAGGCTTTTAAAGATTTCTATATGTAGGCCATATTTTACACCAATTCGATCAGAACCTCTGGGGCTGGAACTCAGGCATGAATACATATTTTAAAGATCCCTAAGTAATTCCACTGCTTGTAGAAATCAATTTAGCAACTCAATATTAGTGTTAAAAATAATAAAATACAGTGCACTGCATTTGTAAGCTAAGTGAGCTTAACTCAATATAAAAAGTGAAACTTTTAATATCAGCTTTGTGTGTGTGGGTGCACATGTGTGTGTATCTGTGTGTGTACTGAGTTCACGGTATAAAATGTATTCCTCATTACAGGTCCAAGTAAAAAAAATACATATTTGAAAGCTACTCTCTATAGGAATATGATTTCCTTCTTTTTTTCCCTTCCTTTCCCTTTCTCTCTTCCTCCTTACTACCTCCAGATTTTGCCTTATTCTTAAAAGGATTTAAGGGAGACGACAAATAGACAAACTTTATTAACATATCAGTCTTGGGTGCCTGGGTGGCTCAGTCAGTTAAGCATCTGACTCTTGGTTTCAGCTAAGATCATGATCTCACGTTTCTTGAGTTTGAGCCCCGTATCAGGCTCTGCGCTGATAGTATGGAGCCTTCTTGGGATTCTCTCTCTCTCTCTCTCTCTCTGCCCTTACTCCGCTGGTGCTGTCTCTGTTTCTCTCAAAATAAATAAATAAACTTAAAAGAAAAAAGATATGCCCAGTAGGGCTGTCAGGTAGTCCACAATCCAAAGGGGTAGGTGCGCTATAGGATATATGATGAGATTTCTTGGGAGCCCACATAAAGAATATGGTGAATTGCTACCCAGGAGATTCAGGTGTCATAGAAAAACTGGCATATGATCTGTGTCCTGAATAGAGATGTGGCAAGTTACAAAGGAAGGAAAGGAATTCTAAAAATAGGCATTCCTTGTGCCTCAGGCAAAGTCAAGGCATGGTCTGCATTTCACCTGTAGGATTAGGGTAAATCTGGAGATGGTGGCAGTAATGAAAATCTGTGCTGAGATGAAGTGTTGTGGGGTGTGGAGAAGGTATTTACAGGAAAACATATGCTGGAATGGCCAAGAAAAGGAAGAAGCCAGAGCTCAAAGCTGGAGAAGCAACACCAAGTATTGGTTTCTAAAATGAAGGAGGAAGAGAAGGAGGAGGGGTTAGAATAAGAAATGAAATCTGGTACTGGTGATGAAGAGAAGTATAAAATCGGCTGACATGGATGCTTTTAGAATAAAAACCAGGCAGAATTCATGAACATCAGAGCTTTGTGGGGTTTATACCCAAGTGGACAGTTTTCATGAGAGGGAAGTTGAGAGAGTTAATTGTAGCAGGGATGTAGTCAGTGCTGCGATAGAAGTTGTGACTTTATAGTGGAAGACACAGTATGCAAAACTAAGGAATTGTTCTCGTTTGTTTTATAATCCCATGTAATCCTCAGAGGTTTACATGAGGGAAGTGGCCTGGTCAGGCTTCTTTTTTCTTTTAAAGATTAAAACAATCTGGAGGTGAAGTTGGTGTCTGACTGCAGCACAGAATGCCTACTTGTGGGCACACACAATTAGGTCCTGAGGCAGGAGCTAAGGAAGGAGAAGAGGATTGTTTTTTTTAAAATACGTCCAATATGGGGCTTGAATTCATGTCCTCGACCGGGATCAAGAGTCGTGTGCTCTATTGACTGCGCCAGCCAGGCACCCCAAGAGGAGGATTTCTGAAGAAGAATTGTCAGGATTTACTGAATGTGGAGTTAAGACAGAAAGGGAAGTTACGGGAACCAGTGTTTAGGTTCTAGCTTGGGAAACAGGGTGGATATACATGCCAATAGCCCAGACCAAGATTTCAGGGAGCCGAGAAGTTGGGGAGAGGGCAGGCTAGGTGTAAGGTACTGTGGGTACTAGGTGTAAGGTGGAGTGTCTAGGACATGGTGGGAAATTTCGGGTCTATTGGAAGAAGACTATATCAGGTAGATTAACAAAGAATGAGGGGGCTGGAATAGATAATCTCTAAGATGAGGTCAAGCCTGCCATATTAGACAAGCAACATGAAAAGATGTGCTTAAAACAGCAATGAGAAATTTTAGTTTTCAAAAATCTATATTCTCAAGTCATAAGGAGAACTGGTATAAATGAATTAAGATAGTTCTCAAAAGTCACCTGAGTGATTTTCTACCAATACAGTTTCTAAGGACACAAGGCAGGACTGTAGTGTGGACTATAGCTATAAAGTTTCATCCTGTAATCACACTTTAGGCTAGAATACTAATTATGGTTCTACTGAAATTATTTAAAAGTGTTATTTTATTTATTTTTTTCACAGAGAATGTTTTATATGTGTTATGTGTCTTGTTATTTAAGAAACTAATCTATATTGAGTGGGTGTGACTACTAATTGACAACTTTTATAGATTCAGCATCAAAAAAACCTCAGTTATCTACTTTATTTTTACAATTTGGGGATCTGAGAGAAGTTGTCTAAAACATCTTACTATCAGTATGTGCTCTAGATTCAACAAAACCCAAAATACCTAATTATCATTTAGACAAGAGAAAGGGGGGGGGGGGAACCTACTATAAATACCATCATCTTCTCTTCCATGAAGTAAATGTTGAAGATAAATCCCAGTGCTGAATGTTCAGTGTGAGTATATTGTCCCAAATGCATGAAACCACTAAATAAACAGAAGAGGAATCATTTCCAGGACTGTAAATTCAGCAATGCTTTGCTCATTTCATGGGACAGATAATTTCAGTGGGAATTCTTCTACCATGAGACAGGCAGATTCAATACATAAATTTAACATGACAGTGTAATAATAGGCTACATGAAAAATAGTGTTGAAATAATAAGATCATGCCTTGTTCCAAATTTATCCATTATTCATATTTTCCCATTAAACATCAATGTAAACAGAATAATAATGTTAATTCAAAATTAAAGTAATTATGTACTGCTTAAGTTCTATTTAATAATACACACATCTCTCTTTTTTTAATGCTTTATCTTTTTCCTGGTTCCTTGTTTTAATTCTCTAGGCAACATTTGCCATTTTCTCTGTTTTACTAGTACTTTGTGAATATCTCAATTCTGTGTCATTCTTATTACACTGTCCTTTAATTTTAACACTTGTGTTTCTTTCACTAGACTATGAACTGCTAGAGGAATGATTCTGTGCCATTATTGCTGAATGAATCAATAGACTAAGCACAGCACCTTGGACATAAAATTTTAGAAGAAAGAATTTGATTTTCAGTGTATTCCAAATAAGAGGGAACCTCAAAATAGTAATCAGGGAAAAAACAAGAACTTTGTTAGGGTATTCTCATCCTGGTTTTGTTACTTAGCATGATTTCTATGTTGATTTCCATATGAGGGCCACTATATTCTCAATGCCTTGATATCTTAAGATCTTAATTCTGTGCTGTGTTTCATATTCATTTTTGCATCAGAGTCCAACACTATAAGGGACCTATGTTTGTTGGATGAATAAACTTCACATTTGGAAATGTTTTCTGCCCAAGGAAGATCTCAGGTTAAGTTTGGAAACTCTTAGCAGATATAGTTTTTCTCTTCTTAACTTCTTACTAGTGTGCTGAAATCTTGCCTCACTGCCATCAATCAGCTAACCAGTCAACCAAGTAGCTAACCAACCAACCAACCAACCAACCAATCAACAAACCAATTAATATGTATTTATCAAACCTCTACTATATGCTTAGCACTGTGCTAAGTACTATGAGGGGTATGAGGCATGGTTCTCCCCATTAAGCAACTTAGACTTTTCAGTTATATGGTGGGCAAACTGAAAAGGTTGAATTGTGTTTAATGAAGTTTTCTGGTACTTAAAATTTTTTTTTAATGTTTATTTATTTTTTAGATAGAAAGAGAGACAGAGCATGTGAAAGGAAGAGGCAGAAAGAGAGGGAGTCCACAGAATCTGAAGCAGGCTCCAGGCTCTGATCTGTCAGCACAGAGCCCAATGTGGGGCTCAGACTCATGAATCACAAGATCATGATCTGAGCCCAAGTTGGACTCAAGTTGAGCCCAAGTTGGCTCAACTGACTGAGCCACCCAGGCACCTGTTTTCTGGTTCTTTAATTAGTGAGATCAACTGGATAGATATTTTCATCAAATACTGGTTGATAATAAACAAGGTCCTATAATAACATTTCTGCATGAGATATATGCATTTTCAACTTCTCTAACTCATCCAAATAGAACACATTATTATTTTTTAAAGATAGGCAGTCACCCATTTTACTTCTGTTATATTATCTTGTATTTGTCAAAGACAAAAAGAAAGTAACCCTCATGTTGCTTTATCTTTCTACCTGTACCCTTTCTACTCTATGGCTTTTAGTTTTTGTACAGTATTTTAATACTTATGTAAGCATAGTTGGCTATGCTATTTGATAATGCAACAACTAGTTCAAGGATAGTATCCATGCTGCTGGTTTAGAGAAAGTGAGAGTATCAGAAAGATCATGTTGACAAATCTCTTTATTTTTTTCTTTTCCAGCTGCTTCCACCTCTGTATGTCCTTGTCTACTTTGTAACGATAAGAATGACTAGACTATGTGAATATACCTCTATATGTGCCTCTGTTTGTCTCCTAGGACCATGTGGGGAAAAATGCAAATTTGATATCAGAATGTTCACCTACTGAAGACATGATGACTTCCACCCAAATTAAGAAAATTTCACATGACCTTTATTCCCCCTCCTTAGCTTCATCTCATAGTGTCTTATTCCCCCTCCTTAGCTTCATCTCATATGGTTATCACTATCTCCCTCAAGCAAGTTCTTCACTTGGTTTCCAAGACACTGCATTCTCCTGGCTTGCTATCTCAATGATAGCTCTTTAAGTCCCCTTTTCTGTATCCTTTTTCTTGGGACATTTTATCTTTTCTGTTGTATTTGTTCCATGGATTATCCCATCCATTCTCACGGATTTCAACATCATCTGTCAATGAGTCTCCCCCAGATCAATATCTCTAGGCACAGCCTCTCCTATAAATTTCAAGCTCAACTATTTAGTCAATACTGGCATGTCCCATAAGTCATCTCAAACTTAATGCGCTTATCCTTGAGTTTTCTCCATGTCTGTAATTGGTACGACCATTTAGAACAAAACTCCTGAGTCATCTTTGAATTCTCCCCCTTTTTTACTCCCAGTGTCCAAAAAGCCATCAGCCAATCCTGTCATGGCTACCTCCTAAATATATACTTAACTTACCACTCCTCCTGATCACCACTGCCATTCCCCTAGTCCCAGCTAGCATGGTCTCTTTCCTGGACTACTCTAAAAGCATCCTAACTGTTCTCTGCTTTTCCTACCCCCCCCCCCCCCCCCACCGCCCACCCAACAGTCTACTCTCAACACAGGAGCCAGAATGCCAATCTTATCACTTTATCCTTCCTCTAAATGGTTACGCATCATATTTAGAACAAAATTCAGAAGCTTTACGGTAGCCCACGAAATCTTCCATGACCAGCCTTAACTACACAGGCCTCCCTGCTGTGTTTCTATCAGACCAAGCATAGTTCCTCTTGAGGCCCTTGGAAATTCCTGTTCCCTCTGCCTGGTATGCCTTGCCTCATATCACTTTGGTTTCTGTTCAAATGCCCTGCCCTCAAAGAGGCCTTCCTTCAGCATTTTAGTCCCTTATTCTGCTTTAGTTGTTATCACACCACCTCTGACATACTATAAACATATAACATACATACTATATGCTCTCTCTACCACTAAAACATTCCATGAAGCAGGGACTTCATTCTCTGTGGTTTTCCTCATGTCTAGAGTAGTGTTTGGTACATACACATTTTTTTTTTTCAGTCAACAAGTTGAGATAAGTAGGATATCATTTATCATGGCAGGAATTGGTTCAGTCTTTTTTTCTCTCTCATCCTGCTCCAAACTTGAGTAACTTCTAGTGGTTTTGGAAATGGTTGCTTAGACATTAGAGGGAACATCATATTTCCAGTGAACACATGATATTTGCAGGATGAAAACCTGTCTCCTAAAATGGGCCAAAACAGGAACTGCTGCTTAACGGCCACAAATAGCCCAGTCAGCTTGGGAAGGGTTCACCTAGAAAAGCACAGCCAGGTCTATTTATGGAAGGAATGGTTTTCTACAGGTGCTACGCAGAACAGGTAAAAGTATAGGAGGCTATGCAACTTGGGCTAGTTCCTCAAACTTGCCAAGCCGTAGTTCTCTCACACATTAAAGGAGGCTGTGACAAATACCCCATGCAGGAGAACTACAAGTAGTTTATGTAGTCATGTGAGGTGGTGAAGCACAGTTCTTCACTCAATTAAGCATGAGCTACACAAAATGACTTCCATTCAAAGAGTACAGTATGGAAATGGGGAAGGAATATTTTCTAGTGGAGAAATTGGCAAACATGACACTAGCCAGGTGATAAAGATTAACATCAACAAATGAAATATGGCTCGTTAAGTGTCGATAGTATATACTTCTGACAAGATATGATGAGAATGGTGCATTCCTTTTGTGGGCTTCCTCAAAAAAAATCCATAACCCCAGTATAATCATGAGAACAACTTCAAAACAAATTCTAGTTGAGGGACATTGTGCAAAATACCTAACCGGTACTCGTCAAAACTGTCAAGGTCCTCAGAAGCAAAAAAAAAGTCTAAAAACCTGACAGCCAAGAGAAACCCAAGGTGGCATGACATGAGGACTAAATGTGATGTGGTATCCTCAGTGGGATCCTGGGACAGAAAAAGGACATCAGATCAAAGCTAAGGAAATCTGAATAAAAATAGACTTTAGTTAGTCATACTGTGTCAATATTGGCTCGTTAAGTGTAACAAGTGTATCATACTGTAAGATGTTAATAATAAGGGCAATTAGGTGTGAGGTAAAAGGGTACCGTCTTCACAATTTTTCTACAAATCTAAAACAGTTCTGAAATAAAAAGCTTATTTAAAAACGAGGCTCATTTGTGATGATTAAAGTGGGATAACATATAGTAAGTTCTAAAACTTTAATACATCTTTATAACTTTTTGTCGTTTGCTTACTTTAAAAGAATTAACCATATTTAAATATCAACATAAAGAAAGTTCAAGGAGCGCCCATTACGTGAAATGTACCACTCCCAACAGCAACAACATTGCTCTACACTAAGGGTGTAGCTAAGTGAGAAAAGACATATGGCACAACCATGAAAACTAATGGTTGTGAACATTATAAACAACATGGAAAGTGCTCACGATACCGTGTTTGGTTTACACAAGATTTACACGCACAATATAATTATGGCAGTTACAAAATGATTGATAAGAAGGTGTAAAACCCTAGCAGAGAATATGTTACATAGGTGGTTCTTCTCATTCTTTCTGGTTTCCTGTATTTCTACAATGTGGGGATAGTATTTTATTTTATTAAAAAAATTTTTTTTACTGTTTATTCATTTTTGAGACACAGGGAGACAGAGGGCAAACCGGGAAGGGGCAGAGAAACAGAGAGAGGGAGACCACAGAGTCTGAAGCAGGCTCCAGGCTCAGAGCTGGCAGCACAGAGCCCATGCAGAGCTGGAAACCACAAAAACTGAGATCATGACCTGAGCTGAAGTCGGATGCTTAAGCAACTAAGCCACCCAGGCACCCCTACAATGTGGGTATAGTATTTTAAATGACAAAGATAAATGTAATACGATTCAGATGTCTATTAAAACAACAGCAATGACTTAAAAAAGTGTAGCAGCTCTGCATTTCAGTATATTCAACACAAAGCATCAGGAGATCTTTATCTGGGGTTCTGGATAAAATTCAGCGTCGGGGGGTATCTGTGAACTTGGATAAGAAAAAAAATAAGATCTTTATTTTGAGTTACTTGTAACAAATATAGCGGTTCATTTTATAATAAATGCTTGCAGCAAACAACAGTGGTATAGTACCCAAAGGAATCACAGATAGTTTCATATTATATTACAGGTTCTGCAGATATCTTGAAATAATTTTTATGTCCATTACTACTGAGATTACGATAGTTATTAGATGTGCTGCTAGATCTTATATTTATATTTTTATTTATTTTATTATTATTTTTTAATACAATTATTGTTAAATTGGCTAACATACAGTGTGTAAAGTGTGCTCTTGGTTTTTGGGGTGATGGGCATTGAGATCTTATGTTTTTAGATTAATAAAGAATACAAATGTTACCATATCACAAATTTGTGTTTTAAAAATATTTGGTTAACAATATATCAATACCATTGTTTTCCTATGTATTCCTATGATTTAATTTTATGTATTTGAAAACATTACCCCCAGAAGAATCCATAGGCTTTACCACACTGCCAAAGACAATCACGGCTCAAAAAGTATAGGGATCTCTGACTGAAAAAAAGGCTGAAAACATCACCATAAGGTAATTTGGAATTTCATGTTGTATCTCTGAATAGATTTTTATGAGTGAAATGCAAGCTTAGGAGATGTCCTCCACAGCCTCTGGTCACAACAGGTAATTAATATCTAGCCTAACCACAGGTAGAAATCAATACTCACAGAATAAAGACATCAAAAATGGATGGAAAAGTTGATACGCATAAGCTATTTTCTATACTTTCCAAATTTAAACCATGGTGAACAATGAATATCAAGAAAAGAATGAATTCCCTGGCGACTATAGCAGAAATATTTTATATGGAAATGCCACAGACCTGACAGCAACTGCATTACAAACCTGCCACCTGTTTTGCTTTGCATTTACAGATTTTCTTCACTAAAAGCACATAATCTAAAGTCACTTGGAAAATAGTAATAAAACTTAACTTCCTGCTTTTTAATGGGCTTTGTCTGCTCTCAGTTGGGAGGTGTGCTTATCACAAATGATCAGGTTATGACGATGACAGCTAAAATGTTTTGTGTCAGTGTACTTAGCACTTTGTAAGAACTAATTCTTCACAACAACCCTATAAGGTAGGAATTAGTGTTATGTCCATTTCAAAGATGAGGAAACTGAGCCTCAAGTAGTTCATACAATGAGGGATTGGGTTAGGGGTCAAACTGGTCATTGTGACTCCAGACACCCAGCATGTAATGACTATGCTGTATTTTTATGGATGCTAATATTAAAAAAAAATATACCTAGAACATAGAACAGTTCTGGGTTCTGTAGCTTTAAGATGCCAGACATGAAAGCAATGCATAAGAAAAATCTGGAGCTGGAACAGAAGTCAATGAAAGAAATATGGAGCTTTCAAGAAAGATCAGTGAATTTCAGAGAAGACTTCCAAAGCACAGTCAGGCAGTGAATCCCCAACAAAGCGTCTCTGACACAAATGCTCTTAAGACACTCACAGCACAAATGTATTCCCCAGAAGAACACTGTGCTGAAAATTCATTGATACACATGGTGGGTCCAGGAATGCTAGTGACTCAGGCAACACGAGAGCTACCCAAAGACTCACAATGCAAAACCATTCCTCTTATGCTTTCCCTTTGGAAGGCAGGAAATTTCTGCTCCAGACATAATTTGAAGGTTAATGTGAAACAAATCTTTCACACTTGAGTTTGGTTTTTCTTTCTCTCCTTGTTTCCTATTCATTCTTATATTTAGGCTCATTAGTTGGGATCTTTTCATTTCTTTCTTTTGCTTTGTGAAATCTTCTACTAACTCCCTGAGCGTTCACTTCCAATATCAACCTTATCAACTTTATGCTTCATTCTTACATTGCAAAATATATTTATGCTATATATCTATATCTATATACATATATATTCTCTCTCTCTATATATATATATCTATATACACACACACAAACACAATTACGCTATTATACAATAGCATACAAACCTACCATATACAGGTTTTATATATACATTATATTTATATATACGTATATATACGTATATATATACATATATATGTATATATATGTATATATATACGTATATATTATATATAATATATATAATATAAATTTATATATATATATATATATATATATATATATATATATGTATATATATATGGTGTAGTGCTTAAGACCATGAGTTCCAGAGTCACACCACATGAATTCCAGTCCTAGCCTCGTTGCTCTCAGGCTGGGTGAATTGGGCAAGTTATTCAAACTCCCAATACTTAAGTATCCCCATCTGTAAAATGGGGATAATAGCAGCCTACCTATTCATAGGGCTATCATGGAGACTAAATGATCCAATATGTCTGGCACATGTGAGAGCTACCTAAGTATAAGCTGTTATTACTATCATATTTATTGGGCTACAAGCTCCATTAGGGAGGAGAGCATTTATAAGGGGAATAAATTAGTCAGAGAAAGACAAACACCATATGATTTCACTCTTATGTGAAATGTAAGAAATATAACAAATGAACATAGGGGGAAAAGAAAGAAGCAAACCAGGAAACAGATTATTAACTATAGAGAACAAAGTGATGGCTAATAAAGGGGAGGTGGGTGGAGGGGATGGGTAAAACAGTGATAGGGATTAAGGAGGGCACTTGTGATGAGCACTGTGTGTTTTATTGAGTGTTGAATCACTACATTCTACACCTGAAACTAATATTACCCTGTATGTTAACTAACTGGAATTTAAATAAAAATTGGGGGAGGAGAACATTTATATTTTCACAATTCTTGTATTCATAGCATCAAACATAGTGCCTGATACAAAATAGGTGTTCAATAAAAATTTAATATCGTTAAATATTAAGCTTATTCATCTATTCCTTCCTATTTATTCCACCTTATTGTTCTATTTTTAATTTTTATTAAAACATATTTGACATATAAATTGTATAAATTTGTGTACAATATGTTAATTTGATTCATTTATATATTGTATATGGTTGCCCTTATAGTGATAATTAGCATCTCTATCATGTCACGTAATTATCATTTCTTTTTAGTGGTTGGAATAATTAAGATCTAGTCTCTTAGCAAGTTGGACGATCATCATACAATGTTGTTGTCTGCTCTATTTTTTTTTCTGGGATCCAGATAACCACACTGATTTACTTTAGTGTAAACTAATATAAACAGATTCAGTCTGATTCTCACTGCTGCCATCCATCCATCCATCCATCCATCCATTCATTCGTCCATATTCACGAGAACCAATAGATCTCAGGCACTGTCCAAGGTGGAGGGCACAGACATGAAAGGGAAAATCCCTCTCTTTAAGGAGCTAAGTGGGACACAGGCAAGTAAACAGGCAGTCCTAAATGTGCAATAGAAGCTATGATGAGATAGGGTGAACCCTAATTCAGACCAAGGAGACTAGGAGGGTGAGACTTTGTGGCAGAAATGATGTCTGAACTGAGTCTTGAAGTGTAAGTAGGGCTTGGCCTTGTTAAAGAGCTCCCTTCTCTATCATCTAGATGTCCTTAAAGCACT
This sequence comes from Panthera onca, assembly GCF_046562875.1. Taxonomy (NCBI): domain Eukaryota; kingdom Metazoa; phylum Chordata; class Mammalia; order Carnivora; family Felidae; genus Panthera; species Panthera onca. The sequence goes on from NC_138340.1 coordinate 82,688,761, forward strand.
GGAAACTCATCATATTAAAAATAATACTTATCATCATCTCTCTTCATGCACCCTCCCCACCCCCACATATTTACAGTCTCTCAGATGAGAAGAACAGAAATATCTTTATCAACTTCGTCTTCTAAATACGATTGTTTGTAAAAGTGCTGTGCAGTTAGCATTGTTTTCATAATACTCTTAGTATTTCATTCACTTCTATTTTTCAAGGCCAACTGAGATTTTCAATCCTAACTCTCACAATTTTCCAGTCTTTGTGGAGGCACTTGGTAAGTGATAAAACTACGCAAATGTTAGTGGATTTTATTCTAATTAACACTAATTCTCTTAGTGATATGATCTACTCCCATGGATCAAAATACCTTCTATACCCTGATAAGTTCCAAATTTATATTTCTAGCTCTGACCTTTCTCTTGAGATTCAGACCAAAGATCCCTCTACCTACCCAATACCTCTACTTGGATATCTAAAAGGCATTCAAATTTATCACCTCCCAAACTAACTCCTAATTCCTACCTTTCCTCCCCTTGTCCAATCTGCCCCTTTCACAGCCTTCCCCATCTCAGATGGTGGAAGCTCCATTTATATAGTTGCTCTGGTTTAAATCCCTGAATTCTTCCTTGACATCTCCCTTTTGCCACAGCCATCTATTCCATTAGCAAATCCTGCTTTCTCTAACTTCAAAAAACTGTCTTGAATCTTACATCTCCTCTGCTCTCCCATCAGTCTAACACTTGGATGACTGCTTTCCTACCTGTGTTGATCTGTTTCTGCTTTGCTATAGTCCATTCTACACACTATAGCCTGGTGATGCTTTACAAAAGTAAGTCTAATTGTGTCATTATTCTGCCACAAACAACAAACAAACAAACCTCTGCAGCTTCCCCTTTCACTCAGAATAAAATCCAGATCCTTAGCAGGGCTCATGCTCTCTTTCTGACAAATTCTATCCCTTTCCTCCTTAGCTTCTTCTATTTCAGCCAAGGATGCACCTGTTTCCGTGCCCTACCCCCCCCCCCCCCCCCCCCGCCGCTGTTCCCTCTGACTGAACAGCTCTTCTTCATAGTTGTATGGCTTGCTCCTTCCTTTTATTCAGGTTTTAATTTAAATGTCTCCTCCTTGGTGAGGTCCCTTCCTGCCTCCCCATAAAACAGCAACACGTCATTCATTTAACCACCTTGACACTACTTTATTTTCCATTATATTTCTTCGTGCTACAGATATTTTCTTGAATATGTTAGATATTGTCCTTGGTACTGAGAGTATAGCAGTAAACAAGATAGGCAAATCCTTGCCTTTCATGGTGCTTGCTTACCATGGGGGAGAGAGACAATAAACAAATTAAATAGCATATCAGATGAAAATATGTTCTATGGTGAAAATCAAAGCAGAGAAGGGGGATAGGATGCAATAGGGGAGAATGGTGGTTGCTACTTAATAAGGAAGTCTTCCCTGATGGGGGCTATTTGAATGGAGATCTGAAGGAGGTAAGGGAAGTGAGCCTTGTGAATGTTTTGAAAATGAATGTTCCAGGCAGAGGGAATGACAAATGCAAAGTCCTGAGGCAAGATCATGCTTGATGAGTTCCAGGAGAACATCAGTAAGGAGAATGTGGCTGGAAGAGAGTAGCACTTCTACTACTATATTATAGATCTGTTTGTAGTTTTATTGCCTACCTCTGACCATCAGATTGTTAGTCCCTTTAGTGCAGGAACCAACATTTTATTTTAAACTGTTTTATCCCAAGAGTCCAGGTAGAGACTCGTTGTTCATAATAGGGACTAAATAAATATTTACTAGATAAATTGTCATGCACTAAAGACGAACCTGACTATTCACAATCTTTTAACAAGCTAATGCCTTTTTATCTTTCTTGTTTATTTCCTCCATCTAGGATGTGAGGAAAGACTATCCAAAAGACTTCCAAAAGACTATCCTTCAAGACACAACTCCAATGGCACGGCTTTAATGCCACCTCAGCTGATCGGCCACCAGCTAAATGTCATTTCTGCCTCCTCTGATGACTCTGTGCTGTCACTGCTGCTGAACAGAAGTCTCCATGGGGTAGTGAGCATGGCTCCACACTTGGTAGAGCACATGTGTAGCCTGGTGCCTGATCACATGTGCCAGGCGCTCAGTAAATAATGAGATAAATGAGTATCTGTCAAAGGAAGTGAGTGGCTTCATGATCTACCTTCTCCAATTAAAACTGCTGCCAAGTTCTGTGGTAGTTTACAAAGTAACTCAAGACCCTTAGAAACTGGTCAGTATCTCAGAATTTGAAACGCCTTTTCCAAGTAGCAGAGTACCATGGGCTCTGACCTCTTTTGCAAGGAGGAATTAGGAAAAAGGGAATCCTTCTGAAGGGCTCTCCTTTGCATTCTCCATGGCACTGTATACGTGGGGGAGAAACCAGTTCCTTTCCTTGCCAGCCTGTCCATAGTCCCCTCCCCCCACCGCTTTCTTTTTAAGCATTCCAGATTGGTAATACAGTCATTTCAAAACTAAGGGAACTGCGAGCTTTAGGCTAAAATACTGTTTTCAATGTGTAATACCTTTCTGATTATTTACAGATAAATGTAATATAAAGGAAGAACTAATACTTATTTGTACCAGAAACAGTATGGCATAACCTTTTTTAACCACTCATCACCTTAAATGACCTGGCTTTTTCAGAGAACTGATAGTTCTGGTTAAAAAAAAAAAAACACATTTTGGACAAATTGAATCAGAAAGTGAAAACACCCAACTGCAAATAGACTGGTGTGGTAACAAAATGAAGACTATGTATGTTGCCGACCAGAGCTGAAGTAGATGTGCTAATGTAGTTCCATTTCATTGTTACCGAAGACTTGAAAGGCTTCCCTTTACTTAATTGGAAGGCTAATTAGCAGGTCTTTCTAAGGACAAGCAAGCCCACATCAGGTTTTCTTTTATATCCTCCTCTCCCTCTAATCATTGGCAATGTGAATGATGAACTCAAGTAAAGTATGTCACATGACAGAATATGGGTTGCATTATGTACTTTTCCTAGAGGGCGGATTTAAATAACAGCCCTTTGATAAGCTTATAGTTTCTTCAGTTGAAGTCCATTTTCACTTGGCTACCACTTCCCCAGTCGACACTGGTTTCTTGTCCACATTCCAACTACGAGCGTAAAATAAAATGCTATACAGAGCGTCCTTGCCTTTGAAACTGTCATCACGTCATTTAAATAAAAGATACATTGCCAAATATTAATGAAGCTTATTAGTAAAATGCTATGATGCAGAAGATTCCCCAGGATATAGAATTAGGGTTTTATGCACTAATTCCAGCACCAAATGACTGTATTCTTTTTTTGCTGCAATCGGCAATGAGACTCTGAATGTTGGGGGTTCCAGGAAAGTGGAAAGAGTGAGCTACCCATTTGCCACATATTCCCATGTTCACAGTGACCGTTTCATATAGGTCATTAAGGCCAGCTCTATCTTGAATCAACAATTCATGCCATGGTCCTGACAACCGTTGGCATGGTTTCGGGAATAATGTTTACATAAGATTAGCAGATTGATAGTCAGTGCCAAGTAATTTGCAACTGAGAAATTTCTAAATAATTTCACCGAAGTGTTTTAAATCCTATTTAAAAGAGCTAAGTGAATAGAGAGATACATATGTCTGGTTCAGGTTCAAATGCTTTAAACCAAATCATTAGCATTCCTCCAAGGGCATAAAGTATATCCAGGGAAATGAAATTTTGTTTCATCTTTATAATTTCTGTAATCATTAGGCAATGTCAGTTGAACTACCTGAATATTAATCCTGTGTGAAGAAGAGAAAGAGGACGTTTACATTGAAGTGTTGTAGGCTCATTTTTGTCAACTCTATAATTTTAGATTATTTTATATTCAAAAGACAACATTTGTAAAATAAAGGCTGATTTTATTTACACTTGTAAAAATATTTAGTATATTTTCACCTATATCATTGCTATACAAACTGTTAATTATGAAGACAGTTATTAGAAAAATGAGAAATGATTGCTCATCCTTTGGCTAATTAATTTAAAAGTGGATACAGATACTTTGTAATACTAAAGTGATGATATTATTTACTCATTCCAGATACTATACTCCTTTTTTGCCACATAGTTAATAAGGTAACTCATGAGGTTTACTTTTTAAATTACCTATTGTGGAACTCATGCTATATTAGGTGTGATCTACATAGGAAATGTATACAGCACTTCCCTATAGACCTGGAGAGCTTATACTAGGGAATAGTAACAAGAAAAAAAAAAAACTGTCAGACAATAAAATGTGAGACACTAATACTGTCCAATAAAAGGTGAGAAAGGCAATAGATCAAATTTGGGATGGAATAATTAGAGGGGAAGGTCATTATAGAACACAGAATTTGAGATAGACCTTGACGAATTTAAGCACTGGGGAGGAGAAAATATTCTTCCAGATTGGCTAAGAGTTAATAACCTGACTGATGGGTACATAGAGATTTATTGTACTATTTTCTCTACTTCTGTATATGATTAAAATTTTCCATAATAGAAACTCTGAAAAATCCTTTCAGGAGTGACTAGAATAAGCAACGATGACAAGCCTTTGAAGAGAGGGGCTCAGGTTGGCTAAAGCAGGTAATAAGGTATTTGAAACAGCTAAATAAGGTAATAAGAGACAGTTAAAATGGCATCATGTTTTGAATAAGAGATATTTTAGATAAGAAACTTAAAGACGAATTTGAATCAACTCACTGGGAATCAGGTTCCTGAATCAAACAGAACCAAGCCTCACTTTAAGTTACCAGTAATTTCGTGTAATAAATTTCTAATAGTCAGCATTTTTTTTCCACTATGCCAATGGTGAAATTCATTGACAATGGTATTCTAATAGGAATGTTATATAAGGGAGCTTGACGGTTGCTGCTAAGATTTCTTTGGGAAGGCAATACCTAAGTTGAGTCACTGTGATCTAAGTAGCTGGTTCTCAGCCCTTCTGGACATTCTTAGGACACCCTGAATGGTCTGACTTTTAGTGATACTTAGACAACAAGAGAGATCAATGTAAAACCAGATTGGCAGCTCATTCATTTATATACCATTTTTGGTGAGGAGGACTCTCTATACATATCAAGGTATCTGGGAAAACAAATTAAAAGGCTGCTTAGCAAGTATGGGCCTAGAACAAAGGATGTGGATAATGTGTTTTAAGGACAAAGATATCTAGACCAGGGTGAAGCCAGTTCCATCCATGTTTTGGACATATTATCTTTCTGGATAGGGATGGATACATAGGAGGCTATTTCTCTACACCCTATTGTCTATGCTCACCATTTTCCTTCTGTACACAACTTTCCTTCTTAGAAATTTGATGACTACTAGAGTCATGCTGAAGTCCATGAAAGCCTGAGAGGCAAGGCATTTTGTGGGTAGCAATTTTCTTGATCTATTCTTAAAGTCCTAAATGCTCTCTTTGAAAGTCAATAGTCAGTGGAGTTAGGCATCCCTTATTCAGGGAATTGTTCTAGGTTTTCTTCATATTATGTGCCCTTATCTTAAAATATTTAAATAATAAGCTTTAGATTTATTATAATCTAATTCATTGGGTGCTATTATTAAGTTTTAAAAATGTAGTGAGTTGTTAAAAAGTAATTATTGAGGTCTTTCAACAGTGCAGTGAAACTTGACCTGAGGTCAAGTTTTGTCTCCATCACTTTCTGGCTGCACGCTCTCTGGTAAGCTGCTTAACTTTGTGAGCCTCAGTTTTTAATTCTGTAAAATGGGTTAATATTAATACCTTTTCATTGAATTAAATGTGAAAAGTAAATGAAATATTTTATGTCAAAATATTTTGTAAAGTGTAATGCAGATAACAAATGTCCATTATTATTATCATTATTATAATTACAGCAGTAGTAGAGGCTGTAACATTGGCCCTACTGTATCATCCATTTGTATTTTCTGGAGCATTTCTATGATCCTTCTTGCTTATTTTATTAATCTTCTATAAAAATTAAAAAAATGTACTTCTCAGATTTTAAGTAATTGAAATCAGTCTTCAGTTTATAAACTTAAATTTTCAATATGTATTTTAAAAGCGACATCAGCTCTGCCATTTTCAATTGTTTAATAATTATTGCTATAGTTTGATTTTTTTGATTCCAACTTCTTGAGTAGAAGAACACTGAGCAGAACCTGACACATTAAATGTGGTATTTATAAGATCTTATTTGGTTGGAATAAAGATGCTGGGAGTAAAAATGTGAGTGACAAGGATCTGGATCAAGATAGAACAATGAACAGTAACAAAATTTAATGAATTCAAAATAAACTACAAAATCTGAGAGGCTTAGTGACGAGATTAAATTAGATGACGAGAAACCAATGTTAAATTACCAGGTAATGCTGATTACCTGAAGAATGGTAATATCAGTGATAGAAGCAGGGCATTTGAAAAAAATAAATCATTTTGAGAAGGGGGTATGGTCCAAGAAATAGACTTTTGTTTACGACATGTTGCTGTTTGAGATGATGTTGATGGAATATTCTGTTGATCATATCTTAAAAGCCATTGGAAATATGGAAACATAAATCAAAGATGAAGATATAGTTTTAAGTATGATAAAATGATAAATAATGATCATGGCTAATAACAAATGACTTACTATGTGACAGGAATTGTTTTAAGTGCTTTCAACTCATTTGATTTTCACATCAAATAGTATCTCCAATGTGCTGATGAGAAATGTAAGGCACAGAGAGGCTCAATAACTTGCCTTACGGTACACAGCTGACAAGTAGCCAAGGAAGAGAATGGGTGAACTCTTCCAGGAAATAAAATAAAGAAAGAAAAACAGAAGTCTGAATGAATGGCAATATCCACGGCCAGTGAGAAGATGACAAAGGAAACCAGATTCCCGGAGCAATTGAAAAGGTAGAAAAGGAGGTTCAGCTGAGCAATGTCACAGAACAAGGTAAGGCAGCATTTCAAGGAGGAGGATGTGGTCTGCAATGTTAAGTACTTCTGAGAGTTCACGAACAATGAATCAAGGTCTCTGGATTTGGCAGTACTGATGAGACAGGAATTTGGGTCGAGTGGTGGTTTGGGAAGCCAAACTATAGAGGATCACAGGGATGGACGTGAGGAAAGGAAAGTAGTAGGTACCAAATCATTTTTCATGGTATTTGCCTAGGAAAGGTCATGATAGGATGACTGAGATAAAAGGGACAACTGAAGCTGTTAAAATCTGAACTTCATCCTTTGCCTGAGAACATGCCGAAAAGAGGCAAAGATGTCGTATCTCTGCCTGATGATAACTCCAGAGGTAGAATACTTTTGTGAGTGCTCATATACTGAGAAGACATTTTGGCTTTCTTTCTAATTTTAAAAAAGTCACTATGCAAAGTCTTGACACTTTTTACAAATTCTTAATTTGTTAAAGGAACAGAGGGGAGCTCTTAATCCGAACACAATACTACATGAAATAGGCATTTCCATACTGGCAAGCAAAGCAAATTTAGCTGGAATGGAAGTTGTGGGAGCAAATCCCACACAAATAAAAAGTTGTAAGTTTTGCTCTCAAGAGTTCATGTTTTTTCTAAGTTTAAAAAACAGAAACATTTACCGTGGATGTAGAGATACTAAGGTCAAGAGTGAAATTTAGGCATTTTAAGAATGAACATTAAGCCTAAATTTCTTATGTACCAGAAACATTTAATCCTGCAATGACTACAGGTAAATTGTAAATTCCAGCTACTTCCAAAAGTACCATAAAAATTATTTGACCATGGACAAAATGTAACATAAAAAAATTCAAGTTCTATCAATGCAGTTGTTAGTTCAAAACATCAAACATGTATCTTGCAACTTGAATAATAAAGAATAGAAACAAGGGTGCCTGAGTGGCTCAGGTCTTGATCTTACTGTTAGTAAGACGGAGTCCGTGTCAGGCTTTACGCTGACAGCGTGGAGCCAGCTTGGATTCTCTCTCTCTTAAATTTTTTTTTAACATATATTTATTTTTGAAACAGAGAGAGACAGAGCACGAGCAGGGGAGGGGCAGAGAGAAAGGGAGACACAGAATCCAAAGCAGGTTCCAGGCTCTGAGCTGTCAGCACAGAGGCTGACTCAGGGCTCAAACTCATGGACCACAAGATCATGACCTGAGTTGAAGTAGGATGCTCAACTGACTGAGCCATCCAGGTGCCCATAAATAAAGAAACATTAAAAAATATTAAAATATAATTACTTAGGTATGCAAAAAAGTTGTAAATAATAGAAAAAAGTCATACAATTTAGGTTTTTGGTATATAGAAATGGGACGTTCTGCTACTGATGCAAAAAAAATTGTCAAGATGAAATCAGTGGAAGAAAAAGTGATGGGTTTTTTTTTTGGTGAATTATGCAAAATGGCGGATAGAGTATTTTGTTTAAGTTTCTTCATTTAAGGCTGTACCCACATATCCTAAGCAATAATTTTTTCAGACAAAAAAATCATATGCTCATTTGCTATTATATAGATTTAAAGTCCTCTGATACCACAATGATTTTTTTTAGAATGACTTTTTATAAAAAATTATTGCATTTATGATCTAAAATGAATTACAGAAAGAAAGTTATGGGACTGGGGGCTCTAGAGACATGAGTTAGCATGAGGACATAGACCAGCCTACACTAAATTAACCCATGCTAAGATGCTGTTCACTTTGAAAAAACTCTCATTCTCCATTTGTGTTTGAAAGATCAACTGAACTTCATATTTCTGTACCATGTGTCATGCAAACGAAGTCTTGGTGCATAATAGTAAAAGAATCAATTGCTTTTATAAGTGACAAGTAATGAATTGCACATTGCCTTAGATGGCATTAGCTCAGTGGAAGACTTCAAAAGGTAGCTTAGGAGTCACATAGTATGTTCTCAGAATGATTATTATGCTATGGACATTTTGTTATATAACATGTATTTTATAATGACATGTGAATAGCACATAATGTATAGTAAGTATTTACTAATGTGTTTTTATTGCTTTTTCACAACCTCAATGGCATTAGCCTTACAGCTCTCTAGAAGAGATCAAAAGAAAGGAAGTTATATTAGGGATTGAGAAGGCAGACCAATGTGGAATGTTCATTTTCTAGAAAAATAATTTATGACTTGGCATTGGCTTATTACCAATCAAATTAAAAAATACCTTGGAGCCAGCATTAATTTGATTCTAAAACCAGACAAAGACCCCACTACAAAGGAGAACTACAGACCAATTTCCATGATGAACATGGATGCAGAAATTCCCAACAAGATACTAGCAAACTGGATCCAACAATACATGAAAAGAATTATTCACCACAATCAAGTGGGACTTATTCCTGGGATGCAGGGCTGGTTCAATATCCACAAATCAATCAATGTGATACATCACATTAATAAAAGAAAGGACAAGAACCACATGATCCTCTCAATAGCTGCTGAAAAAGCATGTGACAAAACACAGCATCCTTTCTTGATAAAAACCTTCAAGAGAGTAGGGATAGATAGAAGGATCATACCTCAAGACCACAGAGACCATATATGAAAGACCCATCACTAATATTATCCACAATGGATAAAAACTGAGAGCTTTCCCCCTAAGGCCAGGAACACAACAAGGATGTCCACTCTCACTACTGTTATTTAACATACTGTTGGAAGTCCTAGCCTCAGCAATCAGACAACAAAGAAATAATAGGCATCCAAATCGGCAAGAAGGAAGTCAAACTTTCACTCTTCACAGACGACATGATACTTTGTGTGGGAACCCCAAAAGATTCCACCAAAAACTGTTAGAACTTATACATGAATCCAGCAAAGTCACAGAATGTAAAATCAATGTACAGAAATTGACTGCATTTCTATACACCAATAATGAAGCAGCAGAAAGAGAAATCAAGGAATTGATCCTATTTACAATTATACCAAAACCCATAAAATACCTAGGAATAAACCTAACCAAATAGGTGAAAAATCTATACGCTGAAAACTATAGAAAGCTTATGAAAGACATTGAAGAAGACACACAAAAAAATGGAAAAACATTCCATGCTCATGGACTGGAAGAACAAATATTGTTAAAATGTCAATACTACCCAAAGCTATCTACATATTCAATATAATCCCTACCAAAATAACACCAGCATTCTTCACAGAGCTAGAACAAACAATCCTAAAATTTGTATGCAAACAGAAAAGACCCCGAATAGCCAAAGCAATCCTGAAAAAGAAAACCAAAACTGGAGGCATCACAATCCTGGACTTCAAGCTATACTACAAAGCTGCAATCATCAAGACAGTATGGTACTGGCACAAGAACAGACACTCAGATCAATGGAACAGAATAGAGAACCCAGAAATGGACTCACAAATGTATGGCCAACTAATCTTTGACAAAGCAGGAAAGAATATCCAATGAAATAAAGACAGTCTCTTCAGCAAATGGTGTTGGGAAAACTGGACAGCGACATGCAGAAGAATGAACCTGAACCACTTTCTTACACCATACACAAAAATAAACTCAAAATGGATGAAAGACCTAAACATAAGACAGGAAGCCATCAAAATCCTGGAGGAGAACACAGGCAACAACCTCTTTGACCTTGGCTGCAGCAGCTTCTTACTTGACACATCTCCAAAGGCAAGGGGAACAAAAGCAAAAATGAACTACTGGGGCCTCATCAAGATAAAAAGCTTCTGCACAGCGAAGGAAACAATCAGCAAAACTAAAAGGCTACTGATAGAACGGGAGAAGATATTTGCAAATGATATATCAGATAAAGGGTTAGTACCCCAAATCTGTAAGGAACTTTTCAAATTCACCATCCCAAAAACAAATAATCCAGTGAAGAAATGGGCAAAAGACATTAATAGATGCTTCTCCAAAGAAGACATCCAGATGGCTAACAGATACATGAAAAAATGCTCAACACCACTCATCATCAGGGAAATACAAATCAAAACCACAATTAGATACCACCTCACACCTGTCAGAATGGCTAAAATTAACAGGCAACAGCAGATGTTGGTGAGGATGCCGAGAAAGAGGAATCCTTTTGCATTGCAGTAGGAATGTAAACTGGTGCAGCCACTGTGGAAAACAGTATGGAGGTTTCTCCAAATATTAAAAATAGAACTACCTTATGAACCAGCAACTGCACTACTGGGTATTTATCCAAAGGATACAGGAGTGCTGATTTGAAGGGACACATACACCCCAATGCTTACAGCAGCACTATTGACAATAGCCAAAGTATGGAAAGAGCCCAAATGTCCATCAACAGATGAATGGATAAAGAAGATGTGTTGTGTGTATATATATACACGCACACACATACATATATACATATATGTACATATACACATATATATATGTGTGTATATATATATATATATAATGGAATATTACTCAGCGATCAAAAAGAATGCAATCTTGCCATTTGCAACTATGTGGATGGAACTAGAGTGTATTATGCTAACTGAAATAAGTTGGTCATTGTAATATTTTGCTCATATGTAGAATTAAAAAAAAACAAAACAGATGAACACAGGGAAGGAAAGCAAAAATAATATAAAACCGAAAGTGAGACAAACCATAAGGAACTCTTAAATACAGAGAACAAACCGAGTGTTGCTGGTGGGGTGTTGGGTGGGGGGAAGAGCTAATGGTAACAGGCATTAAGGAGGACACTTGTTGAGATGAGCACTGGGTGTTATATGTAAGTGATGAATCAGTAAATTCTATTCCACCCCCAAAAATATAAATATAATATAAGATGTAAAAAAAAAGTGGTGCCTACCTGGCTCAGTTGGTAGAGCATATGATGCCTGATCTTGGGGTCATGAGTTCAAGCCTTACATTGGGCATAGAGATTACTTAACATATAAGAAAAGTGAAATTAAAATAAGAAAATACTTTGTAGGGGTGTCTCAGTGGCTCAGTTGATTAAGCCTCTAACTCTTGGTTTCATCTCGGGTCATGATCTCATGGTTCGTGAGATTGAGCCCTGTGTCGGGTTCTACTTTGACAGCATAGAGCCTGCTTGAGATTCTCTCTCTCCCCCTCTCTCTCTCTCTCTGCCCCTCCCTTGCTCTCTCTTTCTCTATCTTTCCCTCTCAAAGTAAATAAATAAACTTAAAAAATATCTTGGAAGCAACAGCTTTGATTTACTGCATATGTTTGTGTGGTGGTGATGGGAGACAGAGGAAACAGGATGGACAGAAGGAGAACGGAACTTTGTAGGACAGAGGATTTGTTACTGAATTATCATACTATCAGGAAAAGAAAAGCACAAAGAGAAAGAAGGCCCAGTATGAAGATGGACTTCAGTTATAACACAAATTGACGACAGCTAGCCCTGGGGAGCAATGATCTGTAACTTCAAAAGTTTAAAATTGGCTCTATTAGTAACAGTTTATCAGTGTTAACAAGGGGCATATCCATACATGGCCTCATGGCCTCTTCTGAGTTGACTTTTTTCATTCTACCACCTTTTGTTTGGTAACTTTAGCTATCATTCTTTGCTCAGTGAATTATAGTGATTGTGTAGTGTGTCTAAGTTATGCTCCAGGATAATTAAACATTTTATGTCATTTTTGGCTGTATGGTTTCTTGTGCATGTATTCGTTAGAAATCATGAAATGAGCTGACTGTGCCTTTGTTGGTACTTATGTTTTGATTCTATTAGATTGTATTCAACATACTGTGGCTGTTTCTATTAGAGAACAGGACATTGATTCTCAGAATTAATTGTTGGGCATATCCTTTTATCATGGACGAACTTTATCCAGTTTGCTGATTTAAGCATGCCACTTAAAGGCCACAGTTTTATACTGTTATTAAATGAATATTTGTGATTTTGTGGTTCACAATTGGCCATTTATATGATGTCAGAGCTGGAGAGGACCTAAGACATAATCTAATGATCATTCTATTGGGCAGAGGACACAGACAAGAAAGTAAGATGTTACTTTCCCATGTTTCCAAGTCAACTGTTCTGTTACCACTTTCTGTCATCTCTCTCTTGGAATTCAGTGTTTTGCATTTTGATTTCACACAACCAAGTGAAATCATTAACAAATAGGAGCCAGTATTAAGTAAGAAACATCATCTGGGATCTGGACATCTGTGTGCTAAAGTGTTAACTCATATCCAAAATGAATCACATTAACTGGCATATACTTGGCAAGGTTACACATTTTGCCATTTTCCCAGAAAGAAGAGTTGCTGGTGGAGTTCATATATTCTGTTATCCTTTTTATTTCTTATAAGCACTACTTTCTATAGAATTTAGTCATGCTATTCATACAGGGTACTTCCTTGGAGGATTTCAAACACTGATCAGGGGTATTATTACTAGCCCATTGAGCCCAACTAAATCACATAGTTTCTTGCTCACATACACATCAGTAATTATAGGCCTAGAGAAGACTGGACATTATGCCAGAGGCTAGTTTTAAAGGATACTATCATTCTCAGCCAATTAGCTCAGACTCTATTATATTCAAAATTATAAACTATTCAAATAAGGATTAAATGTATATTAAGATGCTACAAAATTAAGTCTTCAAAATTAGGGCTTTTTTTTTTTTTCCTGTTCTGACCCTACTTCATTTCTACTTATTCATTCTATTTTAGTAAGTTTTTAATTTTGGAATTTCAGGTATACAAACATGCTTTCCATTTACTGGAAGACGTGTTTACCTTTCTCTCCCTATCTCCTCCTTCCTCTTCTGCCTTCTCAGTATTGATTTTGCTTTGCTTCAACTAGTTCCCATACTTTCCTTGACTCACTCCAAGACATATTCTTCTTTGAAACCTTTTCCATGATGGAGGATTTTCTATTTCTACAATCAATTACAGAAGATACTTTGTCACATCACTATTTTTTAGGTTTGTGCACTTCCATAAGTATGTCCCAGGATGTCGACCGGGAAGTTTCTTAGCCGTCCATCTGTGTTATGAGTGATAAGGAATTATCTACAATATGTTGCTGTCTCTTTCTTTCTTTCTTTCTTTCTTTCTTTCTTTCTCTTTTTTCTTCTTTCTTTCTTTCTTTCTTTCTTTCTTTCTTTCTTTCTTTCTTTCTTTCTTTCTTCTTTCTTGTTTTCAAAGTCAATATTTATCATGAAAGTCTTAGAGTGGCATTAATAAATATACATACATAATTAATATATCAATCACATAAGATTTCACTGAGTATTTAAGTATATTTAAAAATAGATACTCAGAAATGGACAATATATTCAAATTACATTCCTTGTTCATATTGCTAACAGCGAGATCTCTTTTACAAAGTGTCCCATTATCCCCTATAGCTATTACTTTGGATGGAAATGATTTCAGATACAAAGGTGTCTCTACTTCCTTACATTTTTCAAGGTGCATTGCAAGCAATGACTAAAAGCTTATATTCCTTTGTCTTTCATCAAATTTTAGCCCAGTAATGAAACTGGGTGCATTAAAATAATTCATTTTTTACATTGCATTTTAGTGTTGATACAGATGTAGTGAGTTCCTGCCCTTTCTTTCCCTTGACATTGAGGGGATTATAGAAAAAGCTCTTTAAATATTCTGAGATCCTTAAGTTGGTTTCTACATGAACTCCAAGTGGTGTTAATGATATTTTCAGAAAGGATGCCTTACTTAGCTGGCAAGACAAAGAACTCCGTAATCCTTTGTGTGTGTATATATATATATGTATATGTTTGTGCATGTATTTATACCATAAAATAGAGTTGCTTAAACATTTCTACTATTAACCTATTAGTAAACTCTTATAGAATCCATGTTTCAGTAGGAAGTGAATAATTTTGTTTTCTCTGCCTTTGCTTTAGCAGACACTGTCAATTAAGCTAAATAAAGCTCCAGAAAAAGCCATGGTAAACTTGGTTACAAACCAACAGGGATTTGACTAAGATGAAAATGTGAAACTCTTTTTATTAAGATTTTCAACAGAACTTAAGTTCTAACCCCAGAGTGAGTAGATACTGTCAAATCCCTATAGATTTTACAAACTATATCAGATAGCAGATGAGCAATCAAGGATTCTGGCCCCAGAATTGATAAACTGAATCCTAGAGCTTTGTTGAATGTTTTTTCCTTACCTATATACTAGGTAAATTAATACTTTCCCTTCTCTTGCTTTACCCTTGATTCTCCAAGGAATACTAAGTTACCTTCCCTTAAACAGTTTTGAGATATTTATAAAAGTTCCACATACAAATTATCTGCTTTACTTTTTCCCCAAATGGCACAACACAACTTGTTTTTTTGTTTTGTTTTGTTTTGTTTCCACAAACTGTCAGCTCTTTTGGAATTGAACAGTGCTGTATAAAACAACTACTGCATATTGATTTTTTTCTTTTACATTTATTCAGGCTGATTTTCCATTCTATAGGTTAGTGGCTTAACTATTATACTCTCGTAAAAAGAGGAACTCTTTGAGAGTTAAATGAAAATTCATTTGTCCTTCTTGCTTTCTTCTCACCCTCTGCAGGGGAATTTTCACTCTAGTGAGCTTTCAGAAGATGTATTGTTATACCCTGCTGAGCCAGAACAGGAGACTATGGATGATTAAATACCAACAGTATACTGTTTCTGTACTAAACATGGAATTAGCCATTGGCCTCCACCTAATGAGCCTATAATCTAATTAGACAGATTGACAACACCCAGGAGGGAAAAGATAAGAATGCACATCAGCATAGTAAGTTGAAATAGAGAAAGTGGCATATTAAGATATTTAAGGATGTAAATGAACTTACAATTGAAGCATATTTTGCAGTTTCCAAAATGTTTTTGTAGTCACCATGTTATTTATCCCATATTTTGACCCCAGAGGTTTACTGGGCAAGGATATTCCGTACGTAGTTGGATCTTAGACACCAACAGAGTATGATGTGAATTCTCAGTATTAAACAGTAACGAACCTCTTCCTGTAATTAATTTTTCTCTGAGGACCTCATTGCTCACTTTGACATCTTATGCATGAGAACGAAAAGACATTCAGACTTTTTCCTTTAAGTAAAAGAGATACAATGTGTTTGGATTGGTGTAAAAACCTCAAAGATGTTTCAACATCCTCTGTTGTCTTGAGACAACAAGTCTCTTGGGATCACTTTTTAGGTACTACTACACTCCTTCATCTGTCCCATACTTTAAATGAGGTCCCAAAGTGCTTATCTAGGGGAAGTAGTTTGGAATGAGGAGCCTCAGAGACCTGCCTTGGAATCCTACTTCATTACACGTCAGTCTAACTATGTCTGTTTTATGTGTTCATGGTTTTCCTGCACAAAACAGTTTCATTTGAACCTCACTGATCGTGTGAATTCTTAGCACTGTAAATTCTCTGTTTATATAACTTGGTTACTTAATGACATATTTAGAAAAATTACTTCATAGGTCTTGTTCCAAGAAGTTTTGAAATACCTTTAATTCAATATTTCTTAATAGCAAAAGATACTATTTATTGATAAAAAAAAAAAAAAGAAACAGCTTTTATATATATTTGCTGCCTTTCTTCCCCTCCAAAATCAGTGAGGGCTGGGGACAAAAAAAAAAAAAAAAAAAAAAACTGAGTCATATGGCAAGGGAAAACACATGTTATTGTAAAATATTATTCATTCTGTGTATTGGCCTTGAAATATCCTTTTAAGCAGCCAGATAGAGGTATATAAGATATGTATACAGGGGTATATGAACTAGTGAAAAAGGAACAGATTTTTTTCCTTATAACTAGTATTTTTCCTCAATGTCTTCCTTCATTAAAAAAATATAGAATATTTTATAGACTGAATTCAACACACACACAGAGTTCATGAAAAGTGAGGTGGGGGGTGGTGGGAAGAAAGAGAAGACAGAAGAGTATCATGATATTACACCTTAGAGATGGTGACTTTAAGAGTCAAATAGTTCAACCCCCAGCCAGAGCAAAAATACTTGAGAAGTGATTAATCAGGCTCTGATTAGACTTCCAATTCTGGGGAGCTGACTATTCTCCTGGAAAGTAGTAGCACGGTCAAATAAGGGTTTGGGTCTCGGCCTTACCATATACTAGTGGTGTGAGCTTGGGCTAGTTTCTCAACTTTTGTGAACTTAAGTTTCCTTGTTTATAAAATAAGAATAATTACCTCTATCCCACAGGGTTATTATAGATTAAATCAGACACCACATATTAAGAGGTTCGCCCAGTGCCATTAAACTCAATGAATGAATATTATTATTAGGCAATCCCGCTCTGTCATTAAGCTATTTTTTATAATGAATCAAAATCTGTCTCTGTATAACTTTCAGCCATTTGTGGTCGTTCTCCCATCTGGAAAAACCTAGAAGAATCTGATGGAAAACAAGGCTGCTTCCCTTTTCCTTTTGGCAGCTTTCAATGACTGAAGCACTTTGCATTCCCTATGTTGTGGATTTTAGCATATAATTCTTTCCCTCTCCCACCCCACTGAGTTGTTAACAAGTATGAACTTTGCTGACAATATAAAATAAATCTTATTGCTACCGCTTGTTGGAAAAAAATAAAAAGGGAATCATAAAACACTCAACAAAGAAAATACAAATTATGAAATTGAGAACTTAATTGTCTTTGAAGGGAAACTGTATATAGAGGTTGACTCTTACAAACATAAGCCTTATATAAGCCTTGTTCACATATAACCTAACTTAGCCTCAATTCCTTATGACTTAAGAGTTATTGAAACAGTCTTATTAGGTTAAAACACTCCTAACTTGCTTCTCCTTCTGCATTAAAGGCACCATAGTCCACCTCACTGCTCAAGCGTGAAACCCAAAGAAGCACCCAAAGACTTAAGTCTTTCTTCACTCATCTCTCTCACTCAGACAACAGGGAACACTGATTCCAGTGTCCACGTATTTGCCATTTAATTTCCTCTTTCTTCTCCGGTGGTTGTTAGAGCAGAGCTTCCAGAAGATGGATGCCCAGCACACAGCAAGCTGGCAGCAAGTAAACTAAGGAAGTAAGTGCCAGCGCCTCACTCTCATACGGCCCTCTGATTGCCAGCTGCTTCTTCTCACTCACTGAGCCCATCTGGGAGCTCTACAGCAAGGGAGCCACTTGGTGGAGTCCATAGAGGGAACCGGAGAAGGTGGGTTCAGAGAGGGAAACGGAAGAGATGCTGAACATTTCCGACCATGTCCTCTGATTCCTGTCTGTTTTTCCACAATTCATATTTTATACTGACTCCAGATTTATATCCCTAAAATGCACACTTGATGAAGTTGGCAGCCCGGCTTGTAAGCCCTCCATGTCTCCTAAGTGTGTTTGATAGTTCCCTTCCCTGTTAAGTTCCTGGCAGCCTTTCACCTCAACTTCTGTTTCTGTCTTCCTTCTGCACTGCCTCCTAGGTTCCAGGCATAACAAACAGCCCGTGGTTTTCTATGTCCCCTACATGTGGATCCATGCAAGGATCATGTTGTTTTCATCTTAGAAGCCAAGATCCTACCTGGCACAGCTCGTGGCTCATAGTAAAAGCTCCAGTATATGTCTCCTGAATGAATGGATGTCTGCACTTTTGCACACAATACTCCCCATACCTGGAATGCTTAATAAATTCATAATCTCCCTTCAGGTCTCTGAATCACACTTCATCTGTGAAATCTTTCCTGGCCTCTTCCCATGCCATCTCCCTCCATGACAGACTTATTCCTCTGTCTCCCTCGGGAAGTCTGTACACATCTCTTCTAGTGTTTACCTCCAGGTGTCATTTAAAATTTGTTCACATACCTCTGTTGCTTTGCCGGACTGTACATTCCTTTAAGATAAAGTCTGTATTATTTGGCCATGAGTCCCCAGACCTGAAAGGATGGCTGATGTGTGGTGGGCACTCAAT
This sequence comes from Panthera onca, assembly GCF_046562875.1. Taxonomy (NCBI): domain Eukaryota; kingdom Metazoa; phylum Chordata; class Mammalia; order Carnivora; family Felidae; genus Panthera; species Panthera onca. Next base: position 82,707,634 of record NC_138340.1, read on the forward strand.
GTACACACAACAAGTGTATTGAGCAGTCTCATCTAGGGGGGTGAGTGGTAAAAATGTAAAGTAGTTTTTTCCCTACAGTCACTATTTTCAACCTCCAAAAGTTCCCAGTCCTTAATGATAGCTTGGGAAAATTCTTAACTTTGAAGTCACCTTTGGCTATAATATGCCCAGCCTTGTTAAAGCCTCAACTTTAAACTTGATTTAAATCACTTTCCTTGTATGCTCTGCATGGGCTCGTTTGTAGTGGGACCCTGATAGCCTTGAAGTGGGTGAGGCATGGTCTGCCCCTAGGTCACTGCTTCTTCCTTCCCTTACTCCTCAAGGTCTAGTTCTTCCAGAGAGGAAGTCTTTTTTATTGAGTTGGCTGCAATGGTGTTGGTCGTGGCTGCTTGTCTGATGAATGGTAACTGACCACTGAAGTGGCAGGTACCTAGGGGCTGGCTCTCTCATGGGATGGGTCTGCACATCCATCCCAGGGTCAGTGCAGTATTTGATTCAAGCTTGACCTCTTTCATATCCATCAGCTGCTGCCATATTGGAACGCCGCCCAGCCTGTTCTTGTTGGGTTTTCTTTGCCCAGTAGGCAGCTCTCTTGAGTGTATATGAAATATGGCAGGCTCAAGTTTTCCCACAGAAAACTCATATAGCCTTGCCATGCCAGATCCTGGGTTGCAGTGGCTTCACTGTCGTGTTTTCTCTTTATCTTTCCATCTCTGTCCAATTCACTTCTCTCTTCTTCTGATGGCAAGGGAAGCAAGTCCACTCACTGCCTGAATAAATGTCCAATTCAGAAATCAAAATGCCATCTCTCCTTGTTTTAGACAACCTCAATTTCAGTGAGGGATTATTCCCTTAGGACCTCCCTCCTCATGTGGGTTGAGGTGGAGATGGGAAGCAACACTCCCTTTCTCGTGGGGACAACTGGATTACCTGTCAACGCCTGCACTGCATCCCACATGAGGAAAACTACATTGAGGAAAAATTATCCTTCTCCAGCTTCTTTTTATATAGAGGGGGGTAGGGGGGCAGTTTATTGTTGTAGGGCAAGTCCACAGTAGCCCTGGGGGAGGGTGACAGGACCTAGAGCCACTTCTATGCAAAGCAACCACTCAACATCCTATTATGAAGTTTGCTGAATAAATGAATGAGCAAATGCATACATCTGTTTTGAGTAATTATTAATAGATAGGAACACTGATGCTGTGCAGTGGGGCATTAGGTGGATTGTGAAACAGAACAAGATTAGTCAGTGATAGAAATCCAATGTGAAGTAATGGACTTCTAGCTCAGGGCTCAGTCCCCAGTCTGCCATCTTTGTATAAACTCTCCTTGTCTCAGCATGGCACGTGTTCACAACATTAATTAGTAATGCCACTGCACACATCAATAAGAGACCAGAACTACCACCCAAAAGTCAATTTTGTATTTTTTAGAATTTGCAACCCTGAATAGGGGGGAAAATGTCATTTCTGCCAGAGGCACAGCATCTTACTCTGCTCTTATGTAAACTCACTGTCAGGCAATCCCAGAAACTGCCTCCACTCGCCTCTGGGCAAAATGTCTCCTTTTCATAGAAAAATGTCACCTTTTCTCTAGGAAATGGCAGATGGTTATTTTTTTCCAAAGGAAAAATGACCTTTGCATTTTTGTTAAAAATATCTCAAGGACCCACCTTGATGAAAGACAATGGAAACAATTATATGTCCTTTAGTTTGCACTCGAGGTTCTACTTTATAAATTCTGAGATTACACCTGTCATCACTAATGTAGCCTGTAGGCAAATGTCAATGACCAGAAAATCCTGGCACCTTATTTTCTAGGAATGTTCACTGCACACAGGATGGATTCTTATAATTCCAGCTCTTGCTACATCTTGCACCAACTTCATTATCCTAACACTTCAAAGCTTTTATGTCCCAATCCAGGAACACAATCTTATACAAGTCCATGAGAAACTGTTCTGAAAACATGCCAGTTCTGCTACATAGTGTGTCTATCCATCACCACGCTTGAAAGTATGTTAAGTGCTTCACATTAAATTTAGAGATGTGGCAATCTAAGTCAGTTTTTTTTCAGGCCCAAAATTTCATTCTCTCGTGAGAAAACTGGAGAAAATAGATCCAGTTTTTTTCCAGTTTTTTTCCCCCAGGCAAATGAGAAAATAGGAAAAAAGAACAACAAAGAAGCAAGAGGAGTGAAAATTTCAGGACCCAACACTTTAAAACAAAGAGGGAAGGAATACAAAGGTGATAATATGGAGAAAGACAGTTCTAGGCTATTAATCTTGGTTTCACAAAACAAAGTTCCCACTTTATTTTCTTTTTGGTCAATATCTCATATATGTGGTGAAACGTTTTCCTTTCTGACAATAGTTCTCGTCATTAAAAAATGCACACTTCACCTTGCAGAGTTGGATTTTTGAACAAAGTAGTAAATTAGATGATGACACAAGATTTACCGTGTGTGCTCTAGTCAGTTCATGCAAATCCTCAGCTGGCGCATGTGAGAGGCACATTAATTACATTGGATACGGGAATAATGTTTCTGCAGCTGCAGCGGTTTTGGTATGTGCAGTCTCCAGCGTGCTCCATCTCTAATTTCACTGGCAGCTTGCAAAAACCAGCAGAATTACACTTATAAACAAAGGTCTGCATGGCAATTTATCTCCTATTGACTTCCATGAAGACTTCTTGTTTAGAATGCTAAGAGATTTATAATTATGAACTAAGATCTAAGACTTAGCTGATGAAACAGTAAAGACATATTTCTTGCCTCTTTTTCTCATTTATACTGCACACATCTATAGATTATAATATATATGTGTGTATCTATGAAATTAAACTATTCAACGACCACTTACAAGCTCACAATCTGTAGGAATATGCACCAATATCCTATATAGATATTTGATTCAGGGAGTATTATTTCTTTTAACAGAAACATTTTTTTTTTTGCCTCATACATTTTCCAACCATCTTACCCTCCCTAGACTTTTCTTTTTGTTTGTTATGATTCAGGATCGGCATGCTTTTATTTTGGACTGGGTTATAATACCAAAAAGTGAGGAACTTCAGTAAACATCTTAAGATTAGGTTACTGATGTCTCTAACATGTGTCTAGTAAACAGGGGTTAGAATCCAATGGCTACCTGAATGGCACCCAGCCCAATGTCAGTGGTATATGCACACAAAAGAGGTTGAGCGTTCTACTTCATCTGACAGTCTGCCAACAGAATAAGAGTTGTCAACATGGCACCATCATTCTAAAAATTTTCTGGTTACCTCCTTTAAAATCAAAAACTATTTTAAGAAGTTAAGAGCTGTTTTGTTGTTAAGTGTTCCATGTAGAATCATTTAATTCCCAGGGTCCAAATGGTGAACATCCTAAGCTGTTCATAAATCTTTTCATGGATCTATCACTCCCAGAATACTAAAGCTTCCTTCAATTTATTGGAAGGTAGTCTTATAAATATTAATCATGGTAACCAATTTTGAATGATTCCATATGTCATGCCCTATTCTAAGAACTTTATATGTAATAATTCATCTAACGAAATGTTTGGTTAAATTAGACAAAGAAAAACCTTAAATAATTCTCTAAGGGAGCATAAATAATCATAGAAAAATCTGTGATTATTATAGCACATCTTATGCCTCCATAGTAATCCATGTAAGCAAATCAGTGCTGCACAGATAGATCCCTTCAACTGTGCAATCACCAAATTGAATGTATGTCATATATCTGGTAGTAAATAAGCCTTGGGAATTTATTAATGATGAAGTCAGATATAGGCCCTGGTGTCAGAGAGCTTACAGTGAGGGGTTGGGGAGGGAGGATTGAAAATAACAAGAGTTCACAAGTCAGCTGAAGGAGGGGACAAGTGAAAATAAGCACCTTTTCTAAAAAATATTGTTTCCTGATGAACGGAAGGTGTAGTTCCATTAGTGATGGGAGGGAGAGGAACAAGAATGAGATGAATTTAACATTGTCTATAAAAAAGCACATATGACAATCCAGACACCAGAATCTGGTAAGCTTTGTACCTATTTGGAGACTTTTGTTTCATTCCTAAGTGAGGGATTTGGTGATCTTGGCCCCAGATCTAAGAAGTTAAAATGCTAAAAACTTCTTAAATGCTTTTAGATAATACCATTATTTCAAATATGTGTAATTTAAACTGAAACCTTTCACTAGTATAATGACAACCAACCACTTCCTCCATAGAGTAGGTAAGAAAAAGACAGCATTAATCCCATAATCTCCAATCCATTTCCATTAAACTTAAATAATAAGCTTTCATATTTTTAAAATGCCAACTTCATGTCCAATAAGGTTACTTTAATGTAACATCCCTGGTGTTATAACACCTAGCACCGTTCTGAGCTCTGTTCTTAGGCTGAGTAAAGCCCCCACCTCCTTTCTTATCTAGCTCCTAGGAAGGCCAGTGAACCTGTACTGCAAATTAATGTAAAGCTTTTATGCAGAGTAACATAAAAATAATAGTGCTAAAAGTACATTTAAGTGCATTGACTTCCTTGATGTTACAGGGGTCATGAATATTGTAACTCAGTTACTGTGTGACTTGCCCAAATGGACACCAACACTGAAACTAGAAACAAAATTAAAGTAACAAACTTTGCTATATTTATGCTAAAATGGAAATAAAGCTCTGAAGCCTAGGGCAGAGAGGAGAACTAGACAGGACTTGTGTAGTATTTAATCCTTCTCAAGTGAGCTTTTCTCTAGACTGTGATTTTACATGAAGAGGTCATAACTAGCATCGTGCAAGGTATTTACCAAATGAGATAAGGCAGAAATGTGCCAAAAAAGAGGTACTGCAACAGCATTTATTTGGGTTACAAAGACCTCTTTTCAAAAACTAAATGTATTATTGAAATTATTGAATGATTTTAAGAATTGTTGCAACAATTTAAAACAAAATTTTAATGCTTATTTATTTTTTGTGAGAGAGACAGAGTGTGAGTGGGGAAGGGGCAGAGAGAGAGAGAGAGAGAGAGAGAGAATCTGAAGCAGGCTCCAGGCTCTGAGCTGTCAGCACAGAGCCTGACGTGGGGCTTGAACCCACAAACTGTGAGATCATGACCTGAGCTGAAGTCAGATGCCCAACCGACTGAGCCACCCAGGCACCCCAGTGCAACAATTTTTAATCCTTTCAAGTGGTTTGGTTTGCAGCCAAATCAAGTATTGTGCCAATGATGGCATTTGCATTCCCTCTATATCCTCTTAAAAAGAGCACAGAAGATAGAAAGTGTTTAGTGTGTCTCTTGCCTTCTTTGCAAGATGTCCTGTGATCGATCCAAAAGGCATATTACTTGCAGGGGAGATGTTAGGTATTTGAACAACATGAAGTGAGGTTTTGAAAGTTAGGTGTGTTTGGAAAGAATCAAGAGTAGATATATTGAAAAGCTAAACAAAAACAGTTTATTTCTTTTCTACTGGAGATATTAGTTTTGGTCAGTTGGCTAGAAATTCAATTGTATTTTCTGGCTTTTGCAGAGCACAAGATTTTTTTTGCTTTTTTTTTTTTTTTTTGCAGCATAATAGTTCATAGTTTTGTAGTTCGTAAATGCCTAAAAAGGCACAAATGATGTTAATATCAAGGGGTTATTTAGAAAAGTATCTAACATAGATCTGAATCTGAATATTTTGCTAGATCTTACAAACTGAATTGCTGCAACCAGTTCCTCTTTTTTTATTAGAAATATAGAGCTGGAGATCTGGTGATTTTACTGCTTGTAATCCCTGGACGTGGTATTATGATTCACTGTTATTTATTCGTAGCACAATGAAAACTGGAAGGTAAAACGTTAGCAATGCTTCTGTACCACAAAGGTAAAAAGATAGACTGTCTATGAAAGTAAAAGATCATTTTCTCAGGGAAGTTTGAACAAAGTCAGGTAATTTAGAAACAAGAAAGTCACAGGAAGGATACTGCAGTAGATGAAAGATTACTAGAAATGTTTTGCCACTTCTCCTACCAAAACATGGGGCCTACTTTCCCTGCCCTTGAATACGGGCAAACCTGTGACTTGCTTTGATCAGTAGAAAAGGTAGAAGGGATACTGTGCTGTTTGCAGGCTAGGCTGTGAGAGGCCTGCCAGTTTTCCTTTCTCTCTTAGAGCCCTAAGCCACCATGGAAACTGGACCAGAAACCTTGTGGCTGGGACCACGTGGAGAAAGAGGTGCCTTACCTCAGGAGTCCCATCCATCCCAGCTGAGGCATCAACTACAAGTGAAGCCACCTAGCACATCCTAGCCCCAGGAGAGCTTCTAGATTACTGTGGCCACATGCAAGTCCCAAAGTGAGCCTAGCAGATGAGAACCACCTAGGCAAGAATGTGCAATCACGAGGAAACGTTTGATTGTGTTGTAGACTCTGAGTCTAAAGTTTTTTCTTAGTAGCAAGAAAGTGGGATGCAGGATTAAAATGTGAGAGACTGCTAATGTCCGGGAGAAGACAAGAGCCCCGATTAAGGTTCCTTGCTCCATTTTTATTATTGCAAGTCCCAAAGTGAGCCTAGCAGATGCGAACCACCCAGGCAAGAATGTGGAATCATGAGTAAACATTTGATTGTTCCTTAAGTCACTGAGTTTTGGTGTGGATTTCAATAGAAAACTAAATAGATACTTCAAATAGAACAATTACATTTCCCTGATTCATTCATCTGCTTCTGGATATTGACAGTACCATCTAAATGTGAACATTTGAGGTGGAGGTGGGTGGTGATGAAGAACTGGCTGATTCACTAAGACGTTTTATAAAGCAATCCAATCAGTAAGATAGCAGTTGGGACAGACCAACACAGGCGTGTGCTCAAAATTCAAAAGGGAGGCTGCTCTGGTTACAAGTTATGAGGTAGAGGGAAAATGGGACACAGAAAACATTTTTGAATTACTTCCTGGGCTTTCTCAATACATATAGCTCTTTCTCAGGAGATATTTAGTTAATAACTGTGGAATTTTATTAAACTGTTGAGCTAAAACTGGCTAGGAAAGATTAAATGGTTAGGAAAAATCAAATGGTTAGGGGCGGAGCAAGGTGGGAAACCACTGCATGACCATTAACTGGAGAATCAGTACCCAAGGGCCAGCCTTAAGAGGAGCAATGACTGTCCTGTTGAGAGCCAAGCAGTCACCTGCTCATCTAGCACTCACAACCTCAGGTTAGTCTTTACTGTCCCCTAGAAAGCAAAAGAATAACTAAGATTTCAGAAAATGTGAATTATGGGATAAAGTATTAACAGGGGTTAAAATCCCCAAAGAATGAGAAATTGCTCTTGATTCAATGTCCTAGACTGATACGAAAGATAAACATAAGGATTAATTGGCTTTGTTCTATTGGGTAGATGGCCATAGACTCTATCCCAAAAGTTGGCACCAAGGAATATTCATAAACACTCCTTAAAAGTAATGCTGAGCATAGGCTCTATTGACAGGCAGTCAGGGTAGGATGGAGAATGTTTAAGTTGTACAGTAGATGGGAAAGGAGTCTTCTTGTACCACTATGTTCAGTCATTCTCAAACTTCAGTGGGTGTAAAAATGCAGATTCTAAGACTTCTAGTTCCAGATGGCAGACTGAATCCACATGGCTATCTTCTTTAACAAGGACTTTAAAATGCATAAACCCACTGCAGTGAAGAGAACTTGAGAGAAGCCATTTATCTGACAGAGGGGCTGTTATATGACATGACAGTTGAAGAGAATCTTAGCATATGGAATAAAAATAAAGGCATGATAACTAATTTATCATGGCTTTGGAAGGTCTGTTCTAGAGTTGGGGTTGGCAAACTATGGCTCATGGTGCCAAACCTCCTGCTTGTTTTTGTAAATACAATTTTACTGCAACACGGCCATATCCATTTGTTTGTGTGTTGTCTAAGGCTGCTTTCATGATGACAGACTTAAATAGTTGTGACAGAGACTACCTGGACCCTAAAGCCTAAAATATATACATTTGGCCCTTTACAGAAAGCATTTGTGCATTCCTGTTCTAATGTGTGTGTGTGTGTGTGTGTGTGTGTGTGTGTGTGTGTTTATGTTTATTTTGACAGGGAGAGACAACACAAGCAGGGAGAGGGGGAGGGAGAAAAAGGAGAGAGAGAGAGAGAGAGAGAGAATGAGAGAGAGAGAATCCTAAACAGGCTCTGCACCGTCAGTACAGAGCCTGATGTGGGACTTGATCCCACAAACCATGAGATCATGACCTGAGCTAAAATCAAGAGTTAGGCGCTTAACTGAATGACCCACCCAGGAGGCCCATATTTGGTGTGTTCTTGGAGGGGAAGGTGACACAGACAAGAAGGGCTCTCAGTTGCTCTACAGAATCCAAGAAAGGCTTGGGATTGGGAGACATCTGATACAAGTATATAGAAGATCCTCCTGGCGGCATTGCATGGAGAGCGCCCATCACCTGCCCCAAGTTGAAAACTAAGGGTGTCTCCAAAAAAATGGCCTTATTTAACAGACTTTCATATCCTGCCCCTGGCTAAGAACCCTAGAGAAACTTTTCAGTTTCACTTTTAAATATGGACAACTGAGGATCACAACACATATCAGGACTGTGCTCTTAGTAAAATGAGCTTCCATAAAAAAGAGGTACAATGTGGATAATGGGGGACTCTGCAGGGGGAGAGACACAATGGAAGATCCCCAAGGGTCAGATATACAATTGGCCTCAGACAGGAACCAGAAAAGAGATCCTCTAGAGGGTCTAATATGATGGTGCTTTTGGAGGAAAAAAAAATAGTTTTAAGAAAGATGTTGCAAGTAAGACAGAAAGACAAAGTGAAACTTCACAAAGCTGTTTAAGGGGGAAAATGTATTAATATATGCCACTGGGGTCAGTGAACAAATTTACAAAGCCATGGTAATGCAAAAACTGTACAAATCTGACTAAAATTAGTTGTAAAATTCAACTGGGAAAATGTAAGAAGGCAGATGGGAGACAAGAGAGCTAACGCTTCATTTCTTTCTAAGAGGAAGTAAATATAGGCCATGTCTAAATCTGTTAAATCAACAACAGTATAAACACATTAATTGGAGGTGTGAAGATATTTACCATCTATAAGAATACAAACTGATTGAGTGCCTCTGGGATATGGGCCTGGAGGGTAGGGAGGGGCAGAACAGACGTTTTATGCATTACAAATATTTGGATGCTATTTTTTCACATGCATATATTGATTTGACAATTTTTAAAAGTCTATAAAGGCACATTCCCAAAAACCACTTGCTGAAATTTGGAATCAGTAGACCCAGGGGTACAGGAATCTGCATCTTTAAAAAGCTCCTCAAGTGATTCTGACAAAATTAATCTTGTGCCTCTGCTTTCAGAAACTCAAATAAAGAGGTAGCAACCAGTAAAAGGATAGTAACAGTGATCTGCTGAAACGGAAAAATGCCAGGAGGTAGAGATGTCAAGATGTTTGTCTCCCAGTCTCTTGCCATTTACTAATAACATGGATAAACTTTAGAAGAGGGCCAATAAAATCTAATAGATTGTGAGTGACCTCATAATTCAACCCCTATCTGTAGAAGAACTTCACAGACAGGCCAGCTTTCCTGACTCTTACATTTGTTGAAAACCTCAAGCCTTGATTCAAAAATTAGCCTGGGGAAAAAACATGAAACATCATGTAACAAGAGAAGCTTTCTCAGGAAGGATGTTAGGTAAATAACTATCAAGACTCTGCAGTTTCTATGTAAGCCTTAGTATATCAATCTTGCTTTTTAAAATAGTTTAAAGAACATTATCAGGATCTCTGGTGCCAACACATGATTGCCAGGACATGTAGAATATTTAATAATCAGAAGTTGGATGGTTCCTGGGCACTGTGGTAATTTCTTCTAAGAAAGCTTCTTCTGGAACATGACAGGACCATGGAGGATTGGCTCAATTAGTTGTCAAAAAGCAGCCAGAGGCACAATGTCCTCATTTTCTCCTGTTCTCTACCCCTTCCCATGAGTCAGTGCTGTCTGAGAAAGAAAGAATTCCCACCCTACCCTTGTTTTTATTGTGTAGGACCCTTGGTCACCCTTTTAGTATGGTGGATCTTTCTTTGCATCCACACAAACTATTGACATTTCTTTGCCTAAATTAGAGATAACCTAGAGCTAGAAAAATTGATTCAAATATTTTCTTGCTTATTTCATCAATGTCGAATGAGACCACTCACCTTTTAAATACAAAGCATTTCCTGTTATATCTGTAGTGTCTATTTAAAAACAATTCTTTTTAAAAGTCTATTAATTTATTTTCAGAGAGAGAAACAGAAAAGGTGCACACATGCGTGGGGGAGGGGTAGAGAGGGAGGGCGAGAGAGAATCCCAAACAGGCACCGCATTGTTAGCATGGAGCCTGACGTGGGGCTCGAACTCATGAACTGTCAGACCATGACCTGAGCCGAAATCAAGAGTCAGATGCTAAACTGACTGAGCTGCCCTGGTGCTCCGATATCTATGTTTTGTATTTGAGGATATATGACCATATATTATTTGATGTTTGCTGTGAGTCATAGTAGTTCATCTTTACCAGTTATGATTATCATTTTATTTGATACTTCACATGAATGTCTACTGAAGTTGGAATATTGGCATACACTGTAAATCATTATCTAAGGCATTCTCTACTACTGTGCCTTTGCACGTGTTATTTCCTCTTTCTAGGGCTTTCCTGATTTGTCCACCTAGCAAGCAGCTATTCATCACTAGAAACTTTGTCAGGCATCATCTTCTCTATGAGGCCCTCCCTAAGCATCTCCCAATGGATTTGATTTCCTATTTCTCTGTACTATTTCTGGACTTTGTACATATATTTTTCTATTAATTTTTTAAAAATTTTTATTCATTTTTGAGAGACAGAGAGAGACAGAGAGTGAGAGGGGGAGGGACAGAGAGAGAGGGAGACACAGAATCTGAAGCAGGCTCCAGGCTCTGAGCTGTCAGCACACAGCCCAACATGGGGCTTGAACTCATGGACTTTGAGATCATGACCTGAGCCAAAGTCAGATGCTCAACTGACTGAGCCACCCAGGTGCCCCTGTACATATTATTATTATTATTATTATTATTATTATGTTGATATAAATATTCATTAACATGTCACTCATTTCTATAGCGTAAGATCTTTTTTTAAAATTTTTAAAAATGTTTTTATTTTTGAGACAGAGAGAGACACAGCATAAGCAGGGGAGGGGCAGACAGAGAGGGAGACACAGAATCCGAAGCAGGCTCCAGGCTCTGAGCTGTCAGCACAGAGCATGATGTGGGGCTCTAACTCACAAACCGCGAGATCATGACCTGAGCCCAAGTTGGAGGCTTAACCAACTGAGCCACCCAGGCGCCCCATATAGTGTAAGATCCTTAAGGAGAGAAACAGTCATCTCTTAATTTTTGCATCCTTAATAATTAGCAGCATGGCTAGGACATATGGCTATTCATAAAATATTAGCTGAATGAACTGAGGAGTCATTCCTAATATAACTTGTGCAATGTCACTGAAGTGTGTTTACATTTTATTTCAAATTATCTCACAATTAACAATGAACATGTAAATTATTTGAGTATTTTATCATTCCTATAAAAGTCTAATAAGATTATATGGTTAGGAATACCCTTTTCTTTTAAAAAATTTCTGTTGCTTCCTCCTCCCACTCGCTTGACTTTGTGTCAACATCATGGTTATGACAGATTTATCCTACACATATTGTGTTACAACTACTTGTTCATGTATCTGAACAAGCTCCTAGATGTAAACTCCTTGAGAGTCGGGCCTTGTTATATCCATCTTTGTGACCCTCTTGTCTGTAATGGCTGTGAAAGTGAGGAACTGAACATGTGTTCTTGAATTAATGAATAGGAATAAATAGGAGACAGTGAATAGAATTAAATCCTAGGTTCTTCTTTCTCTGTTGGGACCTGTTTTGTGATTACTTTAAATGAAGAAAGTCTGCTCAATTATAAATAAAAGCTTTGACTTTGTTGTTGAATGAGGCTGGCTTGGACTGTGTGACTATAGCAAACTAGCACAATGAGTAAGAAGGGAAAAAGCTTTGCTGTGCAAATGTCTTATTTTGTCTTTTAAGTTTACACTGAAAAAACTCTTTTCTAGTTTTGAAACATGGAATAGTGGGTTGGATCAGAGAAAAAATAACTATTCTTTATTATGAAAAGAAATAGTCTTATTAAGTCTTTCACTGAAGTTCAAAAGCTTTGAGGATCACATTTCCTCTACTAGGATGCTATTAATTCCATAATTTCCTCTTATTCTAATTGTAAGCAATAAGATGATTTTTAGTTGAGTCATTTGATATTTCTCCATGATTTTTTGACCATGAAGGTGTGGCTGCTTAGTAAAATAACACTAGATGAGCAGTGGAATTGGACACTCTTTAAACTTAACTCTTACAGAAAATTATGTGCACATGATTTTTACAACTGTAGTGTTTACAAAATGTGGTGAGTTAGTTTTAAAACTTCACTCAACTTTTAAGGAGATATAACACGTATTAAATGGATTATTACTCACTAGTGAGTGGCAGTGACAAATATATTCATAGGTGACACTGAAAAGAAGTAATTTCTGGAGGAACCATTTAATAAATGGTAATATTCACCATTTGTTGAATGGTAAATTCACAAACATATAGACCATACAGATGTGATAACTTTCCCTCAAAAGTAATTCTCTAATTTGTGTTTCTACTAGGACCATTAACTTTGGTGAGTTAATACCACAAATTAAATCAACCTTGTGGAAAATGTGAAATGGCAATATAGTTGTTGGAGATATAGTTACAGCACTTTGTATACTCTTTCTAATGTATTTCAAAAACTACAGTACAAAATTCTTGAACCAGTATTTTAAGTACGTAAGATAAAATCTGATTTTTTCTGGGGCACCTGGGTGGCTCAGTTGGTTAAGTGACAGACTCTTGATTTCGACTCAAGTCATGATTTCACGGTTCACAAGATGGAGTCCCACATCAGGCTCTGAGCTGACAGTGTGAGGCCTGTTTGGGATTCTCTCTCACCCTCTCTCTTTGTGCCTCCCCTGGCTTGCACTTTCTCTCTCAAAAACATGTCTTTTAATTTCTTCTTCCATTTTTTTTTCCAGATAAGGAAACTAGCATTTATAAATTATGGGATTAATCCAGGGTCATGGGCCAGGTGGGAGAATTCAAAATCAGACTTGAAAACCAGACTTAGTTCATTACGTTTTTTCTCTACCTCTGTACACCTTTCATATTTTACATTTTCTTGACCTTCATAGTTTGCTTCTGCATCTCCATGTTAAATGAATTTTGATTCTAATTTGATAGACATCCAAGTAACTGCATGTGAAAATGGATTCGTAACAACTACAGGAAAAAAAACCCTATATATTAAAATATTGATAGGGACATATAAAGATGAATACCATTCAACATTTTTTTCTATGAGATGAACATACATATTTAAATATCTAACCTGGGCCAATTCAGCATGAGACTCTCACAAGATTAATGCAGATTTTAAAATATCAATGGTTGAATATAAGGTAGAATAGTATGAAATGTTAATCACATCTCTAAGAAGGAACTCTAAAAATAAGTTAGAAAAGTGTCAATCTCAAGAGTCCATTAAATCCAGCAAATAGAAGGGGCAGTGGGAAAAATGAGACAAAAGTGATACTTAGAGCTATTTCCTAAATACTTCAATTTGATACTCTTAAACTTAGGAGAAACATAATTTCTAGTTTCCCTAAAGTAAAGTGATCTTTGACCTTCAAATGAAAAACACAAAGAAACTCTGCCTATTTGCTTTAGGGAAAAAAAAGAAAGAAAAAAGAAAGAAAGATATTGTAAAGCAAATTTCCGAAGTAGTAAGGAACTCACCTGTTTCCATTTTCCCATCCTGTGCTGCAGGCCCATCGGGAATGACACTTTTCACCTGCAGAAACTCATCAGGCTCGTCTCCACCAATGATGGTGAATCCAAAACCCATGTTGCTCTTTTTTAGGGTTGTGCTGAGGAACGTTCCCTTCAACTGGGATGCATCCCGGGTGAAGAGTGGTTTTTCTACATTGGCCAATATAAGTTAAAAAAGAAAAAGCATGTTTAAGGCAAGTTCTTATGCAGAGGAAACCCCCTACTGAGCAGCAATCCCAGGGGTAGGTGTGGGGTCTCCTGTAGTAACGCAAGCAGGGGGTGGGGAGTGACCTGCTGACACAGAGCAGTCCCACGAATCCAGGAAAGTGCAAAAGCTGCCTGGTTTGTGGAAAGATTTTCTGTCGGTCAATATTTCCATTCACCAAAGTAGCCCTCCTTGGGCTTTTTAAAAAGGGCCGAATCAACAGGCTGTCAACACCTGCAGATAAAGAAGAGCCCAAATCATCCAGACACATCTGGATACATTTCTCTTGTTCTAAAGGACTCCGAGCAGGAGGTATGTGTGAGTGGCTGATAAATCCTTTAAGGGGTAAAACTAGAAAGCCAAAATGGACTATTTTATTTTTAAAAGAATAGCAGCCATGGTATGCTACCATCTTTTCAAAGGTCTCAATTGTTCAGAAGGACTGCCCGGATGTGGGAACTGAGTTAACTTTTGTTTATATTGTAAGATGCTATAAAATAACCAGATAAAGTTCTACTGACCTTGTTGTCTTTAGTATACTCTGAAAAGTGAGCAAAAGGCAAGCTGATATTTCTCTATATAATTATGAATGTAAAGGTAACACATTTTGTAACAATATTGTTGATACATTCAAATCATATCCCTAAATAATCTGAATAAAACTTGACCCCACTCATCTAGGTTTGACCACTAATTTGTTATAGAATATGCTTTTCCAGCTATGATCTGTACTAAACATATTCCTAAGCATATTAAAGCTTAAAAATAACAGGCTGGGAAATAGAATTAATATCTGCTTTAAATGCTACCTCAAATATGTGTGTGTATATATGTGTGTCTGTATATATATAGGCACATATACACACACTTTGGGTGATATGATTTGATATTTGCAACAGTCACCCTATATATAGTAACTTAGCTAACTATTTTGGTGCTTTTGCTGCTGTTACATTTTGGGTGATATGCAGTAGATATAATGAGTCATCATATTGGAATTTTAATTTATGTATTTATACATCACATATATCTTTTAAAATATTAAATATAATTCTCTATTTTACATTTAAGCTTATTTTACACCTCTCTACTATATTTTTTATTATGTTTTTAATATGAAATTTATTGTCACGTTGGTTTCCATACAACACCCAGTGCTCATCCCAACAGGTGTCCTCCTCAATGCCCATCACTGACTTTCCCCTCCCTCCCAGCCCCCATCAACCTTCAGTTTATTCTCAGTTTTTAAGAGTCTTTAATGGTTTGGCCCTTCTCTCTCTAACTTTTATTTTTCCTTCCCCTCTCCC
This sequence comes from Panthera onca, assembly GCF_046562875.1. Classification (NCBI taxonomy): domain Eukaryota; kingdom Metazoa; phylum Chordata; class Mammalia; order Carnivora; family Felidae; genus Panthera; species Panthera onca. The sequence goes on from NC_138340.1 coordinate 82,723,075, forward strand.
ATGGTCTTCTGTTAAGTTTCTCAGGATCCACATAAGAGTGAAAACATATGGTATCTGTCTTTCTCCGTATGACTTATTTCACTTAGCATAACACTCTCCAGTTCCATCCACATTGCTACAAAAGGCCAGATTTCATTCTTTCTCATTACATCTCTCTTCTTTAAAATGCAAATGAAACAAGCATGTAACTTTGCCATCTACGTTTCCTTTATAAATGTAACATGTACAATTGGAGAGAAGCTTTAGTGAGACCTTTACATTCATTGTGATTGTGCAGTAGTGGTAAGGTGTTCATGCTTTTGTTGACGAGCAAGAGCCCACAAGATGTGAAAAGTTTGTGCAGCACTCATCCCACTACATGGTTCCAAGTGTGGTCAAGTGCAGTGAGCAGCCTCGGACATACCAAAGGGCCAGGGCCTCCCTGTGCGGTTGCGCAGACAGTAAGACAAGTCAGTCATGCTGCGCGACCTCTCCAGCACAGCGCGGGGGCGGGCAGATTTGGGCCTGGGTAATGTTGATGAGGAGCCGTCTACTGTCACAGAGGAGAACAAGCCTTATTCTTGTGCGTGGTCTTTGAGGACAAACCTATGAGTCTCTATGAATCTGCAGTGCACAGTACCACTGTCAAAACCCATTAATCTCCACCTGGCAACATGCTGTACATTTCTACAAGGTACTGCCGGAGGCTTTAACTTAATCCATGGTTGCTAAGTGCATCCGTTTAGAAACAGAGCTACTACCCAGCTAAAGCTAATAGCGGGGTTTGGGGAAAGCACATCGATTATTTGAAACAGTCCAAGCTAAAGGCATATTTGGAAGAACGGGAAGTTTGATAGATGATTTTTCCCCTTGAAACGTTGCACGTTGACATGGTACTTACCTCGGAAACCTGGGGCCTGCAGGGGCTTTGTTCCAAGTTCTGTGTGGGGCATGTTATGCTGCTGTAGCTTCCTTTTTGCTTCCAGGACAGGGTTTTCAAACTGTGTTCTTCTATTTATGTGGCTAAAAAATAAAATTTCAAATTAGGATAACAGTGGGGCAAAGTCATTTAAGAGAACATATGTATAGCTCTACAGAGAGCAGACGATTAAGGGACACCTTATGTGATTAGTCAAGTCCCACCCCCCCCCCCCCCCCAAACTGCCCCGCATGAGGTCAGGCCTCTGCTGGGACTGGTCTGTGGACAACTCACATTTCTGTGACAGAGGCAGAGTTCTCAATAGCTCAATCATATATTATTGTATTTAAATCATGCATGATTCAGCCAAAGAACTAGAATGTGCACTTGCTTTCTGGTCTGCTGTGAGATGAGTTTGATGCATTAAAATAAATGGTCAGGGGTGCCTGGGTGGCTCAGTCGGTTAAGCGTCCGACTTCAGCTCAGGTCATGATCTCACGGTTTGTGGGTTCGAGCCTTGTGTTGGGCTCTGTGCTGACAGGGTGGAGCCTGCTTGGTATTCTCTGTCTCCCTCTCTCTCTCTGCTCCTTCCCCTCTCGTGCACTGTCCCTCAAAAATAAATAAATGTTCAAAAACATTAAAAAAATAAAACAAATGGTCAGCAAAGGAAATGTATACCAAATGGTGTTGAGAAGAGTATCATCTCAGCTTTGCAAAGGCCCCATATCTAACAAGATAAGTTAAATTCACTGATCACTAGTGACCAGCGTTCACACTTTTTAGAGTCAGACAGACCTGGATTGAAGGGCTGGGATATAGAAGGAAAGATTCCCAAATATATTTATGGAAGTTGTAGAAATGCCCGTAGGAGGGCTGATGCTTAGATAAATCAAAAGTAGAGTATTTACATTGGATATGATGAGATGATAAACTCATAGATATCAGACTCATAGCTGTGGATCAGCTAACTTGAGTCTTCTAGTATAAGAATCCCTTATAGTCTGCTTACAGTTTAATGAATTCTTGTATGAAATTTAGAGCTCCTTGTCCATGAAGAGGGTAGGAACCAACAACTCTGCCTCATGGCAGCACCACACAGCTCTTTCTGTAGGATATAAATGCCCCCATAAGAAGGCTGACATATACACTGGTTTTGGTTCTTTGTACAAACAGAAATAGGATTATGGTACGAAAGCCTGAAGAGCAAAGAGAAGGTAGAAGACGAACGAACAGGTCTGAGTACTTAACTCTGTTTTAAGTGTAGTAGATACATTTTGTCAATGTAGTTAAGCAACAGTCCTGAATTTGAATCATTGCTGTTTTAAAGGCAATGAGACTGACACATGGGAGGTCAGATAACTTATTCTAAATCTCCTGCCTACAAAGTGGCAAGGCTGGGATCTGACCATGCCTATTTCTGAAAGGCAATTCTTACCTACGTACCTTCTCTTTCTGATGTATGAGTTCACACTGGCAAGTGCACCCCCCCCCCCCCCCCGCCACAGAATCCTCTCGTTATGTCTTCTAGAAGTACATATTAGAAAGAAAAGGAGGCAAAAGAAGTGAAGTCTCAACAACCAATTTTCTATTATTATAAATCAGATACTTCCTAGTGAGACAGAAAAGCAGTTGTCAGAAACGTGATTCCATGGCTGCAGTATCTAATTACTTCCTCACGGGGGTCGGGGAAGGGTAGCTGCCTGCCACACAGGCTCTTGAATCAATTGGCCCTGGATTCAAAAATCTAGCTCCACCACATGAATAGTTGTGTGATTAAACCTTCATCTGTCGTATGGACATGATATTGCCTTCCTCCTGGGCAGGTTGTGAGGGTTTGATGAAATAGTGAGTGCTGGTGCAGAGGATCAAACACAGACAGCTCAGTAACTAGCAGCAGCTGTTACCGCCCTGACACCAGCATCACCATCCCATCCTTACCATCACTGTCAGCATTTTGAGTCCATAGGCTTTATGGGATTGGGGGGAGGAATTTAAAAGCCCTAGGCCTTTCTCTCATATTGCTTCTGGTGCTATTTAGGAAGAGGGTGCTTTATAGCAATGTTTTGGTAATGGAAGTCACCAGTACGGAGTCCAAAGTAAGTCTGCCTTATGTAAAATTCTTTCCAATTGGAGGTAAATACTACTGTAATGCTCTTGTGCACAAAGGAGTCACCGTGATCTGTGGCGTGTAGTGAGCTATGGCGTGTGATCTTTCAAAGCTTCTTCACCCTGGCAACTCTGATACCCCCACTCCATTGCAGAAGGATCAGAGTTTGAGGTTTCTCTTCCATTTTCTCCACTTTTCACGTAACCTGCTTGTTAAAATCCCCTGAAGTCTTCCTATTACCCAAAGAAATATCATTCCTGACTTTGCCTTTCCTTATCTCTGTGGCTTCACCTTTGCTGCATCACCACATGCCCGTTTTGCTTTGACACACTTGGAGCTACTCTCTCAATGACAACACTAGGCCAGTGCTCTTATCTTTTCATGTGAGATTCAGTGATCAATACTGCAGCGCTTGAAGCAAGACGACCTGGGTGTGATGTGGCATCTTGGACAAATTACTAAACTCCAGAAGCATCAATATTCTCGTGTGCGAAATGGGGACATAACTATCTGCTTCTTGGGATTGCTGTGAAGATCAGAGAAATAAGGTTTGCAAAGCACAGATACATGGGGAGAACCCCACAATTGTCAGGTCTTAGTTACTGTTTATTCTTCAAGGCCTAGCTAGTCTTTATCCCTATTATAAGTAAGTGCTGCTGTCAGGGTCATTATCATCACGATGCTTTTCCCATCTGGGCTTTAACTCCTTCCCTAGCTTCCCCTAGCTACACTGCCAACCTGTGTTCCACTCTTCCCCTTGGCTCTCATAAAACCTTGAACAGAATTCTCTTGTTCCAGTTTGTTTGTTTGTTTGTTTGTTTGTTTTCTTTAAAACTGTCTCATCATTAAGAGGATTTGGGAGCACTTTTAAGGCACAAAGTCAACAAAGTAAACAAAATCAGGCTGATGTTAGTTGAATCTAGGTAGAAGATCCATCAACAAACTTGATAATATAGGATCCTACTTGTTTACCCGTGTTATGTGACAAATGAGCTTTGAGCTTTCAGGCTGCTAATTCCACTGGAGAGAGAATCTAGTTATATTCCTCTGAGTATTTATGTTAAACCCAACATGTTCAGAGGACATAGTTACCGTTCCTGTTACCGTTATCTAGGTTTTGGATTAAAGAGGTTTTCGTGATGTGATATACAATATTCTAATGATAGTTTCACAATAATGAATTTCACGAACTATCATAACCATATCATACAGTAGTTTAATAATTGATTTTTGTGTGTATTTCCTTCCCTCTTTTTTTTTTTTTAAGTTCTTCAGTAGTCGCCACTTAATTGGTTTATTGGTTGTTAATAAATTTGCAACACAAGGAGAGGCCAAGGGTATGCCCCTAGCCAGGCTCCTGTGTGTGTGGGCTCAGATAGGAGACACTGCCCTGGGGCAGGGCACAGTCCCCTGGTGTCCCAAGGGATGGAAAGAAAAGGCCTTCACTTCTGAGGAATCTCCTGGATGAACACAGTGGCCAGTGAGCAAACAGAACCAGAGGAGCTAAATGAAAACAAGGGGGGGAGGGACAGATGAGCAGGGGTGGGGGAAGGCAGCATCCTCTGGTAGCCCCCACCCCTGCCCATGGGGGCTCATTAGCCTGTGCCTGGGTCCAAATTGTGCACACCTGTGTACATGTGTCATGTGTTCATCTTTGTATGCTAAGCAGTGGGCACAGTGAAAGACATTATTTTTTGGTTAAATAACTAAATGATGAGTGTGTGTTTTAAAACTTGTTTACAAATATATGTTAGTAATTTTGAGAAACCAAGAAGCTGCTTTGAAGTGTACTGAAGTATCAGCTTTCTTCATTTCCTGTCTGTTCTATTTCTGTTCTGCTAGGTCACTGTTCATCACACGAGGAAACTTATCCTCAGAAAATACATTATAAGAGCATTCTGGGATACATTTCTATATACAGTTGGGTTCCTCCAACTGCCACCTGCATGTAATTATTTCCTTAGCAAAATCAATGTGTGGCCACCTGCTTTATGGACACTATTTTGAAAATACTCCATTCATCATCAAAGTGAATTTCTAGAGTTCACAGAGAATGAAAATATCAATGAACCAGTCTGGCATGCCTTGTACCCCACAAATAGTGGAAGCTGGGTATGGCTTTAGTATCCTGAACTAATTGCTACAGAACATTCACATCATCATAAATGAAGTCATTCATTTAAAAGTTAAAATGCTCCCAAGCTTGAAAAGGCCTATCACAAAGAAATATGATTGTAGCTGAGTAAGAAAGCTTTGTCTTCCTTGTGCTTCCAAAATGAATAGTTTCAAGTCCTTTCAGCAAGGATTTGGGGGTCTTACAATGTGTACAAAGGATGTGAATGATAAATTCCACCATCCTTCTCATTGTTTAGGCTCTGTGAGATCATTGCTAGCTATTTCATCTTGCTTCCATATAGACCAGGAACCTGGGGTGCTACCAAGAGTTCTTGCCCTTTAATTATATCTAGCCTATTGTCATTGGTACTAATAGAATCTTTAGGTGGTACCTGCTAAGGGGATAAAAGCCATATTCTAAAGTGGGTATATTCTAACAACCTAATTTTCTTTTCACAAGAACTGCTGACATGAGATGCTTCCATGTTGGAATGGCAAAGGGATCAGGGTGTTCAAGGATGAGGTTCATCTTTGCCTTTGTGCTCACTCATTTGCAGCCTAACTGCCTCCTTTCACTATGGAAGGGAAACTTAAAATAAGTTCATCTGTGGCAGTGCTTTGTAGTTCTGAACAAACCTGAGGAGCTTAAAAACAAGCAAACCAACAAAAACACAAAGAGAGAAGACTCAAGCCCATGCTAAATCAACAGAGCCTTAATATCAGAATGAGCTATAGGCATTGGCATTAACAAAACTTCCCAGATAGCACTAGTGTGCAACTAGGGTTGCAATCTCCTCTGGAGTTAGACGCTGAGAAGGTGTGAAAAGGTAGTCGAATAAGGAATTTCTTGCCTGATAAGATTGATGTGGAAGTCTCCTTTTCTCTATGTGGCCTTGGGGAGTACTAGGAAATGCTATATTGGCTCCAGAGGAGAGGGCTTATGATATCACAAGTTTCACAACGTGCACGGAGTTGGGGGGGGGGATAATATTTGCAACTGATTGGATGATATGCTACTCAAAGTAGTCCCAGGTCAGGTTCCTGTTTGACTGCCACCTCCTTCACTGAGGGAATAGGAGAAACAGGAGTAAAGTTGGACATCCTAAGCCCATCAGTACACACAGGACAGGTCAGCTGAGGGTCATCAAGGCCATCATCTGACCCTCACTACCAGTGCTGCCTCCATTTTCCAGTCTCTTCATGCCCCGCCTTGCTTCTCCTGGGCTTTTGGAGATTAGTTCACAGTCACAAATGACATCTTCTGTACCCACTGGCTACTCTCCCACCATCTTGACTAAAATTGAAACTTTAGAAATAGACCTTTGGGTTGATGTGAGAGAGACAAGAGAATAGCTTTCAAGTAGAGACTGTACCGCAGCTGAAATATTTACAAGGTGGTCAAGGTGGTTACACGAATTACTTTAAGGTAATGATGAGGTGGCCAGCACTCAATAAATATTTGTTGAGTAAGTGCATGGATGGGAGGCAGGCATCCATGAAAGATAGATCTCATTGGTTTTTCCAGTTTAACTGTCTCGTGAAATATATCTTGTGACAGAACTTTATGTGAAGTTTAGGGCCAGGTCACGTGATAGAACCAATCTGCATTTGGTTGAAGACTCATAAAACCCCTCAAAACAGAAAATCTTCCAAGACACTCTTGTGATAGGTGAAAATGTCAGCCTACTATGAAGATGGAAGATTTGGATCTGAGAGGCTCATTACTAGTAGCTGCTACCTTGTGTTACCCTAGAAATGTGCTCATATGGAAAAGCACTATGTTAGGGACAAAATGAGGGAGCCCACAGAGGCAGCCACTCAGCATTGAGTGTGGAAGATTGGTTTGGGATTTTGGGTTGCAGCTTAGTATATCATTCCTTGTATGTAATCTTGCTTCTTTAGGGGTTTCCCAAAATGTATTTCACTTGGAGCATTTAAAAAAATATAAAATAATTCCTGAATGGAATTGGAGTGTGAATCTCCTGGTTCCTTGGAATTCCCTAGGTTTTCTGTGACCCCAATTCGGATTCCCATGCTTCTGGGTGGTCAGAAAAGTCTGCATATTACCTCCTCACATCTGAACCCCTAGACTGTAGCTACATTGGTGAACACATACATTGTATCCTCCCTATGCATAGTTTATTCATTTTATAACAAGCCTTGAAAAGACTCCATAAAGTTTTCTCTACTATGAAGTTTCAAGTAGTAAAAACTACTTCATGCCTTGGAAACTAAGAGAAGATAATAACCCTATGGGGATCTCCTGGGGCCAACCCTCTTCCCAGAAGGCAGGGTAGGATATTAACACCTTAATCACTATAGACATGTTGCTGGGATTCCCATCCAAGCTCTACTAGGTGTGTGACCTTGGAGACATCATTTACCCTCTTTGTGTTTCAGAATTTTTCATGTGTAGAGTTGGGATAAAAGTAATATCCACCTCATAGAGTACGCATATTAAATGAATTTAAGTGAATAAATCACTTCAGACCAGTACCTGGATATAAGTAGTCAATAAATGCTATCATGATTCATCAAATATTTGTTTCTCAAATACTCTTTGCTCAGCACTATGGAAGAAGGTGCAGGGAGGGGTAAAGATCAACCAGACATGTAGTATAGTAGGAGAGATAAAACAGGAACAAAAATAATTATAAAATAGGGCTTACATAATATAAAATATGCCTTACAGAGCTTTGAAATGCTAATTTTTAAAAGTACTAGTCTAAAGACAAATGTTTTAAATATATTTTATTTTAAAATAGGAGCTTCGGATAAATGGAAGAATTGAATCTATTTTACTAGGAGCATTTTTTTTTAAAAAAACAGAATAATTGAATCCCACCTCTGGAAAGATTTCTTCCCAATTCTAACACTTAAGTGATAATTTTCTTCCTATAAATGTCCATTCATTATGCCCTACTGTACCTGAGGGTAATGTGAGTTTGCTTTGTGAATGTGGGTGGGAAGATTGAGTTATTCACATATTACTTGCTCCTTCTTTTCCTGGACAAAAGGGTGTCTGACCTGGGGATATAGTGTGCAGGTGGGAGGCAGAATCATAGCTAACTGAGAAGAGTATCCACATATTAGCACTGAAATTCTCACAGCTGAGGAGTCTGTCCTCCATTTTTCATGAGTCTGAACTTACCAAATGTGGATATATTTTCAGATAAATGAACTCTCTCCCCCTTCTCCAGCAGTAGTGTTAAGTTACTTAGTTAAGACATTGACCTGCAATGTGTATTTTATATATAAGGGGCATTAATCTCTTATCCATTACTACTTACCAATTACACAGAAAACTTGATATTTTACTCCTAGCAGAAATAGCACTGTGCACTGTCAATCATGTCATGAAGCCCCCGGGATGTACAAGATACATAGACTCATTTTCAAAAATTTCAGAGCCACTGGGCATGCATTTAAAAATATTTTCTATCCATCCCCTTCTTGTTCCCATAAAACATCTCTTTTAAATATTATTGCTGGGTGCAATGTTATTATCAAAGGTATTTCTAAACTCACTTCTCAATTGAGCAAAAAAAAAGTGAATTATAAATTTAAAGGTAAGATAGAGCTTATCTAGAAGGAAACTAGAAGACTGCACTATTCCAGGATCTTTCTGTATTAAGAGCCAAGACTAATACATCATCTTCCACTGGTATCTGCCAACAATGATTGAATGGCTTTGTCCTTCAAGTCTCATATTTAAGTTCATTAATTTATCAGTGTGCCAGGCGCTGGGGACACAAACATGACTATGACACAATTCCTTCACCGACAGGGCACATTACTCCACTGGGGAGACAAACAAGTCAGGTGACCAGCCACCTCAGTTCCTAGGACTAAGGGATTTCTCAGGGCATGAGACTTTAAGTTTTAAAACTGGGACAGTCCTGGGTAAATTGGGACAAGAAGAAAAGGTGACTTTTCTGCTGGTTCAGAGAAAGCCTCAGAAAAAGGGGACACTGGAGGAGGCTCTAGAATGCATTTTGCCAGATGGAGAGGGGGCATTTGAGAAGGAGAGTAGGGGACACAAAAGCGTTTAGGAATATTCACTTTTGCTTAACTAGAGTAGAAGACAAGTGAATACACAGATGCACATGATTGCCTGTGGCTGGTGTGGGAGCCGGAAGTAGAGCAAGAGGATGAAAGCTACAAGACTGGAAAACCAGTTCCAAGTCATGGTATGGGGCTTGGTTTTGTCAGCAAGTCTCCCTACTTCCATTATGACTTAAGTCTAATGGATAGCTGTAGCTCTGAAAGTCTTCATCATGGAGGATATGCCTTATTCCTGAACTTGGGGGGGGGGGGGGGCATTATGAGTTTTACCATATCAGCCAGATTGGAAAATTGTGGTGCTCCCTAGAATTCTCAGTCCTTTCAGCACCATTTTACTGGTCACCTCCAATGCACTAGGTATTGTTCTTTCCTGGATGAATAAGAGGTGCTCCAGGACTATGAAGAATAACTTTGTCCAGGGAACTAGACATTATCATGTGCTGGGAGGTATGAGAATAACCTGACCTGTAATATACTCTGTGTGTTGAACTGGATTGTTATTGATTAATAAATTATTTATGTGCTGTTAAAATGTGAAGTCACGCTATAGTGTTAAGTCCTCTGAACTGCATACATCACTCACATATAATGATAGACATACAAAGCCATGGATACAGGAACACTTTGGAGCCTGATTCCAAGGACAGTCAAAGAATTAGCAAAGACACTCAGAATAGTGAGGAATCATGCAGACAACATCACCAATATCTGCAATTAACCAGGAAGGAGGAAGACAGGGAAAGAGTGCTAATAAATGGGGGATGGACAAGACTGGGGGCAGTATTGTGGCCGATTCTCACAGTCAACTGGACATGAAGATAATTCCAATTCCATCTGGTACCAAAACTCCCAACATTTCCAGGTCCAATAACCATAGTGAGAAAGATATTAAAACATATTATGTTTGACTATTGGGTCTTTATTACTGCCTGGATCGGGGGAAATCAAATATATAGCTATTCCTTTTACACACTGGAAAGTGATGCAGGAGGAACTAGAAAGCCAACCAACAAACAAAAAAACACTCTTATTTTGATACTTGGCATAAACTTTTACTATGATACCATGGGGCCTGAGTGTGGGCAGAAGGCTCTCGTTCTGGGAAGGTAAGGACCCTGGGAAGAAAGGCATGGGAAAAAAAAGAAAGAAAGTAGTGGGAATAGAGAATAAAGGTTTAGCAGAACTAAGAGCAAAGAAAGGTGGAAATGAATTACTCCATGGTTGTTTTCAATAGGTTGTTTTTTGCAGGACAAGTATTGTTGCAGAGTTTCACATAATTAGCATACAACGTTTAAAATTATGCCATTACTGTAAGAGCAAAGCTTCATACAGATTAGATGATAGTTCCATGTAGCTGTAATGGGGTATGTATTTTCACATAACGTGTTCGTTCCTTTTCATAATACGCACCAGGAAGGCGAATTTAGGCTCCCACATCGGGCTGAGTTTATATTTTTCATTCTGAATCGTTAAATAAAGATGAAAGGTGTGATGTTGAATATTTCAGAAGCGCATTCCATTTTGCAGTTTTAAAGTTACTTAGTTCCTGTTCTGATTTAAATTATTTAATAGATGCCACAATTTGGGGAGAAAACAATTGTTTGAAGAAAGAATGTCAGCCTTGTAAACAAAGGAGAAAATAAAGGGAGAATGGTGAATGGTAGAGGGAGTGGGAACTATTATTCATTGAACAAACACTATATGCCAAACCCTCAGCTAAACAGGCTCCATACTTTTAATTCATGTGGTCTTCAAAGTGGGTAAATGATTTTCTGCAGATCTCACAGCAAGGGGCAGGTGTGTGATTCAAGCCCAGCTCTGTGTAGTGCCAAATCCAACAATACTGATTTATGTGGTTCTGACACAAATACACACTTACTTTTCAAATGACATAATTTACATATATACAGGCATGGACTATGTTTGTAATCTTTAATATACTTTATCCAGGCAATTTTCAACTTCTTTTCACCAGAATTCATTGTGAAACTGGTAACTTTCACAGTATTGTAAATTACAACAGGGAAATGGATGCAAAAAGGGCAAAAAATTTTAAAATATGGCACATTATTTTGATTATGAAATGATTTTTTTTTAGACCACCCATAGATTATGTACATAGAAATGGGGACTTAGGTTTCATAAGAAAACGTGTGTGTGTGTGTGTGTGTGTGTGTGTGTGTGTGTGTTTTGCATACTGTGAAAAATGAAATGGTAATGAGAATATGGGTGAGGAACTAGGAGCCCTGGCTTTGCATAATGCGGTTTTTAAACCAGAAAAGTCTCCTTCAAGGATTGCCTTTCAGATTCACTGAGGGTTAATCTTAACTCAATTTACTTGAACTCTGCTCTTTAAACTGTGGAAGTCGAACATAAGTCATGTCTCTGGCAATTATGATATCGATCATAAGATGATTCGGCACTAATATTTATGAACAGGTTAAGGTTGTATGTGAGTGAGAATGAGGGAGTCAATAATAACACAAATATGCATATCTTGTCTCAAATTTGATAAGGGCATGTGAGGTCCTACTGAGGTCCAGTGATACAATAAGAAATGAAAATGAGATACTTACTCAGCGGGAAATTTCTTACATGGTAACACAGTGGAATCTAGAGAACTGCTCAACTCTCTCCCTGGCACATAAAGGTTATCTGTGAGCTGTGGACTCATGAGGAAGAACAGGGGTGAGGGGCGCCATCTCCACTCTCTGCTATCCTCAATCTCACGTGTGCATCTAGGGTTTCACTAACATTAAAGCCACTTACAATGAGTCTGAGGTGTCATTCTCTCCTAGTTTTGAGACCCAATCAGTATTCAGAGTTTAAGCTACATTTGAAGGTGGAATCCACCACTCACTACCTTTGTGAAGTTCCCCTGATACCTCTGAACTGCAATGGCCCATCTGTAAATATCCTACTTTCCTCATGGGACTATTTTGAGGAGCACACAGAAAAACTGTATGAAAGCATTTAAAGATGGAACATTATGGAACTTTAAGTTGATTTTAATGTTATTTTATATTTAGAGTATGAGAGTTAACTAGAGCTTAAATATGGACAACATAAAGTCTCTAAATTCCTGTCCTGGGCTGTAATTCTATTCTCACCTTGTAGTTTGATGGCTTGGCTTCTAGAAGTTTCTCCATCCATGAAACATGAATAATAGCATCTAACATAAAGTTTTGTGGTGATGATTTAATGAGTTACATAAAATACCAACTATCTACCAAGTAGGTAGGTACCAACTTAATAGATGCTAGCTATTAATATTACTTTTCTGGGTTGACTAATAGTTACTAAGTATTTACACATTAAGTCAATGTCACAAAGTAAACTACTAAGTAATGTTACAGAAAAAAAAAGAAAATAATTCCTATCACTTTATCTATCTGAAAATATATTCACCTTTTTTTTTTGCACCTGATTAAAATGGAAGAAAGGGAAGTAAGAACTGGATGAGGGGACTTTGTCAGCCTCCATACGTGAGTGTTGTGCTTAATGGAAATCTGAACTAATGTTTTAACATTATGATGAACTTAACAAATGGTGCTTAATAAGCTGTCAGAAACTACATACCTAATGGTGAGTTTCTTCTAGACTACATTAGTGCAAAACTAATTTCACTGGTTCATCACAGCAAATTGACTTTCTTTTGCCTGTATGTAGTAGAGCTGGCTAACCTTCTAAGCCACAGAGTAGAGTATTTTTTTTTCCCCTGACAATTTTGAAGTTCATCTTATGTAGCTAGATTGAATTTAAATGTGAAATCTTATAATACAGATCTTTTTTAATCCACCCGTTTTTAGTATACAATTAGCTGGATCTATTTTAATATCATTTGGTCTAATTAAATGCAAAGTCACCTGTTAAACACTAGTAATAAATAATGTTTAACAATATCGCTTCACATCATAAGAAAGGGGAAAACAACATTCCCTTCGAATGTATTCAGCTTTGATAATAGTTCTTGCCCTGACTTTTTGTTTATAAACTTATATTTATCTTTCTGCCCTTTTAATGACAATTGTAACCACCATCTCATGTCTGTAGATATGAAGTACATTTATATTTTTTCCATAGCTCTGTGAGGAGATTCTATTATAATAATCCACCCTTTTTGGAAGGCTTCTTTCCATAACACTCATGTGATGGGATGGTTAAAACCATTAAAATAAAATTCAAAAAGTGGTAATGTATGTTATTGTCTAGCCAAATAACAAGTGGAAATTGAAAGAAAATGCTTTCAGATTTTAAGTATTCTTTGATCAGCAGTTATAATGAGAAAATAATGAGGCTCACACAGGAAAATGGCCAAAATTATCCTTGTTAACACAAGGTACAGTAGATATTCCTTGAACTAGCAGAGACCTTAGCAATCACCTAATCCAAACCGCTCATTTGACAGATAAAAGCCAGGGAGGTTAAGTATAATTTTGCACTTGCCTGTGAATTCAAAATCATGGATGCAAAAAGGACAAGTATTACTAACATCATGGTCTGTGACACAGCATGAATTTTGAACACCATTATCTGCATACTGAAAAAGACGAGACTAAAGTTCTCATGTGGGGGTGGAGGGGCATTACATTTTACCCATTTAGGGTGACCATCCTCTATTTTATTCAATAATAGGCTGCCCAAAGGATGACATCAATAGGCCACTTCCTGGGTTTGACTAAGTTCCCTCATCCCTGACAGTACTAACATCTCTCTGAGCTGAATGTGATTCTAGTTATGTATCCATTAAAGATCTAAAAAGGCCTAAATGCTAGCCAAGTACTTTAATTCCAGAAAGAATTCTTTTCTAACACTGGGGGAAAAAATGGCTGTGTTGTTTCAGTATGCTAGTTTTCTACTTGCTGTGATCCTGAGGGATTTTTAGGATAATTTTGACTCCATGGAATTTTCACTTTATGTACTAACTTTAGAACTTAGTCTAAGATAGGATTCCAAAGTATGTGATGATACGGATTGGTAGCATGAGACAACAATCTGCAGTTTACCCACAAGAAGCCTAGCATGTTTAATCCAGAGAGAGAATAGCTAAACTATAGAAGCTAACTGTTCTACAAATTATAGAATAATAACAGTGATCTTGGGGTGCCTGGGTTGGTCAGTCGGTTAAGTGTCTGACTTCAGCTCAGGTCATGATCTCATGGTTCATGAGTGAGATTAGCTCAGAGCCTGGAGCCTGCTTTGGATTCTGTGTCTCCCTCTCTCTCTGTCCACCCCCCTCCTCTCTCTCTCTCAAAAATAAATAAACATTAAAAATTTTAAAAAGAAAGAATAATAGCAATGATCTCTTTATGTGTTATATAACATTGCCTTGGCTTGGCAAGAGGCAAACAGGATTGTCCAGTTGAAGATAGTAGCAGCTTTCTGATGTGTTGCCTTGCTATGAACCCCATTGGACTGGAGTCCCCTCCTCCAATGGCAGGAACAGCAATTCCCACAAGGCTGTAGGTCTTCTCAGTGCAGGAATAATATCCTCCACACAGCTCATATCCAGCTCAAAGGGTTGTCTGCAACTGCCTTGAACAGCAGGTCCCCCAAATGCAGACTGTCTTCCCTGCTGTTCCCAAGGCTATTTTCGAGTTCTCATGGTCCTATAAAAATGGTGGAGAAGGAAGAAGCATGATCTTTCCTCAGGAGCACACAGCATGGTGTTTCTGGTTGTGACTACTCCTGTCCTCTTTCTCCCTGTAATGCTGAGGGCTCAGGGACTGTGTCCCTCACACTGCTGCCTCCATGACAAGTTCCTCTGCTCTGTTCTACCTGGTGTGCTACTGGGCTATATGCCTATGCTTCACCTCTGCAGGAGCACCTAACAAGAGCCTGATTTAATTTGCTAGATTCATAAAAAAATGCCTAAAGACAAAAAAAAACCCCAAAGTTTTACAAATATATTCATAAATATATTCATAAATATATTCTCAAAGAAAAGTTGATGCTGGAGTAATAATTCCCCTGTCTTTCATTACTGACTTCAAGACAAAGAAAATAATTCATTAGAATTGTAAAAATTGTCTTAAAAAACATTTATATGTAACTCTGATGCCAAGGGTGAATAATTCATTGTTATTTCTAAAATTCCATTTGCAATTAAACCAATTTAAACTTCTGGATGCTCAGAACATTCTTTATTTGGAACCTGAAGGTTTGTTAAATAAGGTGGTTTATGAGATCAAAGAGTTTCTAATAAGAGTGTTTTTAATTAGAAGTTTTCTTTCCTTCATTTGAAAAGACATTCAGGGGAGAAGGTAACTAGAATACAGAACACATTTTGATCATATTAGAATGAAGCAGCAGTGGTGAAGGGCCTCACAGCATGACAAATTATCTCTGATCTCAGGTGAGGGATGGATGAGGGGTGTGCATTCAGATCCCGACTGGATGGTAGTGGTAAGAAGAAAGATTGGACATGGGACTTCACTTTGGTTGAAAGGATCATAGTTTAAAAATATTTGAGGGAATCTGGCATAAAGAGTAAAAGGAAGCCATAAGCCTTTCTTCTGATCTGTGGTTGAACTGTAGTGTTAGGAAAGTAAATTAATAGCCAGTTGAAATTTATATAATATGAGTGAGTAGTACAGAGGAGGTAAGTAGGAATCGCCAATTACATACTATCAGAAATGCTAATGTAGGGTGCCTGGGTGGCTCAGTCAGTTAAGTGTTCAATTCTTGATCTCGGCTCAGGTCATGATCTCATGACTTGTGAGATCGAGCCCCATATTGGGCTCTGTGCTGACAGCATGGAGCCTGCTTGGGATTCTCTCTCCCTGTCTCTCTGCCCCTTCCCTGCTCATGCGTGTGCATTCTCTATCTCTCTCTCTCTCTCTCTCTCTCTCTCTCTCTCAAAAATAAGTAAATAAACATTTATCTATATATCTATATATCTATAGCTATATATTTTTTTTTTAAAGAAATGCTAGTGTAAAATGCAAAGAGGATGTGTATGAAGCTAGGGTGTCCCTCACTTATAAGACCAGATTGCTTGTTTCTTCCAGGCTGAAAGGAGTGACAGCACAAAGGAAGAAACTGGCCTGGCTCAGAGCAGAGGAGGTAAAAATATAAAGCTGCTGACTTAGCAAAACAGTTACTTGTAGTTCAGAAGAGATCAAGTGCCCCACATTTATTTCAATAGACCTGTTCCCTTTGTTCAGCTGTGAAATGAGCTGATTTATACTTGTTTAATGAATATGAGAAAATATTTTGTCAGGTAAAGACATTTTATATTAGTATAGAAATACAGCTACTCTACTGAACAGTCTCTCTTTGCTATATAGGGCATCAGACTTCATCAAACTTCAGCCTAACTGGCCAGATGTCCTTGGAGAACTCAGTGAAGTCTTCAGAGGATTGGTCCCCTTGTTTGTAAATGTTGTGACTGTCATTTGGGATAATGGATGTGAAAGCACATTAAAAGTTAAAATAATGCCTTGTATGGAAACCAATTTGACAATAAATTTCATATATTAAAAAAAATAAAATAAAATAATGCCTTAAACATTACTATTTCTACTATTACTTTCACAAATCCCAGCTATATGAGATTACATATACAGTAGATAATTATGACCAGAATAATGTCCTTAGGAATTAGTCTGAAACCTCAATCCCTTTGGAAGCCACAGAAGCATCATACTCTGCAGTCCTTGCTTTATGATTTCAATGGGCTTACAGAATGATCACTAATTCTAAAGAAACACCGTTCTTTATTCCATGTGGCATGCTCTCACCATGAAATTAAATGGCATCTTCCTTACAAATCAAATCATTTCCCTTAGAGTTGTTCACTTTTGGGGGTATAGTGTAATCATGAACGAGCTGCAGAAGTAATGCCATAAGGAGAAGCCTTATCCATGTTATTGGGACACACAAAATAAAAATAACTAACATTTATTAAGCACTTGCTCAATACGTGTCAATTGCTAAGCACCAACTGTGGCATGAGACTATCCAGGTTCAAATTCTGGCTCTATTATTTAGCACCTGTAAAACTATCTGTACCGCAGTTTCTTTCTAAAGTGAGGATAACAATACAGACTTCAAAGGTTTTTTTGTTTTTGTTTTTTGCGAGGATTAAATGAGCTAGTATGTGTAAAGCGCTTTGAATACCACTTGGCATGTGGTAAGCTCACAATAAAAGGTCTTCCTCTCCTCTCCTCTGTCCCTTCCCTCTCCTCCTCCCCCTCTTCATCCTCCTCCTCCATGATGTGTCTACTCAAGATCTCCCAGCTGGGAAGCTGCAGGACTGGCATCCTGTGAAACTCTGTAGCCCATACTCTTGGCTACTAACTGATAGTAATTGATATTACCAAATGCTATTGACAAGATTTGGAGTTCACCATAGCATAGAACATCACGGAGCAAGTGCATGGTACTTCAGTTTAACATCTTCTCTTGCATACATTTGTAAGTTGGGGAAAGGATTTCTTTGTTAAACAGCTGTTTTGATAGCATTAAGAAAAGTTTGCCATTGTTTGACAGAAAAAAACTGAAAGTTTGAAAAAGTAACTTTCAGTATAGGAAAAAAAAGTCTCTAAGGACAAACAAGATTTTAAAAGGGTACTCTTATCTGTTTATTTCTAATTGGAAATGTTTTACCTTCATGCTGACTTTTAAAAAAGTCTAAAGTTGGGAAGTTTTTTCTTGGAAAATTTAGAAAACTACTCAAAGGCATGAAGGAGGGAAACATTCTTAAGATATGGTATTGAGTTAAAATCCTCCCTAACCGCTTTCCAACTTGCAACATCATGACGAATACTCACCATTAACCATGAAATGAATGTGATTTTCCTTTTACATTTAATGTTACATTGAGGATATTATGCAGTATCTTTCAGACTTTCTGGAATTGTGTACAAGTAACATTTTATGGTAGCAGATGCGTGACATCACATGAAAAACTTATAAAACCTTTACATGAAAATCACATCTGTCAGTCCCCACTATCATTTTAACTGTGGTTATATGGTGTGCTTCTCCGTCTGTGACAGAGGAGGCAGCTTTGCCTGAAAGCTGTTCCAGGAAATTGTGTCTTCTGGACTAGCTAGTTAAGCAAATTGTATAACTGCCATTGAAACCAAAATGTACCCAGCAGACATAATTTCACAAAAGAGGAGAAAAAAACCACATTTGTACAAAAGTCACAGCTGTTCAACTCTATATTTTGCACTTTTCTCATTGAAATTTTTTTTTCTCTTCTGTATGAACAGTGACAGTTACATTTCTAGTTAGCAACTGTAGGCCTTCTTAATACATTGCTAAGTACTGTGCTATCATGGATTTGGTGTCTGTCAGAAGAAATTGGGCTAACTTCTGCCTGCTGCTCCATAGAATAGAAACTTGGTCCATCTGCCCTGTCTACAGATGAAATAAGGGAAGATGTTGAGTAGGGCCCATTGTTCTCTAAAATGCAGAGCTGTGTGGCTGCCTCTGCTGCTCCAAACTAGTGCCAACATCCCATGTTAAGGTCCACACAATATGAACTCTTCTTCTTTCAGGTCTTACAAATCTTAGTCCTGGTGGTCACCTTGTCCAGAGTCACTCTCAAGTCATTGCTAATGGAGCTAAAGGCTCAGAATGCTTGGGTCAGGAGATGGTCTCAGGATGCCTGGGTGGCTCAGTTGGTTAAGTGTGCAGCTCTTGATCTCGGCTCAGGTTCCTGGGATCGAGCCCTGAGTTGGGCTCTGTGCAGATGGCGAGGAGCCTGCTTGGGATTCTCTCTCCCTCTCTCTCTGCCCCTTCTCTGCTTATGCATGTGCTTTCTCTCTCTCAAAATAAATAAATGAACTTTAAAAAATGTAAAAAAAAAACGTCTCGCAGGCTGTGTGCGACATGACCTCCCCTTGTTGGACACCTTCCTTTCACTGTGAACCTGTACTAGAGGTGGGCCAGGGAGATGTTCTCTAGGGACCCCTCATTCTTCTTAGTGATGAGTTTCAGAGGCTTGTTCAGACCATTACAGGCTTATGCTAAATTTATGGGATGCATTTCGAGCAAAAGCTTGGAGTCTAGGCTCTACAGTCAGAGTGCCTGGGTCTAAATTACAGCCATTCCTCTCAATAATGTGTGATACTGGTTAAGTTACATAACTTCATCAGCTGGGATTTTCCTATCTCTACACTTCAGACAATCTACCTCCTTATCACTATAGTGAGAATTATAAATGTGGTAAATAAAGGCTGTTGAGCACTTAACCCAGTTCATGGCACATACTAGGCACTCATTAATGTCAACTATCCTGATGATATGGTAAGGATGATGGTGGTGATAATTTTTCTGACTTTTGAATATAATAAACCTAAAATCTTAAAAGTGATTTTGCACAGGACAGAATTGTGGCATAGAAGGGTAAAATCGGTAATAGTGGTCAAAACCTATTCAATTCAGGTTTTTCAGTTTCGAGTTGTATGAACACTTTCCTCCTATAGATCGCTGGAATTGCTATCTGCTTGTCTGAGGCTGACAAGGAGTATGAGTGCTTGTGTAACTGGGCCAGAGGCACAGGCTCATTTCAATCCAACATGCCCTGCTGACGACAGAGGGTCCACTCTGAAACTTCTGCTCCCAGACACTGGTCTATTTGAACAGAGTGACAGGCTGCTAAGTTAGACTTCTAGTGTCCCTGCACAGGCTTTTTTGGCCACTAGGTGGGAAGGTGGAATGTTTGTCATATTTTGTAACCATACCTCTAATTGTGTGAGTGTGTAATTAAACACCAAAAAAATGATAGCTCTACAGAAAACCCGCTGTCCATCATTATTAATAGAATTCGTGAATCAACATTTTCTGGACTACAGATTTACAACGAAGACCATCTTGCTCTGTTTCATTAGCTGAATATTAATGTTACAAATGTATATGATTCCAAGATATTGATACCAATGTTATCACTACAATTATAAACAGTGTCTTAATCTAGGTATATTGTATCTTATATATAATGATAATCTGTAATGAAAAGTTGACATAACAACTTAAATTAGACATTTATTATTTTTTGGTATAACTGTATGAAATTAGGTGGCCTTTATTCAACAGAAATACTTTATGGGCTGAAAGTGATGAATAACCACTACACTCAATATGCAGTGTTTCCACTTCATACAGTTTCCACCAATAAGACTACTTTAGAACCAATACATACCTTGTGAAAATAACAGTGTAATAGTGATGCAATTCACATTTTTTTGGAACAGTTAAAACAAACCACATAAATAGATATATTCCAGTTAAAATGGACAAGTTGTCTTTGTTGTGACAGGAGATATCCCTGATTTTAAGTAATGTTTATATTATATAGGATAAATGGCGGTATTTTAATTATTTTGATAATTTTTTTCAAAGGACATTTCTAAGAAATATTGGTATATAATTATACTTAAAAATTATCTTCAGATTTGAATTATCTGTCTCAATTTTCTGGTTGGTCAGATACACCCCACACATCTACTAATTGGTGTTGGTATGTGTCACGGAATCATGTAATGGGGAAAAAGCCATGACAAGTGGTAGAACTGGATGCAACCTAAAGGAAGTTAAAACAATCTGACTCACTAAGACCTGTGTGTATGATGTCACGTTCACTTGAAATCCAAAACTACTAAATATGGTGGTCTGATCTAATGATATAAGATGTGACAGGGTAAATTATGAATAATTTTCTGACTATGGTGGTGATACATGAAAAATTAAGTGGAGACATATAGACAGAAATATAATTTAAGCAAAAGCAAATAAGAAAAGACAATCATTTGGAGTATAAAGGTAATTAGGACAATTGTCTTTTAGGGTTACAGCTAGTGTCCAATTCAATAATTAATTACAAGGGGTCTACCACAGCAGATCTTTACTTGAACAACACGAACTTCAATGATTAAGAAGGTAGGAAGCATTACTTTCTGATGTGTTGGGTGTCTCACCTCTATGACAGACAATTAAGACAGGGAAGAAAAGTTTGAGTTAAGTATTATTTTCCACATTGAAGCCAGCTTGCAAGCAGTTGAAGGCATGGGAGAACAACCTGAAGAATTAGAACAGGGTGGGGGCCAGAAAACTATGTCCAGCAGGACAAATTTGGCCAGCTGCCTATTTTTGTAAATAAAGTTTTATTGGATGATAGCTATACCCCTTCATTTAAGTGTTGCCTATGGTTGCGTTCAAGCTACAGTGGCAGAGCAGAATAGTTATGACAGAAGTCATATGCCCCCCCCCCCCGCAAAAAAAAAAAAAATTGCTATCTGGTTCTTACTGGAGTTTGCTAATATTTGGACTAAAGAAAAAAATTCTTATTCAATGAATTCTGTAAGGAAGTGTATTAAACATGAGATCTGGTTTGTCACATACCTCAGTTTTCTTTCCTTACATGGAGTTATCTTGGATTTCAGATGTAATATCTTGGATTCAGATTTAGTGAATTAAGACCAGCTAGCATTTATTGGAGACCTATAATGTTGATAAATTAATCCAGAAGCTGCAGCTATATTATTATTAAAATATGTGTATCTTAATTGATTAACAATATAGTAGAACTAAGGGGGAGGCTTATAAGTATACGCAAGTGATGTCCCTTTATTTTTGCAATTAGTGATACCTCCAGGAATTCATTTTACTTTTTGCATCTATTGAGTATCCCCTGACATTAGAGCACTAGATATTATGTAAGAAAATGGCACGTGGTAAATGAGGTGAATTCATCTTGACTTGAAATGACTGACAGTGATGCCAAATTTGGGGGTTTTCTAGATGAAGATGAAGGAGATACTCAAGGGCAGGAAGCTTACAGATCTTACTCATCATCACCTCCCCAGCACAAAGAAGGGCTTGACACTTAGTAAAAGCTTAGTAACTAAAAAAAAAAAAAAAAAAAAAAAAAAAAAAGCTTAGTAACTGAATATTATTACCAGAACAATTTAGCAATAATGCCATTGATCACTAACCCTTCACCATCTAGATTATTATTGTTAAAAAGAATGTGATTAGAGAAAACAGAGTTAGATCTTGATAAATAATGTGAACACCTCTAGTTTTTCAGTCCTTGCATCTCTTGGGTAGTAAACTTCTCATAAGCAACATGTAGGCTTTGCTATTCACCCAAGAACATTAACAACGTTACACACTAGAAAGAATAAAAAAAATTCTCTACCAGAAGAGGGGGTTCTAGAAAAGTAAGTTGCATATTTAACTTTTGGAAGTTATGAATATTACTTGATTTTCCTTAATATATATAAAGCCCTAATAGGGGCTTTATTTGAAATAAAACAATGTATGGAGGGGTAACTCATATTATACCATACATATACATTACATTATACATGTACATATACTATACATTAAAGCAATGCAACCTCCATTAGACAACATAAAAGTCCAATCTGCAGAAAGAATACTATTAATTGGAAATGGGGCCTTAAAAGAGAAAAAAAAATTCTAAATTTTATTTCATCCTTCAGCTGGAAAATACGGCTGCTTTATTTAATTGGTTTCAAAATCTATTTTAATAGAAAATCTCTTTTGCACAACTAACCAGCTCCCAACATTTTGATTGCAAAATGAAGGGCACTTACTTTGATAACTTTAATTATCACTCACTTAGAGGACAGTGTGAAACACTTTTCCAATTGGTGTTTCAGAATCATGAGTCAAAGGAAAAGAATGACAAATTAGCCAGCTGGAGAAGGAAAATACAGCTAGCTGGTGATGCTTGAGTCTTTGTGGATATTTCAAAGTAAGATGAAAGAGAAACAAAAGGGCTGTTAGCCACACATGCTCAAGAAATGAAATACTAACACAATTTCACAACATGTTAATAACAAGTTAATAGCAAACTTAAAGACTTACTCAACATAATAAGTGCCATATATGGGATCATCAATTTTTTCCCAGCCATATGGAAGCTCTGAAAAATAAAGAGTTATTTCTTTCAGTAAATAAGCAACAGATATCACAATTTCTAATAAAAAGTAATATAATTTAATTGTTCACGTATTGCAGAAGCAGTCTACCAAAGTGGAGGAAAGCATTCAGAGTCAGCACTAACATTCTGACACGTATTGTAGGAACTATAAGAAGCACTGACTTGAAAATTGGCAGTTAAAACACAGAGCTCTCTTCTCTGCAGATATACTGCTGGGGCTAGCTGTTGATGCCACGCCAAGCGGTAGGATGGCACGTCATCACGTTATCACCACTCAGGGCAATACAGAAGGCAGACTGCTTTCCTGACAGTGCATACCATTTTCTTATTTATTTGTATTGTTAAAAGGAGCATTTCAGGATAAAGATCATATTTTCAAAATACCTTTCTGAGGATAGCAAATAGTTTCTGATGACTGAAACAAAGGCATTATAAGTTCTCAGTTGACATTCCACAATTCAAGATGGTTAGCTGGCTGTTCTCTCCACACAGGCCAGATTTTGAATGCTGCCAATATACTCTCTGGGCATGGTTTTCAAAGTCTAAAATTTTGAACCCCCTTTCCTTGGCAATATGATTCATATTTTCTATTCTTTATGGTTAATTTTAATATACACATTTAAAAATATCAATAATACTGTACATGCTTCTATAGGCAAAAACATGCTATTTGAAAACAAGATTTATTTTATGACACTGTTTTCCAAATACATTGGAGCCTTTATGATTATTAACACCTATAAATATGAAGAGTATTATATTTTTCTTTGTAGATATTAATTATACACGCATAGCACTTAGAAGCTAAGGAAGATATATTGGCATGCTTTCAATGGTATGTTTAAATGAAATTTAAAAGTTTTGTTATTACAGTAATAACACATGTTCACTGTAAGCACGGCACAGTTATAAACAGAAAATTAGAATTATCTGCAGTGTTGCCATCCAGAGATAATCACTGCTAATATTTTGGTGGATATCCTTTAACTATTTTCATACGTAGGTATTTGTGACTCATTTTTTCAGAGATCAGATCACAGAGTGCACATCATTTTCATAACCTGTTATTCCTACTTGACAGAGTATCAAGGGCATCTTCAATGTGAATGAGCATTACTGCAGAATGCCACTTTTAGTGGCAGGTGGTGGTCTGCAGTATGGCTAGGGTCTGTACAACACTACCTCTTCTGTTATTGAACATTTGGGACTTTCCGGTTTTTACCTGTTATATGTCACCTGTGTTGGACTCACTAAACCTAAGTCTTCCATCATTTTCCCGGTAACTTAGTCATAATAAATTCCTATAGGTGGAATTTTGGATTAAAGGGCATCTACCCTTTTATGGCCTTTGATCTAAATTGACAGATTAGCACTGTGCTACTCATGAGATAGAACAATTTATAATCTCACTGGGGGTGTATGAATAATTTTGTTTTTCTGTACTATCGAATCAAATGCAGGTCCACGATTCTTCATCCAAAACTTTTATGGACAGTTAGGTTTTAGAATTAAGAAGTTTTCTGATTTTCAGACGTTAACACGATGCAAATGTCTTCTGTCCCATAACACTCCAAGCAGAGTCTGGGGAAGCAGTTTTTAATCAAATACATGAGCATTTATGCAGCCAAAATTATGTGATCTGTACCAAGAGGCACACATAAGGACTACTTCATATCAGTGAGCACTGTTTTGTTTCCAGAGTGTCCAGGTCAGGTCACATTTTGCTGCCAAATGAGTTACAAAAGAGTTTTAAGAGCTTTTGAATTTTTGGATATTCAGATAAAGTATTGTGTATCATTATTTTAAAAACCAACCACACTGATTTTAAAATGGCAACTTGTGGTTGGTTTAAGTTACCTTCCTTGGGTTGCTAGCTAGTTAGAACAGTTTTTGTAGGTTTATCCTCAGGCAATTGTGTTTTCTTTTGCACATTTCTCATTTTTAAAAGTCAATCCCTAAGAGTTTTTTATGTATTAAGGATATTAATCCTTTGTCACATGTTGCATATGTGTTTTTGAGTTTGTTTAGATTTAATTTTGAACATTTTCTTTTACACATAGATGTTTTAAATTTTATTTGGTAAATTTCTCAGCGTTTTCACTTAGGTTTTGTCATTGGAGCCTACTTAAATACTGAAGATATTTTTCTAGTGTTTCTTTATCTTGTTTTAACATAAAGTCTAAGCTATGCTTTATTTATATCTCTTAGATTAGTCATATCTGAATGAATATATAACACTAAATTGTGGAGTACCTTAAGAAATTTTTTTTCAAAATGATCATGATAGCATTACTGAATATTCACTACAATCAAGGTACTGATGGACTTACCATGTGTTAACTCATTTATCCTAAAGAACTCAGAATTGAAAATCCTTGTATTCTGCTTCCAGTGATCTTAACCAATTTAGATATCAATTTAGACACTCTGTTTAGCACAGCATAAACACACTTAATTTAGATTAAGGACAATAACAGTCCAGATGGTTTTCACCAAATCCCCCTAGCTATTGGAGAATTTGCCTATTAAAAAGAAGAATCTGTTTGACAGATATCTACTGGGTGCCCTTGACAAGCAGCAAAAGTAAAAGAATATACAGAGGATAGCAACTGATATTATGACAATTTATTAATATGGCTGAATACATGGATTCATATTTATAATAGGTTTATTAGCTCATGAATACAATAATATGTAAAGTAATCACATTCAATAATATATAAAGAGCTAACATGCTTAATTTTATGGATACTAGTTTTGTGTCTTAATGGTATTGTTATATGGAAGCATATGATGGTCGAATTTTTAAAATTATATTGTATAATGTAAACTGTTTCTTCACTTATTCCTTATCTTTGACTCATTCTTTGAGTAAGTTACTAATTCTAAGCAATGCATCCCCAAAGTACAGAGTTAATTGATTCCTTATCTTTGTAGATTTGCAATGCAAAGGTTCTGGAACTATTTATTTAGTATCCTGCGTCACTTGCCATCATGAAGTATTCATCAGAATTTACAGGGAATCTGATTTGCTTTGCCTAACATATCAATGTATTTTGTTTGTTTGCTTGATTGTTCTACATTTCCAAAATAACTTATTAATTCGTTCAAAAACAAAATTATACATTACAAACATTTATACTCTAAAAATTGAAGTATTTTCATTATTAGTGATTCTTGACTCACAATTTTTTTGGGGGGAGGAAGTAATTTTTATTAAACATTTTATTTCAGGTAAATGAATTATAATCTCATTTTTTTAATATATATTTTTTACCACATTTGACCCAAGGTGAGAAGAGATAAAAAAACATAATGAGAGCTAAATGCTATGTGCTAGGCATTGTTTATGTACATTATAAAAAACAAATAACTTAATCCTCAAAATTAACTTGTAAGGTACATTATTATCACACTCAATTACAAGAAGAGGAAATGAAGATACCAAAAGATTCTGACAGTTAATTGTTCAAGTTTTAAACTCCTGTGTCCCAATCCAGAGCCTGCATTTTAATTAATTTATTAATTTTTCATTTACTTATTTTGAGACAAGATGATACACTAACCCTCTGTTATAAAAGCTATTATTCATTTTATTTTAAATATCTACAAGGGCTTCAGTAATAGATACATTCATCAGTTCATATATAAATGTGGCACAATGGGTATAAAAATCTACAACCAATGTTTAAATGCTCTGTATGTGTGTATATGAGTGTGTGTGTGTGCATGTGTGTGTGCACATGTATGTATGTGTACATTCCCCTTAATGACATTTGCTTGAGTAGTAAAGAAAGGTCTAGGCTAGAATGTCAATGAAAAAACACAAGTTTTTCTTCACTCATAAAAAGACAACTCATAAAATAAACTTCTTAGGATTATAAGCTGAATAGTGTGTATCTAGATGATGAAAAGTTAAAGTTAAGAATCATCCTTCACTGTGAAAATGAGCTATTTGGACTTGTGAATTAGTTTTTAAAAATGAATTGCTTCTCTTTAAAATTATGCTAATGATTGAGAAAAAGAATTTCCAATTTTGTACTGTTTGCCCAATTAGGCAAGCATGTAGCTTGGAGCTCTTGGGTCCTGGGTTATTTAGAGTACTCTATTCAACAATACCCGACACATTTGAGAATGATTAAGGTCACACTAATGAAAGAATAACATATACAATGAAACAAGGGAAAATAAACACTTGAGATCAACAAGGTTAATTCTGCATTAAAAACTGTTTTAACTGAGATTTTCCTCAGGCCATGGAACCATGGAGCAAATTCAGTGACTAGATATTCGTATCATGATCCACTCTGCAAAAGTCTGTGTTAAGGTCTACATTAACTTGTAGTAAGTCTAGCCTGTAAGAAGATCAAGAGATGAAAGGGGCATCCAGTTATGTCTGGATTCTGCCATAGCCACCATGATATATATTTTTTGCTTATTTGTTTTACTCCAATTTATTTATTTGTTTATATTTATTTGTTATGTCCATTTTCATTGCCAAAAAACCAAGACTCCTTTATGCTAGCACACAAGAAGCAGTTTTCAGGCTGCAACTGCAAAACTTGTAGAATCCAAGGACAGTATTTCTTTTGGAAATGGGACTCAAATACTGGACAGATGTAAAAAAGCTAGCTAGGATATAAAACCTTAGGGTATCTCAGAAAGGTCCTGTTTGTCTCACTCACTTTGTCTTTTAAACTGTGCCTCTTTTCTCTATGTCTCTCTTTCTTTCTTTCAGTTCCAATTCCACTGTGTACATCTCCTTCTTTCTTTTCTACCGTCTACTTCTCTGGCTCATCTTGCATATGTCCTGGAAAGGTCACCCCATACTTGACTCTATGTTATTTTTTAATCTCAAGCACTGCTATCACTACTTGATCTCTGAGTTTTTCAATTCTGTGACCTATCTCCCAAAGGATTCATGAATCCAGTTCATTTTCTTCAAAATAGATTCAAGTGACTTGACTTGGAAGATCAATGTAATGGTTGCCCTCAGGTGAAGAATCCACTCACAAAATAATAGGGTATGGCTGTGGCTTGTGCCCTTTTGGTAGATACAAAGCCACATCTGGCAAAATCAAATAGAGAGACACCCTATAAAATAACCAGTCAATACTCTTCAAATGTGTCAAGGTCATGAAACAGAGAAATAGATTGAGGTTCTGTCACAGTGTGAAGGAAACTATTGAGACAGGGAAACTAAATGGATTGTAGGATTGGGTCCCAGACCAGAAAAAGGACATTAGTAGGATGACTGGTAAAATTCAAGTAAGATTTGTAGATTAGTTGATAGTCTACATTAATGTTAATTTCCTGGCTTCAGTAATTATACTCCTGACAGATGTTAACATTAGGGGAAAGCTAGGTGAGAGATACATGGGAACATTATAGTATTTTTTGCAAATTTTGGAAATCTAAAATACCTTCTCGATAAAAACACCGAAAAAAGCTATTTTACAACTCTCACTATCAGAGGACCTCTACCCACACTTCACTAATGTTCAATATGATAATGATGTTAATTTTTTATACAAAATAAGAATGTAGGATTTTGTATTTATATTCTTTTATAATATGTTGATTTCTTTCAATAGACAATTCAAAGAGACTTTCAATTTTGTTATTTTACCTTTTTTTTCTGTTGCCTATCTTTCTGCTCATTGGAGAAACAAGGTAAATACATTTATGTTGAAGTGTTACTGCATCTTGAATCTTAGAACATACAGATTGAATAATATGAGTTTAAAATCTGGAGTCAGGCTTTGTTCCTTTTCTGGGGTCACTGTCCTGTATGAGCCACAACATGGTTATGTTAATTCATACAAGGTTGTATGAAGGCCCATCCTTCTGGGTAGCTTAAAATTCTCTCCAAAGCCAGAAAGGCAGACAAATTTAGAAAGTAATAAAATACTGGAAACAAGGAAAAGGACCAGAATGGGAAACTATTTCCATTAACTCTATATTACATTTTCGGACTAACTTTTTTTTTTTTAATTTAGGCTCTTGCTGTTGTGTTTTAGAGGTAATAACATTACAACAGAACATAAGAAACATACAAAGTTTCCTTAGTTCAAATAATACAGTGCGTAGCAAACAATGTGGTAATAGCTAATACTAATGTTAAAATATTTTCCTCCAGTCTTTTTTAAAAAATTTACTTATTTATTTTTAGAGAGAGAGAGAATGAGCAGGGCAGGGGCAGAGAGAGAGAGGAAGAGAGAGAATCCCAAGCAGGCTCCATACTGTCAGCACAGAGACCAATGCAGGACTTGATCCCATGAAGAATGAAATCATGACTTGAACTGAAATCAAGAGTCAGATGCTTAACTGACTAAGCCCCTTCCTCCAATCTTTATTACATTTTTTCTGTATACATAGTATACAAATTAGGAATGATATTAAATTTTTTCTGGAAAAGCGATATAACCTGCTTCCAAGTAGTTCTTAGGGGTTTTAGTAGTTATTAGGAGTGTAAGTGAGTTTAAACAAGAGTCCTCAGCATGAGTTTTTATAAGAAATACATTTTTAGAATTAAAGAGAAAAAAGAAGGAAGAGAAGGATACTATGCCAGAATAAAATATACAAAAGATGAATTTTTCTTATTAATACACTTTATTATATTTTTGTCTCTTCCTGTATTCAAAAATGCATTTGTAATTATAAAAGTAAATTCTGAATACATTCTGGTTTTTAAAAAAATTCATTTAATATTGATGTATGAAGAAATGTGCACTCAATAAAATTTTGATCATTCAGGGGCCATTTTCTGCCTGGAAAAAAGTTAGCAAATACAGATGCAAACTTTTGCAATGTTAACTTAAAGATGGCAGAGTACTGTAATCTATTTGAGATAGTGATAAGGAGTGGAGGCTCAAAGGCATGGCACAAAATAAGGATATTGTCTGGTAAAGACTCAGAAAAAGTCATACTTGGTTTAAGTTTGCAAAATTCATTTGAAGTTCATAACGTGATGAACCTAGTGTTTTTCTGTATGTTCCTAGAGCTTTGGAGAAGGTCTGGCTATAAAGTAAGATTCAGGAAGCAAATATATGCTGAAGATTTGAAATATACATCTCCAGTTTCCTCTTAACCTCTGTAAGTCTATGTTAATCCATTCATCGATCTATCTATTTATCATCATCATCCACTTAAAATTATTTATGGAAGGATACTGGGCCTCTATAGTGTAAAGGCTGACATGTAAATTTTAACCTCTCTATTTACCCTGAAAAGCCATAAATATCCACTAAGAGAGCAATAAAACCACCCATAATGCATATCTACAGCATAATTAGAAGAAAGAAAATACTGTAAACTCAAAAGTTATATGTAAGTAGAGATTTAAATGCCTCAAACCAGCAGAGTCAGCTCAGAAGCCCATTCCAGATCAGAAAGGTGGATAGTGTGCAGTAAAAAAGAGAGCACTCCAGGAGCCATGAGTGAAAACAAAAAGACAAAATCACCCTCAGAAAGATAAATTCCCATCTGGAGTGGTGAAATGCTGATAGCAGACCTGTTGATCAGAACATAGCTTCTGGGGAATTAAGTGCAGGGAGTTTGGAAGTGAGCAGAATGAGAAGTGGAGTCTTAGGAAGGCACTGCTTAAGTAGAAGAGGGAGCTGGGGTGCCTGGGTGGCTCAGTGGTTTAATTGTCAGACTTCTGCTTAGGTCATGATCTCCTGGTTTGTGAGTTCAAGGCCAGAGTCGAGCTCTGGGCTGACAGCTCACAGTCTGGATCCCACTTCAGATTCTGTGTCTCCCTCTTTCTCTGCCCTTCTAGTTGTGCTCTGTCTCTGTCTGTCTGTCTGTCTCTCTCTCTCTCTCTCCCTCTCTGTCTCAAAAATAAATAAACATTAAAAGAATTACAAAAAACAACAAAAGAAGAGGAGAGAGCTAATATCAATGGAGGAAACGACCCTTAGAAATTTGGTTTTGATAGAAAAAGCATGAAGTAGAAATTATGCATCACAGAAACAAAACATAATTCTAGGATCATAAGACATACCAACTACTCCCTCTGCAAAAAGTCTTTCACTAAAGAATCAGTACTTCACAAAAGAAACAGAAGAGGGTGCTCCTGAACTAAGAATGTAGTATGCTTATATAAAACTTAATGCTTATATAAAACTGTTACTGCTGGTCTATGAAAAAAAAAAGTTCAAAATCAATAGAAAATAGCAGATAGCATTCATACATTACGAAGTAAGAAACAAGAGTTAAAATGATGCAGCTAATGATAGTTTGCTATCCTCCCTCAGAAGAAAATTAAAACAAAAACCCAAATGAGAAAAGTGTATTGAAATCTCAAGATATTTTGAAACAAGTATCTATATACACAGAACAACTTTTTGAATAAAAATTTTAAAAGCTCTGAGTAGATAAAAATCAGAAAGATAGTAGAGTTGACCAAAATGAGAAAATACATTAAAAAAAATTCTTTAAATTGAAACTAAATTATGAGCTGTCCAAGAGGAAATAGATTCAATTGAAAATATAATAGGCATCATTAAGAAAAAACATGACAATACTCAAGAGAACAAAATGAAACAAACAAAAGGTGAAAAGAATCAAAAAACAGTCATTAATATAAAAGATAAAGATGATCCAGTACATGTATAAGTGGAATGAATGAAGAAAACAATAGAACTAATACTTGAAACTATATTCCAAAAATAAAATAACTATATATGCTGAAATGTCTCCCCATGTATTTGGAACATTGTCCCAGAACAGTCAATTTCAAGATATATACCAGTTAGCCATTAGACTTAAAAAAAATCAAGGAAAAACTGGGTAAAATATAAGTTCCTTACAATGGGAAAAAAATATCAAGTTGATATCACATTTCAGGAACAACATACATAGACAACAGTGAAGTAGTATTGTAAAGAATCTCAAAGAAATGGTGAGCCAATTTTATATCCAGCCAACTTATCTTTCAAATACACACACACACACACACACACACACACACATGAGTTTAAAATATGCAAGAACTTGGGGAATACTGTATCTAAGAAACCTTCCTGAAGTACTACTTAATTAAACCAACCTTAATTCAACCAAGAAATGACTGGAGAAAAGGAATGATAGTAATCATTATACAGTTTATTGTAGATATAAGTGTAGGACAAAGGGTGGGAACAAGGATTAATTGTTGCTTTGTTACAAGGTGAGAGCCAGAGTATCACTTAAAGCTAGCAAGTGAACAGGGCCTTATAAAAAGGTATCAGAATAAAGGTAAATATTACAACACAAATACAGACTATTCTAACTACCAAAACAAACAAAACCCCAAAGAAAACAGACCACACAGAGAAAGGGCCACAATCAATAGAACATGATATGGTCAATAAATATAACATAAAATAATATGACCATTAAAACATAGAAATGAATGCAGTTTATTTTTCTCAAGATTTTCTGATTAGCTCATAAAGAAAAAACCCACTCTATGCTGTAAAGAATAGGCACATTTAAATAAAGTAACTCAAAAAAGCTAAACATAAAGACTTGGGCAAAGATATACCAGACAGATAGAAAAAAAGAAAACAGCAGGATTATAGTCTTGCTATCAGATTTAGAGTTCAAGTTAAGAGCATTAACCAGAATAAGGAACATTACTTTATAACAATAAAGGTCGCAATTTATAATGAAGATATAATAGTAAATATCTGTATGATAAATAATACAAACTAATTTTATAAAACAGTAACTACAGGAGCTGCAAGAAGAAATAGAAATACATTAATGACAAATATTTAAGACAGCTCTCAGTCTAAGATAGATCAAGTTGACAAAATGACAGATATAGAGCAACTAAATAGAGTATAATTAATTAGACAAATCTTATAGTTCTCCCTTCCTATTTCTTTTTCTAGTTTTATACCTCAGTAATAGAGAATATATATTCTTCTCAAGTACTCACTGAACATTCTTCAAAATTGTTTATATATTACAAAAGTTTTAATAAATTCCACAAAGCAGAAATAACACAAACATGAATCTTTGACCATAAGGTAATAAAATCTAGACATTAATAATAAAATCATAATCAAAAGAATTCTTGTCTAGATATTAAAAACTCTAAATAAACAACTTGTGTGTCAAAAAGAAAATGTAAACTGAAATTGCAGAATTTCTAGAAGCAACGAGAAAACATTAAGTAGCAAAATCTGTTGGGTATAATTAAAATTGATCAGAGAAAATTTTATGCCATATATATATTATTCCATATCTATCTATCTATCTATCTATCTATCTATCTATATATAAAAGAAATAACAAAGGGATTCCTCCCCCCCCAAAAAAAAAGGAATACAAATGATAAAAGAAAAAAGTCATATGGTAGATAACTGAAAAATAGTAACACTAATCAAAATGTTGTTTCATTTTATTTAAAATAAAATTTTCTTTTAATGGTTATTTATTTTTGAGAAAGAGAGAGAGAGAGACAGAGTGTGAGCGGGGTAGAGGCAGAGAGAGAGGGAGATACAGAATCTGAAGCAGGCTCCAGGCTCTGAGCTGTCAGTACAGAGCCTGACGTGGGGCTCAAACTCACGGCCTGTGAGATCATGACCTGAGCCAAAGTCGAATGCTTAACCAACTGAGCCACCCAGGTGCCCCTATTTTTTTTATTAATTTTTTTTTTAACATTTATTTATTTTTTGAGAGACAGAGAGACAGAGCATGAGCAGGGGAAGGGCAGAGAGAGAGGAAGTCACAGATTCCAAAGCAGACTCCAGGCTCTGAGCTGTCAGCACAGAGCCCCACAGGGGGCTCAAACTCATGAACTACGAGATCATGACCTGAGGTGAAGTCAGATGCTTAACCAACTAAGCCACCCAGGCACCCCTATTTCATTTTAAAAATTAGCAAAATAAATACTAATTTAAGATTAAAAAATGATAAGTCACATATAACAACATAAGAAAGGAAAAAAGGGAAACAATCATAAAAATTGTAGAATATGTTGCACAAACATATGTTAACAAAATAAAAAATCTAAATGAAATGGATAATTTCTTAGGAAAATATAATTTATCATGATTGGCCCCAATAAAGATAGAGAAGCTTAAATAGACAGGTTTTAGTCAATGTACAATACTAAACTCTAAATGGAGAAGAAACAAATGAAACAATATGAATATTAGAGATAAATTCCTTTATAAACTGGGTGTGAGGAAAGGCTTTCTTATGACTCAAACTTGACAAATTTGACTACATAGAAGTGAACAAGAATCTTTGCACACTCCAAAACACCAAAGTTAACATTAAAAGATAAACGACAAACTGAGACAAAAAGATGTGTAACATCTATCAATGATAAAAGGCTGCTCTCCTTCATACAAAAACTCTTAAAAAGTGAAGGGAAGGGGCGCCTGGGTGGCGCAGTCGGTTAAGCGTCCGACTTCAGCCAGGTCACGATCTCGCGGTCCGTGAGTTCGAGCCCCGCGTCGGGCTCTGGGCTGATGGCTCGGAGCCTGGAGCCTGTTTCCGATTCTGTGTCTCCCTCTCTCTCTGCCCCTCCCCCGTTCATGCTCTGTCTCTCTCTGTCCCAAAAATAAAATAAAAAACGTTGAAAAAAATTAAAAAAAAAAAAAAAAGTGAAGGGAAAAAAAGAAAAAAGAGACTAAAAACTTGATAGAAAAATGTACAAGAGGTAGGAATAGACAGTTCACAAAAAGTATTCACATGTTGTCACATGTGAAAAGATGCCCAATTCCTTCATCACAAGAGAACTGCAAATTAACACTATATTGAGATACCACTGCTTACCTATCAGATTGGCAAAAATTCAAAAGCTTGAGGACAGGGGTATCTGGGTGGCTCAGTCGGTTAAGCTCCTACTCTGGATTTTGGCTCAGGTCATGATCTCACAGCTGGTGAGATTGAGCCCCTTGTGGGATTTTCTCTCTCTCCCTCTCTTCTGTCCTTCCCCCTGGTCACACTCTCTCTCACATAATAAATAAATAAACATTAAAAAAAAAAAAAAACTCGAGGACACACCCTTTTGGCAGGGTTGTGGAAGAACTGGTCTCCCTCATATCTTGCTGATAGCTGGTCAATATGAACACAACCTCTCTTGAGGGGAATTTGGCATAAAATGGACACATTTTACCTTTCGATCCAACAACAGTCATTCCTCTAAAAAATTTCTCTAAAGTTTAATCTTTAACAATATGAAAAACCTCAGAAATGTACAAGGTTATTCACTGCAGTACTGTTTTACTAGCAAACCATGGAAACAACCTCAATATCCAATCAGGGATAACAGTTTAAATAAACACAGCATATGCACACGGAGCTGCAAAACCTATGGGAAAAATCTCTATGATCTGATATAGTGATTTGTGGGAGAGATTGCTAAACCAAAACCTTCCTATGCTCATTCTTGGGAAAAAAAAAAAAAGGTATACAAAAAAGAGCCGGAAACTAAAGAAACTGCTTAATTAAAGGAGGTGGGCCTGAACAATAAAGTCAAAGGGATAGGAAAGGAGGCTTCTTTGTACTTCTTTACAAACCTCATCAATGTGCTTCTATTCGAAAAAACAAAACTGAATAAAATAAAATGGAAAAAAAAATACCCTAAAATTGAATATAAACAAAAGAAAATGAACCTAACTGTATATGAAATTGCTAACCACTCAGGATAAGAAAAAGGCAAGTATTAGAGAAATTACAGATTTGGGGGTCAGGGTTTCATTATACAAAGACTCAGAAGATAAAAGCATTGAGGAAATATCACTGAGGTTGGAGAATAACTGTATTTATAATGCTGCACAATTTTGGTAGGCTTTCCTGACAGTGCGGTTCAGGATACTGGTTTCTGAAGCTTGGGGTTAATTTACGTTAGTTCTTATGCCTTTTACACTGGGAAGCCCTGTGGGTCTGGCATTTAGGATCCTCTTGAACAAAAAGTTGCAATAACAAAAGTTTTAAGGGTTTGGGGGTGGGGCAAACATTAATTTTAGTGATTTAGACCTAAGGCCAGACTAGAATTTAATAATTCAGAGAGGAGGCACAGGTCCCTAGAAAGGATAGGTTTGATGAAATTCTCTCTGACTGACACTTGTTCTTAAGCTGATAGTGACCTTAGAGAGCTGATAGGTTCTTTGGGCATTATGGAGGCTGCAGAGGTGGACTCCATTCATTATGAGAATCTGCCTTTCTAAGAAAACACAACAATCTCAGAACTATTATAGATACTGGGCATTTGGCTTTCAATGGAATGTAAGGCATAAAGTTATTACAGCAGGAAACTTACAAAAGCCTGGTAATTCAAAGCAGGTATCTCTTTAGGGAGGGTCTATCAGAGTTCTGCCACCTGTGTGGGACCAGGAATGGCATTTTGGCTTCAGGATGCAAGGTCTTATTTAGAGATGAAGTAATACATGAATCTTGGCCTGTAAAGCTTCTAAGAGGGAAAACTTAGGGAAGAGGTCAGGCCCAGAGCAGGAGACTGGAGACTGATGGCCTTCTTTCTCCTTAGTTGTCAAATTTTCCCCTACAGGGGGATCAGTCTATTCTACAGGCTGCTGAGTGGATTACACAGCTCCAACTGGGGAGTGCAGACAGGTGAGAGGTCTGGAAGTTAACTAGCTCCTAGCATGCTCTCCCATGCTAGAACAGTCTATATTTTAATTATTGACTCAGACTGAACATTGACAGATAATGAGGGCTTTAGGAATTGTTTAGCCACCATCTTCCAGGGAGCCAAGATAAAGACCGGGATAGGTTATGAGAAAGAAAAAATAAATAAAAAATTTTGCTTTAATTCTTCACTTTACCTTATCAGTGAAGATTTTAAAGATGTAGAAAAAAAAATAGCTCAGAGAAATGGCCACATTTTACCATGGTTTTGGTGATGGCTATGATTGCTGTTTTCTTTTTATGTCCCTGAAATAACACTTTCAATGGAATGTTCAATGGTTTTGTGGTTCAAAGTGTTCTTGATAAGATCTGGATGTGTTAGTCCAAGTGAAATCTGCAGTTAACTGTTGATGACATCACTTAACACAGCTCTCATAATGTAACATATTTTCTGAGGCCCTTTTTCATTCAAAAAATATTTATTGCTCATCTACTTTGAGGGAAGCAGTGGGCTAAGCTGGAAGGGATAGGAATAAGTCTCAATATCCATGGAACTGACAGTTTTGGTCAGAGCCAGTCTGTAAACAAATACTTTCACTAATTATTAATTCATTATAATTTATGGTATACGCTACTAGGAGAAGTGTATGTATATTTTACTCTACCTAAACCCTCAGGTAATTTTTGAAGAGCTTGGAATCACAGGTTGTTACATTTCATGGGTATAATTCATTACAATTGATTTAAATATACCTAATGCAATAAGTCAGCAACACACTTGTCAATTGGGTATTTTGGGGTGAATTCACACAATGGATGTCATTTTTCTAGTGAAGCAGTCTTTTTAAATTGAATGAACTTGATATATACAAGAAAATTCTAACTATTTAAAATCTCTGGGGACAACTAAGTATTGAACATCAGTGCAGTTAAGGGCTTGGAAAAATGAAATTTAAAATTTACTTATGTTTATTATATTAGATGAGCTGAATTCTACTTAGGAATATGCCCTAATTTCATTTTCTATTTAATATGCAGCCTCAGAGCATTGTTTAATTAAAATGCCACTTAGACCAGTGAAATGGATCAGACTGAGCACAAATCTAGGGCTGCTAACCAATGTGCAGAAGGATGAGCTCGCTCTCTTAGTGGTGCCGTCTGAGCCACTGCCCACAATGCTGGGTCAGAGAAGCACCATGACACTTCTGCATGCCATTAAATAGTAACATCAGTTTTGCTTTTGCCATGACACTCATGGATCCTAAGAGACTTGCATGCTTCATAAAGAAGCAAGCTGGACATCTATCAAATTGGGGTGATGTGGGGTTGTCATAGAGCCTCTACTCTATCTGGTCTACTGAGTTTTGGGTCTTTCTGCCAGAACAAAGAAGGAGTTCATAGACATTTTTGAAAAGGACGCTGAAAAAAAATCCATAAAAATACCAATTGTCAACAGTCTCCAGGGAGAGGAAGGAAAAGAGGATAGCTTCCGTATTTTCCATCTGTGTTGTGGAATGTTTTTAAACATTAACAGAATAGGCAGGCTGACCAAGCTCACAGTGCTCTGTTTTATACTTGTTCTGGGTGGAGAAAACACCTACTTGTCAGCAGTACCTGTCACAGATAGATCACAGGGTGTCAAAGGTAGTGAGAGTTGAGACACAAGATAGGGAAAGGCTTTTCCCATAGCGTGAAAAGAGGAGGTTGAGTATTCAGAGTGTAACTGTAACAATGAGATTTCTGATTCCCTACCTGGTATTAATCTAAGGCATTACTGCTGCCTTTTAAAATTTAATGATGGGAATGTCCACATGCAGACATTAAATTATATTCACATAGCCAGATGTGTGTGTGCGTGGGATTGTCCCAATGTTCTCTTCCAAAATAATTTCCTGTCTATATGATTTTAGCTAGATCCCTAGGTAGAGATATTGGAATCATAGTCCCCACCCCGTACCCCATCTTGGCAATATAGTGTAGTGAATGGTGACTTCACAGGACATAAGCATCTTTACATTTGAGGTGGATGAATGGTATAAATATGACAAATACACCTTCAGTTACGTTACAATTAATTAAATCATCATAATACCAGCCAGTATAAAAAAGCACCAAAGTGTCCATTAATATAGATTGTGCTGGCATCTACCTTCAAATATGAGTATTCACTTCAAATATGGGGCTTTACTGACAGGGAAGTGGTGCAGTTTTAATACAAATCCTAAATTTCCTGTTCCACATACAAACAGAGTGATGCTTTCCATTAGTAAGTTCCTAGCACAAAAGAGGGCAGAACATTTTTCCCAATGATATGGTCACTGTGATTTACATGAATGTTCACCTATTTAGCTCTGTCCCATATCTGCAGTGTTCCAGGACAGAAGGACTGGATTAGATGTAGGAATAGGGAAATAAAATCTCATCCTAATAAAACCCAGAATCCTTTTTGATAAAATTAATAATATGGTAGTGAGGTATGATGTAGTAATGTAAAAAAAAAAAATAGAGGATTTGGAATTAACAGCATGTACTGCATCACTGCTTTGCATTATGGTAGAAAGAAACAGAAAAACATAAAGAGCTGAGGGTGGGATTTCCTAATGCTATCTGCAGGAAAAGACCTGGAATAGGAAACACGATGCCTGATGTGTCTGCAAGGTATCCAATGCCTAAAACACTGGGAAAATCTTGGAGAGCACTTCACCCCAGTGAAAAATATTGTTCTTATAAAGCTGTCAGAGTCCGTCTGAGCTGGGGTTACCTGGCATGTAAGAGCCAGTCATTCCCACAAATTAGGCTGCCCTGCAGGCGTGTCTAACTTACATGCCAGCCTTTCAGGAAATGTTAAAGGCCCAAGCAGAGCTGTGATTTGTACCTGTGGTAACAACTAGACTGTGTGTAAATCATACAAGCAGTGACAGTGTGCTATGATGTAGCATTCAGCAACTTTGCGAGAGTCGACATGTAGAAATCCAAACTTTCCACAGCAGTGGCACTGTGCAGACAAAGCACACAGACTGTTTGGGAGGGTTACCTGGTCCAATAGAGGGAATCAATAATTTTTATCTGTAAAGGCCTTTTGAGGCAAAAATCACTGGAAATATTGATTTGTACACAGAACATCACTAGCTGAAATATTAATTGATATGATAAAGGGGTCAAGGTCATAGGCTACATTTTCTTTTTTTAAAAAAAATGTTTAATGTTTATTTTTAGAGAGAGAGAGAGAAAGCGGGGCAGGGACAGAGAGTGAGGGAGACACAGAATCAGAAACAGGCTACAGGCTCAGAGCTGTCAACACAGAGTCCTAAGTGGGGATCAAACACATGAACCAGGAGTTCATGACCTGAGCTGAAGTCAGACGCTTAACCAACTGTGCCACCTAGGCACCCCTAGGCTCCATTTTTAATGTAGTCTCAGATTCTTCTCTAAGTTTGCATTTTCAGAATGCAAATGTGTATCAGCTCTGATACAGGGCATATAGTCCAGACTGGAAGTATAATTAACAATGATAGTTTTTTTTTTTTTTTAACATTTATTATTTTTTTTGAGAGACAGAGTGTAAGGGGGGGAGGGGCAGAGAGGGAGGGACACACAGAATCCGAAGCAGGCTTCAGGCTCTGAGCTGTCAGCACAGAGACTGACACTGGGCTCAAACCCATGAACTGCAAGATCATGACCTGAATTGAATGCTCAACTGACTGAACCACCCAGGTGCCCCAACGACAATAGTTTTCAAAACATGTTAACACACTTTTTTTTTTCACATTTCTCTGTGGGTGACTCTCCCTTTATTTAAGCACTCACTTATTTTAGGAAATTTAGGCCTGCTTAAGTGGGGATATCAAGAGGAGTAGTCAAGAATCGATGTCTGACTTCCATGGGAAGCCATGGATGGGAGTAGAAACTGGAGGTGCAAAGTCCTGGGAGACAGGACACAGGATGCGGAGTCCTTACAACTCTGGTCAAGGGCAAGAACCATAACGTGAGCAGGTATAAGCCATTCTGCAGCACAACAGCAACGACAAAGAACAGCTGGCTGACCCCAGACCCACCCTCATTACCATAGGGATACCTGCTCATCGACTATATGTACATCTTACATGTAGGAGGAGAGAAGAAACCCACTGCAGAAAAAATCTGATACAGCATTTGAGCTTTAATGTTGACACACTATTACCCTCCTCCATCCCCCACCCTCAATAAGGCTGTTTTCAACTTAAAAAACAGCAGAAAAAAGCCCTTAGTTGGCAGATTCAAATTTTCTTATCCTCCATCAAAGTAACCAAAGGTCCAAAGCAAATGATTAATTATATAAAATTAAAGTCTATAACATTTTCTTACATATGAGTTGTAGTTTACAAATACTAACCTGGCTGTAATAGCATTAAGTCAAAATTAAGCATTTATTTAAGTAACTATATTTGACAGAGATACTATAGGCTTCGGCAACAAATTTGATTTGAATTTTGGCTTTCCTTGGATAAGTCTCAGTTTTTTTTTTATCCTGCACTGTGTTACAGAGAATAGAAATGTAGACTGGCTAACATGCTTGGCACTCACTAAATGTTAGACACTACCATGACTCCTACTACCACTGTTGCTGCTCTGTCATCATCATCATCATCATCATCGTTGACAGCAGGAATTGTAAAAGCAGCAATGGTAGGACCTGATGGAGTAATGGGTGCCGAGGGAGCTTAGGGTCCATACTTGGAGGGTGGGCAGGTAAAAATCATTAGTGGTTTGCCTCATTACTGGAAGAAGAAGAAGGTTTCCTAGAATTATCTGAAATGTGGAAAAGAGATGATAAAAGTGGGTGTGGAAAGTGGGGACTGGAAAATTACTAAGTAGGTGGATCCTTTTCATTCTATTCTTCCTGTGTGAACTTGGCTTGAAGGCTTCAAAATAAGTAGACTAACATTTGGGAGTGAAGCTTCAGCTGTGTGAGGAGAGGCCTGGATTATAAAAAAGATACTCTGGTACAAAGGGATGTCACCAGAATTCATAAGGAAGATTTTCTGAAGACCAATACAATTATGTATGATTATAATTTTCTATTTAATATACATGTAAGTGACTCCATTACAGGGAAATATTATGCTCTGGCTTTTTATCTGAAAAAAGCAAAGTAACAAGCATATTTAAAATTATTTCTTTAGTTCACAAATCAAAATCACACCAGTACTACAAATCCAGCCCTTGAAGTAACAACGATAATTAAGATAAGAATGATATTTTCGTTACAACATTCTTTTTTGTGTGATTTGGCAACATTTTCTTTTAGTAAAATTTTAAGTGATTGAAAAATCTATTTCTGTTCAAAAACCAATCAATTATTGTCACTCAGAGATAATACTTAAACGTAAACGATAAAATCTGTGGTTTAGAATTACAGTGTTAGAAAAAGAAAGATTTTTTTCCACTGGAAAATAAATAAAAGGTGACGCAGAACCCGAAAGTTACTTTATGGGTGTTAAAAATTAGCATACTATATACTCAGCAACCTGATAGAGATACAAATGAGTCCTAAATCTGCTGTGATGTAGGGTGTTCCACAGCGAGAGGGGAGGGCTGGAAAACTCAGGAAGCCCAGATGTCACAAGACAGACTGAGAAAGACTCCGTGGGCAGCGAAGAAAAAGAAGCAACAAAGAGAGGGAAAGAATATGGTATACTATTGAGGAAAGGGACTTCTATTGAGTTCCAAAGACTGTGTCATAACCATCTGCTTTGCCTCCTTCATGGTGAGAAACTTTAAAGACAGGCAGCATATCTTACTCATCTTTGTATTTCCCAAATCTAGTATTAAATGTTCAGCACAGGCATTTGTTAAAGGAATAGATGAGATCCTGTACCCATGGTGATGCTGGGAAAGATAAAATGTCTCATACCTGCATTTGAAGAGCAACCTCAGATTGGGTAGCACAAAAAATTTTGGCTTTCTATGACATTAATATCTTAGTTGTGTTATGTTATGTTCTTTTTTTTCAAAGTATTAATTCAATTTTTAGTTAGGTATTCTTGTGGTGAGAGTGTTTGCCCCATATTTCAAATATTTCCAGATGTGCTGGGTTAGGGCAGAAAGGCAGAAGAAAAAGTTGATATTGGCCATGCCCCATAAAGCTAACTTCCTACCTAGTCGTTACCCCAACACAGGTATTAGAGAAGCACATATGGGTTAAAGAAAATGTTTTAGTAAAGAATATGAAAAATAGTCATTAAATTCTTAGTCACACTGGTTTTGGTAACAGGTTTTGCTAACTACTGGTTTTAGTAGTTTTTATTTTCCCTTTATGGACATTGCTTTTAACAAACAGACTAATAGTATTATGTTTTTACATTTTACAATAACATGGATGAAGTAGCACTGTGCAAGACTTTTACGTTTTCTTAGTTCAATTTTGCAAACCATTGTACACTTCCAAATTTATTCTTTTATATTTGAGACCTAGACACAATTTTTTATTGAGGCAGATCCCAAATTTCTCTCAAACTCTTTCTAGGGGCGATATATTTAAACTCTTGTTAGACATAGAATTCATTGTAAGTGAAGATGCCTAATATCATAAAATACTTAAGAAAATCATAGGAATGAAAGAAATTTTCAGATATCACTAGGTTCATTTCCATTTCTTCTACTGGCTTTATATTTACCATAGTGGACAGAGAGATGGATCAATGCCTTTTATTTCATTTTATTCACAGATTATTTTTTATTTGAACATTACAAAACTCACTACTCATTTATTCAAGTTTTACTGAATACTGTGCTAGTAGCTAGAGATTAAAATTTTTCTGGGTGGCTCAGTTGGTTAAGTTTCTGACTCTTGACTTCAGCTCAGGTCATGGTCTCACAGTTCATGAGATCGAGCCCCACATTCTCTCTCTCTCTCTCTCCCTCTCTCTCTGAGCCTCCCCTGCTCACTGGCTCTTTTTCACTCTCTCTTGAAATAAAAACATAAAAACTTAAAAAAAACTTCTGTGTAAAGGGATTCACTGTACCAGTATACTTTAGAGATATTGTGGGTTTGTTCCAGACCACCACCATAAAGCAAATAAGCAAGACAAATGAATTTTTTGGTTTCCCAATGCATATAAAAGTTGCAGTACGTTATACTGTAGTCTATTAAAATGTGCAATAGCATTACGTCTAAAAAATGATGCATATATCTTAATTAAAAAGTTCTAAAAAACGCTATCATCCCAGTAATAATCACCGATCACAGATCACCATAACAAATAAAATAATAATGAAAATGTTGGAAATACTGTGGGAATTACCAAGTTGTGACACAGAAACACAAAATGAGCACTTGCCATTTGGAAAATGGCACCAACAGACCCTCAGTGCAAGGGTGCACAAACCTTCAATTTGTACAAAAAACTCACTAAGTGCATTAAAGAGAAGCGCAATAAAGTGAGGAGATATTCTATAAATCGGGAAATGTCAAGGTAGAAGTATGTGCAAGTGTTCAAGTGAAGGGATGACTATTTATGGGAGGAACTGTAGTGGACAGCAGATG
This sequence comes from Panthera onca, assembly GCF_046562875.1. Taxonomy (NCBI): domain Eukaryota; kingdom Metazoa; phylum Chordata; class Mammalia; order Carnivora; family Felidae; genus Panthera; species Panthera onca. The sequence continues at coordinate 82,767,302 of NC_138340.1, forward strand.
CTTTATAGGGAAGTTTCCCTAGAGCTCTGTCATAAAATATGAGTCAATATTTACCTGGCAACTCTTCTTACTGAGGGCAGTTTATTCTATGATGAAAAAAAAAGGCATTTAATCTCAATAAATGCTATTTGTGTTCCTGTCCCAATGTACCCAGGAGGTTATCTTTTAAATTCTTCATGGTCAAAATTATACCCCTTCCTGCCTCACTTCAGTTATTTAGCACCATGGAAACACTAAAATCAGCTATAATCGATCAATACTATATATTGGGTGCTGTGGAGTGCTTTACATGAATCCTCTCATTTGATCCTCAAAGCAACTCTGTGGGGGAGGGGATTATTTTACTGTGCTAAGTAGTTAAATAATTTGCCCAATGTCACAAATAGAATTAGTTTTGACAAGGGTTGTGAGGGGCAGTGCTGGAATCCTTTTGAAGAGGGGATTCCTTTTTGGACTGTCCCTTCTTAGAATTCCCGTTGTCTTGAATATTGGTATGAGAATGTGGATACATCCCTCATTTATGAAAAATGCCCCAAAACTCTGAAATAATGTCCACCTTATTCTTCAGTAGGGGTCCAAATTCAATATTTTTAAACCCCGTTATATTACATTTCCTTGTTCTGCAATAGATGTAGTGGATATCTGCTTTGGTTGTACAGAAAGATATCAACATAATCTCAGCTAACATCAGAGTCATAATGTAATCATCAGTATTTATGCAATAACACAGGTTATATTTATGAGGACACTCAGAAACATTAGAAACTAAAAATTCTTCTGGCATTTATATGACAAGAAAATATGGATGTACTTGGAAGTCTATTTCATTTTATTTGAATTGTAAGGCCATCTGCCAAAACTCTCAAAAACTACTGCTCTGACAGCATCAGAAAGGAACTTTGTGTGAGAAATCGGCATCTGTTTTTTTACTTAATTTACAAAAGACACATTTTGTTTGCATTCATAAGAGCATTTTGCAAATTTACTACCCAATTAATATGTCATTCTGTGACACTGACAAAATAATCAGATTCTTAAATGAGTCTCATTTCTTTTGTTTTAACTCTACAAAGCATGAAAAGATTATATGGTGTAGCACAGAAATTTACTGTTTCAATTTATAATAATGCCATCTTTCCTCTATGAAGATGACATGACTAGCATCACCTGGGCATTGGCTTCAGGTAATTTCTAATAATGACAGTGAATTTGTGCCCAGTCATCCTTGCCTGGTTCCTACTGTGATATGAAGGTTGTACATTTGTGAAATGATGAATAGTATTTACCTAGAGTTAGAGACTGTAAAAGAGAATGAAATTAAGTTTCAGAAGAACGGACTCCAAAATCATAAATTCTTTGAAAGTGTCTGTTGAGAGCTGAAACTGGCCAGATATCTGTCCACATGTTTCACAGATACATGATGGAGTAGACTTTGTATTTAACATGCTAGATATGGCAGAGGGGTATACTAACAGATGAGATCCTTACCTCTGAATAATTTATAATCTACTTAGAGAGGTAAGAGCATCCAATGTAAAAATAGATCCATAAAGAGTATTTATGAATGAAGATGCAGGTATGACTTAGTAATATACATAGATACTGTATGATTTCACACACAGTAAGTATGCCATTAATTTTTCAATAGCTTCAAGACCTACTGATTTTCAAGGAGAATCACGAAGGAAGCAAAGAATGCAAGTAGGACACTACTTGGGGGAAAAAAATAAGATGAGTTCAGGGGCACCTGGGTGGCCCAGTCAGTTAAGCCTCTGATTCTTGGTTTCAGCTCAGGTCATAATCTCACGGTTCCGTGGGTTCAAGCCCTTCATTGGGCTCTGTCCTGGCAGTATGAAGCCTACTTGGGATTTTCTCTTCCCCTCTCTCTGCCCCTCCCCCACCTGTCTCTGTCTCTCTCAAAATAAATAAATAAACTTAAAAAAAAATAAGATGAGTTCAGGTATGGGTTAGGGAGAAGTAGGTGAGAAAGATGGATAGTTTTGCAGAGAACACAGGAATGTATGTGAATTGTAAGATAATCACCTATTTAGAGAAGAGAATTTATGTTAGAAAACAATAAAGGGAAAGGCTGTATGTGTAATGTAGATCAATTGATGGAATTTTTTAAAAGTAAACTCTACCCTCAATGTGGGGCTCAAACTCATGACTCTGAAATCAAGAATAGCATACTCTACTGACTGAGACAGCCACGTGCCCCCGATGTAATGTTTTTGAATAGCAGGTTGAAGACCCTTAAGTAATTGGTAACTATTGTAGTGTCAGAATTAAAAAAAAAAAAAAAAACAACATCATAGATATATTTGGGGAAAACCTTAATCAGGTACTTGCATTCTTGATATTTATACCATTAGCATATAGCACATGTCCAGAACAGTGCTTAGAATAAAACAGATAAATGAACAAGGGGGTAATAAGTTGGTTACTCAAGGGGACAGCTGCATTTCTGTGGCTGTCCTGATTCAAACCCTCTTTCCTATATATTTCTTGTATTTTACTATATTATCCTCTACAGCATCAGTCTTAGTGGGAGGTGTCCAACCATAGAAGTTGAAAAGCCCAGATACTTGATTTCTCCAGAAACTTGAAAACTAGGGCATGGACCTATTTCCAGTCCAGACTTGGACAATCAGACACAACCACCTGAAATTTTGAATCTGGAGTCAGTGATGCAAAGAAGCAGTAACTGAAGAATTTATTGTAGTGGTGGAAGAGACTGCCACAGCTGTTTCTGGGGGCAGCCGTGGCAGTCTGGCTAGAAACAGCAGTATCTTCCTTGGCCTGTCCCTGTGGGATGACTCTGGCTGAGATTCTGGCTAGGAAAACTCCCTTTGTTTTTCCTTATTTTCCAAGTCTGTCTTTTTCCCGTACCTTCTTCATGATTCTCTAAGCTTCCCAAAACCTTTCAAAAACTTCATTTTCTGCATTAAAGAATCAGAATCAGTTTCCCTTGCTTGTACTTAAGAACTCTGATAAAGGTGTTCAAGGCAGGAGATGACTAGGATCCTATTTGGGGATAATCATGATGGGCAGAGTGAAGAAAGGACACCAGTGAGAGACACTGACGAGGAAGAATCTACAGATCTGGTAACTAGCAACACATTGCTATTCTGTTCTTGCTTCACTACACTGTTTGCTGGAATATGTGCATGACATTGCCTAAGGGGTAAAACAGAGTGAAACAAAATATTTGCAAGTATATACCCTAACGGATTCATAATAAAGTGTTTGCGGAACATGCAGATATAATGTCTGTAAGTGTGATATTTCTTCAGAAGATAGAGCAAACTGGGGGAGTAGTGGTAAACAGAAATGAATTTTTAAAATAAAATGTCTTTCTATAGAATGAAAGAGTGAAGCTTTCATGAGTCAGTATACTTTTCTGACTCTGTATATGCTTATGAGAACCATCTAATTGTTTTCATGGACTTTTTAGTCTTGTATCCAGTCTTTTTAGTCTTGTATCCAGTCTTGTTGCCTAAATAAACATGGCTGAAACTGAATCACAGTCTTTACCCCCAACAGGTCTTCCATTAACTTGTTCTGTCCTAGTTATCAGCATTGCAGCTGCCAGATGTCCAAACCAGAATGATAGCCACCATGAATTTCTTCCTCCTTCTGATTATTTAAGAACTCCTTTACTCCACTCCTTAATCATCTCTCACATAATTCCTCTCCTCTCCATTCCTATGATTGTTGCTAAAATCTCATTTCTTATCCAGAATTTTGAAATTGTTTCCTAATTTTTCCCTTTGCCTCTACCTTGTCCCTTCCAATCCACCCTATTTCCTACCACCAGAGTAAATATTCAACAAATGCAGATTCACTCATTCATTTTCCCTTCTAGAAATCCCTTGGTCCTTTTCTATGTGCTTGCAAGTGAGAATGGCACACTAGGTCTGTCACGATCTGTCACTATCACATCTTTGCAAGTGTATCTCCTTTCTCACATTAACATTTTGTGCTCAGACTTTTCTTCATGCTCAGACTCTACCACAGTCCCTTGATTCTTGGCTTTTGCATATGTTGTTTCCTCTGCTTCTTACTTCCCTTTCCCAGCTAAATTCTGTCTTCTATGACTTAGCTAAGTGTTACCCTTCTTAGAAGTGTCCCCTGACCATCATTCTTAGCAACATAGTCATGGCTATACTTCATAACCTTGGTTCAAATGTTATAGCTCTTCTCATTTGTAATATAATAGTTGATTTTATCATCTTTCTCCACCATTAGATAGTGGGGACTATGGGGACCACATAGTTCATTGATTTTTGTATCCTTATATCTCAATGAGCTTTGAATTTCTAGTATCTAGGCTTTGCCCAAAGTAAGTCCTTTTGTTGTAGGAATGAAAAGAGCACATATTCCTTATGAAATCTGAAAGATTTCTATAACCACACTTTAGTTAATTTTATAATCAATAAACAGTTCTTTTTATAAAGTGAGAGAAGGTCTAAGGTATATTCATTAAATAGCACTTAGTCTACAATAAAGCTTGATCTGTAAGACACAATATACAATTGTTTCCAAAATGTTCAATAGTCAAAATGCTAGTTCTTTTGAAAGAGGAGAATAATTTATTAACAACATTCTTACCCCAAGGGGAAAGAAAGTTCAGAAAGCTGTCTTGCCTTTTCCTCCAACTTCAAAATAGATTTTCACAGACAGGGTCCTTTAGTAACTCTTGTTTAATGCAAATATCTCTTGTGTTGTGGGAAAAACAGGAAAGAAAATGGGAGGTGGAATACAGATAAAATAGAATAAGAGATTATGAGATAAATAGACGAAGAAAAATCCTTAAAATTTTAAAGTCCACTGAAAAGAGAAGGAAGAGGGAAGTCAAGGCAAACAGTCAAAAGTGCACAGAAAGCCCCAGCTCCATGCTTCCTGAGATTGAATCTTAACAGGAAACTGGTATTGCCTTCAGCTTTTGGTTTCTTTCCCAATGTTCTGCTCAAAGTATTCCCTCATCTTCATCACCCAGCTCTTCAAGGTCAAAAACATCCACAAATAATCAGGCATTCGATTGTCAGTCTGTGGGGCAATTTGCACCCTCTGCACTTTTGCAGTTCAAGAGGAGAGGGGATAGAAATGACCCAACACAGTAACTATGATCTAGTGTTACAGAAACTGTGATCTAGTGTTACAGGTATTTTCCTAGTTACTTAATATATTTTCAAGCTCAAATTAACTTGGAATACCACTCTAAAGAGAAAGAGTTCTACACAGGTGCTATTATTTTTCAATTTTTTACCATGAATGAAGTTTTCCTGCTAAGAAGAACTTGGAAGACATCATGAAATTGAAAAAAAAAATGCTAGGAACATGATTCAAATGCAAATACATTCTCTTTTTTTTAACTGGAGGTTTTTTTTTTTAAACTGAGGTATAATTGGCATTATATTATTTCAGATGTACAACATAATGATTCGATATTTGTATATAGCATGAAATGATCAGCATAAGTCCAGTTAATATCCATCACTGTATGTAGTGACATTTTTTTCTTGTGAAGGAACTTTTAAGATCTATTTTCTCAACAGTTTTCAAATATGCAAAACAATATTATTAACTGTGGTCGCCGTGCTGTACATTATATCCTCATCACTTATTTATTTTATAACCGGAACTTTGTACCTTTTAACTCCTTCAGCCATTTTTCCCACCTCCCACTCTGACTCTGGCAACGACCAATCTGTTCTCTGCATCTATGAGCTGGTTTTGCTTTGTTTTGTTTTAGATTACACATGGAAGTGGCATTATGCAGTATTTGTTCTCTGGCAATTATATTCTTAAACATTTTTTTTCTGCATAAAATGGATATAGAAACATAGTATGGGGCTAAAAATAGATATTATCCAAGATCCAGAAAAAAAGTTCATGGAAAGTCCTGTTGATTTTAATAAGAATGCATAGAACATGGACAATAATAATTGTCTATGGAAAACATAGCAAAACCTTTTTCTATGAGGGTGTGTGTTTTTGGGTGCTGGAACCACCTCCTGATCATTGTTGAATTTCCAGGTCTAGTCCAATGCCAGGACCATAGTAGGTACTCAAGAAACATGAATGAATAAAATAGACTACAGGACAATTTGGATAGATATACCAATAGTTTTAAAATGATTCCTTGAATTTAAAAATAATCAATATAAAATATAATCTCCACACAGCAAAGTGATTAAGAAAAGAACAAGTCCAATAAAATCAAACTCCATTATTAAAAAAAATATTCCAATGTGATTTAGCAAAAAATCCAAACTCCACGCCAGAGCCTACAAGGCCTTTCATTCCTGCCAAACTCTCTGATTTCATGTCTTAGTGCTTTCCTTTTTGTTCTCTGTACACCAGCCACATTGGTGGTTTTGGTTTATTTTGTTGTTGCTGTTGTTATTTTCCCTCGATTTTCTCTGGATGTATGAAGCCAAATTCTACTTTAGGACTTTTACCGTTGTCCTTTCCTTTACCCAGAATATTCTTCCTTAGATACTTTCATAATTAACTCTTCATCAGTCATGTCTCCTCAAATATCACATGCTTACAGAGGAACTAACTGTACTATCTAAAATAGCTACCACCTTCCCTTCACTCTACCCAATATCCTGCTTTATTTTATTAGCATTTTTTACCATATGAAATTTTACTGTTTATTTTCTGGTTTACTTGATCTACACTCCACTTGAGCTCCACAGTATCTTGATATAAAGCAAATGGTCTCTTATTGAATAAGTGAACAAACGGATGAATGTGAGAAATGTAAAATATTATGAAAGTATGTTGAAGTACAAAGGTTGATGTAATGTCAGATAGGATTATGGCTTATGGAATCCAGAAAAGAACAGGGGGTTAAATCTTTGTTCTTGGCCCTAAGAGAGAGGGCTCTATTAATTATGTTTCTTGATTAGCTCAGTATCGAGCAAAGGGATAGCCTAAATAAATGATACATATTTCACTTAGCTTCCTAGCTAGGAATTCAGCTTTTGGGTACAATTAATTTGATGTGACCCTGGAGCATGTTGAGCATGACATCTCAGAACATGATAACCCTCGGATATAAAACGATCCAGAGAGATGGAAATCATTATTTTAATAGCTGGCAACAGATTCCTTTTCCATGAGAATGTTTATATATAGGAAAATACCTGAATAATTTTGTTTGGTTATAAAAAGTAAGGCCCTGTGAGTTTTATCTTTTTAAAGAAAATCATGAAAAAAGAAGGGAAAACTAAATCGTTCTGCATGAGGAATGAAGAGAAATTTAAGGAAGGGAAAGAAGAAGCGGAAGATAATTGAACCTATGAAAACATACTGATGTCGAAGTAGCCAAAGTAGTTGTAAAAAGTAAAAAAAAAAATTTCCAAAGGAAAGGAAAAGTGAGCTTTGACCATGTGCTTTAGTGCAACTTATATCATTCTGAAGACTCCTGACTCTTCTACTTTCCTTCAGTTCAGTTTCTTACAACCCCTGTCAATTCCTTCCCAGGAACCAAACAGGACAGCCGAGTCCTTCTGAATTACTCTCCTAGTCCTTAAATAGAAGCTGTAGCAGCCCAGAGTTGAGGTTTACCCTTCCTTTATGGAAGGTGTGCATGCAAAGATCTTGTGCTTTTGAGGTTTTTTTTTAAATTAATTTATTTATTTTGAGAGACAGTGAGTGAGTGTGGGGAAGGGCCAGAGAGAGAGGGAGAGAGAATCCCAAGCAGGCTTAGTGCTGTCAGTGCAGAGCCCGACGTTGGGCTAGATCCCATGAACCATGAGATCATGACCTGAACCCAAATGAAGAGTTGGATGGCTAACCTACTGAGCCACCCAAGCACCCCAAATTAGGAGGTTTGGAGCAGAGGGGTGAGTGAGATATTTATGTGTTCAAGTGTGGTCCAGCCACTCTGCCTTCATGAGGGCCTCACAAGTATGGATGTCCACAGGGTGTCTGCACTCCTTGTACTGCACCACATGGCACCAGTGGAATGTGCACTCACACCAAGTACGGCAGGTGACTTGAGTTGTGTCATACTCTCGGCCACAGACATGATTTCACAACCATCTGTCCCCTTTAGATGCTTTGCTGCAGACATGGCCTGCAGTGTCTAGGGAACCTACAACCTTGCCCAAGACAAGGTAGTCTGGAGAGTTGTCAAAGTAGATATGGTCAGTCTGGGTGCCATGGCAATAGCCTTGGTGGGCTGCTGTAGAGTTGATGCCATCCTGGGTCACTGTCACCCACACAGCCCCATCATAGCACCACTGCAGGTAATCACCTGTGTGGCATCAGCAGGTGCGCAGAGTACAGGAGCCACTTACACCATGGCAATGACACTCAAGCTTCAGAAACCACTGCACAGCTGTGCAACCAAAAAATTTTAAATTTCTTCACACACACACACACACACACACACACATACACACATACACATGCATTTGCTCAAACCATCAGTAAATTCTGCTCACCTGGTAATGTGTTATGCGACACATTTCTTTTTTTTTTAAATTTTTTTTTTAACGTTTTATTTATTTTTGAGACAGAGAGAGACAGAGCATGAACGGGGGAGGGGCAGAGAGAGAGGGAGACACAGAATCGGAAGCAGGCTCCAGGCTCTGAGCCATCAGCCCAGAGCCCGACGCGGGGCTCGAACTCACGGACCGCGAGACTGTGACCTGAGCTGAAGTCGGACGCTTAACCGACTGAGCCACCCAGGCGCCCCTATGCGACACATTTCTAAGAAGATCAAGCAAGCAGCATTGAGCTCCACATTTCGGTTGGTCTGGAGAGAACAGCCATAGAAGGTGCAATGTGAGAACAAGAGAATGGTGGGCAGGAACTCAGAGCTAAAACATGATCTTAAGAATATAATTCTCCAAAAACTCACAGAAACCTTGGTTAGGACTCAGACACTGGAATAAGACTAACATTTTTTTTTGAACATTTACTAACTTCCAAGGTTATAAAAAATAAGACAGGGATTCCAGTATTATCTATCAGATGACTTCACTTCCACTTAAAGACTGACAATGGTGTTCTTTCTATCTCCACAGCAGGAAGGGGCTCTATCCAGTTTCAGGTAAGTTTTGAAATAAATTTCCAACATATTAAATTGTAATGTCTTCTTTAATTCTAATTTAAAGAGGATTGGGGTTATTATATTCATCTTTAGTAACAATGTTGGAGAGCATAATAAAATTAAACACTGTCTACAGAATTTAGGCTTTAACTACATATCAGAAAGGGGGAGGAGAAAGAAAGATATAAATCCTCCATGAAGCAGAAGTGTGTGTGTGCATGAGTATGATGTTTGAGAAAGAGCCAAGAATAGAAATTGGCTATCTACATGCTGTAATCAGATACACGATTCTTCAAAGGAATGTCACATCAAATCAAGCAATCATGATCAAAAATAAGATTGAAACAACAGTGTTGACTCAGTTGACCAACTTACTAAGAGAACACTGAAATGACTTGATGGTGTTACTGCTGATTTCATGTCTGGGTCTGGAGGCTGCTTATTAAAGTTGCACACCTGAACCTGATTTTACTCTTGATATTAACTGTGCCTCACAACATTGCTCTTCCAGAAAATCCCTTCCTAACTATTAGTTTTCTTTCTCCTGTTTGATTATCTGTACCTTTTGTAATATCATGGTGACCAAAATGGCCTTAACATTCTCCTCAGCTTGATTTAACTTTAGACAGTTTTCTTCCTGACTATGGGCCTCTGGCTTCCCATTTCTTAGAGTATTTGCTTTAGAAAGTTGCAGCTGTAAATTCTTTCTCTGCCTCTGAGATGTAAATCTTCCATGACCCAGAAATGTCTTTCTCTAGAACTTGGGAGACATCCCTTCCAAATGTAATCACCAAAAAGATACCACCTCTATTTCCCAGTCTCTGTAGGAGGATAGGACCCTAATTAGATAACTGCCAATTAGCAGGCATAAGTGAATGGCTTAATCATTTTGGCCAAACTTCTCCTTCCCCCAGCCCCACAGTCCTCCAAAGATTTTCCATGAGCCTACCCCAGCATTTAAAAATCTTTTTTTTTTTCCAGGTAAGTTGAGTTCCATCTCCTCCCCTATTGTAATAGTCTTAAATAAAGTTTTCCTTGCCTATTTAACTGTTAACTCTGTCCAGTGCAAATATTTTTTTTGACATTGGACTGGTCCATTTTCTCATCTCCGTAAATTGTTTACCCTCTTGATATCAGGCAATACTTTTCAGTTACTATTAAATCAGTAAAATATTTTTCTTTTAAATATGAGATTTAGAATCAATGTAACTGAAATGGATATTCATGACAGAGGCAGTGAAGGAGACAGACCCTGAAGAGCAAAAATAATCACAGTCTAAGATATGAAAATTTAGATAATTGAATAATACCAAGGAATAATTCAATGAAAAAGTACTCTCCCACTCTTCCCCCTGAAAACACAACACACACACAGACACACACACACACACAGGCACACAAAGAAATATTAAGACATTTTAACCTAATATCGCACACACAAAATGCTCAAGGTTGATTTCTCTGCCAAGTGCAGAAATCTTACTGATATCTGATGTGAAATGCATGAGAATATCTTTAAACATAACAGCAGGATTTCAACTAGAATGCGAAGTGTTGATATTCTAGGAGGAAGCATAGCTCACATCAATGTAGCTACTAGTTTATGATGGGAGGAAAGCCAGTCTTTACAATGGACAAAACCCAAATACATGTAGAAAGTTTGATTATTGTTCATCAGATAAGTAGTTGTTTAAGAACCAGAATTCTTAAGGATAAACAAACAACCCCCCCCCCCCAAACAATACACAAAAAAGTCATCTAAGGAACACATTGGGTTTGCTGGCTTTTCTCCTGTAAGTACAAAAGAATGTAACATTTACATTTTGTTCATAAAGAAATGCATGACTGCATTTGGTTTGCTCAGTTTTCTGACTTACCATTGTTCTTCTGATGACAAAACCTAACTGTAAAATAGAATGTATTGACCAATATCATCTAGTTTATTTGGAAACAGCAGATTCTCCAGAGAAAATCTTCTGCTCCTTTTTCTTCTGTTAATAAGGGTAATTAGAAACATAATGGTCCGTTGTGACTGGCGGCTTCCTAGTTAGAATTTCTCAGCAGCAGCTGAAAGCTTCTCTACCTGGGTTTCTCTTCCAGCAAAGATAAATACTTCATTATCTACTTACTTCAGTCAGTTTAACTAAATTCAGCTCGAATGATCTCTCATAAAATTGATTATAAAATGTTGTCAAGTCTTTATTGAACTAAAATTAGTTATTTAGCGTGCAGGTCTGATGTTTTAATCAGTTGTTATTAGGGCAGTGAAAAGGAGTGGAGTAAAATGAAAAAAAAAAAAGACAAACCCAAATGTATAATCAGATCTTGTGTTTTTACTCACACAATTTCTTAATAAAAGAAAGAACATTGTAGAGACAATTAGGTTGCTGGAGTGGTTTAATTAAATCATTCAGACTGTGCCAACATTCTGTTGGCAATATTTGATGACGAGTAGCCTTAGTTTGAGGTAAATTTAGTCTTTTAATGAGATATGGACTGATCATGCTATTTTTAGGTTGGAATGGCACATGACATCATCATCCACACACGATTGGGAGAAATATTTCATGGTAATAGAACTAAAATTATTGGGAATTCATGTTTAAATAGTCTTCAGGTCATTTCTGTGGTTTAGAGAAACAAGATTTAAACTGATGGATGTTATTTCCCCTATACTCCCAAATAATATGTTCATCATTCTGCTTGATGTCCTATTGCTTAACATGACTTGAGCCATTCCTTTCTGGGGGCATTTTCTTTTTTATTGTCATAGGCAAATGTAAACCAGAGCATTGTGACTAAGAAAAGCAGACTTCTTTTTTCTGTATATTTATCTTATAGCTATAAATTCTTACATAGCAATTCCTAAGTCAGCCTTCATCCAGAGTGGTTTTTCATTTTTATTCACTTAAAAAACAACATCCTGTCTAATTCTCAGGAGCCTTTGTATTGTGAAGCCTTAGTGTGCTTTTAATCCCCTCAAGGAATAGTAACAAAATGCTTTAGAAACTACAAGCAACAACAACAACAAGGACAACAACAATGAAATCACTACATTTTAGGATAGATCTGTAGTATGGGGGAAAATAAAAAAGAAAGAATAGATTGATCCCCAAGCACTTGGGAATCCTCAGTATACATCTGCAACCTTGGCATACTCAGAGGTACTGAAGATTGCAGTCTTTCAACTCCTTGCAAACCTAAAGTGAAATGTCTCAGTGTTTTACTTTGCATTTCTTTGATAACAGCTCAGTTAAATATTTTTCATGTTTATTATATTTAAATTCTTTTTTTATTGTTGTTGAATTAACTGCTGTGTCTTTTGCCCATATATTTTAGTGTTGTCTTTTTAGATAGTCTTTCCTCTTATATTATTTTAAAGATTTTATTTTTAAGTAATCTCTACATCCAACGTGGGGCTCCAACTCACAACCCTGAGATCAAGAGTCCTGTGCTCTACCGACTGAGCCAGCAGGCACCCCTAGATAGTCTTTTTTTATGTAACTTCTTCTATGCTTTCTGTTTTAATCTCTTATTTTTATCCTTGTAGATGTCTTGCTTCACTTTTAACTTGAGGAAGATATTGTCCACGTACTTACACTTCCTCCTACTTCTTTCAAGGGGTAAAATTTATTACAAAATAAATCAATGACAAAAACAGATAGTTTATTTTAGATTTTATAGAATTTAAGATGCAAAACTACTTCCTCATCTATAAAAATGGGAGCAATAATACCTATAGCACAGGACTGGGGTAAGTATAACACATAGTAGGGGGGTAAAAGGGGATAAGTAGTTATAACAGATTTTCTCCATCCCTCCTTTCTAGATAGAAGGTGTAAAAAACTGCTGTTTTCTGCTTCTTCCCTTATCTTGAGTCCTGTTCATCTCTTGTACTGCAAATGTTCCTTTCTTCTCTACCTTTATTCTGACTCCAATCCTCCCATATTTGATAGAAATATTGCCTCTGCTCTCATGACATGTTTTATAATGAAGATTCTATTATATTAATTTTATTACCTACCTGTCTCTACCACTAGTGCACATTCCTTTGAGAAGTCTAGCACAGTGCTTTACATGTAGTTGTGTGGTATGGTGTGTGTGTGTGTGTGTGTGTGTGTGTGTGTGTGTGTGTAAGACTAGTTTTTTCCTTTATGTGTTCGGAATCTTCAACTAATATCATGCTATACAATGTTTTATTCCCTATCGTGTTACAAAGTTTGCAATTATAGTATATATTTCATGTTGCAAAGCTCACATTTCAGTAGTGGTGGGTGTTATCCTAGACTTTTAATGTGTATAGCTAAGGCCAGATAAATAAATAAAAAATTACAATTGTAAGCCAATCAATTAATCTCACAATTTAAGTAACCAATTATTTAGTAATTATAAATATATATTAGTAACTGCATGAATTATTAATGTTTAAGCAGATAAATAAGTTTACTGTTCAAATACTTATATAAATAGGGGTGCCTGGGTAGCTCAGTTGGTTAAGCATCTGAATTTGGCTCAGGTTATAATCTCATGGTTCTTGAGTTTGAGTCCTGCATTGGGCTCTGTGCTGACAGCATAGAGCCTGGAGCCTGCTTCAGATTCTATGTCTCCTCTCTCTGCCCCTCCCCCACTCTCTCTCTCTCTCTTCCTCTCTCTCTCTTTCTCTCTCAAAAATAAATGAACATTGGGGCGCCTGGGTGGCGCAGTCGGTTAAGCGTCCGACTTCAGCCAGGTCACGATCTCACGGTCCGTGAGTTCGAGCCCCGCGTCAGGCTCTGGGCTGATGGCTCAGAGCCTGGAGCCTGTTTCCAATTCTGTGTCTCCCTCTCTCTGTCCTTCCCCCGTTCATGCTCTGTCTCTCTCTGTCCCAAAAAATAAAAAAAATAAACGTTGAAGAAAAAAAAAAAATTAAAAAAAAAAAAATAAATGAACATTAAAAAATTTTCAAATACTTATATATCTATATATACTTATATAAATGTGATATGTACATACGAATATATTGTGATTTATATATAAATAGATAATAGATGGGAAAATATCATTAAAAGGAAGTTTTAAAAATATCATAGTAGAGTTTAATACATTATATAATTATGTAAGTAATGTATTACTTAATCAAATTTGATGTGACTTTATTATTGTTTAATTTGATTCTTTTGTTATGATATATTTTTCAAAGATCAACTTAACATGTAAACGATTCCTTTCCTCACTTGGTAACTGCAAAGAATTGGGAAGTTTTTGACCACTGAGGTCATGCTGTCCAGAAACAGGATTTTTTCCCTAAAATTTAAAATAATTTCCACAACTTTCTTCAGTTTGCAGAAGTGGAATATAGATGTAAAGGTAGCAGGATAGGCCATCCAAAATACGCCACTTGGTCTGAAGGATTATTGTGAGCTGATGACAATTAAGAAGAGGCAGATACAAGAAAAGCTCTCTGCTCTGTGTCCACCCATTTTCCTGAGGCAAGACATATATTTGTATATGGACTCTCCCCTCTTTACCAGGTACCACACAAGTTAATAACTTCAGACAACTCCGGGCCTTTTATCAGCCCAGAAACCAGAGGATTCTATACAAGAAACCTTGCTAAAACTAGCCCTTATCTACCATTTGTTTCCCCATATATTTGCCTTCCCATAGTTTGCTTAAAATCCTAGAAACTTTTTAAGTCTTGTCCTTGGTCTTGTCACTTCTCTGCAAAATTATTGTTCTTTGCTAAAATGGTATATAAATTCAAGTTCTAACCACTCCTTAGAATTCCTCATCAGTGAGTACTCCACATAAATGCAGGATGCACCTATTAATAAACATCTGTTAGTTTCTCTTTTGTTAATCTTTTGCCAGTCTAATTTGCAAGGCCCCAGTCAATAAACCTAGATGGGTAGAGGAAAAAGCATTTTTTTCTTTCAGAGATTCACCTTATAACTTATATAGGCTCGGTTTCACTTTAAGTTAAAAAGTATTACTTATTAATTATACTACTTTCAGTGCCAAAAGTTACAGTAGATAGTTTCTGAGGCAAAATCCAAAATAATTCTATTCTGAAAGAAAATTGTTTTCGGTTCTGATAGTTATTTCAATAGGGACAACATCAGTCAATTAAGTATAATCTTTTTTTTAATGTTTATTTATTTTTGAGATGGGGAGAGAGAGAGAGAGAGAGAGAGAGAGAGAGAGAGAGAGAGAGAGAGAGAGAATGAGCAGGGGAGGGGCAGAGAAAGACAGAGACACAGAATCTGAAGCAGGCTCCAGGCTCTGAGTTGTTAGCACAGAGCCTGACATGGGGCTCAAACCCGTGGACCGTGAGATCATGGCCTGAGCTGAAGTCAGATGCTTAACCAACTGAGCCACCCAGGCGCCCCTCACTTAAATACAATCTTAAAATATATGAAACTGAATACATAGTTCATAAGCCTAAGATGTGGATGGTAGTGTACTATATCTTGATCAGTTTCTCTATGAAATAAAGTAAGCTCTTTTTGTTTTATACTGAACTCCTATTCAGAACTTACCCAAGACTATTTCAAAATACACAAAGTAATTCTCATTTAAAACTACAGGAATTTAGCTGCTTTTTCAAATTGTATACTAAATGTGTCAAACACAGTTATGCAATATTAAGGAAGCATAACAATGGTAGAAAATATTTCAACATTACTTGTTAGAGTTTATCTTAAACATAATACTATTTTAGCTTTTTTAAAACAAAATATTCTTGTTTAAAAACAATCATCTTAATATGCTTTTGAAATAATTAAGCATAACACTTCATAAACCCATATTTTTACACATTAAAAAATTCTTAACAATTGTTAATTAGCCTTGCAAATGGACTTTTTTCATTTGCATATTTGACTTCCAAAAGTTTACTTAAAAACAATATGTAGACGATTGTCTATAAAAGATAATAAGACTTATTTTTAAAAAAATGTTTACTTATTTATTTTGAGAGAGAGAGAGAGAGAGAGAGAGCATGTAAGCATGAATGGAGGAGGGGCAGAGAGAGAGGGAGAGAGAGAATCCCAAGCAGGCTCCACACTGTCAGCTCAGAGCCTGATATGAGGCTCAACACCATGAACCATGAGATCATGACCTGAGCTGAAATCAAGAGTCAGAAGCATAACTGACTGACCACCCAGTTGCCCCAATTAGCCTTATTTTAAGATAATATCTACACAATGTGCCTGGAAAATACTTGCAATTTTTTGTTAAGTAAAATACTGTAATACACAGAGATATTGGGAATTGGTGAATAATTTCATGACACTGAAATTTAGAATCACCGTTAGTCAGAGGGTCATAGATAAAAAGTATTTGTCTAATTATTAGCTTGCTATATGTAAAACTTTGAAAAATTATGTAAGTTTAAATAATTTTGGTTGATAGCTGGTTATATGAACCTGGAAATAGAGTGTAATAGTATATTAATTAACAAGAAAAAAAATGAGAGTTTTCATAAATACATTTTAATTCTCATTTATGAACAGAAGAGTTCATGACCCAGCCTCTGGATTTCTCTTACCTCCAGCTCTATTCTAACATAGATGGTAGGAACTTCCTCCAAAGAGAAAACAGGATTTAACTTTAACTTTCATAACTAGCAGCTAGATATTTTCAATCTTGATTCATGGACAGTTGATATGTAAGTTTGATTTCAAATGTTTATAAACTGTAAATACAAACACAGAACTCACATTTTTCTTTTAAAACATGGGCATATATTAATTCCATATTTTTCTTTCTGGACTAGTAAAATATAATAAAGCAAAACACTTTTTGTTGGAAAAAATATGATTTTAAACTGTCACTGCTGGCTAATACATAGTGATTTATGAGTTTCCCATGAAGAGGAAAGATAGAATGTCATTTTCCTCAGGAAACTTGATATTAACCATTCTTATAGATTTTATGTGTTTGTATTATAACAATTAACATTTCTTTCATTTCCTACATTATATAAACAAAATTTTATACTAAGCTATTATGATATATTCATGCTTTCTTTCTCTCAGAAGAACCATTTTCTCTCATGACACACATTTTGTACTGTTATGAATTTATTGTAGCTATGGTAAGGAGAAAACTACGAGCTCTAACATAAACTTTAAGAGTAAAAGGGTATTCAATGCCCATTTACACATAATACTACATAGCTTCCTACATTCATGACTATGTCATAATATTCATTACCACTAGGTAAAATTATACCTGCTACAGGAGTTTTCTAAGTGTTTCCTTATTACGTTGTAAATTATCAGCATAGAGCACAGAAAAAAAGTCCATTAAATCCTCTTCAGAAGATGCAATGATGACTTCTTAAACATTCAGATCTAGCAATATTTTATACATTGCTTTTACAAATATACTTTAAGAAGCAGCCATTAAGGCAAAACAATGGTGCAAATTTATTTGGAAATAAATATTCTATACGCTCATTGCAGGTAGGAATTCTGTGCTCTTGAGAAAAAAGGATCTGGAGAAGACATCTAGCTTTTCACCTCCTTAAGGCCAAATTAGCATCACATGATACTCCACACACTGAGTTCAGTTAAGTAAAGGCATCTGTCAAAGGACAGTGTGCTAGAGTGAAAATAGGGGTTTGGTGGACATTTTTACTTTTATTTATCTGATTTGCCATAGGTACACAAACTTTGAAAAAGATCGAATGGATAGTAAGTCAGCTTTTGTTGAAAGGCATTTATACCTCTTTAAGTCTAAGTGATTTAGAAAATGAGTAGAGTCTTTAAGGGTTTTCTTTTTTTAACTTTTTTAAAAAGTTTATTTATTTTTTAGAGAGATGGAGATAGCATGAGTGGGGGAGGGGCAGAGAGAGAGGGAGAAAGAATCCCAAGCAGGCTCCACACCACCACCACAGAGCCCGAGAACTCATGAAACTGTGAGATCATAACCTGATCTGAAACCAAGAGTCGGACGCCGAACCAACTGAGGCATCCCAAAAGAGTCTTTAAGAGTTTTCTTATATGAACTTTACAATGCTAGAAAATTCCTCTCATGTCTTTGGGTCACAACATGAGGCTGACAGGCTCTATGGGGATGAAGTAGATTTTCCATAAGCTTTCCATAGTAGTTGAGTAGACAGTCAAGTCACTAACAATAAGTAGGTTTGGGTTGGCAAGAAAATTGAGCTATAGCATCTAACCATCCTTTGAAAAAAGATTTGCATACTGACAAAAAATATGGGACAAGTCCACCCCAACTGACTGGACCAGATAGGAAATAAAATGAAGTGCAGCTGTGTGTTTTATTGAGGTGCATTTGTGTTTTTATGTCTAATGACAGCAGTTTGGGAGCCGGTTTTCCTCCAGTATGTCACACATCACTAGTGTGATCAGAGAGGCCCCTGCTGGGAACCTTGCACTTTTGCCAGAAATGAGCTAGGACGCATATTCTTTACGGAAGCAGGGAACCTGATATGACCTGGATAGTCTGACTTTTGTGCTTTAAGTGCTTGGTGCAGACCATTGCAAACATCTCCAGGTGACTCTTTCCTCTGTCCTTACCATCTAATTCCATACACATTTAATCTCCTTTACAGCAATTATACTATACTGTAAGTATCTACTCTGCTTTTTTCTCCTTCACTATATTGGGAGTTGGGGACTGGAATTGAGGGCAAGATCCACAGCTTCTAATTTATCTTTGATACCTAGTGCCTGAGGAAAGGAGAGAGGGAGGAAGGGTGGAAATGATACTGGGTTTACTAATTAAAATCCTATTATATGCTTACTACCTACAGTGCACTGCCTCTCAAGAGGCTTAATCCTGGTCAATTAGAAAGTATAGACTTGTGTCATCCAATTTGGTAGCCATTAGTCACATGTGGCTATTGAGTATCTGAAGTGTAGCTAGTTCAAATTGAGATGTGCTATAAGTAAAATATAATCATGGAATTTTGAGGACACTAATATATATATATATATTTTTTTTTAAGGACACTAATATATATATATATATATGTATACATATATATATAGTAAAATTATTAAAAAATCTTTATGTTGATTACATGTTGATATAATATTTTAGATGTATTAAGTTAAATCAAATATATTAAAATTGATTTCATGTTTCTTCCTACTTCTTTTTTTTTAATTTTTAAAAAGTTTATTTATTTATTTTGAGAGAGAGAGAGAGAGAGAGAGAGAGAGTGCGAGTAGGGTAGGGAGAAAGAGAGAGGAGGGAGAAAATCCCAAGCAGGGCACAGAGCTCAATGCAGGGCTCAAACTTGCGAACCATGAGATCATGACCTGAGCCAAAATCAAGAGTTGGATGCTTAACTGACTGAGCCACCTGGGCACCCCTCTACTTTTTCTAATGTGGCTACTAAAAAGTTTAAAATTATATATGTAGCTCATGTTGTATTTCTATGGGAAAATACTAGTATAGACCATCTATGGATTTACTTTATAGTTAGAAACTAGGAGGGTAAAGGATGAAGATAAAATATCAACAATAATATTATTGAGTATCTACTAAGACAGGAACTGCTAGGCACACTATATATACATTATCTTATTTAATTCTCATAATTTTTTACCTTTCTTATATTTTTATTTTTTTGAGAGAGAAAATATGTGTGTGCACACACGCGCACAAGTGGGGGCAGAGGGAAAGGGAAAGAGAGCATCTTAAGCAGCCTCCATACTCAGAGTGGAGCCTGGTGCATGGCTCTGTCTCACAATAGATCAATTGTGAGATCAAGATCTGAGCTGAAATTAAGAGATAGAGCTTAACCGACTGAGCCACCCAGGTGCCCCTTATGTGTTTTATAGTACCTCTCAACGATAATACTTATCATAATGTATTGTCTACAGTTTGTCTACATCTGTCCATATCCTCAAATAGACTACAGGCACCATGAGAACTGAGATCCTGTTGTTTGTTTTTCTTTTTTTTCTTCTTGATGTTATAACCTTAGCATTCAGCATGATTTCTAGTACATAGAATACTCAAAAAATTTCCTTTGAACCAGTAAACAGATACCTGAAAGAATGTGGGAAAAGTTAATCTTGTTTTATAAATGAGGAAGCTAAGGCCCATAGAAGTTAAGAAACTTGTCTTCACTTACACAGCAGTAATTTAAATCCAAGACCACTGGATTCCAAAGCCTGTACTTTCCCACTGTATTTCAGGAGCATCAGAAAAAGATCAATTAACTCAAAGTAAATTAACTTTGAAGAACTAAGAGGGAGGTCAGTGAAGAAGATAAAACCATCAAGCCTAATCCATTTACTTTTTGGATAAAGACCTTTATTAAACATGAGTGGTTCTCAACCTTTCAGTGCATATGACTTTCTTTTTTCTTTTTTCTTTTTTTTAGGATCAAACACTTTCTTAATGTCATGTTACAAGTTTTATTTTTAATATCTGTTAAGTGAGAAAATATATGCCAGAAAGCTATAATAAAAAGAGTAGCATGTATATGAATAAGACATACAGACTTAGCTACTTATTTCTTAAAAAATTCTTTTGCATGTGCTCCATCATCCTGCTCTGACCCCAGTGTATGGACCATTACTATTGAAAGAACTAAATTTTCTTGTATGTTTTACAAATTTATTATCTCTGTTGCACTGGGATCCTGGAAGGAGAATTACCAGTTAATGGAACATGTATTAAATGCAGAGGGGAAGCTGATGAACTGAGTCCAAGATCCACAAGACAGCAAAAAGAACCGCAAGAGAACTCAGTGGTGCTTCCATTTTGTGTTCACACAGCCTGCTGCTTCCACAATTTAAAAACACAAAATTATTAAAATGTGTGATGTAGATATAAGTGCAATAGGAATTGAAATATAAGAAAGAGTATTTGGAGAAGTCTTTACAGAATAAGTGAAATTAAAACTGGACCTTGCTATATTAAAACCAATAGTAAAATTGATACAAAAACAAAATTTAAAATCTGCAATGCAAAGCCACCAGAATAAATGTCTTGGTTCTCCGTGGCAGTGTTTACATTTGTCAACATATCTTTCCCGTCTTGATTAAATGATGGTGGAAGGCAAGGACTAAGTTTCATCATCAGTGTTCCCATAATAGCATTTGTTGTTGTCTTTTTTAATTCCCCAGAGTGTGGATTCTAAGTATGTTTGCTTTAAAAAAATTTAGTCTTATGTATACACTTCCATTTGATTCCTGTCTCTTGTTGGCACATAGATGATGCTCAATAGTCACTTGTTGAATAATTACATAAATAAATCCAGAATAAGTAAAAAAGGCATGGATAGAATGGAAGGATGAATTGCCCTTCTGTGAAGCAGACAGGATGCAAAGTCAGGGAAAGAAGAATAGGATTGGAAGGTATCAATGCATGAGGAAAAGTGAATAAACTGAGTAAAAGTGGATAAAGAAAATTGCAGATTCTGTGGGACAGAAGATGACATGGGCTAATGATTAGGAAGTATTTGATCAAATACTCAGTATTATTTGATAATAATACTCAGTATGCAAGGGGAATATAACATATTTGAGTTTTGGTATTTACTGGGGAAGGAAATTACAGATATAAATATAAATAACATTATTGTTAGCATAATTAAAAATGTTAACGATGATGGTCAACAACATGCAGTAAACAGATGCATGATATTGAACAAATAATGCAGAAAAAATGATCTCTCAATAGTATACATTTTTGTTATTAAACAGCATGTTACATAGAAAGCATTTCAGCAGAGATTTTGGCCATTTACTCATTGTGAGAATGGATATGGGGCAGGGCATGAAGAAATAAGCCCTATGTAACAGTACCTTTCCAAAGCTAATCAAAGGAAGGTTGAGTGATACTCTCCAGAACTTAACTGGAATAGCATATAGCATTGCACATTGCATTATGCATTAAAATGACACTGTATATCATATAAATTGAATTCACTTTAAAAAGACAACCTGGTAAACCTTGGTTCTTGAGCTTTTTTTAATTTTATCTTTGAATTTCCCAGTGTTAAAAAACATGGAATGATCAAATGTAAGGATCATCTTTTCTTGGTACTTGGAATGGTTTTGTGTGCCAACACTAAGACAGTATATATGTTAAAGCTAAAGTTTGAGAGTAGGATAGTAACTAACAATGGCTGATGGACCAACTGTGATTTACTGTAAATCATAGCTCAAAGGAAAAAAAATAAATGTAAGCATTTTTATAAGTATATATTTTCTGATTAAAGTGCCAACTAATCACTTGGAGGGTGTTTTCTTGTGTTGGGTTTATATGGACCAACAAATAGCCTTAGTCTCAGTTAGTATTTTCCTGTGGGGCTTTACTGACATATAAATTAGAACACGGATAAATTTAAATATATTATGGCCATTTAATCGTCCTATAATAGAAATAGATCTTAAGATATGTATGAGGCTTTTATATATAATTATACACATCCAGCAAACCCTGATTCATGGCTTTATGTAAATGAGTGGGGGAAAGGAGCTAATATCCCAGGTAAGACTAGGCACTCTCATGATACACACTGTTATCATTATACTGGGCTGCAAATTATATCATATTTTAAAATTATAATCTAAGTCTTGGTCCTAAGATTGGGATTTTAAAATTATTTTCTATTTTGTAATAAAATCTTAAATTAACTGGGGATAAGTCATCGTCAAGTGTGACTTTAAGGCACTGTGAGAGAACAATACATTTATCACAAGTCTACAAAATTATTGGAACTAAACTAAGTGGTATCTAAGAAGGCCTCTCTTTTATGCATTGATGAAATAAACTTTGTATATTCAGAGAAGGTCCCATTTCAGCATTCCTTGAACAATCTGTCCTTCGAGAAGGGTTATGGGTTAGTTTTCCCCAGGTGCTAGAGTAAGGGCAAAGAAGACCCAACAGTTCCTCCCTGAAGAGCTTCAACAGCCTATGGTCAAGGTGTATGGGCATTAGGGAGACTGTCCAGCAACTGTCTTTAATAAAGTTGACAGGAATGGTCAGGGTGCTTGGGGATCACAGGAGGGAGGGATTCATTTCATGTGGAACACTCTGGAGGCTTCACAGGAGGAAGTAATAGGTGACACTGGAGCTACAGTATCCAGAATGAGTTGGAGTTTGGTTATCACGGAGGAGGGATGGGAATGGGAAGGAAGGGAATTTAAAATAAAGAAAACAGCATGACAAGCATTAGTGGGGTGTGAAATGTTATTCTGGGGAATGACATAGCACTTAATGTGACTGAAGTGGGCTCCCAGAGGAGTAAACAGAAGATGAAACCACAACAGTGGATTAGGGGTGGATGGAAGGTGTTTTGTATGTGGTTGAGAGCTTAGACTTAATCTTACAGGCACCTGGGAACTATCAAAGGTATGCTATCCAAAAAAGCAATTCCAAAATATTTGAGAACAGTCTATTTGAGATTGAAAACATTGTTTTCAGGCTTTTACGCCTAAATTGTTTTTGAAGACCTCCTATTTACAGAAATACAACTAATGTGAACTTCAGTTCCATGTTTCTCTTGATTATCACAAATTTCCAATTTCTAAAGCCTAAAATATGAGCATACAAATGTATTTTTTTAAGTTGTTAACCACCATCTCCACTTTCCATTTTCCCTTAGGTTCCAAAAACCTCCTCAATCAATGAGAACATTTTAATATCTCAATAATGTTATTCTGCCCATGGAGGGGGGCAGGGTTTAAAGAAAAAATCATGTTATCTAAGCCAGGACACATCTAGTCTGGGGCGAGATTGCCATCAGGTAGCTGTATTATTTTGAAAAAAATCAGTTTTCATCTTTGGGCCTCAATTGTCTTATTCGTGAAATGAGAAAAGACTAGATTGTTTTTTAAGGGTCCTCTCCAAGGTTAGCACTTAAACATTTTAAGATAATAATCTGTGTAAGGACCAATTTACATTTACAAATAACTCTGAACTGATACATAATTTAGGTCAACTGAATCTGACAAAAGATTCAATCCATTAGTGGAAGAAAATTGTGTCTGAAATCATCCAGATTCATTTATAGTTCACAAAGATGCAGACTTGGATTTAGAACATTATTCAATCATAACAGCATTACAGGGACATTAGAGGCTTGGGTGAAATACAGTGGAACAGAGTTCAGTCCAGCTCTGCATATACTGACTTTGAGATGCCACCAGTGGAAATGCCTAATGAGTTGCAAGTGTGATTCTGAAATTCAAAAATAATTTTTCTCTGGGAACATAAATTTGAAAGTCATTGTAGAAGGGGTAGCTGAGGCAGCAGGAGTGGCTGGAAAAGCCCGGGAGGGAATGTGTAGCTTAAAAGAGAGGGCAAGGAGGGGCATCTGGGTGGCTCAGGAGGTTAAAGGTCAGACTTCAGATGAGGTCATGATCCCACCGCTCGTGAGTTTGAGCCCAGTGTCAGGCTCTATGCTGACAGCTCAGAGCCTGGAGCCTGCTTCCGATTCTGTGTCTCCCGTTCTCTCTGCTCCTCTCTTGCTCACGCTCTGTCTCTTTCTCTCAAAAATAAATAAACGTTAAGTAATTATTATTATTTTTTTAATAAAAGAGAGGGCAAGGGAAGTTGATCAAGCAAAGAAACGTGAGACTATTCAGAGGTAGGAAGAACACCAGGAGAGTATGTCTTTGGGAGTTTTCAAGGAAGGTGTTGGTTGCAGGATCAACATTGTCACATGCGACACACAGGGCAAGGAAGAGAAGAAATCTTTGCATGTTGCAGCTCCAGAAGGCCAATAAAGGTTTGGTGGAATGTGAAGAAAGCAAGAATGCAGAAGGCAGAGGATTTATTTTAACTTTTACTCAGAATCTGCATTGTACATAGACACAGCCAAAATTGTCTGGCTATTATGAAAAGTGAATTTATATAGCACTTTTTAAAGTCGATGGGAACATACTCCAGCCATTATAAACTTTTAGTAAGAAGCTATACAAATAATAGTGAGGTATTGCCCAGAGATGCAAACTGGAGTGTCTTCTGCTTTAGTATTCCATTTCTAGAAGGCAACTGATGTGTGGAAAGATTGATGCCCAAGAGTGAAGCATTAATTTTAATAAGTTGGAAACCACATGGGCACCTGGGTGACTTGGTCAACTGAGCGTGCGACTGTTGATTTCAATTCGGGTCATGATTCCAGGGTTGTGGGATCGAGCCCCAAGTCAGGCTCTGCCTTGAGCCTGGAGCCTGCTTATGATTCTCTCTCTTTCTCTCTCCCTTTGCTCCTCTCCCCAGCTCTCTCCCTCTCTTTCTCTAAAATTAAAAAAAAAGAAGTTGGAAACCACATAATGCCCATAAATAATGGAATGGTTAAATTGAATATAAAATATGACTCACATTACACAAAGTATTTAGTAGCATGGTGGAAAAGAATAAGATATAATATGTAAATATATATTATTATATTAAAAAAGCAGAATATCAAACAGTATATCCAGAATAATTGTCTAATTTTGTCTAACAAAACACCAGAAAGTTTGCAGATAGAAAGAAGACTGAAAGGAAATACCCCCAAATTTGAGTTTTCTCTGAATAATAATATTGTGGTTGAGTTTAATTTCATTCTTTGTATTTTTTTATTTTCTAAATTTCAAATAAAACATGTATTATTTTTATTAACAGAAAAAACTTCATTAACTTCTAACTTTAAAAGACTAAAGGAGAGAGCAAATGAAATAAAACAAGTTTTTTTTTTTTTCTGAAAACACACACATGCATTTAGCTACTCACATCAGACATATACATGTACTCACAACACACACATATACACACCTTTACCTCTAGCATAGAAATATATTCTACCTGCTATTTATGGAATTGGGGCAGCCCTGCACCCCAGGTTGGCAAGTAAGTGACCTGTATCTGGCTTCAGAACAAAAGGTTAAATAGGTTTAACAAATATTTTGTACTAATGTTTAAGCATGCTTTTAATAGTACTCCAGTGCAAAATACACAAAGTAGGTAAATATTAGGAGTTGGTAAGATATCTATTCAGAAATTTAAACTGGTAATTATTTTAGACATTTAAATAATGAGGTTTTGTGGCTTCTGTTATCTGAAAAATACATGCCCCAATTTAACCTAAGTGAGGCAGGGATAGAGTTAAGTGATGAAAGATTTCATAAAAAGGTCAAACTTAGGAAATCATAAAACTACATGCAGATCTTTTAAAAACTGTAAAAACTACTTACCAATCTTAAAAATTGGTAATAATATATTTTATTATATACATCCAGGATTGATTTTAAGGCTTCATATAAAGCCTGTGCCTCATATTCTTCTAGTTTTCAGCTAATAATAAACCAGAATAAGATTAAATTATATCTTCACGCTGTTAATTAATTTTGTACTAAGCAGGGGATCTGAAGAGCTATAGAACTGTATAAATTCTCAGTGACCTTCATTCCATCTAAATGTGCTAAGTTGTGCTGCTGGATGAAACACTGAAGTCAGAGACAAGGTATTGGAATAGGGTGCAGTCTTCAAAAATAGGTAGACTGCATTTCAAAAGGTTTCTAAAATATTCAAAAATGAGGGGCGCCTGGGTGGCTCAGTTGGTTAAGCATCTGACTTCATTTAGGTCATGATCTCATGACTTGGGGGTTCAAGCCCTGCATTGGGCTCTGTGCTGACAGCTCAGAGTCTGGAGCCTGCTTTGGATTCTGTGTCTCCCTCTCTCTCTGCCCCTCCCCCACTCATACTCTGTCTCTCTCTGTCTCTCAAAAATAAATAAACATTAAAAAAATTTAAAAAATGAAACAAAGACATTATTTACTAGCTCTGAATACAGAATATGTTAAGCAGAGAAGTTTTAAGAACATTCTTTCTATGTGCACTGGATGTAGGTACTAGGTGATAAAACATAATGGCCAAGTTCAAAATAACAAGGCTAGTTCAATGGAAGAAAAATATTATGTAATTTGGCATGAAATATATTTCCTCTGCTCCCATTTTCTGACTCTAAAGTATAAAATGGAAAGAAGTATTTCTGGCAAATGTCTCACGGAGTCCCAAAGCATCTCTGGGTACTATAAAGAAGACATGCTCAGCCCCACAAATAGGAGCAAGTAGATCTGTCAGTGGTGATAGTAATGGTTTACAGGTCTGTAAACATGTAACCAGATGTTCTGTAAGACTTTGAACATGATCACCAATTACTCTCACAACTATAAAGTGAAGTTTAAATGTTTTTAGCTTTTAAATGTGAATGTTTCATCTTTTGGAGCTGGGATACAGACCAATCCTTTGTATGTTGATGAAGTATCAAGGCTCCAAGACAGGTAGAGATTTCTGGGAGGCAGGGCTATTGCTTGGAGTGGGTGGTGGGGGCAATTCTCAGCCCTACGGAGCAGAATAGACAAGAATGGAAGCCTGCAAACTGGGTAAGAGTGAGTATGGATGCCAGCTGCTAGATGCAGCAATGGGACAATGTACAAGGGCAAAGAAATGTCAAGTAACAACATCAAGGCAGTTGTTGACAAGGTATAACATGGTCTGAAATGAAGTGAATATGCTGGAAAAATAAAGATTAGCTGGTGGAATTCTTTTTTTAATGTTTAGTTTTGAGAGACAGAGAGCATATGAGCAGGGCAGGGTAAGAGAGAGAGGGAGACAGGATCTGAAGGAGCTCACAATGCAGAGCCCAACACAGGGCTCAAACCCATGAACCTTGAGATCATGACCTGAGCCGAAGTTGGATACCTAACTGACTGAGTCAGCCAGGTGCTCCTAGCTGATGGAATTCTTAAGGAAAGATACAAAAGAATGCAAAAGATTCCCACACACAATAACAATGATGTGGGGGTGAGGAAGGATGGGTAAGTGAAACACTCATGTGGTAAGCCAGGGCTGAGTCCAAGAATGTAGAGGATACCTGCTACAAAAGAAGAACTCTGCATTAAAGATTAATATTAAATATTTATCATTTATGTTACACACATAATTTGAAATAAATATTGTCACTTTTAATTTAATTAAATGTTTTGAACATTATATAAATTATTTATATCAAGTCATTTTACTCTAAGGCTCATTATGGTTAAGAAGAGTGATTTATTCTCTGTAGGTTTCTTAAGTTATATTAGGCATGGTTTAGAAGGGCATATTCTAAATACTTTTTGTCTCCTAAAATAACTTTAGACTAGTAAGGATTAAAAAAGGGCTGTGTGTGTGTGTGTGTGTGTGTGTGTGTGTGTGTGTGTATAGCAGTGAATGGTGGTCACTGAAATACCATTCTTATTTTTCTTGCAATAAAGGATAAAACCTTAAGAAAAGAAAGTGAAAAGATCAGGAAATATAAATCCATTCTCTATTATTTTAGGTAAGTAACTAAATATAGCCACTTTGGGGGCAGGACAGTATGAAGATTTTGCTATCCATCATTCCAATTCTCGAGACCAATATACTGAAAGGCTGTTATTTTATTTTGAAGCAAACTAAAACTCCTGAAATGACCCATTCTTGGTCCTGACAAGCCATAAAAATGAACAAATTTCTTAACAAAAACATTCATTGCTTCTGCTCTGAGACATTTACTCATGATTGAAGGAGGGAAGGGATTCACATTCACAGACCTCTCTGAAAGCTTCCTCCTTCCTGCCTTTCCTCCTGTCTCTACCTCCATCTCCACAAGTTTATCATTCCATCCTTCCTTAATGCCACATCTCCCGTCTTTCACTTAGTCACTATAATACTTATAATTCTACAGTATATTTCTGATGTTCATGTTTGCTTCCCATCCTAGACTGTGAGTTTTTAAAAAAAATTTAAGTTTATTTATTTTGAGAGAGAGAGAGAGAGAGAGAGAGAGAGAGAGAGACAGCGCACACAAGTGGGGAAAGGGCAGAGAGATGGAGGGACAGAATCCTAAACAGGCTCTACACCATCAGCACAGAGCCTGATGTGAAATCATGACTCGAGCCAACATCAAGAGTTGGATGCTTAACCACTATGCCACCCAGGCACCCCCTAGATTGTAACTTAAATTTTTTTTTTATTTATGCTTATTCATTTTTGAAAGACAGAGAGACAGAGCACAAGCAGGGGTGGGGTGGGTGGTACACAGAATCTGAAGCAGGCTCCAGGCTCCGAGCTGTCAGCACAGAGCCCGACATGCTCGAACTCATAAACCATGAGATCATGACCTGAGCCAAAGTCGGATTCTCAACCGACTGAGCCACCCAGGCACCCCAAGATTGTGACTTTTTAAAGAACAAGACCAAATCTTATTTGTCCATGTTTCCAAATGATAGCAAATACTTTGTACCTAACAGGTGCTTAGTAAGTGCTGAGTCATTTACAAATATTTCGTTTGGCTAACACAATCATCCTGTGGGGGCAGACATTGTGCTTGTTTTATTGATTAGGAAACAAGTTTGAAGAAGTTGGATAAATTGTCTGTAGTTACACAAACTTCAGTGGAAGAGTTTCTATTCAGAGCTTTTACTTTTTATAAACTCTGATATGAACTTTAATTTTCATACTTAAACGCTCAGAAATTAAGATGTGTTTCACCATTTATGGCAAGTTTTAATCACTGTCATCCAGGCAGCTGTTGTCACTTTTGTGTGTTTGAGGACCTTTGAGTTAGGGCCATGGTTGAACACATGATGAGCTCAGGTGCTGTTTAAAATGTCTTCCAAAAGAGTATACGATGATTCATCCTGAAACAAAATTTATTGCAAATGCAGAAAGAAATGGCAACAGAAGAGCAAAGCATAAATTGTACACTAGGGAAGCAAATATTCATAATTGGAAGAATGATTGCAACTCCATATTTTTTTGCTAAACAATAACCAAATAATCTATCAAAGGAAGATCTACTTACAAATAGATAAAGCTATCCCAACAGTGAGTAAAACAGAAGGACACTAGAAGGCAGAGAAGATGAAGGTGGGGGTCAGCACACTGATGCTTTCATTAATGAAAAAAGGTTGGGGCAGTGGTGAGAGAGAATGATCATTGTTTTTCAACAGAACATTCTATGATGAAGGAAATACTCTATAATCTGTATTGTCCAATATGGTAGCCACTAACATATGCAGGTACTGAGCTTGTGGCATATGGCCAGTGTGACTGAGAAAATGAATTTTAGTTTCATTTAAGTGAATTTAAATATAAATAGTCACATGTTGCTAGTGGCTACCCTACTGAACAGTGAAGAACTGGATGGTGCCATATCAACCAATCTCCCTTGCTAAAAATAAAAACATAGGCCGAAAATAGTGTCACTTCGGCCAACTCCCAAAACTGGGGCTTAATACCTGATCTAGTTACACTTTCAACCTCCCTCAGAAACATAGTCTTAACTTGCAGTCAGGAATTTTCTGATCAGCACCAATGAAGTAATTGGCCACATAGGTCCTCTCCATTTCCCAAAGGAAGATGAGATCATCTACATGATAAGACTCCCTGATCTTCTCCCTATGGGAAAGTTACTTTGCTTGGGTCCTTTTCTTTTGTAATAACTTTCTCATCCCACGCTCCTTCCTATAAACACCTTCCATTTTGTACAAGTCCTTGGAGCTGCCTTCTACTTGCTAGATGCTGCCCCATTAATGAACTTTTTAATAAAGTCAATTAGATCTTCAAATTTATTCAGTTGAATTTTGTTTTTTAACACCCTCTTTAGGAAAGTTGGCTCTCTAGGGAAGTTAAATTTGATGGTACAGTGAGTTTCAGTGTTCTCATCTGTAAAGTGAAAATATAATCTTGTTTCAAAATGTTGTTGCGGGGGTTTAATGTGATGCTATAACGGACTGTATTTAGCATAAATCCTGGCCCATGGTAAATGAGAAGAAATGAAGGTAGTAGTAATAGGGATAGTTGGACTAGTAGTAGTTATGGTAATGATATCATTTTATCTTTGCTGACAAATAGCAAGTAAGTTTTGAACATTGCAATTAGCAGGAGGTCAGAAAGGAATACCTTCTCTGTTTCTCCCCAAAATAAGGTTAGTTGCCTAGCAATTAGAAAATTCATTACAGAAAGTAGTTAGGCGATGCATAATCTCAATAAATATTGGTCAGCCTGAAATTTCTAGAACGTGAATTAGTGCACAAGCAATGTTTCTGGATATGTATCTGCATTTTGGAAATCCAAGTTCTAGTGTCTTGAGCCCACCTCTAATTTTTAAAGTGACACCAGGTCATTCCTAGCATTTATGAGAATTTTAAAAATAATAAAGTCTTTTTATTAATCCAAAAAGGAATATTGTATTTGCCAAGGAGAACCCTAGATAAATGGCAATAAGAAGCACATCCTTGGTGAGCCCATACTAAGGACTAGGTTGCTTTTAGAACTGGTGGGTAAGCATTCTGGGAATCTTTTGGTCTATGTTCTTTAGTTAGTTGCTATAGGTGTGTGTGTGTGTGTGTGTGTGTGTGTGTGTGTGTGTGTATGTGTGTGTGTAAGGAGACACAAGACTAACAGGGATAATGATGATTGGAATGATGGTAACATCTTGGCACCTATTCCCACCCAAATACTTGATCTGGTTTAAAGCCACTAAAGGCAGGAAGGTTAAGAAGAGAAGCTGAAAGAGCTGATTTTAGGAATGATGTCATTCTCTGGGATTGAGTCTGGGATTGAGCAATGCTGCTTTTCAGAGAAGGTCTAGGAGATCTAACCATTTTTTCAATCCTTACAGAGAATCCAATTATACTTTAACGTCTGGGAGACCGGCAGCTTTGACAGCTCCCTGTTCATGTAAGTTAGTAGTGTTATGAACACAGAAAAGGCTGTGGTGAAGTTTCTCCAAGCCACTTTCTGAGTACAGGACAATGACAATGGGTCAGTCAAGTAGCATAGGAAGAACTACCCTGAGCTTGAATGGGAACTGACAGACCACACTGTTTATAGCGTCCCAAAAACACTTGTAGGAAGGTCTCAGAAAAGGGGTTAAGGTCCTTCCGATCAGACAGAGCCTCGCATAAGCAGGCATTAATGTTAAAGTGACCTAATTTGTCCTCAGTGGATGGTGATGCCAGAGGACACTAGGGTACACTAGCTGTTTTGTTACTTTGGAGTTCCTGTTATTATTCAAACCCTTTTGAGTTTCTAAGTTGTATGCCACAACGATTTAGGGTGGAGTTAGTCCAGGATAGTTTGGGCCCCAATAAAGAACTGTTTGTTGAAAGCCCGCTCATCATTTGCCTTTTTATTGCTACCAGAACAATAGTAACTAGAATCACTAAATCTAACACTTGAATAAAGGCCCTTCAGAGGGCTAAACAGTGGCAATTACCAAACAGTACACACCAGTGGTTCTTGGCAGGAAGTGAGGAACAAGGAGTAAAGAATTACTCCATGAACTGAAAAATTTGGGGAGTGCTTCAAATAGAAAATGTGTAAATTTTTAAAATCAAAAGGGCATCAGAACAAAAAAGCTGTTTTCTTGAGAAATAAAAAACCAAATAAAGTTTAAGTATATACTCAGTCTCTTTTAGGAACACTCCATTCAAAACAAACCATTAAATCACACTGGGAGATAACAACCTACATACTCATCTGCATTGTTTAACTCAACCTACGAAGGCTTACGTGAAAATTTTTGCCTTTCCTAGCAAAGGTCTTATTGATAGAAAGTTCTATTTCATTGACTTTTTCCTATTCTCTGGGAATGTTTATTATAATAGATAGTCTAGGTGATATTTATTTCTTCCATTCTTTGATTCTGATGTCTGACTTATACCAAAATTTTATCTAGCAATGCTGTTCATACCTTGGCCAAATAACTTGAATAACAAAAATGAAATACTTAGCTTGGCCATGTAATTTAAGGAACAAAAATGAAATATGACTCTACATAGTATTTTAAGAAAAGTTCATGAAATGGGGAAGCTTATTTTAGCATGATGATATTTTGAGCAATTAAAAAAAAAAAGATCTAATGAGGATCTAACCAAATAGAAATAAGAGAGAAAGAAGGGAAGGTGGAATCAAACAAGTCAGAGGTAATAGATCAAAAGGTGAGGAGTACATAAGGTGTTCCAAGTCTAGTTGACAAATTGGACATAAATAAATCACTGGGGCCAGATGGCATTCACCCAAGAGTTTTGAAGGAACTCAAGGGTGAAATTGTGGAACTGTTGGCCAAATGTGTAAACTGTTGTTGCAAACAGTCACCTTGCCAGGGGACTGGGAGATTGCTGATGTGATTCCCATCTATAAGCAGGACTCTTAAGAAAACCTTGGAAAAAAGATATAGATCAGCAAGATTGGGTTTCCAGGCAAAAAAAAAAGACGAGGAGGATAATAAAAAAGTCAATTCCACTGAACATCTTTGTGTATTTAGCTTATTGAGGCAAGAGCTGCATAGTTTTGGTAAAAGAAAGTCATACCAGTATGGCCTCCTTTGAGGTATTAAATAACTGTGTGGCCAAGAGACACAAGTGACTTTTTTCCTAAAGGGCCTTTAAAAAGATTTACTTATAATGGCTGTTTACAAAACACACCTGAGTTTGCATGGAGTTGGAGATATCTTTTGGTCACATATTAAAAACCATCAATGAGGGGTGCCTGGGTGGCTCAGTCAGTTAAGTGGCCAACTTCAGCTCAGGTCATGATCTCACAGTTCATGGGTTTGAGCCCCGTGTTGAGCTATGTGCTGACAGCTCAGAGCCTGGAGACTGCTTCAGATTCTGTGTCTCCCTCCCTCTTTGCCTCTCCCCCCACTCACATTCCTCCCTCTCTCTCTCAAAAATAAACATTAAAAAATATTTTTAAATAAATATAAAAGCCATCAATGATAGAAAACACAGACAAGGCTCATAGGAGCACTCTTTGATGTAGCCTGCAGGAGTTGTGAGAAACAGTCTTATTTCCATAAACAAACTTCCATGGAAATTTAGACTAGATATTTTAAATTTATATATTATCCTAAGTTCTAGTCAGCAGGGAAATATAGAACCAACAGGCCCAAAGTAGGTAATTTCAAAAGGATGTTTGAATAGTGAGAGATACATGAGGTCAATTTCAATGTGTACTTCAAAAGTGTACTCATAAGTTGACCCTCAACTTGTAAGTAGTCTGTAGCTCTGGTAGTCTCTAATAGAACAGGATCTCATCATGGACAAAGCCTTAAACAAATTAAAGCATCAGCTGCAGAGCACAGGGTCTTACACACAATGTGGAGCGGAAATTAACCCGTACAGACAGCCTACCTATTACACCAATTGCTGTAAATATATATTCTCATTTATCACAATGACTCTGTAAAGTTGATATCATAAAACTTTGGAGCCTATAATTAATAATACTGTATTGTACACTTAAAACATTATAAGAGGGTAGATCTCATGTTAAGTGTTTTTACAACATTAAAAAAAACCCTTGGCAATACACTTCATGATTTCAGATATTATACATATTTCTACAACAGCAGGCAAAATATAATATTAACCTGATTATATACAAGTGATTTTTGTGACAACATGAATCTGGGCGTAATTTCTTTTCTCACTTACCAATTGACCTCATTATTTTCTCTCTGCTTAAGATAATTTTGTTTCCTATTTCTACTAGGTGAATGTATAAAGACATGAAAAAAATCCACTCATTCGGGAGATGTGTATTATCTTTTGTTATATATTTAAGAAAGTCAAAGTGAAAAGAAATAAACTTTCTTGAATTCAAACAGCTTTGAGGGGTAGAACTAAGATAAAAACCAATGTCAGTTTTACACTAAATTCTGCATTCCTGATAGGTGGTCATCAATATCTAATTACTTGATTTAAATTCATTCTTATTAAAAAATGTAGTCATGTACAAAGTAGATTCTTGCTTAATAGCTGAAATAGTTCAGCTATTAGTACTTAGTCATTGTGTTCTCCTACTTCCTTTTCTCTCAAAGAATCATTAACCATTTCCCAGTTAGGTTTCCTTTATGTCAATTCTAATGGGTTTAAATGTACCTAGGTTGAAGACAGATATCAACAATTTAGTTTTTTATATATTGTTATTATTTATTAAAATAAATTAATTTTTTTGTTTTCTTTTATTTTGAATAAGGATGGAATGTTAGAAAAATTTCAGTCCAAATTTAAAAATATGTGGAAGAAAAGGGTACAAATGTATTTGTGAAATGTGTTTGCTTGAGGTCACAGAATTTACACATGGTAGAGTCAGGAATGGTGGAAAGAGGTAAAAAAATCTATATATGTACTAACTGGGGGTCCTTCTCTGAGGACTGGTCTGCTCACATGCGGGTGAGAATCTGTAAGGCCTAGCAGAGATCACCTGCTTCAAGGTTAAGAGTGATTCTCTGGTATCACAGTGCCGGAAGGCTTTGTAGTTCTAATTCAGAATGGAAAGACCTCAAAGAGTACGTTTGGCATTCAAGATATTTGAGGCCTCTAGAACTCACAGTTTAGAAAAAAGATAATGCCTTAAAATAAGAGGTACATTTTTGAATTGGATTCACAGTCAAACTAGACTGCCTTAGCAAAAATCAATCAAGCAAGCAAGCCAAATCTCACTGGGCCAATGATCTACCAGTAACTTAACTACCTGCCCCAAGCCCCTCATAACTCTTCAAAGACAACACAGCCATCTATTATATAATTTTAAAAATTACATATGAAAAAAATTGACCTATCGTCAAGAGAATAAATGTCAACAGAAATTGACCCCAAGATGACCAGATGTTAGAATTAATAGATAAGGACTTTCAAGCAGCTCAGAGAAAATATAGTCATAATGAAGAAACAAATGAGGAATCTCACATGAGCAGTAAAAATTTTGAAAAAGAGCAAATGTGATTTCAGAGTTAAAAATAATACTATTTGAAATGAAAAATTCACTAAATGGAATTAACAGTAGACTACAGATAGTATAAAGAAAGGAACAATAAACTTGAAGACAAATATATATAAAGTGTTCTATCTCAATTACATTGAGAAAAATTATTTTAAGAAATGAACAGAGCTTCAATGATCTATGGGAAACATCAAATAGTTATACACACATGTAACTGAATTTCCAGAAAATGAAGAAAGAATATTTCCAAATAATCCAAATCTGGTGCAAAACCTTCTTACAGTTCCAAGAGTTTATTATACTCCAAGCAGGATAAATATCAAGAAAGCCTGACCTAGCCTAGGTACATAGTAGTTGGATGAATGAAAAACAAATAAAAAAATAAAATATGAAAGCATCCAGAGAAAAGTAACATATTAGACACACAAAAAAATAAATTTATGGGATTTATATGTTTATAGATATATATATGAAAACC
Organism: Panthera onca; assembly: GCF_046562875.1. Lineage (NCBI taxonomy): Eukaryota > Metazoa > Chordata > Mammalia > Carnivora > Felidae > Panthera > Panthera onca. The sequence continues at coordinate 82,803,571 of NC_138340.1, forward strand.
ATAGCACAAAGAATTGGGGGATGGTAAGTAGAAGTATACTGTTTCAAGTTCTTAACATTTTACATGGAAGAATACATTAACTCTCAGTAGATTGTGATAACTTAGGGATGCATATTGTGATGATTGATTGATTGATTGATTGATGTATTTATTTATTTATTTAGTTTATTTTTTAATATTTATTTTTGAGAGACAAAGAACGGGTCGGGGGGGTGGGGGCAGAAAGAGAGAGAGAGACACAGAATCCAAAGCAGGCTTCAGGCTCCAAGCTATCAGCACCACAAAGCCCGATGAGGGGATTGAACTGACAAACCACAAGACCATGACTTGAGCAGAAGTTGGATGATTAACCAACAGTTACCCAGGCACCCCTGTGACATTTTATTTTAAATAAAATAAAGTAGAATAGAATAGAATAGAATAGAATAGAATAGAATAGAATAGAATAAAATAAAATAAAATAAAATAAAACTGTAAGGAAGTAGACAAAATATGTCTCCGTTCCACAGGGATTTTATTTTTGTCATGTTCTGTGGACTTTCAGCCACTATTCAAATGTGAACATGAGAAGTTCCATGTCACAGACCTCCTTTTACTCCCAGAAAACAGGTATGCATTGTAACAAAGTCTTCTGGAGGCAATGAAGTTATTATTTAAAAGTATGCTTACAAAAATAAAATAAATGCAGTTTATATATAAAATTTGTTAAATAGAAATATTTAGCTTGAAAATAAGAATTTGGCTTATTGTCTGTTACAGTTATGAACTGACTTTATTATTAATGATCTTATGAGGATAATTTCAGTTTCTTGGATGTAGAAAGTAATCATAAGAAAAATACTAAGAAAAGAAAAAAACTCTTCTTATGACTAACATGCAATTTCCCCGATAAATTGTAATTTCATAGTTTGTCAAAAGTCAAGTCCAAAAGTTCATGTTAGAATTCTATTTCCCCGGCTTCTGTTGTCTCTACCTAAAACCTACAAGCACACACTATGCATTTAGTATTGGTGCTTTCCTTGCTCACTGCCTGCCTTGACCAAGCCAGACTCATTCTCTCATCTTCCTCTTAAAATTACTTCTATTTTCTAGTCCCCTTGGTTTCCCATTCATGAGTTCCATACCTGTATTTCCCTTCTCTCCTTAGGCACATCTTTTGACAAAGGCTCACAACACTCAAGAGCTTTGCTTCTCACACTGTCAGACAACTACAGTCCTTCACCAGGTGATAAGTGATTCAGAGATACAGTAGTCCAACTTAGCCTCTGTATTTCTATGTCTCTAGGACAGGGTAACACACACATATTCATTTTATAGTAAAATGGCAGATATAATGGTTGTGTAATTAACAAAAGCTACATCTCTTAGAAAAAGGGGGTAAAGTATAGAAGCACTAAAGTGGTACTTTAGAGCATAATTATACATATTAAGGTATCTAGAGAATGCATTCCAAATAAAAGACATGAACCTTACCATGTTTTAAACTCATTGTCAAATCTGATTTAAAATTTGGTTTCTATAATGAGTGTTTCAGTAGGAGGTCATTCTGTTCCAAAATACAAATTGGAAAAGGTCTTTCAAAAACACAGGTGGCTGCAAAACTGTTGATAAATGACTGTGATAAGCTTTTATAACTGACCCAAACAATATCAGAACATTCCGCCAGTCCTACCCCCTCACTGTTTTTCTGGTCTTTCTTTGGTTTTGTGCCTGAGTTTTCTTTTTCTCCTTTCCTCCCTTCCTCCCTTCCTCCCTCCCTCCCTCCTCCCTCCTCCCTCCTCCCTCCTCCCTCCTCCCTTCCTTCCTTCCTTCCTTCCTTTCATTCTTCCTTACTTCTTTTCTTTCTTCTTTTTCCTCCCTTCCTTCCTTCCTCTCTTTCTCTCTTTCTTTCTTAACCTCATATGCACTTTGAGCCAATTCCAAGCATTTGTGAGATGGCTTCCTGGGGTTGAGGCAGGGGTTTCAGCAGGGGGTAGGGGAAGGAGTTTCCCAACTGGAAACTCCAATGGAAAAATGGATTTTGTTCTGTGTTTTGTTGTTGTTTTTCCATGAGAAGCTAGTGGATTGACAAGGAGATTAAACCCACAGTCTTGGCCTCATTAGCACCATGCAATTAAAATAAAAATAGAATAAAAATGCACCTTTTGTTCTAGAACTCCTGCTATTTTCTTAGTAATTTAGATGTCATTTATTCAAGACATTTTATCAAAAAGAAAAGAGCAAAAAGGCTTCCCCTTGTTAATAATAGTGATATTAATTATTATATTTAATAGTAATATAATAAAATATAATAATCATTTTAATAATAAGTGACTAAAACAAATAGTACTTCTTATGTGCCAGCACTTTGGTGTTTTACATATGCTTATTCATTTTATCGTCACAAGAATCCAAAGATATGGGTACTGTAAGTATTCTCATTTTATGGATTAAGAAATTGAGGCATTGAGAGATTAAGAAAATTTCCCAGGTCCAGATGGCTACTAAGCAGTGGAGCTGGGATTTGAATTGGGCATTTCAAATCCAGGACCTTCCTAACCAGTACGTTACACAGCCTCTCTTAAAGCATACTGTACAGCAGCATTTCCCAAACTTTCATGTACAGGCATGAAGCATCTGGTGATTTTGCTGAAATGCAGATTCTGATTCATTAGACCTGGGCTGAGGGGCCTGAGATTCTGAATTTTTCACAAGTTCCTAGATGAATCTGGTCTTTGAGATATTATGATGTTCAAGCTGTCTTGAAAAAACATTTTGTGCTGTGGGGGAGTGGCTAGGATTGATGAGAAAGAACACATACATAGAAATTAAGAACATTCATGTAAATGTACATGTATATTCTACAGTTAGAATATTCTAGAGGGTAGATGTCATTTCAGAATGGTCTAAATACAATAATAAAATGATCTTAGATGTCTGAGTGAGATACTAATGTAAAAAGTGTTAAAAAGAAAGCCACAGGCCCAAAACGACTTAGACTGAGTCCCCAAACTGGGGCTTAATACCTAATCTAACTTCAGTTTCAACCTCTCACAGAAATGTAGTCTTATTTTCTGATCAGGGCCAATGAAGTAATCTGCCACTTGGGCCCCCACCATCCCCCAAAGGAAGATGTGGTCATCTGCGTGATAAGACCCTCTGTTCTTCCCATTAAGGGAAAGTGAACTTATGTGGAATAATCCTTTTCTTCTTTTAATAACTTTCTTGCCTGACCCTCTTTCCTATAAAGACCTTCCATTTTGTACAAGTCTTTGGAGCTCCCTTCTACTTCTTAGATGGGATACTGCCCAACTGATTCATAAATCATTTAATAAAGCCAATTAGATCTTTGAATTTTCTAGGTTGAAGGTTTTTTTTTTTTTAAACAAAAGTTAAATATTATTCCAGGAAGCTTATAACGATTGGAGAAAATATCTCTCTACTTCTGAATATATTTAGTTTTCAGATTTTAAGCTTTTTTTTTTCTGATGAAATTCATTAGTTCCTTCTTCTCTTATATTATGATAAAATAATATAAGATGATATATAAGAAATGATATAAAACTTTCCAACTTTCTGAAACACTTTTGAAGAGGGAAGCAGGCACAGATGTGCCCCTGAAGTGTTCTGATTGGTTTATTTCCTGAGATTCTCCACAATAGACCACCAGTCATTCAGGTCTTAACATCTTTTAGGCCTTAGTGTTCTCTGTGAAAACACAAATTCATGTGCTATAGTAAACAGCAATGTGTTCATAGTTGACACCTCAAATGAAATGGCTTGCCAGCCAAGACCACCCGTTGACAAAGTTCTCTCAGGTTCCATAGGAGATGTTACTCAGGAAAGGCAGGGAAAGGCAGAAATCCCAAAGAGAAGGCTCCACAAAGTTCAATATGCCAGACTTAACACTTTTGTCTAGGTTTGCTTGATCCCGCTCACCTGAGTCAGGTATATAGAGTCACAGCTTCTTTCTGCGCTGAATTTCCCTCTTGGAATCAGTGAGATATGTCCTTTTTTTTTTTTTTTTTTTTTTGGCAAAAGAAAATACTTATTTGATTTATGAATGCTTTTATTGCACCCCCTGCTGATTCAATGAACTTTTGATTAGTCTCCATGATTATTATTAATTTCATTTAGGGCAATATGTGCGTGAGTGTTTCAGTAATTATTTGAGACACTTGCAAACAGGAGGATTTTCAAAAGCAGACTGAGTAAAGGCAGATCACAGTTTGCCTGTTTTCTTTTTGACTTTCTTTAGATGCCAATAACTGCTAATTATAGAGAGCAAGGCAAGCAGTGGTTGGTAACTCACTTCTAAAATTCAATCTGGTTATAATATAGAAACAGACTGTTCCTTCTCAAAGGCTAAATGAAAGCAGTTCTATTTATTAGGTATTTCATTGGCTTTGCAAATCATATTAATAGTTTTACATTTAGGTGTTTAATCAAAAGGGTTTTTTTTTCAAGTTATTTTTACAAGTGGTCAGTCAAAGCAAGAAAAACAAAATCTTGAATGTGAAGGAACTGAAGCCAACATCTATCTTGTCAGTTCAGATGGAAGAATGAACACCAGAGGTCACATCACCCCCAGGCTGGCTGGACCAGCTGAGGAACACCTAGGCCCAGGCTCTAGGGATAGGAATGCTTGGTTATCATTCAAAGAAACCTATATGACAAGTCATTACTCAGCACTAATGAAATCTTAACATATAGAACACGGTTATTGTTTAGAGTTCAAATCTCGAGATTCACACTTCATGTAAGAGAGGAGGTTTAAAAATATAAATTGTGAATTTATTAAAATTAATATTAAGACATTACATCATCTTTCTCTGACACCTCACAAATTTGGCTGAATCCAGCTAAATAATGTGTGCATTTGTAGAAAAAATAATCCAGCATAAGGTCTCCAAAAAATGTCAGGTAGAAGTAGTTTCTCCTTTTGCCAAAAAAACTCTTATACTTGGCCTAACAAAAACAGAAGCATGATAATTTTGAAATTAATGAATGTTATTAACTCCTTTATTATTTAGATTGTAATAATAACAAGATTATACAATTAAAACATTTTTATATTCTAATTCTAGCCATATGCAAATAGAAGTAAACAAACCCCCCATATTTTATTTATTTATTTTTCTCTCCCATATTTCATTTCTAAGTCAGTGAAACCAAGTATAAGAGGGTTGTGTAATGATCACAGTTCTCAAGAATACAAGTTTGCTGTTGATTTCTTTGAATGTCCTGAAACACACATTTCTTCACTGTTCATTCATGTGATAATTATGCTTTGTAGATTTTTTTTTTAAAAGAACTATTAATATTCTGTATCTAATTAATAGATTGAGTGGTCAATTATCTTTGGTGCAACTACTCAGTATTCCTCAAATAGTAAAAATTTAGTGTGTAAACAGACAAAGTCTTCCAATTGCTACAACCATTTCCAGTATAGTCTGTTGGCCTCCTATTGATATTATTGTATTATAACATAGTTTAAAATATCCTATAATAAAATAGACTGAAAATTTATCTTACATTATGAAATAAAAAATAATCTATTTAATTTGCATATACAAAATACTAATTTCCATTTTATTAATGATATTAGCATGGTGGTAAATAGGAACATGCTGTAAAAAATATCTAATCCCAGAAAATACTAAAAAATTTCATTTCAGTGAGAAATTTTAACTCCTCCCCTAAGGCCATCCCTACTAAACAAACTAATTATGTAATAAAATAATGTGGTTGGTGTTTTATTTCCTTGTAATTCCCACGTTCACTCTTTAGTAAAGTTGCTTATGAATAATACAAAGATCTAAAGATAGAAGGAGGCCAAAATAAGGATTATTATTATAAAGCTATTAAAATCACAGATCTGCAATATATCTATGTCCTCCTTTTCTTTAACTATTCCAATATCAGCTTAACTGTCTAAATAAGTATTTTTAATCAACAGGATCAACGTCAGAAATCTTTTGCAGAGACAAATTTTTATTGTGTTTACTACTCCTCAATTGTATAACGTTTACCTTTCAAGCATGAAAGGACCACCCCTAATGTTGTATCCCAGGATTAGATGATTCAGTCAGTGCTTACCTTGCCAAATGCACCTTGGTTTTTACAGGTTTCAATTTATTTTCTTTTAACCTTCAAACTTGCAGACTGATCTTTTCTTTTATATATATATATATATATATATATATATATATATATATCTATCTCTTTTCTTTTATATATATATATATCTTTTCATATATATATATATATATATATATATATATATATATATATGTTTATTTATTTTTGAGAGAGACAGAGACAAAATGCAAAATGCGAGTGGGTTGGGGCAGAGAGAGGGAGGCACAGAATCCAAAGCAGGTTCCAGGCTCCGAGCTGTCTGTCAGCACAGAGCCTGATGCGGGGCTCAAACCCATGAGCTGTGAGATCATGACCGGAGCCGATGTCGGACGTTCAACCGACTGAGCCACCCAAGTGCCCCCAGACTGATCTTTTTATTGAGTAACTTTCCTATTCCTTTGGTAATTTAAAAAATGTTCCTCCTCTGAACTTTCTCCATTTATATTTAATCTGTCCCAATCAGAATAGCATAAAGTGGTCTCTTTCCATGAGAGCATCTCACAGTTTTGCAGTGAAATGTTTTCTGTCTTATTTTCAATCCTTTCTGGATGATACCAGGATTGACGGATTTTCTCAGCTGCTACAGCTCAACAGCGCAAGGTGTGAAAAAGCACAGAACAACTGTTTAAAAAGAGAGGTAAAGTTTCTTTTTCTTTTCCTGTTTAAAAAAAAATTCTTGTTCTTTTTATACCAGTTTTAAACCCAGAATACAAATGATTTAGACTCTATGCATACATTTTTCCTACAATGTAAAATGTGAAGATTTTCACTTGATTGGTTTCTAGTTGACCAATTAATTGGTCTTTACACTGTAGTTAGCCAATCACTGAATAAATGACGGGAGCATTTGTGTCACAGCTTTAGCTAGGTAAATATTATCATCAAATTATTATCATATCATAGGAGGAAAATACGGGTTAATACAAAATATTTCTCCCAGATGTCAGTTGCTTTAAGATACTGTCTACAATTAAAAAAAATATATATCTAGATTTAAAGACTGGACTGTGACAAGACCAAAAGCCTAAGTATTTAGCTCTTTAAAAGCTCAGAAAGTTCGGTTAAATCCATGTAGGCATTTTGTGCATTAGTAGAAAAAAAATACTAGGTCAGTGAAGAAGAGCAGAATTTGCCACCCCAAAATGCTTCTTTGGCATAAGGATTATGTCAGGCTGATTATTTTTAAGAATAACTGTAGGAAAAGAAAAGTTCTGAAAACCTAATAAAAGTTACCCAGTAAGAGACATTTACTTTTATAAAGGAAATCTCTATTTGTGTCTCTCTTTCTGTATCAGGAAGAGGAGGACGACAAAATCTCTAGAAACTCTTACCAATGGAAAAGGCAAAGGACTTAAATCTGCATAACAGCCTTACCATGTTCGCTGTGTCTTTCTTGTTACCTCCCCAAGCCCTTTCCTGGGCTTCCCTCCCCTCACCACTTATTCTTTTGTCTTGGGCCAGAGATGGTGTTTAAGATGGTGGCTTGAGGCATTTTGGGCAGTTAATCAGTCTTCCTGGGTATTTCCCATCTCTACAGGAGATATACATGCTATTAAACTTTGTTGTTTTTCCTATTAATCTATCTTTTATTACAGGATAATCTCAGCCAGGGACCTCGAAGGATAAAGGGAAAATTACATCAGAACTATGGTGTAGATTATGTTAACAAAGCAAATTATAAGAATTGTATGCTAGTGGGATTCTGGAAAATCACATAAAAAAGGTCTTATTATGGAAAGTCATATCCATATACTCAAACCTAATGGTTACAGAAAAGTTCGAGGGCACCAGGAAGACAAAAAATGCTTCCAGCTTTCAGAGAAGACATGGCAGATGGTTAGTGTAACTTACTACAAGTAAAGAGATGCATGGAAACAGAGGATAGATGTTCCATAGCTTGGGCAGCTGCATCTGGAAAAGGGACAAAAAACAAGTCAGGTCTTTCCTCTCTTTCATGGGAGGTGGAATGTTTCTCCATTTCCTTTTGGCAAGGGAATGAAAGAGGAGGGAAGGGACTCCTATATTGTCTCCTTCCTTCACATATAAGGAGAAACTGGGTTGCAGAGTAGGGCAATGAATGAGTCATTACAGACCAGAACCAAGAAAGATGGTGGGATATAAAAGGGTAAAAGCTTAAAAATCTTGGAGATGCAGAAAAATTCCTGAAACAAATGGAAGGAAAGATATATCAACTCTTGCAGGAAGAGGAAGAAACGAAAGTAAGAAAAGGCAAGAAAAACAATCTTTAAAGTACAAAGGAAATGTAAGGCTAGCTGGCTGAAAACTCACTCTCCCACCAAGAAGTTGCTGGCTATATTATGATTTTCACTAATTCCCTAGTGGTCCTGTGTCTCCTACCCCCAACTTGGACCTGCCTAAGACCTAAACTCAATCATCAGGTGCATCCAAAGTTTTAAAGCTTGAATTCTGGAGTCTGGCTTGGGTTTTCATCCAAACTCTGCAACTTTGCTACCTGTGTCATTTTGGATAATTTATTTATCTTTCTCTGCTTGCTTCCTGATCTAAAAAATGGGATAATTAAAGCCTCTAGCACATAGGCACTGTTATGAGAATTAAAATGAGATAATGTGGTAAGAAGTCTTGGCTGAGTTTCTGGCTTCTAATACATGCTAATAAAAGCCCGCCCATGTTATGTTCTTCGTCATACAGTTTAAGAAAAATTATTCCCCCCATACCTTGAATTCTTAGTGGTAGAGCTATTGGTTTGAAACTCAAGTTGTTAACCTCACTCTTAACTGCTCAGAAGGACACTGCTTTCCTACACCGAAGACCAAAGGAATTTCAGTTGTACCCGCCTCTCACCAGTGGACAGCTCTCTCTGCCAGTTTCCTCAAGATTTCCTTTTAGTCATCTCCAGCTGAGCCTATCCTGGTACATTCTGTGCTACTTTTAAAATTCTATAAGCCAAGAAAACAAAACACAAACAAGTGGCTTCACAAGCTGAGAACTGCAAAGCTGAAGTGCCAGGAACCCACACGCCTGCAGGCACTAAAGCTGCAAACACCACCTTGTTCTAAAGTTGTGCCCGAGGTCAGAGAGCCCCAAGAAACATTTCTGCTTCAGCCAGAAAGCATCCAGTGCTCATACATACCCTCAGATACTTAGGTGTGTTTGCTTCAACCAGCAGATTGAAAATCCAGAGCTCAGAAAACAAATAGCTCCTTGCTAAAGGCAAAATAAATTCCTTTTGGAAAGGGGACTTTCTCCTCATCTCTTTGCTGTGAAGATAGAGTTTACTTTCCTCTTGTCTAAAACTCCATCCGAGTTTGGTAAGTCCTATGGACAGATGTCAATATACTTTCCTTAGGAGTTTTGCACATTCTCAAAGCAGAGGACCAGGTGACATGGGAAGGAGAGGAATGCCATTTTGAACAAATCGTTCAAATAAACAGGTCCCCTGAGACTTTTTCTTTTTTTCAGGGAAAGATCCCTCACGTATATAAAGCTCATCAGTCTTTTTAATTCAAGAGGTTTCCTATTTTTAAAAAAAGTATACAGGTAAAGGAGCTGGCCCAGAATCAAGTTTATGTTAATACAAAGGGTCAGATGGTCAAGGGGCTGCATTTGCCTATTAAGCCCACTCAGGGTTAGAGAAGAAGACCCTGCTTTAGAAACAAGTCCTTCTGTAGGTTTCTGCCAGTGAGACAATAGTAACCAAATTAAACAATTCTTGAGAAAGCCAAGAGCAATGAAGTGAAAACCAATGAGGTGAAAGCCACTTGGATCGCTTCTGGATGAGGCTGCCAAATCAGTCACAGAGAACCTGAAGAGAGGAAATTTTAATGAGGAAAAAGTCCTTGCAACAGACCTTGGTCTTCAATCTCAGTTCCACCTGGGATCATCACCAGGCAAGTAGGTCGAGAGATTTACAAAATTTGAAGAGTTTGAGACTCCCTACATGGGAACTCAATCCAAGCTTTCATGAGTATGGTCAAACAAACAAAACCTTCAGAACAAACAAACAACAACAACACGAACCAAAAAAGTTTTCTGCTTATCCCCTTTTCAGTGTTTTCATCATTGGCTTTCACTATTTGATTTTTCAGTTGAACCCATCTGGCAGCACAGGTTGCTCTGTACATCCTACTTCTCTGCTAACAGACCCTGTCTACACGCAATGCTGCTGTTGAAGCTGACCATGTTCCCCTGACACTGCACCTCACAATTCCCAGCCACATCCCAGAGCTGGCCAATCCTCAAAGGCCACCCAGATGCCATTCAATTTTCAAATACCAATATTTGAGACATGCATGGGATCTACACATTTCAACTGGTTCATACCAGGGGGATGGAAATGGCTGTCAGTAACCTGTTATTATATTGGTGTGCCACAGGCATACAAAGATCCCAGCAGCTCTTGCCAGGGCTGATACCAGCAGAATCAGTGAAACAACAGGATTACACAAGAAAGGTGTTTGGGCAACAGCTTGGAGAACACAAATTTCCTATAATACTGAAAAACAATGTAACTTGATGCAAATGGTGCCAAGAGTGTTACTGCTCTGTGCCAGTGAGAACAGTCAGATGCTCATGGTATGTGGGGCAACCCACAAAGTATCATGGTTGCCTTTCAGCAGCTTAGTTGTCGGTTTCTACAATGCCTCCATCAGAGGAGAGGCAGATTTCAGATGATCAGGGGCTCCTTTGAATATACAACACACTCCTTTCAAAATGTAAAGTCACGCTCTTTCTATTTTTTACAAATTGACCTATAAAAGCGTTCTGGAATTCGGGGAAGAAATCAAGCAAAAGGAGCTGATATTTTGCTACAGTTTCTTTTCCCAGGGCATAACAGATTCTAAACAGAAAGCAACGGTACAAAGGAGGGCAAAGGCTGTTTACCTGAAAAGACACAGCTTGAAAATGAAGTTTGGCTTCCACTCACACACAGGAAATGTGCCCTGATATTTCATTCACCTTTTCACCCAGCCTCTGCACGCATGTCTTGACAGCAGATGGCAGTAATGGGTATATGATGTGACAATATCAGCACAAGGCAGCAATACTGGAGAAATGCATCGGCATAAATTCTATTACAAGTGGTTATTACAGCACTAATACTACATTTTAAGGAGATAATGGTGTGGCTTGCCCACTGCGTGTTCTCTTAGCATTTGTTTTACGTTCCCAAGTGACCTGTCATGGCCCACAACATTTACTATGGCATTAAAAAAAGAGCAGTTGTGAATGTTTGTAATTTGATAATGGGTAGAAAAAAGTCTGCAAATACAAGTTTTCGAGATGGTAATTCCAGCTTTCACCATCACTGACCTCATGAAAATTCCACCTTATGAAAATTCTTCTTCATAATTCATGAAAAGTTTCAGAACAGCAAATGAAGTAATAAAATGTCAAAAATGATCCAGGAGCAACATCAAAAACTGACAGTTTTGTTATTGGCTGCTATTTATGTCACTTGCAATGGCACTTTGTTTCCTTGATTCTTGGTGGCACTAGACATATGATACTATAAGACACAAGGTAATTGGTGAGAATAAAGCAAACAGATAACTAAATGACATTTTTTGAGATTCTCTGACATATATATTTCTCTTTATTCTGATAGACTCTGATAGGGATCCTTTTCTAAAAGCATAAACTCATTATTAAAAAGTTAATTAATGGGGCACGTGGGTGGTTCAGTCAGTTGAGCATCCAATTCTTGATTTTGGCTCAGGTCATGATCTCACAGTTCATAAGATTGAGCCCAGCATCAGGCTCTGTGCTGACAGCGTGGAGCCTGCTTGGGATTCTTTTTCTCTTCCTCTCTCTGCTCTGCCCCCACCCCCTCTCTAAAAATAAATAAATAAACTTTAAAAAAATAAATGAAAAGTGGATTCATGTTATATGTAAAAAGAAGCTTGTTCCTCTGATACCTTTACCAAATTCCTCTTTGTTCTGATATGACTGCACAGGAGTCTTTTTCTAAAAGAATAAACTAGTCGCACACACAAATAATTTAGGAATATGATTTTTTTTGTTTTAGAATTTATAATATGAATTAATTTTTTTAAGTGACTGGTTTACTCTTTAACATGCTCTACATCGTATCCCAAGTCAGCCAATAAAGGTTTAAGGTATAAACCTACAATGAGTTTCCTGGTTAAGTACTAATGCCTGCCAGAACATTATCACTAAGTAACCTCACCATAATATGGACAGAGACTAGCTCTGACATCCAGCCTTTGTATGCTGCATTCTCTTTGTGAGTATGCTATTCCATGGAGGAGATGCTAGAATTGGGGCCAAAGTCATGAAAACTCCGCTGCTGTCCTCTCTGTGATTTTGTACTACCTCCAAACCTGGGTTTGGTCTTTAATTTCTCTTCAAGAAACCAGAGCCAAGGAGCAGCTGGTACTGTTTACTCACTTGCTGCACCTGTAGTTCTGCTTTGCAAGGCATAGAAATGGATTTTCTCCATGAAACATGAATTTCTAGAGCTGGAGTTTGCCCCATCAGTCACGGGTCCACAATACATCAAAAGCAGGAAATGGGAAAATGGCAACATTAGTGGACTGTTTAGGCTCTTCTCCTTTGTTTGCCTTTAAATTAATCTCCTCCTGTTCATGACTCAGTGAGGAAAACATCTTCCTTTGAAGACGAATTAACTGAAAAGTGCATTGAGGGATTTCAGATTCATAACATAACCACCTTGAACCCTCTGCTCTTGGTGAACCTAAAGAATAGCCACAGGCAGACACTGCACATTCCTGGTTCCTCAATTTATGTCAAAATGGTTTCCCGAGCCTACCATTCCTAACTCCTACATGCAACTGGAAGCAGTTTGACCATTAGCACGGAGTTAAAAAAACAATGTTCTTGAATTTTTCATTCCTTGGGTGGGCCCTGATAATTTTAGGAGCTAAAGCTTGAATGTTGCCTAAGTCAGTCATTGTTCAAAAATCCCTTATTGAGCAGAGTCCTCAACAGTAAAGACTGTAGATACAGGAACTCTCCCTGCCGTCAAGAAGCTTATAGTTCAGCTAGAAAGATAAAGTCAGTGCACAAGTACTTAAAGTGGAGTGCCTAATTGTGTAACAATAATTTTATGTGAAGCTCTCCACAGACCTTCTTAAGGTTTCCTCTTGCTGGTTTGACATTACTATTCAACAATGTAATAAACTCCAGAGCTGTTCTACCCAGTAATGGGAGCCCAGCCACCAGTCACATGTAGCTATTGAGCACTTGATGTGTGGCTAGTGCCACAAGCTAGAAAGATGATATTTTGGATATGTTGAGTTAAATAAATATTATTACTAAATTAATTTAACCTGTTGATCTTTACCTTTTTTTATCAAAATATTTAGAGTTCCATGTATTGCTCCCATTATTTTCCTATCTGATATCGCTGTCCTGCTGTTTGACTCCCTGTATTCATATCCAGATAAAATTAAGACATATATAATTTCTTTCTTGTTCCTTCTATCATTCATCATTCATTCATTCATTCATTCATTCATTCATGGTAGGTGCTTTATTTCCCCCATTTTACAGATGAGGAAACTGAAGCAGGTAGAAAGGTATGAGGTGTGGTGTAGGATTTGAATTCAGGCACTCTGACTCACCTAGCACGTTCTACTCTAGTAATCCAGATGAGAAACCATGAGGGTCAGAACCAAATGAGGGGTGATGGGTTGGAAAAGAAAAGATGAACTAAAGTGATATCCTCAAGGCCATATGAACACAGCACAGTGACCAGTTTGTTGTATGGCATAAGGGAAATAGAGATAGAGCTGACTCCCAGATTCCTGGCTAAGAAGACAGTGCCACCAAACAAAATAAGAGACATGGAGAGAAGTATATATAAGTGAGATGATGAATTCAGTCAAATTGAAGCACCCGTGAGAAATCCAAGTGGAAATGTCTAATAGGCAGCTGTACATATAGATGTGGGCCTCAAAGGAGATATTTAGGTTGGGTATATTAATTCATTTTCATTTGTCTCCCCCTCAACTTCTCCCCATTACCCTCCAATAGCCTTTGCCTTTTGAATTACAAGGGAGCTTCATGGTTGAATGAAATATGGTTCCTGACTTAAACATTCAAACTTCTGCACAATGGGACTCCAAGCTCTCTACTAAGCTCTCTCCTCTGTGTAACACACACTTTGCCCCAGACAAACCGGATTACATATGTAACCTTGACATTAGTTGTGCTCTGTACACACTTGAAGATGGTGGTTTAAAGGGATCTGAGCTACCAATGACACCAAATGCTGGATCTAATGTTTTCTCTAAGATTTATAGGAATTTGTGGGGTAGTGGGAATAAAGAAGAAAATTCCACTATCAGAATCACTTCAATTATTAAAAACTTTCAATTGCCATAGACAAAGACAGTTCTTCCAGCCATTAACAGATGGTAATAGCAATTGCTCATGTGGGATCACTTTGGATTTATGCACAATTAGAGTTTTTTGTGGCCCGAGTGTTTTGTAACCAGAGGAGAGTCTGTGATGAGTTTATAGCTCTACTCACCTTCCTGCCACTGTGGTCTCTCTTTTATATTAACCAGTCATGGAAGTCAGCCCTCTTCCTTAGTTTCAAGGGGAAAAACCCCACAAAAACCCCAAACCAAAACCAAAACCCAATAGCAAAGTAAAACCAGACTAAATAAAAAAATATCACAAACACCTAAACCACACCCACATAAAACATTTGTTGGAAGAGATGAAATACAGAAGTCTGACGAGATGAGAGGAATTACAGCAGAAGAATGAAATAATTAACAATGCATGTTAGATAACTCTGGTTGCAGAAATTCCCTCAATTTTAGCTTTAGTCTCCTTTTCCAACCTTGACCTTTCTCTCCTCTTCCCTCATCCTCTCAGCAGCAAACCTCTGACCTCTCATTTTCTTAAGCAAATCTCTCTAGCCTCTACCCCACAGAAGTTTTAGGCCCCCTCCTACATACCTCTGCTCATCAAGATCCTCAGCTTGGGGTGCCTGGGTAGCTCAGTCGGTTAAGCATCTGACTCTTGGTTTCAGTTCAGGTCATGACTCATGGTTCATGAGTTCTAGCCCCATGTTGGGCTCTTCACTGTCAGCATGGAGGCTGCTTGGAATTCTGTGTCTCCCTTTCTCTCTACCCCTCCCCTCTCTGGCTTGGGCTCTCTCTTCCTCTCTCAAAATAAATAAATAAGCTAAAAAAAAAAAAAAAAGATCCTCTGCTAAAGGAAAGGAATCCTCCTGCCCTGGAAGGCAGATGTGCCCATGATCCTTGGTTACACAAATTCTTCTTCCCAAGTCTTTGCTTCTCCTCTGGTTCCTGTTAAACTCCTAATCAATTCAAGGCCCAATTCAGTTCACAGAAGCAGGACTCCTGCTCCCCTTCCCCATCCAAACACCTTCTCTCCACCACCCCCAGCTCTCACACTGCTACAGGAAACTTCATTCCTCTAGGTGGAGAGTTTCCAGCACTAACTTCATATACTCCCTATTTGACTGCATTTCATTTGAGGATGGGTTCTATCTATGTGGCTCACACTAATCATCTTCTTGGTACAAACTGGTTAAACTGACTTCCAAATCAGTACACACAGAAATGATTAATAAAAAACCTGATATATTCTTCTCTTATTTCATTTTGGGTAAACCTACACGGTAATCCTTAGAATGACCTTGTTTGGAAATGAAAACGGTGAATCAATAATTCTCCTGTAATCATATATTTGAAATCTCATCTACACCCTGTTATGCCTGGTAAGTGGATTTCAGATTTGCATGGGAAACATATTGTGCTTTGCCGTTGCATTTACCCAGTGGATTTGCTAATAATTTAGGAAGTTTAGCAAATATGATGCAGTGTAACTTGTAATACTTATTTGCTCTCTCAGCTGTGATTTTAATCCCCAAAATAACAAGCTCAGACAACAAATTATTGATATGCTTTGTGCTGTTTATCAATATTTACTTAGATTTATTTTGGAAAAAAAATCCAGAGGGGGGCTATTTAACATAATTGGGCATTAAACTGTTTGATTTGGTACTCACTATTTTTGAACATACATAATAAACACACGGAAGTTATTGATGCAAACCTGTTTGTTCCTGTCTACAATAGGAGATTAGAGAGGGTAGGGGTTTTTTTGCATTCAGGAAAAAGTAAGTTAGTTGAGATACAATTTGTTTTGCTTCTTTTATTTGAAAGCACATTTTAAATGAGCCAAATGGATATCATATGGTCTAACTGTCACTTGACTTGACATTTAAGGACAATACATGGTTTGCATCCTATTTTCAGTTACTATAGAGTGAGTGTATGACCCTGCATCTCCCTTCATGACAAATTCTCACTTTATGCAGCTTTAGGAAACTACTAAGCAGGGCTATGTTAACGAAAATAGATTAGTCACTTGAGCTCTGTAAAATGTGTTTGGGAAGAACATTTTTGAGAACATTTCCAAAATCCTTGTGGGCTTATTATGACAGATGAATAAAGATAAGAAGGCAGTGATAAGATTTACATTTGACAATAACAGGTGGGGGTAGTACTGGAGGAGCGGGGCTCTGTCTTGGGCTTGCAACAGCAGTAATAAGCAGTATCTGAAGTTCAAGATCCTGCTTCCAGGTTGGCACACCTGGTTTTTCTTCTTGCCTATAAGCATCACAAGAGCACAGTCCGATTTTTTTTTGTTTCACTCTTATATTCCTAGTCTCTAGAACAGTGCTGTAGTATAATAAGCCCACCAAATGTATTTTCTGAGTGAATGAAATCTAGTGGACTCATTCCTCCATTATTCTTTGATTATTCTTCTATTATAACTAATCCTGTATTATTAAAGCCATGTCACTAATTTTCCTCTTTTCTAGATACAAATCACCTGACTCTTCTACTCTTTATTCATCTGTCATAATAACCACACTGGGATTTCTAAAACATCCAATGATTTCTATCTATGTTTTTAACTAATCTGCATACTAGGACTATGCTTTCAAAAAAAAAAATTTGAGTGAATTTGAACCAGCTTTGGAGTAGAGACATCAAGGATGTCTCAAAGTTAGTGCCCTGCCCTTCAGTTTGACCAAACAGAGAATGTGACACACTGTTCTTCTCACCCTTTCCTTAGGAGGTGCACGTAGATGCACATAGAAGGGCTAGTGATGGGAAGAGAAGATTCTTCAGGGGAGATCTGCTTTTTATTTTGAAATAAAATTGGATACTATTGGAGATAGCACTGAATGGAGATGCTATTTACTTGAGCTATACTTTGAATGCATCCTCTTGAATGTTTTTGACTAAGGCCATTTAGGTGGGATTAAAAACTGCAGCTCACCTACTATTCTAGCTCCTGTCTTCCCAGGGAACTTCAAATTATACCTTTCTGTTCCAGTGCTGAGCTGCAGTCAGAACACTGAATGAAAATCATTGGCAAATGGGTGCAAATGTTAGTTTAGGAACTACGTAATCATTAATAACACATTTAGTTAGCTCTCCATACAGAGCCTTAAATCATAAGTGAAAACTGAAGAAACAAAGACTTTCAATTCTGGATCCCTTCTTAGTCTATCAGTAGGATCCTCACATTCACCAATGGGCCTAAGGCCACATGTTAAGAATCCCTTCTCTAGAGGAGGAAGAAATCCAAACTCATACCCAACAGTCTTTTCCTGTTGCTATGGCTGGGCAGAAAGAGGAAATAACACTTGTTATGTAATTATATTTATCATTAAGGATAAATGTTTCATTGGCCTAAAGATTTAGATTCATAAGATGAACTTATCAGCATTATTGTATTGGGGACTAGTGACGCCCCAAACAAAACCTGGTTAAATAAGGAATTAAAAATTGTTCCGTTAATATTCCTTATGCAATTTACTTGATATGTAGCATCTATCTCTTAAGATTTTAACTTCAGTCTTTCTACTATTCTATTTTTCTGGCTCTTCCTCAATTTACATACACACATATCTTAGTGTGTATATGTATGTATAGTATATCGTATATAGTATTATGCGTGTATATATATACTTTACAAAATTATTAGTGACCACGGTCATTCTCTCCTTCATCTTCCCTTCTGCTCTCATTGTCATCCTGGCTGCATATTTTTCCCGATCCAGCCTGGCTGTCAGAGCCCATCATATAAACTTCTCTTTCATAAATCTGCTTTTACTCCATGGTCATTCTATCCCACTCAGGTGGCAGAATTCACAACCATGGATCAATCTAAATGTTTAATCTTTAGATCTACCCCTGGTGACCCATCCTTAACACTGGTGAAAAATCACAGTTGCACAGACTAAGATCACTATATGTTTGTGGTATCAGACATCAACTTGGTTCTTAAAACTGCCCTGAAAACTCTATCTTGGGTTGGGATTCCTTGAAGCAATTCCCATGACAGGAATTCTTGCCCAGGATTTGTTGAGACAGTGCTCTCAGGAAAATGGGAGTGAGAAAAGCAGGATAGGGCAGAAGGGGAAACAAAAAGCTATACAATGCTGCCATTGTAAGTGGAAGGTCTGGGGCAGGCTTTTTGAACTCCCAGGCTAGTCAATCATAGATGTGGGCTGCTGCCTCCCACCCAGGGAGTGAGGGTGAGGCTAGGGGAGTAAAGGCTTAATCTCCTAGGTGAAGCCATTTTCAGCCTCCAGAAGGGAAGGGCTGAAGCCATGAGCAGCACCAGCACAGAATGGTTCTGGGCAAGTGCTACATCTTCACAGTTTCTTTAGTAAGCTTTCCCAATTATTCTTCATACAAGTACTCTAAACCTCTTTTTTTCCTCCCATCTCTGGCCCCATCATTTCCCTCATCACTCTCAGCCCAGAAACATACCTCTGTTTCCCCAGAAAATATAGAAGCCCAGTTTGGAGTCCTACAGTGGCTTCTCACTGCTCTTAGGAAAATGTCTAAATTCCCTTAATGTGATTTCAAGCCCAGACTAACCTGACCTTTTGCTACGTTAGTAGCTTCTACCTTACTCAAATCCTTCACTGCGTTAGCCATAACAAACCCCTTAAGTGCTTTGAAAGCACACATCAGACCATGTGCCCTCCTCTACTTAGAATTTTTATTTGATTTCAAAATGTTCAAATTATCAAGAATTATGTTTACATACTGTTTATTCACCATAATTCACACAAAGGTGACATTTATTGGTGATGATAACGATGTCAGATTTTTAAAGAAGGGACCCATGTGCTACATACCTGCTTGCTAGAGAATGTCTATTGGTTGGCTTAAATTTTCCATACGTACTTATAAAATACCTTGAGCTGACTGTGAAATTCTTGGCTCAAACGTTCTTTACCTCAGAATTTAGTAGACATTATCTAACTTCTGATATTGAGCATTGCTACCAAAAAGTATAAGGCTCACCTGCATTTATTCCTTACACATAAAATGCTTTTTAAAAAAAGCCTTAGATGTATATATGATTGTATATTTATGAAAATTATAGTAACTTATCAGGATTCACTTTGATGTTGATTATTTTACATCAGCTTTTCTGATGATCCCATATTTTCCAAGACCCAGATCCATTTATAAACTCACACTTGATAATTTCAGGAGAGTTTCCTACTATTTTATTTATTAATACATTTTCTTCTTTAGAAACATCAATTATGCATATGTGAGGTTTACCTTTTCTCTCTCATATATATCATCTTCTGTATACTCTTTTAAAATATTTATTTAAGGTATTTCTTTCTTCATGCCTATCTTCTCTGTTTCTTGATTTTTAAAAATCATGTTTATGCTCTTTTTGTTGCTTTTAATGTAACTTTTATATACTTAATACTTTTTTCTTGTTTCTTTCTTTCTCAACCCCTGCCAGTTTCTATTTCATGTTTTTTTGTCTTCGTCTTTTAATTTTTCTTTGAACTCTAATATGTATTTTTATTTTGTAAAACTTTTTAAATGTTTATTTATTTCTGAGAGAGAGAGAAAGAGAGAGAGAGAGGGAGTGGGGGAGGGACAGAGAGAGAGGGAGACACAGAATCTGAAGCAGGCTCCAGGCTCTGAGCTATCAGCACAGAGCCCGATGTGGGGCTTAGCTCACTAACCATGAGATCATGACCTGAGCTGAAGTCGGACCCTCAACTGACTGAGCCACCCAGGCTCCCCTCTAATATGTATTTAAATTTTTTTTTTTTTTTTACGAATCAGGTTTTCAGGGTGCCTGGGTAGCTCTGTCGGTTAAGTATTGGACTCTTGATTTCGGCTCAGGTCATGACCTCATGGTTCATGAGGTGGAGCCCCATGTGGGGCTCTGCACTGTCAGTGCTTGGGATTCTCTCTCTCCCTCTCTCTCTGCCCTTCCCCTGCTCACGTGTCCTCTCTCTTAAAATAAGTAAACATTTTTTTAAAAGTCATGTTTTTGTCCCAACAGAAAGCAGTTTAGAGTGCAAATAAGCTATATACACTCTTAAAGGCAAGTATGTGAAACAGAACTGAAGCAAAGATAAGCACAAAAACGGAAGACGCATTTAAACCCAAATATGCCAGCTATCACATGTAATAAATACAGAATAAAGGTTTCAGTTAGTAGTCAGGTTTTTTTTTTTTTTCGTTTGTGTGTGTGTGTGTGTGTGTGTGTGTGTGTGTGTGTGTGTGTGTTTTGAAAGGTAGACTGCCACGTGCAGCACCTCATTTGGATGTGTCTAAAGTGCTGTAGGCTTGACCACCCTATGTTCTCCTACAAATGGACCTTGAGACCTTGCATGGAGGTTCTAGTAGGGGAGAACAGCTACTTGTATACCCTTGAGAAAGAATGGCCCTTCCTCTGTTAGGGAAGGTCAACCTCTCTGACCAAGCACGTAGCATCAGGAAGGACGTACATGGAGCGGTGAGGGAGGAAGGAGACACCTGCCGAGCCAGCCACATCACTCGAATCAACCCTGGTGTTCAGTGGGGTGACAGATGTCATAGCCAGATCAC
Source organism: Panthera onca (assembly GCF_046562875.1). NCBI lineage: Eukaryota > Metazoa > Chordata > Mammalia > Carnivora > Felidae > Panthera > Panthera onca. Next base: position 82,824,594 of record NC_138340.1, read on the forward strand.
CCTCACATCCAGTTGTCAGTAGTTTTGGGTGGGTTGAAAAATATCCTACAACATTCAGTTTACGAGTCATGCTTCTAAGATATGATGTTACACAAATAGATGAAGTAAAATTTGGAAAATATATACCTTATGATCATGAAATGAAAGCACACAAAAATGTGTGTTTGTATCTGAAAATAGATATAAGGGCGAGAACATCAGCTGCAAGATATACTTTAAAATTTTTGTGCAGTTCCTCACTTCAGTTCAAACTACATATAACAACAATTTTACAATAGGAATAAAGAGTTAAATCTAAAAATCAAAAAATAAAAAAAATGTTTTTCTAAATTTTCAAAACTAAAAAGATTCTATAGGTTTGGCTTCTTTCAGATGATGATACTGTTCTCCTTTGTATATATTTATTTATGGTGATTTTTAATGGGCTTTGAGGGAGGACGGTGAAGTAAAAATATTTTTACTCAGGCACACTTAAGCAGACGCTCTCGACACTGAATTCTTAAAATGTTTAAAATTTTCTATGAGAGAATTGACTAATTTCAACTGGGATAAATATGATGTAGGACTCTCAAAAAAATCAACAGATCCTGGATGAACATATAAAATTGAGGAATCTGAATGGAACAGAGGAGTCTAGCTGACTTAAGGGATTCAGTGGTTCTTCAAGAAAAGGAACGAGACCTAATACCAGGAAATTACTGATGCAAATAACTAGGAGTTACCTCAAAGCAAAATAGATACATCATCAGCTCCGTCTTTTTGTTGTCTTCCTGAAGTACCAACGAAACAATGCTTCCAGATTTTGTTACCAATTAAGACCTATGCCAGATGGGTCCTGCAGCACAGCTCTGATGCTCAGAGTGGGCAAGCAGAGAAGCAGCACTCTTTATGAAATGTCACTTTAGCAAGGCTCATTATATACTCACACATGAACTAGAAATACTAAGTTTTTAGTTTTCCCAGAGTTCACACTTGAAATAGGGCTGCAGCACTTTCGTCTTATTTTAGGTGTCCCAATTATGCTCATAAGCATGAAACAACCGGGCTGTGACTATATACTCATCAGCAGAAGAGTTACAAAACCCATGTAAATTGTGACTTTTGTACCTAATTTCAGGTCAAACCAATCAACTGTGGGCCTTTTACAGAAAGCACACTTGGCAGTCTCTCAGAAGACTCAGTCATTTTGATTATCCTATGTGGATGACAGTTGATCAGTTACAACAAATTTGTCATCCGAATGATTCTGGAAAGATTGTGGTACTCCCCATAGAGACATTGTCTATATTTTCAAATAGAGGACAATATTTGGTGTTAATAACACTGATAGATGTTAGCTGAAAGAATGCAGCGAGGGCACCTGATTTACCAATAGGCATCTGGAAAATAAGCTAATCTGAGCAAGAATGTACCAAGTCTAAACTTAACTTACCATTCTAAACTCCACGGCTAACACTCCCATCATGCAGACCCACATTCAAACAGGTCTTGACATAGTCTGATGTAGCTTTCAAAAACAAGGTGACATTTCAAAAACCTTGTTCTAGCATAAACGCTGGTGCTCAAAACAAGACTGTTATTTTAGCCCCATGCTTCATATTTCAAACAGTAACTTAAATATGTGTGCATGTGTGTGTATATATTTTTGTATGTGTTTATATGTGCATAGTAAGATACACACAGATACCCATACTCACGTCTGCTAGCAAATTGCTGATGATATACAATGCTAAGATTAAACACACGAGAAGTTAGGACAAGATAACTAAAGATGAGCCTTATCAAAGAGTCAGTGATTGAATAAAATAACACACAATTTCTTGTAGAAGAAAATCTTTTACCATGCCATTTAACAGTGTGAGTGGCTCAGTAGGTAAATATACAAGTGACCCTTGAACAGCACGGGTTTGAACTTCATGGGTCCACTTACACGTGGATTTTTTTTGATAAATACAGGACAATACTGTAAATGTATTTTCTCTTCTTTATGATTTTTTTCATAACATATTCTTTTCCCTAGCTTACTTTCTTGTAAGAATACAGTATATAATAATATAACATACAAAATATATGTTAATCGACTGTTGATTTATTGAGGCTTCTGGTCACAGTGTGCCATTAGCAGTTAAGTTTTGGAGGAGTTAAAAGTTGTACATGGATTTTTGACCAAGTGGGGCAGCAAGTGGGTCAGCACCTATAATCCTGGTGTTTAGGTCAAACATCTGGCATCTGATACAACTTTAAAACAGTCACTCAACTCTGTGATAAATGGAAGCTATCAGACACAAATGTTCTCTTGCAATCCTTTTCACAATCCTGTAATTTCATTCTGCTACCTTAGCACTTCTTCCCATCACTATCATTGACAGGCTGCTTTCATGGCTAACGATACTGATAAGCAACTATGGAGACAAATGTCAGGAGTTAGAAAAGAGATTGTATGTTTGAACTTAAAAGAACAATGGTTCCCAAACTTTGGTCATTAATACACCACTGCCAGAAATTTTGGCACATCAGTGCTTTTGTTTACTTAATATTTTTCCTTAAATTGACGCACAATTAACGTTAAAAAATGTAAGCTAGAAACTTTGTGCCACTGCATATAAAGAAAACCAGCTTGCCCCAACATAAATAGAAAATAATAGTAAATATAAATAGAATGGAGATAAAACAATCTCATTCTATTTTGACTAGATCCCATTATCTTCTGAAAGTTCTCAGTGGGATCTCTCTTGTATTAGTTTTTACTTGCGCCTTGGGAAAGTTCCAGTGTTAAATACTGATTTTATGCCCAATAAGTACCTATTTTTGGGAAACTTTCTGTTCCCAGAAATTTTTGGGAACCTTCATACCCAAATCTATGTGACCTCAGAAATCTTTTGAGGAGCTTATTAGCCTAAAGAATATACATTTCTGATACTACATTAAAATGAAGGGGTCCATTTGCTAAAAACAGCCATTGGTGTGTGTTTAAAAGGTGATATAGACATACTATCTCCAAACTAAAATTTTCATACTTGAAGTTTGGTATAATCAGGTAATCAGAAGAGAATTAAAAGTAACTTTTTCACTTGCGATTTTATTTAATCTAAAACTGTATTTTCTTCACGCTTAAAATCTCTCTCATAGTAACACTGAATTGGGAGATTATGCTTATAGTAGCTACCACAAATAATGAATCTTCATACCTTTCTTGAATAATTATGGACATATATAATTCATTCGGAAATGTATTATGTATATAAGTTAGTGGAAAATTTTCTTTGGAAGAATGTGAGATTATCACCTAATTTTAACTTTTCCATGACTTTCTTCATAATATCTTCACAATATCTTATCATTTGCTCCTCCTGTGTTATCAAACTGTACTATCAAGAAGACTGCATTTTCATGAATAATACAAAATACTGATGCATAATATTCAAGTGATTTAAACAATATTAAAGACTTTTTGGTAATTCAATTTTGGGAATTCATTAAAATGCAAAACATTTTAGGAAATATTATTTTATTTATAACCTTTGCATACCCTCAGGGTATGAATAAGGGGGAAGAAGAATGTCTAGTTAGAAATATAAAAGATGGAAAGTTAATCATATCTTGAAATTGCCCCATTTAGGGATCATTTAATCAACTGAAATAAATGTTCTCTAATTTTGCTTTCATTAATGAGATGACTAAGTTGGATACAGCATGTACAAAGCACATGCTTCATTGTGATGAAAGTGTTTTTCAGACAGGATGCTGAGGCCTGTGTAAGTTTAAAAAAAAAAACATTCTTAGAGAGATTGTGTCTGTGTGATTAAAACAGGTCTTTATTAACTTAAGAGTGACAGGAACATTTCTCATTTTCTCGAATTTTTTCCCTTGTACTTTTTGTCACTTTTGTTGGCACAGATGGCAAATAGAGTTGAAAGGGGAGTAATTTCCACAAGGTGACAAAGTGATTAGTGATGCGGCTGGGACTAGAACTAAGGTCATTCCAACTTCCCACCTACTGTGTTTTCTGCCATGGGTGGCCATTCATCCATCCGTTATTCATTTATTCATTCACCACCTGGTCTGGCTTAGGGGTAGGTTCAGGCAATAGTGAGATGAGCAGGGGCCTGGAGATTCATGCTCTGATTGTTGTACCTTGATCAATAGTGATAAGATTTTCACATAGCGATAGATTAAGACAAGTAAGTAAAAGACGAAAAGTAATTCTTTCGGTGGTGAGTAGCAGTGGTGAAATGTTGACGTCAAGGTCATTTCTAGAAGTGTTTCTTCATGCACTAGCCACATGCGACCCATTCAGAGTTGCAGTGAACTCATCGCTTTGGTGGACTTCTCTCCGTTACTTTAGCTCCCACCAAATGACATGGAAGTGTCCCAGTGTTAAATATTGACTCTGTGCAGAATAAGTACCTATTTTTTTGTGGCCATCCTGTCCTTCGTATCTGAATGTGTGCAGCTTCAGAAATTTTCTGCGGGGCTTACTGGCCTAAAGAACATACATTTCTAACATTGCATCAGATGAAGGGGTTCCTCTTAATGTTCAGAATGGGAAATGTTCAGAGGGAAATTTAAAAAAGGAATTGTTTTAGAACTGACTTAAACACTTATTGAGTGTATTAAAATAATGCAGTGTCAGTCTCTGAAGGAGTTTACAGTTTCCAAAGGTGGGCCTTGAGCATGAAACTACTTAATTCCTAAAAGTCCTGGAGGAAGACAGAGGTACCACGTGGAGTGTTAGGACAGCAGCTCCTATCCTGACTGTATGGATTCTAATCCCGAGATTGCCTCTTAAGTACTTGAGAGGTCTTGGGTATGCTCTAGCCTGTTTCCTAATCTGTAAAATGGGGATGAGGATGGTATCTGCCTTACAGGCATATTGTGAGGATCACATTAATTTCTGTGTAAAAACCTCAGAACCATCTGGCATAGAATATGTGCTGTGTGAGTGAGGTACTTTTTGGCAACGTTGATGGTAAAGTTTCTTCGCTGAATCAGCGCTTTTAATACACTGATGCACACTGTGAATCATCAAGAGGGGGATGTGCTGCAAAGCTTCCCACAATATTTGGGCTTTTGCTGAGGATCACTGTTATTAGACTAATGAATGTACCCTTAGGATATGTGCTTGGGAAATATAGGGCATTTAAAAATATTTGGGGGTGTCTGGCTGGCTCAGTCAGTAGAGCATGCCACTCCTGATCTTGGGGTCATGAGTTCAAGCCCAGTGTTGAGTATAGAGATTACTTAAAAGGAATTTTTTAAATGTTTGCATAATTAACGATCTTAAGAGTTTTGCTTCATTTCCAAGATCCAACATCTGGGTGAATCTTTAGGGTTGTTGATATAACAATATCATCGTAACCTGTTAATGTTGAGGATGAGCATGAAAACTAACACTGTTTAGTATCGATCTGTGCCAGGCACTGTGCTGAGTGTGGACCCTGTACTAACTTGTTTACTCCTTAACAGCAACTCTATGAGGTATTATTAAAAATGAAGAAACTGAGACTTAGAATATTAAATAAGATCACAAACTACGTTGGAGAATCAGGGAGCAATTCCTGTTCTATATGATTCCAAAGCCCATATCTGCAACCAGGAAGTGGCATTGTCTCTCTGATTTTGATGATAATAGTCACGATCTGGATAGTAAGAGTGACACACATCTTCAGAGCTTTGAAAACTATAAAGCACAGAATGAATAAAGGGTATCATCAATAATATTAAAAGTATGCTTTTGATGTGTCTGTTGTTGTTTATTTCTGGGATTAAAACATTGTACTACCTGTGTGCTAATGACTTGAAAAGTCCTCAAGTAAACAATTGAAAATGTGAAACCCACAGTGTTAAACTATAAAAAACGTATTTTTTTTCTGGGAAAACCACCAAATAAGTAGTTATCTGATTAATTTGATAAGGAAGATATAATCTTTCATTGAATACTTAACTGTATGCACAACAAGGAAAGCAATCACCCTTTAAGGACATATGGAGAAAAATTTAGTTTAAACACATGTGCCAGAGTGCCAGGCACCAGAAAAACAGTATAAAAGTATCTAGTAATTTGAAAGTGACTTTTAAATCAGTACTAAAGTTACTGAAGATCAACTCCCAAATCATATAAATCCAATGTGAACATTCAAATGTAAACATTTGCATTGTTTGTTAGCATATTTCTAAATTTTAGAAAATAAGGTCATGATTTCAATCCCATTGCATATCAATATCTGACTGGGTTTCTTCTTTTTTTAAAAAAAATTTTAAAAATGTTTATTTTTGAGACAGAAAGAGACAGAGCATGAACGGGGGAGGGTCAGAGAGAGAGGGAGACACAGAATCCGAAGCAGTCTCCAGGCTCTGAGCTGTCAGCACAGAGCCCGATGCGGGGCTTGAACTCACAGACTGTGAGATCATGACCTGAGCCGAAGTCGGACGCTTAACCGACTGAGCCACCCAGGCACCCTTCACTGACTGGGTTTCTTTTAAAAAAAACATTTGTTTTCAACATGAAAACTCAATAAATATTTTTTTAAAGTATTCTTTTTACTTGTAATAGAAAAATGTCATGTTTACTGTCAGCTGAATGTTTATAGCCTCTTTCCTCTGTTCTTTGTAGTCTCTAAGGTTTTACTTTAGTTTTGAACGGGTAATCTTACAATGTCACAGTGTTCTCCTGACTGCCCATCCAGACAGCTAGACAGAAATCTGCCGGATCTCCTTTGCATCATGAACACATGTAAACCTTTCCTTACACGTGCAGCAGATAAGCGCCCAGGTACCAGGTGCAATGCGAATACACAGATGGAGAAGCTGAAATACTTCATTAATGCCATACAATCTCACTAATGATCGACTCTTTTATGAGGGACTCTTTCTTCAGGGCTAAAAGGAGAGAAAGGATTTGAAGCAAATCTGTATAAAGAAATTACTGTTTCCCCAGGCTCTTGGCTTCAGATATATACCTGAAGCCAAGAACCACAAAAACTCTATCTGTTCATTTCTTTCTTGCAGTAATGTCCTTGGCTAGTTACTCTTCCTCCTCTTCTTCTCAGACACGGTCTTGGTCCTCTTCTCTTTTGCTCTATATGCATCCCTGGTGAGCTAGTCAACTGGTCTAAATAGTACTTCACTTCAGGCATCGCTCACATGCTTCCTAGCCAGGATCTCTCTCCTGGCCTCTGGATCTGCGTATCTGACCCAGCGATGAACATTTATCATGTGTCAGGCAATATGCTAAGCCCTCTATAGACATTATCTCATATAATCTACCAAAAAAAAATCTCTGGGGACTAGTAGAATTATCCCCATTTTCTATCTGACAATAGGGAAACCTTTTCTTAGGAATCTGGAAACTCACAAAAATGCAATTCCTTTAGCATGACATTTGCTCAAATATTTTGGTAGAATTTTGGTATTTCTCCTTCTTCTGCTCTTCCCTTTTACTGTTTTTAAAAATATTTTAATGTTTATTTATTTTTCAGAGAGAGAGAGACAGAGAGACAGAATGAGTGGAGGGGGCGCAGAGAGAGAAGGAGACACAGAACCCAAAGCAGGCTCCAGGTTCCAAGCTGTCAATGCACAGCCTGATGTGGGGCTCGAACTCACGAACTGTGAGATCATGACCTGAGCTGAAGTCAGAAGCTTGACCAACAGAGCCACCCAGGTGCCCCACTTTGACAGCTTTTTGACTGACATCGTATCTGCATCCTGGATGAAGATGTCCAAGCTGTCAGTATACCTTGTGCCCCAAGCGGACCTGTCCACCATACCCCACATGTGCCCTGACCTTCAGAGCATAATGTGACTATTATTTCACATGAACAGACAGCTGGTACAACTAACACATCTCAATAACATGCAAGGTATTTGTTTTCATTTGTTTTTAGTAAGTGCATAAAACTCTATATATTGACTGTATGATTCACAGAATCAACCAAGGATTACATTTTTTCTGTTTCAACCATTTCTTAAGCAAATCTCCTCCTTTCACTACATGTGAAACTGATTTTAAAAACAGATTTCAGTACTACTACACGCCTATTAGAATGGTCAAAATCCAGAATACTGACAACATCACCTGCTGGTAAAGATGTGGAGTAAAAGCAACTGAGTCATTGCTGGTAAAACTGCAAAATTATACAACCATTTTGGAAAGCAGGTTGGCAGTGACATGTAAAGCTGAATATAGTATTATCACTCAATTCTGCAATCCTACTCCTAAGTGTTTATCTAAATGAGTTGAGAACTTATGTCCATGCAGAAACCTGCACACAAATGTTTACAGCAGCTGCATTCATAATTGCCCAAATCTGGAAGAAAGTAAGATATCCTTCAATAAGTGAATAGATAAACTGTGGTATCTCCTTAAACTTGAACATTATTCAGAAATAAAAAAAAAAGAAATTAGTTGTCAAGACACAAAAAGACATAAAGGAACTGTAAAGGCATACCACTAAGTGAAAGAAACCAGCCTGAAAAGGTTACATACTGCATGACTCCAAGAGTAATGACATTCTGGAAAAGGCAAACCTATAGAGACAGTGAAAAGATGAGTGGTTGCTAGGGACAAGGGGTGAACAGGTGGACAAGGGGATCTTTAGGGCAGTGAAACTAATCTGTATGCTGCTGTAATGGCACATACGTGGCATTATGCATTTATCAAAACCCACAGAACTACACAACACAAAGAGCGAGCCCTAATGGAAACTAGAGATTTGAGTTAATAATAATATGACAATAACAGTTCATCAATTGCAACAAATGTACCACACTAATGCAAGATGTTACTAAAAGGAGAAAGTGTGTGTGTTGGTGGTGTGGACCGTGAGGTGGGTATATGGAACTCTGCACATTCTTATCAATTTTTCTACAAACTTAATACTCTTCCTCAAACCAAAGTGTATTAATAAAAATTAAAAAAAAAACAAACCAAAAACCTCTGAATTCAGAAATTTATATTGATCTGTTAAAATACTGATCTCTTAGTAGTTTCACACTGAATGGTTGGGAAACACTGATTTTGTCATTTTATCCAATTAGTTATCATTCCCTGCTTTGAGCCACTTACTACTACCACCAGTATACCTTGCTTCTAATACTAATGCAATATGACAATGTGGATAGCAAAAGAACCTTTCCCTGCAGACTACCAAGTCTTTAGGTAATTTTTTCAACTACCTTATACTAAGATAGTCTGAGAGATTATGTTACTGTCTTAATGAAAATTAAAACAGGGGCACCTGGGTGGCTCAGTCATTTAAGCGTCCAACTTTGGGTCAGGTCATGATCTCACAGTTCATGAGTTCATGCCCCACATCGGGCTCTGTGCTGACCGCTCAGAGCCTGGAGCCTGTTTCGGATTCTGTGTCTCCCTCTCCCTGCCTCTCCCCTGCTCATACTGTGTGTGTCACTCTGCCTCTCAAAAAATGAATAAATGTTAAATTTAAAAAAAAAAAAAGAAAAAGAAAATTAAAACATATTATGCTGAACATGGAGTCTGGCACATAGCTGTCAATTTAATAAAAGTGGTATTATTAGTATTCTCTTGCCATAATCCGGTGGTCCTACTGAAAAATAATTGGTATTCCTTATTTTTAGTGATGTCATTCTGGCTTGTAAGAAGCCCCACATGCTTTCCTAAGTGCTTAAAAATAATCTTAAATAAGCTTAATTTTTTTTTCTTGTTTGTTTTTTCCCTTTAAAATTTGATAGTAAGTCTACCTACTTTTCATGTATAAAACCTGCTCCTTTGGTCTTTTGGAAAACAGTAATATTCTGCTGGAAGCTGAGCTATCCTACCAGCTGAAGGCAGGGCTTGGGTGGTGGACGGATCAGGACCGCAGGGTGGCCCAGTGGAGCTTCTTGTCCTCCCGCTTTTATGTAATTTGGCCTTAATAAAAGTACCTGGGGAATTGTCTGTTGGGGAATTGCCCTCGACAGGCCCCCTGGGAAAAGAACCATTGAGAACGAAAGAAGGTTCTGCAAGGAAATTCTGCGGCCCTACATCTAGCCCTTGCCACCCCCTATAAAGACTCCTCTACCCAAAGGAAGGATAGCCCCACATATTTTTCAGCCAAGGAAGGAAGAAATGGATTTGAAAGCCCCACTCTGGCAACAAAGGAGTGTATCCATGGGCACAAGTTACTCCAACCCTAGGCCCACTTGGCCCCCAGGAGGCGTTCCAGATGACGACTGAACCTAGTCGGTTAAGGTACAGAATGGTTCATTAGTTCCTAGGTGCGTTATCTCTCTGAGAATGCATAAGACATGGGTCCCTAAGGCCCTCTTGCCCCCTCCTGGCACCTCGGACTGAGGCAAACACTTTTGTTCCTCAAACCACAAATGGTTCAGGGAAACAACTAAGAGGTCATGTCCCTGTAACTGTTCCACCTGAGGTGTTGAGAGATAGATGACCTTTCATGAAAACAACAAAGCAAATGCTTTATAGATTATAGATACACGTAGGTACATAATGAAAATAATATGAAGAAATTAATCAATAAGCAAAGGGCAGGAGGGAACGTTATGAGAAAATAACCACGCTATTCCTTAAAGGGTGATTACACATAGGAACATTTTTAGAATTAGATAATGCCAGAAAACATAGATGATGTACGCTACAAGGTAATTGCTAACAAATATAATGTGACGTTTGCCACAATAAAGCACCCAGTTCAACACACTGCTGTTGTCTGTGTCCATTTTCTTTCTTTCTTTTTTTTTTTTTTTTTTTTTTTCACTTTTTTTGCCGACGCCATTCATCCTTTGGGAACCCCTGGACCTGCTGGAACTGGACTCTGGCAATATTTCTCATATTCCTCCACTGTAATTACTTCTGGCATCTTGGTCTGGAAGTTTGAACTACTTTAAGGAGACCCACTAGAAATATTATTAAAGTTCTCAGGCCACCTTCGTAACCGTGAGACTAACACACTCACTTGGACAACTTGAGTTTTAATTTCTTCTATGTGATATACTTTTTCCCTAGTCTTTTTCCCTTGGAAGATAGTTCGTCTTAAAGGAGAAGATGTAACAATCCAGAAGTCACACAGTTCTGTGCTCTATTTTACCCCTTACCAGGGGTGCTCAGTCTCTCTTTATACGTAATACAAAGAGATGTTTTGTTATTGTTATTGATGATATGACATTTGTTGTCAGTTCAGCTTATGCTGAACTTTGAGGCTTTTTACAAATTTGTGCTGTTCTATAAATCCTGGGACAGATTTCACTTTTCATCTCCTTCAAACATTATTTTTTCCCAGCTTTATTGAGGTATAATTAACAATTATAAATGATTAATATATATAATAGATATTAATATTCACTATAATCAAGGTAATTAACATATTCCTCACCCTACATAGTTATCATTTTTTCTTTCTTTTACATTTTTTTTGTGATAACACTTAAGATCTACTCTCTCAGTAAATTTCAAGTATACAATACAATATTCTTTACTATAGTCACATTGTTGTACATGTGATCTCTAGAACGTATTCATCTTGCATAACTGAACCTTTGTACCCCTGACCAACATCTCCCCATTTCCCCCCTCCCACAGCCCCTGGTCACTTCTATTCCATCTCCCATCTCCCCTAAATGTCTTTTTTTTTAACATGTTCATTTTTTTTAAGTTTATTTATTTTTAAGGTTGAGAGAAAGAGAGAGAGACAGAGAGAGAGACAGCGACATAGAGAATCCCAATGCAACACTGGGTTCAAGTTCACAAACCCTGAGAGCACAACCTGAGCCAAAGCCAAGAGTTGGATGCTTAGGTGACTGAGCCATGCAGGTGCTCCCTAAATGTCCTTTTAAGATGGCAACTCTAATTCTGTTTAAGAAGCCTTCAATCTCCAAAAAACTGGAGAGAGTGGTATTTCTCAGAGTCTGTCACAGTCGGCATTCATTTGGTTATTTAAAAAAACAATTATTGAGCATATATTCTGAGCCAAGCACAGTGCCTGGCATTGCTAACAGTGAGATTACTGAGACTCAGTCTCTATTTTCAGGGATTTCACTGTCTAATCAACATTCAACAAACATTTATTGAACATCTACTATATGCTAGCACAAAGAGACTTGTGAAAAGGTGTGGTAACTGTACCACTGGAAAGATGTACAAACTATATAAGTCTTAGAGAGGAGAGTATGATGGACTTCATAAAGGTAGGGGTGTAAACAGACCAGAGAAATCTTCCAGAAGGATTAAATATTCAGACTTGGTTTTAAAGATGAGAAGTTCACAGATAGGAAGAAACGGGAAGGGAGTCTGGCAGAAGGTATGAATGAGGCAGACAAATGCTTAAAACACGAGGATGGGCCATTTGCTTGCCGAATGACCTTTTTGCAGTGCTCTGAAAAAAAGGAGATGGTTCACCTTTTCCTGCAGCAGATATCAACCAACATGAGCATGAACACATTTGCAAGAGCCATAAATTTAGAAATAATCTACAGGTTAATGCAAATGTTTTCTTGGAGATTAGATTTCTAGAATTAGAAGATTATTGCCTTTCCGAGCAGCTCCCAGAGGTCCCTGTGAACTGCAATGGACAGCATTTTTCCTCTCAGTTCACTGTGCCTGGGGACTTCCCGAAGAGTTCCTTTCAGCCTACCAGCCCTGCCCTCTTTAGGTGTTAACAAACTACTCAGTTATGACTGGCCACTGGCAAATGGTTGGCTCCGACAGCCTCTGACACAACCTTCCCTCCCAAACTCTCTTAGATCCTCCAAATTTACTCACTTACCATGGTGAGGATGCTTTTGGAATCAAACTCTCCAGCTTCCAGAATTAGATTAAGAAGTCAGATTCTCCTACATTCAAATCTAGACTCTGCCATTTACTAGCTGATCGATGCTCGAACAAGACATTTCATCCCTTAAGTCTGTTTCATTACCTTCTAAATTGCGACCATAATATCTACTTATTGGGTTTTTGTGAGGATTGCGTGATATATGTAGTGAAAATGTTTAGCAGACTTTTGGACACACGATACGCCCTTAAAATAGGATAGTCCATGTTCTTTTAATAAGAATAATAATGAAAAGGGGAGAAAAAGACCACACTGTCCAGACTCTACAGAGGGATCAGAGAGTATACTATATGTTTTATATGGCATCTCACTTAATCCTCACAACAACCATTCAAGGTAAAAATAATCACTTTTTAAAAAATAAATTAAGGGGGCGCTTGGGTGGCTCAGTTGGTTGAGCGTCCGACTTCGGCTCAGGTCATGATCTCACAGTTCATGAGTTCGAGCCCCGCATCAGGCTCTGTGCTGACAGCTCAGAGTCTGGAGCCTGCTTCGGATTCTGTGTCTCCCTCTCTCTCTGCTCCTCCCCTGCTCACACACTGTCTCTCTCTCAAAAATAAATAAAGATTAAAAAATTTTTTTTAAATAAAAAAATAAAAAATAAATTAAAATATGGCCTATAACAATGTATAAGAGTTGGTAATCAAGTCCACTTCTGTATCTCTAAAGCCTAAATATTCTTTTCGATACATCATACTTTGAAAAAGATTTTTGTACAAGTATATCCATTAATCTCTAAAGCCTTGAACAGTATGACCAAACTGAGTTGAAATATTTTCATATTTGGCAATGTTAATTTTATAATTTACATATAGCTTTAAAAGAATGAAAGAATACATTTGGATCAAACATCTTACGTCCTTCTTATAAACACGATGTACTAATATTTTCAACAAAACAGGCATGAAGAACAATCACAAAGTAAAGTTACTAATTGCTGTTATTGTCAAAATGAATGGGAAGCAGTGCTTTACGAATGCCCTCTTTATTCTGAAGAATATGCGTGTTTCTATGTATGTGGTTTTAAAAAAGTCTATTGAAATTCAAGTTAGTTAACATACACTGTACCATTGGTTTCAAGAGTAGAACCCTGAAACCAATTCATTTATATTATATTCATATATATTATACATATTTATGTTATATTCATCCATATAATACCCAGTGCTCATCCCAACAAGTGCACTCCTTAATGCCCATCACCCATTTAGCCCATCTTCCCACCTACCTCCCCTCCACCAACCCTTAGTTTGTTCTCTGTATTTCAGTCTCTTATGGTTTGCCTCCCTCTCTGTTTTTTTTTTTTAAGTCTATTTATTTATTTTTGAAAGAGAGAGAGAGAGAGAACACAAGTGGGTGGAGGGACAGAGAGAGAGAGAGAGAGAGAGAATCCAAAGCAGGCTTGAGGCTCTGAGCTGTCAGTGCATGGGTCTCAAACCCATAAGCTGTGAGATTATGACCTGAGTTGAAGTTGGATGCTTAACTGAGCCACCCACATGTCCCTCCCTCTCTGTCTTTATCTTATTTTTCCTTCCCTTTCTCTATGTTCATCAGTTGTGTTTACTAAACTTCCCATGTGAGTGAAATCATATGATATTTGTCTTTCTCTGACTGACTTATTTCGCTTCGCATAATACCGTCTAGTTCCATCCATGTTGCTGCAAATGGCAAGATTTCATTCTTTTTGATTGCCGAGTAATACTCCATTGTATATATATAATCTATGCACGTTTTTATATGTGTGTTTGTGTGTATGGATGCATATATAGTGCTTGTGTATATGTATAAACATAACCACATCTATCTACATCTCTCTCCTTTTCCATTTTCCATTGTTCCATAGGAAAAACTGAGTAATAATAAAGGTAAAAGGCAAATCTTCTCCTGTTGAGTGTGTGTGTGTATGTGTGTGTGTGTATACATACATATATATATATATGTATATATATATATATATATATACATATATATATTTACTTGTATATAAATATATATTTGTATTTATGTTTTTATATCTTTTGGGAAGCAATCTGTCAGTGTTATGTTTTTTTGTTTTTCTGAGAAGTAGAAAAGAAACTGTTAGGATCAATGATTCATTCTTTTTTTCTGGTTTTCTGTATTCAGAGGGAAAAAAGTAAAAGTTCAAGTATAAGAGAATTGAGATTATAATCCTGTCTTTAATTTAGAAACTATTGATTGGTTATAGATATCCAGTTTGATTAAAGAACATGCAAAGTATGCATTTTTTACATATGAATTATAATGAAGACTTTTTATATTTTTTTAAAGCTTCTTTTGTTAAAGAAATAAACTTGTTAAAAGTTCATTTATTTTGGGAGGGGGGCAAAGAGAGAGAAACAGAGACAGAGACAGAGAGAGAGAGAGAATCCCAAGCCGGCTCCACACCGTCAGTGCAGAGCCTGACATGGGGCTCAAACTTACAAACTATGAGATCATGACGTGAGCTCCAAGAGTCAGCTCTTAACTGACTGAGCAACCCAGGCACCCCAAGAATCTTTTTATATTTTATAAGTAAAAATAGAAACTGCTTTTCCACTTCTACCAATCTTCCATGTTTTAAATATATGTACCACATTGATAATTAAAATATTTGAGCTATGGCAAGGCAATTTTTGAACTTGATCAATATAAAGCATTTCATTAGGAGTTGTGTAGTAACCTGCAGAGGGAGGAAAAACAATTAGATTCAAAATCTTTGCTTTCTTGTGATTACCTAGTTGCACTCTGCATAAACTCTGGTGAGCAGGTAGTCCTGAGCAATGGGTAGTATTAACAGTTATGGCTCATTTCCCTTTTTAGTCACATCTACGAGGGTTCTAAAAATGAAGTCTTTAATTATAAATGCAGAGGCCAAATATTTAAAACCTCTTAAGAGCAAAGGTGTTTTCAATTACTTCTAACTGACACATTATGTAAAATATACTGATATGAGACATATTCCGCTAATTTGATATTCCTCTATTTTCCTGTTAAGTGAGCACTGTGAGAGGTAGAGATAAAGATTACTTTAATTAAGTGTGCAATGAATCCCATAAGACGTAATTGAACACTTTATTTTCACATATATATTTTCTCTTACTCAAATGTTTTTCAGCCATGCTGTATACAACTATTTTAAAGCTAATCTTTCAAAGAATAAGCAAGAATTTTAAGACAATTCAGGGCTTTCAAATTCCCTATGGCATTTCAGAATGACCTTTAGATTCTGAAAAGGTGAATGCTTTACATTTCTTTAAGCTGACAAGATAAACATAGAAGGACATTGAACACAAATCAGTGTTTAAAATAGTCTCAGCCATCTTGGTGAATGCAGAAATAAGGCCTGCTACAAATTTTGTAAACAATGAATTACTTTTCACCAATGGTCATCCATAGGTTGCTCCCCAGGACATCTAACTTTGTCTAAATTCTCTATTTTCACAGAGACAACACAACAGAAGTATTTGATAGCTAACCCAGCTGCCATTCACTTTACCAATCATTTTGATATGGCACCATGTGAGTACACTTATTCTTCCAAACAAAGTATTCAGACACGCCCAGAAGTAAATCCTATAGTTGTCTGAGAGTTGGTTGGCCAGTGAAAAAGTTTACTGGCATGTGATAGAATCAGAGGGTGTGAGCACAACTGCTGTGTAGCTTCACACCTTCTCCCTCAGACTTAGCAATTAGAAAAAGAATTCTCTACTTAAACACATATATATTACATCCAGATGAAAACAAAAATCCTGGTTAACAAAGTCTGTCGTTTCAAACTGATGGTTAGTTATTTTCAAAATTTTAATTTCAAGAGATTTTTATATTGTTAATGATATATACTGGTGTCCCAAATACTGTCATTTAAATTGCCAACACATGATATGCATGGTGCCTGTAAGCGTGCATGCACGCATGCACGTGCACACACACACACACACACACACACACACACACACGGCAACCTACCCTTCTACCTCTTTATTTTTCTTGCCTCTTTGTCTCTCTTCATTGTAACAACCTTTCTGTGTACCTTTCCTCTTGTCATCCCCCCATTCAATTTTTCTATCTCTTCTACCCATCTTTCACCCATCTTCCATGCTACATGTCTGTCCATTTAGCTATTTATCATTCCTACATTCAATACATAGTTGAGTATTTACTCTTTGTGAGGAGGTTGGCATATTAGTTGTGGTAGGTCAAAAAAGAAATTGTTGTTAACTCTTCAAATGGCTTTGTAAGTGAACACCATTCTAAGAGAGGATTTGTTTCCCTGTTGGTTTACACTTGGGTGAATAGTGTAAGTGAGAGAGGAGACCTTAAAAAAAATTAGATACCAAGACACTTTTTCTATGTTATGTAATCTATTCCTCTTGGTTGGAAGAATTATAGTTATTCAATTTTTAAAATACATTTTCATATTTTGTGTTTATGTATCTTTAATTTCTGAATTAACCAGTGTAGATTATGTAACATAATAATTTTATGTTGTTGGTACACCCTAAAACAAAGATTTTTCCTAATTTTGGATTTAGAGCTTTTCAAAATCTCACTGAAGCAAAATAATAAAAAAGGAAACAAAATTTAAATGATTATAATGTAAAAATAAATGATTGTAATGTGACGTATGGTTTGAACCTGATTCCCAAGCACCTGTGATCCAAATTTGTGACGAAAGAAATCCCTGTGGCACAAGTCCATAGAACAGTCTAATTATTTTGCCTGAGAGACTTTTGCTTGTGTGAACATATTTGGTTTAAATCAAATCTATGAATTTATGGTGCAGTGTGGGTGGAGTATTCATCGTATAATTTTATTTAACACTCAATTTTTTAAAAAAAATTTACCCAAGTGAATGACATATTGTTGGGCTTTGATAACATGATTTCCATGGATTCATCATCTTTTCTCACTCACAAATTTCTTCCTGTGTCCCTTTGCTCATTCTTTGCTATAAGTCTAGGAAGAAAACTATGCTTATCAGACAAAAACCAGTATGAAAAAGTTAAGTTACAGAAATGAAGAATGATAGTGGCCAAAGATGAATAGAACATTAAAACAAGTAGCAGGATGAATGCACTAAAAATAGAGACAATGGAAAATGTATCATTATTTTGAGATAAATTTCTTGATCTAAGGAACCGTGGATGCAGGATTTTAAAATATATCAGATATCATGATAAAAAAAACCTTCAAGGCATTTTTTAATATTGAAAGTTTGTTGCCACATCTAAGAGAATTGTAACGGATACATTAAAATCACTGTACATTCTATTAAATCAGAAGAAAATACCTCTGATTTCAGTATCTGATTTGACGGGAACAAATCAATGGACATCATTTTAACAGAAATATTTTCCCAAAATGTAATTAAAAACCTTTACCAATTTGTTTATCAAGTGAATGATGAATGGTTTTGAAAACAGGCAAAATCAAAGTCTTTCTTGATTCTTTGCATAAAACTGTAAAGCTGTTGCATGAAGTCTATATTCAAAGTCACAGAATGCAGGGACGAGGGACTAAAAAGTCTCCTGCCTGTATAATTTCTGAAAATGTAGTCTTTGGTGGGCTGATGGCAGAATTTCAAAGGTAACACAAGCACATTCTGCCATCATTCAACATACACACAAAATGGTGCTTGGTTATAACTTTCTAAGGTTTCTTCTACTTAGAATCAGAGATGCAGTCAATGGGGTGTAGGATACTTAGAGAAATAGGGCTAGAGTTCAATACCAGCTTATAAAACAGTTATCTGGGGCTCACTTTGGACCTTTGAGGAAAAAGAGATGGGTCTTCGTGTCATTTACCCAGAGGGCCTTCCCCCGTGGTCTGCTTTGAGAGGGAGGGGCTGTGCCCAGAGATGTCCAAGGCTACTGGCAGCCATCAGTAGGATGGATGGGAAGACTGCACGTAGGAAACAAGATTACAGCAATGAGGCATTTGCAACATTATGGTGTCTGCTGAGGGTTTCTTGTGGCAGAAAAGACAGATAGGGGAGAAATATACAGAAGAAGAAAAAGACTTAAGAACAGACTTCACAAATTAAGGTAGCAATATTTAAAGAAGATTTTGAAGTTCTTGGGTGGGGATGTTAGAAGAACCAGTCCAGAGGGAGACAGTTGCAAAAAACTTTGCCTTTACCACTTTCATCTGGTTGTGTTCTAATCAGAGACACCCCAAGGCCAGCCCTGTACATTACACACAGCGGTTTTGTGGAGCTCACTAACTCTATGACCATCATAGAAAATGAAACATGGGGGAGTAGATGCTGCTATGCAAAACCCTAGCATGTAAGAAGGAGAGTGAAGAAGTAAGAATAGCAGTCTGAGAACCCCCCTCAGCAAGAGGAGGTGGTTTGATATGGAGAAAATATGGGTTAACAAAATTGAAAGTAAACAAGAAAAGGCTTTTTTGTTCAGGAAACAAAGAATAGACTGCCATTACTTCTCATGTCTGCTATCTATACTAAGAGTGTCTTAGTCACTGTTGTATTTCTTGCATATAGCAAAATACCTATAATCTAAAAAATGTTAGATAAATGTTTGCTAGAGATACCAGGAAGGAAAGAAGGTAAGAAGGAAAAAAGGAGAGAAGCAAGCAAGGAAGGAAGAAAGCCAGGCAGCAAGGAGGGGAAACAAGAAACTAGAGTGAGTTAACCTATTAATATCTCACTTATATGTAGAATGGGAATTTTGAAGGTTGTTAAGAGATGATATATGCAAAGTGCTTATTGTAGTGCTAGGCATAATGGAGGTGCTCCAGAAATGCTAAATATCATCGTCTTTGTCATCTTCCTCGTCATCACCATTGTCACTATCATTATCCCCTGCAGTGCTTTTAACAAGGGAATGGCAGAATGCTTTGGCTAGTCATGACTTACTAACACATCTTGATAATCCTTCCACTCACATTGCAACCCACTTCCATTAAACTTCTAACTCTTGACCCTCCAAGAATCCACTCCTGCCAAATTTACTCATAACACCTTTGTTGAAAAATCCAGTGAACATAACATTTTTTTTTCCTATCTTACCTGACTTCACTTCAGTATTTATCATTATTGACGAATTCTTAACTTTTGGAAGCCCTCTGCCTCTCTGGCTTTTGTTCCTCCTATGCCTTCAGCCATTACTCAGTGTCCTTCCTGAGCTTCTTACCCTGACCCCACAACTTGAGGGATGGAATTCTCCAGGTTCAAGAACAGACAAAATTCAAAAGTGTTCTTAAATTTTAATTCATTTTCAAGAGAATAGAGAAACTAAAATAATAGCAAATATTAGCCTGCAGACCAGACTGTAGAAAAAAAATTATTTTGCATATGTTACTGGCCCATATAGAAAGCATAGCTTATTTTCCATCCTGGATCAAATGTATTTTTCACAAAATGAAATGATAAGAATTTATTTTCTCCTCAAGTGATACATCAAAGTAATAGCTTTCTCAATCAGGTATAGACAGTCATTTTGGATGGTACTTGAACTTTTCAAATGACCAAGTTATTCCTTACAGCTTTAAGAAATACTTGATGATGAGCTAGAGGCAAGTATATGCATCTTATTCTGAGTTTTAATACCATTACTATCAACCCTCAGGGATAATTCTATAAATTCTAGAATACTTCCATAGTGCCTATTTTAACTTTGCTGTTATAGTCAGTTTTCCCCATATTATTATTTCAGAATACTAATTGGAAAAATTACCTAATGTAAAATATCTAAAAAGACTATAGTTAAACTAGGGGGAAATGCAAGAGATTTATCACGTAAAGAAGTATGTATTCAGCATCCTCGGTGTTAATCCAATAAAACTCAGTGAGTCTAGGCTTCAAATGCATACACATATGGCACTAGTGAACTAACCCAATTTGTACTGACAGGAGCAGGTGTCTGTAGGTAGGTCACTGAAAGTCATCATAAACTGGAACACGTATACTAGCACATAAATCTTCATTTGTAGACACTTGTTTTACAAGATAGCAATAGGCACATATAGACTCTATGTATAAATGGGGAACTTGTTCATGTTTCTGAACTATAGGGCATGGGGTTCACCTTGCACATTACAGTTTATCAAGCCGTTAACACATGCATTTCATTTATGAGAAATCCTTAGGCTGTTTTCTGGAGAAGTTGCCATTTCAAATATTTATAGGTATTCCATATGGCATAGATAGAGAGATAATTATGAAAGGATGTAGATTATCATAGGAAAAAAATTCCTTTAAGTTATTTTACCTAAATCTAGAAAATCTGAGTTTACTCCTAGACCACCAGAGCCTGGGAAATTCAGTCTCCTTTCAGAAAGAGAATTAAAAAACTCCTTATGAAAAGGGCTCTATGTGCAATGCATAAAATGAAAGAAAAATGTATGTCATCTTTTGGTGATGATTTCTCTGCTTAACTTGCACAAACAAAATGTCAGCCAGCCCCATTATCATCCAGTCAAATCTTCAAACCACGCCCCTTCCTCCTTGCTATCTCTCACTTCAGGTTCCTGATGTCTTGAGTGCCACCCCCCACCCCCTCCACCACCACCCCCACCGACATCTTATCTCTGCCGAGCTTAGTCTCTGCAGCTCAGCCATAAAATTACACTCTAAAATGCAGTTTTAGATAGATAAACTTTCAGCCCAAATTATTTAAATGGTTCTCTCTTATTTACAGGATCAACTTCTAAGTATTTATCCTGGCCTCTTTCGATACTCACTCGAACATGGCTTTAATCGCTTTCTTAACTTCCTCCCTAAGACTCAAATAAACGAACAAAAAACAGAATCAGACCTACTGATACAGAAAATAAACTGCCAGTTGCCAGAGGGGGAGGGGGTGGGAGATGTACAAAATGGGAGAAGGAGATGAGGGATATAGGTTTCCAGTTATGGGATGAGTAAGTGAAGGGAATAAAGGCACAGCATAGGAAATATAGTCAATGGTACTGTAATAGCCGTATGGTGACAGATGGTGGCTATGCTTGTGGAGAGCAGAGTAGAATGTAGAGAAGTTGAATCACTTTGTTGTACCTCTGAAACTAATGTAACATTGCATGTCAACTATACTCAAATAAAAAAAAAGAATTTAGAAACAAACAAACCACCAAAGCCTCTGACCCAGTGAAATGAAATTGGCTAGCCTATCTATGCCTTTTAACCAGCCTGAACTTCCCTTTTCTGATTTTTTCCCTTACTTTTGTGAACAACTCCAGCATCATATCTTATAGAAATCTTTTCTGATTTCTGCCTAATCAGCCCTTACTCTGTGCTTCTTCCCACTCTGGGCCTAAACTGACCTGTAATCACTGATTTTATTTCTCTTGAAAGAGATCTGATTCTGGTCCCATTCAACTTTGCATTGGAAGTGTCTCCCTCATGCCCAGGGGTGCACACAAACTGGGAATTCAGCAGATGTTTTTGAGATCAGTGATCAGGTCAATTCAAACTTGCCCCCAAAAAGGAAAAAAAAAAATTTTGCGTGTGAGTGTGTGTGCATTCGCACACATGTACCTAGATAATTTAATTAAGTTATTTGCATTACACTGGATAGAAGTAGTCTTTACAAATAATTAAAATAGGTGGTGACCATAAAAAAGAGGTATTAAAACAACTCTACGTGTTTTTTGGGTTTTAAAATGAGATGGTGCTGTACTGGTGGCACTGGGGATACCTGGTTGGGAAAGAAACTGTGAGAAGGGCTAAGTGGGAGAATAGTCAGTGTTTACTGAGGACATACTATGTGCGGAACATGGTTCTAAATGTTTTACAAGTATTAACTCCTTTATTACACACAATTATCCTACAGTGTAGACATATCATGGTGTAGGTTTATGCTATTGGACTGCATTAAGGCACATGGCAGAGAGTGGGTATCCCCCTGTAACTCAGTACATCTTTTCCTTGCCCTGGCATGGGAATGAAGGGGCTCCATTTCTTCACACAAAGACCTTTAGGTTGCAAAATTAATGGGCAGCTGTCTTTTTCCAAATTCACACAAAGGGACAGCATAAACAAGTGGCATCACTGGGGGTAGGCTCTATTATTATTCCCATTTTACAGATGAGGCAATTGGGACACAAAGACCTTAAGAAATCTGCCAAAGGTACACAATGAATAGGCGACAGCGATGAGATACAAACCCGGGCTCCTGGCCCCAGGGTCTGTACATGTTACCACAGGGATATGCTGCTTCTCTGTTACGCATTTGGAATGCTTTCTTCATTGTGGTTGACATTCTTGAATTTTACATTAATTCACTTAATCCTCACAATAACCCCTAAGGAACTGGCCTGTGAGGACACACAGCTATGCCTCAGCCTCTAATCTTAAGAGATGGTCCTTTGTGAGCATGGTGGTATCTTGGTGGAAACATAGCCAAAGAGCCACTTCACTGGTCAGAAGTAATTGGCTAATCGATATGCTTCAGACATCTTGCCAAGCAAAAGAGAGTTTAATTAAAACAAAATATTATCGGTAGCACTGGGAGCTAAGCTGGTGGGGCCTGAAAAATGTAAGTTAAAACTGAAATTAATAGAGATCTAGAAAGCTCCAACAACATAGTTATACGTTATTGTTATTGGCAGGGAGGTACACTACATAAAACAAAGTCACAAAGAGCTGGATTTGAGTTGAGTATAAGATTACAGGTAGCATCTCATGTAAGAAGGGGAAGGGAGGATTTCTCAACAGATAATATTGAGACAGCTGGAATGACATTAAAAAATAGAATTGAATTCTCATATATGTATGAAATGACTTACATACTAGATTATTCACTGTAGTAAAAATTTTAATAACAGAATTCGGACATAACCTAAATGCGTAGACAAGGTATGCTATAATCTTACAATGACCACTTTAATTTAAAATTCTGTGTTTTATTTTTTAAGCTATTTGCATATAAAATACTTTTCCAAGTTTTATTGAGGAATAACTGACAAATAAAAATTGTATATATTTAAGGTTTACAATGTGATGATTTGATATACCTGTATCTATCACTACAAACACATTGTTTTTAAAGTTAATTAACTAATTAAAATGTTTATTTTTTAGAAAGAGAGAGCACGCACATGAGCAGAAGAGGGGCAGAGAGAGAGGCGGGCAGAATCCCAAGCATGCTCTGCTGTCAGTACAGAGCCTGATGCTGGGCTCAAACCCACAAACTGTGAGATCACATGACCTGAGCTGAAATCAAGAGTCAGAGGACTAACCAAGAGAGCAACCCAGGTGCCCCCACATTGTTTTATTTTAAAACAAAATAAAAATCAAGACAGCTCTATATATATTGACGTTGAATATTTTTATTGTGCTTGTTTATGAAAGAACTATATCTCTAGAAGAATATATAACACACCAACAAATTTGGTGACTTCTAGGAAAGGGAGCTGGGTAGCAAAGGGACAGAAGTGGGGAGAAAGCTTTTCACTGTTCTACCTGCTCTGGACCATGTACTATATTGCCTATTCACACAATTAAACTAAAAATATAAAACAAAACAAAAAAGATCTTGGTTTTATTCCCAGAGCTTGTACTTAGGGTGACTTTGGGCCAGTTTATTAAGTTTTCAGAGACTCATTATCTTATTTATAAAATGGTGATTATAATCCCTGCCTTACAGAGTTTTATGAGATTTAAATAAAAGAATATATGAAAGGTCCCTACTACAGAACCTGACACACAGCATACAAATACTAGATCTTTTCTCCATCACTTCCCTTTTTCAGAGGACACAAACTCCAATGGCTACTGATTCACACAGGTAATACAAATGTGTGACATGGGTTGGATGTGGGAGATTAGGGAGTGTAAGACTGTGATAAGTTATTCTATGTGTGTACATCAAAGTATGACTTATACATAGATATGTACATTATATATGTATATAAAGTCTGCTGGCTACTCGTTTTGCTTTTTGTGTATCTGCATTTTACAAAATTATGTCACACAGAATGTGTTTCAAGACACTGAAAATTCATTTCAACTATATCATGGTGCCATTAGAATGAAAACAATTACTTTCCAAGTAGGTCTCAGATAATAACTTTCTCTAAGTTGAGTTATTTAATATTATAAAGCTCTAGCTTTTCACAGAAAAAAATGCCCATGGAAATACACAGCTACTGACTGCCAGAACCCAGCTAGGAGGTTAAAGCAAAGGATGCCTTTGACAAAACTTGACTATTTCTGCCTGTGACAGCCTTGATGGAGAGAGAACTTCTGCTTGTAGCTAATAAATCTGATGGAGGTAGGAGTCAGGCAGAGGTGACACCGTGAAGCCAAGTCTGAAGGTTAACAATAGCAAAATCACTCACAGGTGGGTGGGATAATGGTCAAGAGCAATAAGAGAAGAATTTCAGGTACCATGTTCAGATTTATGGTAGTGATAACTCACTACTACTTCTTGCCTAACAAACTTACTGTTTTGAATCAGTCAAGGTTAAATAAACAACAGAGTGGGAAACAAATTAGCACTAATCTCAATTCTCTGGAGAACTGCAGGTTCTCAGGGATACATTTAGATACTATTCGTGATATATACACATTTATTGTCTTACACAAATACATATACACTCTGAAAATTAGGCACATCATCTATTAATTTCTATATAAAACTAAATTAAGACCTGCACAGGCTAAAATATTAGTATTTGGGAACTGGTCTAGAATTAGAACCAGAGACATAGACCAAATGGAAAACAAAGCATTGCATGACATTATTTTTATTACTTATTTGGTGTAAACACCTTCCTAAACTCGAGATAGTAGAACGTGTCTCACAAATGATACAAGGTCCTGGGCCTTGTGGTATTGAAAGTAACTTCCATTTTACGTCTTGTTTCTTTAGTCAAGAAGAACTCTTGCTACATAAATGTACACATACTTGCCTAACTGAAAAACTATCCTAAGACCATCCTAATGGGATGGCATTTCTTTTCTCTTCTCTCTTTGGAATCAGCCCAAAAAGAGACAGTCTGATCATGACACATGCGAAAGTTCTCATACCTTCCTAATTTAAAAAACTTCACTTTAAAAAGCAGTTGACTTTGTTTCTCCCAATTACCTTTCCATAAGAGTTTCTATTTCCAATAATAGTGCTAGTCTAGAGGCTATTTGGCTCCTACCTGGGAAAAACTGCTTTATATTATAGCTTTAACCTCTGGGATAGGATTCCCAGTGCTCCAATTTGCGTCATGATAATGGATCGCTCTAAAACATTCCTGATTTCATATCTCCCTCACGTCTTTCCTGTAACCTTTTTCTTACTGATTTTTGGGCATACAGTTTCTTCTACCTCTCACCTACCATGGTGCTTTTAAACCAAGGAGCAGTCAATAAAAGTGATGCAGAAAATACAAAATGCTCTTGATACATTCAGTCTTGCTCCTCTGTGTTCCCTAAGCTCTTGTGGAAAGCAGCCTCTACCATTTTGCATTGACAAACTCCAAACATATGTTTGTCTCATTATCAGGATGTAAAACCACCTTGAGGACCATTTTTTTCATCTCTCTAGCCCAAGCCTTTAGCTCTGTGCTTGACATAATGCAGGTAGAAAAATCATTTTTGATCCAAAGGGAACTGAACTTAAAACGAAATTGTTGCTCTCTTTTAAAAAAATATATATATTTTCTATCTTTTTACTCAACCACTGTGGAATTTGTCACTTACATCTAGAACATTTATTTAAAAAATAGAAGCTATGTTTAATCAAGCACTGTGTAACTTTAAAAAAAAATAAAATGAATGGGAAACTGGCACAGAATTAATAATGGAAAATTGGTTGGAACATATTAATATGCATTAATGCATTGTTTCTCCTTTATTTAGGGGTAGGGATTATGAATGACTACAGAAAGGTATTTAAAAGACTGTTTTCTTTTTTTCTTAATGGAATAAATTTGGTCAACATAATTCACCTTTTCTTTTCATAATTCACTTGCTATGCGATATAATCAGAGCTCTAGATTACTTTGGGCACGTGATGATCAAAAAACAATATAAATTTTCTGCTTTCAGGATGTTATAAAATATACATGGAACTGTGGAGCAATCTGAGTCAGCCACTAAAATTACTGCTTCCGCAGAATATAAGCACAGAGAAATAATAATTTGTTCCTGTTTATAAGAATACACTTCTGAGTGCCGGAAGATGGCGGCGTAGGAGGACGCGGGGCTCACAGCGCGTCCTGCCGATCACTTAGATTCCACCTACACCTGCCTAAAGAACCCAGAAAACCGCCAGAGGATTAGCAGAAGGGAGTCTCCGGAGTCAAGCGCAGACGAGAGGCCCACGGAAGAGGGTAGGAAGGGCGGCGAGGCGGTGCGCGCTCCACGGACTGGCGGGAGGGAGCCGGGGCAGAGGGGCGGCTCGCCGGCCAAGCAGAGCCCCCGAGTCTGGCTGGCAAAAGCGGAGGGGCCAGACAGACTGTGTTCCGACAGCAAGCGCGACTTAGCGTCTGGGAGGTCATAAGTGAACAGCTCTGCTCGGAAAGCGGCAAGGCTGGAGGACAAAGGGAGGGAGAGCTGCTGAGCCCCCGGACGGCAGAGCTCAGCTTGGCGGGGAACAAAGGCGCCAGCGCCATCTCCCCCGCCCATCCCCCAGCCAAAATCCCAAAGGGAACCAGTTCCTGCCAGGGAACTTGCTCGCTCCACGCAAACACCCAACTCTGTGCTTCTGCGGAGCCAAACCTCCTGCAGCGGATCTGACTCCCTCCCGCTGCCACAGGGCTCCTCCTGAAGTGGATCACCTAAGGAGAAGCGAGCTAAGCCTGCCCCTCCAGCCCCCATGCACCTTGCCTACCCACCCCAGCTAATACGCCAGATCCCCAGCAACACAAGCCTGGCAGTGTGCAAGTAGCCCAGACGGGACACGCCACCCCACAGTGAATCCCGCCCCTAGGAGAGGGGAAGAGAAGGCACACACCAGTCTGACTGTGGCCCCAGCAGTGGGCTGGGGGCAGACATCGGGTTGGACTGTGGCCCCGCCCACTAACTCCAGTTATACACCACAGCACAGGGGAAGTGCCCTGCAGGTCCTCACCACGCCAGGGACTCTCCAAAATGACCAAACGGAAGAATTCCCCTCAGAAGAATCTCCAGGAAATAACAACAGCTAATGAACTGATCAAAAAGGATTTAAATAATATAACAGAAAGTGAATTTAGAATAATAGTCATAAAATTAATCGCTGGGCTTGAAAACAGTATACAGGACAGCAGAGAATCTCTTGCCACAAAGATCGAGGGACTAAGGAACAGTCACGAGGAGTTGAAAAACGCTTTAAACGAATTGCAAAACAAAATGGAATCCATGATGGCTCGGCTTGAAGAGGCAGAGGAGAGAATAGGTGAACTAGAAGATAAAGTTATGGAGAAAGAGGAAGCTGAAAGAAAGAGAGATAAAAAAATCCAGGAGTATGAGGGGAAAATTAGAGAACTAAGTGATACACTAAAAAAAAATAATATACGCATAATTGGTATCCCAGAGGAGGAAGAGAGAGGGAAGGGTGCTGAAGGGGTACTTGAACAAATTATAGCTGAGAACTTCCCTGAACTGGGGAAGGAAAAAGGCATTGAAATCCAAGAGGCACAGAGAACTCCCTTCAGACGTAACTTGAATCGATCTTCTGCACGAATTATCATAGTGAAACTGGCAAAATACAAGGATAAAGAGAAAATTCTGAAAGCAGCAAGGGATAAACGTGCCCTCACATATAAAGGGAGACCTATAAGACTCGTGACTGATCTCTCCTTTGAAACTTGGCAGGCCAGAAAGGCTTGGCACGATATCTACAGTGTGCTAAACAGAAAAAATATGCAGCCGAGAATCCTGTATCCAGCAAGTCTGTCATTTAGAATAGAAGGAGAGATAAAGGTCTTCCCAAACAAACAAAAACTGAAGGAATTTGTCACCACGAAACCAGCCCTACAAGAGATCCTAAGGGGGATCCTGTGAGACAAAGTACCAGAGACATCACTACAAGCATAAAACATACAGACATCACAATGACTCTAAACCCATATCTTTCTACAATAACACTGAATGTAAATGGATTAAATGCGCCAACTAAAAGACATAGGGTATCAGAATGGATAAAAAAACAAGACCCATCTATTTGCTGTCTACAAGAGACTCATTTTAGATCTGAGGACACCTTTAGATTGAGAGTGAGGGGATGGAGAACTATTTATCATGCTCCTGGAAGCCAAAAGAAAGCTGGAGTAGCCATACTTATATCAGACAAACTAGACTTTAAATTAAAGGCTGTAACAAGAGATGAAGAAGGGCATTATATAATAATCACAGGGTCTATCCACCAGGAAGAGCTAACTATTATAAATGTCTATGCGCCAAATACCCGAGCCCCCAGATATATAAAACAATTACTCATAAACATAAGCAACCTTATTGATAAGAATGTGGTCATTGCAGGGGACTTTAACACCCCACTTACAGAAATGGATAGATCATCTAGACACACAGTCAATAAAGAAACAAGGGCCCTGAATGATACATTGGATCAGATGGACTTGACAGATATATTTAGAACTCTGCATCCCAAAGCAACAGAATATACTTTCTTCTCGAGTGCACATGGAACATTCTCCAAGATAGATCATATACTGGGTCACAAAACAGCCCTTCATAAGTTTACAAGAATTGAAATTATACCATGCATACTTTCAGACCACAATGCTATGAAGCTTGAAATCAACCACAGGAAAAAGTCTGGAAAACCTCCAAAAGCATGGAGGTTAAAGAACACCCTACTAACGAATGAGTGGGTCAACCAGGCAATTAGAGAAGAAATTAAAACATATATGGAAACAAACGAAAATGAAAATACAACAATCCAAATGCTCTGGGATGCAGCGAAGGCAGTCCTGAGAGGAAAATACATTGCAATCCAGGCCTATCTCAAGAAACAAGAAAAATCCCAAATACAAAATCTAACAGCACACCTAAAGGAAATAGAAGCAGAACAGCAAAGGCAGCCTAAACCCAGCAGAAGAAGAGAAATAATAAAGATCAGAGCAGAAATAAACAATATAGAATCTAAAAAAACTGTAGAGCAGATCAACGAAACCAAGAGTTGGTTTTTTGAAAAAATAAACAAAATTGACAGACCTCTAGCCAGGCTTCTCAAAAAGAAAAGGGAGATGACCCAAATAGATAAAATCATGAATGAAAATGGAATGATTACAACCAATCCCTCAGAGATACAAACAATTATCAGGGAATACTATGAAAAATTATATGCCAGCAAATTGGACAACCTGGAAGAAATGGACAAATTTCTAAACACCCACACTCTTCCAAAACTCAATCAGGAGGAAATAGAAAGCTTGAACAGACCCATAACCAGCGAAGAAATTGAATCGGTTATCAAAAATCTCCCAACAAATAAGAGTCCAGGACCAGATGGCTTCCCAGGGGAGTTCTACCAGACATTTAAAGCAGAGATAATACCTATCCTTCTCAAGCTATTCCAAGAAATAGAAAGGGAAGGAAAACTTCCAGACTCATTCTATGAAGCCAGTATTACTTTGATTCCTAAACCAGACAGAGACCCAGTAAAAAAAGAGAACTACAGGCCAATATCCCTGATGAATATGGATGCAAAAATTCTTAATAAGATACTAGCTAATCGAATTCAACAGCATATAAAAAGAATTATTCACCATGATCAAGTGGGATTCATTCCTGGGATGCAGGGCTGGTTCAACATTCGCAAATCGATCAACGTGATACATCACATTAACAAAAAAAAAGAGAAGAACCATATGATCCTGTCAATCGATGCAGAAAAGGCCTTTGACAAAATCCAGCACCCTTTCTTAATAAAAACCCTTGAGAAAGTCGGGATAGAAGGAACATACTTAAAGATCATAAAGGCCATTTATGAAAAGCCCACAGCTAACATCATCCTCAACGGGGAAAAACTGAGAGCTTTTTCCCTGAGATCAGGAACACGACAGGGATGCCCACTGTCACCGCTGCTGTTTAATATAGTGCTGGAAGTTCTAGCATCAGCAATCAGACAACAAAAGGAAATCAAAGGCATCAAAATTGGCAAAGATGAAGTCAAGCTTTCGCTTTTTGCAGATGACATGATATTATACATGGAAAATCCGATAGACTCCACCAAAAGTCTGCTAGAACTGATACATGAATTCAGCAAAGTTGCAGGATACAAAATCAATGTGCAGAAATCAGTTGCATTCTTATACACTAACAATGAAGCAACAGAAAGACAAATGAAGAAACTGATCCCATTCACAATTGCACCAAGAAGCATAAAATACCTAGGAATAAATCTAACCAAAGATGTAAAAGATCTGTATGCTGAAAACTATAGAAAGCTTATGCAGGTAATTGAAGAAGATATAAAGAGATGGAAAGACATTCCCTGCTCATGGATTGGAAGAATAAATATTGTCAAAATGTCAATACTACCCAAAGCTATCTGCACATTCAATGCAATCCCTATCAAAATTGCACCAGCATTCTTCTCGAAACTAGAACAAGCAATCCTAAAATTCATATGGAACCACAAAAGGCCCCGAATAGCCAAAGTAATTTTGAAGAAGAAGACCAAAGCAGGAGGCATCACAATCCCAGACTTTAGCCTCTACTACAAAGTTGTCATCATCAAGACAGCATGGTATTGGCATAAAAACAGACACATAGACCAATGGAATAGAATAGAAACCCCAGAACTAGACCCACAAACGTATGGCCAACTCATCTTTGACAAAGCAGGAAAGAACATCCAATGGAAAAAAGACAGTCTCTTTAACAAATGGTGCTGGGAGAACTGGACAGCAACATGCAGAAGGTTGAAACTAGACCACTTTCTCACACCATTCACAAAAATAAACTCAAAATGGATAAAGGACCTGAATGTGAGACAGGAAACCATCAAAACCTTAGAGGAGAAAGCAGGAAAAGACCTCTCTGACCTCAGCCGTAGCAATCTCTTACTCGGCACATCCCCAAAGGCAAGGGAATTAAAAGCAAAAGTGAATTACTGGGACCTTATGAAGATAAAAAGCTTCTGCACAGCAAAGGAAACAACCAACAAAACTAAAAGGCAACCAACGGAATGGGAAAAGATATTTGCAAATGACACATCGGACAAAGGGCTAGTATCCAAAATCTATAAAGAGCTCATCAAACTCCACACCCGAAAAACAAATAACCCAGTGAAGAAATGGGCAGAAAACATGAATAGACACTTCTCTAAAGAAGACATCCGGATGGCCAACAGGCACATGAAAAGATGTTCAACGTCGCTCCTTATCAGGGAAATACAAATCAAAACCACACTCAGACACCACCTCACGCCAGTCAGAGTGGCCAAAATGAAGAAATCAGGAGACTATAGATGCTGGAGAGGATGTGGAGAAACAGGAACCCTCTTGCACTGTTGGTGGGAATGCAAATTGGTGCAGCCGCTCTGGAAAGCAGTGTGGAGGTTCCTCAGAAAATTAAAAATAGACCTACCCTATGACCCAGCAATAGCACTGCTAGGAATTTATCCAAGGGATACAGGAGTACTGATGCATAGGGGCACCTGTACCCCAATGTTTATAGCGGCACTCTCCACAATAGCCAAATTATGGAAAGAGCCTAAATGTCCATCAACTGATGAATGGATAAAGAAATTGTGGTTTATATACACAATGGAATACTACGTGGCAATGAGAAAAAATGAAATATGGCCTTTTGTAGCAACATGGATGGAACTGGAGAGTGTGATGCTAAGTGAAATAAGCCATACAGAGAAAGACAGATACCATATGGTTTCACTCTTATGTGGATCCTGAGAAACATAACAGAAACCCATGGGGGAGGGGAAGGAAAAAAAAAAAAAAAAAGAGGTTAGAGTGGGAGAGAGCCAAAGCATTAGAGACTGTTAAAAACTGAGAACAAACTGAGGGTTGATGGGGGGTGGGAGGGAGGGCAGGGTGGGTGATGGGTATTGAGGAGGGCACTTTTTGGGATGAGCACTGGGTGTTGTATGGAAACCAATTTGACAGTAAATTTCATATATTAAAAAATAAAAAATAAAAAAAATAAAAAAAATAAATAAGAATACACTTCTAAATAGAAAGAAGATCCCAATCTACTGGTTGAACACAAAAGGCCTGTTAAGTGGGGACTGGTATGATTAAGACAAAAGTTGCCACTTTTTTGGGATAAGATGCTTTACATTAATGCCAGCTTTACTGCCAAGCTCACAATACATAAAATTGGTATAAGATATATGTTAACATGTTTTTGAGATAAGTCTCTAAAGTATGACCAAAAGAAAAGGAAAAATGAAATAATTCTCAGAAAAATTAAACAACCAAGTGTTTCTTTGTAAAGGCTCTACCATTCATTAGCCAACCCTTTGTGCACTAACAAATTAGCAAGGTTCTCTGTGTTCCGTAGCAGTAAATTGTAGTGGCTGTCCCAAACCGTTCCACAAGGCAACACATATCTTGCACTTGCCTAAGAAGGGAAAATTTATTTTGCTTCTTAATCATTTCCTGGCCAGAGTGAGCTAGACTACTGATTATATTGCATCAGAAGTGAATTAACAACAACAAAAAAAGATGAATTATGCTTATCAACTTTGTTTCATTAAGAAGACCACATTTAGTATGATGCCACCTGTTGTTCTTTTATAAAAGTGAGCATAATGTGCTAATTCACTGCTACTACCAAAACAATTAAAATGGAGTGAGAAACGAGAAAAAAGGCTGACATAAATGGAGCTATATTTGCCTAGATTTTATTTTCTTAGTCTTATTTTCTAAGTTTACTAGAAGAATGAACTGACCATAAATTTCTTTCTCTGCAAAATGGGGAAAATGATATTATATGTCTAACTGGGCTATTAAATGACATAAAACATGTAACACTTAGACACACTACTCAATACTTGGTAGCTACTAATATTAAAAATAATAACATAAAAGCAATGGTTAAGTAGATAACAGGAATGTGTTATAATCACCTCTATAGGCTTTAGTTATGATTAAACATATTAAAAAATTACTTCAGCTTATTTTCATCCATAGTGGAGCCTGAGGAAGGCTGTTAAAAATAAAATCATACATCTGACTTCATCATCATCATCGCCATCATCATGAATTACTTCTACAGTATTTATTATATGCCAGGCATTTTTTAAGCACTTTAAATAAATATATTAATCCATTCAATTTTCACTATAATGACCAAGATTAATTTTATCTTTATTTGTAGATGTGGAAACTGAGGTACCTAGAGGTTCAGTAACTTGCCCAGGTTCACGCAGCCAGTAGATGGCAGAACCAGTAGATGGATCTGAACCCAATCAGTATGGCTTCAGAGAGAGCCCACATTATTACTGACTATCCCATGTTTCCTTTATGTAGTCACATGGCTAAGAGGTATCTGGATAGTATTAAATTATGACAATAACTAAGTTCAAAATGATCCTCTCTTTACCCTTTGAAATTTTTTATCATCAATTTTGCTGTAATAACAAATTTGCTTTCATTATAAAATGTTGTTCGCCAGTCTACTTTCACGTCTTAAAACTGCTACTTCACACTTAGTTAAAAAAAATAATGGTTATTTGTTTATTAGATTTGTCTATGATTTTATATACATACACAGCATGAAAACACCCTTTGAATAAAAGGTAAAAACATTCAAGACAAGACCAAAATAGACAACAAGGACGATGGGCAAGCTAAGGATTAAAAAAAATTTTAAGACAGCTTTCCCCATTCTTGAGGAAATGCTGTATTTCTAAGAATGGCAGGTACCATGTGTGCTGACTAATGTACTAACAACGGTAACTGCAATACCATTCCACTTAATGGGATGTTAGAAACCCAATGGAATGTTGGGAGAGTACTCTAGCATTCTTCGAAACATGAATTCCCAAGTTGTACAATAATGCTAAGTTAGCATCATCCTAAACATGCTGTTGTTCTTGTTCTCAGTTTCTGCTTATGAAGGCTACAATGGCACTGATGCTTGGCATCTTCTAGAAGAAGTAGTGAGCATCATAAATCTCACACTCTTTATAGTTGTTTATCCCTGGGCTTTGCCCCATGCTTACTGGCAGTATAATATGGGGAAAGGTCACTAACTGAACAATCACAAGGGAAGGACTCTAATTGCAGATCAACCGGCAATGGGTTTGGACAAACCATTGTTTTCTCAGGCCTTGCCCTCTTAATGTGAATATTAATTTTTAATATGTCATGGAATGCTGATTAGGATAAAATTTGACATCTGCATAAACGCTTTAGAAAATAAATAGGTTTTGTAAACAATGAATACACACAAAAGCAGCTGAGGTGGAAGATCACAGAGCCTGTAACAGGAACTCACTTAAGTGTTTTTGGGTTACTACCATTTGGTGCCATTTCTTAGGTATTCCTCAACTAAACTGTAAGGTTCTTGGTTGAGGTCATGACTATACCTTCTTTAGCTTAAGACTATTGTCTCTAGAATAATGAAATTTATCTGTTGATTCTTTTTTGTGCCATATATGTACTTGACCCCAATATCCTACAATTTTATGTTTTTTTAAAAATATAACCTATTATCAAATTGGCTTTCATACAACATTCAGTGCTCATCCCAAGAAGTGCCTTTTACTTCAATATACTCATCTACTTTTATACTTACATATGACTATGCTTGTTTCAATCCCAGCTTTAGTCAGGAAAACTAATTGTTCTCTCATACACAAAATCACCCTCAGGTCAATCCACATGTATAACACATTTTGTTTTTCCTCTCTCTGTCATGGCAGAGACATGTCTTCAGTCTTTTTAAAAACTTAGCACAAGGGGTGGCTGGGTGGCTCAGTCCAACTCTTGATTTCAGCTCAGGTCATGACCTCACAGTCATGAGATTGAGCCCCATGTCAAGAGAGATTCTCTCTCCCTCTCCTTCCACCCCTCCCCTGCTTGTTCTCTATAAATAAATAAATAAATAAATAAATAAATAAATACTTAGCACAAAAGTCCATTTGGTAAAAGAAGTCCTCCCTAATTAAACCGGATGTATTTATTATGCCGTATTTTTCTCTGTGCCCAATGATATACAAGACTGCAGACATAGACACACAGAAACGCACACTATATTTATTTCTCTTGTAATCATATATGGATACCATGGTTACCTTTTGGGGGATCTAAACACAGTATCTCCTCAACTTCCTTCACTCCAAATAAACTTGCAAAAAGAACGCTCTAAGTCAGGAGCTCTTAAATGAAAGGGCTCAGAGGTGAGGAGAGAAGAGAGGGAAGAAAGGAGTGAGGACAGATGTTAAATGAGCTCTTTGATCAGATACATATAAAAGGTAAAGTGTCCATGAAAGAGCTACAAACTGCTCAAACTCAGTGCTTTGGTTTTTCATTACCATCTGAGCCCCTCTCATCACCAGGGAACAGCCTCTAGCATATATTAATTTATACACCGCATACTACCACTATAGCAATATCAACATCCATGCTTTAGTACTTTACAGTTACGAAAATTTTCTTACATACCATCCCATACACTTGTATTAATGTGAGAATAAACCTATAGGAATGCTATCCTATTTGAGAAAAAGATTAAACTATCACATTTATCTATTAATTTACCTGCAAATTGGATTTTTCTCCTGACAAATTTTGTGAAGGTACCCACTGCTTTTATAGTATCAGGTATATGGTGAGTTGTGAGTTCTGAGTTCTGTGAAGATGATAAAAAATCTGTCTGATAGTACATCTGTTTAGGAAATAGGATTATTGTTCAGTTACACTCTCAAAAAAACATAAAGTTGAGTTGCAGACTAGTGGAAAAGGTAATTTTAAAATTATGCTGGAAAAAGAGCTAACAGGATACAGCTTCAGGCACTAGGATTCTAATTAAATTAAATATAAACAGTTATTGAGGGCTGCCAAGCCCCAATTTTTAGACAAAGTAAGAGGCAACACACATTCAAAATTCAGAGTGAGAAGTATAAATTTTGAATAAGCCTCAACCAAGCTTCCAATTCCATGAGGCCAGAATTTTGTACAAAATCACGTTCTTGGTGGAATCTGAATCGCAAGTGGACAAATAAAATGAGGAGGATGTCAACCCATATAGATAATAAGGAAGACATATAATCTCCCATCCATAGAAGCTAATGGTAATTTCTCCATTTAAAGGGGAAAACACAAATGTAACAGATTTTTTTTTCAGAAAATATAGTAGATTCTTCTGAATAAATAATAAGATTTATTAAACTTAATATGTGTTCACATAGACATACAGAGCTCACTTCAAGGGAGAAAACCTTGATGTTCTTGTTTAAAACTTGTTTTAAACTTTTGGAAGCTGAATTTTTTGTTGTTGTAAAATAAAACATACTATGAAGTCCATAATGCTCATGGTATTTCAAATTACATACTCATCTATCCCTTTCTTGAATCATAATTTTATCAGGTGCTCCCTCAGTATTTAGGGGTCAAATCCATGAGCTGTCAATATGCCAAGTTGGTACTTACACCTTTTTGAACTGTAGTCTTAAGGAGATCCAAGAATGTTTAAATCTGATTTTTTTTTAAATAAAACATTAGTAATCATAATGGAATCGAGAAAGCAGTAACAATATCTGGCAGTGTTCCCAAGAAAAAGAAATCAAATGGAGTAAGATAGAAATCATGCAGAATCTTGAATATAAAGACACAAACCCTGGATTTACGCTGACTATGAAAAGCAAGGAATGAGGGAATAGCTGGATAGTACAGTATTGTGAATAGTGAAAGGAGATATCCATTCGGAAAGGAATAATTTTATGAATACATTTCAAAATGTATAAGAAATATTTTCTTGCATGAAGGATTTCATACATGAAAGTATGGACTAAAGATTGAAAGAACACATGTAAGAATAACAGTTTAGTAATGGAAAGGACAAGTTTTATGTCCTTTAAAGAAGGACTTGAAAGAAAAGATAACATAGCAAATACAAAGGTGGCTGGAATAGGAGTGGAAGATGAAGCTATTGAAATTTACCTAGCAACATAACATAATAGAAATAAAATCTAATGGAATAAAGAGAAATGGATAGAGCATTTGTGCATATTAATAATAGCAGGCAGAATTAATCAGGATTGAAAGGAAAAACTGAGTCATCAGCATATACATGAGAAAGGGAGGAACACCTAGGGAGGAGTAGACAGGAAAGAGAAGGTCACCTAATGAAATAATTCAACAGAAGCCATTTAAGAATGGCTGTAAATCCAAATCATCTTTAAAATTCTTGGGACACCTGGTGAGCATGTGACTCTTAATCTTTGGGTTGTAAGTTAGAGTTCAATATTGGGTGTAGTTATTAAAAACAAAATCTGATAAAATAAAATAAAATACAATAATTCTTTTCAAATTCCATGTGTTTTGAAACTAGCCTTCCTTGAACACCCTTGTTCATGGTCAGTTGTTCTTTATTTTCCTCTTGTGTGATGGATCACACCATTATTTAACTTACCTCATTACTTTGGAGAGCTTAGTATATTATCTTGTCAATTATACTGCTCTTTGAAGAACAGGTTGCATTTATATAAATGTTTCTCAGGGCATAGCTCAATTCTACAAGCAGAGTGGATTTTCAACAAATATTTCTCACATGGACAGGTGGATCAACTTGCTTCGTTTGCAGGTAAATAACCAACATTAAAAGGAGAAAAATGACTTATGATATATAAGAATTGAGTACCAGAATCAAAGGGAAAAGGCCACTTTTATGGTAGCCTCAAAGGAGGAGTGACTAAAACAACTTCAAATAAAAGATTAAGGTTAAGCAAACAAATATAAGACAAAGAGGAAGGACACAAATTAGAATAAACTGAAAAGACAATGTGCAAGAAAAGAGATAAGACTCTTTTAAAAAAAATGAAAGCAAATAATGGGAAACCAATACAAATTGTTGAGTTTAATTTTATGGGTCAAAAAAGTGATGGTAATATAATTTCCATGACTTATTACTTACTAGTAAGAAGCTCAAGAACAAATACAGTCAATAAAATCTCCCATTGGTTTTGTATTGCTGATTTGTAGTGGTGCCTTGGAAATAATGGCTCTAAACCTATCCAGGTTCCTTACATAGTTTTGGTATCAAAACATCAAATGGTGTTTGCCCCTTTTTCCTAAAACTTTTAAAATTCAAATTTTTCCCACAAAGAGCACATAAAATCTTGATCTCTTGTAAATATAATTTCCTGAAGGCACAGTTTTTAATAGTAACATGGATAGTCCCTTAACTATAGCTATGTGAGTGGCCTCATTGAACATGTATTATACCAGGCACTTTGAGATGCTTCGTGGTTAGGCCACAATCATGCATTGGATTATATCATAAATGCCCATATTTCATTTTAATTAGTAAAAAAAATGCTTTTTTAAAATAGTCATCAGCTTTGGAAAGCACTGTTTTATAATGCATAGTATTTAGGAAACCTTAAAATTACATGTACCAAGAGGGAAATCAGATCATCTCTCCTCAGTGACTAAAATTAAGCCTCCTTAGGGGTGCCTGGGTGACTCAGTCGGTTAAGCAACAGACTTCTGCTCAGGTCATGATCTCAGTCTGTGAGTTCAAGCTTCTCATTGGGCTCTGTGTTGACAGCTTAGAGCCTGGAGCCTGTTTTGGATTCTGTCTCTCCCTCTCCCTCTCTCTCTCTCTCTCTCTCTCTG
Organism: Panthera onca; assembly: GCF_046562875.1. Taxonomy (NCBI): domain Eukaryota; kingdom Metazoa; phylum Chordata; class Mammalia; order Carnivora; family Felidae; genus Panthera; species Panthera onca. The sequence goes on from NC_138340.1 coordinate 82,864,109, forward strand.
CCCCTCCCCTGCTCATGCTCTGTCTCTCTTGCTCTCAAAAATAAATAAAAGATAAAAAAAATTTTTTTAAATAAAAAAAATAAAATTAAGCCTCCTTTTTTTTTTTTTTTGCCCTCCCTCCCCCCCGACTACAATCCATAGTTAATGTTCATTGCTTGGCTTTGGGATAATGATCTGGATCTGTTTCTCCCACTTTTGAAAGAACTTGTCTGTAATATTCAGATCAGTGCTTCACCTTTCTGTTTTGCTTTCTGCATTGATGAACAGATCTAACCACCGAGAGACACATAACACTGTGTCTCACCATATGATTGACAGAGACCCGCATTTAGCTCTTAGAAAAATTGTTCCAACATTATGTGGACTGTAGTGAACATGTTTAGCAATTGTGAAGGCATAAAAAGCAACAAAAGCTTGTTCATTTTTTAAAATTGAGAAACATCAAATATAAATCAATACTTACATAAAAATGTCTTTCAGAGAGCTAAATTCAGTATGTTAATTTAAGAACATAAATCAGATGACAAATTATTCAATCATAAAATTTCCCTATTTGCCTAGGGAAAATATTAAGAATATATGAAAAAGTTCCTTTTTATTTTTTTAAATATGAAATCGTAAAGTAAAAATATTTTAAACCTATGTTCTTTAACATATTTTTTATAGGATTAGTGTCTCCAGCTAAAACATATTTTGATATTGTATGATGGACATAACATTGAGATTTATCTTAGAATTAGGTGGCCTAGGATTCAGCCCTATTTTTAAATTAACTTTTGTTGGATAAGGCCCTTAAAAATCTTCAGAATGCTGCATCAGTAACTGAAAAAAAGGGAGTTAAATATCTGTACCTACCTCACAGAGTGTGGATAGATGGAAAAGAAAGAGTGTATGTAGAACTATATTCTTAAAATTTAAAGTATTGTTATCATTTAGTGTCAAAAGTAATATTTAGATGTCTGGTCCCAGAGAAGATGGTATAGGCTCACTTTTCCCTGTCTCTCCCCTCTAGATGCCCTGGAAATAATTCAACAAATAATCATAAAAAGACAATAACTTTCATTAAAAGACTGTAATCATAAAAAAAGACTTTTCAACAAAGAAAAGCCCAGAACCAGATGTCTTCACTGGTGAATTCTACCGAACGTTTAAAGAAAAATTAATGCCAATCCTTCTACAGCTCTTCCAAAAAACTGAAGAGAAGGGAACTTTCCCAAAGTCATTTTATGAGGCCAGTATTATCCTGATACTAACATAGACAAAGAAAATTATAAGAAAATAAAATTAATAATATCTCTGATAAATACAGATGTAAAATTTTTCAACAAAATATAAGCAAATTGAATGCAATAGCACATCAAAGAATCATACACTATGATCAAGTAAGATTTATCACTAGGATGCAAAGATGGTTCAACATATATAAATCAACAAGTATGACACACCATATTAATGAAATAAAAGATAAAAATCATATGATCATCTCAATAGATGCACAAACACACACATACACATAAAAACACTTGAAAAACCTCATTCTTTCATGATAAAAGGTCTTAACAGTTTGGGCATAGAAGAAATGGACCTCAACATAACTGACAAGCCTGCAGTGACTTAATGATGAATGGTTGAAAATTTTTTCTGTCAGATCAGGAATAAAACAAGGGTGCTGTTCCCATTACTTCAATTAACATCATAATAGAAGTTGTAGCCAGAACAATTAGGCAAGAAAAATAAATGAAAGGCATTCAAATCAGAAAAGAAACAAAACTGTCTCTCTTTGCAGATGATATAACCTTATATAGTGAAAACCCTAAAGATTGCACCAAAAATATGGTTATAATTAATCAACAATTCTGTAAAGTTGCAGGATACAGAAATAACAAATAGGAATCAGTTGCATTTCTATACACTAACAATGAATTATCTGAAAAAGAAACAAAGAAAATAATCCCATTTACAATAGAATCAAAAACAATGAAATTCTAAAGAATAAATTTAAGAAGATGAAAGTTGTGTATACTGGAAATATAAGACTTTGATGGAAAAAAAACTGAAGAAGACACATAAAAATGGAAATATATCCTGTGTTTATGTATCAGGAGAACTAATATTGTTAAAATGCGCATACTACCCAAAGTTATCTATAGATTCAATGCAATTGCTATCAAAATTCCAATGTGATTTTTCACAGACTAGAAAAACAATCCCAAAATTCATATGAAATCCTAATGACTTTGAATAGCAAAAACAATCCAGAGAGAAAGAAAAACAAACAAAAAACAAAAAAAAAAATCATATTTACTGATATCAGACTAAATTACAAAGCTAACGCAATCAAAACAGAGTGGTACTGGCATAAAAAGAGACACACAGACCAATGGGATAGAATCCAGAGTCCAGAAATACACCCATACACTTACTGTCAACTAACATTTAATTAGAGAGCTAAGAGTACTTAATGAGGCATGTACAGCTTCCTCAATAAGTGATATTGAGAAAACTGGATATTCATATGCAGAAAAGTGAAATAGGACCTCCACCTTACACCACTCACAAAAATTAACTTGAAATAAATTAAAGACTTAAATGTAGGATCTAAAACCATAAAATTACTAGAAGAAAACATAGGAAAAACAGTTCACCTTGATCTTGGCAATGATTTTTTTGATTTAACACTAAAGCACATGCAACAAAATAAAATATAAACTATGGGGACTATACCAAACTGAGCTTCTACATAGCAAAAGAAACAATGAATAAAATAAAAAAGGCAATCTACAGAATGGTAGAAAATATTTGGAAACCATTTATATGAAAAGGAGTTAACTTTCAAAATGTATTTAAGAAAAAGAAAAAGAAATGAGAAAAATTCAGTTAATAAATGGGCAAAGGATCTGAATAGACATTTTTCAAAAGATGACATACAAATGACTAACAGGTACATGAAAAGGTACATCAGCTTTACATCATTCATCATAAGCACATGGATCAGAACCACAAGGATATATCATCTCATACCTGTTAGAATGTTTATTACTAAAAATATAAAAGATATCAAGTGTTGGCAAAGATGTAGAAAAAAGAGAACCTTTGAGCACTGTTGTTAGGGATATAAATTGGTACAGCCACTATGGAAAACATATGGAGGCTCCTCAAAAAATTAAAAAAAGAACCACCATATGATCTTGCAATTCCATTTTTGGATATATATCTGAAAGAAAATGAATCACTACTGAAAGAGGTATCTGCACTCCTATGTTCCTTGCAGCTTTATTCGCAATCACCAACAAATGGAAACAATATGTCCATCTGTTTGTCCATCAATGGATGAAGGGATAAAGAAAATGTACATACACCATGGCATATTTTTTCAGCTATAAGGACATTCTGCAATAGATGGACCTTGAGGGCATTATGCATAAGCTAGACAGAGAGACACAAATACTGTATGATCTCATATATGAAATCTAAAACCTTCTCTTCCCCCAAACTTATAGAAACAGAGTAGAATGGAAGGCTAGGTAATGGAGGAAATGGTAAGATGCTGGCCAAAAGGAAAAAAAACTTCTAGTTATAAGATGAATTAGCAATTGTAAATAGGATTTACAATTGGACCAAAACCCATAAGATACTTAGGAATAAACCTAATCAAAGAGGTAAAATATCCATATGCTAAAAACTATAGAAAGCTTATGAAAGAAACTGAAGAAGATACAAAGACAGGGAAAAACATTTCATGGTCATGGATTGGAAGAACAAATATTGCCAAAATGTTGATACTACCCAAAGTAATCTACACATTCAATGTACCCCCTACCAAAACAACACCAGCATTCTTCACAGAGCTAGAACAAACAATCCTAAAATTTGTATGAAACTAGAAAAGATCCTGAATAGCCAAAGCAATCCTGAAAAAGAAAACCAAAGCTGGAGGCATCACAATTCTGGACTTCAAGTTGTATTACAAAGCTGTAATCATTGAGGCAGTATGGTATGGGCACCAAAACAGATGCATAGATCAATGGAATACAATAGAGAACCCAGAAATGGGCCCACAAATATATGGTCAACTAATCTTTGACAAAACAGGAAAGAGCATCCAATGGAAAAAAGAGTTATCTTCAGCAAATGGTGCTGAGAAAAGTAGACAGCAATATGCAGAAGAATGAACCTAGACCACTTTCTTACACCATACACAAAAATAAATTCAAAATGGGTGAAAGATCTACATGTAAGACAGGAAACCATCAAAATCCTACAGGAGAAAATAGCAACCTCTTTGATCTCAGCCACAACAACTTCTTACTTGACATGTCTCCAAAGGCAAGGGAAATAAAATAAAAAAATAAACTACTGGGACCTCATCAAGATAAAAAGCTTCTGCATAGTGAAGGAAACAATCCACAAAACAAAAGGCAATCGACGGAATGGGAGAAGATATTTGCAAAGGACATATCGGATAAAGGGTTAGCATCCAAGATCTATAAATATGTACCAAAGTTAACTGCCCCCAAAATAATTAATCCAGTAAAGCAACAGACACTTTTCCAAGGACTTCCAGATGGCTAACAGAGAGATGAAAAGATGCTCAACGTCACTCATCATCAGGGAAATACAAATCAAAACCACAATGAGATACTATCGCACACCTGTCAGAATGGCTAAAATTAACTCAAGCAACAACAGATGTTGGCGAGGATGTGTAGAAAGGGGAACCCTTTTGCACTGTTGGTAGGAATGCAACCTAGTGCAGCTACTCTGGAAAACAGTATGGAGGTTCCTCAAAAAAATTAAAAATAGAACTACCATATGACCCAGCAATTGCACTACTAGGTATTTATCCAAAGGTTAAAAAAATGCTGATTCAAAGGGGCACATGCACCCCAATGTTTATAGCAGTGCTATCAACAAAACCAAATTATGGAAAGAGCCCAAATGTCCATTGACTGATGAATGGATAAAGAAGATGTGGTATATGTATATACAATGGAATACTACTTGGTGATAAAAAAGAACGAAATCTTGCCATTTGCAACAACGTGGATGGAACTAGAGTGTATTATGCTAAGTGAAATAAGTCAGTTGGATAAAGACAAATATATGATTTCACTCATATCTGTAATTTAAGAAACAAAACAGATGTACATAGGGGAAGGGAAGAAAAAATAAGATAAAGAGAGGGAGGCAAAACATAAGAGACTCTTAAATACAGAGAACAAACTGAAGGTTGCCGGAGGGGAGGTGGGTGGGGGGGATAGGTTAAATGGGTGATGGGCATTAAGGAAGGCACTTTTAAGGATGAGCACTGGGTGTCATATGTAAGAGATGATTCACTGGGTTCTACTCATGAAACCAAAACTACACTGTATGGTAACTAACTTGAATGTAAGTAAAAAAATAAGATGAATTAGCACTGGAGATATAATGTACAACGTGGTGATTATAGTTAATAGTATTATTATATGTTATACTTGAAAGTTGCTAAGAGAGTAAATCTTAATGTTCTCATCCTCACATCCCCCACACAAGGTAATTATATGAGTTGTCAGATGTATTAGCTGAGTTTATTGTGTTAATCATTTCACAATGTCTTTGTGCATCAAATGATCATGTTGTATATCTTAGACTTATACAATTTAATATGTCAATTATATATCAATAAATTTGGGGAAAAACACATATGTAAAATGTGTTTTTGTGTTTCCAAGCATGGAGAGTATCTTAGTTATCTTTTTTTTGATTTATAATTGAAATTTTCTGTAACATAGAAACGTCAACTTTGAAATTTGCTGAGACTTTCTCTACAGACTACCATGTACTTAATATCTGTAAAGTATTCTGTGTTCTTGAGAAGTGTATTTTCTATCTAAGTGCAGTGTTTATATGAGGCTTTTGATTCAAGATTATGATTTCTGTTATTCAAATCTTTCTTCTTATTTTTTCTGTTTAATATATTCAGTAATAAGAGAGGTACATGAAATAATACACTTAGTAAAGCTTTCAAATTTACTTTTCAGATTTGTAATTTTTTTACTTCATATATAAGTTGAAGGTATGTTACCAAATGCATATAAATTTAGAATTGTTATATAACTTCCTCATTAGTGAAAGCTTCTATTTATATATATAATACTTATATATATATATATAAATTGTAATGCTTATATATAAATTTATATATAAATATTTTAAAATTAGGTAGGGAATATCAATCTACTTAATATTAAGGCTTAGTATCAGTACAGTATTCAAGTCATGATGGTTCTGTCTTGACAGATCAATGGAACCCAAAGGATTTATTGAAAAGTTGCACACACAATTCAGTGGAGGAAAGATAGCCTTTTCACCAAATGGTGTTAGAGTAAGTGGATATCCATAGACAATAATAATAATAATAATAACAATAATAATTTAGAAACCTCAACCCAGCCCTTACACCTTACACAAAAATTATTTCAAAATAGATCACAGACTTAAAGGTAAAATGTTAAAGTATACAGTTTAGGAGAAAACATGAGAAAATCTTTAGCATCTAGAGCTTGGTGAAGAGTTTAGACTTGATACTGAAAGCATGTTTCACAAAAGGAAAAGCTGATAAATTAGGTAAATCAATAAAAATCGATAAATTTGTATTCATCAAAATTAAAAACATTTTCTCTGCAAAAGACCCTGTTAAGGGGATAAAAAAAAAATATTGACTAAGAGGAGTACCTGGGTGGTTCACTTGAATTTGGCTCAGGTCATGATTCCAGGGTTGTGGGATCCAGCCCCACGTCGGGCTCCATGCTGAGTGTGGAGCCTGCCTGGCATTCTCTCTTTCATTCTCTCTCTCTCTCTCTCTCTCTCTTTCTCTCCTCCTCCTCCTCCTCCCCCCTCCCACTTGCATGTGTTCTCTCTCTTTAAACAAACAAATAATCAAACAAAAATTATTGATGGGGAGATAATGTTTGTAAACAACTTCTGATAAAGGGACATAATTATTACACTTACTATGTGTAAATAACTCTCAAAACTGAATTTGAAAAATAATTAATCTAATTAAAAATTGGGAAAAAGACATTATCACACATGCCACCAAAAAGGATACACCAATGACAAATAATCACATGAAAATATGTTCAATATCATTAGCCATTAGGGAAATACAAATTAAAACCAAAATGAAATATCATTACATATCTATCAAAATGACCAAAATAAAAATTAGTCCTAACACCAAATGCTGGCAAGGATATAGAGAAAACCGGTTCATTGCTCATGAGAAGTTAAAGGGTATAGCCACTCTAGAAAATAGTTTGGCTGTTTATTCTAAAACTAAAAATATTCTTTCCAAAAAACCTAACAACTGCATTCTTGAGATTTTTCCCAGAGAAGAGACCTCAGTTCATGCAAAAACCTGTGTACAAATGTTTGTAGCAGCTCTGTTCATATTAACCAAGAACTGGAATCAACCCAAATGTCCCTCAATGGGTATATGCTTAAACAAACATTGGTAAATAAAAAGTAGCAAACTATTGACCACATACTTGAATGGGTTTAAATGTAATTAAATGGAGTGGAAAAAGTCAATCTCAAAACTTTACACAATGTATGATTCTATTTATATAACATTTTAAAAAAGTTTATTGAATTATATTGAGAGAGAGAGAGAGAGAGAGAGAGAACAAGCAGGGAAGGGCAGAGATAGGAGAGATAGAATCTCAAGCAGGCTCAGCTCTGTCAGCACAGAGCCCAATGCAGGGCTCGAACTCACGAACCATGAGATCATGACCTGAGCCTAAACCAAGAGTCAGATGCTTAACTGAGCCAACCAAGTGCCCCTATATAACATTTTTGAAATAACAAAGAAGTTGACATGGAGAAAAGATTAGTGGTTGTTAAGGGTTAGAGATTGTGCAGTGGGAGGGAATGGGTATGGATACAAAGTGATAGCATGAGGGAGTCTTGTGGCTTGGAAGAGTTCTGAATCTTGATTATGGCCATAGTCACATGTAACTACACATGTGATATAAGTGCGTGAAAATACACACACATACACACACACAAGTACTTGCATAATTGGTGAAATCTGAATAAGTTCTGTGGATTGTACCAATGTCAACTTCCTGATTTTGATAAAGTATTATATTTATATAAAATGCTAACATTGGGCATCCTTGTTAGGGGTGTTTAGGACCTCCCTGTACATTCCTTTGTAACTTCCTGTGAATTTACAAATATTTCAAAATAAAAAGATTTTGAAAAGTTGTATTTACAATATTTTGAGGGGCGCCTGGGTGGCTCAGTTGGTTGGGCGGCCGACTTTGGCTCAGGTCATGATCTCACTCTGTGCTGGCAGCTCAGAGCCTGCAGCCTACTTCAGATTCTGTGTCTTCCTCTCTCTCTACCCCTCCCCTGCTCATGCTCTGTGTCTCTCTGTCTCTCAATAATAAATAAATGTTAAAGAAAAAAAATAAAAAATAAATAAAAAATAAAAAAAATATTTTGAAATTATTTTGCTACTGTACAGAACAAGCAGATTTGATGATGTCAATATTATTTTCAAACTTGTATGCTTTAAGCACTAAAGATAAGGCATAACTCATTCCTAAACATAAAAGTGACTTGAGCAATCAAGAACAGAGGACAGAATTTTATAATCCTTCCATAGGTACTACTTTATAGCCATGATAAAGATTGAAGGGAGAAGGGAGAAATACATAAATAATTAGTGCAAAAATGATAGTCAAAATATTTAACAACTTTTATGGTCTGGACACTAACCAATCAGAGTAGAGTAGGATCAATTAGAACAGATGTCAGCCATAAATGGCAGAATTTGGTATCAGCGTGAAGCAGTGGAATATCCAACTGATATGACTTATTTTGGCTTGATTTTATTATTTCCTCCGCAAAAGATTTATATTCCTAAAGTGTTGGATTTCTTTTACTGGAAAGGGTACTATGTCATTGGATGAAGCATACCTCAAAGTGCTGCTATAAAATATCATGACTAATATTAATAATTATCAGTTAGCAAAATAAGAACTACTTGTATTAAGATATTTGAAATTTCCTCAATTTTTTTTTACAAAGCACCCTAAATATCAGTATAAAAACAAGTAACATTGAAATTAGTTTGCTCATAATATTTAAAGATAGGAGTTTAACATATATTTATATGTTCTAATCTGTGTGACAGTTAAGAAATTCACTTAAGAAATGACCTAAAACTACATACAGATGGCTAACAGACATGTGAAAACATGCTCAACATCACTTATCATCAGGGAAATATGAATCAAAATTACAACCAGATATCACCTCACACCTTCCAGAATGGCTAAAATTAACAACACAGGAAGCAACAGATGTTGGAGAGGATGCAGAGAAAGGGGAACCCTCTTACATTGTTGGTAGGAATGCAGACTGGTGTAGCCACTCTGGAAAACAGTATGGAGGTTCCACAAAAAGTTAAAAATAGAACTACCCTACAATACAGCAATTGCACTACTAGGTAGTTACTCAAAGGATTCAAAAACACCAAATGGAAGGGACACATACACCCCGATGTTTATAGCAGTATTATCAACAATAGCCAAATTATGGAAAGAGCCCAAATGTCCATTGACTGAAGAATGGATAAAGAACTGGTGTGTGTGTGTGTGTGTGTGTGTGTGTGTGTGTATAGTATGAATATATATAAATTTATTATATATAATGGAATATTATTCAGTCATAAAAAGTGAAATCTTGCCATTTGCAATGACATGGATAGCACTAGAGTATTATGCCAAGTGAAATAAGTCACTCAGAGAAAGACAAATACCATATGATTTCACTCACATGTGGTATTTAAGAGACAAAACAGATGAACATAGGAGGAAAAAAGAAAGAGGCAAACCAGAAGACAGACTCTTAACTATAGAGAATGAACTAAGGGTTTCTGGAGGGGAGGTGGGCAGGAGGATGGGTTAAGTGGATAATGGGTATTAAGGAGGTCACTTGTGATGAATATTGGGTGTTGTATGTAACTGATGAATCACTAAATTTTACACCCGGAACTAATATTACACTGTATGTTAACTGGAATTTAAATAAAAAACTTGAAAAAGAAAAAAAAAGAAATGACCTAAAACAAATTAATGTTTTCTATTATTTTAGGAGGCAACCTCCTTCTCCTGAATAAAAAATTCACTTAATAAATATTACAACACATAGCTTATGCTGTCTTCATTCATGAGCATTTTGGACACCATTTTTTTAAAGATAGATTAATATCTCAAAACTTTACTTAATGCCGATGGAAATGCAGTTCTCACGTAGGTAACCAGGTGAAGATTATGTGATTTTTGTTTTATAGTAACATGACAAAACTCCTTTATAATTCATAGACATAGAATATAAGAACTAAGCCACCCAGTTTGTACAGCTGTGATTACAACTGTGGGAGCATTTAAAGCCATTCTAACAGAATGGAGAGGGACAAGCTCCAATCTATTGATATTAGGCTGGAATTAGGTAGGTGGATAATTTTAGCTTACATGGGTTGTCTATTTCCATCTCTCCAGGACACTAGAGTAACTGAAGGCTCTTAAGGTAGACCAACTATTCTGAATTCTTCCCCTTGTCTTCTATGAGGCTAATTCATTGGCTCAGAACACACCAGAAGGAAAAGAAAGGAGCAGTTACTGGGAGCCTGTGGTTCCATAAACACTGTCCCTCTTATATGTGTAACTAAATCAGCATGAAACAGATATCCTTCCCATTTTACAGGTAAAAAAGCCTAGGCTCTCAGAAATTAAGCATGTTGCCCAAGAACCCACAGATTTGTGTTTGGAATAGAGCCTTCCTAGACACCAAATTTCACATGATTTCCTCTCCTGAATGTGATAGTTTAATTACATTTCAGCTTTAAGAAAAGAATAGCCCTATAAGGTTTGAATCACTTTTGATATTTCCCCTAGTTCAGTGATTCATGGGGGATGTGTCACCACTGGGATGTCTGTGATTGGAAATGTCTCAGGAGAAACCCCTTGGTACTAATTCTGATGGCCAAGGACAAATATGATGATGTTTTATGTACACAGTTCACTGATCTTGCATCCTAATTATTTAATAGTTAACTGCTGTTTCTGTGGTCTTGTAAAAGACCATATTGGCTTGTTAAACTGCACCCTCCCAAATACTAATATTAGTATCCAGCAGTAGGTGGAGACTTTTTTCTGCTACGTAGACTGGTGCTAAAACTCTAAAAATGCGGAGTGATGACAAATGCACAGAATGGAGTGACTTCATTATTTTCAACTGTATTGTGAAAGACAGTATGCTTTCATGTTCAGTAGCAGCATTATTCAGTAGCAGCATTATCCTTCAAATAATAATCAAAACAATTGCTTTGGTGTCAATACAGTAAGTGATTGTACAGAGCAACCTATGTTTCCCTTTCCCCCTTGATAACAATAAGAAAACATTTCCTAGTTTTTTCGTTAGCCCAAGAACAATTTAAATCAGTTGATACCTCCCTTCCATCTTTCACTCAGCTTCTTCTTTTAATAGTTGACGAAGGAATTAACTTTACACACTGATGTAAACAAACCTAAAAATGCCAATGTGTACAGGTCCCTATCTACGTCCACATGTACATATGTACATTTCTAATAGTATGCATGCATATACAACATCATGGGATTTAATTTTGAGAGAGTAAAATGTTAATTATAATAATAATAAAGAATTTATGGTATGCAACCCAGTAAGGTGTGAAATGTTCACTTTAAAAATTACTGCACTAAAACTTGCTTCTAGGTAGATGGAGTGAGAAGCTTATAACCCATGAGAACACATAGAAAATCTATACAAAATGCAAAAACTAAACATTTTAAAGAGAAACAACAGGTCTAAGATTCCAAAGAGGAGAAAAGTGGAGAGGCGAGGGAAGATTTTGCAGCTGATTTTGATTCTGGGCTGTGGGAAGGCTCTAGACTTGGTCTAGGTAGAAGGCCAAGGCTGGAGGTTAGGGAAACGAGCAGAACATGGAGGAGTCCTGAGGGACTGGAGTGACAAAATATATTCTCGAGAGATTTTAAACACACAACCCATTATCCCATGATAACATCTGTCAGATTAAGATGCTTCAAGGTCTAGGGGCAAAAAGCTAAGCAAAAACTCCTGAAATGCACCACAGATTTTTGGCAGTCTTGCAATACTAAGAAGAAAAAATATTTTTATTTTTACTTTTTTTAAGTTTATTTATTGATACTGAGAGAGGGAGGGCCCAACACAGAGCTCAAACTCAAGGCATGAGATCATGACCTGAGCCAAAATCAAGAGTTGACACTTGAGCTACCCAGGCGCCCAACTGACCTACCCAGATACCTGAAAAACATTATTTTTAAAATACTGGAATTCAAGGGGCATCTGGGTGACACAGTCAGTTGAATGTCCGACTTTGGCTCAGGTCATGATCTCACAGCTGGTGGGTTTAAGCCCCACATCGGGCTCTGTGCTGACAGCTAGGAGTCTGGAGCTGCTTCAGATTCTGTCTCCCTCTCTCTCTGCCCCTCCTCCGCTCATGCTCAGTCTCTCTCTCTCTCAAAATAAATAAACATTAAAAAATATTTAAAAAATTGGAATTTAAGATCTGCCAAGAGGAAAGCCCCACACGAACACACTAGGTCTGGGTTTGTCTTGTGGATCAAATTCAGTCCGCCCTTATTTTCTGTATGCTCCATAAATGAGGAACAATTTATATACTTTTAAATGGCTGCAAAACAAAACAACAAGAGAAACGAATTTTGAAACTCAAATTCTGAAACTATAGGAAACTCAAATTCCCTGTTCACGAGAAAAGCTTTATCAGAATACATCCATGCCCTTTATTTATATATTGATTTTGCCTTTTTGCACAATGAGTAGTTACCAGACTGGATGACCTGCAAAGCCTAAAATACAGGCTACCTGACCCTTTACAGAAAATGCTTGCTGACCTGCAATAGGCTGTTTGTTGAAAACCCTGGGCAAACATCCTAAGAACAGGAACAAACCAGAGATAAATTGAGTCTTACCAAAACTCAACCCAACCTCCTACTGGCCCGACTCCAGACTGGATTAAGGAATCAGCCTCCACTCTATCTCACTGGCATAAGAAGGATAAATCTTTGCTGGAGAAAGATATTAGCATCTTGAGCCTCTATAATTTTTTAGATACATTTTACACACATTTCACCATTCAGAAAATGACTTTGTTTGGTCTGAGTGGAACCGTGATACGTGTAAGAAGCCTGACTTCAGTGGTGAGCGCAACAAAAATGCATTAACATCCAACATTGAAACATGCAATTTTAACCCATGTTTAAAAAAAAAGAAAGAAAAAGAAAACAGAAGTAACAGTATTACCTAAAAGCACTTTTCTTGGCAAGAAAACTTAAAATATGTGTCTGGAAAATACAGTATTCTAACTAAGTAGATGTTAATTACCATTGTAAACCATTCCAATAATATATGGAATAAAACCAGAAATTATTCATCTTATAGAGAATGAAAACAAATAGTAATTGACCAGTTATAAGTCATTGTGAACAACAAGACTGTATTCTAGGGCTTGGTTTTCAATGATATGTACTTTATAGACGCTGGCATCATATTTTAGGTATCTACCATCCTGAGAAGGCAGACAAGTGCAGATGTGGGAAAAACTGGTAACACTGGAATACTATAATTATGCAATGTCTTTATGTCTACATCTCTCCCAGAAGTTTTAAATTTCATTTTAATAGCTTTTTCTAATGAAAAGAATAACTCAAAGGAACGAGAGAGCTGAGAAGTTCAATATGTCATAGAAGTGCAAATCGTTAAACTCATTTTAGGACATACTAAGGCTTTACATCTGTGGCAAAAGTAAATAGTAACTTCCATATATAACAGATCAGGCCATTTTAATTTATAACCTATCACAATTTGCAGCACATGCCTTACTGGTGTCAATGAAATATACAACCTAATGGTGCTCGAAAATCCAGGGCACATGATAATTTTATGTGATTCAACCACCTGCAGTGGCACTATCACACAGAAGGCACACAGATATAGCTATGACTATAAAATATAACATAGACAGTGATTAAAAAGTGGATATTTATGCATCAAAATATGTACACACAAATTGTATACTGTAATTTTTAATTTAACTCAGTGTATAATTAGAAATGAACAATGCCAGCATAATATTACCTGAGAGTGCCAGAATTAACATTAAAAGGAAAGGACTTTTAGAATTAGAGAATTTTTAAAAGGTGGACTTTTTAAAAACTTTTTTGAAAGTTTAAATTCTCCTCATCACTTTCTCCACCTTTAAGAACTCCTCAATGATAGATGCATCTGAACAGGGCTCTGATAGCTTGATGAGATAAAGGCTTGATTGTGGTCAAATAATAAATCATCAGGAGAGTATGCTATTTATCATTTTAGCTAAACTTGAAGTGTTCTTTTAGCATTAAACTCGATATCTTTAAAAATTATAAGTATTATCTATAACAGACTTCATCTAAATAATTTACTAATTTCAAAACAAGGGTTACACTCATGTAATCCTCAAGATTGTTTAAAAGCATTCTTCACATACATGAGAACAGTCAATTTCTAAGCAAGTTAATATTATTACATTGCAAACTAGAAAATACTAAGGATAACCCAGGACATTCATGCAATTGGCTATTTTATTTAAATGTTTGATTAAAAGAAAGTAGCCATGTGTATGTATAGATCGTAATAACTAGCAGAATAACTAGCCTCTGAACACAAAAATCCATATCATTTATAGTTCCACAATAGTGTTTCTCTATACATCATGTTTGATTCCAGTGAAAAGATCAGAGTCCTCAGAGAGACATACTGCAAACAAAAAGTCCTTAGAAGGTGGTGGAAAGTCAGGCCAGGAGTCAAAGAGAACCAACAGAGATGACAGAGATGTGATATCCGGCACAGTCTCCTCAGAGAGAAAAAGGAAAACCACATGGCACTGTTGAAATGCCGCGTCAATTCTCTCTCCTATCTGAGCATTAAATGTTACATCTTTAAAATTGGTTCAACTAGATTATTGCTTCTTTAGATGAGACCCTCCTTTAAGAAACACAAACATTCTCAAAGTGCAACGCCGAAACATCATAAAAACTTAATAACCTACCATTTTCTTTGCACTCTTCTGGAGGTTTAGCCTTTTTCGCAAGTCGTGGATCCAGCCATGATGTTGTCTTTGTGTTATGGCTGAAAAGAAAAGAGATCACTCTGAACAGACACATACTGAAAGGAATCAAGTTTATTCCTTAAAAAAAAGGTGGGGGTGTTAGTCCAACAAAATTGCAATCGATACACTTAATTTGCTTACTGGTTCTAAGTAGCCCTGAAGGAGGTGTAAGAGTAATTGTGCAAGGCAGCTGTAAATTTGGCAACCTCAGCTCCCTGTCCTCAAAGCAGCTATTTTTATTAAAATCAACTAGAATGTTGCCAAGTTAACCTCATTGAAAATGCAGAACTCATCCAGAGCAAAAGGAATTTATTACAAATACAGGATTCTCCAGTTGGAAGAGCACAGTTCGCAGGCTCTGATACTGTTTCCTCACTTTTGCAAAATAATTATTTTCATCCTAAACCTGCCCTTTTCATAAATAGTTGTTTTGTTACTCCTTAACTACCAAGCTGGCAGAGGCAGTATAAAAGTGATGAAAATTACAGCATGTTCTTGGGATGCCTACATTTTCTCAAAAAGTGATTAATAGCAATTGCATTAACCCATATTTAGCTGTCTTCCGTCTAAATACTTCCAACCCAGCTAGGAAGGTAGAGGATAAAAATGTCTGTATTCTAACATTTCTGGAATGGAATTTCTGGTAATTAATGGTCATTTTAATGACATTTTTGTTTTGAAAAAAGAAAGTTTTCTGGGAAGTCTTCTGTCAGAAATTTTAAAAACAGAGACGTTTTTAGAGCAATGTTTCTTAAAGAGGTCCTACAATCACCTGCATTGGAATCACCTGGTGATTAACAATACCTATTCTGCGTCTTCATAGAACTACCAAATCAGAATCTTATTGGCAAGTGCTCCAGGTGATTTTTATGCATATTAAAATTTGAGAACACCTGAAAAGCTCAAAACTGCTCTTTGGAGCTAAAATCTTGACTGGGTACAGCTGTCTCAAGTGATCTCATCTACCAATGGATGGATTATCAAGGATGTGACATTTGTGAGGGCTTCAGAAAAAGAATGAACAAAGTCACAGGTGTGGAAAGTTTGAGGTTTATACAAGGAAGAGTCAAAGGGCCAAAAAATGTAACGTGAAAGAGAAAAGTAAAAAATCCTTTAGAAATAGAAATTAAAGCTGGATAATAGGAATATTTGAACACAACTGTAAGAAAGTCAGGTGATAACGATGAAAACCAAATAATAGCTTCACATATATTTTCTCTCTCTTCATTGAAATTTAACCATGTTTCTCATTGTGTCAGAGCCATAAGTGTTAGCTAGATAACCAGATGAACAAATCTCCACTTAAAGCAAAGGTCAGAAAATTCTCCCAAGCAGTTTACTTAATAGCAAACTTCTAGAGCCCAGGTGTCTATCTCATGAAGATAATTTCAAGGCAGGGAGGAAGAAAAGGAGGAGGCAAGCTGGGCAGTGGGGAAGCAAGTCCAAGGTGTTTCTGCATATAGTGGTTTTTTGGACAAACATCCTGTCTATGTACAGAGCCATCGTCTGATTTGAAAACTGAGACATTAAGATCCTTGGGTCATCAGGTCTCTGTTCTTGAAGAAGATTCCCTTTTATTTCTGACTTTCATGTGTAGTAAAGAGAAAATACTCTCTCTCACTTTCTTCACATTTAGGAACTCCACCATGATTGATGCCTCTAAACAGGGCTCTAATAATTTGATCAGATAAAGGCTGTGAATTTGGTCAAATTATAAATCATCAGGAGAGTGTGCTAGCTTCTGTTTTCTCCCAGTTTGACCTTTGTAAAGTCTGACGGTGCTTTATTATAGAGTGTCAGAAGCAACTAAAGTATTGTAGACACTTTTATCTCATTCTGGTCCTCATTTATAGTCATGTCAATATCATCTAGTCTTTTCCTCTGAACTAAAGACACACATGGAAGGATATTATGATTACCCCAAATATGATAATGGACTGAGTTCAGTGTTTGCTGCTCCCATTTTGAAAAAGACAAATTCACTTTAAAAAATATTCTTATAGAGACGCCTTCAATTCAGTGTGTGTGTGTGTGTGTGTGTGTGTGTGTGTGCGCGTGTGTACGCACGCGCATGCATAATGTGTAAGGTTTGCTCATGTTTGTGTGTTTATGTGTTAGGGAGAAATATTGGGAAGTGGGCAAGGAAAATAAATTTCCCTTCTTTTTCCACACATTTGCTTCTTCGAAATCCTTCCTCCATTATGGATAAAAGTCATTTATTTCTAAGTGTGTAAGACAAATTCACGAAAGCAAACCCGTCTATGGTGAAGTATTAAGGAGCCATTACTAAGCCATTACAGGAAGTCAAATTACCATTTCTATATCACACCACCATCGGTCTCAAATACTGGCTAATTTTGTAGAAAACTGTGAGTTTCCTAGCTTTCCTGAGTTTCTGCAAAGCATTTCATTACAGGATGATTTCTTCGAGGTTGCACTAGCATTAATGGTTATCACTTTAATACATTTTGGCAGATGGAGTCTCTTATAGTTAACGGCATTTTTAGCTGATCGTCTGAAGTGATTCTGAAAGAAATGTGGGTAGCAGTCTTAAACATCACATGAAGATACAGTGCAGTGTTTTTCAATACTGACTCTCCCCAGCCTTGTAATTTGCGTGCTTCTTCAAGATGCCTTACAAAGGGGATATTTTTAATGCATTTGGGAGACAACAGAACAAGTGGCTTTTCTACTTCCCTTAAATTATATATTTTTAACCTCAACAATTACCTTTGAAGATAGGATTAAACATTGGACGGGAAACAGTGTACTAAATGGGATCACTGAGGGACTTTTCACAATCTACATACCACGTTTCCTCAAGTTTGAGGATATGATTTCCTTTTACTTCCACTGCTAAAGTAGATTCAAACAGGACATCAGTTTTCTGTGTCTATCAAATTGTGTGGAACACAAATGACAAGACGGTAAGAGGCTAATCTTATATAATCTTATATTCTGATACTAGTTTCTTTAACAGAGACACATACACACATATATGCTGCATTTGTAAAGAACTTTTTTTTCCCCTAGCTGGGGAATGGAACAAATATTTTCTAGGAATGTTGAATCATAATATCCTACTACTGTATATATTTTTATGGATATAGTTAATGTAATGATCATGAAAATTGAGAGATTAAGTGAATGCAAGTCAGTAGCTACTCAAGTTCAATCAATGCCATATTAAAAAAATCTGGATAAAAACCTTAATAAATGGTTTACCCAAACTTTTCCCTGATGTTAAACTATATAATAAATCTATCTGGAGGAGTGGAACAAGCCAGAAGTGGAATTTCATTCAACTCCGTAATTCTAGTTTAAATTTGTAACAGAATGGTCTTGAAGATGTGATAGGCTGACTTATAATGAATTAGAGATTTCTGTATTTTTTTTGTAAGTTTAACCTTTGACAAACTGACAAAAGCAGCAGGTTAAATAATAACATCTTATCTTCCTGGGGAAACATTCTTCTCACACAGAAAATGCTTCACCTCGACAGCAAAAGCCACTGACATTATGGTGCATACACCTTGCAAAGTTATTATCGTGTAACATTTCCTGATTGTCTACTTGGTCAGGGACTGTACTAGAACTTTCATACTCATTACCTCATTTAATGCTAATGAGCCTTTTTGGCTACAGATTTTTAACTCCATTTTTATAGGCAGAGAAACAAAAGTTCAGAGAAGGTAAGCAACTTGCCCAAGGTTATGAAGCTAGTATGTGAAACCAAAAGAGGTAGCATTAAACCCAGATATATCTGATTCCCAAGTCCAAGTTCCTTTTTCTTTAAGTTTAGTTATTTATTTATTAAAAATTTTTAAATGTTTATTTAATTTTGAGAGAGAGAGCAAGTGAAGGAGGGTCTGAGAGAGAGGGAGACACAGAATCTGAAGCAGGCTCCAGGCTCTGAGCTGTGAGCAAGAGCCCGATGCAGGGCTCGAACTCACAAGCCATGAGATCATAACCTGAGCCAAAGTTGGGTGCTTAACTGACTGAGCCACCCAGGTGCCCCTATTTATTTTTGAGAGAAAGAGTGAGTTTGAGCAGGGGAGGGGCAGAGAGACAGGGAGAGAGAGAATTCCAAGCAGGCTCTACACTATAAGCGCCGAGCCCCATGTGGGGATCAATCTCACAAATTGTGAGATTGTGATCTGAGCTGAAATCAAGAGTCAGATGCTTAATTGACTGAGCAACATAGATGTCCCCCCGAGTCCAAGTTTCTTATGCTCTGAAACCAGAGGCATACTAAACCTAACATTTTGCTTTTTACACTGAATTGCTTTATCTCACTCCCTTGGAGAATAGTCAAAGATCTTTTTTTCTCAGAGCCTTTGCCAATAGTTTGGAAGTGGAGACATTTATCTCCTGTTTGAGGATAGTAATCATGACCTCAGAACCTTTGTGTTGAATGCCTTGTACTTAGTAGGTATTATATTAAATTGCAGGTGCCTAGAGATGAAAGAGAGAACTTGTGACTGAGGAGGCACAGATAATATCACTGAAAACATTTTTTTCCTTATAAACTTGAATTTTCCATTCAGATCACTTTCAAGTCAAATGTTCTCCATTCAAATATGAATATTTTTCCAGGGGGAACTAAGCTGGTGCCATAGTAAGAAGACCCTAGGCTTGTCTATCCCTCAAACGCAACTAGATAACTATCAAATAATCCTAAATACCTCAGAAATCAACCTGAATATTTTCCCTAAAGTCTTAAAATTCCTGATTTATATAATCTACATATAAATATTAGGTATTGGAAGCTATACTAAAGAATTAGGTTAACAAAACTGCTATCAAATGGGTGGAGTGTTTTCATATAGATCATGCCACACTCTGTCGTCCATTCCATTCTTTCATTGTATTTTCCCAGACTATAAGCCCTTATCAGTTTCTTATTATACATTAAGTGGATCCTTAAGGGTGATCCAATCTGAACGTGTCTGTAAGACATATCCTCCTTCTATTCATCTTCTTTCTGTTTCCTTTTCCACTCCTGTGTCCTACTTTTATATTGCCACCTAGATCAAAATAATGTTTTCTTTCTCTCTCTCTCTTTCTTTCTTTCTTTCTCTCCTTTCTTTCTTTCTCTCTCCTTTCTTTTTCTTTCTCTCTCTCTCTCCTTTATTTTCTTTCTTTCTTTCTTCTTTCTTTCTCTTTTCTTTCTTTCTCTCTCTTCTTTCTTTCTTTCTTTCTTTCTTTCTTTCTTTCTCTGTTTCTTTCTTCTTTTTTATAAAGAGCACAAGAGAGAGTATGCTCAAGACAGCACAAGTGCAGAAGGGGCAGAGGAAAAGAGAGAATCTCACACAGGCTCCACAATCAGCACAGAGCCTGACGCAGTGCTTGTTCTCACCATTGTCAGATCATGATCTCAGCCAAAATCAAGACCCAGAAGCTCAACTGACTGACCCACCCAGGTGCCTCTAAAATAATGTTTTCAATACTGCACAGATGTTAGATGATGTTTCACTAACTGAAATTTTATTAGTGGAATAAAAAACTTCTATTATCAAACATACTCCTTTGTTGCATTTTCTCTAAAAATATTAACAGACTTAAAACAGTTACAAAACACTGAATTTAAAAAAAACCTCCTACAGGGGTGCCTCGGTGGCTCAGTCAATTAAGCATGTGATTCTTGGTTTTGGCTCTAGTCATGATCTCATGGTTTGTGGGACTGAGCCCCAAGTGGGACTCTGCCCTGAGCTCAGAGCCTGCTTAGTATTCTCTCTCTCACTTTCTCTCTGCCCCTCCCCCACTCATTCCTTCTCCCTCTCTTTCACTCAAAATAAGTAAATAAACATCAAAAATTTTTTTAAAAAATAAGTAAAAATTCCTCTTACAAAGCCAATTCTGAATCATAGCCTTTAACTGAATCATAACTTTAACTTTACATAGTCAAAATGTATTTTCACCTGGGGAATACTGTATCAGAAGAATAATCAGAGATTGAAGTGAATGATATTTGACTGCATGAAGCATAATGTTTTGAACAAGGTTTAAACAAGGTCCAGGTAAATATTTTATTGTCTATTGGACAGTTCAAAATGTGTTTGGATGTTAAAGTTTCAATAACAGGTGTCATACAGGTTCAGAGACAATAATCACAGAGATTACTGACTACATTTTACATAATTTTAAAAATAAATGTTAGTTATTTTTTTTTAAGTAATCTTTACACCCAATGTGGGGCTCAAACTCATGATCCTGAGCCAATATGAAGAGTCACATGCTCCACCAGCTGAGCCAGCCATGCGCCTCTAAGTGTTAGTTCTTAAAAGTATATAAATTGATTACATTTTATATCATAGTCAATGAAATCCTCAGGATGGTGACATCATTTTCCAGAAGACTTTCTCCTTTATATCATATTTCCAAAAAGAAGATTACAGGGACTGATTGGATACATCTAATTGATACTGAACAGTAGGAGCTTTTTCATTCAAGGATCCATTTTTTCATAGTACTACTATTTTTCCTCTTTATACTTGGTAATTTACATACAAAGTTATTGTCAATGACCTCTATAATGGTTGTTTCTTAAATAATATTTTAAAATATCTTATTGATCATGTGAATGTGTGAGTTTGCCATCATATTATCTTTCATATGTTTAGAAAACATTTTTTTAAAATTTTTTTAACGTTTATTTATTTTTGAGACAGAGAGAGACAGAGCATGGATAGGGGAGGGTCAGAGCAAAAGGGAGACACAGAATCCAAAGCAAGCTCCAGGCTCTGATCTATCAGCACAGAGCCTGACACAGGGCTCGAACCCACAAACCATGAGATCATGACCTCAGCCGAAGTCGGACGCTTAACCGACTGAGCCACCCAGGCGCCCCTAGAAAACATTTTTGAGAGGTTTTATTATAAATACAGTTTTGGATATTGTGACTGTGAGCTGCATACAGTTTTGTTTAAAACATATTATTTTCTATCTGGGGATCGCACTGGAATCTTGTGTGGCACAAGAAAAAAGAATATGAAACAAAATCAATATCTCTACTATTTTGTAATACAAATTAGAGAGAGTAAGCACAGACCACATTTTGTGACTGGTGGGAATGTGCCGAGTTGAGGATGTGAAAGCTGGAGTTGCTGCACCCCCAAAAATTGATTTTGCTTTTCTTTCCAATAAGTTTCCCAAATATTCTCTCCACTATTTCATAAATAAAAGTTTTTAATTTGTTTGAAATGGCAATCAGTGATTTACTGAACACTTGAGGAGATACAGAAACATGAACACAGGAGGAAACAGATTATATGTGTGTCTTCCTGAGAATTGAAAAGCAAATTCATCCTGGACAGTGATTTAGGAAACCATGCGCAGCTATGACATTTTTCACAGATGTGATTTTCAGTTTCAAAAGCCTGCTTTTAAAAATCTATTATTTAAGATGACATAGCGTTCAGTGCCATTCAGGGAGATGGTAGTAAACAAATAGGTTCTTGTTGTCATTTTGTTTTTTGCCAAAGGAATAGCAGTCTCTTTTATGTCACTAACTAAACTGACTCCCAAACAAAGAAGGAATTTAATGGGATTCCCAAAGCATGTCAATACAGATTAACCCTATGGCGTCTCTGCTTTATGGAACATTTAGCCTCTGGAATGGCGAACTTCTGGCCAAGAAACCTATAAACAAATACTGTTTGTAATATGAAAGTTTACTTTAATTTCAGCCAATGTTTGTTTATATGGTAGAGGTAGTATGGGATAATGGCAATAGCTGTGCAAGGTGACAGGACTACACGACCATAAGCATGTTAATTTGTCCAGGGTGCCTCAGAATCTCTATGAAGTGGGGTGTATCAAATGCTCACAAGGTGGCTATGATATAATATATACAGGCACCATGGTGAAATGATTAAGAGCAAGGATGCTGGAGAAAGACTTGTGTCCACAAAAGTATGAATCTTGTGAGTTTTGCTGATGACTTGCATTCCCAGGGTTTATTATTATTATTTTTTAAGTTATTTATTTATTTATTTTGAGAGAGGGAGAGAGAGAGAGAGAGAGAGAGAGAGAGAGGGAGGTGGGGAGGGGCAAAGAGAGAGGGAGACAGAGAATCCCAAGCAGATTCTGCACTGTCAGTGCAGAGCCCAACGCGGGGCTTGAATTCACAAACTGTGAGATCATGACCTGAGCCGAAACGGAGAGTCTGATGCTTTAACCAACTGGACCACCCAGGGTCTCTCTATTCCCACGCCAAGCATATGGTATGTGTCCTACAAAGATGTGTTGGGTAAATGGAGTCAAAGCATCTTGGCTTTGTGAATTCTGGAATATGTGACCACAAACAAATTACTTACTTCTGCAAGCCTCAGTTTCCTAAAGTGAGAATTAAATGAGCACGGCGTAAATGCCTCATATATTAGCTATTACTGTTCGGGTAACCTGAACACAGCCTGAACAAAGCTGGCACTCAGTATGTGGTAACTATTGTTACTAATTTGAATTTACAATCAATATGCCGTCTATTTTAAAAGACATTATTAATGAGGGTGATATTATGAATTAAGGAAACTACTCGTTTTAAACAATATTATTCATTGCAGAGTCTTTTGAAAATTGCTCAACATAAGACATTATGAATACTTTTAAGCATGTTTAGAGGAGAGCATTCACTCACAGTTTAAAATTCCATTGCTTAAAAATGCTTTCTCACATTGAGGAGGGCACCTGTTGGGGTGAGCACTGGGTGTTGTATGGAAAGCAATTTGACAGTAAATTTCATATTAAAAATAAAAATAAATAAATAAATCAAAATGCTTTCTCAGATGTTAACTTTTTCTCATTAAATATCACTGTAAATAATAAAAGGAATCAGCGTTGATACATTCATCAAAGGAAGCAGTTCTGAAAAGTATGGGAAATATAGTTGACCCATGTGTTCAGTACCAAAAACAACAAAATAACTTCTCACCTTCTAAATGTAAAACTTGTTATGTATTGAGATATATAAAGTATTTTGTAATACTGCATAAATCAATAACTATTTTAAAATATTACTGTACAGAAGACCAAAAAAAATTACTCACTATCTTAATTCAAAACCCACAGTACATATATATATATATATATATATATATATACATATATATATATATATATATATATATATGTTTTTATTTATTTTTGAGACCGAGAGAGACAGAGCATGAGCAGGGGAAGGGCAGAGAGAGAGGGAGACACAGAATCCGAAGCAGGCTCCAGGCTCTGAGCTTTCAGTACAGAGCCCGACATGGGGCTCGAACTCACAGACTGTGAGATCATGACCTGAGCTGAAGTTGGATGCTTAACTGGCCGAGCCACCCAGGCACCCCTGTATATTTTAAATATATGTTTAAATTAACATTTCAGCAAGGTAGAGTTCCCCTCTCATATTCAGAAATATATACATATGTGTTAGGTATTTATATTTATATATTTAAATTTTATACACAGAACCACAGGGTCCTTCTGCTTTGTTTTCCTTATTTTCTGTTTTATCACAATCTTCATCTCACAAGAGACAGAATTCAGTCAAGTGTAACGAGGGGTGTTGCCTACCAAGGGAGACCTCCCTGTAAATGACTCTCACAATGTTGCCAGAGGGAAATTCTCACTGATGCCAGCTCTTCTTATTTCCCAAATCTATCTATCTTCCCTTCTGTCTGTTTCATCTTTCTCCTAACTTACTCTACTTGCCTTTCTGTCTTCTTTCTTTACCTCAACTTTGCTCCAGGACTGAAAACTTTTATATTACAAATACTATTTGTTTTCTAAGTTTCTTGGTTAAAAAATCCTGGGGCCTACCATGGGTTAGTCTCTAGATTATTGTCCCACCATGCTCCTTCTCCTGTCACTGTCTCCTGCTCTATCAGACTGTTTCCAAGGGTCTTTTATATTTACAAAAGAATTCATTGTGGTATCACTTAAAAGGCACACACAGGTCAATGACAGCGGGCTGAAATGCTGATTTTGTCAAATGTAGTTAGGAAGGAGAGGGGCATTCCAGAACAAAGAGTGAAAGCAGTCAGGAGGGAATCAGGGAAAACTGAGGGAAAAGTAAAGCAGAGTGGGAGTGACACGCAGGCAGAGAGAAAGGAAACCACAGTGCAAGTGGTAACAGTGTGGAAATGAGGAACTAGATGAAGAAGACACCGATCCCTCCCTAGTCTGATTTTTGAGCTCATTGCACTGAGTCTTGAGATTCAAATGTAAGCGTTTCAAGAAATGAACAGATAGGGCTTGGAGTGGTCCATGGGGAGGCTGGAGTGGGGGGTGTCTTCATTCTGTGGAGAAACCTTTAAGAAGGGTATTTGCACCTGTCTTCTACAGGAATCTGCTTCGCATCACACTCCCATTTCAGTCTTAACTCAAGGCATCTTCATTTCCCTAAACTCTGGGTGGGTCTCCCCATGATCAGCTTTCTTGCCAAAATGAAATTGTCTCCTCTTTTATATCTTAATTGTCCACTTCAACCTATCTCTACTCCTCTTGCTCATTCATTCTTCCCTGAAGTAACAGGAAGAAGATAAACAAAGAAAACCCCCTGCCTGTCTTTCAAAAGCACTAATGATCTAGGAAATGGAAACAGAGCAATAATGTCACAGGATTCTCTAACGAATGCTTACTTCTCTAGTAGGGTCTTCTCACTAGCCCTGATAAACTCAGGGACTGGGTCTTTGTAACAAAAGTTCCTATACCTGGAATGCTGTGTCTACACATTGCCAACTCTATGTGACCTCACCTTCCTTATGATGACTCTTTTTATTACTTAAGTCTGTTCAGTAAGTCCTTCTCTGCATAGTATCACAAAACTCAGAAATTAGTTGTCTGACAATTGTTTATGCCTCTCTTCCCCAAATTGAACAACAGATTTCAACACTAAATTTGAGAACACGAACAACATCTCATGAATCTTTGAATTCTGACACTGGGTGACTCACTAGAGTATTAACAGAATCATTTTGGTAGATTTTCCCAAGTCCTGACAAAGGCTCATCATTTACTACATACCATGAGCACAATTTCTGTCTTCCAAAGCCCGTTTTCTTCACAATCCCAAAAATCTGACATTATTTAAAAGAGAAAAGATCATTTTGTAATCACAAAGATTTTTATAATTGAATTATTGGAAGCCTTGTAAGGAAACAGTTCTTTAATCTACTTGTCATGCTGGTTTTCCTTTACTAATGCCACATACCCTTATTCCCCCTGTATTATATAATAAAAAGTGTATATTATCAGTCTCCTTCTGAATATTAATTTTCCTGAACATCAATGCATGAACTCACATCTAGGGTTTATCCTTTGAATGATTCCATGCTGTACTTATCAATAACAAAATTATGTTTTAGATTTAAATACTTTTGAGCATTTAAAAAAATCCATATGACTTTCTCTTTCCCAATTAACTGATAAAAGATATCTTTGGGTCATTGGTTATAGCAATAAAAATAATACAAGAGTTTTTTTTTTTTTTTTAATTTACAAGATCTGTCAAAAGGTGAATAGTAGGGATTCATTCTCTGCAAATCACTGTATTTCTCATCCCATGTTGGAGTCAAGCAGAGCACCAAGTAATTACCTCATTATACATTCCCTTGGACACATGTATCAAAGTTCCCACCTTCACATGAGAATTAAATATTGGTATGTGGTAACATTTCAATTTCACAACTGAGTTCTGCCTACAGAGATCTAAGTCACAAATCACTCCAGGTTGGGTAAAGAATCCAGTTTTAATATTTTTTCTTGAATAATCAGAGTTTACACATTTTTATCCACTGTCAGCCCTGAAAACTTCAGATTCTATTAATTTTTCTGTTTGAATCTTGTTTGAGGGAATGTGTTGAAGGAATACGTGTTGCTCATTTACAATATTTTTAGTTTTTATTTTTCCTAATTAACCTTTTGATTGTCTTATGCACATCAACAATTTAATTTTGTGCTGAGATCTTCACCTTAGGAGTTTTTTTTTTAAATGGTTCTACTCCTAGAAGATAAAGAAAGGAAAACTTTACTAACAGTATTGGTAATAAAATATTTTAAAAATCAGTTTGGAAAAAAAGTCCAAAAAGAAAGAAAAAGATTAGGTTGAGTCCATATCACCAGGGAGTTCAAGATTAGCATTTCGGTTCCTTTGGCCAGTCATAAAGATGGTCAGCAAAAATAGGATAAAATTAATAAAAAATGAGTGTGATGAACTATACAATACAAAACCAAACAATATTATTGACATCTGACCTCTGCGTGAAGACCTTGCAATGTTGCCTTTTGTGACAAGTAAGAATTTTGCACTAAATAGCCGCATAATTAAATGTGATGGAGGATGTTTCCAGCAATCTGACTTAAAAATGGGATTACCTCATTTGAACTACACAGAAATCTTGACAGGGTAGAGTAAGCATTTCCCATGACAGGTAGATTATGTCTAACTCAATAGTAATGCCACATAGAGATTTACCTTTTTAGTCATGATTATAACAAATTTTACAGTGTAATTGTCTCATTTGATTTATAGCTATAATCTAGGACCCTTAATTGTATTAAGGCACTGTCCATTATTCTCTCACAAAGAAGAAAGCTAATAGCAGAAACAGTAAAATTCAGTATTTTATTTTGACCAATGTCTCTATGTGCTACATCATTCCTATGCAGCTATGATCTTCATGGCAACACCCAAAGAAATGTGTGACACTCACTCTATGAAGTAGACTTCACCCTTCTCTGTATAGGCCATTTCCCAGTTATCAGGCAATGGGTCTGACTCCTCATTCTCTTCAGGTTTAGTTGGTTTTGCATCATCCATCTGCTCCTTCAGCTCTTCAGGCTGACTGTATACTGGTGCAGGATAAGGCTGGGAGGGTGTCTCCCCTGAGGCACCTGCACTCTTGTCTTCATGTTCACTGGATTCTACAAGAGAACAAGAGCATGCGGTCAGTCACTCTAGCCACAGTAACTTCTCAGTGATGTGGAGTATGATGCACCAGGGTAAATAAGCTCTAGGAATAGGAAAAGCCTCATTGCAAACATCTCTGACAATGATCTCTAGGCCTATCTGAGTTCCCCTTTCACTTCTCATTCTTCTCTATCCTTCATCTAATTATTGCTGATTACTGAACTGGAGGACCATTTCACAACACAGGTGTGGTAAGCAGAATAATGACTCCTTAAAGATGTTCACATCCTACTTCCTGGAACCTGTGAATGAATGTTACCTTACACGGCAAAGGAGAATTCTCAGATCTGATTAAACTAAGGGCCTTGGGATTGGGAGATTATCTTCAATTATTTAGGTGAGCTCATTGAAATGACGAGCGTCCTTAAAAGTGTAATAGGAAGACAGAAGAGGAGGGTGAAGGGGAGATGTGACACTAAAGAATGGCCAAAGAGATACAATGCTGCTGGCTTTGAAGATAGAAGGGGACCAACCAACCACAAGCCAAGAAATGTGAATGGCCTCTAGAAGCCGGCAAATTAAGGGTATAGATTCTCATCTAGAGCTTCTAGAAAGTAACACAGTCCCATTGACACTTTGATTTTAGCCCAGCAAGACCCATGTCAGAGTTCTAACCCACAGAGATGTAAGACAGTAAATCTGCATTGTTTTAAGCCATTAAGTTTGTGGTAATTTGGTACAGCAACAAGAGAAAATTAATACAACAGAGTAAAACCTAAAAGAGATACATATATTAAAAGTAATTGGTAACAGGCTTGGAGGACAGACCCAAGAGTCTGAACATGTAGGTAGCACAAGCTCCAGAATGAGGAAAAGGAACACATAGAGAAGAAATAATAACTCAACAACAAAAAAAAAAAAAATAGAAGAAAATTTACCTAAGATGAAGAAACACTTGAGTTTGCAGACTGAAATGGTTCACTGAATCTGACGCCAGATTAATGAAGCACATAGACTCCTAAACACATCTAGGTGAAATTTCCAAACTCCGATGTTAAAAAGCAACTTTAGTAGCTCCTGCACTGAAGAAACATGATTACTTACAAAGAAAAGAGGAACAGAAGAACATGAGATCTTTCATCTGTGATACTCTAAGCTCAAAGAAAATAAGGTAACATCTATAGTAACTTGAGAAAAAAAAGTACAGCAACTAAAGTAACTTAACTCTACCAAAATATTATTCCTCTATCCAGGCAAAAGAAAGTCATTTTAAACATACAGAAGTTCTGAATAGGTCCTATCCATGCATCCTAATTAAGGACAACATTTGAGAAATTACTCTAACAGGATCATGGGGATTCAACCAAGGCAGATATCTCAAAATAGGGAGAGAAAAGGAGAAAATAAAAATTAAGAAGTAAATCCTGCATAATATACCTAAATATAAATGGACGATGATCACATTTTTGGAAATTTATAATAGGTGTTAAAAACAAATTCGTGTAAGACAAGAAAACATTATATGGAAAATCTAATACCGGCATGGACTTTAAACTATATGTTGGTTAAGTTCAGGTTCTAGAGGGTGGAGAAAAGGTAGGGAAAGAAAGACATTTTAAAGGTCTGAAAGGGGCACACCAAAAAATGGGTTAACAGGATCATTTTAAAGTCTACCTTTCCACGGGATTAGATTATTGGGCAAGTGTTGTGGTCAAGGTGTAGACGTAATAGTATAATGAGGATATTTTTAAAATATCACCTAATGTATAGTCTCTCTGAGCTATTCAGAATTTCTTTTTCTTCCCATTTAGCTTTTCTGCCACTAACGAGAGACTATGAGTCTTATCTGTCAAAGAAGAGTAGATTTGGTGTTGTCTAGAAAAAGAAATATTTTGGGGTAAATAAAAAGAAAGATATAATGCAGAGTAAATTCCTGCAAGATAAGATGGTGTGATTGGGAGAGAAATTCAAAGGGGGAAATATTCAGGTTTAAGACACTGCGTGGTTCATTCAGGGATTCAGCACCACTATCTTCAGGTTTGGTCTGGGTGTGATGTGGTAGTGATGAGCAAAGGGAAAGCACAGAAAAGTTCAAGGGAGCCCAAAGGAGAAGAGGCCTCTGAACTGCTTTAGTTTAGCACTTTGGGAGAGATGTTTCCTGCAGAGTGGCTCCACGTCTCCACTGGTGGGTCAGAACAGAGATAGTGAATAAAAAAAACTGGCAAATACCACTCCAAGACTCCCCTGTGGTATGGATGTCACCGAAAGTCCAAGTATTCCCCAGTGGGAGATTTGGAAAACAACTCAAGAGTAGAGAACCAGAAGGCCTGCAGAGTCACTATGGCTTCCTCATCTGTAAGCTGTGGTAGAGACAGCTTAACCCAAACACTGGAAGGAGAGTCCTATTGACAG
The DNA here is from genome assembly GCF_046562875.1 of Panthera onca. Taxonomy (NCBI): domain Eukaryota; kingdom Metazoa; phylum Chordata; class Mammalia; order Carnivora; family Felidae; genus Panthera; species Panthera onca. The sequence goes on from NC_138340.1 coordinate 82,894,642, forward strand.
ATGCCAGTGTAAGGATAGGACAGTCAACTTAAAAATATGAAAGTCTACAACCATTTGGGAACATAACCAATAACTATTAACATTAAAAATATACATATACAAATGCACATGTTCTTTGGCAAAGTAATCCCGCTTAATATATATCTCTATATATGGGAATATATCCTCAATAGATAGATAGATAGATAGACAGAAATATATCCTCTAGAAAAAAGGTGTTATGGTATAAGAATACATATATAACAATATATATTGCAGTATATGTAATAATAAAGCCCTGAAAATGGTTTTAATGCCTAACAATGAAAATATGATTAAGTAAATTGTGGTTATCATTACCATGGAAAACTGCAGTTTAAAAACAATGAATTAGATGTGTATCTATTGAACTGAAAAAGATGCTCATAATTACTACTCAAAGAGTAATCCAAGTTGCAAAGTAATATATATTGTTAATCCTATCTTTAAAAAATAAGCAAACACCAAGTTCTCTTAGATATATGCATATAGCTTTGCATATAATTATATGAACATGAAAACAGGATGGAAGATGTACAATGTATTGCCAAATTTGATTACTTAAGGATAGTAAATTTAGATGGGGTGGACGAAGTCGTGTTTATGTATCTCTGCATTCATTGGCTGTCTATTATATTTATAACTTTAAAAATTAATAAAGGTAATTTACAAGGAGCTAATTAAAGTTGAAAGCTACCTTTGTCTCAATCAGTTGCTTAGATCAATGTTTTCCCTACATGCATCAATCTCAGAGGGCCATATTAAGGTATCTATAAGAATTAGTAAGTATCTATAAGAATTAGTAAGCACAAGAACATGTTACCAGCTTTCATGGTTTTGCCCTTAAAAGGAAGACTTTATTAAAAGAATATAGATGCAGTCTTCCAGCTGATTCCTCATAAAGAATTGGCCTTTGTAAATATGTGGGAAAGAAGCAGCAAGAAAAGATACCATTGCTCTCTTGAGATGCTCATTGCTGTACCTTATTACATATAATTACCAATACACGAAATACACTGCTCTCAGGTGTTTCCAAATGTCATGTTGTATTTGAAAAGTTAAAATGCAAGGTCATGTTCTGAAATATTTACTCATTCAATATTCACTTAATCAATATTTATTAAGCACGCAATTGTCAGGAACTCAGGACAGAAGAATGAACAAGAGAGGCATGATCCCTGCTCTTGTGGACCTCAAAATATGTCAAGATGTGTAATCTTTAAACAATTTTAAGTGTGATGAATGCTTTCCCAGGCAAATCTGGGATATTATGCATATGCATTCACCTAATTTTATATAAAGAGTCAAGGAAAGCCTTTTCTCCCCAATGTGCTACTGACCTGAAACTTGAAAAAGAAATCAAGAGACTTTTTTCAGAGGAAGGTAATGGAGAAAAAAAACATCAATAAACAAGCGCTTAATTAGGCAAAGCCTTAGAAACCATGCTCAGAATTTGGGGCTATATCCTAAAAGCAATGAGAATACGTTGATGTGTCTTAATCAAGGAGACAACACAACCAGATTTTCATTCCCCACAAAGATTCCCCTTAACTATTCTGGGGTTTTAAGAATGGCAAGAGTAGATATTTACAGATCAGTGGGGAGTTATTTTTGTGCTCCAGATGAGAGATGATAGTGGCCTGGGCATGGAATGAGTGGACTGAAAAATATTTAGAGGGTAGATTTGCTATGATTAAAAAAAACTGGACAGATAAGAAAAAAAATGAGACGTCACGTTAAACCTGGTGGCAAAGCCATTCACTGAGATAGAAAATATGACAGAAGGAGCAGGACTGTGTGGGGAGATAGAGGAATATGTGTATTGTTTTGGGCACATGGAGACAGAGGTCCATGCCAAACTCACAACGGACATGTCATGTCAAAGAGTGCTTGGCTGGAGAGAATCAATTCAAGAAACAACAGAATATGGCTAGACTGTATTATAATTTATGCCAGGGGAGTGAATGAAATTGCCTGGAGAGGCAGTGTAGCAAGTGGAAATCGGAATCCCTAGAGCAGCTGTCTGAGGAATTCCCACATTTAAGAGTCAATGAGAATGATTAGGAAAGAACAGTCAGGAAAGTAATAGGAAAACCAGTTGATCTTCATGCCATAGAAGCCAAACAAAGGGCAATGAGGAGGAAACACTTACTACCTTTGGCCAAAGCTTCTAAATAGTCCACAATATAAGGGCATCACATCTATTGAAATTAATGACACGGAGGAGGTCACTGGGGTTATTAGCTACCAGTTATGGTAGTAGTTATAGTGGAATGGTGGGTGCAGAAACCAGGTTGGAATGGACTAAAGAGTGACTGAAAATATATAATATGCTGACAGAGAATTCATTCAAGAAGCTTAGATATGAATAAATGTACTTTTTTTTTTTACTTAAAGTTGAGTCTTTGGAGATGTCTACAATTATATTTATTGATGTGCCAGAGATTACGGTGACAATTTCTTTCAGTTTGTCTAACATGTGTTTAACTCATTCATTCTTTTATTCTTATCTAATGGATTAATCATCACATTAGCAAACACGAATTTAATACCTACAATGTGCAAGATACTTGAAAAGAGCTTAATAGGGGAGAGAAGAATTTTATCAGGCTGGGTTGATAGGAAGTAATCAACTAGTAATGAACTGTAATCAACTGTAAGTAATCAACCAGTAATGAACTGGGTTGATAGGAAGTAATAGGTAGCACCTACTTTCTCTATCTGAACAAAATAAGAGAAAAAAATGAGTAAGGCAAATGGAGAACTGTAACATTCCCAAATTTACTATTCATAAAGGCCAATCTATGGATGTAGTTTATGGTCAGAGTCAAGAGCTTCTGGTGAAACCCAGAATCAGGCAAATTGTATCCACAGGCAGCACAGAACCAGGGCAGGCTACCCATGCAGGGGCAGAATCTATTTTCAGAAGATGAATGTAGAACATTAAAAGGAAGAAAAAGAGGAGTTGAGTCAAGCAGGCCCAAATATCCTTCTAAGATGCATCATTCAGATAAGTCACGCCCATTCTGTCTGGGTAGCGTAGGTTAAGGTGCCAGGAGAGTGCAAATTAAGTACCTTCTTTGACATGTAAGACAACATGGTGGATAGAGAGGAAGTACCTCCCCCCAACTCTAGGTAACTACATACAGTACTATCATAATGATTTACTAAGTGATATTCAATGACACTAAAGAGTTATATACAAATTTCTAGGATGGCAATATAGCATATGGAAATAATAATACCTAAGGCAACTGTCTAAAGAATTCCAATACTTAGCACTCAGCGAGAGAAGGAACTGGCATTCCATTTCCTATATTACTATGACAGTGTTGTTAATTAATTAATTAAACATTTGTTGAGACCCTACTAAGTGCCAGGCACTAGGTTAGGCAGTGGGTAGTCAAAGAGAATGTGGTCCAAATGGTATGCATTGTTAGTTTGCTAGGGCTGTCATAACAAATACCACAAACTGGATGCCTTAAACAATAGAAATGTGTTATCTTACAGTTCTGGAGACTAGACATCCTAAATTAAGGGTTTGGCAGGGCCATGATCCTTCTGGAGGCACTAGAGAAGGATCTATTCCAGACCTGTCTGCTAGCTTCTGGTATTTACTTGGTTTATGGTAGCAGAATTCCAGTCTTCATATGGCGTTCTTACTGTGTACATGTCTGTGTCTCGATTTCCCCTTTTTATGAGGACACTAGTCATACTGGATCAGGGGCCGGCTTACTCTAGTATGACTTCATCTTAACTAATTGCATCTACAATGACCCTATGTCCAAATAAGTTTGCTTTCTAAGATTCTGGTGACTTGGACTTTAGTATAGAAATTGGGGAAAGGGCTCAATGCAACTACTTACATAATATATTAGGTGAGTTCAGCTTACAATTCACTGAACAGTCATGCTACCTCATAATAGTTTCCCTGCTTCATAAGAAAAATAGAAGATAACTTTACTGCATTTTGGATAATATGATTAAGTCTTTCTTCTGTGAGGCTTATTATTTTTAATCAGATATGTTGGGTAATGTATAAGTAACTGAGAATGTACCCATTAAGAACAGAATGGATTAAAAAAAATAGACTAGTTTTTAAAAAATTTTAAGTTTACAGCAAAATTAAAGAAAAGTATAGAGATTTCCCATATATTCCCTGTGTACCCTCCATGCATAGAGCCTCCCCATTACAAATATCCCCCACCAGTGTGGTACATTTGTTACAACTGATGAACCTACACTGCCACATCATTATCACCCAAAGACCATAGATTAAATTAGGGTTCACTGTGGATGATACATCTTATGGGTTTAGACAAATGTATAATGCTATGTATATGCCATTATAATATCATACCAAGTTTCACTGCCCTAAAAATCCTCTGTGCTCTGCCTATTCATCCCGGCCTCCCCCTCTAACTCCTGGCAACCACACTGATGTTTTTACTGTCTTCATAGTTTTGCCTTATCCAGAATGTCATATGGTATAGAGCCTTTTCAGATTGGCTTCTTGCACTTAGTAATGAGATGCACTTAGTAATATGTATTCAAGTTTATTGAATGTATTTTAATGGCTTAGAGCTCATTTCTCCTTAGGACTGAAAACATTCCATTATCTGTATGTACCACCCAAACTGACTTTTACTACTAAAAGGGTGGGAAAGAACAGATCTTACATGCCAACCAAGGGTGCACGTATAGCCACTCCTGTTAACATGCCTCTCTCTCCTCTCACGGACTTCAGCTTAGACAAGCATGGGTGTAGATGTGCCCACACACAGACCTCACATATGTCAGACCTACAATTTGGGAAGTCCTGGACTATTTAAATTTCGACTAAGAAGGGACCAAATAATCCAGGTATATGCTTTACTTTTATAGCACTGTGAAGCTATTTCTTGATTGGAAGTAGCCATGTAGAATTGTCCTTTTTGACTTCCAAGACAAATTTCTCAGCCTGGTCTTATTGTTAAATCTAAACATGAATTTTTGGGTATGTAAATGTAATTTTTTCCCAAGATGCTTGCTGCTGAAGTGAACAGACTTTATCAAACACTGACATTTTTTCTGAGTATTCCATTTTGCATTTCTAGGTCACTTAGATGCCTTATGAACCAGAGCAAGGCGTGTTTTGTTTTGTATCACTAACAATAGAATCAAAGAATATTTCAATAAAGAAGGAACATCTCTTTTTAAAGAATGATAATGATAAAAAAATTTCCTTTGACCAGAACTGTTGAATTTCCTAGAAGCTCTACAGAGACACTGAGACACAAAACAGACATTGACAATGCAGTCTTATAAAGGAGGACCTAAAAAAACCCATATTTTACGTACACCTTTGCTGTTGTGAAGATTTAAGAAATATAATTTCTTTCCTCTTTCCTAATGTAATGGTGTTTTGTTGGATTTAGCAAATGTTTTTCTTCTTCGCATAAGAAAATAAGAAAAACTCAAATATCTGTACATTGTAGAGGGACTGCAAGTCATTTAATTGGAAGAGAATTAAATGTATGCATTTTTACATAATTCAGTCCACCTCACATAAATTCTATAGCTCTGGTCTAGTCTAAGGTGTTGAGATACAACAATATGTATTGTTGCCATTCCATTTGCTTACATGTTTATCGCCCTACAAATATCTAACACATTGCCTTTTGGACACAAGACTAAGAATACATCAGAATGCCATTGTTTTGAATGCCCCACTCAGTTTTATTAAAGAATAATCAGAAACCAAGATAAAACCATTTCAAGAAGAATGCCTGTTTTATATGTTATCCATATTTTCACTTGACATGGTCAATGCATGTAGTTAATGTTGAAATTTATGTAATTGCCATCCTTCGAAACAAGGGAAAAACAATGTTTTTAACCTAGACAGGAAATTGTTGATTTTATTTCTTGAACTGTCATAAAATTTGAATTTCCAAAATTTGGTTTACCCTGTGAGAGCTCTGGGATTTATATTTCTAATGGCTATGTGACAAATTTTAATGAATCTAATCATTTGTTTCCCTCCTGTCTTCATATTATTTCTTCAGAAATAAGCATAGCTAGAGAGCATTTGAGGGAAAAAAAAAAGATTGTGAGGAACATATTTGTAGTTGATAAGAAAAGAGAATAGGAACAATCTGAGACAATTTTTTTCTTTTGATTTTTGTTTAGTGCTTCTAAGGTAACAACAAACACACTCCACAAGAAACAGAAGAACATAATTGCTAAGGCTGGTGTCAGACTGCCTGAGTTTGAATCTGTTCTTTACAGTCTGAGGTTGGGGAAATTATTTAATCACTCTGGGCATGTCTCACTTTCCTTAAGCATACAATAGGGATAATAACATACCTCCGTATAAGCACTAGATGTGGCATGTATATAAATTGCTTAGAACAGTAGGTGTTCAGTAAATGTTATATATTATTATCAGTGAATTCTACTACTTCAAAAACACTAAGTAAATCACATAGTGAAATCAGTCAAGCAGCCTAAATAGTCTTTCCCCACAGAAACAAGAAGTGTAGTCAAGTTTGTATAATTTTAAAGATATTACTTTTTTTTTAATATCCAATTTCTGGGGCACCTGGGTGGTGCAGTTGGTTGAGCATCTGATTCTTGGTTTCGGCTCAGGTCATGATCTCGTGATTTCATGGGTTTGAGCCCCGTGTCAGGCTCTGTGCTGACAGTGCAGAGCCTGATTGGGATTCTCTCTCTCTCTCTCTCTCCCTCTCTTTCCGCCCCTCCCCCATTCACATACTCTCTTCTCTCAAAATAAATAAATAAACTTTAAAAATGCAATTTCTAACAAAAGAGATACACACAAAGCTAATATTTCCTTTTAAAAAGGTGTTTACATAAATTGAGTTTTCCTTCCTTAGTTGAGACATGTTGTGTGGTTAAGTGATTTAAAGGAGGAAAATTCTGAGGATTTTCAGAATCCACACTTTTTTTTTTTTTCAAGTTCTGTATTATTCCTGTAAAGTTCTGCATTTGATTTTGCTGGGCACGAGGGGCTGCTACCGAGCAATGAACTTGGCAGCACTTTGGCACCACTGAGGGTATAGACTGAAAGCAGAATCAGAGGCTTAGCCCCCCGATTTTATATTAGCCCAATGCTTAGTCTCCTCATACATTACTAGGGCAACCTTGGTTTTCAAGTCTTTTTAGAACAGATTGCTCCTCACTTTCGTTTCTGCTCATTTGTGGTAGTGACCAAAGTGGTGGAGCATGAAGATTTACCTTGCTTTCTTGCAAACTCAGTAATCTCATCAAAAAGTGTATTTGTTATACTAATACAAGGTCTTATTGCATTTTAGTGTGGGAGGGGGCTGTCAGAGCATGGTCCTCCCTTCACTTCTAGAAGCTGAAGTTCTTAGTTAAAATTTGAACCACAGGGTCTTATAAATGAATGAACATTTCAAGGGTTGACTCTTAGATAAGAGACAAACATCGTTTCAATTGATTTTCTATTATGACCATACTATAGATTATATCCTATAGTGAAAAGTGGAGAGCATTCTGTCTTCAGAAAGGAAGCAATCATGTAGTGGCCACCTGTGTTCTATGTAGCCAGTAGATTAAAAGAAGTCAAGATTATAACTTCTTGATCACAGAGTGCTCTTACCAATTTTCCTAAACCTTCTAAAATAAAAAGAAGGATTATACTATGGGTGCTAAAATGTTTGCATTTTAAATGATTAATGAATTTTTGCTCATCATTTAAAAAACTAATTACTTTTTTGATGTAGTAAAATATGCACATGGACGAAATCCAAAAGTACAAAGGGAAAACACAACGCAAAGTAGGCTTCTCTCCTGTTTATACTCCCTGTGCTGTAGCTAGCCAGTTAGCAAAGAAGATTACTTTTCTGCTTTTTCAGAGATATTTCTATATACACTGATTACTGACTTGCAGTGTTTCTTTTTAACTTCTTAGTTCTCCTAAAGTGTTTCTAAGTTCTAAAAAAATGCATTATATAAATTCTTTTTAAAACTTTTTATTTAAATTTCAGCTAGTTAACATACAGTGCAATATTAGTTTCAAGTGTACAATGTAACGATTCATCCCTTCCATACGACACCTGGTGCTCATCACAGGTGCACTCCTTAATCCTCATCATCTCTTTAACTCATTCCCCCACTCTCCTCCCCTCTAGTCACCATCATTTTACTCTCTGTCGTTAAAAGTCTGTTTCTTGGTTTGCCTCTCTTTTTCCCATCTTTTGCTTGTTTGTTTGTTTTGTTTCTTAAATTCCACACGGGAGTGAAATCATATGGTATTTGTCTTTCTCTGACCTATTTGGCTTAGCATAACACTCTCTAGCTCCATCCATGTGGTTGCAAATGGCAAGGTTTCTTTTTTTATGGTTGAATAATATTCCATTGTATATATATACACCTCTTCTTTATCCATTCATCAGTTGATGAACCCTTGGGCTGTTTCCATAATCTGGCTACTGTAAATAGTGCTGCAGTAGATATAGGGTGAACATATTTCTTTGAATTAGTATTGTTTTATCCTTTGGGTAAATACTTAGTAGTGCAATTGCTGGATCATAGGACAGATATATTTTTAACTTTTTGAGGAACCTCTTTACTGTTTTCTACAGTGGCTGCAAGAGTTTTCATTCCTAACAACAGTGTATGTAAATTATTTTCATATAAGATATGTGAAAGAGATGAGGTGAATGAGAAGAGATGGCCCTTAGACACGGTGGTAATTTATATATAATATATTTATGTAAAATTATATGTATATAAAAATAAACTTAGAATAAAATATTAGAATTAGGGAAAGTTAGGGTAATGATTAACTGAGTTTATGACCAATTGAGGAAAGAGAAATTCCCAGTCCTGTCAAGAAATGACCTTTTATCTGTAAAATTTGTAACCAAATTGCATTTCACCTATTCAGGAAGATAGGCAGGGAAATGTGAATTACTAAGAAAACATGTTCAATACCTCAAAATTATTTTTCATCTATATCTAAAACCCTCAGTTGGTTATAGTTTCTTTGAAGCACTATAAGAACAATATGTGAAATTAAGAAAATAGAAAAGTCAAGGTCTAACCACAAGCAGAAGATGACAAAGAAAAAAAATCCAAGATTTAAAAAACTAAATTGTAAAGATTTACTAGAAAGATTAGTAGAGGGAATTATTTCCCATTAATAAGGGAGAAGAGCTGCCTTAATAAGTGTATCTTCTTTCTGCAATATTTCATTTTTAATATTTTAGTAAAAGTAGACTAGAATGATGGCAATAAAATGAATCCCAATATATACATAACTTTGAAACTGTATATGTCATTTGATTTTAATAAATGTAATGAATTTGGAAGATGTTTATTATATAGAACCAAGTCCCACAAGCCCTCAACTAACTTTGGGTGAGAGAAACTGATATAAGTATTGAAAATATTCAAAGACCAAAGCAAGATACAAATGAAATATAGGATATAAATGTGCAGAATCTTTTAGATCTTGCTTTCAAAATTCTGAAAATATTCCACGAGACTAGTACTATGCAAAACATAATAGCCCCTTGTGAAGTTTTAGGAACATCAAAAGGTCTGAAAGAGAAAAAGAAGAAGACCTTATTTCATTTTGATCTTGATAATTCAAGTGCTATTCTTTGGGGCCAAATTGAAGTCAAGGTATTATTCGATGAGAGCAAGAAGTCAATTAGGAGGGAAAATATGAGGCTGCTATTCCCAGCAATGAAGCTATGTAGAAGGAATGAGTGCACACAGAGACCTTCCCTCTTCAGGAACAAAGTCCAGGCCTCACCCAGAAATAACTAGAGCACTCTTTGTCTGGCAATAAAGGAGCTGAGATTTCACACTGGAATTATCGTCACTGCTTATGAGGAGAAACGGGAGACAAGAAAATGGAACACAGAGCGAAAATCAGACCTAGAGAGAATGGATGGCTATGATTAGAAATACGATGAAGCTTTAAGGATGCCTGGAGCACATGAAGCCACTTAAATATTGCATCCCGTCCTCAGGCTTCTGCAAGTGCTATACAAACCTGAGAGTTACCCTGGTTGTTCTTGCTCTGCACTCCTTGTTCGTCTATCAAATCTCTCTCTCCTACACATCACATCCTACACAGCTCGGAGAAGTAGAAAAATGCTCTCCACAAAGGTTGAGTGCGAGATCCCTAAAATGCTGAATCAGTTTGAGGGCACGAAGAGGTTCAAATAATGCATCGTTTTTAGTTTAATAGCAAAGTGAGCTGGCCTTGACTTGAAGTGACATTCCTGAAACGACTCATGATTTCAATTTTCCCCCAGTGCTGTAGATAAAATTACTACTGTAGTTCATATCCATGAGCTCTAAAGTGATTATCTTATTACTTTATAATCACACTCAGAGCATTTTACAATTAGGGCAGTTTTAACTTTCAAATAATCCTTTTAAGAAAAGATGCTCCCCATTTGTAAAGGGAATATCTAATTTTAGAAGGTTGATTTAAAATAGACCCAGAAATTTGCCCCTCCAATGGAAAGATAAACCCTACTACTGTGTTTGGGAACAAGATCATAAAATTAAGCCTCCTCAGAGTGAAAAAGAAAAAAAAAAGATAAAGATCTGAGTGGATACACACATCACAGTCTCTGTGAACCCACACAAAAATAAGCAGGGGATAGGCGGCGTTGGGGTGGTTTCAGAGTGGGCTATTATTCACAGGAAAACAGCGAGATTCACTACGGAGGACATAATTCTTTTGACAGTGACAGGACCTCATTCACAAAACCAGGACTGATGGTGCAGGCACAGTCAGCGTGCCAAGCGGCACAGGACCTGGATGCGGGTCCCTAATGGTGAACTGAGATCATTGCTGAGGACACTCAGTGATCACATAAGGGACACTCTGTTTGCTCTCTGGGAGATGCAGTTCATTTGCACTAATTGCGGGCTTGGGGGCCTGGAGAAGGCGGCTCTGTGTACACATACTGTATTCCCTTTGTTGGTGAAGGTAGCTCTCACGGGCCCTGTTCCTCCTGGCATTGTGTGTGTGTGTGTATTAACAGAGAGATTTAGCTGCCTTTAAAATATATGTGCATTTCTAATTCTTTGCACTAGACTTACTAATAGCTGGTGAGGGGAAGCTACAATATAATGGTGAATTACTTTCCGGAAAAGTTTAGCATATAATTCATGAAATAAAAGAAATCCAAGAAAGCTTAACCCAATTACTACGGTTTATAGGATTTTCTTTTCTTCAGAAAAGTTCAATCTTAAACAAAACTATGTACTTTTTATCCACCTATTTTATTTTACTTTAATTCCAGTACAGTTAACATACAGTGTTACATCAGTTTCGGGTGTAAAATATAATGATTCAACATCCACCTATTTATTTTTGGTATTTTCACAGAGAAAATGAAAAATTCTTATATCTAAGAATATACATTTAAAATATATTTCTACATAATTTTCTTTAGTTATCAAATAACTTTTGAGGGAATGGAAGATCAAGAATGTCCTGGGGCGCCTGGGTGGCGCAGTCGGTTAAGCGTCCGACTTCAGCCAGGTCACGATCTCGCGGTCTGTGAGTTCGAGCCCCGCATCAGGCTCTGGGCTGATGGCTCGGAGCCTGGAGCCTCTTTCCGATTCTGTGTCTCCTTCTCTCTCTGCCCCTCCCCCGTTCATGCTCTGTCTCTCTCTGTCCCAAAAATAAATAAAAAAACGTTGAAAAAAAAAAATAAGAAAAAAAAAAAAAAAAAAAAGAATGTCCTATCATTTGGGGCACCTGGTCGGTTAAGCAACCACCTCAGGCAGTTAAGCAGCCAACTTATGGTTTCAGCTCAGGCCACAATCTACCAGTTTGTTTGACGGAGCCTTGAGTGGGGCTCTGTGCTGACAGCACAGAGCCTGCCTGGGATTCTCTACCTCTCTCTCTGCCCCTCCCCCACTCATGCTTTTTTTTTCTCTCTCTCTCTCTCAAAAATAAATTAAAAAAAAGAATGTCAAATCTTTCAAACTTAGAAGGAACACATGTTGAAGACCCTCAGCAGTGTAAAATGAGCATGAAATAAAGCTAATCATGTTGATGCAGTAAAGCTTTGACATTCTCTTAGAGGTTTGGTTGACTACAGAATAAAGATTTACGAGATCTTGAGATATTTAAAGATATATACTAATCACTGACACAGCTAAACAAAAAGTAAAATTGTCCTCGTCCTGGCAGTGCTTATAATGTATGTGGGGATGCCAGACATATACATTATGAAAAGTGACCTATAAATACCAGGCTAATCAGTAGCTTCCAAATGAGTGAAGGCTGTAAATAGTACTTTGATAATTCAGAGAAAGACAGACTCAATTTTTCATCCTGGGAGTCAACAAGTGATTTCTTAGGAATATCAAAAATTTTAGTATATTTTGACCAAAAGAATAGGAGGTTACAACATGGAGAAGGCCTTCTCAAACACGTGGATGTGTTTTATGAGTGTGGGATGTGGATCAGAGAAGAGGTAGAGGAAGAGTAGGGACCAAAGCTAACAGAGATGTTTCAGTAAAATGTGGATTGTCCAGGGAGTCTGGGGCAGTAGAAACGGAAGCTCATCCAAGTTTTGGGAAGGATAGTTACATGATAAAGTGCTGGTTCAAGAATCTTTCATTGATGGAGGAATAATAGGCAATCTGATAGGGATGGAGCCTGGAGGAATGTAGATCAGTTAGGGGACTGTGGTCCACAAATGAGGTGACACAGCAGTAATCTAGGATGGTGATACTTGGAAACAAGAGACTAAAACTACAGGTCCAGGATCTTTTATACCCAATAATATAGAACAAGCCTGGGGGAAAGAAGCATCAAAAAACCCAGAGCTATCTGGGTGAAAAGAAGAATTTGAAAAATCAAGCAAAGGCCTTTCTGAGTTGATCAGCTTGTCTCTTTTATGGGAGAAGAATTTAGGTAGAATGTTGTATTTAAGTTGCCATAGAAATTCCTAGCATGGGGAGTCCAGGGGGCAATAGTTAGAACTACAGCTCTGGAACACACCAGAAAAGTGAAGGCTGCAGGTAAATCTACAGTATTTGAAGCCATGCAGCTGGATGTCAACTCTAACACAATAAAGATGTCTAAATATAGATGAGGTTAATGTCAAGAAAGGTTTCCTGGGGATATGAATTTTAAATATCAGTTTAAAGACAGATTCTCTAAGATGATGTAAAGATATATCATCCTTGCAAGCATTAGATCTAACACCACAGCCACAAATTCAATAAAGGACAAATATAACAGAATACAATGTAATGAAATACACTGAGCTGAAAGACTGTGATTCTATTTGATGGAGGTCAGGAGTCATTTTGTCCTCAGCATGGTTAACAGCCCAGAGAAATGTGGTTGGAGAGAGGATGAGTTCAGGTGTTCCTGGGTCCAGATCTCAACTCTGTTACTAAATTAACTGTTACCTTAGTTAAGCACCTTTTAACTAAATTTCAGCATATTCTTTGTTAAGTATGCTATGATTATGAGATAAGAGATAAAATACATACACTATGTCTAGCCCATGTCATGAATTTATTAAAGGAGGGTTGCCACTATTTATTTTATTTCATTTTTACTTTTGTAACTTTTAGTAGTAACATGCATAGAACTACATTTCTTTTTTTTTTTAATTTTTTTTTCAACGTTTTTTATTTATTTTTGGGACAGAGAGAGACAGAGCATGAACGGGGGAGGGGCAGAGAGAGAGGGAGACACAGACTTGGAAACAGGCTCCAGGCTCCGAGCCATCAGCCCAGAGCCTGAGGCGGGGCTCGAACTCACGGACCGTGAGATCGTGACCTGGCTGAAGTCGGACGCTTGACCGACTGCGCCACCCAGGCGCCCCAGAACTACATTTCTAAGGATAGAACTATATTGATTCCTATCACCAAACTGACATATGTCAGAAGAGAAACATTTCTGATCTGAGACACTGAAAGATCATTCTATGGCTTTTCTAGGTGATATGGGCTACATCCATCTGTTTGATGTAATTTTGAGCAAAATGGGAACCTAGCATAAGGTAGTTCACATAAAATATATGAATATTTATTGATAATGTTAGTAGAGCTCCATGTAGAAATTATATATTTAAAGGTGGTCACCAACTTTACATGAATATGGCCTGAAAATACAAGGAATATATCATTCTAAGTATAAGTTCAAAGGAGAAAAAAGTGAAGAAAATGAGTAACAGAAGTAAATTGAGGACTCCTCTAAAATCTATTATTATTTACATAGAGAAAATAATTCATTTTGGTAAAGTGTATAAGGATTTAAAATTGGTAGGTTTTATGTTTAAATACATACAGAATATTATAAGAAATAGGATTTTTCTTTATATCCACAGAGCTGAATAATCCCAGTTGTAGATGACTTCAAGAAATGAAATTAGAAACTTTTGTTAGGTAGAAACTTAGAATGCCACTTTTAAAGAGGTATAAGTAAAATAGTTGTCATGGGTCTACACATTGCTGAGAAACATATTTATGCCTCTATTTGGTGCTATAAGATTCAAGATAGCATAGCCGCTAAGATCATGGGTTCTTTATATTTCTATTTGTATATAAATATATCTTATATTTATATATATATCCTATATATAAACTCCAGTTACTGTGCAACTTACTTAACTATAGTGTACCTCGGTGTCTTAATTTGTAAAATAGTACCCAATCTGTAAAATCTATTAGGACAATTAAATGAACTAGTACATAGAATGAGGTTAGGGAGTTCCCAGCACATGGCAAGCATCCAAAAGAAGTTAAATTTTACATTACTTATTATCAGTATTTTTTGTAATGGAACAGAATTGCCTCAGTAAGCTTTTCTTATGCTCCAAATGTGCCTCATCAATGACACTATTTATGCTCTGAATTGACATCTGATATTAATTAGTATTATAAGCTCTTAGTCAAAATAGGGCAGTGTTAACTAAACTTTAAGCAACAATTTTCTCGGTATTGTTTGAAGTTCTTTATATCTGGTGAATGTGTATGGAAAGAAAACAAAGGCAGGATAAAGAGCCTGTGCTGGAAAAAATGTGATGAGGTTCAAAAGGTGAAAAGCTGCCCATATGTATATGAGAGGGAGGCAAAGTGAATCCTAAAATTTCTATTGGAGAAACATAAAAGAAAACAAGGTTTTCTAATAAGGGATGACAGAGCAATTCTCTGGTTTGGGGCTGTTTCCTCCATCTTTGAACACTGGGCGAAGAGCTGCCTAATTTATATGTCTCTTCTCCCATAATGGGAAAGAAAAAGACAGTATAAGAGCCACTTGCTCTGCCAGGCTTACAGAACCACTGTAAGCATCTGTAAGCATCTGTGACATCTACTGACTCTCCAGAAATCCTAGAGTTGGCCTGGGCAGTTTTTTCCTATTGTCCTCAGGCTAAGAGGTCCAAGGACAGACCAGTTAGAACTGGTTAAGAAAAGTTCAAACTAACCCATTTTCTTTGTGTCTTTAAACACTGACTAGCCAGAAAAACAAAACAAAACAAAACAAAACAAAACAAAACAAAAAACAATTCCTCATGTTTAGGGTATAAATGGAAGGGAATGGTGCTTTCTAGATTCACTATGACCCCCAATTAATTTCTAGTTTACAAATCTGTGGGTCAAGAATGCTTCATTTGATTTACCCTATACAGAGTACAAATGAATTAGAAACAAATGATTCAGGCTCAACCGAGGACAAATATTTTATATTTTTAGCTATCAGGTGTTAACCATTAAGAAACTCTGTAACTGTACTTTGATCCCCAATTTCTGCTTCTTTTGTGATTATTGCTTCTACTTGGCTAAATCATTTTGTTTCTCATATCAAATATCAACTAAGAAAACTATGTACTGGGGCGCCTGGGTGGCGCAGTCGGTTAAGCGTCCGACTTCAGCCAGGTCACGATCTCGCGGTCCGTGAGTTCGAGCCCCGCGTCAGGCTCTGGGCTGATGGCTCGGAGCCTGGAGCCTGTTTCCGATTCTGTGTCTCCCTCTCTCTCTGCCCCTCCCCTGTTCATGCTCTGTCTCTCTCTGTCCCAAAAAAAATAAATAAAAAACGTTGAAAAAAAAAATTAAAAAAAAAAAAAAAAAAAAAAAGAAAACTATGTACTATTAATTTAAATCTATTACATCATGAGAAGTAAATATTTTGACAAAGATATTTCAGAATTAAAAAAGAAAAAATCTAATTGCTTGAAAATTACCTGATCATTTCATAGTAAACAGGTTACATTATGTATCAATAGTGATTTTTAGCATTTGTATCCAGAAATCAGTTATTGGTAGGATCAGAGCATGTTTTTCACCATTATATTAATGGAGGAGGTTGTTCTCCTCTGAGCAACCAAGATGAAACCACTTTTTACCGTATTACACCTTGATTAGGACAGATTAGATTTTGGTTTCCTTAGTTCAAGAAAGAACATTTTTACAGGTATTATGAACAAGGAAGGTAAAAAACAAGCTTATGAAACTTTGATAAAAATAATTTGAGCATGGAAATTCAAATACTATGTCACTATAGAAACAGTACAGTGATAATTAAAAATACAGACATCAAAGTACCTTAGTTGTAGGTCATATATTATGAATAATATGTATGCAAGGTGCACGTGTTAACATTTTTTCAAGAGCTTTAACAGAGCTCTTAGATTTTCAATGCCTACTCATATGCTGTTATTAAAAAATAAATAAGCTTAGAGGCTACAAGAATGCCATACTTTTGGTAACATTTAATTATGAATAATATAATGAAAAAAATTCATTTTTAGAAATAAACTATTTAGCACTCTATTAGTAATAAACACAAGAAAATAGCAAAGCCATACCTTGCACAAACACACTTTATATCTGCCTGACATTCTTTATATATATGATATGATAGATCATATATGAAAGAGATAACAAGTTTTCCTTGTTCAAGGGCAGGTGTCTTCACAAAGTCAATGTATAAAGATGCTTTCTCCACATTGTCAGATTAGATAGTAAGGGTAGAGGGAAAACTGTATGGACACGCTATAGCTGTGGTCATTTTGAGGACTGTATTCATTGAAGTTGTTAACTAAATCATATGACACAACCTCACACAGTTTACAGAACTGTGAGTATAGCAAGATTTCTAAGGATAGATTTTTATCTAACATTAGTTAACAAAGAAAGACCCCAGAACTTTCCACAATCATATTCATGACTTGTAACATTTTCTAAGATGTAGAAACCATTCATGATATTGCCATTAATACTGTGTAAGTGAAACAAAGACTGAGGAACTTGAATGAATTGCTTGATAAGTCAAAATTAAAACAATAAGATGGATACAAGAATTATGTCCTTTCCATTTGATACCATCATCTTCTCTCTGAAGATAACTATAATCATAGGTATACATGTACATACATATAAATGACTAACCTGGTGTTACTACTCCATTTCCATTGACCACAGGCCTCTCTTCCTCTTCCTCCTCAGGAGGCTCTATACTTGCTTTCTCCATGTTGCTCACTGATTTATTCCTCTTCCGTTTTCCTTCAGCACTTGGAGTGGCTCCCGGAAGTATCTGGTCTGTCACATTTAATAATAATGGTGCTGGTTCTGCTGGAGGCTTCGGCGTGCCGTAGTAATTGTCTGCAAATGATACCAAAACATGGATTTAAATATTCTCCTACTGTATGCATAATTCATAAAGAATGGAAATTATATTGATAAATATGCATCCCGTTTCTTACATACATATGTATTTTACATGCATATGATTTTTTTATCCTTTCACATTTTTATATATACCTTTATTTATTGCTTCTATTGAATTGGGCTTTAATGCTTAAATAAGGGTACAGATTTATCTTCATTCTCACCTTTTGCCAAACCAAAATATAGTCATATGTATTCGTCTCATATGGCTCATAGCAATTTCTAAATTATTTTTAAAATTTGATAACCTTTTTAAAAATAATGTCTGAATAAGGGTGCAGGTGACTTTTTTTAAAGCAAATCTCACAACATTCTGGAAAGCAAAGCACATTGTGCTTTTCTCCAGCTTTCAGAGGGCTCTGGCTGTTGTCCTTGATGCATATAGCAGCCTGCCCAGAGTGGTATCTCCATGCCAGTTTAATGGTTCACATGGCTACTGACAGTGGGCCTGCTGCCCTAATCATTCTTCAGATTACTACAGCTCTTTTTCCCATAGCTCCATGACTGGAGTGATGGAATATTTGTTTCTCCCATCAGTCTGTCAGACTTCTCAAAGAAGGAGACTAATTGTTATTTCTCTCTGTAATAACAGCCTGACACATAGTAGGCATAGAATAAATATTTACTAAGTGAGTACCTTTATATATTTAAGGCAAATTATTTATAGTCTAAAATTTTGATTGGTTAAGAACATAATGGTGTTTTATAAAATCAGTGTTAAACTTTTAGCATCATCTTCGAAACCCACATTGGCGTTTTCAGTTAATTGAATAATTTATGCACATATTTGCTACTCATTCATTAAAATCTTTATTTAGTACTGACTCTGCACCCAAACACTCCAATATATGTTTGAGAGAAAACGATGAATATAAAACAATCCTTGTCTTCCAGATGCTCAACAGTGTTGTATGGAAGATAGGTGCATTTGACATCAAGCAGATAAGTATTATAACAGGAAATAGGACTAAGTACTGCAACCAAGGAGACACAGAGGAAGAAGCACATCTCACTATCTGCAGAGGCCACTGAAGGCAACTGGGAAAACAGTGTTTTGCAAAAGAAACAAACTTTAACTAGAAGTCATGGGTTCTAGACTTGGCTTTTCTACATAACTACAATTCAGGGAAGTTACTTAACCTCACTAAGGCTCAATTTCTTCATCTATACATCGGAAACAGCACACTTGTTATACCTAAATTCTGGGTTGCAAATAACCAAAAACCAATTCTAGTTAGACTGAACATGACAGGGATGTGCTGAGAAGATATGGGATGATTAGTTGAAGGAAGAGGCTGAAAAATCTTGGGAAAAATGAGCAAAAGCAAAGGAATTCCGTCAAACACCAAAGTTGCCTCTGCTGGTCCCCAACTCTGAAAGCCCACAGCTCCACTGCCATGGGCACTGCCCTTGGCTGCCACTCCCTCAGCTAGAATGAATCCCAATCTCTGCTCAGGAGCTCTGATTCGCTCATTTCCAGGAAAACTCTCAGGCTGGGTTGTCTCATTGGCTAAGCCTCAGCCAGAGGGTGAGCTGTCAGATTAGGGCAGGAGAATGGCTGTTCTCCTTTGATTTGGGGAGAGGGAGCTGGAGTCCCACCTTCCACCCATCTCATCGCAGGGCCCTCTCCAGGAAGGAATGGTCTTGGAGTGCTGGGTCAGCAGGAATGACCAATGTCTACTATACTTGCCCTCATCACTGGGTTGCTGTGAAGAAGAAGGATGTATGAAGAAGTGCTTCATAGGCTGTAAAATTGCAATAGTCTTAATGGCAGTGTAAACGTCCTGCTGGCACTAAGTGAATATTCCAAAGGCTAGCTGGAACACTAATGCTGTTGCTCATTTTCATGGATATTCACAGTTGTAAGAAAAATACAATGGGAAAAAATATCATCATGTAAGGTGGTTCTTATACATGTAAAACTTTTATACAGACGTCTGAAAAGTGGATGATAGACATTTTGCTAAAGGTTACTTTCTAATTTAATTTAGAGCATTTCAAATGAATCAGACCTTTGAATGTTCTTGCTGAATTCTGAGCAAACAAAAACTGCTAGTTACTTCTTAGCAGTCTATTAATTATTATTATATTTCAGCATCCCTAAGGGCTTGCACCATTCTCAGTACACTGCTATGCTTTCTATGGAATCTCAATACTTAACTGCTTATCTAATAAACATAAAGTGAAACTAATAAATCACCCTACATGTCCCAATAAATAACATACTTTTAAGTAGTATTCTGAGAACTTTAATGCTTTCAAATATATACAGTATTAAGAAAAATGGATCATGTTTCAGTGTTATTTTTCTTCCAACTTGTCTCTTATGGTTTAAATCTCCCTGAGGTAGAAACATAACCTTTTATTAATTAGAAATAAATTCATTGCTCAGGCTAAAAATAAATATTAAATAACAGATTCTGTTGAATTTATATTGCTAAGTAATTACACCTATTGGCATGTGATGTGATTATAAATTATACAGTAATATTCTATTTCTACAATTTGATTTATGAAAATAAGACTACAGATTAAATTTTAGATGTAAAACTGTATGAATCATTAGTTAAAATGTTAAGATTATCTTCATTAGCAATAATAACAATTTAGAAGAGGCACAGAAATAACCCATATAGTTACTACACTTGAGACATATAATTTAGAGAGAATATGCTATTATACCAAATCCAATGCATAGAACAAGGCAACCAGAAATACCTAAACTAAGTTGAAGAATTAATCAGGTAGTCAGGTAGCTAAGTCATTGGAACTCTGATAGAAGTCTATAGAAATCCATATACTAAGGGAAAATTGTGCCTGTTAGGTAAAATATCAACATGTTTTCAGAAGAAAATAAAAACCAAAACTGTTTTTAAATACAATTTGGAAAGTGTCCTGTTAAGAATGAAATGCCTCTAAGGTACAGTGCCAACGTTTAGAGAATCTAAAATCTCAAAATATAGTAACACTATGGTGTAATGTTTAATGGCACAGATCATGCAGAAATACACCTGTCTTTGAATCCTTGTGTCCCCTAAACTGGTAACTTCTTTACATCCTTAAATTTTTTTAGTTAAACCAGGAACATAGGGCTGTAAGATGACTATAGTCACAACAGCAACCACAATAACAATTATTAACATCACCACCACCACCACGTAATTTACTGAGCTGGATACTGTAATGACATTTAACTTATGCACTCTTGGATCAAATGAGGACTAGAATACCTCTTACTCCATAGTGCTGTTTAAGGATTAATGATAACTAAGGAATGCATAATGTGACTGGATCAGAACAGGTCTCCATATATGGTGGCTACTTTGGTTATTTATCACAAAACAGTATGAAATCATTCTGTCTCTACACTTAAAAGAAAATGGGAGGCCCCAGAAATTAATCTATTTACCAGTATTATACATGAAGCCAGTGGAAAACCTGTATCTGTTTGTCTTAGGACCTCATCTCTTCAAAATACTACATTGCCTCTCAAGAGGGGGTGGGGGGAAAAGTGTGATGAAATTTGCATTTCTGCCCTGAACTGACAGCAAGAGAAATTGATTCAAACCCACAACCAATAGGCACAAATGTATCACTTTCAAAAGGGAAAGGTGATAATTGCTACTAAATAATAAAGCTGGAGCAGTTTAGGTGATTTTTTTTCTCTCCTTGCTTCCAAAAATGTGCATATGTGTGTATGCACGTGTGCACGCATATGTGTGTTTGGGGGCGATGAGGTGGGATATTATAGGCTTTTCTAGTACGCTTTTTACTGAATACATCTTGTAAAGAATGACGTATTTATTAGCAGTTTCATGCAAATTTAATATAAAGTTGTATTTTTTAATTGAATATGATGACAAAATCAAATGATATGTAAAATTGCTCACTTAGTTCTATTATAATGACGATCATCAATACATTACATAGTCTTATTTTTAATCAATGCCTGGGGTAAAAAAGACAATTTTTTGAGGAATTTGATTTATTCCTCAGCTTTTTAAGTACTTAAAATAATGATTTTCCCCATAAAGTTATAGTTATAAAAGAGTGAAACAGGGTGGATGCACCTATTTATTGTTTTTTTTTTTGAGATTTTATTTTTTTATTTTTAATATAATTTATTGTCAAATTGGTTTCCATACAACACCCAGTGCTCATCCCAACAAGTGCCCTCCTCAATGCCCGTCACCCACTTTCCCCTCTTCCCCACTCCCCATCAACCCTCAGTTTGTTCTCAGTTATTTAAGAGTCTCTTATGATTTGACCTCCTCTCTCTCTGTACCTTTTTTTTCCCCTTCCCCTCCCTCACGGTCTTCTGTTAAGTTTCTCAAGATCCACATATGAGTGAAAACATATGGTATTTGTCTTTCTCTGACTGACTTATTTCACTTAGCATAATGCCCTCCAATTCCATCCATGTTGCTGTAAATGGCCAGATTTCATTCTTTTCATCACCAAGTAGTATTCCATTGTACATATAAACCACATCTTCTTTATCCATTCATCAGTTGATGGACCTTTAGGCTCTTTCCATAATTTGGCTATTGTTGAAAATGCTGCTATAAACATTGGGGTACATGTACCCCTATGAATGCACCTATTTCTGATATAATAAACACAGAAAAGCTTTCTAGAAATCTGAATAAAAAGAATAGTCTATAAAATGTCAATAATTGCTTTTATAATGAAAAAATAAATAAATGCCCACTTACAATGGAAGCTTTACTAATTTCTTGTGAAGGAAGAGGGACTAAAACAGATTACATCACTATGAACTAAACTTGCCTAGAGACTCCTTTGAAAATTACATACCTTATTAAAATTATTATTTAAGAAAGAGAGAGAGCACGACTGCAGGAGGAGGGCAGAACAAGAGAGAGAGAGAATCCTAGGCAGGCTCCACACTCAGCATGAAGCCCTATGTGGGGCTTGACTCCACAACTCTGGGATCATGACCCAAGCCAAAATCAAGAGTTGGATGTTCAACCTACTGAGCCATCCAAATGCCCCCCATTACCCACTTTTATGCAGACCTATTCCTAAGTCTTCTAAAAGAGACAAAAATAGCTTTCTAAATAACTTTTCATGTAGCTCACTTGAAGACTATCATGGAATTATCTCTCTTCTTATTAGACCAAATAATCTTTTCAAAACATCTTAATCTTTGGGGCGCCTGGGTGGCGCAGTCGGTTAAGCGTCCGACTTCAGCCAGGTCACGATCTCGCGGTCCGTGAGTTCGAGCCCCGCGTCAGGTTCTGGGCTGATGGCTCGGAGCCTGGAGCCTGTTTCCGATTCTGTGTCTGCCTCTCTCTCTGCCCCTCCCCCGTTCATGCTCTGTCTCTCTCTGTCCCAAAAAAAATAAATAAAAAACGTTGAAAAAAAAAATTAAAAAAAAAAAAATCTTAATCTTTTAAAAATGTTTTTGTCTTTTTTCTGACCTTTCCCAGGTGTTTGTTTATTTGTCTTTCCACACTGATTTTAATGGTGAAGCCAAGGAGTCAAAAGAAATAGGAGACTACTTCAATGAATTATAAACTATTCTCTTTTCTTTACCCTAGTCTTTATTGAAAGAGAATAGACACCAAAATAGTATTTTCTAAGATGTACCATATCCTTTATGCCTTTAAGTTCTGACACTATGATAAAAAGTAGACATTATACTAAATGTCTACTATACTATACTAATACTATACTAATACTAATACTAATACTAATACTAATACTAATACTAATACTATTACTATACTAATTTTATGTATGAGGAAATGTAATAGTCCAAACTGAAATACTTTGAAATGCTTTTACTTATTTCCAACATGTTTTCCCTTTAAATAAGATCAATTTTCATGATGAAAACATGTGATTTATTATGTAGTGCATTTGGCTTTTTAAGTAGTATTTTCAGATGCTAACTCTGTCGTTTCAGTCCATTGGGTGTATAATGATAGCATGTGTAGAGTTTACATCAAATGGTCATAGTTCATTCTATATGGCACCCAAGTGGAGCTGGATTTTAGAAAGATAATATTCTTGTCTTCAAGATACCTCACATATTAAAGTCTTGACCCTCATTCCCCCCCAATATTCTCAGTGCTTTTATTCCCATTTTGGTAACCAGAAAGAATCAATTTCAGATAATGGTTTAGTAGAGAAGAGATGACTGCCTATGGGTCTCTGGGGCATGTACACAACACAGTCCATCACTGAGATCCCCAGAGAGCCTGAGAATCTGTCTTTGTGTTGGAAACAATGTGTGACAAAATTTAAGAGGTTGGGCATCTCATCATTTGTGTCTTACAGTTTTATAAATAGAGCAAATAGTTTGATACTTGGCCTCCTTAATGGCACTTGCGAAATCTGACTCTTGACGTTAAGCAGAAATGAGAAATTCAGAGTTCCAGATCTACTTGCAACTAATCATGTTAGAAAACCTGCAAGATCATAAGTAAACAATTATTTTTATCCACATCAGAGGTTTAGATTTTTATTAATAGAAACAAATCATAAAAGGATTCTAAATTCAAATGTTAAGATATGCTCAACTTACTACCCAAGGGATATTAATAAGTTAAAATTAGTATCAAAAACCATCATAACTTGTCAGCCATGGCAAGAATCACAGTCATATGGCTAGAGTTAGTATTTTAGAAATTATGTAAATACAAAACAAAGTTAGTAAATGCAATATAGACAATATTCTATTTTTGTAAAATTGCACTTCCTACCAGAAAACAAGACTCAGAGTCTTGCTTTAGAATACTTTTTGCCAACTGGTTTTTGAAGTTATTTTTGTAAGCAGTTCTGATACTTAAATTTAGTCTCCCACAAAAAGGTATCATTTCCTCATCATGTCATCTGTAGTTAGTCGCCTCGAACCAAGATGCAAAAACTCTGGCCCCAATAGATAATGTCTTTTTCCCTTGTGGAGGAAAGTATTAAGCTCACATATGCCAGAGATATGACAACACGCAAAATGACATTTTGTCACTATACCTGCACTGAACAGTAATTGTTGAATTTTTTGAAAATTCAATGTTAAATGTGACTTTCAAAATGTGCATAGTGGTGGGGTGCTTGGGTGGTTCAGTTGGTTAGGCATCCGACTTCAGCCGAGGTCATGATCTTACAGTTCGTGAGTTCAAGCCCCGCGTCGGGCTCTGTGCTGACAGCTCAGAGCCTGAAGCCTGCTTCAGATTCTGTGTCTCCCTCTATCTCTGCCCCTCTCCTGCTGTACTCTGTCTCTCTGTCTCCCCAAAATAAATAAATATTAAGAAAAATTCAAAATGTGCATAGTGGTGCAAACAATGTGAAAGTTTCTGTGTTTTCATATGCCAAATTGAATTGTTTTGCAACAAAGTTCACCTAAGAATTTCAGGTTTATTTTAAATTACATAAACATTGGTTTTTACATTACTATCCCTAATGACAAACACTGAATTTTTACTGTCTTCAATTGTCCATCAGTGCTTTTCAGAAATCATAAATCATGTCAATGATTTAATCTAACATTTTCTGAAATGTGTTTGCAAGTTTTCAATAGGTTCCTTCTGGTCATTCTGACCGAATTTTCATATATTCATGTTAGCTAGTGTGGACAGGCACAAGACAAATCTTTGCTAAATGTAGCTGTCCACAGACTGGGTAGGGTAGGTGGTTCACTTATTTAAAGGGAGTCAGTAACCCCTCTCTTTAGTGACTCCTCCCTTGAGGCATTATTCGAAAGAGTTCAGAATATTTCTCTCCTGTGCCAAATAGCATAAACAAACAGAAATTATTCAAGGAAATCTTTAAGAGAACAGAAGGAAGTTACACACAATTATTCAATATCAAATATACATCTATTTCCAAAGTAAAGCATTTGAACATTTATAATTCTAGCAACACCAAAAAATGCACAAGCCCTATTCACAAGCATATCATATTTAAAAAAATATTAAATCCCTTAGAGCAGCACTGCCTAGTAAAAATGTAATGTGAGCCACAAATACAAGCTACACATGCAATTTAAATTTTTCTACTTATCCATGCTTCATTAAAAAAGGAAAAAAGAAAGATGAAAGTTATTGTAATAATATATTTTGCTTTGTCCAATATATCAAAAATATTATCATTTCAGTATATGATCAATATAAAGAGTTATGAATGTAATAATTTACTTTCTTTCTTACTATGTCTTCAAAACCCAGTGTATAATTTACACTTACAGCACCTCTTGCTTTGGACAAATCCCATTTCAAGTGCTGATTAGCCATATCTGAATAGTGACTACTAGACTGGACAGCATAGCCTTAGACAATCCATTTTATCAAATAACATTTTAGGTTACCATATTATCACCTGAGTCATTTTTCTCATATGTCATAAAGTGAAAACTGAATAAACACCAAAAACATAATAACAATTTCAGGTGACATTGGGTCAATGATATTTCTCTTGTTCAATTGCTTTGCTACACATGTGGATGGAGTACATGTAAAATACTATTAATCACCAAACAGATGTACATTTCCTAGCAGAGCTCTTTCACCCTGCTTCTCAATCTTCAATTTATCTTGTCCTACCTTGAAAAATCCACATTTGGCTTTATTACGAAGTTAAAGGTTAAAAGGAAAAAAGAATAAATGTTTCATGTGAATAATGTAAATGTGAACTTGCAGGAGCATCCTTCTTATGTTCAAATTCTCTTTACAAACAGTCTCAACTCATAAAGGAATTGTCGACTCATGGTAATGATGTAAAAATGGATACATTATTTATATTTGTTGTCCTCTCTCTTGTTATCTCTTTAGTAGCACATTCGCATTTTGAGGATCCATAGCTCTTATTACCCAGTGCCTCACTTTGCTTTCATTTAGGCTCCTACTTTCATACCTCATGCTTATAAAAATTCCAATTTTCTTTTTCCTCTATACAGTACATGTGTCCCATTTCCAGTTTCTCTTGGGTCTTGCTAAGTGACTGGGTTTTAACACTCTAATAGACTAATTTTAAAATATTATTATTATTTTTATTTTTATTTTTGAGAGAGAGAGAGAGAGTGAGAGAGAGAGGGAGCACATGCATGAGCAGGGGAGGGGCAGAGACAAAGGGAGACAAAGGGAGACTGAGGATCCAAAGCAGGTTCTACACTTTCAGTGAAGAGTCCAGTGTGGGGCTTGAACCCACCAGCCATGAAATCATGGCTGAGCAAGCTGAAGTCAGATGTTTAACTGACTGAGCCAGCCAGGTGCCCCCACTCTAATAAACTATTTTAAACTAAGATGCTGGTAACTAAAACTGCTTTACTACATCCCATACAATACTTACATTTTACCAGTATTTAAAACTCTAATCTAAAAGTTTAATCATGAAATTTGGGCTATAACTGGTCAATTCAGTGGTGGAACATATTTTCATAAGTGCCTTACATGCTATGAAACCACAAAAGAAGTGTTTTCCAGGGCACCTGGGTGGCTCAGTCAGTTGAACGTCTGACTCTTGATTTCGGCTCAGGTCATGATCCCTCTGTGGTGGGATCCAGCTCTGTATATGGCTCTGTGCTGAACATGGAGACTGCTTAGGATTCTCTCTCTCTCCCTCGGTCCCTCTCCTCCACTCACGTGAGCTCTCTTTCTCTCTCTCTCTCAAATTAAAAAAAAATAAAAAATAAAGTAAGTGTTTTCCTGGGTAGTCAAGGCACTCAGTGTGGTAAAGGTGATGACCTTTGGAGAACCTAAGTAAAATCTCAAAGCAAAGATTTTTGGAAAACAACGCTGAGGGGAAAAAATTATATTATATTTCCAGTTAGTAATAATTTAACATGTCTACCTTTTTGAGTGGAAACCATTTTCAATTGTGTTATTAATTGCAATTAATTGTTGAAGTTTCTAGAGTGTCTAGTGAGCTCAATGCTTAAGAGACAGTCCCTTCACGGCTTAGTAAATAAAAAAAGCAGAAGTAAAAATTTGATAAATTTTTAAATGGGCATCTGTACAAAGCTCAGTGGATGTCTGAGATAGACATCTTGATTAAATTTGCTTTTTCAAAATTGAGCAAGAAAACTGAAACTTTCAAGGACAATATTATTTTTCTCACACAACATTTATGGCTTGTCATATAACTTCTTTCTCTCAATGGTGCTATTAACTGTGATACTATAAGATTACTAAGAAATTAAGAAACCTCCAAGACCTTCTTTTGTCACTGTCTTACAAATACAATACCTAGGGAAATTCTGATTAATTTTAATTTGATTGTTGGTTAATGACTAAAGAAATTAGCCAAATTTTCTAATCCTTGGTTGCTAATAAAAGTCAGAAGTATGAAAGAATTTTACTTCTGCTTGTAGAATTTGTCTGCTGGGTTTTTCCAAGGTTGGCAGAGTGGAAAGAAGTCTGCACACAGTAGAGGATCTGGGTTCTAACTGAGGTTCCTCTACTAACCCCCTACAAAACCTTGGATTAGGCATTAAACTCTTCTGAACCTTAGTTTTCTCACTTGTGAAATGACAGAATTGGGTCATAGTTCTGAAGTACTCACCTCCAAAATTCTGCAATGAAAACTTTTAAAGGATCTAATGGCATGTTATATTTCTTTGCCATTGTATCAGAAGGTCCTAAATTGAAAATAGAGAATGATAATAAAATGTAGCTAATAGTTTTAATTACTTGAGAGCTTGGACCTAGTTGATTTCTTGACATAAATGTGGAGAACTGTCATTTTAGTCTCTTTTTATATTTCTTTGTGCATTCCCTTTTGGGAAGGTGGCTGTGGTTACAGAGTATTTCTATTTTTGTTCCAAGCCTTTCATTTGCATCCATACCCATTTGGTGAATTAGATAGTTGCTAAGTACACGACCACAGGATGTGAACTATGATTACTTTGTGGAAGGCCAAAGATGAAGCATTTCAACTTTGTATTTTAGTCCATGTAACGCTTTAAATTTTTCTGACTTTTAAAAGAGTCAGCGTTTTTAATGTGGTCATCTTCTGTGAGACATTCACAAACATAAATCCTAAGTGTTAGAGTATGGTTAAAGTTAGCAGATGTAATTTAGATATAAATAGAACAAATTTCTCAGCCAGGAGAACAATGAACAACCCAAAAGGCTATAGAAAGTAAGAGTCTTTGGTATCTAACCATAAAGGCTTTGTACAATAACACAGATTTTTTTCCCCTCTAAATCGATATACACACAACCTATGAAAATCAACCTTATCGCAAAGAAAACTATCAGAACTACTGGTGCTTTATATTCCAAATGCCAGAAACCAACCATCAATTCTTAAATATGTATGTTTTATTGAGGTACACCTCTTCCAGTCCTCAAACTTTTACATTATAATGTTGCCTATCACATCATCCTTCTCATTTTGTGGTAAATTATGAAAGTACCAGAAATAAGAGTATAGTGTAGAAAAGTTGTTGCATTAATGAACAAAAAAAATAGAGGGAGAAATAAAAGTCAAAAAAAGTTCAGAAAAGAAGTGGAAAGAAAGGAAGAAAAAGACAGAGTAAGAGAGAGAGGAAAAGGTAGAAAATGAGGATGAAGAGGAGTAGATTTGGGAGGAGGAGGTGGAGGACTGTGATGTCACTTCCCATGAAGTTGTAGAGTTCTAAAATGATTCTTGAGGTGACATCCTGGCCCAAAGTCATGCATATGTGGCCATCCATCATCACCTAATAGCTGCTAACATACTAAGCAACATTGTCCAATATGGTAGCCACTTGCTACATCTGGCCATTGTGAACTTGGAATGTGACTGGTTTGCTTTGAGATGTGCTATAGTGTAAAATCCAATTTTGGATTTTACTTAATTTTAAAGACTGTCCAAAAAAAAATAAGCAAACAAACATACCAGTAATCATTTTTATGTTAATTACATGTCAAAATGATAATGTTTACATTGCATAATGCTGCAATCCCTAGTCTAGTTCTAAAAAAAAAAAAAACAGGACTTAATAAATAGTCAATTACTAGTGGCAGATAATGACATCCATAACTAGTAAGAGTGGGTGAAGGTGAGGGTGAGAGCCAGGACAGTAATAGGCACTCGATGGACAAGAGGCTCAATCAGGAAGAGGGTTCAAGGATCACCACAGGGTGAGATTTTTATCAGCTAACCAAGCCAATGAGACCTGAGTGGTGGGCAGAGGGAGAGGTTATCATATATCCAATTGTTTCATCATTCATTCAGCAAATATTACTGAGACCCTTCTATGTGCTAGACATGGATTATCTCAAGGCACAATGGTGAACAAAACAAGCAAGTCCCCTTTGAAGCTTGCCTTCTATTGGGGAGACATTAATCAAATAATTAAGCAAACACAAAATTACAAACAAGGGCTATAAAGGTCAAGTAGTGGTATTTTTAAGAACTCTGAGAAGAGTTCAAATTAGGACAGTTAATTTGTGGAATTACGATTGAACACTCAGTTCCCTTTTTCCACCTAGGCCAAAATATTTCTGGATCAATACAGATCTTTAGAAAATGTAAGCGGCTTTTCTAAACAAGAAGAAATAAAATTTCTCCATGATTCCCAAAACTTGTCCCAAGGACTTCTCTGAAGGTCAAATGGCTGAACTATATGGAAGGTGATTTACATGTGAATGCGTGTGTGTGTGTGTGTGTGTGTGTATGCACACGGGCATGTGTGTTTTGTCCCAAAATGAATCAAGTTGCTTAAAAAAGTTAATTGCAAAATTTCAGCTAAGTTAGCCAAAAAATTCCCTCTTTCTCAATTTGACTCAGGACATAATTTATGTCGTAAAATATTTCTAATATTCCACAAATCAAAGGATACGTGGTTTGATACTTAACGCTTGTTTTTTGATGATGTGAAATGAATTGAAGATAGAGATGATGGCACGTTCAACATGATGACTGACCATCTCCCGCATTGGTACCGCAGAAATATGATCTTTGTTTCTAGACTGATTACCAGTGTGGACAGGTCATTCCTTCCTCCTGACTGCGAGGATGAAGGTGGAGTCAGCGAGAGGACATCTTTGCCCTGGCATTGAAGTCTATACTGAGATTGGAAAGGTAAGTAGAATCAAATGAAGGCTCAAGGGGTACAGGAACAAAGAGTATCCCAGGCTGAAGAAATAAATTTGCAAAACCTTGACTCTGGAGGAGGAAGAGTTCTTACAACTAAAAGGGGAACAGTGTGGCTGGAGCCAACAACAGGGGGAGCCCTTCAGTCAGAGATCATATGGAGCCTAAAAAGCTCTGTTAAGGAACTGGATTAATTTTCAAAAAGCAAAGGGAAGCACTGCAGGTTTGAACACACATTCAAATTTGTTTTTAAAATGGATTGCTAGGTCGCAGCAAGTAGAATGGACTAGAAGCAGCAAGAGGGATAGTCTTGAAGTTAATCAGGGATGTGTTGCAGGGGTTCAATGATGGTAATGGACACATGGGAGGTGATGGACATGGGGACAAGGAGACTCAGGTTTCAGAGAAAGAAAACAAAAAAACAGAATAATGTTTGGGCAGGAATTCATATTAGCCACCTGCTTGAAGGCTTGAAGCCTTTTCATGATGACCTCCCCTCCTTTCTCTCTGAAATAAGAAATATTGGACAGAACTTCCAAATTTTCTCCCGATACTCAGGATTCCTTTCAGAGATGCTGTGAATTGGCATGACCAAAGTGCAATATAAACTTTTTAAAACATTACAGAATCCTATACATCTTTATTTTCCTTTGTATAAGTCTTCATAGACATTCAGGCACTGATTGGTGTTCCTATCAGAGTTTGGTTATAACTCTTGTTAGAGCTGTTATGTTTATGGTAATTATTTATTTAATGTCTGCAGAGCACTAAATTTTGGCTTGTTAAAAGAAGCTATTTATCATTGAGCTTTGTTTTCCCAGCATCTACAATAGCACTGACACCTAGTCAATACTGAGTAAATGAATTTGTACACTGACAGAGCACCCACATTCTGTAAAGAAGATGCAACCCTTGTTGTTCTTTCTTGATTTGGGATCTTGCAGGAACTGCAAATTCTCAGGCCCCACCCCCACACATCCTAATCTCTGGGCTTGGGTCACTGCAGCTCATTCTGATGCACATTAACCACAGCTTTTCCTCAAAAACCACTGCATTTGCCTCAAGGGGAGATAGACCAATCAAATGAGGTTTATTTTGAAAGTCAAGCCAGCATAAGAAGGATTCAAGTAGCCTATTTTAGGATCTCTCATCATTCTTTTTTCCAAATAATCTTTATAAAAAGCTTCAGGATAATGTACATGTTTTTGGTGTTAAAATTTTGGGGAACCTGGCTGGCTCAGTTGAGACAGCATGCAACTCTTGATCTCAGGGTTGTGTGAGCCCCACACTGAGTGTAGAGATTATTTAAAGAAATATAAAAATTCTAATATGCAAACCAGTCAATGTTAGGGGTCAGCAAATTCCTCTCTCTCTTGGTAAAGAGCAAGAGAGCAAATATTTTAGGGTTTTCAGGCATATGGTCTCTGTCATAACTAGTCAGTTTAGCTGTTGTAATGTGTAAGCAGTCACAGATAGCAAATAAATGAATGGGTGTGGCTGGGCTCCAAAAAACAGTATTCATGGATACAAAAATTAGAATTTTGTGTGATTTTCATGTGACACAAAATACTATGCTCCTTTTGATTTTTTTATGGTACTTAAAATATAGAAGTCATTCTTACCTTGCAGACAGTACAAAAATAGGTGTTAGAGCAGATTTGGCCCACAGGACATGGATTGCCACCCTATGGTCTGTGTAATAATCAATTATTGGCATAATCTTCCAGGCCTACAATTCCACTCATTAAGTGATCATTTAATATGTGCCCAGCAAATAAGCAATACAGATAAAGTGCTTGTCTATGAGGAACTTAAGAGTCCAGAGGAGAAAAGATATTAAAATTAACCAAATAAAGAGATAAATAAAGGACCTGACAGAGTGCTGTAAGAAACAGTCATAGAGAAATCTACTTCAAGCAGGGTAGTAACAAAGGTCTATCTGAGGAGGTATCTGTTTAAATTGAGACCAGAAGAATGAAAATTTCTTTATTTTGTGAAAAGCCAGGAAAAGAGAGTTAATAGGCCAAAAAATAGCAGGTCACTAGGACAGGAAGGGATTACTGCATGTCTGGATTGGTAAATTAACACTGAGTTAACATCTTGGAAATAACAGGTAAGGAAGAGAAGCATAGGATTCAACTGGAAACACAAGCAGGAAGCAAATCATACAGGACCTTGTTAGCTAAGTCAAAGGATTTGGGAAAAGTTTTCCCAAGGGGAATCATGGTTTTACTTAAGGAAAGGCTATTCATTCTTGTTGCTATGTGGAAATAGATTTGAAGGGGAGTAAGAGAGATGGGAGATGGTTGGAAGACTGGAGGAAGAATGTGTGTGAGTGTGTGCGTGTGTGTGTGTGTGTGTGTGCGCGTGTGTGTGTGACACATACACATCAGATATTATTAAAACTGAAATATTAATAGCAGAAATAAAATGATTTCACAAGCCCAAACTGATAAGCTTAAACTGCAGAATTTAACAAAACATTCCATACTAAAGAATCTATCTGGGCAGTATTTTGGAAGTCAATGGAGTGGGAGTTGATCTAAATACAAAACCAAATCTTCTAGGAAGAGGATAGAAAGCTTCATTCAACATTTTCCAACAGCTAAAGAGTGATATTGTTTATATGAATGCAGATAAGAAAAGGAACTCTGAATAAATAGGCAGGTAGGCCTCATGAATGAATAAGCTTTGATAGTTTACTGGTATTCAATCCAGCTCAGTAATGACTTTTTTTTTTCTATTACCAGAGGCATTTATCTAATAACACAACCCTATTAGTAGATCTGTCTAAATTGATATTGAAAGGACAATTAAATCTAGCACTCAGGCTACAGCCACTACTCCATGTGGTAGGTTAGAAGGTATTGAACGTCATTTTTTTTTTAAAGGTATACTGTTAACATTGGGGGCATTAACGCTAATTAGAGTAATGACTTCATTCAGCAATTTCCTTTTTATGAGGCCATTTGAATCAGGCTCTCTCCTCCATATGAAAGGGCAAATCCTTATTAATTTAGATGATTACCTCATAGGAATGAATACTAAATGAAAACAATACCACAGGCCCAGGCTACCATTTCTTCTTCATTACTCCATGTCACAATTATAGTAGTAACAAGATGAGAACATTTAAAATTTGTCTTCTACAGTGATTCACACACAGGTCTCCAGTAATCTTCCCCAACAATCTCCTTATACTCAGAAAAGAAAGCTAATTTCATGTTTGGAAGTTCCATTTTAAAACATGAGTGCTGATGAAAAATATGAACTATGGGCTTTTTTAGTTCATATCTTTATTTAGAAATACTAGAATCCATTGCCACCAACTAAGGTAAATAATCACTCACGTAAGTATTGAGTTTTGTATTAATCAATTGAAGCATCGCTTAGAAATTTAAAAAGTAACCCAAATCAAATTTTTCCATCACTCTCTTAATTTACATCATGAGCAACCAACAGCCTATGTGTAACTATGAGCTTCAAGAAACAATTGCTGTGCTTTGAGCTGGAGGCAGCATGTTGAAATTCATGAATTACAACTCGTCCGACAAGAGTCTTTGATGGCTCCAGGGACTGGAAATAGAATATGAAACTTTCACCCAAAGGTCATTGGCTCCAATTTGGCCTAAACTCGTAGTGACTAAAAGTTATTATCGATAGACAGGTGTTCAGCAAGTGCTACAAAATGAATCAGTGGTTTCAGCGTAATTTCTAAAAGACAGGTTTCTATGTCAGGAACTCATGATTACCTCATGCCCTAAGGTGGATAGTTTTAGACAGGAGTCAAGACATTGACTGAAAGGAGATAGTCCACCACCTTCTAGCCTTTACAAACGGTCTTTTTAGATGGGGATAGCCAAAAGTTTTTGGGCAACTGGCAAGAATGTTAGTTGATGTTTTTGTTGTTGTTGTTGTTGTTTTTAATTTGGAAGGTAGAGATATACATTGATATCTAACTACAATCTCTCCAAAAATCCTTGTTTATGTTTAAACAAAATATCACAGTTTTTAGTGGGAAATGCTAAAAAAGATTTTATTAAAGACAATTTAATACTCTTGCCACCTAGAGAGTGATCTGCAGATCAGCAGCGTCAGCATCACCTAGTTTATTAGAATTGCAAACTTTCAAGCCCACTCCAGACACACTGAATCAGAATCTGCATTTTAACAAGATCTTCAGGTAATTCAGATGCACAATAAAGTTTGAAGAATACAGTATGTCTAGAGGACACATTGTACAGCTGCTCAGTGAACACAAAGTGCACTCAATAAACATATGTTGATGAAAATAAAGACCTGAATACTGTGTCTGTATGTTAATTTCAAAATCTAGTATCCTCTGCTGTTTGTATTACTTATGTTGCCACTTATAAAATTGCCTGCTTAGGGGCACCTGGATGGCTCAGTCGGTTGAGTATCCGACTTCAGCTTGGGTCACTGTCTCGCAGTTTGTTGGCTCGAGCCCCACGTGGGGCTTTGTGCAGCTACAGCTGGGAACCTGGACCCTGCTTCTGATTCTGTGTCTCCCTCTCTCTCTGACATACCCCCACTAGCACTCTGTCTCTGTCTCTCTCAAAAACAAATAAGCATTTAAAAATTTAAAAAAGTAAAATAAAATAAAATTGCCTGCTTACTTAGTCTTTTAGCATCCCCATTAGACTTTAAGCTCCTAGAGGGCAGGGATTCAACCAGACATTCATTTTTATTCCAGTTTATGTTTTATCAGTTGAATAATGAAATTACAGGTCTTCGTTACCTTATGTTAAATTAAGTCATGCTAAATAATCCTATTCTCATGCAACACTAATTTAAACAGATTCTGTTTACCTGAGAGACCTGAGGAGTTATCATGATGTCCAGGATCATTAACCAGTAGTAAATTGCTAAACCACTGTTTAATGACATTAATGGTTGAATACGTGGTAAGGTATTTTGTCCACTCTCCTAAACTTGTAGCAACTGCCAAATTAAATACTCAGACCAATTTTTAAAATGGCTTTGTGTAGAACATATTGCTATTTAATACATTTCATTAAATTTAGCCAACATGAGACTGATTAACTGGGAAATATTAAAATTTGGATTATTATTTTATTTGCATGAATGTTTATAGTCACTATCTCCCAAAGGAAAATCTAAAACACATTAACTTTATGGTACTAATAAATCATTTAGCCTGAAGTTCAGCTGCTCCCTAGTATCTGAGGCTTCTATTCTAAGAATAGACAAAAAAAAATTAGTACAGTATTGCATTTTCCCCAATATATCTTTTATTGCTCTTTTAAAATTGCCCAAACAAAAAGTTCATATACTTGGGTACCCAATGTTTTCAAAAGTGGCTCTCAAGTCAGCTAGACATGTCAGCCAGGCAAGGTCCCTAAATTCTCTGAGCCCATATTTCAACATTTGTTTGTTTAAGAAAATGGTGAAACTAACTTTATAAAACTATTCGGAGCATTTAATGAAATTAACATGAACATGTTTTTTGGCATATAAGTGCTTCAGGGATGTTTGCTACTCATTTTGGTTACTACTTCTACTGCTATTACTGCTACTTCCATTACTTTTTCTATTATGATTTCCTCCCTCCTCCTCCCCCTCCTCCCCCTCCTCCTCCTCTTCCAAATGCTGCTGGTACTACAACTTCAATATTTGTTTTGAGATCACTGGGTTTTTTAAATAATTGAACATATAAGATCCACTCCTACACAGTTCACCAGGTAACATCAAAACATAATGCCCCAAATTAAAGAAAAACTTAAATATATTTAAGTCTGCAGGTATAATTATCTTTTCTAGAAATGCTAAAGATTCTCAATTATGGCTTAATCTGATCTTGGCCTTTCTTTAGGCTTGCAAAATTAACCATTTGATTGTGCTGATTAGGATACTGTCAACAGCTGTGGCCCCCTACACCCTTCTCCTTATAGAAAAGAATGATCTTTTTATTATGTGAGTTGTGAGAGCCTCATCTTTCCTTCTACCTAGGAGCAGTATGACCTAGCAGAGCATGAGCATGACCCATGGACTCAGACAACAATGGGTTAAAATCTGGGCTCTGCCACATGGTAGCTGTGCAACCGTGAGCATGTTCTAACATTTATAAAACATATAGAGATAATAATAGCACCTTCCACATAGAGTTGTGAGGATATTAAATAAAAATCTGCATGTTTTCTTTGCATAGTGGTCCACATTGTGCAATGGCCACTGCCATTGTTAAGTAACTGATAAGTGTTATTTTTATTGCCTAGACCTGAAATATTAAAAGACTGGGGGACAGAGTTTCTGCCCAGTGGTCAGACTCACTTAATTATATCCTCAGTAGAGGACACCTCTTAATGTCCTAATTTTAGGAAATAGGGTGCCAAGATTTCCTCAAACTTTCAGGCTTTCTTTTTATCTACCTCTAGGATTGGGTTCACTGAGAACCTGGCTAATATTATGCCCTTTAACTTGCCCTAGATCATGGTAACCTACTGACCTTCTAATTCCATTCTTAAGCTCATTGTTTTTGCCTTCAGAATTGGACGGGGTCTTGACCAACCATGTTGTCCAAACTCTCATTTCAGATGTTTCAGTTATGTCTGCTTATCCAGTGCTCATTCAGCTTCTGTTTCTAACACTTCCAATGTTGGCAATTCCACCATATAATTAAGCAACCCATTCCATTTCTGGATAGCTCTTGTTTGGAGACATTTCTTACTACTGCTGAACAGAAATCTTTGTTCCCTATTACATAAAACTAATAATACTGATTTTGGCTTTTGGAACAGAATAGAATAAGTTTAAAGTCTCTTCCAAATGATGGAGCTCCAGTTATTTCAAAATTGCTGTCATATTTTATTCTTAAAATACAGTGTTGAACAGAACTGGACATGGTGCTGGAGATATTGTTTTATCAGCAATGAAAACAGGACTATTACTTTCTTCTCTGATTTAGATATTATCCAATTATTAAATAAAACTTGAATGACTATCTTGGGCTGGATAAAAATAATTCACTTTTGGTCCAACTTGTAAGACAAGATGGCCGAGAAAAGTGTAATGGGTTTCAAAATTTACGTGCCCTTTTACTATCCATGGATTTTTTTCCCCAAGTTTATTTTATTTATTAGAGAGACAGACACAGTGCAAGTTGGGGAATGGCAGACACAGAGGGAGAGAGAGAATCCCAAACAGGCTCCGCACTGCCAGTGGAGATCCCCACGTGGGGCTCCAACCCACAAATCCACAAGATCATGACTGAACCAAAACCAAGAGTCGAACACTTAACCAATTGAGCTACTCAGGTGCCCTTCTATGCATGGACTTTTTAAGCACCAACTAATTAAAGGGAAATGTTTCTCCTCTCATTTTCTATAAATGGTTGCTAACAACTTTTAAAATTATTTTATTAGCATCTTGTCCTACAAAAGTATTCTCCTTTTAGAGGCCCAGTTTGACAGGGTTTATTGGTAAACAAAAATTCCTGGACTGTGAGAGAGAGAAACAATAACAGATGAAAGGTTCCCTGTCAGGTCTTGCTGGTAGGAGCTGGCCTGGCACTCAGAGTGAGGCCTTGGTGTTCTCCTGACAAACACCAATAATTTCTTAGCACACCAAATTCAGAGAAGGCCACTCTGTGACTGATGATAGATCAAGAGAAAAAAACCTAAGCACCCTTTGCTATATCTTTCCTACTGCAGCATGAGCCTCCTTTCACCTTCTAGATAAGAATTACTCAGATTCCCAGTCAGAAAATCATCCCTGCCCCTCACAGCATTCAATGTAGAAAGAAGTCTCACTTCCTTGAGCCCTCCTCAAAATCACCTCGTGTAAGACCAATTTCTAAATCTTCCTACTGAGATGTCACACAGTTCCCTGTGGTATGAGCTTTTCCTCACTGCAGAGAGGCAGTAAGCCAACCTTTGTTCAACTATAGGTGTGTTCCTGGTGATCAGGGCTGAAAGGTGCTGACATCTTGTTATGAAAGTGACATGTAAAAGGAAAAAGACTACCTAGAATTTTACCTAATGTAAACCTTACTATAAATTTCTTATGACTTATGAAACTGGGTATAATAAACCTATATACAATGATGCCAGTTTGGACATTCAATTGTTTAATAAGGGCCCACTTGCGTGTTTGTTACCATGAACTGAAAATCATTTTCTAATGGGAATCTTGCTATTGCTTCTCTAGAGGTTCACTTTTGACTTCCCACAGAAAAGGACATGGATAACCTTTTTGTTCAGGCACCTGTCTTCTGGCACCTCGGTTCTTATAAGAGAATCAATCCTATCTTCCACGCAGCTGATAAAGCTTTTAATGCTCTACTTGACTGGCAATAGGGCACCAGTAACTCAGGTAAACGTCAGAGAGGATGATCTTGGCCTTAAGGCTGTTCAATATATTTCAAAAGCACAGCCGAGAAAACAGTATTTGTAAAGGATTACTGGAAAGATACACAGTGCATATATTCTCCTAGATACTCTAAAATATACTCCTGGAATAAGTCAAACCAATAGAAAACTGTTAATACCTGGATTTCATGATATCGATCCTGTAGATAAGAGCTTTTACCCAGCTCTTTTGTATCATTCCACTGGACTACACTGAGGAAAATATTAAGAGCTTTGTGACCCTTGATGATGCTGATATTGTCCATTACATTATTCTCCGTTCCCTCCATCCACTCATAAAAGAAAACT
Source organism: Panthera onca (assembly GCF_046562875.1). NCBI lineage: Eukaryota > Metazoa > Chordata > Mammalia > Carnivora > Felidae > Panthera > Panthera onca. The sequence continues at coordinate 82,934,091 of NC_138340.1, forward strand.
GTTAGCATTTAGTGCCTCCTGAGCTACCAATTTGCTTTTATTCATGACCATTGTGGATCTTGTAATGAATCATCTTTTCTGATGTCGAGTTCCCCTAGAGACAAGTTGATGATTTAACTTTAGGAATACATAAAATATGTATTGAAATTATATACATTTCCAAGTATGCATTTAGAGTATCTTTTTATATTATTTTTCTTTAAAAATTGATTTTTTTATTGTATAGATCTTTGTAAGCTATCTTAATGCATTACAGATTGAAATGGGGGAATAAATAAATTAAAGTTACTAATTACTTTAGTAGGTTGTTTACATGGCCCAAGTAGTTAATTGAAAATACACTCTAAATTTTTCTAGACTAATGCATACTAAGTTTACTTTTTTTTTAAGTAGTCATGTTACATAAGCTTATAGACCATAGAAACTTCTGAGTCTCTTCCACAGATCTGTTGTCAAGGCAGATGTCTTGCTTTTACATTATTTTATGGGATCTTGTTGCTTGCTCACTTAGTTAAAATGTTCCTCTTTACACCTACTTTTCATGTGAATTATATCCCCAGCATGGATCATCTGAGAGCCACATACATAAATAATACTCCCACTGCATGTCAGTCTCCAAAGGAGATAGTTCTGAGGAGACTGTCCTGGAAAGAACTTCCTAGGCTTTCATGAGACAGTAAGAGGGTTACTTCCCATCTAACTATTGTGCTTAAAGTGAACTATATGAAAGTTCTGAAGCCAAGCAGAAGTGGCTTTTGGAGATTCACCAGTTTGCACTGTCAATGATATAAAAGCCTAATTTGCTTTGAGCCGTTTGAGTTGGCATTTTGTGTTGAAGAAAAACAAACCTAAAAGTATAAAGAATATAACCACAGAGTTTTAGATACACAGTTTCCTTTTAAATAAGAAACGCATTACATAAAACCATGTAGGCCAGAATGACAATAAAAGCAACCATATTAAGAAACTGTAAAGGTTAGGGGTGCCTGGGTGGCTCAGTCAGTTAAGCACCTGACTTTGGTTCAGGTCATGATCTCATGGTTTGTGGGTTCAAGTCCCACATCAGGCTCTGTGCTGACAGCTTGGAGCCTGGAGCCTGCTTCAGATTCTCTGTCTCCCTCTCTCTCTGCCTCTCCCCAACTCTCTCTCTCTCTTAAAAATAAACATTAAAAAAACTGTAAAGGTTAAAATGAGATGTTACACAGGCACTGTCTGTTGGTCTAGGTGACAAAAAGGGTGTCTATGACTGCCATATTGTAGTTGCTTATTTTTATTTATATTTATTCTTAAAAAATTTTTAAAGATTATTTATTTTGAGAGAGAGAGAGAGCAGGGGAGGTGCAGAGAGAGGGAGAGAGAGAGAATCTGAAGTGGGCTCTGCACTGTTATTGCGGAGCCCGATGTGGGCTTGAACTCACTAACCATGAGATCATGACTTGAGCAGAAATCAAGAGTTGGATGCTTAACCAACTGAACCACCCAGGAACCCTGCAATTGCATATTTTTAAAACTGTAGGCCTGCCTGTGATTCATCCCAGCTACAATGAGGCAGACAGAGATTACTTGTGTATGAAACATTACAGAACATAGGGGTATATCAGGATTGATTCAGCCCAGGTGCTCTGAGCCAAAGTGGAACAGAAAGCCAAAAGCTACTGGCAGGCATAAGGTTCAAATGCTGGGCACTGCAAATACAAGCAACAAATCCAAAGGGCCAAAGTAAGTTGAAAGTCATAGTGACAGGGCCAAAGGTCTAAAATTGAGTAAAGTGACAGAGCAAGTACAAATTTCCCACAAGAAAGCTGTAAGTTCTGGGCAATTTCTATGAATAGCAGTGGGTGTTTGGCTTTTAAGAGTTGTGGCTGGCATGTCATGTAGGAGGGTAAGATGGTTTCACAAACTATGAGGGGCAGAGGAGGAAAATTCAGAAGTTGGATATAAAGTTGGCTTTAGATGTAATAAAGGCCAAAGTGTGTTCCAGAAATCAGTCTTGTCCTTTCATAAAAGAGGGACAACTCAGGCTTCATAAAGTAGCAAAATGTTGTGCACATCCATCTGTTAGCCATCAGTCTAGAAATTATAATATAATTTGGCATTAGTATTATCCATAGCTTTCTTTTAATGATCACAACACAGTGAATCATTTCAAAGTTTTCCATATTATTATGTACACTATCCCAAATTTTCTCATAAATGAAAGAAGTACGTTTACAGCAAGCTAGGTAAAATATTTAAAGTCACCTGGAAATGCGACTGAGTTGCCTGGTAGAACTGATGTCAACATGAAAATCAGTTCAGGTGAGTTAAGACGAATGTAACTGTCTTCCAGACGAATAAATGACTTGGAGATCTCTGTCATTAATGTGCAATTGGTGGAAGGAAAATTTACACAAACAAAATGAAACTTACTGTCTTTACACTTCTGTCCCCTACTCTAATAAGCCAGACTAAACAATCCAAAGATAAAATAGACAATTATCTCATTATAGCTACTGCATATTAAGTCCCTACCACGTTCTAGACACTGACCTGGGTGCCATTCACATGTACTAATAATTCAACAGATCCATGACACAGGCATTTCTACAGACAAGTAAACCAAAACTCAGGGAAGGTAATTATGTTGCCCCAAATCACACAGCACCAAATAGCAGAGATAGAATTTGAATTTGGAATAAATCTGAAGTTTGTATTTCTTTTTGTTTTTATTAATGTCTTTTTATTTTTATTTTTGAGAGAGAGACAGAGCATGAGTGGGGGAGGAGCAGAGAGAGAGGGAGGGAGACCTAGAATCCAAAGCAGGCTCTAGGGTCTGAGCTGTTAGCAACGAGCCCAATGCAGGGCTTTAACCCATGAGATCATGACCTGAGCCAAAGTCGGACGCTCAACTGACTGAGCCACTCAGGTGCCCCTGAAGTTTGTATTTCAATTACTGTAACACATTTCTTCCTAATTATGTATATTTGTCCTACCCAAGGAAAAAGGAAAGGAAGCGGTCTGCAAGGGCAGTGAGAAGACCCCCATAGCAAGGAGAGGTGTGGTCCAAAGGCTCAACATGAGTCAGCCCAGCAGCAGTGTTGTTATCACATACTGACTGCTCTGCAAAATCAGTTGGTTATATTTCCTTCCAATTTCTCTTCCTGATAATGTGCTCCCATTTGTTAGAAAACAGTAATGAAAGCAGTAAGTTATCATTGGTAGGACATGCATTCTGAGAGGCTCTCTTGGGAATGGAGATAGATTGGTATTGAGGCGCCCAAAGATAGTCTCTTAGTTGCTTGCATTTTTGTTAAAGGGAAAAAAATTAAAGAAAATTTAAAAATTTAGAGAATGTCATGATACACATAAAAGCTGGCTGTCTGTGAAGAGATGATTAACAGACCACTTGTGTTTGTGTAAGCTCTTGTGAAAGCGTCCCATGGGGTTTCGAGGACCATCTTGATCTTGGGCACACTTTTGAGCTAGCTAATCAAGCTTCAGTCCTATATTTGGGAACCATAAGTAAATGCACGAGTCCATTTACATCTTCCTCATTCTGGTGGACACACCTCAAAAGAACAGTGTTCTTTGCATTCAGAATTGAAAATGAACTCAACGTTTCTACAATTGTATAAACAGGCCCAACTGCATACACATTCTGGGTCAATATGACTGACACAGTTAATGGTTTCAATTAACTATTTTCATTTTGTTATATAATCATTATTTCATATTTTTTTAATAAAAAGTGCACTGTTTTAGAGATGGTATCAACCTTCAGTTGCAATAAACCCCCCTCAGATATTAGTTATGTTTAACTGAGATGCATCAATTATTAAATATTTGTATTCTCCTTAAACATAAAAGTCAAAGCAAAATTTTTCTATCTAAACATTTTTCCGTAGTTGCTTATACAATACAGTATAGTAATAGGTTGGTCTAATTCATCATTTTATACAATTTGGACCTGAAATAATGCACTGTTATCTTTCAGACTAAATCATAAAATTTCCAATTTTATGTGTAATAAATGACCAAATATTGGAAATTTCACATGAATGCATATGTATGTATATATGAATGTATTCAATGAAAACATTCATTTTATATATATATATATATATATATATATATATATATATATATATATATCTGCATCTGCATGTATACATATACATATATGTATAGACACACACATCTAAAATTAACTACTTAGGCTGAAAAACAGTTTGTGTCCATGAAGTTGCAATGAGAAATGTGATGATATTACTATGAAATCAAAATGGCTGAAGACAATTAAAAACAAAGCTAACACAAGATCAATTAAATAATTTCTGAAGGCTTACTGTTTACATTTGGGAAGTGAGCTTATATTACCTATTTATGTTCCTACCTACTGATAAAAGCACAGCACATGATTATTTATAGGATCTTAAAGATAAAAAAGCTTACCATTACCACATTTGAGAAAGTCAATAAACATTTTTCACTGATGGATTTTAAGTCAATGACTACTCTTAGATCTAGCATTTTACAGTACTCTGTCCCAAATACATCTATCTAAACACTCATTTCTACCTGCGTATTTCTATTGCGTTATTATATATTTTTACAACCTCTTCCTCCATTTGCACCACTAACCACTGGAGGGTGGGCAGAAGCCTCAATGTAAAAGAGCACATAATAATACAAAATGTTTTGGGAAGAGTACTGCAATAAAACGAGTAAAGTTATTACTGCATTTTAAAAAGAAAATCTAGCAACTACCATAAACCATAAATTCAATATATGTGAGCATATCTGGAAAGCTCCTCAATCATAATAATACTTTACATTGCTTAGCACTTTATATTTTTCCAAAAAGTTTCCAGATATATTAAATAGTTTATATTATGCCTCACAAGAACTGTGAGAGTCAAGGAAGACAACCTTGTCATGGGAAAAGTGGAGAAACTGAATTTCAGTGAGATTGAACAACTTACTTGAGGGCAATCTGTGGTGAGGGGCAGAACTAGATAATAGATAAATATAGGTCTTCTGATTCCTCACTCAGTGCTATGTACACTTTGTTGACAAATTTGACCCTAGCGTTCACTGAAGATGTACTAGGTTGGGCTCTTGTTGGCACCAACATGAACTGTTTCCATGGGCTTCAGCTCTGGATTCTTTCATTTGCTTTGGGCTATTGCTTATCATATCCTGAAGTTGTGATAACAACCCCAGAATGTTTGGCTTGTAATTGTCCCAGGATGCAAACTGAAATAGGAACATGTGTGGGAGTGAGGAGAGCAAGAAGAGGCAATGCCCTCGATTTGTAATTGGAAAGCTATTTGAAGAACAGCTCTGCAGGGGATGGGGGTGTCTTCAGCCAAGGCTAAGGACAGACTGCTTTGCTCACTATGCTCCAAATAACTTTACACATTCCCATTTCCATGCCTTTCTTAAGCCGTTCCCCCTACAGAAACATACTCCCTTCTCCTTTCTGCTAGAAACGCCATCCTTCCTCTGCTGGGAACTCTCCATCCACTTCAAGAAATGTGGGCCTGGAAGACTCTAGTCCAAGCTTCTTATTTTACTGTTGAGGAGATGGAATCTAAGGATTCTGACGTGCCCAAGTACACACAAAGTAGGATTCTGGTCTCCTAACTCATTTGGGTACGTGTTGCCCTCTGTATCGAACTGCCAATTATCCATCTTTCCTTCTTACAGTTAGTTACGTGTTACATTTCCATATGTACTTTATATGTCTTACCAGGACAAGAAGGTTGGAAGTTCCCCCAAAGAAGCTACCTGACACATCCCTGCATTTGCCTTTCGGGACCTGGCCCAGTTTTCTGCTTATAACGTAGTGAGGTGGAATGCTTGCAAGTTGGCCATCTTTCTTCTAAAGCAATTTTAGAGGGAATGGATTTCTTGGATAGCCTCTCCCCATCCCATGTGGAATTACCCCCTGTCTTTTGTGTCTTTAGCCCCATAGCCAAGTTACCTTGCTATGAAATACATATGGAGTTTCCTACAAAACTGGCCTTCTAGCAAGCACTCACTCCCTCACTGTGAAACCATGCACATGTGGTGGGTTCTGAAAACTAGAGATAAAATTAGAGGGGCATTTCTATTTGGAAATATTTTCCAGAAAAATCAGCTACAGCTACACAGATATGGGAAAAAGTTTGCTGACTATAGCCCTCTATGTAAAAAAGCATTAATAGTTTTTTTCCTCTTAAAAATTACTCACCCAGCCCAGAGTTGAGAGAGGTACACTTGTTATCTGTTCTTGTTTGTTTGTTTGTTTATTATTTATTTATTGCTTATTTAAAATATAATTGAACATGCACATCTAAGAACAGGATTTCAATCTTTTAGCTCAAATGTTGTTGTCTCTATAAAGTCTCTCATCTTGGCAATTCCAACTGGTCTCTCTCCAATGAACTTATCTAGAACTTTACTAAAACTCTTATGATTTTCCTCTTTAAAAAATAGTTTATTGTGTGGCACGCCTGGGTGGCTCAATCAGTTAACTGTCCAACTCTTGATTTCAGCTCTCGTCATGATCTCAGAGTTGTGAGATTGAGTACCGCATTGCACTCTACTCTGGGCATGAAACCTGCTAGGGATTCCATCTCTCCCTCTCCCTTGCTAGTACACACATGCACTCTCTCTCTCTCTTTAAAAAAAAAAAGAGTAGTTTATTGTGTATGTGACTAAATTCTCCTACTTAAATATAAATTGAGTATAGAACTTCTGTTTTTATGTCTGAGTATCTTCTACAAGATCATGGTATACATGGCAAATCCTTAACATGAGTGTGTTGAATATATTAATTAAATAATTAAATTGAATCTGCAATTATTTGATGCTATAAAATTGAAATAAATGGAGGATAAGACCTTTTTGCTCTTAACATATCTCTGAATTCCCATATAAAGCCAGCCGGAGAGAATATGGAAAGAGATAAATGATAATTTAAAAATAAATATGGGTATTATATCAGGTAAGTGTGCCAAAGCAGTGTGTAGGTATCATCTGGTTCATTTGTGATCAAAACTCCTGGTAGCAAGAAAGGAAAGTATTGATTTTTATTTTGAATTCAAGTATTTTTCCCCAGCATTTTTGATATATAACTGACACATAACATTGTGTGAGTTAAGGTATACAATGTGATGATTTGCTAGATGTAATGATTACAACAATAGGGTTTATTGAGACATCCATCATCTCACATAGTTACCATTTGTGTGCACGTGCAAGTGTGTGTGTGTATGTGTGAAATTTCAAGATCTGTGCAAGTGTGTGTGTGTACATGTGAACTACTCTCTTGGCAACTTTCAAGTACATAATACAGTATTGTTAACTATAGGAGGCATATTCTATATTGTATATTAGATCCCCAGAACTTATTCATTTTATAATTAAAAGTTTATAACTTTTGACCCTCTTTACTAATTTCTCTAAACTTCTTCCCCCTAATATCACCAATCTAGTCCTTGTTCCTATCGGCTTTTTTGAAAAAAATTTCACCTCTAACTGAGATCATATAGTATTTGTCTTTTTGCACCTGACTTATTTCACTCAGTATAATGCCCTCAGAACATATCTATGTTGTCAAACATGACAGGTTTTTCTTCTTTTTTATGGCTGAATAATATTCCATTGTGGTGTGTGTGTGTGTGTGTGTGTGTGTGTGTGTGTTTGTGTGTGTATGCATTTTCTTTATCCACTTGCTTTTTGATGGTCACTTAGGTTGTTTCCATGCCTTACCTACTATAAATAATTTTAAAATGATCATGGAAGGGCAAATATCTCTTCAAGATAGTGACTTTATTTCCTTCAGATAAATACTCAGAAGTAGAATTGCTGGATCATATGGTAGGTCTATTTTTAATTTTTTTGAAGAACCCCCATACTGTATTTCATAGTGGCTGCACCAATTTACATTTCCACCAGGAGTGCACAAGTGTTTCCTTTTGTCCACAGCCTTGATGGCACTTATAATCTTTTGTCTTTTTGATAACAGTTATTCTAACGGGTGTTCAGTGATATCTCATCATGATTTTGATTTGTGTTTGCCTGGTAATTAGTGATAACAAGCACCTTTTCATCTACCCATTGATCATTTGCTTATCTTCTTTTAAAAAATGTCTATCCAGGTCCTTTGCCCATTTTTAAATTGATGTTGTTTTTGCTGTTGTTGTTTTGTTATTGATTTGTATAAGTTTTTACATATTTTGGATATAATTCATCAGAATATGATCTACAGGTATTTTCTTACATTCAGTAAGTTGCTTTTGTATATTGTTTCCTTTGCTGTGCAGAAGCCTTTTAGTCTGATGTAGTCTCACTTGTTTATTTTTGCTTTTGTTGCCTGTGTTTTTGATGTTATATCCAAATAATCGTTAATTTTTAAAAAATCAAATAAATAAATCAAGACTAATGTCAAGGAGCTTTTCCCTATGTTTTCTTCTAAGAGAGTTTTATGATTTCAGGTCCTTCAAATATTTCTTCAGCATTGGGGTGCCTAGGTGGCTCAGTCCATTGAGCATCTGACTTCGACTCAGGTCATGATCTCACAATTTGTGAGTTTAAGCCCTGCATCAGGCTCTAGGCTGTCAACGCAGAGCCTGCTTTGGGTCCTCTGTCTCCCTCTCTGTCTACCCCTCTCCCATTCTCTCTCTCTCAAAAATAAACACACATTAAAAAATATTTCTTCAGCATCATTCATGACAATAATATCTTCCCTAAAAAATTTACAATGGCCAAAAAGAAGAAAGATTTTTAAGGCTCGCTTTTAGCAAACATGAAGCAGTGAAATGGTTACTCCTGACTCTGCAAGATGTTAGAAACATTGAAATCAACCTAAAGCCCTATTCTAGGAGGGCAAAATGTAGGCTCTGTGATAATTTACAACATTTCTTCCTTCGCAGAGTTTGGGTCCTATTATCACCTAAGAGGACATATGATAAGATGATCTTACAACTGTGGCAGTAATTGTAATAGTCCCAGCTGTGACTTGGTCTCAATAACTACCCAGTTGGCCCACTTGAAGGTGGTCATACAGTGCTTTTGCTGCTATTTTAACAACAGACCTTCTGGAACACTTTTCTTCTCTGCAAAGCCTTGTAGTCAACACACCAAGATGACTTTAAAGTCTCATTCATATAATAATCAAGGTCAAGTGCAGGGTGGTGTTATGCAGTCATTTAAATATACATGATACTAATTTTAAATTCTAGGGACCCAGTTCTATTTTAGCAGCTTAACAAAATGTACTGTGTTCTTTGGTAACGGAGGGACTACTTCTAGAAGTGCCCCCAAGTTATTACAGGAAATATTTGCATGATTATAACTCTGCTTTCAGGAGATTGCAATTCTAGTAGAACAAAAAAACCCCACAAAAACAAAAACAAAACAAAAGAAATAACGGTTGGGTCCAGGAGAAAGAAATTGCTTTTATTTATTGTCTTTGTTTTCAGTTGTAAGATTTACAAGTATATTTTGGAGTTTCTTCTCTCTCCCCCTAAGTTGACCTTTGTATTAGAGAGTTTATTATCTGACTAATATGAGATCACCCTTTTAACAGATTCTTCTCATTTCAGGAAGAAAAAGGAAAACAGAAGGTGTTGGTAATAAGTGTCTAGTTCAGAAAAGATTTGCTTTTTTAGAACTAATGGTGTTTCCTGTACTGCTGTGGGGCTTATTTAAAGCAGTTAGTGATTTTTAAAACATGATATCTATGAACATAAAGAATTGCCAAAGAATCTGATATGAAATAATTTTCCATGATGATGCTCATTAGTATTAAGGTCAGCTTAAGTTTGTCCTGCTTAAAGGGAATCTACTAAGTAGAAAAGTACCTGAGGATCAGTTTAAAGTGCTGTGTTCCTCTTGCACTGAGTTTTTGTACTGATTCATCTCTCTGTGGCTCAACTTTTTCATCTGCAAAATATATGTGCCTTCATGCTTACTGTCACATCTCGGTTTGAGAAATGTTTATTTATTTTTTTAACGTTTATTTTTAAGTGCGAGACGGGGGGGGGGGAGTGGCAGAGAGAGAGAGAGACAGAATCCGAAGCAGGCTTCAGGCTCCGAGCTGTCAGCACAGAGCCCAATGCGGGGCTCGAATCCACAAACCACGAGATCATGACCTGACCCAAAGTCGGACGCTTAACCGACTGAGCCATCCAGGCACCCCGAGATGTTTATTTTTAATAAAATTGATGTGAGTGAAACCTGGAGGCATTGTATATATAATTTGTACATAAAGCTGTATAATCTGTACACACACACACACACACACACACACACACATAATTTGCCACCCATAGCTACCTCTGAGCGATTTCGGTGATATTGAAAACAATGTTACAAGGAAGAAAATGGAAGGAGAGACATAAGAAAACAAGGACTCATGTAGTCCAGTAAATAAGGGATAAGTAAAGATATCTACATGAGGACTTGTAGATAAAAGGAAATTTTCACCCAAGTTTGTAGCTTGAAGGATGGAAGAAGAGAGATGATATGTGCCACTCTCCACACAGAGCAGGGGCAGACAAGGGAATTCTGACTGTGAGAGCATTAACGTTGAGAACAGAATGTATAACTTTGGCATAGGAAGAAAGAAAAATGAAGATTAATATGAATGATTGAACTTGGGATATGGTATAGAAATATGGAAATCAGCAAACTGATTTGGAAGGTAATAGGAAGACAAATCCGTTTTCAACACGTTAAGTTTGAAGTGACAGTAGAATATCCATGCACAGATGTCCAACTGACATTTGGACAGTTGAGACTGAGGTTCAAAAGAGAGGTGAGAGCCACAGATTGGTTTTGGGGAGTATTCTGGAGGTGATAATTGAAGTCATGTAAGTGTATAGGGTTTCCAAGGGAGAAAGAATAAAATGACATGGAAAAAGGCCAAATGTGATGTGAACACTTAAATGGTACAAATTAATTTGTGATATAAGTGTTAATCTAGATAGTTTTCAAAGAAAAAAATTTCTGAGAGCATGAAAACACACACAAAATTCTTTTGCAGTTTCAAAGCTTTATTTTTATGTAGCACCAAAAATAATATACAACCAGAAGTTCTTCCTGGGCTTCAGATATAGACAGATCTGTGTTTGAGCCTCTGTTTTTCCATTTGATAGCCTTTGTCTGCATCCTGATAGTATGCTCTTAACAATTACACAATCATCCTGCTCTTTATAAGGCTGGATTCTCTGCTGAGAGGGTCAGGATGAAAGAGAAGGCTGCTCAAGGATAATGTATAGGCAGGGCACCTGGGTGGCTCAGTCAGTTAAGCATCCAACTCTTGATTTCAGTTCAGGTCATGATTGCATGGTTTGTGGGATTGAGCCCCGCATTGGGCTCTGTGTTGACAGCAGGGAGCCTGCTTGGGATTCTCTTCTCTCCTCCTTTTCTGCCTCTTCTCCTGACTTGTGTTCTCTCTCTCTCTCTCAAAATAAATAAATAAATCTTTAAAAAAAAGATAACGTATAGCCTTGTGGGGGAAGGAGCTGAGGCTCAGGATGAGCATCTTGCATTTATAAAGGTTCATTGACTTTTAACTTCTTCAGGCACTACACACTTAGTTGTTCCAGGGAAAGATAGAGGAAGCAAATAGTAGTATCAACTCATGTTTAGATGTCTGGAGTTCTAACAAGTTCAAGATCCTGGGCAGGTAACTGAGTAGCTGGAATTGAATGGGTTATGAGACTAGATTATTAGCTGGATCACTTACGTGAATGTTGAAATCTCTGAGGTTAGCATGAAGGGAGCCTGCAATTCAGACTCCAAAGTCCTTAATGAATAAAGGGAGTGATCAGGAGGCAGGCAACTGTGAGAGGTAGGTGTCATGACAGGAAGAGGTACAGAACTGAGATTTTAGATCAGGATGGAGGAGCAATGCCTAGAAGAGGTGATGGGGATACAGAAGACCAGCTCATCTTCCTTCTGGCATAGGGACCATGCAGTTTGAGGGAATGGGCAGTCATCTCTTGGAATGAATGCAGAAGAAGCAGTATCCTCAGAGGATATTCAGATTTCAATCAAGATAGGAGACTAAGAGGTCACTGTATGAATTATTAACTAAGAAATAAATATTTTGGAGAGGACAGAGAAAGGTTGCAGGGGATACTCTAAAGTAAGAGCAAAGAAATTTCGAAAAGTAAGGGCATAAAGGTAGATGAAAGGATAGAAGAAAAGAACGTGTGTGGGGGTAGGACTTGGGGCTAATGACAGAAGACCCCAGGGATGAGAGGCACACTCCCTCTAACACGTACCACTGTCACTAGCCTCAGGACACATCAGCTTCCTTCTCTGGAAAGACTGGCAAAGGCCTTATTAGGTAAGTGCCACCAGGGATTTCACTCTAGGGAAACAGGACACCCAGTCCAGAGTATCAGTGATAGACAAAGATATCCCATGTTACTGAGAGCTATACATACATATCCAACTTTGATCCTAATAGGTAAAAAAAAAAAATCAATCACTATTAGAGTGTTATTTAAAATGAGTTCTATCTCTATTATTTCTCCTATTTTGTTCATTTATGTTCCCCCTCCTTCACTTTCTATTGCTGACGTTATGTGTCTTTCTGTAGCAGACTCAATGTGGCACAGATGTCCCATACACTGCAGTGAAAAGGAAATGGTTTCCTTAGCAACAATAGCCACACAAAAGCTTGAAGAATTTTCCTTGCTACTCATGTGATGTCTTAGGGCTTTAAAGAATCCAAACAGTAGGAAACAATAATAAACATCTGATTGGAACATATTGCAATGGAGACATGCAGAGTGAACGAAAAGGCATTTGCTATTTATTGATAGTTGATGGAGAGATTTTAAGTGACCTGAACTTTAGCATCATGTTTCATTCTTTTTCTCAGTGAAACAGGTAAAATCATACCATATCTAGTTATGTGGGCTGAAATATATTCTTTCAGGACAATTTCACTGTCACCTAGATCTAATAATCATAAACAGATGAGTTTTTGAGCCATTACACAAAAATGTCCTCAGCAATAATGGGATAATGTTATATATAGAGAGAGGTTTTGAAGAAAGATATTGTCATTGTTGTTCAAAGAGCACTTCTATGAATCTATTGTTCCTAACCACATCTCCCCACCCCCCAGAAGTGATTCTTGGAATTACAACACTTCTAGGCTTCTGCTACCAAATTTTCAGTTTGCAGTTTTCCATTTTAGCAGTTCTAAAGTAGAGTTTAGAGTCATCATAATTACATCTGAAAATACATCCATTTCCCCTCCAGCTATCTTTTTTGTTAAGCTTCTTTTTCTAAATTATCATTTGTTTGGGATTTCTTGCCAGAATGTTCACCTGCTGGCAATATGGTAGTTGTGGTGTTAAAAGTGTAGGAAAGAAAATGAGAGAATTTGCAAATATGTGCAAATATTAGAATCTGGTAGGAATGTTTTTAAATTCTATGAAAGTCTTATTGTTCTGTTGAGACATCCTGGCAAGATGATACAGACTGTACTAAAAAGATTTCATAATCTGACAGAGCAAAAGTTCAAAGATGATTGCTGAACATGCAAGATGATTACTAGTTTAGGGGAAATTTCACTCGGGGTGTGGGAAGGACTGCTGCCTGAGACCATTCGTGCTCTGTTCAAGCCTCTTTGAAGCCATGTGGGGCATCACACACCTTCCTGAGCCTGGCCACTGTGACAATTAGTGGAGTCTCCTCAAGCATTTGGCCGTTAGGTTTATGATGCAAAGCAACATTGATTCTAGGATTATGAGTTTTGAAAAAGTAGAAGCATGAAAAACGATAAACTAGAGCCACTCAAGAGAGTCAGGAAATGAGCCAGAGCTGAGGGTCTGAATAAAAATTAACTCGGTGCCATATGACCTCAGTCATCCACAGCCGTGTTTTAAGTCCCCAGGCAGATGGCTTTTTCTCAGAGGTAACTCTAAGAGCTGTGATAAATTCTGTTGGTAGAAGTAGTAAGTACCCCTTCAAAGGCAAAATACCCACATTCTTTTCCAGATCACACCGTTCAAATCAAACTACCCAATGCCTATGTTGAACCTCATCTCCACAGATGCAGTCATTGGAAAGAAAGTGTGTAAAGTTGATATAATGACCAAGATTATATAATTAAAATAGTAAGCAGTAGTGCATCAAGTCCACAGTATCTCACCACAAATACAACATGTGACACTGCCAACAAGTCTAAGACTGTAAGACTCAAATTCGATTCAATTCATAGAATTTGGGGTCTACATCAAGTGTTATCAGAACAAAGTAATATGTGAATAGGGAGTGGGGTTTTGTTACCGTTGTTATTGTTTTTAATTGGTAACACTTCTATTAGCAGAACAGGATTAATTTGTATGATAAAAAGGAAACTATACCTGTTTCAAGTTTTGTAGATATGGAAGATATATCACATCTAAAAGGTCACCCCTAACTATGCTGTACATAAGCAAGGTTGGTTGGGATGGAAGGACACTGCCCACTGGCCTGGTAATGTGACCAGACACTCTTCTAAGGAGAGACTTATGGAAAGACTTAGCTCAGGACAAGCTCTGCTTTCATTCTGCCTGATGTTTCAACATCACAGGAATTAATCCTATTTAATCTATGGACTTGAATCAACCCTGAAAGTCAACAGCTTACATTTCCCATATGTTACTATATAAGGGGAATGTTCTGCTTTGGATCAACTTTCATTACGACTAAGTATTTGGAAGTTTTGTGATGATGACAGGAACCTTCCTTCTGTCTAATGATGCAGTAATTTATCAATTTTAACGCTGATACAGTTTCAGTTTAGCAAAGGAACTTGGATCATTTTTTAAGTTCTTCGAAGTAAACGTTATTCTTTTACATGAGGTTTTTTAATATAAGCAATTAGGAACCATGGTCCTATTGTCATTAAAAGCCCTAAGGCTATCTCCACTTATGTAAGTGTGGTTAAAACACGATCTCAAAATATGTTATCCTTTGTCTACACAATTTTTACCGTTCAGTTAAATCAGTGACAGCACACGGTGCTTCCATTTATCTCTGATTTCCAATTACGATGCTAACGCTTAACCCAGGGCAAGTTACTTCATCCCTTAGGCCGCCTTTTCTTCAACCATGAAATGCTTGTGGCAATACATAACTTGCAGAATTGGTGTAATGGCTAAATAAACATTTAATACACATAAAACATCCAAAAATATCTGCCCCACACTGTTTTCAACAGCTGCTCTTCCAGGTCATTTCCAGATGTTTCTTTTCTTACATTGCATCATTAAAACACAGAACTAAAAGATTAAAACATCTGTTTTTCATTCTCATTTCTTGTCACAGACACCCCAGCCTTACTGTTGGCCTTCTTTCAGAAATTCCTCATATTTTCTCATTTTTCAGCTGATGTCACTAACAATCTATTTTTTTCCTAGTCCTGCGAGACTCTTAGTGACGGAGAAGCACCATTTAGTACTTCCCAATTTTAAATTAAGAAAAATTGAAAATGACAAATCACTTTACTTCTTTAGTCAGTCAAAAAACATTGGGGAAACAGCTGAGTGCCCTAACACAGCATGGGTTTGGCATCCCAGGCTGCCACATATTAGCTCTGTGGTGCAGACAGATCATTAAACCTCCCAGAGCCTCAGACTAGTCATCTGTAAAATGAGGATAATGCTCGGGCTGGGCACTGCTGAGACCACTGGGCAAAGGTGGTGATTCCAGTATGGGTCATGAGGTTGAAAGTGAGCTGACACGCAGGATGGCTCTTCAAGGATGAGGAAAATTTAAATAGTCAGAGATGTGGGAGTAGTTCCCCAGATTAAATCAGTAGGAAAATGTCCTTTCATCTCCAACTTGTGGTTCTATGAGCAAAGGCACGGAGGTAGCGAAGTTGAGAGCATGTCCAGGAAGTGGTAAAGAGTGAAGACCAATTTTCTTGGACATAAAAGGTGAATAGGAAATGGGGTGACAGAAAGCTGGGGCATCAGGCAGAGGAAAGAGCCTTGAAAATCTGAAAATGCTGACTTTTTCTTTCTCTTTTTTTCCTGCACAGTGTGAGAAAAGGCATGGGGGTGAAAAGGAATACATGTATGAAAAGTATAGCACCAAGACTGATCCTAACCTAGTAAGGCTAGTTTCACTGGTGACAGCAAACTAACAAAGTTTTCCAGCCAGGATGATGGAAAGGATAGTGCTATTATCAACAGCCAGAGTAGACAAAACAAGAAAAGTTGAAGTGATTTGTCCTGCAGGTACACCCAGAGGTCAGAAGAGAGGAGATTCCCAAAGTAGCAAGCTATATATCGCAGAATCTATGCAATATATAATGCCATGGACACTTTAGATGCCTTAACACTTGATTAAGAAGTCTCATCAGGTAACATGTCTTTGCCATCTTTTTTTATAATTTAAGTGACAGAGTTGATTTTAAAATAGTTTTTCTCATAATCAATGATATATGAAACTATTGTTTGTAGCATTAAGGCCTAGAAAAATTTATGCAATCAAGAAAAAGAAGCTTCAAAATAAAGCGGAATGCCTAAAACATAAGCCTGAGATTTTACACTTCTTCTTTCATAGATTTCTTATGTTAGATAACGGAAAGTAACCAACTATTATTCTTTTTACAAGGTAAACTCACTGTTTTACTTAATACCAAACATAGAGTTTACAATACTACTGAAATAAAATTGATATAAAATATGAGAAAACATGTAGTTTATAAAACCAAAGAGGCTTCTCTACTACCCCTCACGTTTATTCTAGCATTTCTAAATAGTTAGCTCCTTTGAAGCAGTAAATTCATAATAGGCAACCTTGACTTTGAAGGTTTTATTTTCTCCATTTTTCTTCTATTTCCCCTTTTAGTTGGCATTTCAGAAAAGTGGAATATGGAACAGACTCTTGCATATCAGAGTGCCAATGGAATTGCTTTATTCCAGGTAATAAGTGAATGCTAGCCCAAAAAGAGATGTAGCCTGTTTTCCAAATGCCTCGAAAGCCTCAGTAACAACAAAACAGTCCAATCAATACCAACCAACCACAATGCATGCCAAATGAACTGTTTATGTTTTTCCTCTTTCACAGAAATTTCTAGTTTAACTGGTAGCTTACACATCGACTATCCAATAAGACATTTAGGTTTAAAGGAAAAGAAATTGCAGAAAATCAATCCTTTAATTAGGTTGTACATACATTTGTAAGAGTAAACATTTTGTAGACATTCCTGACACCCACCTTCCTTATCTCTCCATCCTAGTCAAGAACATCACTCCAGCAAGTGCTTGTGTCTCTCTTATGGCACCAGTTTCCCCCTCCTTACGGCATCATTTCAGCCATATATAAATATATGCTAGAATGTCTGCCATCCTTTAAAAAATTTCTACTTCCACCTCACTCATCTCTCTAGCAAACACTCAATTCCTTGCTTCTTTTGGAACAAAACTCCTTAAGAGTAGTCCCTACCCTGTTTTCTCAAGTTCTGTTCTTCGGATCATTCCAGAAACCTACTCCTTGAATGAGGCTTTTGTCCACACCATTCCAACATAATTCCTCTTGTTCTGGTTACCAAAATATCTATAAACGCACATAGTCCTGGTTCTCTTCCTATTTTACTCATTACTGCTTTTCAATCTCTTTTTCTGCTTCCTTTTTATCTTCCCAAACTCTGAGTGTTTAAGGTCCCCGAGGATTGGTCCTCAGACTACTTCATTTCTTTACATTCATTTCCTATATGATCTCATTCAGTCTCACGGTTTTAAACACCATCTAGAATGTAACAACTTTCAAATTTATACCCCTAGTTCTAACCTGTCCTCGGAACTCCAGATTCATATACCCAGTTTCTGGGTTCTGCTCCGAACGTGGATATCTTACAGGCATTTCTAGCTTTACGGGCTCTGAACTGAACACTTGATTTTCCACATTCCACTTCTGCAACCTGCACATCATAGTTCCCCCCTTCACTATATAGTAGCTGCAATCTATGTAATGGTAACTCTAATCTAGTTGATCAGGCCTAAAACACTGGAGTTATCTTTGATTGTTTTTCTCATATCCAATATGTTACCAATTCTGTCATTATACCTTTGAATATGATCCCTTCGCCCCTATTACACACCACCCCTCTGAGCCAAGTTACCAAATGACTTCTCACCAGTCCCCCTGATTTCACCCTCATCTCCTAGTTTAGTCTCCACATGGAAGCAAGAGGGATCCTTGTAAACTGCCAGTCAGATTATGTCACTCTTCTGCTCAAGACCTCCAAAGTCTTCCCCTGTCACCGCAAGTGAGAGCCCAGTGCCTGCCCCCATTTCCCCTGCTCTTCTTGCCCCATCTACCTTGTTTTGCTCGCTGTTACTGGAGTCATCAGCACATGCTCTATCCTCAGGCCTTTCTACTTGCTGTTCGCCTGTCTAAATTTATCTTCCTCTAGGTATGGGTCTAATAACTCTCCCACTTCATTCAGGACACTGCTCAGATATCTCCATATCAGAGGTCTTCCCCAACCATGCACCTTGATCACTGTAGGTGATCCCCTAAGACACACACACACACACACACACAGTCACTATCCCCTTACTCTGCTTTATTTTCTTAATACCCCCATCCCTATTTGACATTTGGGTTTTTTTTTTTTTATTTCCATTTATTTGTATGGTGTTTCATTTCTCTCTCACATCCCTTAAATGAAAGCTCATGAGAGATCTGGGACTTACTCTGTTCTGTTCACACATACATTCCCAGTGTCTAGAACATTAGCTAAATGAACAAATGAATGGGTAAGTAAACTTCATCACATATTCCCATATTTTACTTGAACTTGTTTGTTATGCGTCCATACACTAACGGAAAGCCATTGTTAGGTCTAATGTCAAAGGTCTAGGCATATGGAAAATCAGACCTTTTTTTTGGGGGGTAGATTATGTTCAATATCACTTGCATTAAAAAACACTTTTTGGGGGCACAAAGGAAAGAAAAAATGCAAAGCAAATCATTCCGATAGCAATATACAAATGATTTATTTAGGGGCACCTGGGTGGCTCAGTCCATTAAGCTTCCAACTTCAGCTCAGGTCATGATGTCGTGGTTTGTGAGTTTGAGCCCGGCATCGGGCTCTGTGCTGATAGCCAGGAGCCTGCTTCAGACTCTGTGTCTCCCTTTCTGCCCCTCCCCTGTTTGTGCTCTGTCTTTCTGTCTCTCTGTCTCTCTCTCTCTCAAAAATGAATAAATGTAAAAAAAATGGTTTATTTAAATTTTTAATTCACTTAAAACTGATTTATGCTTTGTATGCATACAGAAAATTACATAATCATTAAGTGTACAGTTTGATGGTTTTTCACAAAGCAAACACCAAGATGGAGACACAGAATTTCACAGTACTCTCAAAAGTCTTCTCTTGACCCTTCCCAGTCCAACACCCTGCCCAAGGTAAACACTACTCTGATTTCTATCACCATGGATTACTTTTGTCCATTTTAATTTTAAACCATCTAAATGGAATTATACAGTATATATTCATTGTGTCTGATGTATTTTGCTCAGAATTTTGTTTTAGGGTTTTTCATATATTTGTAGGCAGTAATTCTTCATTGTTTTCATTGTTACGTCATATTCTATTGCATGGATATTTCACAATTTTATTTTTTATTTTCTGTTGATGGATATTTGGCTTATTTGCAGTTTAAGACTACTAAGAATGGATGTGTTATGCCCATTTCTGTTCTTTGAACATACATGCGTATATTCCATTCCAGGGTAGAATGGAAAAGCTGGGACACGATATGGGCATATATTCAGTGTTAGGAGATATTACCAGTTTCTCAAAGCATTTATATCATTTGTTTTCTTTGTAATTTAGTCTCATCCAATTCACTAAAATCTGATTTCTGCTACCTCTAAGTGAGTAGATCTTGTGAATCTTCTTGAAACATTAATAACTTTTTATAGCTTTGAAACTTAAAGTCATCTATACAAGCAGGGTTTCTGAAGTATAGCCAGGGGATATTAATACTGAAGACAGTAACTGGAATGTTGGGGGTGGGGGTGGGGGACAAAAGAAAGAAAATAAGCTTCATAGACAAATAAAATAGGGAAACAGGATTAGCCAAATAACACAGAAGTCTTTTCATGCACGAATCCTCAGATTTACTAATGTCTAATGTGCATTGACAGTTACAGGAGTGGACTACAGTGTGCAGTGTTGGGATAGGAACTTTATGTGTGATAGAAAACCCTTCTTCTCCATGGAGTAACTTGTCGTGCTACAGTTCCACAGAATACACTGTGAGAATCATTCTGATAGTAATATAAAAATGGTTATTACTGGGCAAGAACATTTGCTCCATGATTACCAGAAGTACCCATAATCCTTAAAGACTGTTCTGACTCAAACACTAGCAACATATAAAATGCAGTGAAATTCTTTATTTATATATCACTCTACTTCTCTGTTTTGATTTAATTTGCCTTTGAGTTCCTTTGGTCATTGTTCTGTACCCTGAATCTATTCACATATTCAGAGTCTGTGGTGGTTTTTAGTTCTTGGTATGGCAAATTTGGTTGCAACAATTCAATATTGACCTTTATTTTTATTTTTTATTTATGTTTATTTTTCACAGAGACAGAAAGAGACAGAATGTGAATGGGGGAGGGGCAGGGAGAGAGAGAGATACAGGATCCAAAGCTCCAGGCTTTCAGCACAGAGCCCGACGTGGGGCTCAAACCCACAAAATGCGAGATCGTGACCTGAGCTGAAGTTGCACGCTTAACTGACTGAGCTGCCCAGGCACCCCAACCTTTTTTTTTAAATGAAAGATTATAGGGCTGGGGCAAAATTAGGTTACTTAAGGTATCACATATTTTAGTTTGAGTAAATAAAATTGCTAAAGATTTTATCATGTATCCGTATATAGGCTAGTCTTAAAATCAGCATTCTCTTCTTGAAGTAAAATGCTCTTAGTCATGTTGATTGGTTTAAATAAACTTGTTATCCTGGTGTGTATTGAAATTATTATCACCTTCACTCTCCAATGTGTAAATTATAGATAAAGAAGCCTCCTAAAGTTTCCCACAGAAGTAGCATCATAACTGAGAGACAAAATAATCTAATCAAATGTGATCTCCTGGATCTAATTCTTATCATTAATATAAGAAGGACTGAGGCAAGAGGCGGGGGCGGGGGGGTACTTTCTGGCTCCTCAGTTAACTTGAATTCAGTGTAATATGCTTTGGAATGAATATTGGATTTCAATAAAGAACATTTGGGGAATTTGAAACCCAGAAAGCAAGGAAGGCATCCAAATTTATGATGCCTCAAAGATGCTTGAAATAGCAATTTATGCCAGATCAAATACCATTTAAATGGGTTGTAGACTACTGGGAAAAAGTGTTTATGGAACATCTTATATTTGCAAAGTGCTTTCAGTCATTTTTAATAGTCATGTTGGGTAGATACTTATAATTGCAGCTGACAAGGACAGCTCAATATGACAACTGGCATTCAAGAGACTTATGGAAAATCAAATTATTCTAAGGTGTTTTATTTGATCTTGAAAATAATAACAATAACAGGGAAAATGATAGAAGAGGAAGAAAATAAAGAATAAAAAGAAAAAATGGAGGAAGAAATATGTACGTGAGAAAGCAAGGATAATAATTCTGGATATTGGATTTTCTATCTGGCAAAGTCCTGGCTCATAATTAATGTCTGATATATATTAGTTATTTTCACCATTAGTCCACTATTCCTCAAAATTTTTGGAAGTGTATATAGATTGCAAGTTAAAAACGACAGAAGTGTTTTAACAAATGGTTTTTAATACAACAAATCAAAAGAAAATGAGAGACATACTCCTAACGCTAAACAAGAGGTAATAACAAATGATCAATGGGAAAAGTAAATCTCTTTACTTTGCAGCTCATGGGTCATTAGCGGTTCAGTAAAGATTTTCAGTGGCTTTCATGTTGTCTCTTGCTGAGCCCCTGAGAGCTTATGGCTCATCTAATGCTGTAAAATTGATTATGGAGGGAATCTGTGTATGTGGTATCCTTTAAATTTTGCCAACTCTAAAGAATATTCAGATAAATCAAAGATGGAAAGTATTTTGAGTCTCATTAGGCAAGTTTAACTTTAATCCTTGGTGGAGAAGATAAAGCATGTTGGACTGAGGCAAAAGTCCATAAGGTGCTTTTTTGTGACATTGGTGGCCCCCAATGAACCACGTTTCCCAGTATTCATATCCTAGAACTTTCCCACACACACTCTGGTTTGGCCTACTCTGGCCAATAAAAGATTGGCAAGCATGTTGCAAGCAGAGGCTGGATAAGTGCTTGCACACTGGGACATGTCTTCTCAGAATGCTCTCTCTTAGAACTTAGCCATCATGCCAAAGGGAATACAAAATATCCTGTTGGACTCTAAGAAGACGTGCCTTAATGTGTAGAGAGAAACCACATGAAGAAGAACTGAGGCTTCTCAGCCAATCTCCCCCCGCTGGATATGATTACATGGGTGCCTTCTGCCAAACAATGCTGAGCAGAAAGAACTGTCCAATTGAGTCTAGCCAACCCACGGAATCATGAGAAATAAAATCAATGCTGCTTGAAGGCAATGGGTTTTGGAATGGTTATATTCACAGCAATTAGTACCTGAAACAATACATATTCTAGGGAAATCACAGCATCAATTTATCCTTATATATGATTCAAACTGTTTTAAATTTTTTTCTGAAAATAACATATTCACATAATTTAAACATTCAAATTGTCTTACAGTGCTAACAGAGGTGAGTAATTTCCTTATCTACTAATTCTTTTCCCTGGAGGCAATCGTTATCTCTCTGATTTTGATTTTTTTTTAATTTACTTTGTGTTTCCATTTCTTACATTACTCTTGATTTGTCCATTTCAGATATTACATATAGATAGCATATTATGGCAGAATAGTTTTCATCTTTCTTATATAATTCCTCAGTATTTCTTTCACATTTCTTATTGAATTAATATTCTGTGTTTATATATTATGAGCACATAAATATTGCTCACTCCTAGGGACAGTAGTTTAATGGTATGATATTTATGACATTTCCTTTCTTGAATAAAAAAGTTTTGTTTTACCTTTTTGTTTGTCTTACTATTGTTATTGTTATTTTTTATTACTAATTGCTTTTTCCTCTCAAACCCTTTAACAATACCTTTCCATTGTTTCCAACATACTCAGACTCATCAAGTAATGCAGTTGTTCTCTTTTTTCTCTTGGAGAATGCTTTTCTAGAACATTCTAGAAAATGCATTTCTAGAGCATATCTCTCCCTCTGTTCTGAAGTATTTTTGACCTGCTACCCAGCTGAAATCTCAGGACTTCCCTTGACAATTACCGGAGCATTTCCTGGACTCATTCCTTCATTAAAAGCCCCATTTCCTGGAACACCCGGTTCTACTTCTTTGGGTTTAAACTTCTGTTTTGGAGGATCAATCTTGCTGTAGTCTCTTACAAAATGATGTTTGGAAGGCAAATGTGAAAATTTCTTCTTCCTTTCCACTGTATAATTTTCTTTGGTATAATAATTCTAGAAAATTTATTCTTTCAGAGTTTAAAACACCTTACTTTATTGCTTTTTAATTTCCAGAACTGTTCAGAAATATGATGCCATTTTTGTCCTGAATTTTTTGGTATATACCCAATGTTTTCCTCTCTGGAAACTTTGAGATTCTTTTCCTTTTTTACTGCCCTGAAATTTCATGATGGTATTATGTACACATGTACACTTGATGTGTAAGGTACACGTGCTTCATTCTGTTTGATGGGCAGTCAACCTTGAGGTAACTAAGGTTTTTAATTTCTTCTTTGACTATTTCTTCCTTTGATTTCTGTCTTGTCTCTGGAACTTCCAACTCAAACGTGGACCTCCTATATTATCCATTCATTTTCTACTTTTTGGTAAGCAGAACTAAATTTTATCTCATAATTATGGATTTTTAAAACTTTTAGCTTTCTAAGGTGTTTAATTCCCACAATCTTTCTTATTCTAAAGCTATTGCTTCTTTTTTATTACATTAATATCATTTGTTAAAAAATTTCTTCAAAAAACCATCACTTGTTTCTAATTCTTCCGAATTTCTGTTTGGATTTGCATTTTGGTTTCTGTCTTTAAGTTTTGAGGCTTCATCATATGTTTGGTAGTCCTTGTGCTACTTAAATTTAAGATTGGATTAGATAAAAAGTTGAGTGTATAATTTGTGTGAGTGGATGGGGCTTGTCTATTGATGGTTTTCAGTGTATATTGTTTGGGTGGTGAGCTGGCTTTTCATTGGGAGGGGAGAGAATCCCCTAGTGCCAAATATATGAAACTATTTGTCATCCTCATAGAAGAATCTTCCAGTTTCCTGCATGAAATATTTAAGTCTGGCTGGAAGCTGGGCTGTAAACCTTTCCTTAAACCCATTTTCAGCCTGGCACTAAGCCTCTGACTATGGCTATGCCTGTTGTCCCCAGGCCCTGTGATTTTAATTAACTTATTTTTTCTTTTAATTTTTTGTTTAATGTTTATTTTTGAGAGAGAGACAGAGTGCAAGGCGGGGGGGGGGGGGGCAAGGAGAGAGGGAGACATAGGATTTGAAGTGGGTTCTGTGCTGACAGCACAGAGCCCAATGTGGGGCTCCAACCCACAAACCCTGAGATCATGACCTGAGCTAAAGTCAGACCCTTACTCACTAAGCTATCCAGGTGCCCATGAGCCCTGGTTTCTTAATTGAGATTGCTCCAGAGAATAACGATCTAGTATTTGGCTAGATTGGGGCTATATGTGATAGGGATAGATACCTTGGAATCAACTGATTTATTTTCTCTCTCTCTGTTTTTTAAATATTTATTTATTTTTGAGAGAGGGAGACAGAGTGTGAGTGGGGGAGGGGCAGAGAGCGAAAGGGAAACACAGAAACTGAAGTAGGCTCCAGGCTCTGAGCTGTCAGCAGAGCCTGATGCAGGACTTGAACTTGCGAACCGTGAGATCATGACCTGAGCCGAAGTCTGCCGCTTAACGGTTTGAGCCACCCAGGTGCCCCTCAACTGATTTATTTTCAAACTTTTAACAATTCCTCCTGCTTTAATCTCCAAGTTTCACCCTGTCTTCTGCAAGCCCTAGTGCCTCCAGTTTAAAAGTATTTTTTTTTTAACGTTTATTTATTTTTGAGACAGAGAGAGACAGAGCATGAACGGGGGGAGGGTCAGAGAGAGAGGGAGACACAGAATCCGAAGCAGGCTCCAGGCTCGAGCCGTCAGCCCAGAGCCCCACGCGGGGCTTGAACTCACGGACCGTGAGATCATGACCTGAGCCAAAGTCGGCCGCCCAACCGACTGAGCCACCCAGGCGCCCCTAGTGCCTCCAGTTTAAATGACTCTCCAGGATTCTGTGGGAAGGCGACAGGATGGAGGAGGCTGGCTTGTTCCTCACTGGTATTCCTACCATAGGCTTTTACATTTCATTACCATTTCTTTTGCTCTTGTCAGTCAGATTCTCTCCTCTACCGGCTTTCCTGATTCTGAAAACGTATTGACCTCACCAGTCTTCTGATTCTTCTCTCATTTTCCTTTTCAACATGCGTTTATATATTTTTCCACTTATACTGTCATCTTAGTGATGTTTCAGGAGTAATAAAATTAAAACACATGTTTACTGTGTTAAATTAACTGCAAGACCTTTATTTTTTTTTTTTAACAGGTGAAATTGCCACTGGCAAAAGTGGAGTAGTAACTGATTAGGGCTACTTAATGGAATGCTTGACTTGCTTAATCTATAGTCAAATCTTGACACTGGGTAAATACTAAACTGGCAACAACTATAGCTTGGTGAAGGAGAAAGTATTCTGTTTCAATGTGAATTCCTGCTAAAATAGAATTATAGTCCTCACCACAAGTGAAAGTGATAAATGTGATCTACAATGAAGTGTTATGAGACATGTTGATTACAGGGATGCATGTGTTTCCAGATATATTGCTGGGCACTGGTAAAAGGATGAGGGTGAATAACTGTTTTGTATGCAGAGAAGGGTTATGAATTCCAATATTCAACTTTAGTAAATATAGTAAGTGTTATTTTTTAAAAATGTTCAAAACCATGCTTAAATCACACATTCTGTATCATATCATCTCCCTAACTTACCAGCCAGAAATTTTATTACCCCCTTTTAATGAACATTTGCTATCAACACCTGTAGTTTCTAGTGTTTTTAATTTCACTGAATGAAAATGCATCTATTGGGCATTTAATTGAATTAACAACACAGGATTGCCAAAACTTTTGGCTCAGTAGGAATATGAAACAAACAAACAAACAACAAAACACAAAACAGTAATCAACCATCACCATCATTCATTTAAAAAGAGATATAGGGATGCCTAGGTGGCACAGTCAGTTAAGAATCTGATTCTTGGTTTCAGCTCAGGTCATGATCTCGCAGTTTGTGAGATTGAGCCCCACGTCTGCAGGGACTGCTTGGCTTTCTCTCTCTCCTTCTCTCTCTCTCTCTCTCTCTCTCTCTCTCTCTCTCTCTCTGTCCCTGCCCTGCTTGTGCTCTCTCTCTCTCTCAAAATAAATAAATAAACTTAAAAAAATAAGAAGAGCTATTAATTGAAACGTTTTGAATAATTAAATAAATATCTGTTTAATTATAGCCCAAAGTATGAAATAAATATCTGTGAGTCCATACTGATATAATTATTTGAATAAAATAAATGAGGCAGAAGAGACACATCTCCTGCACAAAAGAATTGTATGTGATTTGTTTAGATTCCTCTTCCTCAATGAGGTGGCGCATAACTTCCTACCCTCTAAGTATGGGCTGCACATAGCATGACTTTCTTCCAAAGACTACAGTGTGAAAAGGAGATGGGATGGGAAGGATAACGTTACAGTGGAGAAACCCAAAGAAAACCACCACTCGGTCATATGGTCAAGCATAACATCAACACTGATAAAGTTATAAGTCACATGAATTGTGTGTACCCTTGATATGATGTGATAATAACAGCACTTTCTCTGTGATGTCTCCTTCCCCCAAATCCATAGCCAAAGTGTAACCATGAGAAAAACATCAGGGAACTTCAAATTGGGAGACACTGTACAAAACACTGGGCCAATACTTCTCAAAACTGTCAGTCATCAAAAATGAGGAAAGTCTAAGAAGCTATCATAGCTTAACGAGACATGACAACTAAACGTAATGAGGTATCCTGCATGGAGACTTGGAACAGAAAAATGATATCAGGTAAAAATTTTAAAAAACTGAATAAAGCATGGACTTTAGTTAATAACATGTATAGACATGGGTTCATTAGTTGTGATAAATGTACTATACCAATATCAGATCAAACCAGAAATTGGATATGGGTATGCAAGAACTTTCTGTACTATTTTTGTAACGTTTCTATAAATCTAAATCTACTCTCAATTTCTATAAGTCTAAATCTACTTTTACATAAAAGCCACCACAACAGTAGAATAAAGACAATCCTTCAAATTCAGTAGAGGGCCCATTATGAAAAACAAAACAGAAAACCCTCTATCATGCATTTAATTTTGGGTAACATTTTGGCTTTTGGTACTTATTGGTCTTTATCATTCTGGGTTCCTCATCTGTGGTACTGTTGTGACATGTACAATTTTCTCCTTCCCTTGAGAAGCTTACAATTAAATGGTTTTGTTTGTTTCTTTGTTTGAATCTATCATTTTCGATATTTAATGCAGTGTCTTCCACATAATAGAATTTGAAGACATAAGATATCTTCTAAGCAACTTACTTGTATTGTTTTATCCCATTAAATTGGACAAATAAAAAACATGCAGATCAAACATAAGTAGGTGCTTTTGCTAATAATGTGGAAAACAAAGTTCAAAATGACAGGTGTGATAAAAAGGATTCTACAACACGAGAAAGCTAGAAACACGCAGTCATTTTTTTCTGTTCAAAATATGAAAACAAAAACAACAAGGGTATGGAGTTTTAGCGTCACCCACTAGACCCAAGACCTGACCTTTACTGCTCCCCTGCTTGTACCCACCAACCTTTGTCCCACATTATTCCTTAAGCTCTTCTTTCCAGCTCATCAATTAACTCAGGCTAAAGACTCCCATCCTATGAAGGAAACTGAAACTACCCCTCCAGCAGGAAGGACTCTTCATATGAAGAACTCTAGCAGGCCCAGACCACCTAGACCAGTTTAAATTCAACCCCTGACTCATATCTGCACAGATGGTCACTCCATAGTGACCTCTGGGATGACAGACAATTACCTTTACCTCATTATAACACTAAAATCCCTGCCCAAAGAGGAGCTCGAGCCTCATTTACATAATATACAATGCATGGATACGCATGTTTCTTTAAGGGGCATGACTGACTTGTGCCCACCTCTATATCTGATGACAAGGCTCCTCTATCTAAATATCCATCCTAACCCTAAATAAAAGGAATCCATTCACTTTGCTTGGGCAGTCACAGCTTTAGAAGTTATTCCTGGTAATCTTACTTGTTACAATATAGTTTACTTTGTGTGACAACTCCACCTGGTATAGTTTTTATCTGTGACTCATCAAGGAATGAACTCACGTTAGTTTGGTTATGTTAGTTGAATATAAGATTAATATGAGTCTGTAACATGCTGCTGTTATGGATTAGCAATAGGCAATATCATAAAGATTGAATTAAATTTTGAAAAGAGAGAACGACTGTTGATTTTATGGGTGTTTTCATTTTCTTCATTATATTTTATATTCTTAATTAGAAGATTTAGACTTAATTCAAGAATACAAACCTTATCACAAAGAATGTTTTAAATTGAAGTTGTTTGGAAGAGAGATTTTTTACTCTTGTTTTGGAGTTCATCAATATGATGGGAACCAGTTATCATTGTGCATAAAAAGGGCATTCAACTGTATTCTCTGTATTTGTGTATTCTATTGGTTTTCATTTTAAGTAGGGAAAACTTGGCATATAGTGGGTAAATGTCTTAGGATGATCATAAAACATGGTTTTTACTAATCTTTATTAATGGTTATGCCTGAGACAAAAATGAAAAACTCAAAATCCATAAACCCCAAGAAAGAGGAGACCTGAGCACGTAAGAAATACTGTATGGCAAAAAGCTGTTTTGTTTTGTTCATGATAGAGAATTATGAGGATTAAAATACTGCACATAATAAAAGTGGGACATATGTATGTATATGTATATATACATATATGTTATATACAGCAAACAGAAACCAAAGTAAATGGATTATATACACACACATATATATTAATATTATATACAACAAATGGAAATCAATGTAAACACATTGATATAGTAAGCAAATTAGTTCAGTGGGGAAACAGATGCAGAACGAAAAGAGAATACATTAAAAAATAGTTTTAAAAATAGAAAACTAAAAAAAAATAAGAAACAGTAAATGAAAAAGAGACAAAAGGGAAGGAATTTGGGAGACAAAGTAAAATATGGAGGATTTATACCCGGAAATAGTAAGGGGAAGATACAAAGGAGAAAAGAAAAGAAAGGAAGAAAGAGGACTCCTCTGGAGATTCTAAATTGAATGTATTGTCACACTGTTTCTGGAACTGTAGATGTAGGGGTGTTAACACCTTTTATTCCTCCATTTGAAATGTTAATTAGCTCATTAACCACTGTTCCTGGCTCTCACTAGGGGAGCAGGGCATTATCCCTCTGGGCAGACTAGATACAAGAACAGAACAAGAATGCCCCCAAGCATCCAAAGAAACCTTTCCTTTCCAGATCCAATAGCCTTGTCTGCTTGGGTGGATATTTATATATTTGGTTTTCTAGAGGCTTTTCCAAGTAACTTTTTGTCCTCACTGCAGGTTGTACTGCTTGGAACATCCTCACCGGAAGACTCACAGGCAGGCTTCTGCTTATTACGCATCAAGTGTCATTTCTGTGGCTAGCTCCCTTCTGAAATGTTCCCTAGGTCCAGTAATGACAACATCCAACTTTCCTGGTAAACCATACACTCCATGAAGACTGCAACAATGCTGATCTTTTTCACAGCTGTATTCCAGGTAGCTGATATAATAGTCACACCCGGACTGATGTGAAGGTGTTTAATACATACTGGATGAGTGAATGAATGAAAAGATGGATACATGGATAGATGGATTAATATTCTTAAATGTCTGCATGTCTGTTTCCAACTAGATTGTAATGTAGGGACCAACTACTTACCTACAAATGTCCAATATCCTATATTGTACATACAGCATATAATTAAACTTACAGGTGAGTGAATAAACAAATGATATTCTCAAAAAATAATTTATAAAATATAATTTAGGATTAAACATTTTCAAGAAACATATTTTTGTAAGTAATACAGTGAATTATGTGTGTGTGATTACATAGGTGTGTGTTTTATAATGAGATGTTTCTCAAAAACTTTGAAATAAGGAAAATCAGTTTTCCTTTTGAATCTTAAAATTTAAAATCAGCACATGATAAGATCACAAACATGTATGCCACCTTAAAAAAATCACTTATAGTCCCGAGCAATATTATCATGCAACTATGTAGGAGAATAGAAATAGATTAAATAAAAAATAAGGGAGATAGTGATTACTGGCAATTCTTAACTCTCTTTTCAGTGCTTGAATAGGTCATTCAAAACAAAGTAATGATTTGCATGTTCAGTCGGAGGTTCCTCACAGAACAACCTAAAATGCTGTTTGATAATTGTTTCGCATTGTTGAATACAAGGCAATCCAGACCAACTGTCAGGACACAATAAGAAGAATCAGGATATTTCATCCCACAATTAGGGCACAGGCAGGGTTCAGAATATCAAATTTTAGCGTAATCCACAGATAAAATATTGGGAATGGTCTAACACCCTTCAGAGCATCCTTCCAAGCCTGGTCAAAAACCACTTTCCTTCAGCAAATGATTCTCAAAATACTTTGCAGGAATCCTAAGTGGATTCTGACGCTTACAAATAACGCATTCAGATCAGAGATAAAGAAGAAGCTGGGTTTTATCTATTTCTATCAAACATTTGATGAGGATAAACTTTAACAATATTGTTCATTCTTGATTTGAAATTATTTTTAATCAGAGACATAAAAAAGATCAGTGAGGCCTGCCTATTGATTAGAGAAACTAACATGCCACTTCCTTCCCCATCCTCACCAAGGTACATGAGTGCAGGTGGTGACAATTCACTGCTAATTTCAACAGGATTCCTAATTTACTGCCAAATTAAAAAAAAAAATAGTTCTCAATTATAGTGTTTTTGAATTGTACTAGTGGGTGGCTAGGGATACATAATTTCAATTTCTACTTTCCAATAACGTGTTGAAGAAAACACACACAGAGATGAGGTTATAGCAGCTGGGAAACTCAAAATTTAGCAAATACTTGCCAAAAGCCAGGAGAAATATCTACTCAGAGACCCTGAGGCAGAGCTACAGGCCTAGGGCTGGAGTGTGGGAGGACATGTACAAGCACCTTGACTAAAACCACTACCTCAGGGTGCCTGGCCTTCTTCAACCAGAGAGAGCAAGGACAGTCTCTTGCTTCTCTTCAGATGGAGATCTGCAAGAAGGTTGCTTCCTGATGCTCTCAGGGGCATTGTACACATATCCACCCTCATTACCATGAGTATCCTTTTCTATCCATTCAAGATTCATGCTTCTCAGTAATGTCATACCGCCAAGAGGGTAGAGCTATACATAGCTAGTATATGGTTAGATCTTTCTTTGGCTGCAAGTCAGCAGCAGGAAGCATAGAGACAAAAGCAACTCTTTAAGAACCCAGCTCTTTAAAGAGGAGTAACTGTTCACTTAAGTATCTTTCAAGAGAAAAATTACAAGCTAACGCAGTGCTGCATTCCCTTCCTGTATTTAATGACTAGGTAGCAAAAGCTCAGGTCAGCAAAGTAAACTAGATTTTTGAAAAATGGCTTGACATTAGAAATGTAGCATGTAACTAAACCCCTCAACTAGTCTTCAGGCATAAGATATGAAAGGATTCTAAGAGCAGCCAGGTAGAAAGCAAAGAACAGAAGCATTAGTAGTAGACAAACAGGTCTGAATACATCTCTCCTCACTGAACAGAAAGTCTCCAACTTGGGATCTGTAAAATGGTCCTGCACTAGTAAAAAAAGAAAACAGGTGAACCCTTAGTGTAGAGAACAAGCATCTTTTGGGAATGGAATGTGGATGGAAGTGATGTATGATATTTCCAGGTCTTACTCTTAACAACTTTCCAAGCAATCCTTAACTCTGTTTTCCCTGACAGCCAAATGGAGAAAACTCCAGATTAGAAGCCACATGCTGAAGGTGGTGGAGATGCAAGATGGAAGGGTTGGGTCCCTAAGTGAACACTTGAAAGAGAGCTATCTAATCAGGAACACCTGCATTATTGCTTCAGCAAGATATACATTTTTATTGTGTTAGGCCACCGAGATCTTAGGACGTCTTTACTATAGTAGTGACCATTATGTTAATATGCTACTAATATAGAAGCCTTGGAAAAAATAGGGTCAGTGATGTAGTTTGATTTTGGAGGAGGTACAGGGAGGAAATATAATACTTTATAAAGATCTGGTTTTGAACATGGCCCTGCCATTATTTTTCTAGGACTTGAATAAGTCACTTCAAATACAGGAGTCTCTGCTTCTTATTGTCAAATAAAGTGTTTGCAAGAAGTGGCCATAAGTTAGTTTCTGCTTACCTTTCTTCAGGCTTGAAATTCTGTGGCTCTTTTATCATAAGTGAAAAGTCTAATATCAGATACCACTTAAGTCAGCAGTTAAAATGTGTGAGTATAGAGAAACAATAGGGGATATTTTCAATAGCCCATATTGAGATGATTTGCTAAAAAGCTTTGTACCAAGACACATGTGAAACAGAACTTAGCCTGATCAGAGTAAAGATAAGCCTCTCTTACCCCAACAGTTACTAAGAGAAATATAAGCATTTTTAAAAGTGGATAAACACAAAAATGTTCCTTCGAGTGTATCAATGAGCTGAAAGCACATCTCCTTGAAAACAGCAACCAAGGCACAATGTGATGAAAGACAAGGTTAGATTCAAGCTGAATCCTTCAAGGAATAGCCAAAATGCCTGAGAGTACTGACCTAATCCCCTTGGGGGAGACTGTAAATGAAGACCTGTCACTTGATTCATTTATAATTAGAATCAGTAATACTCTGGACGGTATTGAAGAGAACAATCATTTATCGGCAGGAAAGAATGAGATGATAACCTAAAGGTCACTTTCATTTCTCTTGTCTATGCTAATTGAGTCCTCATGATGGAGAATTCAGGGGGAGCCAAAAGGAGACAACTGCCCCTTTTGCACTGAGCCTCGATGCCCTTAAGGAATGAATTACACAAGTGCTTTTAAATAGCAAAGGTCACTAAGCACAGTTTTACGAGAGGAAGCTTACATAACCTATGTGTGATGGAAAAAACAAAACAAAATATAATCACAATTAAAACAAAACAAACCAAAACAAAACATTTAAACATGAGAGTCCTAGCTCAGTTGAATAGCTTTGGAATAAACTCAGCCCTGGGGGACATTTGGTTCCTCTGGTTGGAGGCTTTTCAATTAGAGCAGGAGTCAACCTTAAGAACCGGGTGTTAGCCTAATGGATGTGGGGAGGAGTCTGCTAGTCAGCACTCAGAACGGAAAATACTATTTTCCCACATAGAACTGTGAAGGTCTGAAATGCCCTTCGCATGGCATCAGCACGGCGCAGAGCACATGAGACACGTGGGTGATGAAGATTGAATGCAATGTAGATCTAACACAGTTGTAATTTAGAGGTGGGAATAGCCATCGCCTGAGAAATAGCAGTGCTGAGCTGTGTGATTGAAGCAGGTAGCTGGTACTTTATAAGTACTGCAAGGGGCTTGGGAGGTGAGCCAGGGTGGTGATAAAGTGTCTGGGCTTTGGACATTAGCCAGACCTTGGCTCAAATCTTGATTCTGCCACTAACTAGCTGTTTTAATGTTTAATGTTAATGGCTTAGCTGTTCAATGGCAAGTTACTGAGCCACTCAATTTCCTTATCTCTAAAATATACATAATAACATGTACCTCACAGGGTTTTTGTGAGATTTAAATGAGACCGAAAATATGCAGTGAGATACGCAGGCTGAACCTAAGCTGTGCCTGCTGCTAGGATTTAAGTATATTTGGAAAAGTCTGATAAAATGGTGAAGTAGGCTATCCAGGAAACTATTTGCATGAAGAATAAAGAACCCTCCAGAAAAAAGACTTTCTGAGGAAAGAGCTAACTTGAGCTGGTAATGGTCTCAGAACCAGTGGGGAGGAATGATTTTGCATCTAGCTTGATGTCTGGCATTCAAATCTGTCATAGGCTGGCTCCCTAGATACATGTCTGTGATTCAGGGAGACAGAGAGCTGTGGATACAACTTGAAAGGGCTCTCTCACTAAAACCTTATCGGAGCACACACAACCTCACTTTGGTATTCATCTAAAAGAGCTATTCAGAATGGAAGAGAGAATATTTCTCTACCAATTAGGCATTGCCCATCATACTCAGATATCTGAAGACTCCAGTTTCATGGTGGCTGTGCATAAAAAGAACTACAGTGCCTGATGGGATAAGGTGGCGCTTCTTATCATGGGGTCCCTGCCTAGGATTGCAGTTAAAAGTGGAAATAGCAGCAGTACAAGTACACAGAGGGGTTGTGGCACCTTGTGAAGGAAGTAAAGGCATTCACAACCAGTGGCAGAGAAGCAGGCATAGCGACAGGGGTGGCTATGGCTTGTGGTGAGGGGTGGCTAGTGGCTTGTGGTGTGTGGCAGCCGGTGGACAAATGGCCAAGGCACCAGCAGTGATGACAAGGGGCACCCAGGAAAAGCAACAACAACACTATGTGTACTGGATATCACATAACAGATTGCAGTGGTTTGTGAGCATGGATATGATACCACGTTGGCACCACCAGAAATACTGCAGAGGACAATGGGAATATGTGGAGGAAAAACGACAGGGTGGAGTTAAAGTCCTGAATGATCAGATGCAGGCAAGAGCCTAGCTCATGTAGCTTATCAGCCTTAACATTATTTGGATCCAGGAAATGGTGAGTCTGGGAAATGTGCATCAGAGATGAATACATCATAGGCACTCAATTAACAATAATCTTCTACCTCTTCACTCTGTTCTTTCTTCCATTTTAAGAGGATGACATAGATTCATCATCAAATTGTGTCTGAATGCAGCAAATTACGCAGCCTTGGTCAAGTTCTAAGTCTTTCTTGGCCTTTTACATTATTAGCAAATTGGGAGAAGTGTGATCTGCTTTGTAGCCTAGAGATGGGGTATGTAGAACAGCTTTTTTTTTTTTAAGATTCCACACATAAGTGAGATCATATAGTATTTGTCATTCTGTTCGATTTATTTCACTTAGCGTAACACCTTCAAAGTTTATCCATGTTGTCACAAATGATAGAATTTCTTCAAAACTTATGGCTGAGTAATTTTCCATTGTGTATATGTAATATACACATATGTTCTATTATATATATTATATATCACGACTTCTTTATCCATTCATCCATCAATGGACACTTAAGGTATTTCCATGTCATGGTTGTTGTAAATAATGCTGCCATAAACATGGGGGTGTAGAAATCTTTTTAAATTAGTGTTTTTGTTTTACTTAAATACATTCCCAGTAGAATTGCTGAATCATATGGTAGCTCTATTTTCAATTTTTTGAGGACTCTCCATGCTGTTTTCCACAGTGGCTGTACCCATTTACATTCCCACCAACAGTACACAAGAGTTCCCTTTTCTGCATATCCTTGCCAGCATTTGTTATCTCTCATCTTTGATGATGGCCATTCTAACAGGCTTTATGTGATGTCTTATGGTTTTAAATTGTATTTCTCTAATGACTAGTAATGCTGAATATTGTTTCATATACCTGTCGGCCTTTCACATATTGTTTTTGGAGATCAAGTCTTCTGCCCATTTAAAAAATGTGGTTTATTTGCTGTTGAGTTGTATGAGTTCTTTATATGTTTGGGATATTAGCCCCTTATCAGATATATGACTTGTAGTTATTTTTTCCTATTCCATAGGTTGTCTTTTCACTTTGCTGATGGTTTCTTTGGTTGTGCAAAAGCTTTTAGTTTGATGTAGTCTTACTTGTTTATTTTTTATATTACTGCTTGTACTTTAGGTGTCATATTCAAAAAAGCATTACCTAGGTCCGTGTCAAGAAGCTTTATTCCTATGTTTTCTTCTAGGAGATTTATTCCCATATTTCTTCTAGGAGTTTAATGGTTTCAGGCCTTACATTTAAGTTTTTCATCCATTTTGAGCTCATTTTTGTGAGTAGAGTAAAAGAGGGGACCAGTTTCATTCTTTTACATGTAAATATGCAATTTTCCCAGCACTGTTTATTGAAAACAATTCTCTTTTCTCCATTTAAATATTCCTGGCTCTCTTGGTGAATATTAGTTGACCACACACATTTGGGTTTATTTTGGGGCTCTCGATTCTGTTCCATTGGTCTGTCTGTCTGTTTTTACACCAGTAACATATTGCTTTGATGACTATAGCTTTATAGTATAGCTGGAAATTGGGGAATGTAATGTCTCTTGCTTTGTTGTTCTTTTTCAGGATTCAGGGCCTTTTGTGA
The DNA here is from genome assembly GCF_046562875.1 of Panthera onca. NCBI lineage: Eukaryota > Metazoa > Chordata > Mammalia > Carnivora > Felidae > Panthera > Panthera onca. Next base: position 82,970,748 of record NC_138340.1, read on the forward strand.
TTCCATATAAATTTTAGGAGTATTTTTTTCTATTTCTGAAAAAAATGCCATTGCAAGCTCAATAGGGATTGTGTTGAATCTGTAGATAGCTTTTGGTAGCATTGACATCTTAATAATATTAATTCTTCCAAGCCATGAACACAGAATACTTTTCATTTATTTGTGTCTTTTTTTTAATTTCTTTCATCAATGTCTCATAGTTTTCAAAGTAGAGATCTTTGCCTCCTTGGTTCAATTTATTCCTACATATTTTATTGTTTTTTATACTATTATCAATGGGATTGATTTTTTATTTTTATGACTCGGAGAAATCATTGTTAGTGTATAGCAACAGTATTGATTTTTGCATGTGTCAGAAGTTCCTTTATTTTTAAGGCTGAATAATTTTTCCATTGTAAGTATATAACACTTTTTTTTTTTTTTTTTTTTTGGATCCCTTAATCTGTTGATGGACACTTGGGTTACTCCTACTTTTTGGCTATTGTGAATAATGCTGTTATAAATATGGGTGTACAAGTGCTTATTTGAGTTTGTTTTTAATTCTTTTTGGTATTTATCAAGAATACTCTTATCTATAGAGGGTGTACCAGTAGTGCACAGGGTATCAATTTCTACACATCATCACCAACACTTATATTAATTGGTTTTGTTTACTTGTTTATTTTTAAATGGTAACTGTCCTAATGAGTGTTCTGCCTAACAGGTTTTACCAATGTCTAATGAGAGCAATGATGGAAAGCTAAGAAAAGAATCACAGAATACTTATACCTGTGCTTTTGTAAATTGCTATCTATATTTAAGTTCACTTAGTCATCTAAACACAATTAATTTAAAAATGTTCAGTTCATCCTTCTTAGTATTTGTCTGTAGATTTCCAGTTAAATCCATTTCAGTCATTGTTTAAAAAACCACCTGAAATGGATGTGTTTTATGGATTGCATTTGCAAATAAAATTTAGCATCTTTCTAAAGTCAGGTAGGTAGACGCAACCAGCAAATTAAGCTCTGGCTATCTGATCACATTTTATTTGCTGGTGTCATGTATATCGTTCTCTACATTTTGTCTGGATTACAACTGTAGGCAGGAAATATTTGGCAGCAGCATAAAAGAATCTTCCCCAACCTCAAAATCATAAGGATATCGCAAATTCAAACAGTGTTCTTAACAAATATGATCACCTTTTTTTAAGTTAAACGTCCAGAATTTATAATAATCCTATTGGTCTGTAAAAATATAAATTTGCATATTAAGATGGGTTCTTATAGTAATATTGTTTGCAGATAAACAAAGCAGCTTTGTTTGTTCATTCATTTTTTGTTTTTAGTTACAAGATGGGTGTCTTGAACACTTCCAGAAAACAGAATGATGCCTCTTCTGGTGATATCCCTTTCCAGTGTTCCGGTATTTACTGTCTGTGTGTGACTCCAGGCCAGGAATCGTCACAGGACTTTACAACAAAATGTAAACTAGGGAATACAATGCTTATCTTCTAACAATAAAATAAAACAGTGCTGAGAAACATCTAGAATTAGAGGACCCCCCAAATAGGTGTTTTTTCAATGCTAATCTTCTTTTCTCCCCATCCTACACTTTAATTATCATCTTTGTTATGTGACAATTATCCAGAGGAACATCTTATCTCAATTATTATATTTCTTCCCTTTTCATTTTCTTTGGCACAGAAAAATTAAATGTTTACCTTCAAAGCACTGAATTGGAGTGTACGTATGGATTTTCCCCTAAGGAGTAAACTTAATTTAATAACTTCAAAATCCCTTAGGTAATAGAAAATATGCACAGTGATTACAAGCCAATGCCTGTGGGGTGGGGAAAGAGAGAAAGATGACTCAGTAGGAGGTTGAGGCAGATAACATATGTGCAAATGGAAGTCAGAATCTGGGCAACACTCCAGGAGTGAAGGGTGCTAAGTTAGTCTCAAACAACTTGCATTGCCCAGGTGTATTCATGTCTAGCCAAGAGAAGGCTGCAAGCTTGTAGATGGTCCAGCTCATATTAGAGCATCTTACTTCCTGCTTTGGGCATGTGTGGGATAACAACATAGGTGTGCAGGTTGTAAATATACTTGATTCTTGAACAGCCACATTTACAAGCCAGAATCAGCAGGGAGGATTTGCCATAACAAAGTGCTTTCCAGGCATCACAGTGTTTTCTTTAACGTGGCAAATTTCCTCAATGCACTTAAAATGTGATTTGATTTGGGGCGCCTGGGTGGCTCAGTTGGTTGGGCGACTGACATCTGCTCAGGTCATGATCTCACAGTTCATGAGTTCAAGCCTCACATCGGGTTCTGTGCTGACAGCTCAGAGCCTGGGGCCTACTTCAGATTCTGTCTCCCCCTCTCTCTACCCCTCCCCTGCTCATGCTCTGTGTCTCTCTGTCTCTCAATAATGAATAAATGTTAATTTTTTTAATGTGATTTGATTTGCAAACAGTTGATTAAAAAGATAGGACTTTAGTACTGAAAAGTACCTCAGAGTTCGTCTAGTACAACATCCTCATTTTACAAATAAAGAAATTGAGGCTGACAGGGGACAAATGACTTAGCCAACATCAGGAAGCTGAACAAGCTAGAATTCCCAAGCCTCCTGATTACTAGGGCAGGGCTCATCCCATAATGCCACACCAGTAATTTTTTTACAGCAAGATTCCTATGTACTTAACCTGAAAAGAATCAGTATTCTTTTCCCAAAAATCCTAACCTACCTCAGAGATGAGTTTTGATAATTTTATAGAGCCTGGCCCATAGTATTTTGAAGTGGACCCTCAAAAATACACCAAGCAAGTATTCTTCTAATCGTAATGATAATAATTATAATGAAAAAAAAATAATGTTTCACATTTGCCTAGGGCTTACTATATGCCAGGCACTACTACAGGCATTTATATCAGTTAACTTGCAAAAAATCCTATGAGGAAAGAACTACTGTCCTCATTTTACAGCTGAAGAAACTGAGAACAGAGTAGTTAAGCAAGTTGTCCAGAATATACATGGCTGATGAGTAATGGATTTGGGATTTGGACACAGCCAACATGACTCTAGAATCTGTGCACTTAACTACAATGCTATATTTCCTCTCAAAATACTGTTATCCTACACCACTATTTCTCTATGATAAGGATAAGGAGAGTTTTCTGGTGGCCACATTAAAGTAATTTGTTGAATCTAATTTCTGTCCCTTCCCTACGGGGTCCTTATGGTGGGAGATCTGGCAGGGAAGATTAGAGAACTGAAAGATACCAGGTGTGATCTAAATTGCACTGCAAATGCTTTTCAAGTGAGACCATCTTGGAGAAGGCATATTTTAGATTTTCTACAGATTTACTATGCTTCACAAAATATAACATTCTTCGATTACTTTAAGTACAGGTCTTCAATATGGAAAGAGCAATGAACTCTAAGTAAAACTGAGCAGTTACTTTAAGTCAGGTAAAACAAGCAGGCTATTATTTCATAAATGACATTTTAATTATCACCAGGAGGCCATTAAGAATGCACCATGGCAGTTTGCTTGGTTCCTTTTAGAAAGATAATATTGACAAACTGCTATGAAATTGCAGTTCAGAAAACAGTATAAATTGAGATTGGTAATAAAACATGCATCCACTTGTGTACCCTAAAGCAATGATGAACAATTTGAAGAGAGAAGACAAAGTTAAAATTATATTTTTCTTTTTTAGGGAGAGGCAGAAGAGAAACTCATTTGCAGGAGAACTGTTAGGACTGTAAATTTATTACCTATGTGAGTTACCTGATGTGTTTAGCATAGTAATAATTTGAAGTTTCAGCCATCCAAACACAAGCTACTCAATTGTCGACTGCCCTTGAATGCCAATGCTGCCTTCTTCTCAAAAAAGTCCAGAAGATTGTTTTTAGTGACCTCCAGTCTGGAGGTTTTCAAGAGAACAGCTTAGTTTTGGATATGGTCCTGGGTCTTAGCAAGGGTGACTGGCATAACTCCAGAACCTTCAGTCATCTTTACAAATTCCACAGCTTCCTCCCTTGGTGACCACAGGACATCAGGAAAGTTTTTCACAGCTTTCATCCAAAAATTCATGTTCCTGTTTGTTATCATGACTGGTTTTCCTGATAATTAAAACCAGTGCAAATATTCTTTGCCAGTGATGTGGGTGGTTACTCTAGATACCACAGGAAAACCATTCAAGCCAATTTACCTTTTATCTCTTTACTCTAGGAAGTACTTTTTGTATTGGTTTCCTTGGTTATTAAACTACACGGGAAAAGCTGTGGTGACTGATTCCATGATAGATTAACCACATATAATAAAGTTCTTGAGACATCCTTTAGGCACAATACAAGTTACTTTTCTTTCCTTAGAATTTTTCCAAAGGTAAGGATATTGTTAGGGTCTAGGGATCATTAGTATCTCTAGGGGAAAGGTAAAATGAGTGTTCAACTGCAATTCTGTAGCCAAACAGCAGGTTCTTTTTTTTTTTTTCTTTAAAAGAATCCTCCCCCTTGCCTTCTTCTTTATATTCATTAATTAATTTATTCAACTATTATTATTATTATCATTATTTTAAGTAGGTCCCACATCCAGCATGGAATCCAATGTGGGGCTTGAACTCACAACCCTGAGATGAAGACCTGAGCTGGGATCAAGAGTCCCACACTTAACCAACTGAAAACCACCCAGGTGCCCCATTTTCAACAAATATTAAAGAGACACTTTCTAAACCTAGATTCATGTATCTCCAAAGAGATGATGGTCTAAAGAGGAAGTAAAATGGGGCGCCTGGGTAGCTCAGTCGGTTAAGCGTATGACTTCGACTCAGGTCACGATCTCGCGGTCTGTGAGTTCGAGCCCCGCGTCGGGCTCTGGGCTGATGGCTTGGAGCCTGGAGCCCGCTTCCGATTCTGTGTCTCCCTCTCTCTCTGCCCCTCCCCCGTTCATGCTCTGTTTCTCTCTGTCTCAAAAGTAAATAAACGTTAAAAAATTTTTTTTTAAAAAGAGGAAGTAAAATGAACACAGATAAATAGATTATGATGAAGAAAGAAATGCCATGTTCTACATGATATCAAAAGACACTCTAGCAGCAACTCTTGAACCAGCAACTCTAGCTCAAGAAAGTACATTGAGTACACGTGTGTATCCCTGCTCCCTCTTGAAACAGACCTTACTGAAAAGAGTACAAAAAATTAAAAACAAGTTTTAATCTATAACAAAAAAAGAAGACAAAAATGAGCAATTATATCTCATTAAAATTCTGGAAAGTAATGTGGATAGAGTGATAGTTAAGGTAATCACATATAGCCATGAGCTAATATATTAGGAAAGGGCTTCATTCAAGTGGAACAGTGAGTCTTAGCCCCGGACACCTCCAGAGAGGCTAGGAGCTCAGAGGACCCTGGGTGGATGAGACCAAGTTGACACAGGGTTCTAAAGGTAGAACCCTGGGGCACCTGGGTGGCTCGGTTGATTAAGTGTCCAACTTCGGTTCAGGTCATGATATCACGGTTTGTGAGTTCAAGCCCCGTGTTGGTCTCTGTGCAGACAGCTCAGAGCCTGGAGCCTGTTTCAGATTCTGTGTGTCCCTGTCTCTGTCCGCACCTCCCCCCGCCCCCGCTCATGTTCTGTTTCTCTCTCAAAAGTAAATAAACATTAAAAATTTTTAAAAAATAAAGGTAGAACCCTAACAATCACTTAAATCCTAGCCAAAGAAGGAAGTAAACAGAACTTTCTGATGAAAATTAGGAAGGAAATATAGGAGTTGGAGCATGAGTAAATTTCTCTAAAATGAGGCATCTGGGACCTGAAAGATTAAGTCTGGCTGTCTACCTGCTCTCCCTAAAATGAAGCTACAAATGTGTGGACAGAGATCATAGTCACTTCTCACTTTTAAATGTAACTAGGCAATGAAGAATAAGCCTTCTTTTCAGAAAAGCCTGAAACATAAGATGCGAAGAACAATGATGAGAACATAAGAATCAATTGGTAAAATACAACACAAAAAAGACGTTGTAAACAATAAAAATCAGAGAATAAGAAAAGATTCTTGAAAATTAAATAAACATATATATATGTATATGCATATAATTGATAAAATTTAAATATATTTAATTGGACAGTTGGGCAATATGAACAAGGAAATATCAGGGAGCAAAGAGACAAAGAGAGAGAAAATATAAGGGAAGATAAATGACTCAAAGGATCAATCCAGGAGGACCATATCTGACTAATAGGAGTTCTAGACAGAATAGTAAACATAAAGGATGAAATGTGCAAAGAAACATTAAAAAAAACAAATATTTTAGAGAGCTGAAAAACGGTCTTCAAATGGAAAACATCCATTGCAGGCCTGATGAAGACACATTTTTTTTAAAGTAAGATATGTAAATCTATCATTGTGAAATTTCAGAACACCAGGACCATGGGCCAACAAACTTTCTGTTAAAGATCAAAGAATAAGTACTTTAGGTTTTGTAGACATACAGTCTCTGTCACATCCACTCTTCTCTCCTGTTACAGCATAAAAGCAGCCATAGAGAATACACAAGTGAGGGGGCATGGCTGTGTGTCATTAGAACTTCATGTGCAAAACGGGTGCTGGGCTGGGTTTGGCCTAGGGGCCATAGCTTATTGGCTCCTGACCCAAAGCAGGGAAGATGCCAAAAACATGAAAAGAATAAACAAAAATGAAAAAACAAGCAAGTAAACAGAAAACGTGTAAAGGAATAAGTATCAGAATGGTATGAACAATACTGACTGGTAAGATAGTAGAATAGTGATCAAAGTTCTGAGGAAAATAGTACCTGGGGCGCCTGGATGGGTCAGTCGGTTGAGTGTCTGACTTAGGCTTAGGTCATGATCTCATGGCTTGTGAGTTCAAGCCCTGTGTTGGGCACTGTGCTGACAGCTCATAGCCTGGAGCCTACTTTGGATTCTGTCTCCCTCTCTCTCTGCCCCTCCTCAGCTCATGTGCTTGCTCACGCTCTCTCTCTCTCTCAAAAATAAATAAAAATTAAAAAAATTTTAAAAAAGCAAAGTTCTGAGGAAAATATATAGAATTATGCACCTAGTTAGACTAGCAAATGTGAGGGCAAAACCTCAGACAAGGACTCAGAAATTTTACCTTGCAAATATCTTTTATGAAGAATTTAATTCAAGGTAAACTTCAGTAAGACCAAAGGGAAAACCAAAAAGAGAGAGATAGGAAAAACAAAACCAAAAATCAAAATAGAGCCCAGAAAAAAATTATATCCAACCTGTAATTAACCCTGAGTGAGGCAAGGCAACAGAAAGCATTGCAAGGATGGTATTTAGAAAATAAAAAAAATTTGCCTGAATATATGACATGATACGGCATTTGAAAGAGAAAAAAATAAAGGTACAAAAAAAGTCAAATAGTGACAGTAGAAAAATCAGTTGGAAAGAGAAAACATTTAAAGGCCAAATAGGAAAGGACACATAATTATAGCATTCTGCTTGTCTAAGTAATGAACAGAGGAATATTTGCAGGGATTGTCAGGAGAGGAAATCCTGGTCCATGCTTTGGAGACCTGTGAAAGCAAGCGTTCTCTGGGGAATTGAAAGGACTTAAAGATGGTGAGAGCATAGGCTGCACACATTGTAAGTGGCCAAATCAGAGGGCCTTGGGTGACAAGCTAAAAATGTCTCATTTCCTTTTTTTTTTTTTTTTCCTCTAACTATAGGCTACTGACAGCTTTAAACACAAGTAACAAAAGTTCAGTTTCTGACATATCAGTCTGGCGTCAATAGCAGACCGGAGGCAGGTAAGAGTGAAGGCAAGGAGAACTTACGTGGGGTACATGCAACTAGGGAATTCTTTTTTTAAAGTTTATTTATTTATTTTGCATGTGTGTGAGAGAGAGCACACAAGCAAGAGAGGGGCAAAGAGAAAGGGAGACAGAGAGATTTCCAAGTAGGCTCTGCACTGTCAGTGTGGAGTGCCAGGCGGGGCTTGATGTGGGGCTCAGACTCACAAACCAGAAGACCACAATCTGAGCCAAAGTCAGAAGCTTAATCAATTGACCCACCCAGCCGCCCTGCAACTGGGAAATTCTATTGGCCTTTTTTTTTTTTTTTCCTGCAGAACTAGATCATAGATCATGGTAACCAATTAAGGCATCAGTACTGTGCATCTTAGAGCTCTTCCATGAGCCCTCTTTTAAAGATGACCAGCTCTTGTTTATTTTCCAATGGGGAGGGGAATGCAGAAAACATTATTTTGAGCTTGATACCTCTAAGAATAACATAGAAGCAGAAGATACTTGCAATGTAATAACCAGAGGATATTTTTCAAAAGTCATGTTTTTATTATGTAGTTCCCAAACCTCCACACCTCCGGTAAATTAAATATTGTCCAAGGTCTGAGAACTTTTGCTTCTGTTTTCATTCATTATAGATTCAGAATAAATACACTAAATCTGTGATACCTAAATGATAGGGTAGCTGCTCTGGTTAAGGGTATAAATTCTCAATTTCAACCTCCAAAGAATATAGTGGATTCGGGAGTTTGGAGGGGGGGGGCAGATATCTTCATTTTTGACAGATACTTGGTAGCTTTGGCTTAAACTATACTAATAGGACTGTATATACTTAATCAACCTACCTTCTTTTAATCTACCTATATCCCACTTTCCGTACATGTTCTTTGGCATTCACTCTGCTATCAGTTTGTGGAAGGAACCATGAAGCTCAGATATAAGATTGTCATTTTTAAGATAATGTCCTCACATTCTACAATATAATTCCTACCCTTTGCTACCCTGTGTTATTTAGTTTGGCATGAGACTTTGGGCAATATTTTCCATAATTTTTCTCCACCAGTTTGGTGCCATGCTGTTTGGAGTCAGAGTAAAAACAAATTATCTTAATGTGAAACTATATATAACCTGTGGAAAGGCAAATATTTAATTGTGCCTAAATTTAAAGTGGCATTTGATCTCAGTATAAAATTAGGTTCCAGAAATTGTACTGTTTTCTGAAATTATCTTTCTTTTTAAACCATCTTTGCTGGGATTTGTTTACTCTCTTATCAAGTTTAATTACTGCTTTTAAAAAGCAAAGAACTTCATGTTTCACACTCTGCTGCTTAAGCTGCTAACGAACTAGTTTCAGAAAGATTGTTGAATGTAAGTTTGACCTAGAATATAGGTATTCATTTGGTTTTTATGCTATTTTTCTCAAAAGAAAACTATGCACTCAGTTCAGATATATTTTAGCTCTTCAGTTAGTGTAATGTGAAATATTTCCATTTTATTCACTGTATAGCATTAACATTCATTGAAGAAAAAGAAAAACAAAGAGAAGGATCTGTGATGAGGTACTCAAAGCTTACTGATGGGTTAGGCAAAAATAGAATCTTGGGAAGTGGACGATCCCTTACTGTGTGTCCTGACTATATTGGTAGAGGCTGTCAGACAGGAGCACATGGAGTTACAGACATCAAGATATTCTTGAGTAGAGTGATGGGTCAGAGAGTTTATTTGTCCCTAGGATTCTTCAAATCCAGAGGAATTATGACTCTAGAGTAACTTTGTAATTCAGTTCTCCTTTGGTGGCTTATGAATAGAGATAAAAAGGAATGTGCATGAATCTAGGTCAAAACCAAGAATTTTCCTTCTTAGGAAATAAGCCTCATAAGGATAGAGACATTGCCTAGTTTACTGTTGTATCAGCGACTCATAGAACAGAACAACTGCTCAAAAAATACCTGTATTAGGAAGGAAGGAAGGTAGGAAGGTAGGAAGGAAGGAAGAAATTACACCAGTGAGTTAAGGTATTATTAAAGAAAAAGAATGAAACCCTGAAAATGAAGTATAGTTCCTTACATTTAGGTATTGACTACCAACTCAGTAGTAGATTCTGATGACACAAGAAGACCTTTATCATCTAATTTTTTTTAAATTTTCATTTATTATTTTTGAGAGAGAGACAGAATGTAAAATGCAAAGGGCAGAGAGAAAGGGAAGCACAGAATCCAAAGCAGGCTCCAGTCGAACTCATCAACTGCAATACCGTGACCTGAGCCAAAGCCAGTCGCCTAACTGACTGAGCCACCCAGGCGCCCCCCTGCAAAATTTTCTTTAGAGATAGTAATGAATAAAACTGAAAAACTAATATCTAAGTCCTCTAACTTTGAATTCTACCCCCTTTACATGAAGCTTCTGATTTGTTAGGTCTATGTTAGTAGGAGGTATTATTATTTTTCACTTCCAATTGCTTCAAGTTTTAAAGCCATTTTGCAGGTGATATCTAGCATGCCTTTTAGCAAGTTACTAGGGCAGCCTATTGAGGAAGATTAGTAAATTAGCATCCTTTCTTCTTATTTACCAATTACACCCAGAACTCTGATTGTCATCCAAATGTCATCAAGAAATCCTGATCTTGGGGCGCCTGGGTGGCTCAGTTGGTTAACCGTCCAACTCTTGATTTCAGCTCAGGTCACGATCTCATCGTTCATGAGATCGAGTTCTGCATTGGGTTCTGTGCTGACAGCGCGGAGCCTGCTTGGAATTCTCTCTCCCTCTCTCTCTCTGCCCCCACCCCACACTCTCTCTCTCAAAATAAATAAAACTAGAACATTAAAAAAAAAGAAAAAGAAATCCCAATCTTGATCCAGTGTCCAATAGTGTTAACAGTGCTCAGCATAGGCATCACAACAGCCACATAGAGGGGCCTATCATATAACAGGGAATTAGAGTAGAGTATAAGTGCCTTTAGGAAATTGTACAGAGCTGTTTTAAACTATGTTGCTGCCAGAAATCTGGGTGTTTCCATGTGTGTTGGACATATGAATGTACCTCACCTGTGTATTGCAGTGGGAAAAAAAGTTGGAGAACTACCACAATAGAGAAATGCCTATTTTAGGACACCATAAAGTTTGAGACAAAATTCTTTAAGTGGGAATTGCTCTTAAGTTGTTGGTAGAGGAGAAGCTAACCAAAGAGATATACCTAAAAATGTACTGGTAGGAGAGGAAATAAGACTTTAATTCATTATGTAAGGTCCAACAAATTTATTCTGTAGCACTGAGTAATTCCTGGGCATACTTCAGTCTGTGAAGCACACATTTTGCTATTTTTATTTAACATTATGATATGTCCTAAGATTATTGATAACCTGATATATTTTTATAGTTCTTTACACAAAATAGTTAAATTAAGTGAATTGTTCTGTGGTCTAATGACTAATTTTAGAAGATCTGGACCATGATGCTGCTGGGTTCTGACTAACTTGAAATACAGTCATAGGTACAGCGTGGCTTACCAATTCAACTCCACAAACAGAAAGCTAAAACATTATAGCTTTCTTAACCCATAGGCTTTCAATCAAAGAATCCATGCAGTAATACAAGAAACTGAGAAATAAAGGAAAAAGTAAAGATAATTCACACATCAGTAAATGGTTTAAATATTGTTAAACTTTTGAAATTCCTAAAGCATTCTCACACTTCTCATCTGCATTTAACTGTAAATGCAGTTAATATTGGATAACTTGGTTTCTTAATGGTTACATTCACATTTACTTGAGTAGGGATTTGAGAATAAGTCTTTCAAAATATCAGGCTGTTTTGGTTTTGCTTGCATATATCTTTACAAGGTTCCCTTTGGCATCTTCAATCCAATATTCCTAGAATCTTTGTGATATCTGATACTCTGTTTTGCTCCCCCATACAGAATCATTCACTTGGTAAAATTTGCATACATCTATTTAATAATCAAATAAAAATAGGTATGTGACACTTCTTTATTTTTTAATCACCATATTAACTGACATAGAATACAATATAAAAACAGTATATTCTAAAAACCACTTCTAAATATTAAATATTTTGGATTTAACTGTCTTCTTAGGATTGTCTTCAGAGAATTGTTCAATGTTAAATAACTAAATTTGCTCACACATTAGTTAAAAATATATTTACTGAATGCCTTTTATGAATACAGTATGTTAGACTCTAGGGATATTGTGGTAAAGAAAATAAACTGTATGCTCTCAAAGACTGTATAGTCCAGTGGCCATGGACTTAAATAGAGACTTGCAAAAAGGTATGGTGAATACAATAAAATAGTTAAGGATAGGGGTATCCTATAGGAATGTTGGACGGTTGGGGAGAACTGCCAGGAGAAATAGCCTCTAAGTGGAGTCCTGAAAGGTAGAAGGAATTAGTCTGGTAAAGGAACATGGTGAGGAGGTGACTATGTGAGAGGAGTCTAGAGAAAGGGAAAACAGCTATGAGAGGGTATGGCCTATTTGGGGAAATATGAGGGATTAAAACCCAATGTCTGGAGTAAAGGACATGACACTACAGAGGACAGTCAGGCCAAATAAACTGCATTAAGGAGTTTCAACTTCCCTTTGAAAGCTAGGAGGAACTCTGAAGGATTTTTAAGCAAGGCAGTGAATAACTGGATTAGTGCTAGAGAAAGATCACTATGGTTATGGTGTGGAGAACGAAATTAGAAAGTGGCAAGTCTGGGAACACAGAAAACAATTGGGTGGTGTTGCTTTTGATTTGGATAAAGACTGTGATCACCTATAAAAAAAGCAAGCTGTAGGGAAGTGGGACTGGAAAGTGGACAGGTTGAAGGAATAATTTAAATAGAGCTATGAGGCTACAGTGTTTGCTTATTTGGAGGAAAGGATACACCAAAGTTGACAGACATACATTTCTGGCTTGAGATACTAGCTACCATTCTAGGTACAGATGAGTACCCCAGAATAGGTTTGGAAGAAGATGAGGAGCTACTTTCAAACATATAGAGTTGAATTTTTATGGAACATCTAAGTGGAGATGTCAAGAACACATGAGATTCACGGGTCTGGACTTTAGGAGAGAGAATGTGGGCTGAAAAATGTAAATTTGGTATAATTAAATGAATACAAATTTTACATATAACAGTTAAAGTACTGAAATATTAGTGTTTCAGGCACTTATAGGATATGACTTTGTACTTGAACACCACTAAAATCTATTCAAGTAAAAATCAAGTTTTGGAAATGAAGGCTTCTATATGGCTATTCTTTTTATGATTTGTATAAAATTTTATTCCCTACCTTTTCACTATCCATTTGTACTTTTGTATCCTTTGAAGACACATTTTCACCTTCATTAAAATTTTTTCCATATCTGTATAAAAAGCCGTTCATGATCTATCATAGAAAGTAAACCAGAATCTCCCTAATCCATTGGAGATTACCAATGGATTACCATTTCATCCTTCTCCTCAGTCTCTTTGACAAATATCCAGAGCCCAAGAGCTAAGAGAGACTAGAATGAATAAAATAGATAAGTTTGAACTAATGTAAGAATTTTATAAAGTCAATAATACTGACTTTTAACATTTTAATTTCTACCAAAGCAATGTAACTATTTCTTTCACTCTATTCTTCCAGTGAACAACAGCACTTACCTGTAAACTCAGATGTAGTCACCTAGAACCTCTAGACTTGGAAAGAATTCTGCAATATGCCCTGTCTGGCTTCCAGTAATTCCTATACCTAGGTCTTAGGTTCACTTCTAACTTGGCATCTTGAGTCTTTCCCCAGAATGACACTGTCAGTTGCACAGACAGACCATGTTACCTACGTATACAGGGAGGAGAAGACTTCACTCCTGTTGTCACAGGGCATTTTCTGAGCCCTGCATTTCTCAGAGAAATTCTTTCATATGAATTTTGAAATTGTGTCTCTTCTTGTACAGAATACAGAATTATCCACAGAAGTTGAAGAGTCAATCAGTATCCTTTAAGCAGAATACTTACATGCCCAACATTCATTCCTAACATCTCAATGCCATAGAATATCTTTTTAATAAGTATCTGGGCAACTCCTTCAAAGGTGTTATCATCCTATCTTAATAATATTTTAAATTTATCTAAATACATGGATAATTGAATATAATTTTATCTTCAACGCCCTACTACAATTAGCATAGAGGAATAAAGAAAGAAAGGGGGGAAAAAGGAAAGGAGAGAATAGCAGAACAAGGATTGCAGCACAATTTAAGAAGAAAGACAAAGATGGAGGAGAGTTAATGGACCTTAGCAGAAATAAGAAGCAGAAATTTAGAGTCTGCAAAAAATTATCAAAGAGGATCAGCCAATACATACTACAGACCCCCCGAAGGTAGCTGGGCTTAACTGAAATACACAGTTAAACAGAAGTTTGCTCAATGGAACTCTGGACTTGTCACCTTCTTTCCCTCACTTGGAGCACCCAGAATATAAGAACTAGGCATGAACTCCCAGGCAGAAGACGTTGATACTCTTTTCTGGAGAAACGGAAAGGCCATAGGGTAAGACTTACCAACACTGAAGTCTGAAGATGCTTCTCTTTCTCCTGCAAAAGCACCAGGCTACTGGCCATTCCCCCTAAACAAAGCCTACCAGTCAGCAGCCCTCTTCCCTAACAGGGAGAAGAGTAAGACCTCTAAACTATGTCTCACTGCCTCATATTGGAATACACACAGCCAAGAATCACTTGGTCTGTGTAGAAACCTCCAAGATCTCGTGACCAAAACAAACAGAAAAGTAGAACCTGGGGAAGGAGAGACTGTTTTAGGAACAGACGAAAAGTGTTTTAAAATATGGATGCTATATCCAAGAAATAAAAACATAATGCCATACAAAAGAATGATCAACAGATTGAAACAAGAAGGGGAAAAAGGAACCTATAAATCATCCTATGGGTTTGTGTCAAAAATAGTATCCACCAGCATTTTGCAAAATTATTGGTGCATTTGAAAAAGTCAGCAATATATAATTAGAAAATTAAGCAAATGGTAAAATGAGGCAATTATTAATTCATGAAAAAATATACATAAAATCAGTGTAACTCTTGTTTCAAGAGTGAATAATACTTACATAATCATAACAAAATAAATCATGAGTGAATTTAGTAAAAAAATGTCATTACCTATGAGGGGATGAGAAAGATATAGGGTATGTGGGGGGGGGAGGGGTGTATGTGGTGTGTAAATGAAAAAGAGAGCTACAAATTCACACACACTAGATAAAGAGTCAAAATATAATTTCTGAAATAGATAAACCAACAAAAAGGAGTACACGAACATTATTTTAAAATATGTAGTCACATATCAGATTGAATTAATAAGTAAGTTAAAAGTGATGATCTTGAAGGAGGAGAATGTAGGTTGGTGACAGGTATAGTAAAATACTCTTGTTATTAAATACTGGCCTTTTTGTGCTACTTGACTTTTAAAATATGTTCATACATTACTTTGTCAAAATAAAATAAAGTAAAATATATTTATCTAGCAATACTTTATGGCAAGATGCAAATTTAATTCTTGAATCTGATTCATCCCTCTTATATTGCAGAGTAAAGCAAATGTGTATTTCAATAAACTCTTTCATAAATATAATCCTGTCAGTGGTCTCAAAGACTTAAAAATGTGGATTTTGGGGCAATTATTCTTAATCGGTTTTTTCACAAGAATATTCTTGGCATTCTTTCTAAAATTCACCTGCTGAGAACCAGCATTTCATATGTTTTGCACAAAAGGTCTTAGAAGTCCTGTCTGCCTCATCTCAGGAAATTTCGAGTGTTTACTTTAAGATAATGCAAAAATCCTATTTTCTTTTAGTACTTTGGAACATCTTTAAGATAGATTCAAATTCTACAACCTTACTGGATGCTAATGTAATTTTAACTTTAAACAATTTTAATGGCTGAATGTTTTGGGCAATGATATCTCCCCTTCATCCCCTACACAATCACTTTCTCTAACTTTCCTTTTCCAAAGCACAGAAGTCCATATCTTTACCCTTTGCAAAGTACCCTATGAAACATAGTGACAGACTTTGAAGGATTTACATTAGCAAAACAAACAAAAAAATACAACCAAAAAATATTAAGTCTGAATCGTTTATCATTTGGGCTTGTTCCTGTCCACATATAATATGGTACAAAATATGGTACATATATAATTGGTACAAAAGCTGCCTTCTTGTATTAATAAGGCAGGTGAATCAGATTTCTACCTAGCTGAATCTCTTAGATTTGAACATGAGGAATCATCAGTAGAATCTGTTCCACAATCAAAGCTACATGGGCAGTTCCACTACCCAACTCTTACAAGGATTTGAAAGGTAAATCTACTATACTCCAGCTTTTTGAACCCAAATTCTGGAAGGCTATATTTTTTTTCTTCTCTCCCTCCTTTCTTTTCATATATTGTAATTGCTAGAAAATCAAAAACCTTTTCTCTCCTTCTGGAAGATTTCTTGTCTTGAATACTTTGAAGGAAGTCTTTGTGAACATTTGATTTAGTCTCCACACTCAAAACTCAGTGGAGACACTATATCTAAGGGCATTTTTGTTTAAATCTAAGAGGACATTCACAAGAATAAGACAAAAGAAAGGGATGAGGAGTACAGGCAGAGTGACATATATAAACTTGGCAACATTAGCAAAGAGCCAGAGCATATGATTGTGGGAAATGGGGAAAAAAATAACTTCCTATGGAATGCTTTTTTAACACTTATTTTGATGATTTAAATAGATAAACCTTTCTATCAAAAACATTTTTAGAAAAAAAAATAAACCTACATATAGGTTAGGAACATCATTTTTAAAAGGAAAGTCATATCACATAGATTTTGTTCACCAAATTTCATTTATTCTTTGCTTTCAGTTTTAGAAAAGGAGTTGCAATTAATTTATTAACCAAGAATTACAATAATGAAGAAAATTAATGGTGATTTTAAGAGCAATCTGATCAAAGCTTTAGCTCTCTGACTTTGAAAAGCCAGCTCCTTTAACAATAAGCAATCCCAGGCACTGGTTACTAGGTGTAGGGACTCAATCTTTCAGTCATCAAAGACCTCCTGTATTTTTTCTAATTAAACTGACAGAAACACTGAGGAGTGCCAACAAAGCCGATAATGAAAAGTACAGAATCTTTTACAAAATTTTGAACTGAACAAGGCTTAGTATCTGGCTCAAAGGCAAAAGAAATATTAATTTTTTAACACATGATTAACTTAAATGTTTTTCTTAAAGGAGCAAGTAATGACAGGAGATGCTCTAATATAGGTTCCTCTTAATTTAAAAAATGAGTTTGCTGCCTTCCAGCTCTGTTAGATGTCTACTCTGGAGAAATCTTATCTAGGCTGGTGACTTTGATGTCATTTCTGATGAGACAATAAGACCTGTATGAAGGCCATTTTGAAAGAAAAGGGACCTCAAAATGCACTAAAAAATCCAAAAGGTGAAGCTTTTTACATTTAGGGGAATTCTGGCAGATAACATTTCTATTTTCTTAAAAAAATACAAAGAAATATATAAAACGTATGAGACTTATTCATTCAAATGGCTAATATTTATTGAATACCTACTGTGTGCCGGGTAGTGTATTAGGCACCAGGAATACAATAATGATCAAAACCAGAAACAGTTCCTGACCTTGTGCAGCTTATGGACTGCTAAGGTAGATTAGTACCAATGAAATAACACAAAAATTAATGTATAATGACATTCAATATGTAGATATATAGATATCCAGAGAAATAAGATTGATTACAGTATTCCATGGCTGCATTGTAGACTAAAAGAGTTAGGAAAGGTTACTTGAAGAAGTGACCCTTGAGTTGGTGTCTAAAGGATGAGTAGAATTCAACTAGAGCCAAGAACTATTGGAGAGAGGAGAGTGTGGGTAGGAAAAGTTCTTTAGAGAAAACACTAGGTAAGATTATCCTGAGGTGTCATGCACCAGTGCATTTCAAGGAATGAAAGAAGGTGGCTGAAATATATTGGTGGGCAGGGAGAGCACTGGGAGACCAGATACTCCAGAGATAGATAGGAACTAGAATCCTAAGTAGGTTTTGGTCTCCCCTGCCCTTATTATTGATTTGTTTGATTGATTACCTTTTATCCTTATCCTGACCCCTATTATCTCACACATATACTATGGACAAATATTTTAATGTATCGAGTGGAAATTTAGTCATTGGAGTAACATTTATTGAGCATTATCTTTGTGCCAATTATCACTCAAGGAATTGAGAAAACAGTAGAGAACCAAATAGATTAAAATCCTTTATGGGGCTTACATTTATAATGAGGTAGACAGAGAAATAATGACATAAACAGGCAAAACCTAAGTTGGTTGGATGTTAAGTGCTAAAAATAAAAATAAAGCAGGGAATGGGAGCAGGAAGTATAAAAAACATACCTTGTGTTTGAATATATCCTTGCTGATACTCATTGTTGTTTTGTATGAATACATTTTAAGTCATGAAAACGGCATTGTGCTAGAGAACTTATTTAGTTTCTTATTTTTTCTACTTAGAGCCCTGTTGTTAAGATCCTTCATATTACTAGGAGTACATGGAATCTGTTGTTTCTGTTGCATAATATCCCCTGTGTTCCCATTACATTTTATGTATATATACTCCCAATGATGCAAAACCAGATTGCCTCCATTCCTTATTCTAAGCCATGGACCCACAGATTTTTTTGTATGTGTGTCTGTGCATGTGTGTTGGTGGGGAGAGTGGCAGTGAAAGAGAAGGGGGGCTGGCTTTGCATTTTCAAAAAAAAAAACACTGGGTGCAGTGTGAAAACTGGGCTGGAGAGAGTACACAATGTATGTAAGGAGACATTACAGGAATCCAGGAAGAAATAATGCATCTTAGATGAGGTGGTAATGGCGGAATTAAGAACAAATGGGAGGATTCAGATGATGTTTAGAAAGTAATGTCAATTGGCCCTGGTGATACAATGGATATGGAGGTGAGGGACAAAGATATTTCAAGAGTGACCCTTGGCATTCTAATTTAGGCAAATGGATGGATAAAGAGTTATCCACCAAGAGAGTGAACACTGTAACATGATACTTTAAAGAGAACAATTATATGGACCTAACACCGATTAATATATATAATCCCATAGTGAGATATTCTTTGACCATTCTATAAAGTGACAATTCACTGAATACGTACTATATCCCATTAACTTTGCTAAGAGTTTAAAAGACAAGTAGAGAGGGGCGTTTGGGTGGCTCAATCGGTTGGGCATCCGACTTCGGCCCAGGTCATGATCTCACGGTTTGTGGGTTCAAGCCCCGTGTTGGGCTCTGTGCTGACAGCTCAGAGCCTGGAGCCTGCTTTGAATTCTGTGTCTCCCTCTCTCTCTGCCTGTTCCCTATTCATGCTCTGTCTCTCAAAAATAAACAAACATTGAAAAAAGTAAAACAAAACAAAACAAAACAAAAGACAAGTAGAGAGACCAAAAACTGGCAGCCAAAATCTAACCCTATAATTACCAGGATGAAAACCAAAAGAGGGCACAGATACAAAGCATACTAAAGTCTGTTTGGAGGTGAATAGAACTTTACCAGGCTGACCCTGGAGGAGAGCAGAGGGAAATCCAAGCATAAAAGTATATTAGTGTGGATGACTGTAACATTTTAGAGCAACTTTAAGGACTTTATGTTTTCTGGAGAGGAATTAGTGAAGTGAAGGCTGCCATGGATGAGAGGGACCATATTCTATGACATAGAAAGAATTTTATGGAGAAGTTGATGGAAGCTATTTGAGCAGAGAAGTAACCCTTATAGATTTGAATATTAGATTACTCTAGCACCAAGAGAAAAAAGCCAATAAGGACATGTTTGGTGTTCTGTGAGATGGTTAGGATGTGAACAATGGCAAGGACACCAAGAATAGACAAGAGGGGACACATTACAAAGATGTTGTTTAGGGGTTAGTATTGAAAGAACCAGGTGATGGCTCGAATTTGTGGGGAATCAAGGGTGACTCCTACATTTCCGACTTGGGCAATTGTATTAATAGGTATGAAATTTACTGATATTGGGATTACAGGTGGGACAGAAGTTTTGAGGAGATGATGTTCTCAAGTTAGGAGAATTTTAGTTATGTTTCTTTGAAGGACAACCCAGATAGAGGCTATATTTATGTTCAGACCCAGGAATTAGGTCTGGGTTGGGGATATAGATTTAAGAGTAGGTGTATGTGTAGACTGAGAAGTAAAATAATCAAGACTAACCAACTTAATGAGGGACCAGGGAGAACCATAAGTGTAAGCAAAGGTGAGTAAGACAGAATGGGCAAAGATAATAAGAGAAGAGAAGAACCAGGAAGAGTAAAAGAGAAAGAGAGAGAGGGAGGGAGAGAGAGAATGAATATATGGTATTCTATATATATTCTCTAAATATATAAACATTTTCTAAAATGTTACACTGCCTTATCTCTTTTACATATGAATTCAATTTATCTTTGCATATGATGGCTTACTTTTAACAAAGAATCCAGGTTTATAGTGTTTGGATTTTATGGCATCAATAAAGTTTTAATATATAGTTAAAATGACTGCTCTATAAAATTTCCCCTTGTCTTGCAGTTTACATGCCCTTGTATTCAGCTTAACATACCCCTCCCAAAACTTCCTTCACATTTTCTGCTTTCTTTGCATCTGTTTTTCACATATATGTGGGCTGTTTGTTCTATCAAAAAAAAAAAAAGATTTTACCATTTCTAATTTAAAATTTTACTCTCTTCCTCATCCTTTATACATATTTGTAAATGTAGCACAGATTTTCCAAGGTCTGACAAGATCTTGGATACTAATGGAATTAATTATATTAACAATAATAACCCAAATACTACTGTTTTTTTAACATATCTCTACTAGGACCTTTGTCCTCTGACAAGTGCCTCTAATAGTGCAGCTGGGCAGGATGTTACTTCTTGTCCATCCAGCATTTTAACCCCTTGTCTCTGTTTAAGAAGTCCATCATTGTGTGAACATTGTGTAGAATAAGGATGCTGTTTCTCATTCCAGAGGTATGAAAGAAAAATCTCTCCAAACTCTGACAGCTAGGGTGCAGACACATGGCCTAATCTCAGTCAATCAGACACTCTTTCTGAGCATTTCAAATCTGGACAGATTAACCTAAAGAAGCAGAGAGAGATGAAAAAGTGTTCCAGTGTCCAGTGGTAGGGTCCAGTTCCAGGGTTGGCAGTGCTTGAAGCTGTCAGAAGTCAGAGATACCTAACAGGGTTCTCCCTCTGTATTAAATATCTTCTGCATGAAAACTGCATCATATACTCCATCTCATTAGTAGTCAAATGATCCTTGATGTTAAGTGACATTTAGCATTTTTTCATATACCTGTTTGCCATTTGTATGTTTTCTTTGAAGTAATGTCCTTTTAAGTCCATAGCCCATGTTTTAATTGGGCTATTAGGGTGTTTTTTTCCTTGTTTTTATCATTTAAAATTTAGGAATTCCTTATATATTTTGGAGATTAACAAAGACCTGCTTCCAGTGGCTATTTATTGATTACTCTGAGGCAGGTACTGTGGGTTCTAGGACTACAAATATAAATAAGAGACTCTCCCTGAATCAAAAGGCTTAAAGTCCAGTTGAAATGACTACAATAGAGTTTGATTAAGTTAATAAACCTGTGTTCTCTTTCTCTGGTTTCTTGTCTTCCAGAAATACTTATTGCTCATTATATAGACATTTTTTTTTCTTTTTACCTTTTGACCCCCTTCACCAATTCCCCCCACCCTCACCCCTGGCAACCACCAATCTGTACTCTATTTATGAACTTGTTTGTTTTTGTTTTTGTTTTAGAGTCCATATATAAGAGAGATCATAGAGTATTTCTCTTTCTCTTCACTTAGCATAATGCCATTGAAGTCTACCCACATTGTTGTAAATGGCAAAACTCAATTCTTTTTTTATAGCTGAATAATATTCCATTGTATATACAGCTGACCCTTGAACAACATGGGTTTGACTGCATGGGTCCACTTACATGTGGATATTTTTCAAGCAATATATTGGGAAACTCTTTGGAGGTTGTGACAATTTGAAAAAACTCTCAGATGAACTGTGTAGCCTACAAATATCAAAAAAATTAAGAGAAAATTATCTCTTTTGTAATTGGAGAAACTGCGTATCAGTCTATCATCACAGGTATTTTTTTAATATAACATTGTTTCCAACACTCTGTTAGGAATATGACTGTGATACTGCATGTCATAAAAATTTTATAATTATTCATTCATTAGTGAATAGGCTAAGCTACTGTGAAACAATTTTATTGATTACACTAGGCCACCATAAAGCAATCCTATTGTTGCTTCTTTGTTATCAATGCATGAAGCATTATACTTAGAAATAAAGGTAATTTTTTTCACATTATCTTTTTATTTTGGATATCTAGTGTCAGGAATACAAAGTGTTTTGTATTATATAAGAAAATATTGATGTAGGTACTGACAGACAATTCATTTTATAAACATGATGTCAATTTATGGTATTGATAAATACAGTACAGTACTGTAAATGCTTTTCCTCTTCCTTATGACTTTCTTAGTAACATTTTCTTTGCTCTAGAACACTTTGTTATAATAATATGGTATGTAATACATTTGACATACAAAATATGTATTAATCAACTGTGTTATCAGTAAGTCTTCTGGTCAACAGTAAGCTATTAGTAGTTAAGGTTTTGAGGAGTCAAATGTTATATGTGAATTTTCAACTGCATGGGGGGTTGGCACTCCTAACCCCCAATTGTTGAAGGGTGAACTGGATATGCCACAATGTCTTTAGCCATTCATCTATCCACGAGCACTTAGGTTGTTTCAATATCTTGGCTACTGTAAATAATCCTGCAATAAACATGGGGGTTAATGTATCTTTTTGAGTTACTGTTTACATTTTCTTCAGAAAAATACCTAGAAGTGGAATTGCTGGATCACATAGTAATTCTATTTTTAATTTTTTTGAGGACCCTCCATACCGTTTTCCATAGTGACTTCAGTGTAACCAACAGTGCACGAAGGTTCCCTTTTCTCCACATCCTTGGCGACACTTACTATTTCTTGCCGTTTTGTTAACAGCCATTCTAGCAGGTGTTAGATGATATTTTATTGTGGTGTTAAATTGCATTTCCCTGGTGATTAGTAATGTTGAACATTTTCTTATGTGCCTGTTGACCGATTTGTATGGCTTCTTTGGAAAAGTGTCTATTCAGATATTTGCCTATGTTGTTGTTGTTATTTCCTATTGAGTTGCATGAGTTCTTTATATATTTTGTATATTAGCCCCTTATCAGATATATGATTTGCATATATTTTCTCCCATTCAGTAGATTGCCTTTTCACTCTGTTGACTGTTTCCCTTGCTGTGTAGAAGTTTTTTGTTTGGTGTAGTCCCATTTGTTTTGATTTGGTTGCCTGGCTTTTGGTGTCAGAGCCATGAAATCATTATGAAGATCAATATTATGAAGATTTCCCCCTATGTTTTCTACTAATAGCTTTATGGTTTCAGGTCTTATGTTTAAGTATTTAGTCTATTTTGAATTTACTTTTAGGTAAGGTGTAAACTAATGGTCCAAATGTATTTTTTTGCATGTGGACATCCAGTTTTCCCAGTACCACTTGTTGAAGAAGCTATTCTTTTCTCATTGTATATCTTGGCATCCTTGTTGAACATCAGTTGAACGTAGATGTATAGATTTATTTCTGGACACTCTATTCAGTTCCATTGGTCTGCATGCCTGTCTTTATGCCAGTACCATACTGATTGATTATTTAACTTTGTAATATAGTTTGAAACAATGAAATGTGATGCCTCCAATTTTGTTCTTTTTTCTCAGGATTGTTCGGCTATTTGTGGTCTTCTGTGGTTCTACATGAATTATAATTATTTTTTTCTATTTTTATTTTTATTTTTTATTTTTATTTTTTATTTTTTAATATATGAAATTTACTGTCAAATTGGTTTCCATACAACACCCAGTGCTCATCCCAAAAGGTGCCCTCCTCAATACCCATCACCCACCCTGCCCTCCCTCCCACCCCCCATCAACCCTCAGTTTGTTCTCAGTTTTTAACAGTCTCTTATGCTTTGGCTTTCTCCCACTCTAGCCTCTTTTTTTTTTTTTTTTTTTTTTTTTTTTTTCCTTCCCCTCCCCCATGGGTTTCTGTTATGTTTCTCAGGATCCACATAAGAGTGAAACCATATGGTATCTGTCTTTCTCTGTATGGCTTATTTCACTTAGCATCACACTCTCCAGTTCCATCCATGTTGCTACAAAAGGCCATATTTCATTTTTTCTCATTGCCACGTAGTATTCCATTGTGTATATAAACCACAATTTCTTTATCCATTCATCAGTTGATGGACATTTAGGCTCTTTCCATAATTTGGCTATTGTTGAGAGTGCCGCTATAAACATTGGGGTACAGGTGCCCCTATGCATCAGTACTCCTGTATCCCTTGGGTAAATTCCTAGCAGTGCTATTGCTGGGTCATAGGGTAGGTCTATTTTTAATTTTCTGAGGAACCTCCACACTGCTTTCCAGAGCGGCTGCACCAATTTGCATTCCCACCAACAGTGCAAGAGGGTTCCTGTTTCTCCACATCCTCTCCAGCATCTATAGTCTCCTGATTTCTTCATTTTGGCCACTCTGACTGGCGTGAGGTGATATCTGAGTGTGGTTTTGATTTGTATTTCCCTGATAAGGAGCGACGTTGAACATCTTTTCATGTGCCTGTTGGCCATCCGGATGTCTTCTTTAGAGAAGTGTCTATTCATGTTTTCTGCCCATTTCTTCACTGGGTTATTTGTTTTTCGGGTGTGGAGTTTGATGAGCTCTTTATAGATTTTGGATACTAGCCCTTTGTCTGATGTGTCATTTGCAAATATCTTTTCCCATTCCGTTGGTTGCCTTTTAGTTTTGTTGGTTGTTTCCTTTGCTGTGCAGAAGCTTTTTATCTTCATAAGGTCCCAGTAATTCACTTTTGCTTTTAATTCCCTTGCCTTTAGGGATGTGCCGAGTAAGAGATTGCTACGGCTGAGGTCAGAGAGGTCTTTTCCTGCTTTCTCCTCTAAGGTTTTGATGGTTTCCTGTCTCACATTCAGGTCCTTTATCCATTTTGAGTTTATTTTTGTGAATGGTGTGAGAAAGTGGTCTAGTTTCAACCTTCTGCATGTTGCTGTCCAGTTCTCCCAGCACCATTTGTTAAAGAGACTGTCTTTTTTCCATTGGATGTTCTTTCCTGCTTTGTCAAAGATGAGTTGGCCATACGTTTGTGGGTCTAGTTCTGGGGTTTCTATTCTATTCCATTGGTCTATGTGTCTGTTTTTATGCCAATACCATGCTGACTTGATGATGACAGCTTTGTAGTAGAGGCTAAAGTCTGGGATTGTGATGCCTCCTGCTTTGGTCTTCTTCTTCAAAATTACTTTGGCTATTCGGGGCCTTTTGTGGTTCCATATGAATTTTAGGATTGCTTGTTCTAGTTTCGAGAAGAATGCTGGTGCAATTTTGATTGGGATTGCATTGAATGTGCAGATAGCTTTGGGTAGTATTGACATTTTGACAATATTTATTCTTCCAATCCATGAGCAGGGAATGTCTTTCCATCTCTTTATATCTTCTTCAATTACCTGCATAAGCTTTCTATAGTTTTCAGCATACAGATCTTTTACATCTTTGGTTAGATTTATTCCTAGGTATTTTATGCTTCTTGGTGCAATTGTGAATGGGATCAGTTTCTTCATTTGTCTTTCTGTTGCTTCATTGTTAGTGTATAAGAATGCAACTGATTTCTGCACATTGATTTTGTATCCTGCAACTTTGCTGAATTCATGTATCAGTTCTAGCAGACTTTTGGTGGAGTCTATCGGATTTTCCATGTATAATATCATGTCATCTGCAAAAAGCGAAAGCTTGACTTCATCTTTGCCAATTTTGATGCCTTTGATTTCCTTTTGTTGTCTGATTGCTGATGCTAGAACTTCCAGCACTATGTTAAACAAGAGCGGTGACAGTGGGCATCCCTGTCGTGTTCCTGATCTCAGGGAAAAAGCTCTCAGTTTTTCCCCGTTGAGGATGATGTTAGCTGTGGGCTTTTCATAAATGGCCTTTATGATCTTTAAGTATGTTCCTTCTATCCCGACTTTCTCAAGGGTTTTTATTAAGAAAGGGTGCTGGATTTTGTCAAAGGCCTTTTCTGCATCGATTGACAGGATCATATGGTTCTTCTCTTTTTTTTTGTTAATGTGATGTATCACGTTGATCGATTTGCGAATGTTGAACCAGCCCTGCATCCCAGGAATGAATCCCACTTGATCATGGTGAATAATTCTTTTTATATGCTGTTGAATTCGATTTGCTAGTATCTTATTAAGAATTTTTGCATCCATATTCATCAGGGATATTGGCCTGTAGTTCTCTTTTTTTACTGGGTCTCTGTCTGGCTTAGGAATCAAAGTAATACTGGCTTCATAGAATGAGTCTGGAAGTTTTCCTTCCCTTTCTATTTCTTGGAATAGCTTGAGAAGGATAGGTATTATCTCTGCTTTAAATGTCTGGTAGAACTCCCCTGGGAAGCCATCTGGTCCTGGACTCTTATTTGTTGGGAGATTTTTGATAATCGATTCAATTTCTTCGCTGGTTATGGGTCTGTTCAAGCTTTCTATTTCCTCCTGATTGAGTTTTGGAAGAGTGTGGGTGTTTAGAAATTTGTCCATTTCTTCCAGGTTGTCCAATTTGCTGGCATATAATTTTTCATAGTATTCCCTGATAATTGCTTGTATCTCTGAGGGATTGGTTGTAATCATTCCATTTTCATTCATGATTTTATCTATTTGGGTCATCTCCCTTTTCTTTTTGAGAAGCCTGGCTAGAGGTTTGTCAATTTTGTTTATTTTTTCAAAAAACCAACTCTTGGTTTCGTTGATCTGCTCTACAGTTTTTTTAGATTCTATATTGTTTATTTCTGCTCTGATCTTTATTATTTCTCTTCTTCTGCTGGGTTTAGGCTGCCTTTGCTGTTCTGCTTCTATTTCCTTTAGGTGTGCTGTTAGATTTTGTATTTGGGATTTTTCTTGTTTCTTGAGATAGGCCTGGATTGCAATGTATTTTCCTCTCAGGACTGCCTTCGCTGCATCCCAAAGCGTTTGGATTGTTGTATTTTCATTTTCGTTTGTTTCCATGTATATTTTAATTTCTTCTCTAATTGCCTGGTTGACCCACTCATTCGTTAGTAGGGTGTTCTTTAACCTCCATGCTTTTGGAGGTTTTCCAGAGTTTTTTCTGTGGTTGATTTCAAGCTTCATAGCATTGTGGTCTGAAAGTATGCATGGTATAATTTCAATTCTTGTAAACTTATGAAGGGCTGTTTTGTGACCCAGTATATGATCTATCTTGGAGAATGTTCCATGTGCACTCGAGAAGAAAGTATATTCTGTTGCTTTGGGATGCAGAGTTCTAAATATATCTGTCAAGTCCATCTGATCCAATGTATCATTCAGGGCCCTTGTTTCTTTATTGACTGTGTGTCTAGATGATCTATCCATTTCTGTAAGTGGGGTGTTAAAGTCCCCTGCAATGACCACATTCTTATCAATAAGGTTGCTTATGTTTATGAGTAATTGTTTTATATATCTGGGGGCTCGGGTATTTGGCGCATAGACATTTATAATAGTTAGCTCTTCCTGGTGGATAGACCCTGTGATTATTATATAATGCCCTTCTTCATCTCTTGTTACAGCCTTTAATTTAAAGTCTAGTTTGTCTGATATAAGTATGGCTACTCCAGCTTTCTTTTGGCTTCCAGGAGCATGATAAATAGTTCTCCATCCCCTCACTCTCAATCTAAAGGTGTCCTCAGATCTAAAATGAGTCTCTTGTAGACAGCAAATAGATGGGTCTTGTTTTTTTATCCATTCTGATACCCTATGTCTTTTAGTTGGCACATTTAATCCATTTACATTCAGTGTTATTATAGAAAGATATGGGTTTAGAGTCATTGTGATGTCTGTATGTTTTATGCTTGTAGTGATGTCTCTGGTACTTTGTCTCACAGGATCCCCCTTAGGATCTCTTGTAGGGCTGGTTTCGTGGTGACAAATTCCTTCAGTTTTTGTTTGTTTGGGAAGACCTTTATCTCTCCTTCTATTCTAAATGACAGACTTGCTGGATAAAGGATTCTCGGCTGCATATTTTTTCTGTTTAGCACACTGTAGATATCGTGCCAAGCCTTTCTGGCCTGCCAAGTTTCAAAGGAGAGATCAGTCACGAGTCTTATAGGTCTCCCTTTATATGTGAGGGCACGTTTATCCCTTGCTGCTTTCAGAATTTTCTCTTTATCCTTGTATTTTGCCAGTTTCACTATGATATGTCATGCAGAAGATCGATTCAAGTTACGTCTGAAGGGAGTTCTCTGTGCCTCTTGGATTTCAATGCCTTTTTCCTTCCCCAGTTCAGGGAAGTTCTCAGCTATAATTTGTTCAAGTACCCCTTCAGCACCTTTCCCTCTCTCTTCCTCCTCTGGGATACCAATTATGCGTATATTATTTTTCTTTAGTGTATCACTTAGTTCTCTAATTTTCCCCTCATACTCCTGGATTTTTTTATCTCTCTTTCTTTCAGCTTCCTCTTTCTCCATAACTTTATCTTCTAGTTCACCTATTCTCTCCTCTGCCTCTTCAAGCCGAGCCATCGTGGATTCCATTTTGTTTTGCATTTCGTTTAAAGCGTTTTTCAACTCCTCGTGACTGTTCCTTAGTCCCTCGATCTTTGTGGCAAGAGATTCTCTGCTGTCCTGTATACTGTTTTCAAGCCCAGCGATTAATTTTATGACTATTATTCTAAATTCACTTTCTGTTATATTATTTAAATCCTTTTTGATCAGTTCATTAGCTGTTGTTATTTCCTGGAGATTCTTCTGAGGGGAATTCTTCCGTTTGGTCATTTTGGAGAGTCCCTGGCGTGGTGAGGACCTGCAGTGCACTTCCCCTGTGCTGTGGTGTATAACTGGAGTTAGTGGGCGGGGCCGCAGTCCGACCCGATGTCTGCCCCCAGCCCACTGCTGGGGCCACAGTCAGACTGGTGTGTGCCTTCTCTTCCCCTCTCCTAGGGGCGGGATTCACTGCGGGGTGGCGTGTCCCGTCTGGGCTACTTGCACACTGCCAGGCTTGTGTTGCTGGGGATCTGGCGTATTAGCTGGGGTGGGTAGGCAAGGTGCACGGGGGGTGGAGGGGCAGGCTTAGCTCGTTTCTCCTTAGGTGATCCACTTCAGGAGGAGCCCTGTCGCAGCGGGAGGGAGTCAGATCCGCTGCCAGAGGTTTGGCTCCGCAGAAGCACAGAGTTGGGTGTTTGCGCAGAGCGAGCAAGTTCCCTGGCAGGAACTGGTTCCCTTTGGGATTTTGGCTGGGGGATGGGCGGGGGAGATGGCGCTGGCGCCTTTGTTCCCCGCCAAGCTGAGCTCTGCCGTCCGGGGGCTCAGCAGCTCTCCCTCCCTTTGTCCTCCAGCCTTCCCGCTTTCTGAGCAGAGCTGTTAACTTATGACCTCCCAGACGCTAAGTCGCGCTTGCTGTCGGAACACAGTCTGTCCGGCCCCTCCGCTTTTGCCAGCCAGACTCGGGGGCTCTGCTTGGCCGGCGAGCCGCCTCTCCGCCCCGGCTCCCTCCCGCCAATCCGTGGAGCAGGCACCGCCTCGCCGCCCTTCCTACCCTCTTCCGTGGGCCTCTGGTCTGCGCTTGACTCCAGAGACTCCCTTCTGCTAATCCTCTGGCGGTTTTCTGGGTTCTTTAGGCAGGTGTAGGTGGAATCTAAGTGATCGGCAGGACGCGCTGTGAGCCCCGCGTCCTCCTACGCCGCCATCTTCCGGAACCTTTTTCATTTTTTTCTATTTTTAAAAAAATGCTACTGGAATTTTGATAAGAATTGCGTTGAATCTATAGATCACTTTGAGTAGTTTGGATGTTTTAATTATATTAAATCTTCCAAACCATGAATACGGAATATCTTTCCATTTGTTTGTGTCTTCTTTAATTTTTTTCATTAATGTTTTATAGTTTTTGGTATGTAAGTATTTACTTCATCACTTAAGTTTATTCTTGAGTATTTTATTATTTTTGGTGTTATTGTAAATAGAATTGTTTTCCTAATTTCCTTTCAGATAGTTTGTTGTTGGTATAAAAAAACCCAACCTGGTTTTTGCATATTATTTTACCAAATTCATTTATTAGTTCTAACAGATTTTTTTTTATGGAGACTTCAGAGTTTTCTGTATAAGAACATGTTGTCTCCAAACAGGGACAATTTTATTTCTTCCTTTCTATCCGGATGCCCATGCTTTTGATTTCTTAGGCTCAACATAGATACTGGTCTACTGGGTCTCCCAAACTGCAAGGAACACAGATTAAGATCTTCTTTTCATCTGAGGTAATGAGGGCTAATTACTCTTCATCCCTCCACTTTGGTGGTGGTGGAGTCATAGCATAACTTTTTCTTCACAAACCTTTTCTCTCTCTTTCTCAACCTCTTATCCTTCTCAGCCAGCTTCTTGGCACTTACTGAGAAGAATCCTACTGGTTTGGGATCCTGCTGGTTTGGGATCCAATTACTTTACTTTCCTGGGCTTCAGTGTCTTCATCTACATAATGAGAATAATAATTATGTGGTACTTTATAGAACCACGTGGTCCTACAGAACTTTATAGGTTCCGGTGATGATTAAATGATTATATATCTCTGTATCTACTTATCTACATATATTTGAATAGAGCCCAACATACAGTGAAGGTTTCTTATTGCTATTTTCATCATCATCATTATTATTGCCATTATTAGTTGCTATTGTATCTTAATGTCTCACTTGAAATTTCCAATTTTACATTCTTTAATCCCTGGTATGACTATGTTGATTTACACAATAAAATATTTTTGGTGTGTAGTTAAAGAGATGTGAGGCACTTACAGCTATGCAAAGAGAAATTTAAGAAATATTATTTTGAAATCATAGTAGGTATATAATACTAAACTTGAGGAAATAACCACTTTTTGTCCTTATTATCACCCCTGGTCTCTCCTTGCTAGTTTACTGGTTTTGAGGGAAGACATGCTGACTTGGTCAGCTTTCTAAAGGCTGAGTCCTAGTGACTACTCAGTACAGAGTTGGCTGTGTGGACAGAATACCTGTACTGCACACTGTAGGCTGGAAGAACTGTTAAAGGGCATCAAGCTCAATCACTTGAATTTCATGGCATACAATGGAGGCCCAGAGGGTTGAATGTTAGCTAGAGTTCTTGTCAAACATTTGCTCCAAAACATTGGTTCTAGGGAGGTCTTAATAGAGCTCCATTACAATTAGTTCCATAGTCTAGCAAGTTTGAAAATGGCCAGAAATACAAATTTAAACAGCTTTCTTTATTGCAGGACTTCTCAAATCTTTAAAATACAAATTTGCAGAGGCACCTGAGTGGCTCAGTCAGTTAAGCATCCGACTTTGGATTTCAGCTCAGGTGATGACCTCATGGTTTGTGGGTTCGAGCCCAGCATCAGTGTCCACACTGACAGTGTGGAGCCTGCTTGGGATTCTCTCTCTCTCTCTCTCTCTCTCTCTCTCTCTCTCTCTCTGTCTTTCTGCCTCTCCCCTGCGTATGCTATCTCTGTCTCTCTCTTAAAAAAAGTTTCTCCTTTAAAAACAATGAAATTTGTAATATAAATCTTTCAAGGAGGATATGGTAGGCAGTATTCTATATTTTCCAAACTCGTTTGACCTCAGAATGTTTCTTCCCTTTTTGTGGGTGAGGATGGAATTTTACTCTTCTGTGTTCTTTTGAGTACATGTGAGTATACACTGGTTTAGAATGATGGGATATTATGGTGGGAAGGAGCTTAATAGTCACAGAGACACAACTAGAAGAGCAGAGGCTTGGAGCCAGTCATCTAGTTATGGAAAAGAAAATGAGAGCAAAACAAGACCTTGCATTGACTGAATATGGGAAAACATTATTCCAAGCACAAACTCAGTGTCAAATAATGTTGGAAACATTTTCAAATTTTCCATTTACTATCTGAGAGACTTCCTACAAGTTACTAAACATCTTTGAGCTTCAGATGCCTCCTCTGTAAAAATGATTAAAATAATATTTTCATTAAAGAAACATTGTGAAAATTATAGTTTATGCAAAGCATGGTCCTAGTGTATTAGGGCTCTCCAGAGAAACAGAGCTAATGGAATATATAGGCCTAAGAGTCAGGAGCATCACGGGGTAGGAGAAGATCATTGTCTCAGCTCAGTAGGGTGGAAAGCATATTCAATATTCCTCAACATTTTTGTTCTACTTAGGTCTTTGATAGACTGGATGATGCCCATGCACACTGGGAAAGGCCATCAGCTAGACTTTGTTCACCAATTCAAATACTCATCTCTTCTGCAACACCTTCTTAGACGTACCCAGAAACAATGTTTAACCAGATATCTGGGCAACCCATGGCCCAATCATGTTGACACAAAAAATTAACCATCACATCTAGTATTGTTGTTGATGTTTTGATGTTGTAGTTATTTCAGTCCGAATATTTATCCATGAGTGTATCCCATTTAGAACAGCACTTCCACGAGATGCCTTAGTGCATGTTTGGCAACCTCAGCAACTATTTACCAATGCGTTCAGTTTATTTTTGCACCAGCCCTGGTTATATTAGAAATCATTTCTTTACATGAAGCCACAGTCTTTGTCTTTTTATCTATTACTTGCCCAGTTCTACTCCTTAAGGTGACTCAGAACAAGTCTCATTACTCTATCATGTGTAACTCATCAGTCAATTAAATACAGTGCTCATGCTCTCCTAAAGCCCTCCCAGTAAAGGTCCAAACCCAAGTTCATGGCAAATCCAAGACCAGCATTTGCAGTTGCAATTCCTAGGCCTCAACTGCATACTTGGACAAATAACTCTGCCTTTTCTGGAGCACAGTGGATCCCTAGCAAGGCTTTGGTTTCCTGGAGCACTGCAATTCTTCTCTGGCTATCTTCTATATTTTAACACATTTTGAGAAACTTGTTTTTTGCTGCAAATGAGGACAGATTCTATTTCCGTGTTGTTTGTCAAAATATGTGATGGACATAATGGTATGGTTCAGTTGACATCAAAGAGATCAGGAATTTCTAGAACACACAAGTGCAGCCTGGGATGCAAACAACTCTATCAGTCACTCAGTTGTGAAGACTGCACTATCGTAGTACTATTTAATTGCTTCAAGCATACTGTCAACATTTCTTGCACTTGAAAGTGGATTGCTAGCACACACACAAAAAATCAAATGCCTGTTCTACAACTTGAAATCACCGTGCCTTGGCGAGGCCTGTCAAAGTCCATTCTCTCTCTAACAACTTGACTGTCCCCTTCCCCCAGCAGCTCCCTTCCTTACCCAAACTCTAGCTTCTCAACCTGCTGTCTCAATACTTTCATGCTCATATTTAATGCATTTTGTTACCTTTGACAAGACCTTGATCAATATTTTGTTATTTTGAGGCAGCTGTGATCTACTTTCATTCACTCTTGGGAATGCATCTTTACTGTCCTATATGATTTCTATTTTTACTCTTGTTTCTGAAACATAGATGCCATGAGGATGCATTTTTTCATTAATACTAGAATTATGTAAAATTTAAATAAAACATGAAAAGCAAAACTACTTTGAGTAATTGGAAACCCATGTTGGAGGAATATAAATAATTCTATTAAATAATATTTCTGAGTCTAATTGGATAATAGGAAGTTACCAAGAAGCAAGTGTGGACTCAAATTGTATATAATAGAATTAAATCAATGATAATTGTGAGGATACCCAAGAATAGAAAATTATAAGCAACAAGAATACAGAGGATGTGATTAACCAAAATGAGAATGAGTATTTATAGGGTATGGCTTCAAAATGAACTAAAATGTCAAATTAAAGAATAAAATAAGAAAAAAATAATAAATGAAAATAAGGTTCATGTCTTTCTGTGTTATTAATACCTTTATATACTCAGAGACTATTATTTTTATTCCCTCTCGCAATAGCCTCCTAATTACTACTAAGAAGACCTGCCTAGATAAAAGGATGAGGATTGGAAGATTAAAGAACAATATAGAGGAAAATGTTATATATTATATATTGAATCATATGTATATGATTTAATTTATTAAATGATAAAGAGAATATGAGGGAAAATATTAATTGAAATTATTAGTTCCACTCAGGCAAATATTAAGTATGTAGGACCTGTTTGATAAGAGGGCAGATTCCAATATACCACTGGGCTTACTGAATTTCATAGAAAAAGTGGTGAATCAGGGTAAATTACATCAGTTTTTTAGCATGTACCATGCCAAACCACACAACTTATTTCAAACAACACACTCATGTTTATGCTCATTTCTAGGGCACAGTTGTTTCTTATACAGGACAGAGAAATCATTTTAGTTAAATTTCTGCTATATTCAACAACAAGCCATTATCTCATGGGAACATCCATAAATATTGTCTCCATTACTCTCATTGTTGTTACCTATAACTTACTGGTTTAAAAGAAAAAGAAAGTATTGAAATGTAAGAGCCAAAACCAAAAAATAAGACCAACTGAAGTATAAAATGTAGTATATTCCAACAGGGGAAGATTTTTAGAAAAAATAAAGTAGGAATATAGCAGGAATATAAGATAGCAATTGTCAGGAGAAACCAAAGGATAAATAAAGAAAGAATAAAGAAAGCAAATTCACAGTGAGTTTTTGGTAGAAACAAACCACTTGAAAGGTAAGTAAAATAATCTAAGTAATATTCCATTATATACACACACACACACACACACACACACACACACACACACACATATGCACACACACACACACCACATCTTCTTTGTCCATTCATCAGTTGATGGACACTTGGGCTGTTTCCACAATTTGACTATTGTAGACAATGCTGCTATAAACATCGGGGTACATGTATTACTCAGCCATAAAAAAGAATGAAATCTTGCCATATACAACAACATGGATGGAGCTAGACAGTATAATCCTAAGTGAAATAAGTCAGTCAGAGAAAGATAAATACCATATGATTCATGTGGAATTCATGTGGAATTTAAGAAACAAAACAAATGAGCAGAGGAAAAAAAAAAGAGAGAGGCAAACCAAGAAACAGATTCTTCACCATGGAGAAAAAACTGATGGTTACCAGAGGAGAGGTGGGTGGGGGGTGGTGGTGGAATGGGTTAAATAGGTGATAGGGATTAAGGGATGCACTTGCTGTGATGAGCACTGGGTGATATATGGAAGTGTTGAATCACTATATTGTCACCTAAAACTAGTATTACACTGTATGTTAACCAAATGAAATTTAAATAAAAACTTAAAAAATAAATTCATAAATAAAATATCTAAATTGTGAGAAAATGAAAATATGACAGGAGCCAAATAAATGAAAAGAAAACAAACAAACAAATAAACAAGGAGAGCACTAAAATGGCAGGGCCATTAACATGAAGGAAAATGTGATAATACAATGGGGCAAGACAGTTTACCAGTGTAAAATATCTTTAACTTCTGATTAATATGTTTTGCTTCTAAGATGAGTATATATAATACTCTAAATGTCAATTTTTCATGAAAACAAACCAAGGTGTTGATATAGTATTTCCTTCCCAGATGGAGCCTTTGAGAAAGTGGCTTGTACCTATCACTCCTTAAGATCATTGGGTGACAGGTGGCTACCTCAAAGAGGTGAAAAAAAGACAACATACTATTATGCTAATATTAAAAAAATAAGTGGATGAATTTTACATTTTATTGATACATTAATTGTAACAATTTGGTAATGCACCAATAGTTTTATAGATTTATTTTAAGTCTAGCATATTTATCAGTTGCTTTACAAATATACAATGCATAGGATTTCTGACAAAAAAAAATGACAAATATTAACAAAGACAAATAATATGCAGTTTCTAACTTCATTATAATTGGAAACTAGTATTTTTCCTAAGTATATTCATATACACTTAGAAAACGTTTTGGGTATATAAGAACATCATGCCTGTTTGCATTTACAGAACGTGCTTATAAATTAATTATTGAGGCAATTTAATCATGTGTAAATTTGAATATAATTTTGGATACATATTATAAATTGCTTCTAGACAGAAAATAGCTAAAATATTTCATCCCATTTGCTTGGCATTTTCAGGGAGTGTGGTATTCTGTTTAGCTGAATATTCTAGCCTTTCCCCTTCAGAAGTTCAAACTTTGAAATTTTAATCACCTTTGAAGGAAACCTTTCTCAAATATTACTTTTCTGCATATGACTTAACCTTTTATAGATAGCTCAGGGTCATTATTAGGAAAATCAATAGCTGTGTTGGGTTGCAATACTCCGCTGTCCTTTGGGAGACTGATGAGTGCTTCCACTGTAACAAATGACCCTAGATGACTCTGTTTTTTAATTTCTTCTGTACACTTTTTGTACTTTTCTCCTGTCCTCAATCACTGTCAGGCTGTCAATGTGTCGGCCTTCAGGAATCTCCATCCCCACCTCTCTCCCTCCCTTACATAAATCAGTGCACACACCCTCTTCTAATTTGCTGTTACATTTTACTGTAAAAAAGACTTACTAAATTGAGGGAGGGGATAGGAGGAGGGAGAAAAGTAGTTAAAATTACCAAACTTGCAAATCATATTTAGAAATGAGTATTCCTGGACATCCTTGAGGGTACAAATGATAGGAATCACCATTTTTGCAACAAGTTACACTTCAATCCAAGGGGTAATAATGCTTGCTTCATCTCTAGGGAAACCAGATAGCTGCATCAGTAGATTTTTCTCTGGAAGTTTAATGGAGAACTCAGAATGGGAGCAGAAATAGGAACTATCTAATCCTCTTGGAAATAATCCTCAGGGACCTGACCTGGAGAAATCTTTCTGTTCTTTGTGGGCTCGCCCAGAGGAACAGATCTCTTTGGGGAAACAGCACCCTCCAGTATCAGGTCAGTGCCAAAGGGCAGGTGTCTTTAGTCAAATATGTGTCCGTTGCAGTAACATTCTTATATATGGAATGAAAGTAGGGGAGAAAAAGAAAGAAAACTCACTGGGAAATTTTAAATCAAGTCTTTTCCTTTTATAGACCCATCATCATAAGTTTCATCTCAGTTTGAGCTTCCTATA
Source organism: Panthera onca (assembly GCF_046562875.1). Lineage (NCBI taxonomy): Eukaryota > Metazoa > Chordata > Mammalia > Carnivora > Felidae > Panthera > Panthera onca. The sequence continues at coordinate 83,007,765 of NC_138340.1, forward strand.
CATTGTTTAAAACTTTTTTGGGGCGCCTGGGTTGCTCAGTGGGTTAAGTGTCCAACTCTTGATTTTGGCTCAGGTCATGATTTCATGGTTTGTGAGTTTGAGCCACACACTGGGCTCAGGGCTGACAGTGCAGAGCCTGCTTGGGATTCTCTCTCTCCCTCTTTCTGCCCCTCTCCCACTCTCTCTCTCAAAATAAATACATAAATTTAAAAAAATTTAAAAAAAAACTTTTGTTTATTGATACCTTATGTTATGGTCACTATTTGGGTTACCATTAATATTTCAATTTAAGTTATGAATTTTTCACAGGATGCCTGGGTGGCTCAGTTTGCTAAGGGTCTGACTCTTGATTTTGGCTCAGGTCATGATCTTGTGGTTTTGTGAGTTCCAGCCGCAGGTAGGGCACTGCGTGCTGACTGCATGGAGCCTGCTTCGGATTCCCTATCTCCCTCTATTTCTGCCCCTCTCTGCTTACTCTCCCTCTGTCTCTCTCAAAATTAAAAAAAATAATAAATTATGAATTTTTCAGATTTATCATTTTGTCCATTAACTATTTAGTGAATGAAACCAAACTTTCACATAGTATAAGAAAATTTAAAGTCACCCTTATGTAAAATGAAAGAAAGAGAAAGATGAGGTGGGAGTAAAGATCTTACTAGCAGTGTACAATTAATAATGGAATAAAATTTTATTTCCATTTACTTTCCATAAATTCTCTAAGAATAAAAGAATAATCAAGAAACTCATGCTCCTTTATAGTTAATTGAAAACTAATCAGAAAATGTTAGTGAAATAACCTATACATTCCAAGTACCACATGTCCCCATTAAATAAAATGCCTTTACATTTCTTTAGTGAGAGAACACACATACTAGTTTTTTTGTTTTAAAGTAACTTTTGGAATTTGCATATTTCCAATATATCCTAGGACTTTTCTAACTCTCCTATAGGTTTGGCTTCATTACTTCTGTTCTCCAACTCCTCATGGACTTTCTGTATTAGAAGTAGAAAAATCAAAAAAGTCTGTAATTCTTTTGGAAAAAATAAAGAGAACATGAACATGACAGGGATTATATGAATGGGAAATTACCCTGAGTCCAAGAAGTATTTAGCTGACACAATCAATAGAACTTGGGTGGAGAGGTGGTTTGATGGGAGATACAGTTTTGTTGACCAAGACTACTAGGTTTTGATTTTGAGTGATTTGATACACCATGAATTACTGTAGTGAAAAAAACCCAGACTATTGGGAATGGCTAAAGCAATGTAAGAACTATATTCTGGGGACAGTGTTATAGTTTGTATGGTACTGAGAGACAAACAAATATCGGAACTCAGAACAGGGACTCATGAAGTTAATGATGAGAATTAAGACAAGACTAAAATTATTACAATTATGATACAAAGTTAATCTAGTACAAGATTCTGAGGTCAAATTGGTGTTATACAGCTCCATACTATTGACTTAGAACATTTTGAATTAGGAAGTTGATGTGTTTGTTCTAGGGTCTCAAGCTAAGGTGGATTTCTGTATGGGGTTTCTATTAAGGGGTTTCCACTATTGGGTTTGAGGAAGGAATCTAGGCATCCATTCAGTCATTCAACTCATATTCATTTAGTGCTTCCTAGGTGCCAGAGAGCACTCTAAACTTAAGAATTAGCAATGATGCAAACAAGTTACCTGACCTCCTGAAGTTTACATTCAGGTGGGTGGATACTGACAATAACCAAATAGACAAATGGGCACAAACTATATTTTCAGTTATACAGTAGCTACAGTAAAGAAAAGCAAATCAGAGAAAGGGAATGGAGAATGTTGGCAGGTGCAGTTTTGGATAAGGTTGCCAGGTAAGAGTTTCCTGAAAACTTTTACTTTATTTTTTTTTCTTTTTTTTTTTTTTTTAATTTTTTTTTTTCAACGTTTTTTATTTATTTTTGGGACAGAGAGAGACAGAGCATGAACGGGGGAGGGGCAGAGAGAGAGGGAGACACAGAATCGGAAACAGGCTCCAGGCTCCGAGCCATCAGCCCAGAGCCTGACGCGGGGCTCGAACTCACGGACCGCGAGATCGTGACCTGGCTGAAGTCGGACGCTTAACCGACTGCGCCACCCAGGCGCCCCTCCTGAAAACTTTTAAATGAATATCTCAAAGTGAGAAAATGGGATATGTAGTTAGTTATTTGGAAGACAAGTAGCCCTGGAAAGTGAAATGACAAATTCAAGATCCCAGATGGATAGGAATGTGTTTGTTCTGTTCAAAGAACAGAAAGGAAGCCAGCATAACTAATAGAAATAGGCTGAAGACAGTATAAGTCAAACTCTCCATTTTATTGTAACTAATAATTAATATCAATTTAGGTTTTTACTGGTCCTTTAAAATTCACATTTGTAGAGTCTTTAGAATTAACTTTCATGGAAATAGTCTCATGCAAACAAGATATGTTGACCACTTTATCCTAAATTTATCTGGTTGTTACAAACATATACAGCCTACAACAGATCTAAGAGAGCTGATTATTACATAAGGACAGATTGTTTCACTATATAAAATTTTAATACAGTGTTATGAAGGATTTTCTATAATTGCCAGAGTTTCCAAGCCTTCAACAAAGAAGAGCTTTCATATGGTGTGAATCTTCTGCAACATGATTGCTTTTTTTTTTTTTTAATTTTTTAACGTTTATTTATTTTTGAGACAGAGACAGAGCATGAACAGGGGAGGGTCAGTGAGAGGGAGACACAGAATCTGAAACAGGCTCCAGGCTCTGAGCTGTCAGCACAGAGCCCGACACGGGGCTCGAACTCACGGACCGTGAGATCATGACCTGAGCCGAAGTCAGCCGCTTAACCGACTGAGCCACCCAGGCACCCCATGATTGCTTTTTTAAAACGCAAGACATCAGGGTATTTTTTAGAACTGTAACTTCATAATTGTTAGTCAGCATATACAGCATAACTGTATACTTTGCAGGATGATCAATGGAGTCCGCAAAATTTCAGATATTGTTTTGTGCATGAATGAAATTTGTTGTCTATAAAAACAATTCATAAAATGATCTTTGTGAAGATCTTTGTGAAGAATCACCAGCTTTGCTGGTGATTGATATCAATGTTTTGAAATAAAATACTTACTTAGCAATAAAACGACGGGACTATTTTTTTTTTTTTTTCTAATTTTGGTGATTCCTATTCCCCCTGAGAGAAAGAACAGATCCATGGTCAATGAGATTGTAGACTCTTCTGTTCTTCAGAGGAGGAATATAGAAGATATAAGGAAATAATGTCCCAGGAAGTTTTATTTTTCAGATTTGAAATTGAAATACAAAAATGACTTTTTTAGAGACGGATGTTATGTTATAGTTTTCAAGTTATTGGTCTATGACACAAGACTCTGGAAAAGAAAAAAATTGGCAGGAAGGGGACATTCAGGCACCACCTAAAATAACTGAGGTAGGTAAATCTCCTTTAAGAAGGTCTGTATGTCTAATCTAAGACTAATCAGTCAGAGAAAGACAGATATCATATGTTTTCAGTCATATGTGGATCTTGATAAACTTAACATAAGACCATGGGGGAAGGGATGGGGGAAAAATAAATAGTTACAAACAAAGAAAGATGGAGGGAGGCAAATCATAAGAGACTCTTAAATATAGAGAACAGTCTCAAGATTGATGGGGGAGAGGGGAAATGGGTGATGGGCATTGAGGAGGGCACTTGTCGGAATGAGCACTGGGTGTTATATGCAAGCAATGAACCATGGGAATCTACCCCAAAAACCAAGACCACACTTTACACATTGTATGTTGGCCAATTTGACAAGAAATTATATTTAAAGAAATAATCTAAGACATGGCAAGAGCCATTGATCATCACTATGTTGATAATATTTCAGAGAAACATATGCTCTCATGTACAAGACTGTTATAATCAATTTGATCAAAACTCTCTTGAGTGCCTCCTACAAAATGAGTAAATTTAAAGTAGAACAACTCAGAAGGTTTAAAAATATTCATCCAATCAGGAAAGATAAATAGGTTCTGTGTGTTGAAGCAGTGGAAAGAAATGTAAGTAAAAACTTTAAAGTTATGCATTTTTTTCTTCTCACTAAATGAAGGGCATTATACTTTTTTTCAGGTGAATTCTCAGTTTGTTTCAGATAAAAATTTATAGGGAGGTGGAGGGGCACCAGGGTGGTTCAGTCAGTTGAGAATCTGACTCTTGATTTTGGCTCAGGTTATGATCTCATGGTCATGGGATCAAGCCCCACATGGGGTTATGCGCGAAGCATGGAGCCTGCTTAAGAATATCTCTGTCTCTGTCTCTGTCTCTCTCTCCCTATCCACCCCTCCTTTGCTTGCTCTCTCATTCTCTCTCTCTCAAAAAATGTATAGGGAATGTTTACAAGAGTTAGAAAATCATAGTAATTATAGACATGAGCTTGAAGGAAATTAATTAAACCCTGAATATCACAGTTTTGGAATCCTAGGCTTTACCTAGTATCATCATCATTATTGGTTGTGAAAGAGCTGAAGAAGTGAGTCTTATGTTCATGAATATTGGCTTAATTTTAATGACATACTCCAAAAAGCCTGTTCCTTTTAGCTACATCTGAACAAAAATTTGTAGGGCTAACAATAAACTAGTTAATATTGTACTTTAGGTAAAAGCAAGCAAGCCATTTCATGTTCCTTGACTTTAGTCTTTAAGTTATAATTTATATGATTGTATAAAATTAGTTAATTAATTGCTTGGTTTGTTTCTCCTAGTCTCTTTTGGGAGAAAAAAATACTTGGAAATAGGCATTTTCATTATGTATTTTGGAAAAAGTTGGGTTTACAAAAGTCCCAAACCAAAAGGAAATTTTGTCACCTTTTAAGGCACAATAATACTTCCAGTTTTAGTGCTTTACACAAGAGCATAGCAGAATGCAAAAATCATACATTGTCCATAACTCTGAATACAAACTGAATCAGAGAAAAAAATCAGAGGGAAAAAAAAAACTTGGCATTATAAGATCCCAAAGAAGTATAATACTTCACTAACGTGTTTTCCTCTATTGTTCAAATAAACATTTAGTAAGCTTATGTATTAATGTTTTGTGTTCCTCAAATGAACACCCAAATGTATGGCTTAGAATCTTCAACAGTAGGAATATTGCCAAAAGAAAGAAAAAGGAGCAAGTATCAAAATAAAAACATGTTATAATCTGGGTATATAATAACAACTGGATCCCTTAAGTGCAAGCTCCAAGAATCTACTGTTATTATAGAGGTTATTATTTGCATGGTAAAAATTTTCTCTTGTAACAGAGTACAAGGGAAAGGGAAAAACAATCACTTCTTATTTAATTTTGGTTCCTGGAATGACAACAACCTTAGCATCAATTTAAGCACTGATCTGCCCTTCAGGAAATATTATTTAGAAACTTGGACTGATAGAAGAACGGTTTTCCTCAAGATTATTTATAGTACCAGTAATAATTTTTCTTTAGTGTCAGTATCTCTTTATCATCCAATGCTCTCTTTATTGAAAACACCAATTCAAAATTTTAATAATAAATTCATCAAGGCCATGATATTTTCAAAAAAGTTGATGCTGATTTTAGTGACATGAAATGGATTTATGTAAAATTTATTGTATGTCTTCTCTCATCATGTAACTGCTTAAGTTACATTTATACAAAATTATTTGTACTTAATATTTTTTACAGGATTTTATGTGCTACACCTAGAAGGACCAAACTTTTATGTACATATTGAAGTGAACATATTGAATTTCAAAATCCTGTAATAAAACTGTTTAAGAAAATAGGTGTGCTGTTTGTATTAGGCTCAAGTCCATATATATTAAGGCCCATGATTAGGAGAAACCACAAAATTGAGATGAAGGTAAGTGCCATATTTGCACTATATTCTGTTAGAATCCCAAATAATTTGCTCGTCTTGATTTGGTCCTCCTAAAAATTGGGGCAATATTACAATTGAGCTTATGTACATTTAAAGGAAACACTGAAGTTTAGGATCAGTGGCTTCTTCAATAGATAGCAAAATAGCATTGCTCCATTTAAAAGCACAACAGCAAAATATGGTAGTGGATGTTATGACAGAAGTGCTGCTTGGAACATGACTGTTGATGATCTAAGTAGATGAGTTAAATGAAATGAGATTCCAGGAACTGCTCAGGAGACATGGGGTTAGTTAATAATGCCATTTAGAACAAAGGTTGAGGCAGACAACTGGTAAGACTGGTCAATGAAACCATGAATGTAACATTCGAGACAACTGGAAGAAGTAGGTCAGGCAGGATTCGCTGATTTAGAGCCATGGCTAATTCAGCACTTTGGACAGTTCCCAAAGACATGTTGCCTTCCAGGCACTTTGATTATTTACCCTTTAGATTACCAGATCAACTCATTTAATCCTACCTCTTGGTGTCTCACTTATACCTGCATGTGACCTTAATCCCAAAGGAATTATCTGTATTTAACTAAAGAACTCTGTGGTCTGTTTCACATGAAGCCTACATCTTCAGTCCTGACATAAAGATTCATAGTGTTGCGTTACTTGATTTTACATCAGGCTCACCACTGGGCTTTGTTCTATTAACTTAATTTTAAACTTGATTCAATATGAAAAGATAAGGATGAGATCATCCAAGTCACGGAAAAGAGGCTGTTTACCAACACCTGATGGTCCACCAGAACCAAATCCTCTGGGCCATTTACATACAAGGGCATTCAGCAGCTGTTGTATAACAAACTGAAATGAGGTGCTCAGACAGAGTGAGGAGTTGGTGCTGCGGAGAAAAGGAATCTGCTAAAACTGTGTCTAGGATCATGGAGCATAACCGTAGATAGTAACTCACGCACATTAAGGCCTTCCTTGCAGTCTCTGGTAAATAAAAGAATTGCTCTTTTGGGGCGAGTAATTTGAGCCAATTTCTAGGAGGCAGATCTGCAATTCAAGAAAGTCTACTTTGTTTCTAATCAAAGGACAAATTTCATTTTAGCTACATCTTTAACCAAGATTAAAACTAGAATTATTGACAGTGAGACAAAAATGCATACATATCAGAAATACTTTAAAAATGTATTCTTCCTCACAACTACTTTTCAGGTAGATGTTTCCTGTTCTGAAACCGAGTAGTGGGGGTGAACGCTATAAGACTGGTTTCTTCAATGACGGGCATCTTAGCTAGACATTTTATAGAGGATTTTCTTGATCTTTGCTAATCAAAATTGAATGGGGTCCCAGTCCCTGACAACAAATGCACACGTTGGTAAGTATTTATGAGCAAGAAGAAGCAGAGACTATCTCCCTACCTCCAATTGCATTAGCAGTCTTGATATTCTTGTTTCTGGGTTGGAATCAGACCTAACATAGCTAAAAGATCTATAACCTTAACACTGAGAGTACACCTCCCGCCAAAAAAAAAAAAAAAAAAAAAAAGCCACTAAGAGTAACCCAATTTCTTCTTACTTTCTTTAGTGGAGTCACAGATATCAAAGATGAATTTTCTAGTCTGGCTGAAGGCTGTAGAGTACTGAGAAGACATGAAAATGTTTTAGCAAGGAGAAGGAAAGGGAGCAATGGTCCAAACACTGTAGAAAGGAGAATAGATAACATAGAAAAACTGGGATTTTATTGAAGAAATTTTATGAGAGATTGATGTCATGGAAGTTTGACAAATATAAAAGCTCTCAGATTTTTCTTTGTCTGGCTAAGGAGCACATTATTGTTATTCTGTATATTCTGAAAGCATCGACAGCAGAAAAGGCATTCCCCAGGTTTCCTTGACAAATAACACACTAAGTGGTAGCCCTGAGCCTTGAGTTTATGATCAGTCCTGAAGGAATAATAGTGATTTTCATTAGAATGTCAATTCTACTGGTTCCTCAGCTGTAATTGTAAGAAAATCTGAAGATCCCGAGATTTGAGAATGCTACCTAGGTGTCTGCCCAGACGGTTATGTGACCTGAAAAAGGAATATTGTTTTCAACCAAGTATACCATGTGTATTTGTAAGCAATGGTATTGATTCCACAAAGTCATATATACAAAGTCTTTTTTGTCAATGATCAGCTCTATGCATGTGGAGGCAATTAACAAGCTGGCACCAAACTTTAGCAAACTAAACTTTCAATACTGAAAAGATGTCTGAAAAAGATTCAAGACAACCCACCCTGGCTCATAAAACTTGGCTATATTGTTATGGTTTCAGGATAGTTTCCTCAAAATTTAACTGGAACCTAAAATTTACTTTATTTTAAAATATTGCTATTAAATTTCATCCTGAGAGTACTGGAGATTTAACATGAACATTTGGTTTAATTTTTTTTTCACCTTCTATACAGTTAACAGAGTTTTTATTTCTAAAAACAAAAAGAAAAGGTCATATTGTTAACGATACTACTTTTGAGATGCTCCTGCATGTTAAGCTGCTGGTTTTTTTGTTATATAAATATAATATTTATATTTGCTTTTATATTATAACATATATTTATATTTATGTATGTTACATATATAATATTAAATAAGGTAATTAAATACATTATTATTGACAGACATACAAACTAATGAATGCCACTAAATAATGTCACAAAACTCACAAGAAAATATGCTACAAAATTTATTGTTTATTTACTCTGACTTCTTTGATATAAGTACTTTCTATGATTTATACAGTTATTTTTCATATAGTTTAAGCAGCTTATATGAGCAACACAGCTTTTATATTTAAAATATTTTCAATCAACCTCCATCATTACTTATTTTTGACAACATGAACAAAAAACAATACTCATGTGTAAAACCATTTTCTTTTCCTGGGTATTTTTGCCTATTTCCTATAAATGTGGCAATAAGCAACTAAATGTCTTAGCCATAATGTAGGCACATGTCTCAGCCTAAATTGCCTTAGGAATGCAAAGTAAAAGAAGAGATTTTAATATTTCTAACAATATAAAATAGTAAGTTCTTAAGTAACTCTAGTCCACTGGGCACCTACAAGTAAGTGAAGGAGGAAGTAGAGGGTCAAACTATTAATGAACCCAACTTACTTGCTAATGGGAGACCTCAAGTATTTGATTGACTAAGCAGCAATGCATATATTATTACTTTTGTTTTTAATATCACTATTACTTTTAATACAGTAAAACTGGATTCATCTTTGAACTTACTAATATATACAAATATAGTTCACACATACAATGGCTATGAAATACATAATTCCATTAGACATAAACTATATGCCTGTAGATGTCACTTAAATGTATAAATGTGATCATATCAACATGTTATTTATTTGTGCTTTTCAATGCTACCGTTCTCCTTTTACAGATAATTCTACTGAGGTTCACAGATACCAACAGAGTTATTTAGTATTTATAGTGGATAAGTAATAAAGCCAGATTTGGAACTGAGACAGATTCTGGTTCATGTTACAGTGCTCTTTCCACTGAAAGATACTTCCTACATTCAAGCTTTTAGTGTCATCTATTGTTCATGCTTGACTTGAGTACACAAGGAGACTTTTCTATTGCAGTAGAGCTTGGGAGAGCAAGCACAGATCATATTTCCTCATATTTTCCTACTTCATCATTTTGCATGAGATGCAAGTGAAGGCCAGTGAAGTGAAGGAACTAAAAAAAACCCACACATAGATAAGGACAGGACTGCAACTCAAGCCCTGTGCTCTTTGAGATGTTATCTAAAGATGAAGATAATTTATTTGGAAGATCACAGCTTAGTCTCAGGAGGCCATCACAAGTATATTTCAGTGGGCATACATATCTCTCAGCATCTTAAGAGTAGAATTATTCTAGATGTGTCCTAACTTTTTATTTAGAAAATATATTTCTAAAATTACCTTATTAAAGCTCTCAAACCAAAAGCAGTAGCTTATCAGTAATCTGGCATCCTAACGCATTTCAGCAACAGAGAAAAATGTGATGCAACAAGGAATAAATTTAGCAGACGAGCTGTGCTTACCTTCATAAGTCCCACTTTCTAAGAGAGCACCACTTTTCTCCAATTCCATAAAATCTTCAACGGTGATGAAAATATAGTCCACTCCAGGGACCTCACCCTCCTTATGTGGCCTTGTGGTGCCTGAATAAGGAAAAATTAAAAACAAAAGAAAGACTCTAAGTGATTTGTTGCTGAACTTTAGAAATACCACCATACTTCTGAATATTCAATAACACTTGTTTGTACATCCTGCGAGTTGGCAGCCTGCATTTGTCCTTCTGTTTGTTTGGAAACAGAAAATAGCATGGGTAAAGATTAAAGTAAATATACAAAGCATTCTTCTTCATCAAGCTTATAAAGAGTTCATTGCCATGGAATGCAATTGCATACATTTCTTACAGTGGAAAATGCAGACCATTGTGCCCTTTTTTGAAGGGGCGTTTGAATATTGGGCCAGAAGTCTGCTAGCTCAGGAATTTACATATCTCACTTCTATGAATAAACCTTTATTGTTCTGTAGATTGCCTTGCTATGACATAAAATACAATGGAAAATAGGAATGTTAGCAGCATGTCAATGCATCTTTCTATTTTCATGATCTGCTCCTTTGTAAGGGTACTTTTGGTTTTCATTTGTTAACTTGGCCCCCCAAAATAACTTATATGTGATTTAAAGGAATACAAAATCTTTACTATTACTTAAAATTAATTAAATAATAATTGGAATTGGTGATAATTATAATTGAGTTAGTATTATAATTCCAGTAATAGTTTCCTTTCTTTCCCTTCCCTTCCCTTCCATTCCCTTTCCTTTATTATTGCCTTTAATTCTGACTGAACTGGGAAGTGAAATGCTCTGAGGGGTTGCTTCATGGGTCAACCACTCTTGTTTCCTACAGGGTAAATGGGACTTCTGTGGCCAAGGTGACAGAAATATCAACCTGTGGCTCAGTGCAACTGTGCTAGAGAAGTCAGGCTTCCAGATCTGCTGTCCAGTTCATAAGGCAGGAATCAAAATAGAGACATATTAAAGGTTGTGGGTGTGTTTTCTGGTGCACTTCCCTCTCTGAACATGCCCTAAATTCTCTTCTTTTTCTATGCCACCTAATAAAACATTTTGTGTGGTCAGATTGGATTTCCATAATGCATACAGGCAAATAGTTTATAGAAATATACAAAGGGCATATATATATAAGCAAGTATTAATACATTGGCAGGATTGTTCACATTCAAAATTTCCTCCATATTCTCCATATACTAAAAAAAGTATTTTAAACCCTTAAATTTAATTTTCAGTCTATGAAATCTTTATCAACTAGACCATGAAAATAGCCAATTGGTTCTCCTTTTGGTCTGTTAGGATCAGATTTGAACTGCAGATGAAAGGCATAAACTCATGCCAGAATATACAATGTGCTAGTGAAATTGATTTTGTATAAAAATGAATAATTTTCATTGAAAACTTTTTTTGAAGAGATTTGAAAGCATTATTTTCTAAAATTAATTTTTAGAACCCTTCTTTGGAGGCTGCAAAACAATTTTTTTCCATAATCACATTTAATGACTTTCCCCTAAATTTGTTACTTCATTTGTTTAACTGAGCCATATTTTGCAATATTTCCTACTGCTTTTATGCTATACAATATAAACCTCCCACACCTAATATGCACAGTGTTGTCAAATTAATGTTTCTATGAAAACCTTAATTTTCAATATCCTGACTTTTACATGCTTAACCCTTGTGAATTAAAAGCACATTAACATAGTTTTTGGCAATCAATTTGTTTTCTGTTTATTTAGAACACACTCTAATCATTAAGAAAAATAGCATAACAAAGATTCCATTTTCCTTACTAATTTATCTGCATACTTCAGAAGCTACATGCTTTGATTAATTAAGTGCTTGCAGTGCGGTAATGCATTCCTAACACAATATGAGCACAGGACCACATGCTTGAGGCCAGTCCCTAAGTTTGCTTCTGGACTGGAATTACTTGACTACACCAAACTCTAGTGGACATGTTTGTGGTTGTGATCTTTTGGAAGGACCATCAGTACTCTGGTTCACTGGGTAGGTTTTCCATCTCTATACTGCACCTCAGGACAATGTGACTGAACTCTTGCCTTGGGGATACAGACTCCTAATGGCTACATCAGTGTCGCCTGTTGCTACTGACCTGCTTAAAGCTATTTGGATGGGGGGCTCACCTACCTCACTGTGGCTTGAAGAAGTTCTATACTATAATTCCAAATGCTACAATTCCCATCTTTGACATTCATCTCATGTCTTCTTTTCTCATCCTCTTCATTTTTATAATTATAACCCCCAGGCTCTTGTTCTCTTTTAATTTCCCTCATGTTCACCAAATATCGCTTCAATTCCCTCTCTAAATTCTAAAGACTCTAAATTCTAAACAACCTAGAATCCCATCTTTCCTTTAGCTCACCTTCACCATTTCCCCACTCCTAATAAGCTCCCAAGTTTAATATTGGCTATTTCATTCATAGACTGTTAGTTGCTCCAGAAAACAGTGGACATTCATCCACTGAGAAAGCACCCTACAAATTCAGGTTACCTAATATCAGTTTGATTCAACTGATGATTGGCAATCCTTTTATATGTCTTCCTTCTCTGTCACAATCAGACCATTTTCTAATACTCAACAGCTGTCACTTTCAACAGAAGACATTAGTGCATTCTCTTTGTGGTAAAGAAAGAGATAATCTGAAATCAAATTCCCCAAAGCTCATCTTATTTTTTAAGTTTGTTTGTTTGTTTGTTTGTTTGTTTATTCATTCATTTTAAATGTTTATTTATTTCAGAGAAAGACAAAGTGCCAACAGGGAGGGGCAGAGAGAAAGGGAGACACAGAATCCGAAACAGGCTCCAGGCTCTGAGCTGTTAGCACAGAGCTCAATGCGGGGCTTGTACGCACAAACCGGGAGATCATGACCTGAGTTGAAGTCAGATGCTTAACCGACTGAGCCACCCAGGCACTCCAAGTTTATTTATTTTGAGAGAGAGAGAGAAAGAGAGAGAGCAAGAATGAGTTGAGGAGGGGCAGAGAGAGAGAGTGAGAGAGAATCCCAAGCAGGCTCTGCACTGTCAGTGCAAAGCACGACGAGGGGCTCAAACTCACAAAATGTGACATCAGGACTTGAGCTGAAATCAAGATTCTAGATTAACCAACCAAGCCACCCAGAACCCCCTTCTCAAAGTTTCTTAATTTGTACTTTCGTTATCTGCATTCTCTTCACCCTTAATTGGAATCATCCATCTATCTTGTTAAAATGAATCCTTTCTCTTCTGCTTTCTTGCAGGTTAGTTTTTTTTTTTTTCTTTTTTAAAATCAGAGTTACATATGCAGATATTTTGAAGTCAACCATTCTACAGAGCTCAGTATTTGAGTAAAAGCAGACTGTCATCACCACTCCCCAAAACCTTCCCTTCATCCAGAGGCAAAGACTCAACATTTTTAGCTGATTCTTTTGTTTTTACCTCCATCCATTTAAATAATTTATTTATGATGTCCTTCTTTCTTTTTTTCTTTCTAATATTTATTTATTTTTGAGAAAGAGAGACAGAGTATGAGCAGGAGAGGGGTAGAGAGAGAAAGAGACACAAAATCTGAAGCAGGCTCCAGGCTCTGAGATGTCAGCACAGAACCCAATGCGGGGCCCGAAGTCACCAACAGTGAGATCATGACCTGAGCTGAAATCAGACACTTAAATGACTGAGCCACCCATGTGCCCCCTCCCTTGAATCTTTGTGCATGTGTTTTACTTTAGCTATTATTTCCTGATTTCTTGGTAAAGCGAATGAGGAGTTAGCTGTTTCTTGCCCATGTTGCCTACACCTCACTTCCTCCCTCTCTCCTCCCATTCTCCCAATACCACAAACTTGTGTTTAGATGACTACTTAATGTTTACAATGACAACACTATATAAATCTATTTCCACCTGAACCTTGTGATGTGGTAGTAGACTAATTTTCCTTTCTTGCATAACTTTTGTTTACTCTAGATTTAGTGTTTCCATTTCCAATTTCCCTTATATTAATGGAGAATTCAATTAATTAACACCTTCCTTGTTGGATAAATCAACTTTTAACATATACAAGTATACTTAATATTTCATCAGGTTTATCCTATTGAAGAAATTGCTCCTGGAGCCTCTAACCTGCTCCAATCCAGACCTGCTGTCCCATGACACAGCTGTCATCCTGGGATCATCTTTGCCATCATCCCAGGGATTCACTTTGCCTCTTCCCTGTGTCATACTGCTCTTTTCCCAGATCCCATGTCTTTTTTGTAGTCTATTCCCTCGTTTTGGCAGAGCACATCTGCCAGAAGCTTTCTGTCAAAAGCTTTCACAGAAGCTACATTTTCTTTTCATGTCTGAAAAATACTTTATTCTATCCTAAAGGTGGCAAATCGGACTCAGCATTTCAGGAAAATTTCATAATGAAAACATATTTTCTCCACCCTGTTCTTCTGTTAATGTCACCACTATTATTCTAGCCATACATGCTTTGAACCTTTCTCTCAGAGTCACAATTGGGGTGTCTGTCCCTCACTTGTTTATCCCATCTCCAAATATTTGGCAAATTCTGTGCCCTGTACCTCCACAATGTTGTCCTTCCCTTCTGTACTATCTCTGTTCTAAAATTGCCCTCCTGGACCTGGTACTGGCTATGTCACTGTTGTGACTGCCTCCCCCTCTTAGTTTATCATTGCACTCCCCAATTACCCTGGGAAAGCACGAGGCTGACCTCTAGTCAAGAGATTTGGTTGAAAACATAAGGAGAGGAAAATACTGAAAGTTTAAAAAGTCAGAAAAATCTAAGATTCTATTATTGACAATAAAAGGCGATTCTGGCATGCCAGGTTGTAGAGTCTCAGGATGGACTTTCCTTTATGGAACATGTGAGGAGAATAATTTGAGAAGTTTCCTCTTAAGAAATATCTTCCTTTGAGCTTGTCATGTGGCATTCTCCTTTCTGGGTACCCCAAAATTTCCACCATTAGCATTACTCTTTGGTTTAGGCCAAACAGAAACTATCTTTAAAACATAAGCTATAGTAGATGTGAATGTGAGCCAGGCAATGAAACTGCCTGGGTTTGGTGGAGCTCTGCCATTTGCTATCAGTATTACCTTGAGTAACGTATAACTCTAGTTTTCCTATCTATAAAATATGGTTAATACCAGTAGCATTTTGGTTGATTTGAAATCAAGACATTTGAAACCAAGAAATGAAAAACAATCAAGGATTCTTCAAATCAAGACAATGTCTGGAACATGTGAAGCACTCAAAAAAATTATTTATATTAAGTATTGTTGTTTGGAAGAGCAGAGATGACACCATGGATTTTTTTTCCACATGAATTCTTGCCACAAATATTAATTGAGCACTTACTATATGCCAAGTACTATTCAAGATACTTAGGATATATTTTTGAATAACACAAAGTAGGACCCTTTCTTTTGTGGAACTTATATTCTACCAAAGAGAGACAGAGAGTAAACAACAACAACAACAACAAAAAATAATTAAAAAGTAAGTTATATAATATGCTATAAATAATTAAATTCTAATAAATGACCATAAATCATTTTCACCTATGGATTATTAGCGGGTCAATTACTTAGATTTTTAACTGTTAATTTACACAAATGGAGCAAAAGCTTGAAGAGAAGAGAAAGAGAGAGAGAGAGAGAGAGAGAGAGAGAGTGTGAGAGAGAGAGAGAGAGACAGAGAGAGAGAGAGACCACAAGGATCTGAGGGGAAATAGAGATCTACAACAGTTGAGGGCTGCAGGCTTCCCAGGGGCGAATGCTGGCTTGGCGAAAGATCTCTGGGAGCCAGCAAGAACCTACTTATATTTTGGAAAGAATCACTAAATTCCTAAAGAGAAATTTTACTTATTTCACATATTGCTTGTTTTAGCTTAGGTCAACTGGCTTACACATTGGTGCCCAATACAGGTATTTTTGAACTTTCAAGGTTATTCTCACAGGATTGATAAATAGGACAGTGCATGATAGGCTCTGATGACTAGCGTATGTACACACACAGAGACATATATATCACCCCAAATTTTTAAAAGAGGGAAGTGTAAGCATGGTATAGCAGAAATGTTTTCAAAGTTGGAATTCAGAACATTTACATTCTATTTTGGTTTTAATAATTTAGGTTTGTGGTCTTGGATTAAAATATCATTGAAGTTTATTTATATATTTATTTGTAAGAAATCTCTACAATCAATGTGGGGTTCAAACTTACAACCACAGGATTAAGAGTCACATGCTCTTCCGACTGAGCCAGCCAGGTACCCCGACATATATATGGTCAACAGACACATGAAAAGATGCTCGACATCACTCATCATCAGGGAAATACAAGTCAAACCACAAGTGAGATAACATCTCACACATGTCAGAGTGGCTAAAATGAAAAACACAAGACACAACAGGTTTTGGTGAGGATGTGGGGTAAAAGGGACCCTTGTATACTGTTGATGGGAATGCAAATTTGTGCAGCCACTCTGGGAAACAATATGGAGGTTCTTCAGAAAGTTAAAAATAGAACTACCCTATGATTCAACAATTGCACTGCTAGGTTATTTACCCAAAGAATACAAAAATGCTGATTCAAAGGAATGCATGCAACCTGATGTCTATAGCAGCATTACCTACATTAGCTAATTACAAAACAGCAAAACACTTTTATGCTGAAATAAGTATAGTTACTTTCCCAACTCAGTTACCATCCCAAAGGATTATGAGAAGTGACAGTGAAGCAAGACTCACCAGTAATAGAAAGTTATCCCCCTGTGTTAGGAATAGAGTGGAAGCTAGTAGAATAAAAGAGGAAATACAGGGGATTAATCATATAGCTAAAAGCTGAAGCTCCTCTTCTTTTAATGCTCTTCTATATTTGGTTGGAACTTTCCTAAGTGGTGTTTAGATAAGTCCAAAAGAAATTTTATTATCCAGATTATGGCTTATAGATTTCATTCTTTGTCTCCCGGACCACTCCTCCAAAGGGAAAATAAATAGAAAGGAAACGGAGGAAATGCTACTAAATTGAGTCTTTGCTTTATCTCTGATGCTTCATTTCTTAAAAAAAAACAACGTATTGAATAATTGCCAAATTAAGTACTGTATGAATAACACCTTCTTCGTAAATTAATAAAAGCATATAGTATTTCTGCTCAAAAGACATGTCTAAAGAGAATGAATGCTCCCAAATGGTTAGCTTATTATCGATACCTAGTGAAAGCATATCAAGGTCGCTTGTCATTTTGTTACCATGGCAACTGGGGGTGCCAAAATGGATTTTATTGTTGTTATTATTATTATTCTAGTTCGTAAATGAAGGAACATTGCTCCTTTTGCCTTAGGAAGGAAAGAGCATGATGTTTGTGGTAAATATAATTCTGAAGCACATTTTGCCTCAGCCTTCTGATATGTTCTGATTTTAGCAAAATGCTTAAAAAAGCAGTCACTGGATTACAGAAAGGTATTATGATGGTCAATGCAGTTATCTATTGTAATCTATTTTGATGTGCAAAATGTTCTACAGTGTCCATTACACTATAGGCACCCTATACACATTTGCTATAGAAATGGATTTGGAATCAATCATTAATAGTCACTGTGTTCTAAGCAGATGGGTCACTGTGTGAGAATCTGAGAACTAAATTATTTTCTTATGCATGTTTCTGAATATATTCTCTCTTCACTCCTCGTGTTTCTCAACTGCAAGCTGAAGGAAATAAATCTTGACAGCTACAGTGACTTCCTCTAGATTCGACCTTTAATTAACTTACTCTTTAAGATTTCTGAAGACACTGCTTTAGTTTGTCAGTTACTCATTAGCAAGTGGGAACACCATCACCAGATTTGTGTGTGTGCTTCCAATAAAAACATTCAGGAGATTCCTTGGCCAATGCCCCTAATCAATTTTTACATAATCTGCTTAGATCTTAGGTTTTATTGCACTCATTTTCAATCATATAAAATCCAGAAGTATGATTTCATACAGACATAGAGTTAAGTTAGCAAGGAAAATCATTTAGTTTGGGTCACTGAGCCCTATGTGGTATAGATTATAAAACAATGTGAGCTTTATAGATTTCTTGTCAGCTGATGGGGTGGGTTGGGTTAAGGTCAAAAAGCAAAGTCTGCAATTTGGTTCAATTAATCACCTATTAGGTATAAGAACTACTTAGTGCCTCAATAAAACACTCCACATGTTTTATAAAATATTAAATATTTGACAGTTTCATGTGAAATGTATCAGTATTCAACTTAACAGTGTATTACTCTAAACCTTAATAATTATTTCAAAACTCTCTTATCCTCTAAAGTAGCAAGCTGTCAACTATTGTTTAAAGTTGCATTTGCATAGTTAATAATGTTATTCATTTTTCAGACAGAAGTTTTTGAAGAAGAAAGCTCTCCTCGAATATATCTGGATATAAAAGTTCAGACTAATGTCTCATACAGCACCAATTACTGTTTTACATCTTAACAGTTTGGATTGAGGCAGTATCATACCCAAACAAATGGCTCCTGAAATGTATGATACATCAGAATCACATGCAGAACTTGTTAAACACAGATTGAGGGGTGTCACACTCAGAGTTTCTGATTCAGTAAATATTAGGTGGTGCCTGAGAATTTAAATTTCTAACAAGTTTCCAGGTGCTGTTGATACTGCTAGTCTAGGGACAATGATTAGAGAACCACTCACTGCTCTAAACTCACTCAGATCTCTAGAAACCCAAACTAAAAGCAATATGATATCTCATTATTAATTTAACTACAACAGGTCATAAAGTATGTAGTTTGAGACCTTAGAATTCACCCTAGAGTAATGGATAGCCATGTCCTGGGTTCAGAGGAAACAAGCCATTCTTCATTTGTTGGTATATAGGTATATCACCGCTACTGAACATTGCTTTTCCATAGTTCTCTTTGAAGTTAATTGAATTTGGAAGACAATGGACAAATCCCCACTTATGTTTGCTCATAAATAACTTTCATGATTATTGGAAGTAACATAAACGATCTTGGTTCTACATATACAACAATATGGCTTAAATTCTGAAAGACATTGGAGGTTTGAATGTAGCTCACCAGGAGCGATAAACAACAATGTGGCAAGAAAAAAAAGTATATGATGCAGACGACTTCTTGGATTAAGAAAATACTATGGTAGTGAAAAAAAGGGGACAAATATGAAAAATTTGTGGATCTCTAACAAACAAGACAAAGTAGCATCTTCTTATTTCTCCATGCCAAGGTATCTGATTCACTAAATGTTAAATTACAGCTTGTCTACAACTATACTAATCAGACTAAATCAGGGAATGGGCATGAACTGTGGAATTAGTGCCCATAAATCTCTCTGTGGGAACAAATTATTTAGAAAAGCATATCCTTTCATCAATTCCATGATTTCACTTATATAATTACGTCTCTGGTGTAAACACTAGAGAAAACAAGGGGTGAAGGTGAGAAGTGTCTTTCAAAACTCAAAGTTTATCTTACTGTCCTTATCACTTGAACTGAAAAACCCATGATGCTAAGAAAGAGAGATAGGCAATTTGTATGTAACATTGTGTGTCAACTATACTCAAATAAAATATGTATATTTAAGAAAGGTAAGCAATGTTTGGGTGATTGCTTCTGAAGCTGATGCATGCATATACATTTTGACTTTTAAGGCTCCTCCACTAAATGATCCTACCTAATTATTGGCAGTACCAAGGCATCACTGACTGCTGGTACACAAGCATCTACCCACTGAGGAAAAGCTAGGGCAAAGTGAATGATTTCCTAACTGCACAGCATTTGATTTATCACTCTTTCAGCAGCAAAGAAATCACAACCTGAATCCTATCCATTCCTTCACATCAAAGCCCATCTTCTCCACCTGGTGCCTTGTTGAGAAAACTCAGTTGCACAATTACTTTCCCCATCAAAGTTTTGCCTTTACCTCACTTGCATTCATGGTCCAGAATAATCCACTGCTCTTGGATGTAAAGACACAACAAGATAAAATGACTCACCCAAGTAAAATCAGATTCCTAAACAGTTAACTTCTTGCTTTTTGATCCATTCTCACAATATCTAAAGGAACAGGATAAAGGGACACAGGACTCTCACTTGTAAAATACAGTAACAAACCATAATCTCAAGATTCTTGAGTTGATTATTAATTTCCTGAAATTTTTAACAGTGTGGAAGAAGATGAATGCCCCTTTTGTTACCAATTAATTCAGTTTGAACTTCTGATTTTAATTCTTCAATACTTAATTTAGATATGTTCTATATCGGGCATTCTATAGGATTAATAAAGAGGTTTTGATTCCCTATTTTACTACTTAATAGATAATGTCTCGAGATTACATGCCAAGCTAAAAGAAAAGAAAGATCAGTGACTTTTTATAGAAACAATATATATTTAGTTTGAAGCTTTTATACTCTCCTCATGTAAAATTAATTTGGGCCAGGACTAAACTGCATAGATACCGCCAGCTCTCTGAGCAATGCAGAAACACTCTGTTCTTTGACCTTCACTGCACAGAGGGTTTAGTGGATCATAACTTTATCATTTTATCTCTATTAGAATCTTGCAATGACATTAACTTTTACTATCACCATATGTCTCTACGGCATTCTATATTCTGAAATGCCCAAGGTAGATGACAGAATACAGAGCCTACAGAGTACCAGAAGATCCAGAAGAAGGTAAGAAGGCAGTTAACTATTCGGGGATTTCAAAACATGAAAATGCTTTTCAGATTATATGGCACAAATCACATATTTGAGTGATCAAATCTATTTGTTGAGGTTCTCAAGAATATGCACATCAAATTATCTTGGAGGGAAGACAAAAATCTTATTATCATATTATTTATAGGAGAAAGTGATAGTCACATTCACATTCTACATTTGAAAAGAAAATTATTATTATCTGGTATAAAGATTAGCATTTACATGATAAAGTTGTATATAAAAAATATACACATGCATATAAGCTTTAAATTTAGGGCCAAAAAACTAGCATAATATATGAAAATAAGACAAAGAAAAAGGGAATTATCTTGGGTTAGGCAATTCAAGTATTTGATTCTGCACTGCATTACAGTACAATATTGAAAATAACTTAGCTAGAGGGCTTTCTCTAGATGAAACAGTCTGCTAATTTTTAATATATTCAATAATACATTTTTGAAAACTTCTATTTTATACAAACGTATCATTTGCCCACATACATATGAAATGTTTAAGAATGAGTAGTATCTAATAGAAAAAAGAAAACAGGTGTGCCTGATAAATATAGCAAAGTAAGGAATTGTATGAGAAGTTTATTTGTGTAAATAACATCAGTAAGTACGAATAATTATTGAGTCCTAACCTTGGGTGAGGCACTTTTCTCTGCATTTTGCATGCATTAGCTCTTTTACTTCTCTTAACAACTCTATAAGGTGAATAGCATTCTACCCATTTTACAGCTTGAGTAACTTGCCCAAGTCACAGGATTGCTAAGTGGCCAAGTCAGGATTCAAACCCAGTCAGTGTGACTGCAGAAGCCAGGTTCCTAAGTAACAGGGTGCTCCCTTCTCCCCTATGAAATGTTCTAAATAGATTTTGTTGTGAGACATGGATGGGGGTGGCAGGTCGAAGTGGTGGGGAATATGCTTCACGGATGGTGGATGGGAGGCCATCATTCAGAGGACATTCAGATAAGTGTTCTGCCAGAAGAGCATAAGGAAATCAGGAGTCAGATATCCTTTGGAGAAGAAGGGAGAAGTAAGGCATTCTCTAAACTGTTGCTGAGTTAGGGTAAATAAGGATATCCAGGAAGATAATTCAGAATGATGGGAAAGTAGCTGAGGAGCAAAAGGAGAGATATCTTTGGAAAGAAAAGCCCAAATTTGTAAAATTGAAAAGCTACAAACATTTTAAAAGAAATGTAATAGAATTCTGAGCAGAAGAAAAAGTAGTAATTCCCTCAAACTAGAGAAATTACAAAATATAAGAAATTGGATAAAGTTTTACTTATTCATAGTATATGTCCCTTTTTACAAGTCACATTACAAGAACTTCAATGAATATTTATTTGGTGCCTACACTGGCTTCCAGAAAGATGAAAAATGAAAAAGAAAATCCATCATTAAGGAGGCTTCACGTTATCAAGATACAGACAACTGCAGCCACCAGTATAAAAATTACTTCAAAATAGCACTGAAAATGACAAATATAAAATATATTTTAATATCCTTAAAAGAGATGATTAAAGCAAAAAATAGTAACAAAACATAGTGGGGTTTATAATATACAGTGAATTAGTACAAAGACTGTGGGTGGGAATATAGTTTATGTGAAGTGGCCTATCACTTGATGGTTGACATAGAAAGTTAAAGATGTATAAATTAAATCCCAAAGCAACCTGTGAAAAAACACATACACAACTGAAAGAGATCATCAGTTTAGATTAAAGAGCAAGTCCTGACTATATGCTGCCTATGAAAACAGATTTTAAACAGAAAAACAACAAAAAGTGAAAGGTTTGAAAAAAATACGCCAAGCGGTAATTAAATGAAAGCTGGCATGCTATAATAACATCAGAAAAAGTAGATTTCAGAGCTATTATTAACAGCTACTATTAACAGCAATAACGGGGGTCATTTCATGATAATAAAAGGATTGATTCATTAAGAAGAAAAAAAATCCTAAATGTTTATACATCCATCACAGAGATTCAAAATTTATGATGCAGAAACATAAAACCACAAAGAGAAATTGACAATTCCACAATTATCCTCAGAGATTTTAACACCCTTCTTCAATAACTGATAGAACAAGTACACAGGAAAAGATACAGATCTGAACAACACTAGCTACAAGTTTAGTCTAACTGGCATTTATAGAATACTTCACCTACAGCAGCATAATACACATATTTTTTACATGCATATGGAAAATTTACCATGATAGACCATATCTAGGCCATATAACAAGTTTCAATATTTTAATATGGTTCAAATCACAAAAACGATGTTTTCTGATCACAGTAAAATTGAATTAGTAACCAATAACAGAAAAACATCTAGAAAAGCCCTAAATATTTGGCACTAAAAAACATGCTTCCAAATAGCCCATAGATCAAGGAAGAAATTTTAAAAAGTAATTAGAAATTATTTTGAACTAAGTAAAAATGAAAACATAATGTCCCAAAATTTGTGGGATGGTACCAAATCAAGAATTAGAAAGTTATGGGGCGCCTGGGTGGCTCAGTCGGCTAAGCGTCCGACTTCGGCTCAGGCCACGATCTCGCGGTCCGTGAGTTCGAGCCCCGCGTCGGGCTCTGTGCTGACAGCCTGGAGCCCGTTTCGGATTCTGTGTCTCCCTCTCTCTGACCCTCCCCCGCTCATGCTCTGTCTCTCTCTGTCTCAAAAATAAATAAACATTAAAAAAAAAAAAAAGAATTAGAAAGTTATAATCCAAAATATCTATTATTAGAAAATAAGAAAGGTCCCAAATCAATGATCTCAGGCACTAGAAAAAAGAAGAGCAAATGTTGGTTTGAAAACTGACCCCTGTTCACAGAGGTCAAGGAGAGATGGAAGAAACAGTCAGGTCACTCCAGATTCATAGGTGGCAGGTTTAATAAGCGAGGGACCTTACAAAGGAGGCTGGCCACGAAACAAGTGGATCTCTGTGCCTGCCTGCTAGAATATTAAAAATTTATATAGAAGCCTTAAACAGGTTCAGTTACATATACCATCCAATGGTCTCAACAACACTTTGCTCTCTCAAAGGCTGCTCCTTGAAAATAGCTCCCCCTGTGGGAACCCTGGGCAGAAGGCACATTTCAAGGACAAGGGAGGGGTGAGGAGCCTCTGATTGCCTGGATTCTGCTCCCAGGTCAACCAGTGGTCACATCTTTTTGACGATTTCCTCCAACAGTAAATTAAACCCAAAGTAAGAAGAAGGGCAATAATAAAGATCAGAGTAGAAGTCAATAAAATGAACAGAAATCAATATAGAAACAATAAAACCAACAGCTGGTTCTTTGAGAAAATCAATAAAATTGATAAACATCTAGCCAGGTACCCAGGCTGATCTCAAAAAAGAAAAGAAGACACAAATTATGCAGATGAACCATGAAAGAAGTAAAACAACTAAAGATTCAAGATATGAAAAGTTTATTAATGAGATCATGACCTGAGCAGAAATCAAGAGTCAGTCACCCAAACGACTGAGCCACCCAGGTGATCCCCTCTTTTTAATGTTTATTTTCTATGTCTTTTTGTTATTACTTCCAAAGACACAACAGCTATAACCTGAAATATGGCCAATTACCAGGATTTTCTTTCAATATCCTATCAGACACTTTTCATTAGTCTTTTACTTATTTCAGCTTCATCTAAGAAGGGAGCTCTTAATTCTGGCTATGCATTAGAATCACCTGGGGAGATCTGAAAATCAGTGGCTCCACCTGGGATAGATTAAATCAGAATTTTAGGGTAGGCAGCCAGTGGCTGCTTCCCAGGTAATTTTAATGTCCACAGGGTTGTGGATCTCTGGATATAATCAGTAATTTGGTTTATCATTAGAAAGCTGAATGCTTTCATTGACTTTCAGTTGATTGTTATCTACTGTGAAAATTTAGGAAGAAAGGTAAATTTGTTTTGATTCCAGGAATTTTGATGCCTGCCTCTTCCATCTGCTATATAATTTTAGGTCTACTAATGTCAGTCTAAGATATTTTGCTATAGAAATTCGATACATTGCAGATTTACACAACTTTTACCCTGGGTGATCAGACCCAAGACTTTAAGAGTTCTGCAAGCTCATACTCTTACACATTTTGACTTCCTACATAAAACACTGTCAGGTTAACCCCAATGTGGTGATTAATTTCCTTTAGCTGGAACATTCCGACTCGTTGCCACTTGTTGATTTTGAGTGCCTTGTTAAACATTGTGTCTGTCTGGCAGGGGCACTTATTTCTTATAGTGGCTTGTTGAAAGAAACATTATTCTCTACTGTTCCACGCTTGGTCCTCTTTCCTGGGAGTGTATGAGTTGTAACCAAAAAGCAATAAGATTTTTTCAAATGTATTTTTATAAGATATTTTTAGCAAAACTGTCAAAGCTTGAACGTAAACATGAGTATTTACATCTTAGGAGACTATGCACTAATTCCAATGTATTACTCAAGTAATTTTTTTTTCTTAAATTATTCTGCTTTTGGAATTGCTTTTGGATTCAGTGGCACCTTTTGTGAACATCTATCATGGCAAAATTTCATTGTCTGAGGCTGAATTTGGTTTATAAAGATAGCAACTGAAAGTCCTTCAGATAGAAATCTAATGAATTTTGTGGAATGCATATTAAAGAAGTTAATACCATCTAGTTCAAAATAGAAATATGATTAAAAATAAAGAAACTACTTTCTTTGAAACTACACCTGACTCTGAGAGTAACTGACAATTTTTTTTTTCCCAGCAGTTGGTAGCAACCCAGGCATCAAATTATCCCTAGGGTAATAAAGTCATGTGTTTTGGCATAGTCGTTACTCTTGTTACCGTCATAAAGTCATACAGATGGGGACGGTGGTATACAAGGAAGGGGTTAGCCTCTGGACTGGTATAAATTATTTAACTTCCCTAACTCTAATAGTCCTCATTTGTAAAATGGGAATAATGCCAAACATGTGAAAATGCCCTGAGGATTAAATTAGAGAATATTTTAAATGTTTTATCCCAACACTTGCCACATGCTGATGTGCACAAGAGTCTCCTCATGTCTCATTAAGATGAAGTCTGGGGGTGCCTGGGTGGCTCAGTAGGTTAAGCATCCGACTTGGGATCAGGTCATGATCTCGTGGTCTGTCTTGATCTCTGTGCTGACAGCTCAGAGCCTGGAGCCTGCTTTGGATTCTGCATCTCCCTCCCTTTTTGCCTCTCCCTCCCTTTTTGTCCCTCCCTCCCTCTCTCTTGCTCTCTCTCTCTCAAAAATAAAATAAACATTAATTTTTTTTAAAGATTAAGTCTCTGATAAGTAGGCCTGGGCATGGCCTATAATTGTACATTTCTAACAAGCTCATAGGTGATGCTGATGGGTTACCCCTGGTGTTGGAAGGCTTTAGCCCAGCCTGTACTAGGCAAATTGGTACCTTAATAAGGGCTAATTTCCCTTCCTTCCTGTAAGCCATGTCTCCATATTTGTTGCTTTAGGGGTTTGGATTTTTGTCAACAATGTAACTATTAATACTACTACATGAAAAGCCTGCATGAAAGAAAGTGACTCAGGATGAGCATAATAGTAATCAGATGAGCCCCCATGTTCATGGGCTTAATATATTCATGCAATAATAAAAGTGACCTAGGTTCCTATCTTCTGTACTTCCATTCCAAGGGGTGGATAGACAAGCATCTGGGGCTCTAAGGGGGGACCAAAGTCTCATGGTGTAGTGGTTTCCAAAAGCAAATGTCCCATGTGTCATTTCCATGAGAGGGGGCAAAGAAACTGGAACCAAAAGAACTGAAACCAGGCAAAACTGGCTTTCAGGATCAGGTATTTTCACCAGCAAATATATCTTGAGTCAACAGTAAAAGGAGAGAGAGTCTTAAATGAAGTACCTACAGGGGAGTACACAGGCGGAGAGGAAGTTGTTTTTGTTATGAAATTTATTTTATGGGCAGTTATAATGAAAATGTATCTTTATCATTCCAAGTCACTGATGATATTCAGCGGTAGTTTTTGTCCTCCCTTCACTAAGGATTGCTGCTGGCTATTAATCTTTTCAAACATAATGAAAGATACAACCAATCAAGGTATATTGAAATAAAATTAAATCCTACTCAGCCCTAAATATTCTGCTTAAGGTGACAGGACGGTGTCTGGCTAACAAGCACAGTAGACACACAATAGTCACTTTGTTTCTTTGTACCCAGATAGTGTCACCTCATGCGCCAAGCAGCTACTTGAAAACAATCAAGAAACAGATGCATTCTCAGTGGTGATTTAGGGAGTTCTTGCAAGTAGGCTTTTAGCAATCCTTGACAAGGCACCTTCATCATATTTCATGAAGCTTGAAAAACACTCTGTCATCTTTTAAGATCCTTAGTACTATCTCTCACACCATGTTATTTCAAATCAATCATTCCATATCCTGGAAACAGTTCCTCCATGAGGCTCTGAAATAGTTTTGATCCAGCAATAGTATTTTTACTGATAATGCAGACTCTCCAGACTCTGTTGAACACTTTAAGTTGCTTTCAGATAATCCAGGCAACAACACAAACTATAAAAATAAATACAGATACATACACACACTTAAACTTTCTGCCTTTGCATTTGGCTCACTTGGGTAATAGAAACAAAATAAGAATAAAACAAAAAAAAAATTTTTCCCTGCTAAGTT
This sequence comes from Panthera onca, assembly GCF_046562875.1. Taxonomy (NCBI): domain Eukaryota; kingdom Metazoa; phylum Chordata; class Mammalia; order Carnivora; family Felidae; genus Panthera; species Panthera onca. Next base: position 83,035,183 of record NC_138340.1, read on the forward strand.
AATTCCTTCGATGCTTACATTGTCCTGATTCACTGGATAGTCATCACTCCTGTGTTTCAGATTGTCCACTATAGATCCTCTATGTGCTTTGTTTTTAACTCCCTTTCTATTAAATACGTTCTAAGTATACAGACTTATTTTAAAGTATAGCCAAAGATTACTTCCTGATTAATAATAATAATAAACATATTATTACTATTATTTCCTTAATGTTTATTTATCTTTGAGAGAGACAGAGTGTGAGCAGGAGAGGGGCAGAGAGAGAGAGGGAAACACAGAATCTGAAGCAGCTCCAGGCTCTGAGCTGTCAGCACAGAGCCCGATGCAGGGCTCAAACTCACAAACTGGGAGATCATGACCTGAGCCGAAGTCAGACGCTCAACTGACTGAGTTATCCAGATGCCCCAATAATAAACGTATTATTACTAATAACACTTCAGAAACACTGATTGTAAAGTCAACTAAAAATCAGGGTTCTTCTATCTTTTGACATTTGCATAGGTGAAATGTCACAACAATGACAAAAGAGAGAGAGTGAGAGATACTACTTTTGCTAGCCAGATAATCAACCTCACTATTTTAGGAACCTACCACAGGTATGAGCACATGTGTAAGCATTCTTATAAGACTATATGCCTGAAATCCCAAACACAAAATGCTAAATTAACAAAGACATTGTTTTTGCAGTCTAATTTTGCAAAGTAGAAAACTTACAGCCTAAAAATGGAATATATTATGGTCACTCTATATGTATGTTTATTGTGCTAATTAGGATAAACTAATGATTGGAGGCACTGATAGATCCTAAAATACTTTAACCAAAGTAATGTTGAAATTTATGTACTTTTAAGGTCAAATATGTCTTGAGCATGAGGATCCTTTTTAAAGTGGTAATTTATATATGGTGCATATTCTTGCTGTCTGGTAACCACTGCCCTGATCTGAAGTGTAAAAGTAGAGGCAAAAAGGGGCACCTGGGTGGCTCAGTTGGTGAAGTATCTGGCTCGTGATTTCGGCTCAGGTCATGATCTCATGGTTTATGAGATTGAGCCCCACATGGGGCTCTGCATGGACAGCATGGAGCCTGCTTGGGATTCTCTCTCTCCCTCTCTTTCTGCCCCTCCCCGTTCATGCATGCTCTCTTTCTCTCAAAATAAATAAATAAACATTTTGTTTTAAAGTTTATTTATTTTGAGAGAGACAGAGACAACACAGGTCGGGGAGGGGCAGACAGCGAGGCAGAGAGGAAGAATCCCAAGCAGCCTCCGCACTGCACTATCAGCACAGAACCTGATGTGGGGCTGGAACGCTGTAAGTGGTGAGATCATGACCTGAGCTGAAACCAGAGTCAGTTACTTAACCAATTGAGCCACCCAGTCACCCCATAAATAAACTTTTTTTTTTTTAAGTAGAGGCAAAGACAACAAAGAGCTCAGAACCTAAAAAGAGAGAGAGAGAGGAAACACATAATCATCTGTTCTATGACTAGATGAGACACTAAGGACCATTTGAAATATCAGAACTGTATGTCTTAGGGGCACCTGGGTGGCTCAGTCGGTTGAGCATCCTAAGCTTGGTTTAAGCTCAGGTCATGATCTCGGAGTTTGTGAGTGTGACCCCGCATTGGGCACTGCACTAATAGTGTGGAGCCTGCTTGGGATTCTCTGTTTCCATCTCTCTCCCCCTCCCTGGCTTGTGCTGTCTCTCTCTCAAAATAGATAAGTAAACTTAAAAAAAAAAGAACCAAAAGCCTATATGTTTAGGCAGTTTGCATATGTACATACTTTACCTGAAGAGCATTTAGAAATTTGTATTTTACTTCATAGTAGCTACATACAGTAATACAAATTTTTAGTTGCCTTTATGAAAAATCTCTTTCACTCTGTTTCAACAAACAACTGTTTAGTTTCACTAGCCATCATTTTTCCAAGTAATGGGGAAATACCTACCCTCAAGCTGTGGGAGAAACAGGAAAGCAAACAGACATTTCTGTAGGTTAGCATCCAAGACCTTCCACGTTTGAATTTTCCCACTGTATCTCCAGTTTCAACTGATTTCTTAACTTGGACCAATTGTAACAACCAAACATATTTTTTATCTCACATTACTTTCAGTTCCCTTTCCCATAATATCCTCCATCTAATATACTCTGCCCTTTTACATTCCCTTCTGTCCCCTCCCTTCTCTTCCCTTCCCATCCCTTCCCCTCCCTTCTCTGCCCCTCCCTTCCTATATCTACCCATATCCATCAACTTCTTTAGGTGCTGTAAATATCTATCATAAATTCGGGTAAACTCTTAGCGAATGGGTGCTATGATAATCATTCACTTGCTGAAATTATCAGTAAACCAAATTCTTGTTTGCATCATTTTGACTTTCAGGTTGCCAATAATAAGACAACAATTTATTCAGTGGAGTACCTTCAAGGATACATAATATTGAATCCAGCTCTATCTCTATATCTTCCCCTATCTTCTGTCCATCTTCACTAGTCTCTTAGTTCTAAATTTTCTTTTTATTCATCTTTGTAGCTCCAGCATCTAACACAGAGAATTTTGGATAACTAGTTATAAAATAAATGAGGAAGAACTAGATAATGAATATTGCTCCTTAAACAGTACCCTGAAAATTATACGAAACTGTTCAGTTGAAAAGGCAACCTAATAGTTTTACAGCAACAAGGTCAAAACCAGAAAAACTAATTGGTTAACCAGAAAGTTTAATTATCCGAAATTATCCTAAATCCCTAGCGTTAGGGTCAACACATGTTAGCATGTGTAGTGTATCAGGGTAGAAGTGAAATGTAGAAGTGAAGAGCATGAACTCTGGAGCCAGGTTACCTTTGTACAAATCCTGGCTTTGTCACTTGTTACCTGGGTGACCTTGGCAAGTTATTTAATCTTCCTGTACTTCAGTTTCTCCACCTGTAAAGCTGTCATAACAACATATTACTATCTTCATAATGTTGTTCTAGGGATTACATGGGAAAATATTTGTAAATTGCCTAAAACTATATCTGGCACACAGTTAATACTCTGTAATATTGTTAAATAAATAGAAAACATCAGCACCTTCCAATCTAAGTCTTGAATAAATCTGGTCTGACAAGATGCTCTATGCAATTATGCATCAAATAGGTTTTGAGAATGTTGCATTTTGTGGAGAGTCACAATATAAATTTGTAAATTCAAAGCTTTAAAACATTTTATAAGGGTAGCCCAAGACAGTGGCATAGGAAGACCTTGAACTCCCCTATCCCCACAGAGACACAAAATCTACAGCTACATATGTTATAATACCCACTGAAAAAGAACCGAGAACTAGCCAAATAGCTCCCTCCACAGGGATAAAAGGGCCACACTGAGAGGGGCAAGAGAGGCAAAGACACAGTCTTGCCCAAAACCCGACTTTTGCATGGGACCTGCAATAGGGAGGGATCTCACAGCTCCAGAGCCTGTCCCCACATCAGGCCCCCAACCCTTTGGACCTGCACTGAAGATACAGGACCACAAAATGTCTGATTTTGAAACTAATGGGGCTTACGTTCAGGGTTTACAGGGGGTCTATTGGGATGTGAGATATTGCCTCTGAAGGGCAGGCATGCAGACATGTCATGGGACCCAGCATGAAGGTAGTAGTTTAAGAGGTATTATACACAAAGAAGATGGATTTGCTAATCTTAAAGCATCTGCTAGAAGGTCAGGGACTACTTGTAACTTTCTTTGGGGATATGGGTGCTGAAGAGAGCCATTCTTGCATTCTCCCTATGTTTTGCTAGCATAGGTAGGCATGTGCAGACATAGCCTTACTAAAGCTGCTGACATACTCTATCCCGGGTGCTCTTTCCTTGCCTGCTAAAGCCCAACTGTCTTCTGCTCTAGTGCCTTCCCCTAGCCTTGCTAAAAAAAACTAGTGAAAAGCAAAGTCCACACAAGAGATACTCTTTGATCACCTGGCCTTGGTAGCCACAAGGGATGCATTTCAGGGTCCCAGGGACTAAAACAATGGGAAAGACAGTTCCGGGTAGGCTATCACACCCCAGGCATTACACCGACAACAGAATGAAACACACCCTCAGGCTTTATGTAAAAAAAGCTCTTATACTTCTCCTGGAACTTCAACCTGAGCAACAGGATTCAGGTTTGTCACACATCTGGAGCCTACAAAGGGGCGCTCAGGGAAGGTAGACAGGGAGACACCATTTTTGAGCCCTCCCTTGGTCTCACCACAGCTCACTGGTACCTCCCAGAAAGGAGCCTATACATTCATCAGAAGTTCTGATTTTTGCAACTGATGCCCAGAAACATCCTCAGATCCCCTAATTTGGAGGTCAGCAGGGTTTATGATTGTGGTCCCACAGGACTCTATATATTTGTATATATTTTAAAAAGCTGCTGTCTGAGAATGTGGCTTCCAATCGTCCTGCAACTAGATGCTGACTGAGAACACTCCCTTTGGAACACTGGCAGGTCTTGGCACACCCTCAACAACTGGGACCTATCAAGAAAAATCTGGCTGCTTAGATAATCACAAAAGGTTCGAGAGACAAACAAAAGCTAGGATAAGGTTGCACAATATGGCTCCTCACCTACACAAGGGCACTCCTTCATGACTAGGAGAGGTAGCTGCTTCACCTAGTACACAGAAACAAGCACAGAGTCAAGTGAAATGAGGACACAGATAAATGTGTTACAAATGGAAGAATAAGTTACAACCTTAGAATAAGACCTCAATGAAACAGAGATAAGTGATCTACCTGATAACTCAAAGTAATGGTCATAAAGATGCTTACTGAATTTGGGAGAAGATTGGATAAACAAGAACTTGTACAGAAGTACAAGACAGAAAATATAAGAAAGTACTAAACAGAATTCACAGAGCTGAGGAATACAATAAGTGAGCTGAAAATACTCTAGAAGAATTCAACAGCAGAATAGATGAAGCAGAAGAAGGATCAGTGATGTGGAAGATAGGGTAGTGGAACTCAAACAGAGCAGCAAAAAGAAAAAAAGAGAAAAAGATAGCTCAAGGGACTTATAGGATAATATTAAGCAAAATAACATTCAGATTATAGGAGTCTCAGAAGGAGAAGAAAGATAAATGGGCAGAAAACTTTTTTTGAAGAAATGATAGCTGATAACTTGCCTAACCTAAGGAGAATCATTCAGGTGCAGGAAACACATGAGTCCCTGACAAGATGAACCCAACGAACACTGCACCAAGATATATTGTAATTAAAATGTCAAAAGTTAAAGAGAGAATCTTAAAAGCAGCACAATAAATGATTAATTAACACAAAACAAAGGAGGCAAAAATATACAACGGGGAAAGGACAGTCTGCAATAAACAGTGTTGGGAAACCTGGACAGACAATGCATAAGAATGAAACAGGCCGCTATCTTATACCATAAACAAAATGGATTAAAGACTCAAATGTAAGACCTGAAACCACAAAAAGTCCACAAAACATAGGTGATACTTTTCATGACACTAGTCTCAGTGTTGAATTTTTGGATCTGCCTAAAAAGCAAATGCGACAAAAACAAAAATAAGCAGGAGTGCCCTAAAAAGTTTCTGCATAACAAAGGAAACAATTAACAAAAGGAAAAGGCAACTTGCATGGCAGACTACATTTGCAAGTCATATAACCCATAAGGGGTTAATATCAAAAAAAGAAAAAAACCTATACAACCCAACACCAAAAACGAAATCTAATTAAGAAATGGGCAGAAGACATGAACAGACATTTCTCTATAAAAGACATCCAGATGGCCAACAGACACATGAAAAGATGCTCAACATCATTCATCATCAGGGAAATACAAATCAAAAGTACAACGAGATACCACCTCACAAGTGTCAGAATGGCTAAAATCAAAAACACAAGAAACAGTAAATGTTGGTAAGGATGTGGAGAAAGAGGAACCCTCTCTCATTGCTGGAGGTAATGCAAACTGGTACAGCCACTATAGAAAGCCGTATGGAGATGAAAATAGAATTAGTCAAAAAGTTAAAAATAAAATTACTCTATGATCTAGTAATTACACCATCGAGTATTTGCCCCCAAACTACAAAAACACTAATTCAAACAGATATATGTACCCCTATGTTTATAGTAGCATTATTTACAATAGACAAATTGTGGAAGCAGCCCAAGTGTCCATCAATTGATGAATGGATGAAGAAGATGTAGTATACAAATACAATGGAATATTATTCAGTCATAAAAAGAATAAAATCTTGCCATTTGCAACAACACGGATGAAGCTAGAGTATAATGCTAAGCAAAAGAAGTCAGTCAGAGAAAGACAAATACCGTATGACCTCACTCATATGTGGAATTTAAGAAACAAAACAAACAAGCAGAGAGAGAGAGAGAGAGAGAGAGGGAGGGAGAGAGGGAGAGAGAAACCAAGAAACAGACTCTTAACTGTAGAGAACAAATTGATGCTTACCAGAGGGGAGGTGGTGGGGTGAAGGGTGAAATAGGTGATGGAGATTAAAGAGTACACTTATAATGAGCACTGAGTAATGTATATAATCGTTGAATCACTATATTGTACACCTAAAACTAATATAACACTGTATGTTAACTATACAGGAATTAAAATTAAAAACTTAAAAAAAAAGAACACTGTATGGAGTTGTTTAAGAATGCTTCATGCAAACTGTGTTTAGATCAGTGATATTTCAGTATGTGGAAGTGATGATATCTATTCGGTGATGGATGTAGTGAAGTTTAAGAACACTTGTAATAAAGAAATTTATAAGAAAGAAAGAAAGAAAGAAAGAAAGAAAAAGAGAAAGAAAGAAAGAAAGAAAGAAAGAGAAAGAAAGAAAGAGAAAGAAAGAAAGAAGGAAGGAAAGAAGGAAAGAAAGAAGGAAAGAAAGAAAGAAGGAAAGAAGGAAAGAGAAAGAAAGAAAGAAAGAAAGAAAGAAAGAAAGAAAGAAAGGTTTTACAGCTACACAAACTTGCTTATAGGTGTCCATATACTTCCCAAGTCTATCACAGCATCCCTTTTCCCCTACAAAACAGATGCTACTACTCCATAGCATTAGCTCTGATGAACACATTTTGGGAAATTCTAATTATGCACCTGTTGCTGCTTTGCTCTGTAATCATTCGAATGTATTTATATTTGTATTTTTATATGCATGTAATTATATCTACTTATTTCAAGTGACAGAATGAGGATATGGGCTTTGGTTTTAATATAATTTCTATTTATTCTTCTAATGTTCCTCAATTTCTATTTTTCTGACCTAAATATAATGTCAAATGTTATTTAAAACAATAAATTCAGGACTTGTCGTTTCATATGTGTCTGACTTAAAGCTCCAGACAGAGCCTCTAGCCACACCCATAAAAATGCCCTTCAGGCAGGAAAGGCTGGGGGAAAAAAACAAAAACAAAACAAAACAAAAACAGAACAAAAGAAACAAACAAACAAATCTCAGAGCATTACAAAAAACCAAGATGGGTAAGAAACCTATTGTCATACAGTCCATGTCAACATAAAGGCAATGGAAATAAATTGATGACCTAGAACATGATTAACCTCAGCAAAAAGAGGAAAATCCTCTGCCTAAAGGGAAGTGGCTAGAAGCTTCATCTTTCCTTCCTCCTTCTTTACAGCTCAGCATGCTGACTTCTACAAAAACAAGTAACTCTCTCTTTACAGTACAGGTAATACTTCTGAAACAGTCTTTAGGGCAGCATTATCCAGAAGGCAATGAGCAATAAGCATTCCCCTCTTTCCACATAGGTACTCCAGTTTGTATTGAAATTTAAACACAATAAAGGGAGTACAAATATGTCCAATGATTTTCAACACAGGTGCAAATGCAATTAAAATGGAAGAAAGACAGCCTTTTAAACAAATGGTGCTTGGGCAATTGGGCATCCATAGGCAATGAAGAAATAACAGATAATTAAACAAAAGTGACCTTTGAACTAAAACTCACACATTTTACAAAAATTAAAAATTAGTTATAGACTTAAATGTAAAATATAAAACTATAAGCCTTTTAGAAGGAAGGAAGGAAGGAAGGAAGGAAGGAAAGAAGGAAGAGAAAGAAAGTTTTTGAGATCTACTGCTAGTCAAAAGTCCTTAGATTTGGCACCAAAAACATAACCCATAGAAGGGAAAAATGATAAACTGGGCTTCATAAAATTAGAACCAGTTACTCTACGAAAGACCCTAAGATCATGAAAAGACGAAGTACAGACAGAAAATATTTGCAAACCACATATTTGACAAAGATTAGCTTCTGGAATAATAACTCAAAACTCAATGTTGAAAAAACAAACAACTGAAGTATTAAATGGGCAACTTATAGATAGAGCCATTTTACCAAAAAAGATATACAGATGACAACACTCATGAAAAGATGTTAAAAATCACTACCTAGTATACAAATGCAAATTAATACAATGAGCTATTACTACATATCACAATGGCTAAAATAAAACATAGTGACAACACAGAATTGTGATGAGGATGTTGAGAAACTGGATCATTTGTAGATTTGTGGTGGAATGTAAAATGGTACAGCCACTCTGGAAAATAATTTGGCAATAATTTAAAGAATAATTTCCTTGAAAACTAATTATTTGAATACATACAACCCAGTAATTGCAATCCTGGGCATTTATCCTGGAGAAATGAAAAGTTATGTTTCACTCAAAAGTCTGCAAACAAAAGGTTTATAGCAGCTTCTTTTCTCTTTCTTTTAAAAAAATTTTTTTCAAAGTTTATTTATTATTGAGAGACAGACACAGAGTGTGAGCAGGGGAGGGGCAGAGAGAGAGAGGGAGACCCAGACTCTGAAGCAGGCTCCTGGCTCTGAGCTGTCAGCACAGAGCCCGACTCGGGGCTCGAACTCACAAACCGTGAGATCATGATCTGAGCCAAAGCTGGACGCTTAACCAACTGAGCCACCCAGGCACCCCTTCTTCTCTTTCTTTCTTTCTTTCTTTCTTTCTTTCTTTCTTTCTTTCTTTTTCTTTCTTTCTTTCTTTCTTTCTTCTTCTCTTTCTTTTTCTTTCTCTTTCTTTCTTTCTTTCTTTCTTTCTTTCTTTCTTTCTTTCTTTCTTTCTTTCTTTCTCTTTCCTTCCCCCTTCCTTCCTTCCTCTCTCTCTCCCTCTCTTTTCTTTCTTTCTTTCTTTCTTTCTTTCTTTCTTTCTTTCTTTCTTTCTTTCTTCTTTTCTTTCTTTCTTGAGTGCAAGTGGGATGGGCTACAGGGAGAGAGAGAGCGAGAATCTCAAGCAGGCTCCATGCTGAGCATGGAGCCCAGTGAGGGTCTGGATCCCATGACCCTGGGATCATGACCTGAGCCAAAATCAAGAGCTGGACATTCAACCAACTGAGCCACCCATGTGCCCCAGCAGCTTTATGTCTAATTTTTTTCCAACGTTTTTTATTTATTTTTGGGACAGAGAGAGACAGAGCATGAACGGGGGAGGGGCAGAGAGAGAGAGGGAGACACAGAATCGGAAACAGGCTCCAGGCTCCGAGCCATCAGCCCAGCGCCTGACGCGGGGCTCAGAGCCTGACGCGGGGCTCGAACTCACGGACCGTGAGATCGTGACCTGGCTGAAGTCGGACGCTTAACCGACTGCGCCACCCAGGCGCCCCTAATTTTTTTTTAAAAAAAAGTTTATCCATTTATTTTCAGAGAGAGACAGACAGAGAATGAGCAGGGGAGGGGCAGAGAGAGAGAGAGAGACAGACAGAGAAAGAGAGAGAGAGGACCCCAAGTAGGCTCTGTGCTGTCAGCATGGAGTCCAAGGTGGGGCTCGATCCCATGAACTGCAAGATCATGACCTGAGCCAAAACAGTCCCAAACTAAAAACAATCCAGATGCCTGTCTTTCAGCAGTCAATGGCTAAACAAACTATAATACATCTATACCAAGAAATACTAATTAGCAATAAAAAGGAACAAGCTATTAAAAGATGCCAACAAGCTAGAAAAATCACCACAGAATCATGGTGAGTGAAAAAAGTCAATTCCAAAATGTATGATTCCATTTATGTGCCATTTTTGAAATGGCAAAATTATAGAAATGGAGAGCATTTCTGGTTGCCAAGGATAAAAGAGGAGGTATAATTGGGAGGAAAATATTATGGCCATAAAAGAGATTCTTCTGGTGAAGGGAATGTCTGTAACTTTACTCAGTCAATATCAATATCCTGATTGTTATATTGTACTATAGTTTTGTAAGATGTTATCTTTGTGGGAAACTGAGTATAGAGCAAATGGAATCTCTATGCATTATGCCCTACAACTCCATGTAAATCTATAATTATCTCAAAATAAAAAGTTTAATTAAAAATATTAACTGAATGTTATATTCAAACAACCATTCTATTCTTTTCATTTGTGTGAGTATACCTCTTCAATATGCTAATATTGACATGTCTTAAACAATATTATTTTAAGAAAATAGGGATTATTGGGGCGCCTGGATGGCTCAGTCGGTTGAACATCCGCCTTCAGCTCAGGTCATGATCTCACAATCCGTGAGTTCAGGCCCCATATCGGACTCTGTGCTGACAGCTCAGAGCCTGGAGCCTGCTTCAGATTCTGTGTTTCCCTCTCTCTCTCTGCCCCTCCCCGGCTCACACTCTGTCTCTCACTCTGCCTCTCAAAAATAAAGAAAACTAATAAAAAACTTTTTTTTAAAAAGAAAGAAAATAGGGATTATCCCTGAACTCATTGGAACTGATTATTTTATAGTGCTTCTCATGAAAATAAGAACTCGATTTACAGAAGACTTTTAAAGCAAAATGACTAATATCAGAGGAAATGAGGTGCTAAAAGCCCAATTAAATTAAATATTAAACAATATTCACAGAGAATTATAGATTCAAGAGTAGGTGACTGTCTCAAACAGAAAAAGCAAAAATGAAAAAAAAATAAAAGAAATTTAAGCAGTAATTAAGAGATAACATGCACACACGATGTGGTAATGTGATAATACTGAGAGCATTTTTTAGCCTACCTAAGAACAATATTCAATTTCCAAATGTTGGATGAACTTGAACAGTCTGGTTATCTAAGACATTTTTCTGTTATGAACTTACCCTAAAATATGTTAATACCCCTAATTTCCATCTCTCACTCTAATTGTCTCTCTCTTCATACAAATATATACATATATGGATGGATAGTGGATCCATGTATCTATATGGGTATATATAGATCCACTATTTCCATTTTCCAATTCCTTGTTCATTCTTGCAACCCATCTGAGTCCTAGATAACTGAATTCAGTGTTTACTGAAGTAGCACTCTTGGAGGGGACTAAGGACTTGCAAATTTAACACCCAAAGGTGCTGACACTCATTTCTTGATACTCTCTTTTCGTTTGTCCTGTGTGACAGTGTCTAATCTTGCCTTTCTTCTATAGTTTCCAATTCTCTGTATCACTCATTGGATTTTCCTCTTCCATCTCCTTTTTTTTTTAAATGCTTATTTATTTATTTTGAGAGAGAGAGAGAGAGAGCACGTGGGGGAGGGGCAGAGAGAGAGGGAAAGAGGGAATCTCAAGCAGGCTCTGTGCTGACAATGCGACCCATAAGGAGTTCAATCTCACAAGCCATGGGATCATGAGCTGATATCATGAGTCTGACACTTAACTGACTGAGCCACACAGGCACCCCTCCTTCTCCTTCTTAATAGCAACAATAACAAATATTTCTCAAGCCCTTTACCAACTATTTTCACATACATTATTTCATTTGTATGTGTGAAGAAAGTTTATATTCATTACATTTTTTACCGGAATGGAATAAAAGACACACAAAAGTGATCTAAGATTATACTCAGAGTCAAGTAAATACTGTTTTTCACCTCTTGTTATTTCTGTCCTTCCATCAATCTTATCTACCTTTATGGCTTTTGGTATCACCAATAGAGATATCTTTAAACTATATCAATGATATACTTATTTCATTTGTAAGAGAGATGATACACATACTTTCAAAGTCTCACATTTTACCGGCATGGAATTCATGCCAGGAGAAATTCATCAGGTCCCAGACAATACTGTCTACAGGAATCAGTGATTTTGTTTCTAAATTTACTTATTTTTAATGGCCTGACCATTTCTCTGGTCATTTAGATATAAAGCTTGACGCTAGATATAAAGTTAACACTCTCCTTCTTCACATCCTGTCCATCATCAAGTCTTAAGGATTCCATGTCTCTCAGCTTTGATTCTTTCTAGCCTGCTCTCTGCACTCTAAAATAGACTGTCACCCCACCTCAGTTAGACCATTATAATACCCTCATTGCATTCTATTCCTATATCACTGTCAGATTAATATTCCTCATTTGTAGTCTTCTGCTTAAAAGTAGTAACTCCAACTGCCTGCTCTCCCGCTGCCAGCTTCTTCTGCCAACACATATGTGCTTGATGTCAAAGTCAAAGGAAAGCTCAAAGTGTGTCAAAAGTACTTTTAAAGGTATTTTCACATGCAGTGTGTTCATGGGAGCCTACATTCAGAAATGGGCTTCCTGTACAAGGTGCAGAGCAAGTATTTAAAGAAAAGAAACAGCAGCAATAACACAAGGTCACCCGGCTAGAGTGAGGCTGTGTTGAGGTGGAAAAGCCCCTGTGACTAGTCTGCAAAGCTCATCACAAACCTGCAGACATTATTATCACAAAAAAGTCTGAAACCAAGATTTTTTGAGAAGTTATCAATTTAAATGAAAGGCCCCAATGCTTTATTTACTTGAGGGACTATAACGTACTTTTTTTGTTTTCTGAATGATATTCGTAGTGTGCATAGACATAAGTCAGCCAGATATTGGTGATGCATTCTCATCTACAATAAGGATCCATTCTAAGTTTTCACTCTTACTTACAACTTTTTCCATTTACAGTCAAGCTGGTAACTAGGTGGCTTAGCATGGTCCAAAGAACTTCCTGCTTTATTGCTTCTGTTGTTTCTGCCTCAAGTACTTTAGCAGCAATCAAAACACTAGCAATTCTTAACCATCCATATAAATTCTATCTTGATTTTCCTGATATTTCTCTACCAAAATGAATATCAACATTCCTCTTTATTTTTTTTAAATTTTTTAAAAATTTTTGTTTATTTAATGCTTGTTTATTTTTGAGACAGGGAGAGACAGAGCATGAACGGGGGAGGGTCAGAGAGAGAGGGAGACACAGAATCTGAAACAGGCTCCAGGCTCTGAGCTGTCAGCCCAAAGCCGACGCGGGGCTTGAACTCACGGACCGCGAGATCATGAACTGAGCCGAAGTCGGACGCTTAACCGACTGAGCCACCCAGGCGCCCCTCAACATTCCTCTTTAATGAAATTCATGAAGTTTTGTTTTGTTTTGTTTTTGCTTTTCCGGACATGCATATTTTCCCTTGCATTGTAGTATGTATTATCATCTATTCACTACATATAAAGTGTGTGAAATGCACTGTATCTGTCTTTAAGAAGCTTATAATAATGATAAAGAGGGCTCAGTGAAGGTCTGTACTATGACTACCACTGCTGCCACTACAAATACATGTCCGTGTTTACTAAGTGCCCACTATATGCCAGGTGTGCATTAAGTAATAACCCTCAAAACCACCCTACAGATTAGGAATGTAGACCCAAAGTAGCAACTGGCCAAGGTTACGTAAATAACACAGGGTATATATAAAATTAGAAACTGAGGCCATCTGGTTCTAGAGCTTTAACTATTAAGTGATACTGCAAATTTGAACTGAACAAAATAAGCATACATTCTGAACCTACAAGCATGTGAGCATTTAGTCTCTTTCCACTTTCTTCCATGGTCACTGCCATTTGGCCAGAGAAGTTCATGGGCATCTCTTCTACCTTCAATGAAAGCCAAAGTTTTGTTTGTATCAACACTTCCTGGCATCATATAATGCCAGAGTCTTTTGCTGAAGTTGGAAACATGATTTTTAAACATAAATGAGATGACCATAAACTATTTCCTAATAAAAATTGAGGCTTTACTTTATTGAAGTTTCACTGTTAAGTCAATAACTGAGAGATCTTGTAACAAAAATCATGTTTACAGAATAGTACATAATACACTGATTCAGTGGTTGGAGTTAATTGATTCAATGGAAGGAAAGAGTTTACACTATTACCAACAGAATCAGTGAGTAACTTAAATACAGAAAGAAATATCCTCTATGTTTCCAAAAGTTCTATAAATGCGAATGAACCATATACTTGACTTAAATGGCTAATTTCCCTTTTAATGAATATTACCTTACATAATTTCTTCTATTTATCATAGCAAAGTTTATCATAGTAAAGCTACTACCAGCACACCTAATAGATACATTTAAACCTTTTCCTGATGCTTTCATGGAAATGATATGGCAGTAATCATCAAGTGCTACCATAAAGCGAGAAGCATATTTCTGCGATCATATTTTATAGCCTTCAGTTTGTAACACTTGGAGAGCAAAATATGCAAATGCTACTTGAGAGACTGAGTCTACCAGTCCATTGTCCTTCATTCCAAACCACGAATACTGGCATAGTAATGAGAAGCCACATTTACCCAACACCAACCAACCATTCTTTCCTTCTGTCTTCACCAGTAGTTACCAACCGCTAGTATATGGCACTAACTTTCAATTTAATTTTATGTGATTTTAATTCTCCCATTTCCTTTTTGTCTTTGACTATGCATAAATTTTACAAAATTATAATATTGACACACATAAATTATAGAATTGAATTAAAATTTGTTCTTAATGTTTATTTATTTATTTATTTTATTTAAAAAAATATTTTTTTTAACGTTTATTTATTTTTTGAGACAGAGAGAGAGCATGAACGGGGGAGGGGCAGAGAGAGAGGGAGACACAGAATCGGAAGCAGGCTCCAGGCTCTGAGCCATTAGCCCAGAGCCCGATGCGGGGCTCGAACTCACGGACCGCAAGATTGTGACCTGAGCTGAAGTCGGACGCTTAACCGACTAAGCCACCCAGGCGCTCCAATGTTTATTTATTTTTAAGAGAGAGAGGGAGGCAGAGCATGGGCAGGGGAGGGAGAGAGAGGGAGACACAGAATCCAAAGCAAGCTCCAGGCTCTGAGCTGACAGCACAGAGCCCAACGTGGGGCTTGAAGTTACGGACCATGAGATCATGATCTGAGCTGAAGTCAAACACTTAACTGACTGAATCACCCATGCACCACAGAACTTAATTTTTAAAGCAAACGTTATAATGAAACATCCTATACTGTCAGTAGTCATAACTACCATTGCCATTGATATACATCAATTTTATTTTAGATATTCATCCATAATTTAAAGTATTTTTACTTTCAGAGATAATTCTAAGATAAACAGCTTCGGGCACTCATTTCTCTCTACTTTTGATTAATTTTTTGTTAAAAATATTGAGAACAGTATTGTTAACATTTTAAATTATCTTTAAATGATATAGGCACCATTTAAAAAAAAAATTTTACTCTGCATTGTTAGTGCCTATATTTATATATTCTTTTCAATGAAATAAAAATGCGAAGGGGCACCTTAGCACCCTAGGTCACCCACCTAATAACTATGTCAAGGCTAGAAGTGAGATCTTCAGACTCTTCACTGAGGTTAGTGATATTCCACTATTTTAAGTTTCCTTAACACCTGTGGACCGCCATTCTTTACGGAATGTGAATGATCAGAAAGATCCACTAAACATGGGAAAAAACTCTTAAACACCACGGAGACCATATTTTAAACTATAACATATTTTAGGGACAGAGTTGGACCTTTTTTTAAAAAGTTTATTTATTTATTTTGAGAGAGAGGGAGCAGGGAAGGGCAGAGAGTAAGAGGGAGAGAGAGAACCCTAAGCAGGCTCTGCACTCTTAGTGCAGAGCCCAATGCAGGGTTCAACCTCATGAACTGTGAGATTATGACCTGAGTCAAAATTGAGTCAGGCACTTAATCAACTGAGCCACCCAGCATCCCCAAAACTGAAAGCACTTTTTATTTAAAGTAATTTCTATGATTTCAAGAATATTACAGCTTCATAATGAAAAATATTAAGAGGGACATGTTCTTCCGTGATTCATTCACCCACACTTTATTCTAGGAATATAATTTGATATTTAGATATGATCAAACTATATGTAAATTCTTCAGAGGCATAAAATTTCTTCATAAGCATGATTTTGATCACTGCACACTACTAATATATTCTATTTTACCTAATCATTTCCCTCAGTATACAGTGTTGCAATGAAGAGAGTCAAATTTCTGTCCATGTTTCTGATTATTTCCTTAAATTCCTAGAATTGAAATTACTGATTATACTTGTAAGAATCTTGATATATGGTATCAAATGCTTTTCAAAAAGCTGTATTCAAACTTGAAAGAAAAACAATTTTGAAATACGAAATAAAAGCACTACTTGGAATGTGTTACAAATAGCTATTTGACATTAAATGTATATAGGACAGCTCCTCTTTAACAGTGGATGAGAAAGTCCAAAAATGGGAAAAAAGTCAAAGACAGCAAAGCAGGGAAAGAAGGTAGGTAGGGCAAAGGGTGAAGAAATAGTATCTATTAAAATGCATCATGATTTGCCTGGATGTACCTTGTACATTCATGATCTGTTTGGAGCAGGGAGTTAAAAGTGACCTGAGCTTTTTAGTTCCTCCATAAACTTTATGAACATCTCAAGGTTTGGAGTTTAAGGGTTACTTGAAAACTGTGCTGTTTGGCTTGTATGAAGAATATAGGTTCTTGAAAACAAATACAAAATCTGCTTTAGAATTTTAGTAGTCTTAGAATAATCATATCAAAGTAATTATATATATTAGAATATATAATTATATATATAAAAATACATAATATATATTTGTATATACATATATATGGAGAGAGAGACAGAGAGAGAAGAACCCCATATTGTATCTGGGATTAAATATCAAGAAAGTATATGGAAAGAACCATCCTTTACCTTACTAATTCAATTATTTATTCCTATAACCAATATTTATTGAGCACCGATTAGATGCCAAGCACTGCTTTAAACTTTAAACTTTAAACATGCTGACAACATGATAATGAATCAAAGAAATACGGTCCATATCCTCTTGGAGCTCACAGTTTAGTGAGAAAGACTGACAATTAACCAAGAAGTTATAGTAGAATATGATGGCAAGCTCAGTGGGATACAGTAAACAAAACAGAGTCAAGCACTCTTATTAGGGTGATTTTAAAAAGCATCTGGGACTGGTTTTCCCAAGGAAAACTTAAAGCTAGTTGATAGAACAGAGTGGATTGAAAAATCAAAATGATAAAATGCCTTGTCTGGGTCACAAACATAATAACTGTGTCAAGGCTAGAAGTGAGATTTTCAGAATCTTAACTGAGGTTAGTGATATTCCACTATTTTAAGTTTCCTTAACACCTGTAGACTGCCATTCTTTATGGAATGTGAATGATCAGAAAGATCCACTAAAACTCTTAAACACCATGGAGACCATGCTTTAAACTACAACATATTTTAGGGACAGAGTTGGATCTTTAGAACAAGTTTGAAAAGAAAACAAACTGTGCTTTCTCAGCTATCCAACCTTTCAGTTATACTTGTCAAATAGGTATATGTCTGTGAATATTCCAATCCATTGCTAAAAATTTCATCAAATGCTTACTTAGACCAGTGGGGTTCAAAATATGTATTCAACTATTTACAACAGCACAGAATGGATGAAGTAAAAGCCAAGCCGAAAGTGCTTTCTTTTTGAACTCTATAACCCCAGAAATTTCTAATAAATTTTAATGTTGATCACTTGATCCTGATTCCATTTAGAGGACATTACAAGGTAAAAACAAATGACAGAGCATTTTTAGGGGAAGATTATCAAGTCTAATTACCATTATCACCCTCATGCATTTGATCAATTTGCTTTCTGTTATTCTGATTATGTTGACCCTCAAATTTTCATCTCCAGAAAACTACATAGCACTTTCCTATCTGTGCTTTGCTTCTTCTTTAGGCTTGCACAACAATGTTTAATTACATCTCTTTTCTTTGAAAACAGTTAATAACTAGGCTTTTTAATTTCTCTCTCTCTCTCTCCAAGGAGATACTTGCCTCAGAGCAACAAGGAAAAAAATTTAAATGGATACTGAGCAAAACAATTACAATCAAGTCTTAATTTTCTATAGGAGAAGACAGAGGTAGCATGTGTAACTGAAATCCATGGCCATGCCCCAAATTTCATTTCAAAAAGCAATTTCAACTTCTCATTTAAAACAAAGCTATTATTTGCAGCAAGATTGGTTGATTTCCCTGTAGCCAGCCAGGGGGTAAAGGAAAGACCACATGAAACAGAAGTACCCTCAAACTTGGAAAATCAATCCCCAAGGAAATGAAAGTTAACTATAATCATTTGGCACTGCATAAAGAAGGAATTCTACAGGAAATGTAAATACAACTGAAGCCATCTGATGCTTATTGTTTTCAGATTCTAAATGCCCTATTTAGAGCCTCTATATATATATATACGTATACATATGTATATGTATACGTATATATATATATACATATACATACGTGTGTATATGTATATATATATATATACACATATATATGTATATATGTATATATATATACACACACACATATATATATAAAGGGTTTATATATATATATATATATATATATATATATATATATATATATAAACGGTTATCAGCTTTTCTTTACCCAGTCTGTGATTATTGAAAACCAAATATTGAAGCTACACATTTAGAAGTACCTCTAGGAAATATAAAAATAAAGATATCTTACTTTACCTCCATATTTCTAAGTGATGACATTAATTGGGAGGCTAAATTCAAGTTGTGCATAAAAAGCAGCTTCTCTACTTATGAACAGATTCCAAAAAGTGATTCATGATTCTAATTGTTCTTTAAGTACAAAGTGACTAAAGAGGTAAGTTTAAGTTTGCAATTCCCAAAATGCATTTTCACAATGTAGAAATATCCATTGTTCTTTCCAACCTTTAAATGCTTGAGGAATGCATTAAGAATTCAAGAGGAATGCAAGAGGAAAAAGAAGACATGGTCTTCCTTCTGTTGATTCCCATTCAACCAAGGATCTTTTTCCAAAATAGTTCCATCTATCTAAATAAAACCTGTTAAGGTATCTGACAACCATGATTGATGATACTGTTGTTTTAAGAAACACCTTAGATTGAACAGTGGCTCCAAAAGTGTGGTTTGGACAGGCCAGGAGCATCAGCTTTATCTGGGAATTTGTCAGACAAGCACAATTGTTGGGCCCCACCCCAGGCCTAATGAATCAGAAACTGGTTTGGGGCCCAACAAACAGCATTTTGAAAAGCCATTCTGGTGATTCTGGTGCACGCCAGAACTTGTGGACCATTCTTTTAAAAGATCTGACCTGTTATCACTGACTCAGAGTTGTGAGAGCATAATAAAACCAGAATTGATGGAAACACCTGAGGGTTTGCAGCAACATTCATCAACTATGCTTAATCTATGAAAGTTTGAAATGGATGTTTGGACTTCTAAATTATTTTGCTAAACATCCATTGTCAAAACCAATCTCCCGGAGTTTCTTTTTTAACTTTTACCAATCACTCTGCTTCACCACTTACTGATCACTATCAATTACAAACAGTGCAAATTTCACATGTGTGTATGTAGAAAGTATTACAATTTGTGAATAACTAATTTCATTTGTGATATTTTAAAGTTTTCAACCACTTTTGGTCATCATATTGTCAAAGGTCTCCAGGGAAACCAGATTATTTATCTATTTATTTTTTATTGTGTATTTATTTATTTATTTATTTATTTATTTATTTATGGAATTGGATCACATGATTATGGAAGTTAAGTCCTCAGATCCGCAGGTGACAAGCTGGAGACCCAGCAGAGACATGTGTAATTCCAGTCCAAGTCCAAAAGCCTCAGAACTAAAAGAGCCAGTGGTATAAATTCTAGTCTGACAGACTTAGGCTTCAGACCTAAGAAGACCTGAGGTTTCCACTCAGGAGCAAGGGCTGGAAAAGGCTGATGTCCCAGCTCCAGTCAGGCAGGGGCAGTTCTCTTTTACTTAAGAGAGAGTTACCCTTTTTTGTTTTTCTCAGATCTTCAACTGATTGGATGAGGGCTACTCAGATAAGGGAGGACAATCTGCTTTATTCATTCTACCATTCCAAAGTTAATCTCATTCAAAAACACCCTCATAGACACACTCAGAATAATGTCTGAAGAAAAATCTGGGCATCCCATCGCCCAATCGAGTTGACATGTAAAATTTACCATTACATTCATTTTTCTTTTCTTTAAGTTTATTTATTTTGAGAGAGAGAGAAAGAGAAAGAGAGAGAGAGAGAAAGAATGAGCAGGGGAGGGGCAGAGAGAGAGGGAGAGAGAATCCCAAGCAGGCTCTACACTGTAGGCATGGCTTGACACACAAACTGTGAGATCATGATCTGAACTGAAACCAAGAGTCGGATGCTTAACTGACCGAGCCACCCAGGTACCCCTATACTCATTTTTATTTTCTATTTTCATTTCCAGAATTATATAAGCCTTCTTATCAAAACTTTGAAATATTCATCATCTTGCACTTATTGGACATGATTTGGTGAACACTATACATAAAACAACTACAAATGCAGCACAAACAGTACACTGGAGGCACTAAGAAACAGCTTCCTGGTTTAAATTAAAATGGCCAATCATCACCATACAGAGCATTGTCAATGTTGGGCAGGCAATGTTCTTTTGTTCTGTTGTACCTTTTATATATCAATAAAAATTTGTAAATTAAGAGTTAATAAGGAGAGTGGCTTTTTTGCATAGTACCAATTCAACTGGAAATAAATGAAAAATCCATTCAAACAGTAAAGCATTTTTATTATACATGGTAGTGCGGCAGAGTGTTTAGTTAATAGACCATTTGGCATCATGTAGGCTGATCCTAAATCAAAAGAGAACAGGATTTTCTCTAGGTGGAAAGAATTTCAAGTAATCTATAGCAAAAACAAATATTTATGGCATGTCTATTATGCGTGAAATGCTAGGTGTGAGGTCCCAGATTTTCCCAAATCAATGCTACAAAACTAAACATTCCAAATTCGATAGGTAAACACATGGTAAATGCATGTATTCTCTACTTTAAAACTTTGTCTACCGCATCATTTTTTAAATGAATTAAAAATCCTCTGGTTTCACCTTTGCAATTTATGACTGAAATAATGAAGAGAGGTTATAAGTAACAGTAATAAGAAGCAGTCTGAAGTGTGCTTGTCTATGCTTTTATATAATGCAATAATTATAGTAATAGAAAACACTTACATAGTATTTGTTATGTGCCAGGAATAAAGTACTCTGTACCTGCTAACCCCCTTATCTTCACTAGCTGAAACAGAGTTGGGTAAGTGGTCTGTAGTCACACTGCTAGGAAGCAACAGAAGACTGATTTGTGCCCTGCAGCCTGGCTCCAGGCTCTCACTGTTAACCATGGTGCCCAGTGACTTGGTGAGCTAGAAATGAGTTACTGAGGAGACCCAGATGTCATACGAAAATGAGCAAAATTAATTTCTGTAAAACAGTGAAATTAAGTTTGAAATGGATTCCTCCTTCCTATGACACCAAACCACAGTTATTTTGTTTTTGTTTTCCTTCAGACATAAAAAAATGTAGGAGTCTTGCTGCAGCAATTGTTATCTATGGATGCCCCTTCAGAGTTTTTACCTATATAATAGAATGAGATCATTGCAACAGCTCTGTGAAGCACTCCTCCCATTTAAGAGCTACGAAAACATGCTTACAGAGGTTCAGAAACTGATTAAGTCAGGGATTCATATATTTTTGTGCCTGAAACAGCCCAAACTCCTTCTACCACATTGCCTTACAAATGACAATTTACCACTGCGTCACATTGTATGTAGAATTTTGTCTTCAACATCCTGAAAACATAAACATATTTAATTAACTAAATTATTTTATATAAAAATGGAAACTATAAAAATTGAAACTATAATCAGGAAAGAAATTATATGTAACAAAATCAGAAAAGAGATATGCAACCACCGGATGCTAAAATCCAAGGGAACAAACTAAAAAAATAAAGATCATAGATGGTTAGCAGAGTTTATCCCATGTAGTTATTATAAGGTTAAAACAGAAGGAACCGGAATGGCATGACTGTTTAGAATTATATTTTGAATATGTACATGGAGAGCTTGGCAGGGAAACAAGTAAATGATTTGGCATGTTTCTGAAATATGAATAGCTCCGAAGAGAATAAAGTAACCATGTGTAAAATTTGAATAAAGAAGGAAAAAATTAGGACAAAATTTGTTCTCTCCAATTAAATTGAAATGACACATCATTATCTTTATCTCTTATAGTAATTTATTTTCAGCAGTATCCAAGCCTGGGTCAAAAAAGACTCGAAACTTTAGAGGGCTGTCAGTAAGTGCATATGAGCTAGTAGTTAAATTCCATATTGCTGAGATTTACCTCAAAGAAGCAAAACACACCCATTATTTTTGTAACTAGTTCTCTTAAGAAAAATTTATCACTCAAATTGATTCCCTATCCAGACTGTGAAAAGAGCCATTGATCTTTTCATGGCCCCACAAACATTAGAATTATGAGGGGTGTTCTTGGGGATATGTGATTCTTATACAGTAGAAAAATAGTAAGAAAGTAAGAAAGTGAATGAGTAAGAGACAGCAAGTGCAAGCTAGTGCATGGAGGCAGAAGGGAAGAGGAAGGAAGGAAGGAGGGAGACAAGGAATGCCATTTTAGATTGTTACAGATGTTTATCTCATCAAGATGCAGAATTTAAAAGCATCAAAGAGGGTGCCTGGGTGGCTCAGTTGGTTAAGCCTCCGACTCTTGATTTCAGCTCAGGCCATGACTTTGCCATTGTGAGATCAAGCCCCACATATGGCTCAAGATCATGAGATCAAGTTTCACAAGGAGCTCCATGCTGAGCAAGGAGCCTGCTTAAACTGTCTCTCTCACACCCTATTCCCCTCCCCCATTCACACTTGCTATCACTCTCTCCAAACAAATAAATAAATAAACAAATAAATAAATAAATAAATGTATCAAAGAGAACTCAGAGTAGGCTTTGCTCCAGTGTTACACACACACACACACACACACACACACACACACACATATACATATACATATACATATACATATACATATGCAGTAAAACCTTGGTTTGTGAGCATAATTTGTTCTGGAAACATGCTTGTATGTCAAAATGAATTTCAAGAACCATTGGCTCAGTTGTGATCTTGTGATGTTCGAGTACTACTCGTATTGTAAGACATCACTTGTTTATCAAGTTAAAATTCATTAGAAATGTTTGCTCATCTTGCAGAACACTCGCAGAACAAATTACTTGCAATCCAAGGTTTACTATACATGTGTGTATATATACATATATATATATATATGTATACACACACACACACACACACATATATATATATATATATATATATATATATATATATATCTCACCGAAGAATTTCTTGGTGTGTGTATATGTGTGTGTGTGCGTATATATATTATATATATACATATATATCAATGCTTCTTTACAGAGGAGGTAATATATGTGAAGTCTGTTTATAAATTGTAAGGCACTAGACATGAAAGACACACAATAAATCATGACCTCAAGAGGTTGTAAACAACCCTGGGTTTATAAACATCATCGTTCTTATTTTCCAAATGGAAATGAAGTTTAATTAGAGGTGCAGAATATATCAATGGTGTACCTGAGGACAGGATTACAGGATTCATCCAAAAGTCAAATAGTATTATACACAAATTGGCTCATTCCCTCTTCAAGCTATAGATTATTTTACAGATCAGTTCCTTACGATTTAAGAATATGGTATATTTTAGAGCACCAGTTAGAAGTTTTAGGGATATGGTTTTTGCTAGACTTGAACAAATAAGAATTATATTCTCATACTACTTTCTTGGTGATTCAGGCCTTTTCTAATTTAAGAAGCCACCTCATATTTCTGAGTTCTTGTTATTCTGTATACTCCAGGAATTACTCTTTTCATTTTGAAGAACTGATTTATTGGGAAAGCCAGCTTGCAAAATTAATTTTTCTCTGATACCGTCTTTTATTTTTTAAAGTATATATCTGTGTGGCCATTGTTGCTAAATGCTAAAGAAGCAAGATTTAAATGGAAGACAACAGACATTATTTCATTCCAATCCAGTGTCAAAATTTATTTTAACACATAGTCAGTATTTTATGAGTACACTTTTAAAAAATGATGTTTTGGTTTTTGTTTTTTTATAAGGCAAGGATATTGCATTATCCCTAATCATGCTTAGTACCCCTAGAGACATGTGGTTCTGTGATGAACATGGATATTATATGAATGTTAGAGTCAATGCATTTTAATTTTGTGTTAGTCCTTTTAGGATAATAACCACCCTAATAATGAGTATGTATTTAATAGTTGCTTTCTTGCCAAACATATTGAGGCATTGTCTTACTAAACAAATAGAACATTTTCTTGCTTTAAAATGTTATGCTCCATGTAGTAATTAAAGTAGGCAACTAAAAGCAATGATCGCCTTTTATTTTAGATGCTTTAATATAATTTCCCCAGGTTTGAGGCAGCAAAACTCAGTTTAGAGGATTTTTCTCAACTTTTTCATTAGCTTCCCATTACCCTTCCCTTCTTCATTCTTCTCTCTCATTTTTATCTTTTCATTAAACATAGTAGACTAAGAGGAAAATATAAGGGGAGATTTGGGAATAAATGTTCTCTTTTCCTGTGACTTCCCATTATTGGATCTTAGCTTGGATCATAGTTCTAAATAAATCATATTTGCAGTATAGTAATAAATATCAAGTCCATGCCATTCTATTATCTGTATGCTGTTGCATTGATCTGGCTCTACTATGTCTCTTCATTAATGTTATGTTATACTTTTATATAAAAGCTTTATATATGTATAACACATATAAGTGTATGGTTGGCTGTCTTTGTCTATTTTATAGTGGCAAAAGTTATATGGCAA
Organism: Panthera onca; assembly: GCF_046562875.1. Taxonomy (NCBI): domain Eukaryota; kingdom Metazoa; phylum Chordata; class Mammalia; order Carnivora; family Felidae; genus Panthera; species Panthera onca. The sequence continues at coordinate 83,060,257 of NC_138340.1, forward strand.
TATTAAAGCACATTTCTTATGCATTCTTACTTTTTAAATAAAAAAAGGTTTTTAAAATGAAAGCATCATTTAATAAGCATAATGTTTAAGGAAATTAGCTTAAATGAGTTAGTCATGTGGTTATGTGGAGCTTGGCCCTTGGTTTCATCAGCCAAACAAGTATTTATCAACCAATTACTTTGTCTAAATGCACGACTCTGTTTAATGGTTACCACTTGCAACCTCACATAGTTTTTGAGATAGGAAATCTTCCCATGGGAGATATTATGGATTTACTGGGAATTCTTCTATTAGAAAATGAGAATACTTGGCATGTATGACATCATCTATTCCAATCCTCTGATTTTACAAATAAGAAATATGGCATCCAGAGGTGCTTAAAGTGAATAACGTCTGATTATCCCTCACAGTCGTGCAGCGGTCCTCGTACTCTGTCTGGTACAAAGTCTGGGGACCTAGATGAGTGTTGGGAGGCAGGACTGGTCTACGCCATCAGAACACAGACATCAAAGACAGAACCAAAGTTTGCATCCTGGACATGGGCAGGCCTGAGACACATAGGCAACTTCCAAGAATGAGGCAAAAGAAAAAGTCATATTCAAGTTCAAGTACTAAAAAACTACAACTGGTCTAATGGAGCCCAAAGAGGCAGTATTGACAATATTGTTGTTCACAATACCACTCATGAATGAAAAGGCTTTCTCATTCTTCAGCCAACCAACATTTTGCCTAGTCTTCCATTCTGAATGATACTTCCAATTGTTCCAAGAGTTATTTATTATATGTATTATTCAACTGTAGAAGGAACCATACACTTTGGAGGATGACGAGGTTTGCCCAATATAGCCTTGAGATATTCCTGGTGTCCTTGTGCATTAATAAATGTAGCTTCTTCCTTCCCCAAATCCTATAGTTTGTATAATAAGTTACATAGTCAACCAATTCAATTTATGTGACATCTACTCTTTATTGACTTGCCTTTTTAGTAATTTCTTCATGTGTCTATGCCCAATAATGGTTGTGGAAATTATAAACTCCATGAAAAGAAAGATATGAGTAACATGATTAGGTTAAGTAGTTAGGGCTGTGCTTGTTTAAGATTTTAACTTCTCTTATATATAGAACAATATATAAACAAACAAACAAACAAACAAACAAATAAAAGTAAGTTAACCCATATCTTTCTCAGTACCTAGATCACAACTGCATGTAGAATGTTCTTGAATTTTTTTCTGATTGCTTGAGTGATAAGATGCCAAAGTCCTCATCAATATAAAGTCCCACCCAGTCATGGGACAGTTCCAACAATCATAGTCTTTACAGGGACTCACTACAAGGATTTAACCATGTTGTCAGAATAATTATTTCTTATCAAAGTAAGAAATAAACGGCCAGAGGTTTTGAGTTATCTCATCATTTTATTGTAACCTATCATTCTAAAATACAGATAACATTGCAAGTTAGGAAAAGAGGGAGGCTTTATGCCATTTTTAAAAAGACCTCTCCTGGAGTGTCTGGGTGGCTCAGTTGGTTAAGCATCCGACTTTGGCTCAGGTCATGATCTCACTGTTCGTGGGTTTGAGCCCCGCATCAGGCTCTGTACTGACAGCTCAGAGCCTGGAGCCTGCTTCGGATTCTGTGTCTCCCTCTTTCTCTCTGCCCCTCCCTTACTCACGCTCTGTCTCTCTCTCTCAAAAATAAATAAACTTTAAAAAATATTAAAAAGACCCCCCTTCCCCCACCAAAATAAATACTCCAAGTAGCTTCTCTGATCTAATGATGTAACAGTTACATTTCCAAGCTAAAATAATTTACATTCAAAATACCACTTCATTCATGTATCCTTGCCTAACTACTAACCAATGATGTGATTAGACTAGTAATGAAGAGTTAAATGCATCCACATTGCCCTTTCTCTGTCCTCATCCATGAAATTCTATGAAATTCTACTCTTCAAATTTCAGTTCAGATGTCACCTCCATTATTCATCATTCCCTTTTGACTTTTTTCTACTTTTCCTCAACATCCCTTATCCCCTTAGTAGAGTCAGGTGCCCAGGTGCCCTACTTCTGTATTCTTACAGCACCTGTTATATATCGATATTATAGCAGTCACCATATTTTTCTGTAATTGTTTACATGCCTATTTGCCCCATTAGACATTAGACCAATCTCCTAGAAATCAATAACCAAATCTTTTTCATCTGTCAACTCCCAGCATCTATCTAATCCAATGCCCGGAACACGCCATGCTTTTAGTAAATATTTGTTCAATAAATGAAATCAGTGATTTGGACATTTAAAAAGATTATATCTGAATATCAAATATTTTATATATTTAAAAGAAGTTACAATATTAAATGAGCACAGCAATAACCTAATAGTGACACACATGCCATTTACAAAGTTTGTATTAAAGAGAGATCCTTGTCAAATACACAAAGTGTACAAAATGACAGAGTCATTATGATGAAGTGAAGGACAAATGATTTCCAAAGAGAAAATCCTATGTTTTTGATTTACACTTACAAAAGACAGGCAGGAGGATGCACAGACAACAATCTAAAGCAATACACTAAAGCCTAAGAAGCAATACCAATGAGGGCAAAGTGTACTCTGAGATATGGCACTTTCATTTTAATGAAACCATAAGGAAGTTGGGCCCTGGATCAGGGCCTAGATGTGTCAGTTCTCTATATGTCTTGCTGAATGCAGAAGCAATCAACCAAGCAAACAACTCAGTGAGGTCAACAAGGCCAATTTAGTTAAGGAACCAGTGAGAAAATCAGTGAAACTGGTGATTAGACATTTAAGAAAACCAGATCAAAAGCAAATAGTTAGATTGGGATTTTCTTTCACCTATCTTTGTATTTTAGACAGAGACATAAAACAAAAACAACTGGAAATGTGTATTTGAGTGTTTTTTCCAGCCATCCTCTCTGGATGACTGTTCCATACCACCTGAAAAATAATGAAGTGTTTATAGTTCCCTAAGGTCTTTCAACTGACAGGAATAGCCTAGGACCATTAACATGGATTAATGTTTATGTACATAATCTTCTATATATACATAATCTTCTGCAATATTATTTGGGTATTATATACAGCATGTACTGAAATTGAATATAATGAGTTATCATCATATTTTTTCCCACTAACTGAATGCTAGGATTCTTTAGGGGGAATACATAATATGTGTGGTCACCCTCAAGAGCAAAGTGGGCTGGCTCTCTTAGGTCCTAGTCTTGTAAACGTGGAAGGTGGAGGGTGATAAAGAGACAACAGCCAGAGAGAGAGGATTCTTTTTTTTTTTTAATGCTATCTAGCCCCTTAGTGTTCATATATCAGTACTCCAAAGGGCCATTTGAGACCACCTTCTTATCTACTTTCTGCTTCTAGACAGGATTATATCCACAACGTTTCCAATATGAGGGGTAATCCTGCTCTTAATATCCTCCAAAGAAGATTTAAACGCGTTCATTTGTAACCTACGCCTGAGTTTTGACAACATTCATAATCAAGTCATTCTTTGTAGAGCTGACCTAAATCCCTCTTAACCCAGCAGGAATTCATTTCCTCGGTGGGCTCCTTAGAAGAGCAAGCTTATCACTTTCTTCCACATAGTCTTTCAAATACTTGGCTAATAAGTCTCAGGTCTAAGGAAGGCCTGAGAGGGCTGGGATAAGCACTAAGCTCAATGGATCTTGATGCAGGCCTAAGCTTGGAGGGTGGTCCTCAAAGTGACTTTTAATTCACAGGGTCCTCACACTGACAAGCTGTGGCTGAGGAAGCAGAACTTGATGGGATTATCTCATTGGGGGTGCTACTGGCATCCTGGATGGGGACATTCTTTGTTAGTGGGATTATCCTGCTCATTGCAGGACATTTAAAATGCCTGCCCCTGACCCCCAGTCAGTCCCCACTAAATGCCAGTAACACACACATACCCCAGGCTCTCTGGCAACCAGATTTTCCATCTCCACATCTCCAGGTGCCCCACAGTGGGGAAATATTGCCCCTCTTTGAGACATACCAGTTAATAACCCATAGATTCACACGCATCAATTAGGCCAGAATCCAACAGTTTGTAGATGCACAAAAGAAAAGTCAGTATTTTCCTGTGGTACATTTCAAATAGTCTTACATTTCTTTTTCTCCATATTCTAGGTCTGTTACAAGTTATAAAGGATAAAGTTAATAATAACAGTCCCTGTCACTTATTAATTACCTATCATCCATCAGATTCTTTCTGCCATTTTGTATATGTTACATTATTTAATATTTAACAAAACAGTATTTAGGTAAAAAATCAACATTCTCATTTTAAATATGAAGAAAATGAGGATCAGAGAGATACATACACCTTCTTAAAATCACCCAGATGAGAACTGATAAAACCAAACCAACATCTTGCTAACTCTAAAACCCTTCCTATTTTCAGAATGTTGGTCTGCCATAGAGGTTGCTATATATTTACATATGTGGGCCCCAAGCACAGAAGGAGATCTGGGTCAAAGACAACAGTACACATGTGACAAAGATCTCACAAACTTAAATAATGTCACTCAGACTTGATGGAGTGAGGAAAGAAGGTAGCCCGGGACAGCACCCTAGAAAAACAGCACAGAGAGTAGAGTCAGGGAAAGAAGGAGAGGAGGAATTTTCATAAGGATATTTATTACAAAAAACTTGAGATGTTAATTGAGAAACTTCAGAATCACAACCTTCATAAGATCGCTTATTTACACTAACATGTTACCACGGTGCTAAAGAACTTTAAAGAGAGAGTCTGTAGGGCAAAGGCAAAAATGTAAGGATCACATAAATGTTAAAAAAAAATAACTCCTGTAATCATAATGATTTCTTCTACTGTAACTCAAGATACAGCATTTCATTAACTAAAATGTAGGTAAGACTTGTATACATCATAAATGCTGGTAAGTCTCTCCTTCTATGTCACAAGAAATAAATATTTTGTTTTAGAAAATCAAAGTTTGCAGTCAAGATATACATGAAACTGCTCAATGCTTTAGAGACATAAACATGAAATGTTTAACCGTTCTTACTAGGAAAAACTTGAGCTTTTGAGTTTACTCATTGGTGAATGTTTAAAAGGGGTTTCTACTTTTTTACATGATATTAAAACAAAAGGAAGAAGATAACAATTAACCTAGATTTTTGAATGTTAAAACTTTTTTGTTTTGTCACTACTACTTTTCAACTGCCTTAAGTCCTTTGTGATTGAAAATTATAAGAAAATAATAAGTAAGAACGTAATAAGTAAATGAAGACAGAAAAAGAAAAAGTAAATGATGATGACATTGGTAAAATTTGAGAGATTAAACTTGTGATAAATTTAGGAGTGAATATGTGGAAGAAAATATGGACAAGAAGGACTGATCAGGGGTGCCTGGGTGGCTCAGTTGGTTACGTGTCTGACTTTGGCTCAAGTCATGAGAAGTCAGTTCACAAGTTTGAGCCTCGTGTATGTAGGGATCTGCACTGACCGTCCAGAGCCTGAAGTCTGCTTCAGATTCAGTGTCTCCCTCTTTCTCTGCCCCTCTCCTGCTCACACTTCAAAATAAAAACATTTTAAAAATTAAAAAAACAAATAAATAAGAAGGACAGATCAATTTGGCTGGCCCAGGATTCATGAAAAAAAGCCATGGTGATAAAGTTTGTTGTGGAGGACTTAAAATCTGTGTCCTCAAATGTTATAGGAAGGCCACTGAGCACAGCAATGACTCTTGATAGTCTGCTCCATAGTAAAGGCTGCACCAGCAGAAGGATAGCTATTGCAGCTACATACTGCAAGAGGACACCAGGGTGAGATGAGTTAATAGAACAGAGGAGGAACAGAAAGTTTGCTTAAGAATCAGGATAGTCCTTTGCTGAGGAGTGCAAAGCGGGCCCTTGGAGAATGATCCCAAGGGTAGAGTATGAACAAATGAAAAGTAGCTGAGGAAAAGTCACTGGGTTATCGATTAAAGGGGCCAGTGGTGAGCTTGAGAAATTTCGTAAGGACTTTTGGGATATGGAGTTAGAAAAGAGATACAACTTTAGATCATCATCCAGGCACGTTGGTTCCCTAATGCTATTTTAATGAACCTAGCATTGATTCTGTGTGTTCAAATCTGCAAGCATGGATAATTTACAAATAATAAGCATGGGCGATTTACAAATGATAAAGTGATTCTACGTGTCCTCATCTTTTCCTTGTCCTACATTCTAAGTACTACAGCTACTCTCAACTCTTTGGCTATTGGAAATCCATATCCTATCCCCAATCACGAGATCACTCATTTTTAAACCTGAGCCTATTCCTCTGCACACAGTGTCTTGCTGGGCTGTTACTGAATACTCTGATTTCATTCTCTTTGAAGGAAAATAGTACACGGCAACACTACAACTAGTACGACAGTATTGCTGGTTAAAATACTGGTTACTTGACTGCCTCTTGTTTTGAGAAAAAAGTATTTAAGATCTTTAAGAGTTAAACTTAATAATAACTTTCAATGCTTAATAAGAATGATAGGGCTTTTCCTAAGGATATAATAGAGGGGGCAGAGTTCAGAGCTCTGAATCCCCTAATCATGTAAGAGTTTGTTTTTCACAGCCTTCATGCCAGATGCTCTTTCTGAGCTGGCTAAATCCAATACAATGGTTGTATAGTAAGAATCCATTATGTCATCCTCAAAATACTAAACACTGGCCAAACAAACAAAACAAAACAAAAAAAAAAACAAGAAAAAAACACTAAAGGAAACACAAACTTGTATTTCACTCATTATCAACAGATATTCTCCAAATGCATTTCATCCCATGAAGTGTATCTTGTATTTTTTTAAAGCACAATAAATATGATAACCTTTCGAGAAAGTGTCAAATAAGGGAATAGTTACTTTCAGGCTTGCTGTGTGAAGTTAGGGCTTGCAGCCCACGATCCCTCAGTTAATACTCACTTGCAATGGATAAACCCCAAATAGAAAACAGCAACTGCTTTGGGTCACAACGAATTTCCTTTGTAGGATTAGAACAGAAGTGGGTGCTTTGATCTCTACAGAGAGCCAGTTACATATCCTAAATAAGGTCTCTTCTGGAGTTACTGGTTTGCAGTTGCATTTAAATTGTTTACATCCATAAAAGAAACACTTATGAATACAATGTGTTTGTTAGTGACAAGGTAAAATTCAAATTACGCCAAAAAAGATAAAGTTACCCTGAAGTTTCTGGTTCATATTTACTTGTGTATTTTGAAAAAGAGGTGAATGGATAGCCAAGAAATGGAATGAAAATAAAGTGCAGATGTAGAAACAAGAGTCAGCTTTTCAGGTGCTTTGAGGAAAAAAAAATAAGGTTTTTGTTTTGTTTTGTTTTGTTTTGTTTTGTTTTGTTGAAACTTTAAAGATATAGCTATGGCATACTCTGCATAACTAATATTCAGTATCTATGTGTCACACATAGGGAGGATTATTGAAAGATTCTACCTTGGCTGGACAAAGGAATTATACATGTGAATGCAAGGAGATAATTACAGTGCAAACAAAAGCCATTACTATGATATCACACTTTCAACATACAGAAGAGCCTGTGGCACCAATACAGCCATAATTTATATTCACCATCTTTCTCATACTATGTTTATGAGACTGCATATAGCAGGATTGATTTCATATTTAAAGGTTTCTATCTGCTGGATGGGTATCTCATCTCAGCCTTAAATGTTTCTGCCAAAGAAGTTTTCACAGTGGTATCCCCTGACACCTGTGTTTAATACCTCTTCCTCCTTGCTTTTCTCATAGAGCAGATTAATTTTTTTTTGCTAACGTTGAGCCTCACATCATTTACTCCTTGCCGAGTTTAAGGCTGTCACCCCAAGACCTGTCCTTTTTGTTAATGAGAATAATTGATTTCTGTCCAAGTGTACATCTCATTGTGTATTTTAGATTATTCTTAGCTGTCCCTTAGATTTTCTTCTTTTCCTTCAGACTGAACATATCTAGTTTGGTTCACCCTTTCTGACAAAACTTGTTTTCTAAACATTTTATCACGTTGTTTCTCTGCACTCCCTTCAATTTGTCATTGTCTTTTTTTTTTTTTTTTTTAATGGCCCCACATGAGTGAAATCCTCTAGAGGGCATTTTAGCAACAGTCAAAGAAGGACAAGAACACCATTTTTTATTCATTCCCAGGTTTTCTGTTGAAACGCCAAACAGAAGTGCATGGTTTTTTGAAATGAAAGCATGATACACAGGGCCTAACACATAGCAGGTGTTCAACAAAGGACTACTTTTTAATGGTATTATTTTGTCTGATAGTTGAGCAGGAGACAAAGGAGAATCGAGGGGCAAGAAGAGAGGAAAATAGGGAAGAAAAGTCCTGTGGGCAAGTGTGTTGTGATGATTATCCCTCTTCTGCTTCCTCTGGCTACTGTGAGTGCTGATGACACTCTGTCACCAAAGGATTAGGACTCACATTCAAGATTCCTCAAGGAAAAGGAAGCTTATGCATTTCTGCTTTGTTTGCTCAACAACATACTTGTACCCAGCATGCCATTCTATGATGCTTTTCCTTATTCACGCTGGAAGGTGTGTTTTTGCTTTTTTTTCTTTAGAATTTATTCTAAGTATGTCATGAAACACTGAAGATGAATGTGATTTTCAAATGAACATTAACCCATGAAGAGAAGCAATTAGGATGAAGTTAGACTCCTCTCGCATTGCCTCCCCTCCCCTTATTCTCTTTGAAATAGATTTAACTGGACACCTTTGCAAGTTAATCTTGCTTTGGTTGGTGGCTGACTGAAAGGTATCCACTCCAGTGACATATCTAAGAACTTCAAATGACTTCTGACACTTACTCATCCATGGAAGTGTGAAGTTCTTTCCTTACATACCTATCACCATGGCTACCTTCCACTGAGTCCTTCCTCATTACTTTAGCAGAGGAAGCCACCTGCGTGATACGTGCCATGTTAGTGAGTTAGAAGTAGATTGTGTATTTACATGTCTTTTCAACACAGGCTTCTCCCCATCCCAAGTTACAGTTGTTAGATTCCCAAAGGAGAAGAAGGAAGAAAAAGGGGGATAAATGAAGAATCTTACAAAAGGAATTCATGGCTTAAAGGCCAGTTGTATTTATGTCTCTTTATCCATCATGAAGTGATCTGAGGCTAGTGAATTTTCAAAATAGTGTTGAAATGAGGGTACATTTCTGAGGAAGAAAAGATTTAGCTATCTATAAATTATACCTTATGGAGGGCTATAATAAAAAAAGATAAATTCATTTTATTCTGTGTAACTCTGGAAGGCAGAAGACATAATGCAGCAAACACGTATTAGCTCAGTAAAAGGAAGCATGTTGTAATCACTTAAAGGTGGTTAAAAGTGAAATGTTCTTCCTTTCAGAAGTATTAAGTTCTCCATCACTAGCAGCATTCATGCAGGGACTGGATAAGGTTCATTATTGTGAGGTGCAGACGGAATTTATATATGTATATATATACTATATACTATATATATATATATATATATATATATATATATATAGTATATAGTATAATATATATAATAATGAAGAATGGGCTAAATTGATGGTTTCCAAATGTTGGTACTGACACCAGGTGTATCATACAGGTGCTTAGTTAAAAAAAATACTGCGGGATGCAAGGATGACTCAGTCAGTTAAGCTCTTGATCTGGGCTCTTGATTTGGGCTGAGGTCACAATTTCATGATTCGTGTGTTCCAGCCCCGCACTGGGCTCTGTGCTGACAGCACAGAGCCTGCTTAGGATTCTCTCTCTCCCTGTCTCTCTGCCTATTCTCCACGTGTGAGGATTCTCCCTCTCTCTCTCTCTCAAAATAAATCAATGAGCTTAAAAAAATAAAATAAATACTGAATGTTCACCCTCAACTACTGCTTCAGAATCTTTGTAGGTGAGGCTGGGGAAATAGTATTTAACATATGCCTCTGGTGTGCAGACAGGTTTGCACCTTAGTCCTGAAATAGATTAGAGGTGACTGCTGAGGCCCCATCGACGCCACAGCTTCTACTGTTATCCGATCGTACTATTAGGAGCTGAATGTATCATGTGACTCACTCTCCGTTGATTTTTGTTTCGCCAACTATTTGAGTCCCAAAGCCCTTTTGTTAAGGAGCTAAATATAGTCACATAGAGATAAATTATGGCTTAAAATACATGTGCGAAACATAGGTAGAAGATTTGTAGCTTCCTAATGAAAATGTTAATTCCTGAAAATTAGAAATGCTAGGCATAGTTTTTAAACATGTGGAAAATGGAACCCACAGGAGAAGCAGCCGCTCAGCTCTGCAGGAACTGGGCCTATACCTACATCACTTCCCAGCACCTTGTCCAACATGTAGCACAGAAACGTCCAATCAATATACGTTGAACATGTTAATAAGCAATTAAATTTAAAAGGTTACTACTATATCCAGGTGCTCTGGATGACAGTTGAAGGGAAAACTGTGAACACCTGAAAGGCAAAATGGACTTATATTTATCTACAAAAAAAGTGTGGGATGTGCAAATAACAACAATGTTTTTATCACATTTAGCACAGCAAAGAGCATGTAGCTTTGAAAAATCTCATATTTATTCAACGTCTTGCAGATTGATATATATCCAGCCTCATTTTACAAAGTCTTTTAGACAGCTAAGCTATAAAAATTACTCAATAAGATGATATAATGAGATATCACCTATTTTTTAGCCTTTGGTCAAAAGGCCAAGGGGTCATTTAAAAGTACATTACTAATCTTACTTAGCCTATGTCTGAAGGTGTCTGTCTAGTTTCATAATGAAAAAGACTAACAATTACTTTTCTTTCTACTAAAATAGATTCAATTTCTTATTAAATATTATATTTCAATTTGTTTAGCTATGGTGGATTTAACAATTTGCTCCCTTTTTATGGAGACAAAAGAAAAAGGTCCTAGATAATATTTCTGAAATATACTGCAAGGCTTTTAAAAGAAAAAAGAAATGTGTGTTAGGAGAAAGGCCCATAAATTCTTGACCTTTTATCTCTACTGAAAAGATCATTTAAATTCACTTAATCCTTGAGGTTCACAGATGTATAAGAACATACAACGAAAAGCGTGAACACTTTTATCAGTGAGAAGCAGGAAAGAACATGAAAAATAAGCACAGAGTCCTTTGAAGTGAGAGGTAAAGCAACATTTCATATCCTCAACATGTCTATTTCTAAGAAAAGGGTGAATAGAAATAAATGCTAGCACAAGATTTACAAGATCTTCTGCTTCACAATTTTTAGAACTATAAAGTACAACTGACAAATATGTCTCAACGACAGATAAAATATAAAGGAAGAAATAATGATATCAATAGTCTATTGTGATGCTTAGAGTTTGCCAATAGAAGCTTATGAAAATAGTCTAGGAAAGTTAGAACTGTGTTTCAGAATCCTCTTTAAAGAGAAGTGAAGAGATCAAAATTGCTTTGACACTATCAGCCAGAATTTTCTATCTAGAAATGTACTTGGAATTAACCCAGTATTCTTTGACTTTGGTCTTTCAAGTCTAGGACAACGACAACCACTCATCATGAAACTAGGGATTAAAGTTAAAATAGAGTATTAAACTGTGAGGAATTTTAAAGTTTACATATTAAGTTTTTATAAATCTTTTAAATTCTCTATCTTATATGAGACTGACCACTCTAGTTAGCAGATTATAGCCAGAGTATAATCTAATAATTCCAGAATCTTGCAGTATTATCAAAATTGAATGCTACTTTTAGAAAAAAAAATTTTTTTTCTGAAAGGTCATCTACCATAATAGTTACTTCAAATGCTGTAAACTGATATTATCAGAAAAAAAAAAAACACTAATAATATTTGTAAAATTTTTAAAAAATCAAGGTGCAATTTAAAATACAATAAAATGCTCCAAGTTTGCTTAGATTTTATAAATGTACACCTCTATGTAAGTACTATTCTAATCAAGATTTAGAAGATTTCCATTATCCCAAACATTCCACACTTCTTTGCTCACAAATCTCCCCATCTCCTCATCTCCTGTACACAACCTTCAAGCAACTACTAATCTGCTTTCTGTCACTACAGATTAGTTTTGTCTGTTCTCTAAGATCTCATATAAATGGAGTTATACAATGTGTATCCTTTTGAATCTGGCTTTTTTGCTGAGCATAATGTTTTAAAAATTTATCCATGCTGTTAACATGCATCAGTAACTCGTTCCTTTTTATTGCTAAATAGCATTCCATTATGATAAGAAACCACAATTTATGTGTTTGTTTACCTGTTGTATTTGGTTTGTTTCCAGGGTTTGACTCTTATGATTATAGCTGTTATGAACATCATGTTGCTTAACCAGTTTACAATCCTAACTACATGTAAATCTTTCTAATAATTTAAAAGACACATATGAGGGATGAGCGAAATAGGGGAAGAGGATTAAGAGTACATTTATCATGACAGGCACTGAATAATATATAGAATTGTTGAAACTAGTATAACACTGAAACTAATATAACACTGTATGTTAATTATACCAGAATTTAAAAATACATACAATTTAAAAGGAAGTATAGTGATATTAAAAATTAATTAATTAATTTAAAAAGACACACATGTGGCATACAGATTTCACATGCAAGTAACATAACAGGATATGAGATAACTTTTTGCAAGAGTTATTAAATAAGAACTTTTCCTCTTTTGTGACCTTTATTTTGGTTTTAGGATTTTAAATTTTTCTTCAGAAAAAAATCCCAAGGACTTAAGAACTTGAATGTACTGCATCTTTAGTTTTTATCTTCTTATCTTTTCACTGTTGACAATTTTATGTACAATTATAATGTACATTAAAACATACCATTTAATCCTGGTCACATTCAGTAAATGTGCTAACCATTCGGTCCATAATTTGGTGAACTTGAGGAAGGTGTGATGGTCACATATGTATATTCACAGTGTCAGCATATGAGTTTTCCATAATGTCAAGAACATGTTATAACAGGAAAGGCTGACATTTTCAGCAAAGTCCCTTTCCTTTCTGACCACTGCCCCCTGCCTGACTCCCACTATAACAATAAGAAGCAACAATATTAATAATATTTAAAGAATAGTAGACCCTAGTTTAGAAATGTGCTGCTAACCACCAGATATATTTTTGTCTTTCTTTAGACGCTTATTTTTTTTTTTAAATTTATTTATTTAGAGAGAAAGAGAGAGAGCATGACCAGGGGAGGGTCAAAGAGACCCCAAGCAGGCTCCCCAGTGTCAGTGTGGAGCCCGATGCGGGGCTCAAACTCACAAACCATGAGATTATGACCTGAGCCAAAACCAAGAGTTGGATGCTCAACTGACTTAGCCACCCAGGTGCCCTTAAACATTTCTAACATACGTCTTGGTGGTAGAAAGTCCTTCTATTACCATGTTGGGTTAACTGTTGTTTATCTTGGTGTAAAGAGAGAATACACAAAAAACATTGAATTTAGAAATTACTCATATTTTGTTTATCATCATTGCCTTAGGTTAAAGTCTGTCTTATGAAAGTCCCATTATTTCATTGATGGCAAAAAATATTCCTATTGGCCTCTCAGAAAGGTGAAGGGGAGGATAAATACTTTAATGATTGATTAAATGCAGGCCAGTAAGAAATATTTCCTGAATAATCACTTTAAATGGATCAGTCAGCATGTAAGCAATTAAAATAGAACATGGTCTCCGAATTCCTCCTGGGTCTTAAATTCTGTGGATTCACATAACTATAAAATGAGAATGCAAACAAAGCTGCCCTAAACACGCACAAATTAATAGAACGTAACACTTTACCATTGTTTGCAGGGCATTTTATGATGGTCCTCACTTTCTTTTATCATATCTTTTATAATTCATTAATTTATATTTTGCCTTCCAGCTATTTTAAATGATTATTAAAACTTCACCTCTGTGACTTTGCATATGCTATTCCTTCTGCCTAGAATTCATTTCCACCTTGCTAACCTTTATTTCTTTTTCAGGTCTTTATACTAAAGACTCCACCTTATCTAAGAAGGCTTCTTTAAAGTCCCGAGCCTAGGTTAGGTACCACTCTTATATGCTTCCCTCTAGCTGCTGTTTATTTCACTTTATTATCACTGTCTCTTGACTTCTTAACATTCCCCACAAGTTGAAAGCTCTGTGAATGCAAGAACCATATATATATGAAACTCTGTTGTATTCCTAGGGTTTGCTAAAGGGATTGACACATAGTGGGCACCCTATTTGTGAGAGAATGAATGAATACATGAATGGATGATCTTGAATACATACATTATGGAAGAGGAAAATAACAGAGTGATTGCTTAGCTAAGATGAATTGGGGCAATCTTCCTGAACTACGTGAGCCTTGGTCTAGATTTTGAAGAGAATGGGATCTAATAACTGGCAGAGAAGAGCCTGGTGTATCCGCTTATATAAAAAGAAGTGTATAAAAGTCATATTCTAGAAATTGCAAAAAGATTAGTTTGACCAAAAAAGTAGACAAGTAGAAAACTAATGTGAAATAAAGTTGAAAAAAAATTGGTAGCAGTTGTTAAAGAATTTTAATAGCTCCAAGCTAAAGATTTACATTAAAAATAATCCATAAGTACATCTTTAAATAGGTAGATATCATGCTGAAAATGATCTCTGAGGAGAAAATACTGCTATTTAATATTTTTGCAAATCAAAATGTTAATGATAAGTATTCAAACAGGTATGTACCTAAAGACTGTAGTTATGGAAGAAAGAAAGAAAGAAAGAAAGAAAGAAAGAAAGAAAGAAAGAGAAAAGAAAGAAAAAGAAAGGAAAATAAAAGAAAAAGGAAAGAAAGAAAGAAAGAAGAAAAAGAAAAGAAAGAAAGAAAGAAAGAAAGAAAGAAAGAAAGAAAAGAAAGAAAGGAAAATAAAAGAAAAAAGAAAGAAAGAAGAAAGGCAAGAAGGAAGGAAGGAAGGAAGAAGGAAAGAAGGAAAGAAAGAAAGAGGGTGGATGACATTTACACTGCAAAAGAAAGATAAGTTTTAAGTCCTGTTTTCCATAGCTTATGTCTAGCTGGAGGTATGCGAAGCCTTGGGGGGCATCCTCAGGATGCCACTGAGATACTTCATAGCAATACAGTGTCAATTAAAATGGACACCAGTAAAGCATGGGCTAGTGGTCTGGAAAGAAACATTCTGTTCATTCAATAAAACTGCTCTCATCTCATTTTCTTAAGGCTTTAGGATTCGATTAAGTGTTAAAAGTTGTACGGGGAGAAATGTGGGTTCTGATTAGACAATCACCAGGTCATTAATTTTTCATATTTACATATAATGTTTCTCCTACTACAGAACTAGTTTCTGAAAACTCTAAAAACCATAATGTATTCAAGGATCATATTGTGTCTAACTTAGCCTTTGTGATCAAATAATCTGGAACAAAGAAATGCATGTCTTGATCACTGAATTAAATAGCACATGTATGAAGTGTGTGGCTATGTTGTCTAAATAATTAACCACTACTCAATGATTATGCTAACTAGGGCATACTGAAGTGGGTAAGATTAATGAAGACTTTGCTTACAATTTAGCAGCTTCCCTACCAACAGTTTCTTTTGTTGAATTTTTTAAAAAAGAATCTTTGCAATTTTTATATTAATAGTCTCAAATTGGAAACATCTGGATCCTCTCCAAGACTGATGCTCAGAGGCTTTGCAAAAAATCAATATCTAGTGAGCATGCTGCACAGTGAATATTTGACAGAATGAAAAACCAAGTACACCAGGGAGGCAGGATGCTATGGTCGAAAAGTGGCCCCTGTGGAAACCCAGAGGGCTGCGCATTTATCTCATCTTTGTCATTTGCTGGCTATGAAATTTGGGCAAGGTTTTTAATTGCCATGAATCTCAATTTCTTCATCTGAGAATAATGCCCATCTCAAAATGCTTTGTGTAAAGTATTTAATACAATGCTGGGGACAAAGTCAGTGCTTAATTAATATTTAGTATTAGTAGCCATTGGATCATTATTGAAAGTGTTTTTTCACTAGTTCCTCTGAACAAAAATATACTTTGGAACTTACATTATGCTTGTATAAAGTATTACTATGACACATCATGCAATTTATGAATATGTCTGCATTGTTAGTCACTCAGAATTAAAAAGTTCCAGAGTTGGAGGAAAGCAACTAGAACATGCATTTTTCTCTACTGGCATCAGAAAGGAGGCATTTTTCTCCCAATCTAGATGTATTGCCAACTTCCCACTACTTGCCCCTCCCCAAATACAAATTTTTGGAGAGAAGTTTAAGGAAGAAAAATGGCTATGTATTACTCTCCTTTTGGTAGATTAAATCTCCCCACCCCACTGGTGGGTTGTTTTCCAAAATAATCAGCTGGTCAGAAGGCAATTCCTGAATGGGCTCATCTCAGTTACTCCCAGGTGATACTTTTTCCAGTTTAGTCTAAAATATCATGACTGCATCCCCATCCATCTTTTTAGAGAGTTGGGCAGTGCCCCATCCACTACTGGCTCCTTGGTGAAGCTGGCTGCTTGCTACTCTTCCTTCCACCTTGTGTACCCTTAGAAAAACGTGCTGCTGCCATGATTCCACTGGCTAAAACCAAAGTTGTCATAATTCCAAGGACAAATGCTTACTGAAAGAAAAGGATTGGGCACAGTAGATACAGCTTTGGATCCAGACAGATCTAACATAAGATTCTTATTCTACAATATACAGGCTGTGTGAACACTGATGGTGTCCTACAGTCTCAGTTTCCTATGCTACGATATAACTACTTTGCAGCATTGTCATAAAGAATAAGTAAAATCACAAGCCCAAAGTATCTAGCGTAAGACTGTCTTTCTCCCTTTCTCACTCATCTAGTTTCCCTCAAAAACCATTTTAAGCTTTTGTCAGCAAATTTACAAAGGCACTTTAAGCCAAATTACACACATACACACATTCAATTGTGAAAAGATAAAACATCCTAATGTTTTAAGCTTTTTATGCTAAACCTGGTAGAATCCTTCAGTAGATGCTCTCTTGAGTCCTCTCTCATTAAAAAAGTCCTAGAAGCAAGGATTTCCTTCTCTCTAATTAAGAACACAATCTGAAGCCTTTCTCAAATGATGGATCAGAGAAATTGAGTCAGCAGTATACACATACGCTCATATGCACACAGGATGTGAGTTCTTCCAGTCCTGCAGCTCAACTGGTAGTGCCCAGTCTACTTCAAAGGGTTTCATGTCTTAAGTGCACATTTTTATGAAGAAATCCTTCTGTAAAAATGGAGACAATACAGTACCATATAAAAATGAGTCCCTCACACCCAAATTTAAATTCCAGATTTGCCATTTACTAACTGTGTGACTTTGAGATATAGCTAATAAATGCCAAAACCACTTTATATGTAAAAAGGAGATAATACCTACCTGCTGTTAAAATTAAATTACATCTTTATGAACCATCTCACTGTGTGGAACATAGTAGGCACTCAATAAATTGTAGGTATTTATTTTTTGTAATTATCACCAGGAACCTATTTCCCTTAAATAGTCTCCTACATTATTCATAAAAACATATAGAGACTGTATGCAAATAATCCTGTCCTGCTTCCCCATGCCCTTATCTACCAATGAGCAGGCACAGATAGTCACAAATAGTACTTCCAGGACACAACTGCTTTAAACTGAAATCCTCCTCCTTATTCTGTATCTCATGTCCAGTGGAGCAAGTTTATTCCCTTTTTCACAAGGAAGCATTTCAAACATCCAGAGGCAGCCTCCTTGGACCCCCTATGATTTGTTTTGTTCTGTTTTGTTTTTTTCCCTCAGGCTTAATACTCTCAGTTCCTTCAATGTTACTCATATTTCGGGGTTTCTAGACATTTCACTACTGGTCACCCCTGTTACTGGATCTAGGTAGGGTTTAATCTCTAAATAGTGAAATACTAACTCAGGACCAAAAAAATCACCTAGGAAAAAGAAAATGTAACGGGGGGATCCCCCCACGATGCGGATAATACGCTGTCCTTTATTACAGAATGGTTTGGGCAAACAATTTTCAAAACTAAGTGGGGACATTTAAAGCCCTGTTGGCTTCTGTCTGCCGCCCTTCTCCTGCCCCATCAGGATGCTTCCAGGAGCAAGATTTCCGGCATCCTCCTGTCCTAGTTTTTCAAATACTTCTCAGTCTTTTCAGTTTATGCTCCATGATATTTCTTTTCTTTTTGGGACCACACAATCACTCATTTTTTTGCAAGTTAATTCCCTAAGCAAGATGACTTCTTAAAAGCAAATTTAAGCTCAACAGAATTAATGTTGCTCGTCTTACCTACTCTGGAAATGATTAAATGTAGCCTAACCCTCCTACTATGGCAAAATTTAATATCCTTGGCTGCACTATAAATAAGGAGTCCATTAATCCTCAGTTACTATTGCTTTTTATACCTAGAGTTATATATTTAGGTTAATCAGTAAGTATGTGCCACAACTGCTTTTTTCTTCATCCTCAGGCAAAGGACAAATACGTTAGTTTACACAGATTAAACGATGCAGATCTTGCATCACCTTCTCCAACCCTTTATCATTACCAGATACATTTCAGCAAAAAAGTAAGTTTCTTTTGTTCTAAGCACTTCTTGTTACCAGGCACACTGGTGGAAAAAAAAAAAAAAAAAAGCAAAAACAGATTTTCAATTTTTTGATAGTTAGGCTGATCAATAGGATTTTTTTTTTCTTTTTAGCAAGAATTAACACCCCTCAGGGTCTCTTTCAAAGCCAAACAACCTTCTGTTCCTGATGTATTGCATGACTTGATGTTCTCACTACTTTATTCTTCTTTCAGATTTGCTTTCATGTAATTGAGATAGTGATCGAACCAAGCAGATTGGGATGAGACGTTCTACACAGAAGAACAAGCTCTACAGACACCAGCCCACAGCCAGCCTTTATCTTACAGCGCTGCAACCGGCCCAGCCCTTATTTTGCTTTCATCATCGGAGACTTTTCAGTTTGCACAACTACAGTGTATACCGTGCAGATCATATATTTTTAATACCATATACTAAAATTAAACTTTTATTTGTCAACTGAACCTCTGCTCTCTTTCTTTCATTTCTACAATCTTTTCCCTCATCATTTTGATTTCATGCTTAATCTCTTTTAACATTTTCTTTTCATTCAAGGAGACTTTGGATGTCTGTCCTCTACATTGCTGAGTTGATAAGTTTGTCCTTTATTACATCCTTGGAAATACAAGCCTGCTATGCATTTGTGTTGAAATCTGTGCGTACAAAGGTGTAATCAATTTTCACCTGAACTTGCCCCTCAGTCTGCTTTCTTATTTTGATAGAAAGCAGTGTAAAATGGGTTTTAAGTGCTTAGAGTTTTGCGACTGAGCACCAGAATTTCAATTCCAGCTATAAACTTGAAAGTTTTTTTCCCTCTTAGCTGAGTTATTAAATTTATGAAAGTCTAGTTTTCTCATCTTTAAAATGGGGATAGTATTGGCATTTATCCAAAAGTTATTATAAAAATTAAATGGCATTGTGCATCTATTATACTTAGCACAAAATCTAACACATAATAGTAATACCAAAAAAAAAAAAATCCTGCCATGAATATAAATAAATCCCCATCCTCATCTTGTAGAGAAGATGTCTTTTTTAACTTCTCTGTAAAAATAAAATGGACTTTCTCTAAAATGTTCTGCCGTTTCCTATACTGAATAATTTTGTGAGCTTTGCAATTTTTTCAGGTCTTTAAGGTACTACATTTCTCTTCACTATGTCTACCCTGCCCTTCTTCTGTCCTCTCATCTTAAATGATGAATGAACTTCTTGAGACTACGAGATATAGGGTAATTATTTTTTTTCCAGCTTTAGAAAAAAATCTGTACCTATTCATTCCTCCTCATTGGGCTGTTAAAGGATTTCATCTCGTTTATGTGTACAAGTTCATTTCTTTAGTCAGTTAGGAGAGAAAGTAGTAAGTAGCTTGTCTTAATCCAGAAATGCTTTCTATGATTATCATGTACCTTTACATTTACCTTCAGAGAAGTTTAGCATTATATATATAATATTTATATTATATGTGTATGGGGAGTGCCTTCTATTCAGTGAAGTCATAGGATATTATTTTCATGTTTCCAATAAGCTACACTAGTGAAAGCAAATGAGTTTGTCGAAACTCTGTTGACATAATAAAATCTTCCTTTGATACCATATATTGGGTTCACCTTTGTATTTGGAGTTTTATTCTGCATTCTGCTACTTTATTCAGCCAGTGAGTATCAAGGTTTCTCTTAGAACTTGAAGAGTTCTTATATTATTTTTATAATAATATATAACACTTGTACATCTTTTTGTTAAATTTCTTATCTTTTGTCTGAATGTCAAAAAATCCTCTATAAGAAGGCCATGAAAAGATTATGGAAATTTACAAAACTTACAAAAATATCCACATCAGTGTTCTATTAAAATAGTTAAAGTTCAGAAAATTGGGCCACCTGGAAACAAAAGAACACAAGCCCCTTGACTGAGAACAGAAACTATGAAACAAAAATTATTAATTTCTCTCTAAACAAGAAATTTCTTTTAGTTAAATAGAAAATATGAAGCAAAGCACTTGGAGCTAAAATATTTATTTATGTGCTGTGCAATAAATTGCCTTCTCTTACTGAGAATAAAAGCCAGGCAACAAAGAATATGCACGAACCAGTGAGCTAAGCAAAGACTCCATTAGTTTTGCTATCTAATGAGGCTGAAGGAATAGTTGCAAGTCAGATTACATTTGACTATGCTCTGTTTCTATCACATTTCTATCACATCCGCCACTTAAAGAGATAAGGATTCTCTTGTTGATAAATTGTTTTGCCCTTGAGTCCTGTTTGCCCATTTGCATTGTTACAAAATATGTGGCAAGCCATGAAATATGGTCAGGGTAGCAGATAGTTCACAAATTATACTTATTATTAATCAGTTCAGATAGGAGTCAACTTAAAAAAAAATTTAGATGTTCCTTGCTTAGATATTCTTCCTGCCTAGAACTCAGCTTTTTGTTTTCCACTCCATGAAAATCTTAGGAAAATCCCTGGTGTTTGAGAGAGGGTTGATCTACAAACTCTCTCCTTTTTTAAAGTTTATTTATTTATTTTTCTTGTTGAGAGAGAGAGTGCACTCCCATATGCATGTGTGAAGGGGGAGGGGCAGAGGGAGGAAGGGAGAGAATCCCAAGTAGGCTCCACACTCTCAGTGCAGAGCCCCACACAGCTTTGATCTCACAAACCATGAGATCATGACCTGAGCTGAAACCAAGAGTCGGATGCTTAACAGAGTGAGCCACCTAGGAGTCCTGCTGCTAACTCTCTTTTATTAGGATTTTAGTAAAAGTCTATCTGACAGGGTCTTAACCTAAAACATGATTTGAAACTTGGTTTCTTCCAGTCACTTCTGTTTGACTAATATGAACAAATCAGTGCACCTACTAATAAATATATACTGGCCATTTTCTGTTTGATCAAATGATTAAATAGATCTAATTATAAGGATATACATGTGTAATGATGGAATAAACTACACAATATAAAAGGGTTATGAATGCTGTTACATATGGCCTAAAATCATGTCACTAATTTGAAGTTTCCATTTCTTATTCTAATTCCTTTCTGTATATTCCTATGACATCTTTGTGTAGACCTCATTTCCTCTCAGATCCACTTTGCCTGTCAAATGGGATGAATTTTGACCTAAACAAATGAGAGGACAATTCTAAAGCTTCAAAAATAATCCTTTTTAAAGTATATATTTTGTTTCTATCAAAAATAATCCTTTTTAAAGTATATATTTTGTTTCTATAAAACTGAAACATAAACTGACAAAAATCTAAATGTTTTTATTTCTTCAGTTTCCCATTATAAAGAGTTTATAGCGAAAAAAAACCCTGAATATTAATTATAAATTAGAGAATAGAACTAGAAGCTGCAATCTATCATCAGTAAATGATATGTTTTTGATGCTTCAATTTGTATAACATAACATCTGGCTGGTTTGATCAGTACTCTGCCATTTTGATTGAAAGCAACACTTTCGTAGGTGAATTATTTCACTGGGTAAAATTGGGAAAAATCAGAGGGAATTTGAAAATAATGTTATTCCATTCAAAATATGGAAATGTGGTTATATTTGTAATAAAAAGATAAGTTGGAGTGCCTATAAGACCACAGGTCTTCACATACTTTGATAATGATTCTCTTCCCTTTGCTCTTTGGAAGACAAGAGATGTTTAACTCTTGTTTGCAGTCTTAAATAGGATGTGGGCACACTGTCTGAGGTCAGAGATAAAGTGAAGCTTGTGCCTAGAATTTTCCTAATAAAGGTCAGTTAATGAAGGCCAAAATGGGTTGTCCTTTCTGGCCTTCCTTCCTGCCCTCCTATTTCCTTCATAAATCTTACCTTTTATGAATTAGCTTGGGCTTCACATAGGTTAATAAAATGTCAATTAAAAATAGCTATATTTTCTTTATTCCTCCAAACATCTCCAATTAAAAGGATCTCTCATAATCTTGTATTAGTGTTTCCTTGAATTGTGCTAAATTTATCCCTTATAATCCCCAATAAAACACTAGCTTTTTGGAATTTTGCTAAAGTTCTCATGAACAACAAATGCCATCAAAGGAACATGATGCATCGTATCTGTTTTAAACTTCCCAGCACTCTCCTGTTGATGAATGTTAATAATTCCAAGCAATGTTAAGGGAAGAAGGGAATTCCCCTTGAGAAGGGAATAAACATTGGAGAGCGATCTGAACACAAATGGTATGGTGTTTCTGTGCAATTAAATCTGGAGTACTCTACTGGATATCAGAACTACATCTGTCATTGGTATTCCAAAAACACTGACAGTATCCATAGTTGTTCTAAGGGGAAATAAATTATTCATTTGCCAAAGTTTGATTACCACTTGAAATAATATTCTAAAAATCACCTATGTGTATTGAAAGAAAGAGCAAGCAAGACAACAAGGCAAAAATGCAAGATTTATTTCCCTTTCAAAATAATTTATGTTGTTTCTTATGTTTTGAGTAATACCTATCAAGAACAATAACACACTAGTAAAACTTCATAACAACGGTAAGCTTTCCTAATATTTCATGGTTTACTTAGTTATTTTTCTTTTTTAAAAAAATTTAATGTTTATTTTTAAGAGAGAGGGGGGGGAGGGGCAGAGAGAGAGAGGGAGACACAGAATCTGAACCAGACTCCAGGCTCTGAGCTGTCAGCACATAGCCTGACACGGGGCTCGAACTCACGGACCGTGAGATCATGACCTGAGCGGAAGTCGGAGGCTCAACTGACTGAGTCACCCAGGTGCCCCTAGGTATTTTCACTAAATAGAATAATGTCTCAGTTTCCTTACTATGAAATAAGGATAATAAAAGCAACTTTCTAACTACTTTGTTATGAAGGTTAAGTTACTTAATACATGTAAAATAATTATAACAACCCCAGGCATATTAAGCATTTGGTAAATAAAAACAATGAAAGTGTTATCTACCATGATCATAAAGATCATAAAGGCTGTTCATAAAAATCCAATTCTTTCTTCTTTTCACATATGATAGGATTATACTTCCCCATCCCCTTGACTTTCGGTAACTGGATTTGAAGGTGAGAAGGAAGCATCTATTCTAAATTCCAGGACTATTTCTTGGATGACAAGGTAGAGTATAAAACTTGTAAAGAAAGAGTTGGAAGATTGGTAGGTTCAGGTTTGGACACAGTGTGTTTGAATTGACAGACATGGACAGTCTGATGGGAGTATCTACCATGCAGTTGGGTAAATAAACTGGGGCTGGAGGAACATGTGGAGTCACTAGTTTGTAAGTGACTGTTAGAATCGTGGGCCTAGAGGAATCACCCAAGAAGGGTTTATAGAGAAATCCTGAAGAGTAATGTGTGAGGATCAAAGTCTGAAGAACTTCGGAACTTGAAAAGTAGTTCGTAAAGGTAACTAGTTACTTGGTGTTAAGGAGGATGAAAAAGAAGATTCAGAAGACTAAGAAAGAAGGCACAGCCATAGGTTGGGAGAAAACCAGAAGAAAGTGATACCACAGAAGTCAGTACACAAAATAAAGTGTTAAAAATCCCATAGCCACAGAAAACACTCAGTTTCTGCCTGGGAAAACTGCATCTTTCAATGAATATGCATACTGTTCAGTTTATTCGTGCAAAAGCTTCTATTTCTTAAATTCATCCATAAGAAGACATTTTATCAATTTTGAATATGTTGCTATTTAGTACATCAGACCCTGGCTGGATTACAATTCCAGCCTGTTTCTGATGGTAGAAATAGACTGTAACATAAGTAAGAGTTAGGTTAAAAGAAGAGATTAATGGTGTAGGCTTTGCTGCAAACATTTTAGAATTGGATGTGGGAAGTTCTCAGATTTCTCATCTGCTACCGAAAGGGCTAAATCATTTTGTGTTGAATGGGTACTGATAGAGTTTTTCATCTCCATAACTCTGACTGTGAAGATGATATGGTTTGTCCTAGATGCAACAACGGGTAGTCCGTGAACCAGGGCTCCAAAAATCACTTCTGTTAGGTACCAATCACATGCCAATCATCTCAAATGTGAAGAATATGGTGAAACAAATGCATAAAATGTACATTAATAATGCCATTTTGTGGGCGATATATAACTTGTATTTTTTTTGCCTGAAACCTATTTTATTTGCCATGACTTTATTTGGTCTTTTGCTCAAATAAAATGGAATATGTAGTTTTCAAGACATTGATTATATATGTATATATATATATATATATATATATATATATATATATTTTCTTTTAATGAATATCTTGGGACTAAAGAAGCAAAATTAGTTAATGAATTATATTCTGTTTATAACCCTGCCAAATTGCATATCTCATTGGCTAATATATAACCATGACAGACTGTAACACACTGGTGTTCACTTGTATATGAAATTGTGTTATTATTCCACACACATTTATCAGAAATGGGTGTATGTCATGATTAAAGGCATAAAATTTGCAGTCAGACTGATACCAATCGCTAGGGCTGATACTAAAAACCAGGTTTACTGACTTCCAATTTTATAAATGAAAATGTGAGACTTATTAGGCAATCTGTCTCAACTCATCTAACTTGGAAATCTAGGGACAATGACTGAAAGATAGGAAACTACAGAATTTGTTTAAAAGAGATATTTTAAAACTCTTTATCCACATTTTCAATAATAACTTATTTCACAGAACTGCCATTGATGTGTGTGTGTGTGTGTGTGTGTGTGTTGTTGTTGTTGTTGTTGTTGTTTTGTTTTTGTTGTATCACGAAATGGTCACAAAACCACTCACTCACTTGCTAAACATGTTTGAGATCATACGTGATTTAGTGATGGAGCAACAAAGATGAAAAAGATATAGATCTTATTCTCAAAGAGGAGATGAAGATAGCTGGATTGACAAAGGATGTGATGAGATCATAATAAGAGTTGTCCATAATGAAAACTGGTTTTGACTTTCTGTATGTTCCAACTCCTTTCTCTTTCTGAGTCAGAGTTTTTCAACCTAACTTAACAGAGAGTTAAGGATAGAAGGGAGAACAAAATATGGACTCCTGCCTACTGTTAAAGCTCTCAGCAAATTCTTCAATCCTGTTCATGAATTGTAAGTCCAATAGTAAGGTGAAGTGGGCTTGAATTGGCTTATATGACAATTGCTAACTATTTGGGAATTTTGTGAAATGGATATTAAAGCCACTGCGCAAGAAACACAAATGGCTTAGTTCTAGCTGGAGTCACTAGGTGATGCTGGAAAACAGATAAAAATTCCTAGTGTATGCTTTAAACCCAGTACTTCAAGTCATTTCAAGAGATTAAAAATTATATTGCCATTTGTAACAGCATAGATTGCCATTTGATTATGCTAATTGAAATATGTCAGAGAAAGACAAATACCATATTATCTCATTTCTTTGTGGAATCTAAAACAAACAAACAAACAAAAAACAAATAAAAACACACCAAAAAAGAACCTAGCTCATGGATACAGAGAACAGATTGGTGGTTACCAGAGGTGGGGGTTGGGGGGTGGGCAAATGGGGTGAAGGGGGTCAAAAGGTATAAACTTCCAGTTATAAAATAAATAATGGAATTTGGGAAACTTAACAGAAGACCATGGGGGGAAGGGATGGGGAAAAATAGTTTCAAATAGGGAGGAAAACCATAACAGACTCTTAAATACAGAGAACAAATAGGGTTGATGGTGGGGAGGGTTGGGGAAAATCGGTGATGGGCATTTGGGAGGGCATTTGTTGGGAGGAGCACTGGGTGTTGTATGTAAGCAATGAATCATAGGAATCTACTCCCAAAGCCAAGAGCACACTGTATACATTGCATGCTGGCTAACTTGATAATAAATTATATTAAAATAATAATAATAAAATAAATAAGTCATGGGATGTAATGTACAACATGGTGACTATAGTTAATAATATTATATTACATATTTGAAAGTTGCTATAAGAATAAAACTTAAAGGGAGCCTGGGTGGCTCAGTTGGTGAAGCATCTGACTTCAGCTCAGGTCATGATCTTGTAGTTTGTGAGTTTGAGCCCCACATTGGGCTCTGAGATGACAGCTCAGAGCCTGGAGCCTGCTATGGATTCTGTGTCTCCCTCTCTCTCTGCCCCTCCCCTGCTCATGCTCTGTCTCTCTCAGTCTCTCAAAAATAAATAAACGTTAAAAGCAAAGAATAAATCTTAAAAGTCATCATCACAGGAAAAAAAATTTGGTAACTATGTATGATAATAGATGCTAACTAGACTGATCATTTCATAATATAGACAAATACAAAATCATTATATTGTACACCTGAAACTAATATAACATTCTGTCAATTACAGCTAAACAAAAATTTTAAAAATGTATGAAAAACTGGTTATATCTATATTACACAAATATATTTGTATCTATACTGAATAATTCCTGTCCTTAAAGAATTTATATTAATTTATGGAGACAAGGATTAATGAGTACAAAACAATTAGGCAACGATGTCAGTCAGTCATAAACTCATTAAAGTAGAACATCAATATAAGAGGCAAATGTGGATGATAGGAGACAGCTTGGTGAAGGTAGTGGAATTGGAGTCACCCCTGAAATAATACATAGGGTTGTTTTATTTTTCCTTGAACGTCTAGGGAAGAGCATTTTAAGAAGGAAAATGGCAACAGCAAAGTAAAGACGGGCACTTATGTGAGCAAACAGACTCAGGGTCAAGGGGCCAAGAGCCAGGCCTCACCAGGCTCTCATGTACCTTGGGAGAGACAGTGACCCTGGAGGACAGTTGACCTTGGAAAGGACAGTGGGAATGATTTTGCCTGTCCAGAATACATTTTAGCCTCTTTTGCACAGAATTCTCACTTCTAGCTCTGCAACATGTCTTGTGAAATAATCAAAGATACTTGGAGTCACTGTATCTCCACCTAATATCTCAGTGCAGCTGGGTTGATCTCTTCGAAGAACCACCCACCCTGCCAAGGGAATTTGGGGAATAGGATGGCCAGTGTTTGGAAGACTGGTGGTGAATGAAATACCAAAATTAAAGAATAAAAGTAAGCTAACAAAGAAGAAAAGGACAACATGGGACTAAGGATGGAAAAAAAACACAAAGGGAGAATGATCACACAGAGAACTATTCTCCAAAATAAGATAGAATGGTGAGTTTGAAATTATAATCATTGAATCTGCCTGAATATGACTTTTAGTGTAATTATAACCTCTGACTCTAAAATATGCTAAGTCATACCAGACAGTACTTGAAACTTTACACTTAATACTCATTTTAAATATAACATCATACCTATAGGCATTGATTCTCAAATAAACATTGTTGTCTCTCTACTTAGACATTCTTATGATTCAAATACAAATAGTTTAACAGATTGTATTTTATGTGTATGTCTTTTTATGACACAAGCAACTACATTTAAATGTGCAAAAACTCTTCTCTGGGTGATTTGCATTCTTATATCCTATTATAGAGTTTCCTATTTGAATTTCCATCTGGCCTCTAATATCTTTTTGTGTTTATTATTGCTTTAATGAGATAATCTTGTTTTTACATACCTAGATTTCATTACTATTTGGCAAAGGCAATCTCTACCCTAATTTCACTTCCATAAATACCTTAGCCTTAACCTTGGTGCTTAACGCAGTCTGGTGTGAGATACTTCCAAAATAGCAAAATGGAAAGAAAAACTATTTAAAAGTAAAATGTAAGTAAAGGTTATCCCTTTATCTCTTAAAATCACAGCAGACTGTTTCCTTTTATAAGATTAATCTATAGTTACTTATAGAATCCCTCTTTGAAGACTTATCAAAATGAAGAAATATATTGACATATCTTGGACTGAAGCAGAATTTGACAGAATTAAATAGGTCCTATGCAGATTTTCCACTGATGGGGACCAACAGGGCTGAATGTGGATAATTCAGTTCTTATTTAACAGTTATAAATGTTATCTTCAATCTGTGCTATCAACTAAAAATTTGTTCACTCAAAAGCATCCACATTTGTGGCTTTCTTTGAAAAGACTGGAAACCATTTCTAAAACTCAGGCAGAAAGAGCTCAATGAAAAGAAATGATGATCCATATCCACTTTATACCCTGATTACTGAACTTTACAATAGGTTTAAGTCACCAATAAAATCCTCTCTAATTTGGGAACCAGTGTCTTTCAAGAAGAATTCAGAGCCTTTCAACTTCTCAGCATGACAGAGTAAACTGTCAGTGAACAGCACATAACTAGGCATTTATTTACTTATTTATTTAAATTAATGAGTAAATAGTGCTTTCTGTATGCCAGACATTCTTTTAAATGTTTTACACATGTTAATTCATTTCATCTTAGATGTCATATAACCCACTTGGGACATAATGGGGGAATATGTTTAGAAAAAGAAGTTTAAGGAAGTGTCTTTAAATACGAGCCCTCTATATGTTAAATGCATCTTTAATAATACTAACAATAACTGCTATTTATTGGATGCCTGCTAAGTGGTGAAGCATTTCCACATGTTCGCTCGCCTTCACATCAGTCCTGTAAGATCAGTATTATTATTAACTCTATTTCATGAATGGGTAAACCCTATCTCATAAATAGTAATTTCCAGAGCCAGGATAAAAACCCAGGTGTCAATGTCTCCAAAGCATGTACATACACTTGGATCTCTCATATTCATACATTAAAAACAAAATTTCTAGTTCCATATTCTACTTTTCATGAAGTTACTGGGTCAAACTCTTCCCTATTATAAATATCTCTCCCACCTGTCTTCTTCTCTCTATCCCTGCTGTTAGCACTCTAGTTATGTCTTCATCACATCTCACTTCTTTTTTTCCCAAAGACTTAACTCTCCTGCTTCCAGTCCACTCACCACACCACCAACAGGTGGATCTTTAAATAACATAAATCTGATCATGTCGCTACTCTACTTAAAACTTCTCAAAACTCCCACACTTAACCACATCTTAACAACACGTACAAAACCTCTGCTCAGATGGGATCTACTGGCCACTGTAGCCTCATTTCTCCCCACAATAGCCCAGGCCCCCCTCGTCCTCCTGCAACACACACACACACACACACACACACACACACACACACACACACAGCCTGTGTTTCAACTAGATGAACTCCTTGCCATTTTGCTGTCTTTGTGCCTCTGCAAGGTATCATTTCTCTGCTGGAATGCATTTATCCCCTTCTTTTCTAAGCTCCTACATGCCCTTCAGTACTCACCTGAGATATCATGTGGGATATATTCTCCCACATGCCAGGGCCTAGGTTAGTTATTTCCCCAAGAGCATTCACCATACTCTTCCTATGTCTATGAACACCACTTCAGTTCACATGTATTTTCAAACTATAGCGAACAGCAAAACAAGCTAGAACACACAGTACAAATTATATTGATGATTCCAGTCCTCAATGAGTTTTGTTTTCGTACGTGTGGAGTTAAATATAGGCATGCAAAAAGATGTCAATCCAGAAGAATCTGTAAGTGTTTATTCCTTGGGTATTTCTCATCTTTAGCCGCTGTTCTGAGCTTTGTCTCCTGGTATCTATTGTGCTTGGCTTTTGGCATTTACATATGGCCTTTGGTATTGACTTTTTGCTCCAGTCTTAGTATCTTAGATTACAGATTAAATACCTTGCTCACTCATTACTTGCTAGTATTGACTTTGTACTACAGGTTTTCTCTTATGTCAATCCTATATCCAGCCTATATCCAGATGAACACAGTATTTTCATGACTCTTAGATCACAAAACTAGAATTCATAAAACCCTCAGACAGAACTTTCTAAGTTATTAACATATTCAGGAGAGTGAATTCAGCCCTAAACAAGGAAAGGATCTTTCATGAGAGTGGTCTCATGTTAAATCGCCACTGCCAAAGAATGGTTATTTCTGCTAGTAAGTGCATATGACTAAATACTAAGTGTATATTATATTATTTAATCCTCACAGGAGATAAGATCACATATACTTTACAAAAGTGAAAACTGAAACTCAGAGAAGTTAGTAACTAGCCCAAATTCACATAGTGAGATAACGTTCAAAATCAGGATTCTGGCTAATTTTAAAAACTACATCTGTCCTACATAATTCTCTTTGTGTGCAAGTATCTTGAGGATTTCCAGGTCCTGGTATAGGTGTGCACAGAACTCCGTATTTGGGAAGAGGGAGTAGGTAATGAATACCAAATCACACTATATTATCCACATCAAAGAACTAGGAGAGGTGTCAGAGGCAAACTGATAGTTACAGAAGAGTGAAAAAAGCAGTAATAATTAAGCAACATTAGAAATGTGAGGAACATATAGAGGTTGTAGAGACAGAGGGTCATTATTACCCGAGGAGGGTGATTTTATGATATCTGAGTTTCTTCATTTGTAAAAGTAGGAGCTGGAGTGAAATGGGTAGATTGTATTATATGTAGAGTCAGCTTCTGTCCTATGACAGCCATGTCCAGATATTTGCCAGGTTATTTCTGTCTTGTACATTTGCCTTCAAGGCCATATTTTTTTATATGACCCTTGGAAATGTTGAGTTGAAAAATTTCCACTACCAAGAACTGACATGGAGTAGTCATCATTATTCCAGCTTCTCTTCTTCCCCACTTTCCAAGTGCTTTGTAGGATGTTATTGCTTTTGAACATCTCCTCCAGAGACTGAGTAGAGAAAGGAGGTGGAATTATAATCAGTCAGTCGCACTTATTAAAGTTCTTGTGAAAGTTTGATAGAAGAGAGGGTCGGCATTTAAGGGAACACTTTTTTCATATCAGAAAGCTCTTAATTACCTGCAGTAATGGAGAGCAGTGGTGTGTATAATCCAAAATGGTGGATAATCCACACACCATTTATATTTGACTTGCAGTGCATTTTTGAACTTGCAGTTGAATAAAAATATGGGGCCAAAGACTTGAAGAGTCCTAAGCTTTCTATCTTCCTTATACACACTAGTCTTTAGAAAAAAATAGGCAACTGCATGTTTGAGTTTTAAGACTTTTTTCCACTGGAGTGCAGGTCAACTTAAAGTTAGAAGAAACAGAAAAGGTGACCGTGTCAACCAAAATAGCAAAGCAGGGCATCCCCCAAAGAAATTGAAACAAGATTCATCTAAGATGATGTAGAGTATGGCAACATATTGCTGAATTATAGATGGTTAGCTATGAACCACGTTTCCACCTAAAGTGGATCATTTAAACTGGATGTGATGCATATCATTTCAAGCTGATCGGAGATGACTAGCTACAATTGCTCAAAGTGTCTTACTCCCCCAGTGAATGCCAGCCTGGCACTCAGAAGAAGCCACAGCAGGGTGCCTTAAGAAGCTATTTCCAAACAAATTTAGACTTGTCTTATACATGATGAGAGCTATTTATAAAGATTGTATAACAAATAGCTTATAATAGACACCTCTGTCAATTGCATTTATAATGAAAAATCTAACACAAGAAGGCGTTGATTCCCAGTGCAAGCTAAGGCTGCAATATCTTTCCTTTCTCATTAGCTATGCTACCTGGGAGCAGAGTCAGTGACAAAACACACTCTCCTTCAGTTTATTGAAATCTGAATTGAGACCTTTATGGGAATTAAAGTTTTCATCAAGATATACAAAAGAGTGAAAATGAATCAATTTATTTTAGCTGGTAATGTCAAATCCAAAAATCATATTGAATGACAAGATCTACATTCAGAAATGATGGGGATTATTACATGGGAATCTATAATAGTTTCTGCTGTGATCTGTTTAATCCATGGACAAAAGGCAAGAAGAGAAATTTAAAGAATTGAAAGAAAAGCAGAAGGAAACCTGTAGAAAATAACAAAAATCAAAAAGAGACTTTGAATTTTTCTATCTCCTCTAAGACAAATCGAAAGCAAAAATAAATGACCAAACAAAACGAAATCTAAATAATTTTAATATGAGTGCTTTACAACCTATCAGCAATTTCCTACCTGTGTTAGCCTAAAGAAGATGGATCTTTAAAAAGGAATGCAAATTAGGCTGTATCCCCAGGGTAGGTGAAATTAGCATGTAGTAATTGTGCAAACCAGGGAGATTTTTAGCATTTCAACAATCAAAGACTGCAGCTTACAGAGGAAAAGAAATTCATTAGATCAGAATCAGAGAGAATTGAGAAGAAAACCAAAATTATTTTTCTTGATATTTTTTCAAAGAAATATATTTTTTTGCAATTTTTGAGACATGAGACTATATTTGAAAACCCGTGATTTTCCCCTTTCATACGTTTCTTCTTTTTCAATGTTGCCATATTTTTTCTTAGAATATCTAAAAATGTGAAATGCATTCTATGATTACTGGAACATGGCAATTTGAAACCCTGAATTTCATGTCCTAATTTACTCCCAATTTACAATGTTATCCTGAGCATAAAGTTATTCCTTTGGGCTAAGTTCTGCTTCATTCACTGATTCATTTTTTTAAGTAAACATTTCTTGTGTACTCATTTGGTACAGGCTCTATGCTTGGCGCGATACTTGTGAACATAAATAGGACATGGTTACAGTCTTTATGTGTTTGTTGCAACTACTAGAGCAGGGGCCAAAGAGAAAATAGGACATAAAATGGCGAACACATTATAATTAAAACTGTATACAAGTGGAGACAGCACATGTAGAGAACAGTCATTTCTCCATGGGGTGAGACATATCAAGTAATTCATTAATAAACACTTAGTCTTATGAAATCTCTACATATCAAAGGTATTTACCAATTATCTCTCTCCTCAAAGGACAAGAATTAAAAAAATCCTTATTAAAGTCTTCAATGCATGTAAATTTAAAATAAAAACAAAAATAAGTAAAAGAAAAAAATAAGAAAAATAATCAAAAAGAAATCTTCTAAAATATGTAGCTCTTTTCATAGATATCATAAATATGTAAATAAATAATCATTTATGACTACTACTACTTGCTTTTGTTATATAGTTTCAGAAGTAGTAGTATCAGAAGTAGAATCAATATATATTTTGTATACAAAAAAGAGAGAAATATATAAGGAACTGTGTGTTTAGAGTATTTTACCTCATATATTCTTAACTGATTTTCTTTCATACTTAGAAACCATCCTTCATCAAAAAGACCCAAGTGTTAAATAAACACGTGTAGAATTCACAGTGTGTACTTTCCTGTGCTTCTTCAATTTTTGTCATTTCTTTTTGGCTTTGGTGAGCAAACTACGTTATTGCCATATTCTCCCCTTGACTCTCCCCTGAGTAAAGTTTCCCATGTGTTAAACACAGCACAGTTGTGTGATGTGAGGTGTGGATGTGTGTGATGTGATGGGGGAAAGGGAGGAGAGGAAGGAAAGAGGGGAAAAGATAGCATTCTTCTGCGTATACATACAGCATACATACGTATAATGTATGCAAGCATATACGAAGACGTGATCTTACTAGACACAGGCAGAGGAGGCAAAGAAACCCACGTATAGTCAGATACAGCCATCTTAGGGGACAAGGCTTTTCAAAGCCCAGTCTATAACACCATTTAATTAAAAGAACATTTTAATATTTGATTCTGCTTTTCTTTGTAAGCATTTTCTCCCTTCTGTTTGTTTTCTTTACTAAAGTCACAGCAAGGGCTGTGCTGAGCCTCCAGTTGATCTAAGCTGCTCGGTGCATGCCCAGACAGCAAGAAAATGGTTTCTCTGGCAACAGGAATTATGTGAAATCTCTGTGTGTCCTCCCCCACCCTCCATCTGATTCCTATTCACTTAAGCTGTTCACATATAGGCAACAATGAAGCATTGGAACTCTAATGAGCAATTCAAATTTATTGAGCTAACTCATGGAGGCGGGTACTGTGAGCATCCTCATTTCCTGTGTCCCAAGGAGCAGGGCACGTTTGTTGTGTGTTATCTGTGTTATTCAAGAACCATGCACTGTCAGCAAACAGCCCACATCAGATAAGATCAGATGAATATCTAAAATATGATGCATATATGGAATTTATTTCCACCATGCAAGAAGGGAAATACAAAGGCTTTCAGGTGCTATACACTCAGCTTTGAATTTCCCAAAGATGCTGAGGCATGGAGGTCACAATGATTTAAAACAGCTTCACATTATGTCTGGAACCCAAGAGGGAATAGCAAGCTTTGATTAAATTGCTTCAAATGTCAGCTTTTTTTAATTTCTAGGGACTCATACAGTTCCTCCATGATTAAAGCTCTAGAGTTTTGCATTTAGGCTTTGTTAATATTCTCTAATAATAGTTCATGATTAGACCTCCCCTACGTGTTTAGTTTTTCTCTGTAGCCTTTGTTTGGGAGGGAATTGAGTATTTAGCAATGGTGCTAAGGTTGGTATTCACTAAGAGAGTTTAATCAAGAGGGGATTGATTTGCTTGGAGGAATCAGGGCTGAGAAGCCAAATTAGCTTTGTTCTTTAGCATTGGGAGAATGTGAAGTGGGGTAAAGAAATCCATTTTTCTTCAGCTCCAACAAGGATGAAATAATAGCAAGAAATATACTCAGTAACATAAATCTGAAAATACAGTGAATATGGAATGGACTCCTGGACAGATTTCAGAATCATTGTCCTAGATATTTTTTAGGAAAAATTTACTTCTTAGCTGTCTAGATTACTATCTTAGTACTTTAGGAAGGAGGTGGATTCTCAAAACTTCCTTGGTTTCATGATCATATATTTAACCTGTTCAAAATTAAAGACTTTCTGCTGCCAAGTGCAATAGGAAATGCGCCTTTGTAGAAAACTTTAGCCTCAATCTACATGCTATAGTATTAAATAATATTGAATAATAACTCATTGAAGGTCTGTTTTAAATATTTAAATTCTAACTTCCAGTTAAAGCTCTGAGGAAATAGCAGAATGATCAGCTGAATGACACAAATATAATGATTATTTGACAAAAAACATAGGGGAGTAACACTGAAATACAAAGGTGAAAGTGAAATAAAAGTGTTGTAAGAACAATAATTACTTCATTTTTAAATTCGATCCTTAGGTAATAAGAACATAGTGTCTTAGATTATAATGTAAAAAATCTGAGGGATGCCTGGGTGGCACAGTTGGTTAAGTGTCTGACTTCAGCTCAGGTCATGATCTCACAGTTCATGAGTTCGAGCCCCGTGTCGGGCTCTGTGCTGACAGCTCAGAGCCTGGAGGCTGCTTCGGATTCTGTCTCCCTGTTTCTCTGTCCCTCCCCTGCTCATGCTCTGTCTCTCTCTTTCTCAAAAATAAATAAACATTGGGCGCCTGGGTGACTCAGTCGGTTAAGCATCCGACTTTGGCTCAGGTCGTGATCTTGCGCTCGTGAGTTCGAGCCCCGTGTCGGGCTCTGTGCTGACAGCTCAGAACCTGGAGCCTGCTTCTGATTCTGCGTCTCCCTCTCTCTCTGACCCTCCCCCCGTTCATGCTCTGTCTCTCTCTGTCTCAAAAATAAATAAACGTTAAAAAAATTAAATAAAGAAACATTAAAAATTTTTTTAAATAAAAATCTGAAATAACTGCCACATTTTCCAGGGCATAAATACAGCCAATAAGTAACACCCAAACTTGGAGAATAAACTGAAAATATAAATTTTACACAGAAGGAATGTCTACTGAAGCCATCATATTTGGAAGTTTTAATCCTGCCACAAAGCTTTCAGGGATACCATATCTTAGAATCAATATTTTATTCCAGTTGGAAAACAGATTCAACACTTCTCCATAAAAACAAATTGCCCTTCACCTGATAAATCAGACAATCCGAGACCAGGGCTTTGTGTGGCTAGCCACTGCAGGATTTGGAGAAGAAAGAAACTGTCCCCCATGACTTTAAGTCTGGTGCCCCTCTGCAAGTAGCACATAGGGTAATACAGCAGGGGATACAGATGTTTTCAGAGAACTTTTGAGCTTTGATTTGGAGCTCTTTTCCCACAGAAGCATCTTCCAATTGTGGGTTTTGCTTTGTTTTATTTTCTTAATTCTATTTATTTAGTTCACCCCTTCCTTGTTGCAGGAAGAGTTGAAATAACTCGCAATTATGGTGCGTTAAGTTTGTCAGTCCTTTATGAATGTTCCTCTTAAAGAGAAAATTTTCTAAGATTAGGACGATATCTTGATAAGGTGCTTATAGTAGAATATAAGAGTCTGAGAATGTGTTAGGAGGAGAGAAAGACAGAATAACAGTTTCTAAATTAGAAATTAATGAGAATTAATTGGGTGGTGGGGAACTAAGAAGAAAGAAGAAAAGCATGGCATGTAAGATAGATGAAAAAATTTAAAACTGGGTACATATGATATTCAGTTTTAAGTTGGTGCTTCTGCCTCTTCCCTGTAATTTAGTTAAGTGTGCTACATTCACAGTGATGAGCACAATTATTTTCATGAAGCTTTACATGTGGTATACACTTCAGAGAGAGACTGATTTCCCCATTTGAGTATACACCAGAGCTGGAAATAAAAAGTTGCAGCAAAAGGTGTTTGGAGACAGAGGTGACCCGGAAGATGCAAGACCCATTGGGAGTTTAGAGAAATCGGGAGACGAGTATTGGGCTTTCCATGGGGCATGGGATAGGAGTCTAAACTCATCTTTTTAGAGCTTAAAGGATAAGAGGACTTCAGATAATATATGGGTTAAACACCACAACTCACTCACACATGCACACACATGAAATGGTGAAATAGGAAAAATACACCACTGACTAGGAGTTCAAGATCTAGGGTTAGAAAAATGCCATATGGATCAAGGGACCATGCACATTTGAGTAATGTAAGATTAGTGGGCCAGCTTCAGGACCTTACTATGGTGAATCTCTTGCTATGAGTTTCCATAATCTTTTCAAAACCACTTTGATTTGAATCATGTGCTTAATGAAGCTGTGCATGACCTTAGTTCAGTGGTGGACCAATCTGAGCTCCAATATTCTCCTTCTTTTCTGTAAAACAAGAATAGTAGTATCTCTTCAAAAAAATAATAATGGCTAATTTTGATTTAGTGCATAATATATGCCAAGCCCGGTTTTACAGGGATTTTTTAGTTTAGTTCTTCAAATAATCCTTTTACGTATTATTACTCTCATGGTAAAAAGTCAGGAAACTAAGGTTAGCAGAAATTAAACTTTGCTGAGCACAAAGCCCATGAGTAGTGGAGCCATTAGAATGTCCCAACAGTACTATAAGCAGGAATATTAGTAAATAGAGTGAAAATCAATTTTAACTCTAAATTTTCCATTATTGACTTATTATTCCATAATGGGTGAGACCAAGATAACTCTGTGATAATGAATCCTCTGTAAAGTCTGTTGTAGTCATTCTACATATTTTTCCCACGATTTCCTCATTTTGTTTGATGGGGGAATAATGCTTTGCTCACTTATTATCATTAGTTTAATTCTGATCAGAGCACCAGTTAATCCATGCTGTTAATGAATAGAAGTACAATGGGAACCTGATTCCTGCTTCAAGTTTATTCCTAAAATGACAAAAACTTTTTTAAGCTTATTTCTTTTTGAGAGAGAGAGAGAGAGAGAAAGAGAGAGAGAGAGAGAGAGAGAGAGAGAGAGAGAGAGAAAACACAAGTGGGGGAGGGGCAGAGAGAGGAGACAGAGAATCCCAAGCAGGCTCCACACTGTCAGCAGAGTCCGATGTGGGCTTGAACTCAGGAACTGGGAGATTTTGACCTCAGCTGAAGTCGAGTCGAACACTTAACCAACTGAGCCACCCAGGTGCCCTAAAAACTTTTAACATTGTTTCAGATTGACTTTGGATATGCAGGAAGTAATCCCACCATATATGCCCAGTGTGAGGTGAGGTTATGTTTCCAATTTAATGAACTGCTCAAGTGGCAAGAGGCACAGGCAGGAAGGAGCACACCCAGCCAGTTTTGTACTTCCACCCCTGGAGTACACAGCAGGGGCATGTAGCTGCCTGTGATACTGTCCAAGGATGGCAAGGTCTTACTAGGTCTGAAAAACTCAACCTGTAATATGCCACTGTCCTTTTATACTCTGAGTTTATGTCACCATTTGAAAAGCGCAGACCAGCAATTTAATGAGGGATCGGTTCATGTCCTGGGAAGCAGACTCAGCATCAGATATGCTGTACCTTATTTCTGCGGAGAAAGCAGAATGAATGTCTAGATATACCTAAAAAATGCCTCTGCTTTCAATTCTCCAACATTCTGGGCAGACAATTCCCCTGCACCTACTATGTCAACCAATTGATAAGAAAATGGCAAACCTCAGGGCCCCTGCTGGCTCATTTGGTAGAGCATGAGGCTCTTGATTTCAGGGTCATGAATTCAAGCCCCACGTTGGGCATGGAGCTTACAATGAATAAATGAATAAAAAATAAACAAGTAAATAAATAAACAAACAAATAAAATAATAAAACTATTAAAACCAAAGATAAGACTTTGTATAAATTCAAGAATTTGACACATACTGATTCAATAAGTTCTAAATTCTAACATATTAAATAGATGAAATCTTGCAATTACTTTATGTCTAAATGTGATACCCAAATACATTTTTTTCTGCTATAATAACATCAAGCTTCTCAAATTGATTTATCAAGTTCAGAAGAAAGAAATTAAGAAAAGAAAGACAATTATAACTGACCTTTATATAACATAAGCATTGTGTTGGCAGGCTTTGTATGACATGCTCTCCAAAGGTTTATAAAAGCCAAATTGTCATCAGTATCTCTTATGGAAAAGAAGGAGTGAGTGATCAAAAATATTAAGTCACACAAACTCACTTAAATAGAATTACTACAGTCAGGGTCTTGCTTGAAGAAAAGCAAGGTACACCATTCCTCTTTTTACTTTCAAAGACAAAGGTTGTGCCAAGGGCTTGGAATCTTGTTGCTGCTAATAATAGCTCTTTAAGACATGCATTGAACTTGTCTCACCAAAGCAGGTGTTTGACATATAGAGGCTTGCCTGCAGTACTATCAAGTTTTATTATAGGGGACCAATCCTCCAAAGATACCTTTCTTGTGAACAGAATTTAATTTGATCTGTCTTTTCTGGAAGGTAGATATTTGTGACCATTGTCTCAAAATAAATAAAAAGGTTAAATAAAAGTGGTAAGCAACTCTAATTAAGGGATACACTATAGTTTCACTTTGTGCAATTTATTATTTGTGATACTATTATAAACATTTAGTTAAGCCTACTCACTCAGTTATCTGTTACTAACCAAGAACTACTAATCACAAAATACATCAAGTGGTTTCATTTCCACATTTTCAAGAATCATACATCATTGCAATACTGTGGTAAGATAAGAGTATCTAAAATGGACAAATTATTTCTTGTATAAATACATCAAAATATGTCTAATTAACTATACATAAAGTCACAAATGAGTCATGCCTGCCTTAGTGCAATAAAGTTATAGAGCACCTTTGGAGAAACACAATAGTAACAGTTGATAAGTATGACTTTATTTTTTCTTATTAGACTATACATGGTGATAGCTAACACTGATTGGGTGCCTCTTATGCTCCAGTCGCATATACTTTGTGGGAAATAACTCATTTAATCCTCAGGAAAAAAAAAAAAACAAACTATGAGATGAAAATCATCACTGTCCTCACTTTATGGAGAAGTTACAGAAAGTTTAATTAACTTTTCTAGACACAGCTAGTAAGGACTGAAACTGCAATTTGAATCTGGGGAGTCTAGTTTGAGAATAAGTCCTTTCAACCACTATTTGTATAATTTATTTAGATACATAATTTAGAATTTATAGACTCTTATTCATGATATATCAGAATAATCTTTTACATTTAAATAGTGGAGACCATGCAAAATAGTTCAGTTTGTTTAAGAGGACACTGGATGCAAACCAGCTCACTAATGTACAATTGTCATGGGAAAAGAAGATGTTTCTGAATCATTGTACTCTGGAGAAACTGGATGTTATTTTATTAAAAGTCCAAGGAGCTTAATTTCTAAAGGATAAGCTGAAAAACAAGTATGTGTTCCCTCATTAGAAAACCAAATAATCAAGTTTTATTTCTTAAAGATAAAGAAGATCAAAATAGCCCCCTTGGATCTAACCTGTGGTTCCAGGAAAGAGAAAAATAGCAAGTGTGATGATTAGATCATTACACTGCTCCATCCGGGAAAATTCTGTGATTTAATGCGAGGCAGTATATAAAGAGAATCACTACATTACTGGCTGAAAATCTGAAATGGAGATGTAGAGCCTAACCACTTTTTTTTTTTTCTGGAAGAACTAAAATGTGTTGGAAGAAAGAGTTCAATCTATTTTTAAATTGCTAACATTTGACATTATCTCTTTTTAAGCAATTATACTATTGCTTAAACCAAAGTTACATTAACCAAGAAAGAAAATGTAAAATCTTTTGTTCTGTTTACACTTTTCTCTTGTTCATACTGCACCAGAGCCTCCCCATTGCTAATTCTTTTCTGATAATAAATTGAGTTTTTGTATAATCTCTTTTAGGTCACCTAAGCAGTAATGCACAAAACTGTATAACCATGGCTGAAAGAAATAATGATGTCCCTTAATATCTAGCTGGCTATCAAAGAGTGACTAAGGTACCATAAGAATTAATCTCAAATAATCCTAGTGATATTTGTAGATCCTTTAAAAACTGATGAATATACCTGTACCTTTAAATTATCTGAAGAGCATTTTTGCCATATATTTCGGTTACTTAGCACTTTAATTTTTAAAAAGGAAAAAAAATAGATACCTCTTACCACAGAAGTATCCCAGCTGGATGTAGGATTTGAAATGAACATTTTTAAATCTGGTTTGTATCTACCTAAAAATGAAATATATTCAGTCTTCCATTCTACATTCTACATTTTCTCAACTTCTTGAATTATGTAGAATCTGCAAAGAATTTATAGGGAAGATACTCTAAGGATGTCTCTAACATGATAGCTTTTTACTCAGGAACTGATTATATAGTAAGACTAGAGATTTAGACTTGTCCTAAAGCCTTCTTAGCTAGCACTCTTTAAATATTAGATTTTCCAAGTCTAATTCATAAGCACTATACATATATGTGAGGTAGAAAAAATATACATAAGCACATATACAAAAATGTGAGGTAGATTGCAATAATATTTTTCTGAAATCAGATCAAAACATTTAAATCAAATAGTTGACATTAAAAAAAACAAAACCAGATTATTTATATTTTAATAAAGTATACTATATAATCTATCATTACTTTTAGATAATAACAAACCCATAAGAGAAACTGTATTTCTAAAATAAATTTTCACCCAAGAAAATATTTACATGTAATTAATTCCACTCCAAGGTATGACTAATGTTTCCAATGAAGATTTAGTATACTTTTCTTTAACAAATATATGGCTCATTCTGCCTTAAGATATGTAGTTCATTATTTCATGTGAATGTATTTAGACCAGTGAATGTATAATGAACAGTAGTAATGACACAGAAATAAAACAATACAGTTTTATTATCATAACTAATTATCCACTAGTAAAACTAAAAATTAAACTATGGAAAGGTGAAGTAGATGGATAGATAGATGGGTACAGAGTCATGACAAAATCAGGAGAGGATAGCCCAGTGCTTTTAACTCATTGGTTGTCATATCTCTGCATTGAAACATGTTTTAAAATAAGATGGACCTAATACATAAAGACAAGAATAATCTTATAAACAGTTTTTGAGAGTATATACATAGTCAACTTTCTGTGTTCAAATGGTGCAAAATAAAGAACTTGTGCCAAAGGTACTATTTTCATTCTCACTGGAGCTTTTGATCAAGACTATAACCATAGAAATATATATTTTAGATCCCGGCTTCAGAAAAACCCAGAATGCAAGCTTAATTTGCAAGCACAAAATAATGTCACAGTGACAAACATCAGACTCGATATCAATTTAATTTATTGGTTAATAATGTAAGCAATAAGAAGAGCTAAATTTAACACATACTTAAGGCAGCCTCTGCTGAATGATTTGAATTAACATGAATGATATTAAGGATATTTAAATACATTTGTTCCTTAAACAATTTGTCTAAGAATTTTGGACTCTGTTTTGGGAGAATCCTGCAGGAAGTTTAATGCAGTTACTTTTGTTTAACAGGAGTAAGCAGAAGTAGTCTAAAATCAAGATTTGTAGCCTTGCTTAAGGTATGCAGCTTAATCATAGAATAACACAGTCACAGAATTACTTACAGTTGCCTTATCTAGTTGAGCCCTCTTATATTGAAGGTAAGAAAAGGAAGGAAAATCCAGAATCACGGAAAGAATTACCAAAGAGCCCTCAGTAAACTGGGAAAGGCAAAATTTTAAACAAAGCCCAAGTTTCCTATCAGGTCTTCCATTAAGCATTTCAGTAATCAAGGTCGTAGCCATACTTAGAAATGAATAATTAATCTTCTAAATAATTTCCTGATATTCTTTCAATTGATCTCACATTTTCCTCTTTTTTTAAAGAAAAATCAGATTCTTGTTTTCATTTGTTAACATATATGCTTATGAATTAGAATAAATTCTAATGTTCATTGGGTGCTAACTAATGAAACGTATTCATTTTCTTTCAATTGAGAATTTAATACATTCAAGGAGCATTTGTGATACAGAAGCATTTACTTTGATGTTCAAGTTATATACCCTCAGAAAACTCACATAAAATACACAAATAATGATTGTGAAAGGGAACAACTAAAAGTACCTAAAGAAAAGAAACCTTACGTGTAACTTGTGAATTCAGAACAAAGAGTTGTAGTTCTAAAAACTTGATGTGTATAAGACTCATGTAGGAAACTTGAATGTGGGTTAAAATGCAGATTTCTTGTCCTCATTTTTAGAAAACTAAATACAGTAGGCCTGGGCTGAGGCCTGGGATTTGCATATTTAATGAGAACCACAAGTGATTCTGACACAGGTAAGCTTTAGATCACACATGGTGAATCATTGCAAAGGGCCTGCTTCAAGATAAGGAGAAAGAATGACAAGATCATGAAGAACACAGTTTTAGAGATGTTTCTAGAAAAAATGGATAAAATTTGGGTATGTGAAGATGAGTGAAGGGCAATTAAGGAAGAGAAAGAGAATAAGCAAAGTCATAAGAACAAGAAGATGCAAAGTGAGTCAGGAAATGGGTAGTGGCCTAAACTGGCTAATGCTAAGACTGAAAGAGTTATATGAGAGATG
The DNA here is from genome assembly GCF_046562875.1 of Panthera onca. Taxonomy (NCBI): domain Eukaryota; kingdom Metazoa; phylum Chordata; class Mammalia; order Carnivora; family Felidae; genus Panthera; species Panthera onca. The sequence continues at coordinate 83,104,021 of NC_138340.1, forward strand.
GTTGTAGGTTAAGAGGAAACTGATTAGGGTCAGTAATGTCAAACCATTGACACTAATAAGTGATAGGACATTCCTAAAGGTCTCTGAGCAGGTAAAAGCTTAATTCAAAGTGTAGGGGAATGGGTTGGAGGAAATAGAGTTGAAGCCATGAAAGGAGATAGGTGGCCAAGGGCATCAAAGTAGAGCAAGCTGAAGAAGGGCAAGGAAATAACACTGAGGACTGTCTATATTTGCTGTCTAGAAAAAGAGGACATAAAGGAGGAAAACAGAGGAGTGATGAGATAATTAGACAGATAACTAAGAAAAAGTGTATCAAAGACCAAAAGGTTTGGGTCAGGGGCAAAGCACTGCAGTGTACAGGAGAAGGGATAGCTCATTACACTGCCCAAGGACATCATTTTCCCTCTCTAGGCCACGAGTAGAGGTTCAAAAAAGAGGAAAAATTGTCATATTCATATTCTGTGCAGACTGAAGACTGAAAAAAATGATGGGATTTTACTGAAGGATGGGGCTTTGATGAGAGTAGATGAAAGAGCTATCACATGTGATGGTATCATAATTGCACACAGCAGGAAAGCAAGGAGTGGAAGATTTAAAGTATAGTGCCCAATTATATTAGAGGCAAGAAGGGGCAGGAAATTGATGGAGGAGTTTACAGAACCCAACAATCTGAAAATTTGCATGAAGGTCTGGTAGCCCTTGTTCAGTTTTAAGAATCTTCCTTTCTGGTCCTTTTTTCTGTGGCTCCCATTGGGAAGGAGGGGGAAGAAAGGTAGAAGTGCCCAGTGACTGCTCCAAAATCCTTTCCTCGCACATAATATGTCTTGTAAAGCACTTCCAGCACTCTGATGTTTACACTGCAATATGCCAACACGCTCCCAGCTGGTCCAGGGCAGGGCACTTAATTTTTGAGTTTCAATTTCTGCATCTGTATGAAATGTGGATCACAGTCCTTGCCACTTATGCCATATTACTTGAGGAGGATGTCACAAGAATCAGTGAGAGAGTGACTCTAGGGAACCTTAAAGCCAGGTGGGGAGAACTGCATTAAGTGTCAAATAATTTCTTCATATTAAACTAGGTTTCTTAAAAGAAATCTTAAAAGAAAAAAAAAATCTGAGAATTTAAGAAGAAAACATGGCTAGCAAGCCACTTATATTGGGTCATGGGGGGTTTAAAAAATATTTTCTCAGGGTGCCTGGTGGCTCAGTCGGTTTGAGCATCCAACTTCAGCTCAGGTCATGATCTCATGGTTCATGAGTTTAAGCCATGCCATTGGGCTTGCTGCTGTCAGTGCAGAGCCTGCTTCAGATCCTCTGTCCCCCACCTCTCTCTGCCCCTCTCTTATTCACTCTTTGTCTCTTTCTCAAAAATAAATAAACATTAATTTTTTAAAATAAAACTAAAAAAAGTATTTTCTTAATTATACCTTTACATGAAAACAAATGTATTTTTAGCAGTATAGTTGTCTTTTAGGAAGAAAAGCTAATTAAATTTCCTAAAAAGTATGGTGGCAAGCTCATAATTTACCAGTTTTTCAGAATGTTAGTTCTTGTGGCTCATAGAACCTAAGCTACAAAAGTAATCTTTATGTGAATCCAAAGAGAAACTAACAGACCTAAAAATGGCCATGTCTGGGCATGGATTTCTGAGCACTAAAATATTACTTTAGAACTATTTCGATGTTAACTTTTGAACAAATCGGGTTTATATATTGCTCCCTTTCTAGATTCCCCATTGCTCTTTCTAAACAGTGCCTGTCATGGCACTTAACAACATTTGTTCCACAGCTGCCTACTGGGTACTAACTGCATGTTGGACACTATGCTGAATGTTGGAGAGAAGAAGTTAAAGCAGACATCCTCTGCCCTTGGAAGTTCAAAACCCAGCCCTCTGATTAGCTGCAGACCTTACTGGATCATGTTATACTCCAGGAGCTCCCTTTATATAGGGTTCTATCATTGTCTTCTATGTTTTTCCCAGGCTTGTTAGAAGATAATTTGGATATAAATCACAAACCTTTTTTTAAGGTGAGAAGCAACGTGTTCTCTCACTATCTAACAATTTTTGGTTCATTTTGGTTGATTCTTGGAATAAATATGATAATCAGCTGCTAATACCAATTAACTACTTAATTGGTGTGTACAAAACATCAACTTTACTTTCCAAAGTAAACTTATCAAGATATAAGATGAATTGGAAAAAAATATGATTCCACTATGTGTCTTGGATGTTAGGAACAATTCCACAACAATCTATCAAATCTTTTATAGAAATAACAGAGGAAGCTTTTAGTAACTACTAGTATTATAGTTTATAGTACTAGTTCATATTTTCTGTTGTCACTTCAGTTTTGTCAGTGTTTGTAAAACTAAATATAATCAAAAGGTTTGGAATGGGTTTAAGACTTTTGAGTATTATCAAGTTAATATACCTATAAATGCCACACTGGAATGTATCTTGGTCTCCATTTTGTTTAAGCTAAATAATTAGAAGTAGTTGGATTAAACATCTTTCCCATAGGGATGCCTGGGTGGCTCAGTCGATTAAGCAGCCAACTCTTAATTCTGGCTCAGGTCATGATCTCAGGATTTATGGGTTCGAGCCCTGGGTCAAGCTCTGTGCTGACAGCAATGAGCCTGCTTGGGATTGTGTCTCTCCCTCTCTGTCTGCCCCTTCTCTCAAAAAGAAATAAATAAACATGAAAAACAAATCTTTCCTATAGCCCCTATATTTGACATAACAATAATTCAAATGAATATAAGAGGTACAATAAAAATATAAGCCAAATTAGTAAACAACTCAGTACCATTTTCTTTAAGTTGAAGTTAGAAGGAAAAAGAGAAGGACCAGGTAGAGACATAATAACTGGGGGTACTGGCAACACTAAAGTCACATTTCAAAGTATAAAATGTTTTGTACCTTAAGTAATATAAAGGAAAATATTTGTCTGAAGTAATAAAGCAATCTAGAATGCAGTTTATAAAATTGATGCAGTATCATATGCTAGATCAGCTTAAACATGAATTTCAACCAATTTACAGTTGTATAAATTATAAGCTGAATGAAAATATAAAGACCCAAATAATATGTGATAACAATAGTTGATGAGAAGTATATCTTTTTAGGCATCCTTTAAAAATCCAATTTTTATTTTATCCTTTCCTATATGATTACTAAAAATCTTAATTTGTGGGGGGGAGGGAGTGTATATGTTAATGTTAGAATAATTCTGTTATTTTAAACAAATGAAGTGCCCTTGAACATAATCCATGAAATGATCAGTGCTTTTTGTATCAGCATGTGCTAGTATACTCATGTATCAGTTCCTATTTCTTTCAGTCTGATATTGACTTACCTTGGCTGAAATAAACTGATGCTCTGACTCATCTAGCAGAAATAGTTTGACAAACCAGTAGGAAGAAGGGAAAGAAAGCAGTAGGAGGGGACAAAGAAAGATGGAGAGAATACCAGAGGCATTTTACAGTTTATAAAGATGTGAGTGGACTAACGTGTGTGTGTGTGTGTGTGTGTGCATTTGCAAGAGAGAGAGCACCATGTGCTACAAGCTCTGTGATGGGGCTGGGACTGTGTCTTAAGCTACAACAGTTACCTGGACATAGAATACTTGATCCTCAGCATATGCAAATTTGTAATACTTGAGAGCAGACTTTACTACACTCTAAGTGCCCATACAGATACCTCAAAATGTATTATGATCCTATGCATTATAGTTTGCTATGACAATGAGGTCTTCCAGGGCAATTGTATGGTTCTTTATAAATAAAAATTTTTCATAGATGGCACTGTACAAGTCACAGTCTGTAAAATATAAAAAAGGAAAAGTAAATTTGCTTCCTACTTTAGGATGGAATTGAAGCATACATAGAAAATATGGGAGTCATAATATCAATGATATTGTGGAGTTTTACTTTTGATTTTAATGAAAGCCAATGCTTGGTCAAATGCTATAGAGTAGGAACTTGGCAACAGATCAAATCATGCTTACTGTCTCTAGATAGGGTAGTGAGGAAAAACCCAAGAAGATGACAGTTGAGTGAAGTTACAATTTAATGTGATCTTACTTGGTTTCTACGCTCATTCTATTCTTACATTTGTGTAAGTATAGGTCACTTGAGAATAATCTGCATTGAGAATGCTAATTTTTTGCAAGGTTCTGGCAAAGGCAGTTGATGAATTAAGCAACTTAAACATTAAAAACAAGGGGCACCTGGGTAGCTCAGTTGGTTAAGTGTCCAACTCTTGATTTTGTCTTAGGTCATGATCTCATGGTTTGTTGGATTGAGGCCCACATCGTGCTCTGCACTGACAGTGCAGAGCCTGCTTAGGATTCTCTCTCTCTCCCTCTCTCTCTTCCCCTACCCTGCTCATGCTCTCTCTCTCTCTCTCAAAATAAATAAATAAACATTTTAAAAATATTAAATACAAAAAAGCAAATCTTAGAAAGATGAAAATGATCTTAATTTGAGACTGTAAAATTAATATTAAATAGCCTCATTAAAAAAATTACTTTCAGGTAATCATTCTTTCATTTAAAAGCATTATTTCTTTCAGTACCCACCATATGTCATATTCCACAAACTAGCAGTAACAAGATACATGATGGTTCCTACCCAATAGAACTAAATTCTATTCACATAGCTGAGATAGAGAAATCAAACACTCTTTGCCTGCTGTCACTGTAATCTGAGTTAAAGATATCAAAATTGGTTGTCTATCTTCCTCTGATCCTCTTTTACATATGAAAAAATTCACCTTACTCTTCCTTTTTGTGGCATTGCTCCTTGTACATTTCCCCAAGATATAAGTAGTTCACAGGCTTACTGAAAAGGAGTACAAAATGAGAGAATACTATAGATACGGTTTTGTAGTCCCATCAGCATTGGTCATTTGCAGGGATATTAGATGATATTTACAATGATATTGATGTATGATTCATTAAGTCTTTACAGTGTGTTAGATACTCTGTAACACTGTACCTGCAGTACTATTAACTTATACCATGACCATGTTGATTATTTTTCATAGCTGAGTAAAATGAAGCTCAAAGAGATGAAGGTGAAGGTGAAGATCTTCAAGATTAGGTGATTCATAAGAGAGAAGTCTGAATTCAGAATCAGACCAGTCTATTGCTGATGACCAAACCACTGGGCTACAAATTAAGAAAAAAATAAACAAAAAGTCTGAATTCAGAATCAGACCAGTCTATTGCTGATGACCAAACCACTGGGCTACAAATTAAGAAAAAAATAAACAAAATGAGATTTGCTCCCAAGGATTTGAGAAATTAAAACAAATTACAAAAGTGACATATCATAAAACAGATTAGGGTTTGAGCAAATTTCCTCAAAAGGTTAAACTGGTTCTTAGGTGGGAGCAAAATCAAAGAGAAGATATTCATCTATTTGATAAAACAAAAGGTCAATCAGGATGGAGTTAAGCTAGTATTAAAATAACATCAAAAAGAATTCCAAAAGCATATGTTGGCGTAGCCCATGCAAGCACTGTTTAAGAAAGAAGGTATCCTGGTTAACAGACTCAAAAGTATTACAGTCCAATTCATTCATTCATTCAATTATTTTTTTTAATGCCTACTATACTTTAGATGTCATATTACATGCTGAGGATACAGCACTGAAGAAGATCCACAATGGCCCCCATCTTCAAGAAACTTATTCCTAGTAGGGATTTCTATCCAGAGAGGATTCTAGATGAATGTTTCAAACTATCTTTGTCTGATACGAGGAAGTATTTGAATCACAGGCCTCTTCTTATTCTGAACATATGTAGACCTGGTAATCTTCTAACTACAATTGGATTCCTGTGTAGATATTTTATAGTAGAATGTGTTTTTGTGTGTTTTGTTTTTGTTTTGTTTTGTTTTGTTTTGCCAATCTGAGATTTCTGATCTACATTATAATGACCTATCTGGAAGAAATTAATAAATAGTTTAATTTATATGTCATGAAATCAACCAACTACGGGCAAACTGACAAAAATAAATTTAAACTTCTGAGGTTCAGAGACAGATTTGGACCCATGGTAAACTCATTAAGAGAATGCCACTTTGAGAGGCATTTTCTTGGAGGAAAGTCAAACAGACAGGTATCCCAGCCTTTTATTTGATCATTGCACTATTATTTTTTAAATTAAGCCCAATTCAAATTATAATAAATACAGAAGTTAAGGTTAAAATGTTTACTATTCAAAATAATTACAAATTATGTGATTAGAGATATTTGTAACTTTCTACTTGAGAAAAGTATTCCATGCACTCAAAAATAATTTTTAATATAGATCTTGGATTTTTATACCCATAGGTACCATCTTGTGTCATATGAACCACAATAAATAAATTTCTCCCTCTTTTGGAGCACCTGGGTGGTGCAGTTGGTTAAGCATCTGACTCTTGATTTGGGCTTAGGTCATGATCTCACAGGCTCCTGAGATTGAGCCCCATGTGGGGCTATGTGCACTGACTGCACAAAATCTGCTTGGAATTCTCTCTCTCCCTTTCTCTTTGCCCCTCTCCCACTCATGCTCTCTTTCAGAATAAACATTAACAAAAATTTCTCCTTGTTTTGATTTTCTCCAATGACTTAAAGCAAGTTAACACTTCCCTAGTCATCAGTGTTCAACAGGAACTAATTCCACAAATCTGAAATGTTGACTGGGACCTAAGTACCTTTCTTCTAAGCCACTAATATAAACAAACAAACAAACAAACAAACAAAAATAACCAACTAAACAAAAGGTAGAACTGGAATCATAATTATTAATTAGGAAGCTTTACAGAAGGATATCTTCATTGATTATTCATTAATGATATCTATAATTGGTTCTATTTTTATTGCTATACAATTGAAAAAGGGAGCTTTTAATATGTAGAACTTCAGAAATCATTGAGATAGTCAAGATGTATACACAAGGGCATGTTAAGTCAGTGACAAATGGTGACTTGGATGCAACCACAGGGATTCCAATTAAAGCTGATTTTTAGAGCCATACATTAAAACAAACACAATTACATATCACCATGTAGTCTTTGCATAGTAGTCTCTTTACTGAAACATAGACAAATACGTTAAATATTATTGAGATGCAGAAGTGATAAGAAAAGAAACTAGATGAGATAACAAGACTTTAGGTTTGTTAATGTTCTCTTTGGCTTCCTTCCTGTCTGGGTAGTAGAAAGATGTATTCTGCTGAAGTTTCTGAATAGCCAAAACTGTGTTAGTCGCTTCTGAAAACAACCTCAAAATCTCTAATTACACTTCAGGTTCCTCAGTAAAATAACTTTCTGTTTAATAAATATCTCCTTAAATTTTCATAAGGCAGCCAATTTTTCTCTATAAAAAATTCTTCCTTAAAAAAAAGTTCTTTGCAATGTTCTACAACCCATTCTCCCTTTAAGTCCAACTTCTCAATTCATAACAAATTACTTCCTTTTAGTGAATCAGAAGTGCTGTTGTAATCTTTTTATGTGGCATATTTTTAAGCACTTACAAATAAAGTGAGAGTGTATTTATAGAGAATAAAAAATAAGAAGAAGAATTAGTTCAGGTAAACATGACATTAGAAACAGTAAAACAATTAGAATTATATAAACTGCTTTTGAACACTACTGCTGTATCCTACACCATCTGTGTCTACTTTGTTGATCATCAAAAGCTTATCTCTATTTGGTTTCTCCACTCTGGAATGCAGCCTGAGAATAATTTTGAATAGGAAAGCAAGCAGTGAAAACAAATAAAGGGTTACATTCATTACCAGACATTCGAAGGAAAAAATGAAATGGTGGCACAAAATTGAGCTGTGAGTGAACAACATTATAATCCCCAAATACCTAATATCTACTAGCTGGCTGAAGGAGTAAGAGGATCCCACTGAAATATTATTTTCAGTGAAAGTACTTCTTATCAAACTGGTATTAGCAGAGGCTCTGGAGGTCGTACATTTTCTAGCTTTCATATTATAGAAGGTACTCCAGAAATAATCAACTGCAGAGATCTTACACCCTTATTATAATTCCTTGCTATTACCAGCATCCGATTTTGCTCCAATGAAAATATCTAGGAGATCGTAGTGTACCTCTAAACACTGACGCTATCTTTTTTGATCCTCTGTACACCTAATTGTGGCTTTTACATGGTTATGGATTTAAGTATGTTGTTCTCCCAGTCTTTTGGGTTAGGTACCTTTTAGAATCTGATTAAAAACTATGCATCTTCTCATGCATACATGTATTCACATACAACATTTTGCATACATTTTCAGGGATTCATAGCTCTGTATAAGCTAATCCATGCATTCCAGGTCAAGAGCAGAAGCTTGAAGTTAAAAGATGAGGGAAGAATAGGTATTTTATATTGCTGAGTTGAAAAATAAATTTAAAAGCAAGGAATAAAACAAATAGAACACACACACAATAGAAAGAAGAAAAAGAAAGAAAGAAAGAAAGAAAGAAAGAAAGAAAGAAAGAAAGAAAAAGAAAGGGAGAGAGAGTAAGGAAAGGAGGGAGGGAGGAAGGAAGGAAGGAAGGGAAAATCCTGAAAGTGTTCGTGTTTATATCTGGTAGGAAGCACACCTCAAATCATCTTATTCTTGCTGTCATTTATGTTGTCATCACTTAAGGATAGGTAGGTCAATGAGGAAAAAGACCCTTCTGTTTGTCTCTCTAGGATTTAGCCTGGATCAGGGACAATGGCCTACATTCTATCACTTAAAAAACTGTGATATGTCCATATGCCCCAGATATGTCCTACAAGGACTGATTTCCAAACGAAAACTTAGGACATATGGTCTGACACCTTAAGTGTATTTATGGAAACAGTACAGTCTAGGAAAGCCTACAATGTCAGGTAGATGTGTCCATTCTCTGATGAGTCTCCTCATCTCACCTAAAACTTCTAACTAATCCATAGCTGCTCTGCAATTATGTGTACTAATGCCTACAATTTACTTTGAAATACATAAAAAATAAAATGAATTGGTGGGTGGATACAGAAGTGATGGGTTTTATATATGTGATAAAGCAAAGATAGTGAAACAATGGTAGAGTCCAGGTGTACAGATACCCACTTTAAAATTCTTGCAACTTTTCAAGATGTATGAAATTTTAATTTTGGCAAAAATACAAAGAAAAAAAAGAAAGGAATAAAAATATGACAAAAGAGATACTCCAAATTGTTAATAGTGGTTACAGTTGAGGGTAGAATTATGGGTGAAATTTATTTTATTATTTCTGGATATCTCATTTATCTACATTCATCCTACAAAAATGTTTTTAGGTAATACATAATAACATGCTTTATAAAGTATTTACAAATCAGACTGCTACAAATTAGACTGCTGGAGCACAGGTATTTTTGTTAAGGACTGACATGGGATGTGATTTGCAAAGCAGGTGTGGGGTTGTGTCATTCCAGGGAGTGGACTTTATCTCTGAAGGTAACTGGGTGGGAAGGAGGATTAGCCTAACAGGGCTATGTGAAGAAATGGCATAATGGGATTAAGGTTGTTTTAGTTTGTTTTTAATGAATTCTGGAAAAGAAGGAATGGAATGGGATGGAGAAAGAGGTACAGTGTATATAGGAGGTTAATGAGGAAACCCAGTACTCTATGTATCAAAATCTTCCGTAACTTTGGTCAATTACATAACACAAGCAGAACTGTTCTAAAAGACAATGATCACAGAAGCTCTGACACCAATAACCACAAAATATCTGAGAATACATCAGAGTGGGGCAATATTCTGCTGTACTAACCTACTTCACAATACTGTCTTGCCCTACTCCTCGGTGGGAAGCAGGAAAAGAGAGGGAAACCTCTTTGGGGCAGTTTCTTTTTCTAATATATGTGAATAACAGATGGATGTTCTTGAAAATATTTACAATCATGCGCACGTGTGCACACGCAAACACACACACACACACACACACACACACACACACACAGAGCCATGATTGCTTTATTTGAGCCTTTTAAACACATATTAACAGTGAAAATACAGTAATAAAATTCTAGTAAAATTATTATTCTGGAGTTCCATGTTACTTTCTGATTAAACAAATTCACTGAAATCAATAGTTTTTTCAAGAAAAAAACACAGAGAAGTAGCGGTAGAAAATAATTCATCTGATGTTTGCATTATAGTAAAGATTTTGGCCCCAAAATATTGTGATATATTTGTCGTTGGGAATTGGAGGACAAGATCTTTATTTATATTATGTTATAATGTCAAACCATCATTGAGACAATGATCACTTTTTTATGCTTTTAGCGGAATATATGTAACTATAAGACCAATTTCTTACCACTAATATAAGAAAAGTTTTCTTTTCATTCTACTGAAGTACAAGTATAAAGAAACATCTTTAAAACATAAGGAAATGACAAATTTTTATTTAATACAAGGTTCCAAATGTAGTAGTCATGTACCCGAAAATGGTAATTGACTGAAAAACAAGCGGCAAAGAAAAATCCTATTTCTTTTCTAAATTCATATACTGTCTCAGTAAATGTAAAATGCACAATAAATTGTAAACATAACAACATAAATGGATTGGGCCTATTTTCCTCATATCATATAAGAACAACAATAGATGGATGATACCATCTATTGCTTATGAATGAGAATTTGGACAGAGTAATCAGAAGCAGTAAGATAAGGATGACAAAATATGTTTAACAAACTATGTTTTTTCTCTAATTCTCTCCATACAGCATCAAATACAGCATCCTATGATCACTGCAGCTGCCAGGAGGTAAATGGAAGTTAGTACCATCATCTGAATCTATTTTCCCTTGTTTTCACAATAGGTAGAAAATAGAATGTATATGGAGACATTCAAATAGCACCAGAAGAGCCTCTGAGTGCCTGGGGTTAGAAGAGAACACTAAAATCTGTCTAAGGAACCAGGAAGAAAGTAGTTGCTTGGGGAGTCTGTTTCTGACCTACCTCAGCTAGTCATGATTTGTAAGACCCAAGACAAAATGGTGTGGTATATTAACTACATTTATGGCCCAAGTTATTCATCCTTTCTGTATTCACTCATTTTGTCAAGTAAATTTTGAGTTCTTCCTGTAAGGGTGGAGTACATTTGACCACCCTGTGTAACCTGCTTTGGCCAGCCGACTGAATCAGAAGTGACAGTGTAACAATCGCAAACCTGGTCTCAAGGGGCTTTATGTGTTTCTGTTTTCCTTCTTATACTTTTGCCACTGCTATGAGAAGGCACACACTGATTAGAGGGTTGGTCCCAAGAAAAGGATGAGAAACATGTGGGACAGAGCTGTGTCAGCTAAGGTATGCCAACCAAGCCTGGTCTAGAACAGAGCCCATGGTCAACGAGCAGATATGTGAGTGACCTCAGCAGATACCAACAGAAACACTGAACCAAACCCAGCCTGCATATGTGTTAAAAAAAGTGTTCTTTGTCATATGCCACTGAAGTATTTGTGATTATTGTGTTATATATCAGTTAGATTTGCTGCATCTGTGGGCAAATTACCCGGCTATGATTTTTTTAACTGACATTTTAAATGCAGTAGAAAAATCACATTATAATGTTTATAAAAAAACCTCTATTTCTTTGTTTTACCTTTGTTAGAGAAAGTCAAGCCACTACATTATTTGATGGTATCACATATGAGCAATCTTGATGAAGCACTTTAATAAAAGTGAGTGTCTACAGAGCTCCCCTGAAGTTTTATGCCCTTTTCAAGGAAACAACATGCCAACAACTAACTGAACCATGATATGGGAGAAATAAAATACACTATAATTTCAATTTTAATTTCTTTATGCAAAACATTCAACAAGCTCTAAATAACTTGCCTGTTTTTTGCTGTGTTGGTCTGAACTGTCTTTTTCAAATATTCCATGCAATACTTTCATGATACACTTTTTAAAAACTATTCCATCATTATGCAACTTATTAGAATGCATTGATTTTCTTGGTTCCATCTTATATATAATACTTTTCAGAATTATCCAACACAGAAGACTGCAATTTTGGATGATTCACACTGTCACTGAACAAATTATTGTGAAACATGGTTACTAATGATTTCCTTTCTGTGTTGGGTGAACTTCCAAGTAAATTCAGATATATTTAATTGAATTTTGATTTCTTTTTAAATTTTAAATTTAATTATGTGAAATTAACAATGGGAATAGCCTTTTTTATAATACCATTTCACTTAGCTTAATATTAGAAATTTTGTATTTCTAGTGTATGTAGCCAACAAACTATAGGGAAGTGGACCAAAAGTATGTGAGATAGCAGAGAGAAGATAGGCTCTTTCTAAATATAACAATGTTTACTATGTACTCTGCACAGTAGAGATTTTTTTAAATAAAATTTTGGGTCAAATGCTTAAGATTTAATATACAGAATAGATATACAAAACATTAATGAGACAAACTCATAAGTCAGTATAAAAAGAGATATGATTGTGTGTGTGTGTGTGTGTGTGTGTGTGTGTGTGTGTGTGTTATATTCCCTATACTAAGGCATATCAAATGTACCAATACCTAAAAAGAATCACATACAAAGTTAAATTGATACTCTCAATACACTCCCTGGAATTCTTTGAAAGTGAGAAAATAGCCAATTAGCTTTCCAATGAGTATCTAAGGATACATGTATTATATATAAATATATATATTCTTATATAATTCTTATATAATTACATGTATATTAAAAGAAACTTGGAGATGCATTTTTCAGTAGGTTAGATATTTATTACAAAAGTAAGAATAACTACCATAACTTTAGAAGAGCTGTAGCTGAACAAAGATTAACATTAGGGAAAAGAAGGGAACAGATATATACATTTTTGAGAATCTATTACCAGATTTCGATGTCAAAACAATCTGCAATGCATGCATTATTATCCTCATTTTTACTACTGAAGAAATTACTTCAGAGAGGTTATAAATCCTGGTTTAACAGTTCCCAACACATGGTCCCCAAAAACTTTTAGGGGGGCCCAAGAGGTCAAACTCATTTTCCTAAAAGTATTAATATGTTGTTTTCCTTTTTCTCTGTTTGATATTTGCATTCTGGTACAAAAGCAATTGTGGGTGTAAGTGCTGCTCCCTTGTCGCAAACCAAGGCAGTGGTACCAAACTACACTGATAGTGTATTCTTCAACACCAGACAGCTGGGAGAAAAAAAATGCTATCTTCTAACAATGTCCTTGACTAAACAGTAAAAATTGTATTGAATTGCAATTCTCTAGTACACATTTTTTTAATATTCTGTGTGACAAAATGGGAAATGCAAACCCCTTTCTATCTCATGTCAAAGTCTTATGGATGTCTCAAAGAAAAGCACCTGTGCAATTGTTTGAGTTGCAAGTGGAACTAGCCACTTTTTTTTTTTTAATGGAATGCTATTTTTACTTGAAAGAATGACTGACAGATAAACTATGTTACTCAGTCTTGGATATTTGGCAGACATTTTCTTGAACATAAACAAAGGAAGCCTGCCACTTCAAAACAACAACAACTGACAATGATTTTTGCCAATGACAAAATTTGAGCCTTTGAGCTAAAATTAGAATTTTGAAAAACTTTTACCAACCAATGTCAGGTTGACAGCTTCCCAATACATAAAATCTTTTCTGATGGGATTGATGGTGAAATTAACAAGGTGACTTTTATAATGAAAATTGTCAACATCTGAAAAATCTGCATTATTCAGTGAAACAATGAGCAATGCATGATGTTACAAACTCATGCATGCATAAAATATTCAAAGCGTGAGTTATACCAATGAAATTCATTTAACTTAGTATAAAAGGTTCATTGACATGGTTTCCAACTCTCCACTGCAACCAAATTTTAAGAAATTACTGCTTAGCAAGTTTTGGGATAGCATCATTGAAGAATATTCACAATTAGCTAGAAAGGTATTAAAATACTCCTTCCTTTTCCAACTACATATCTGTATCAGGGCAGATTTTCTTCATATACTTCAACCAAAATACTGTATCACAACAGATGGAATGTAGAAACAGATATGAGAATCCACCTGTCTTCTATTAAGCTAGATATTAAAGAGATTTGCAAAAATGTAAAACAACACCTACTTTATGCTATTTTTTAGATTTTTTTTAAAGTTTATTTCTGAGAGAGAGAGAGAGAGAGAGAGAGAGAATAAGCAGAGGAGGGGCAGAGAGAGAGGGGGACAGAAGATCCAAAGTGGGCTCTGTGCTGAGAGCAGACAGCCTGATGTGAGCTGAACTCACGAACCCTGAGATCATGACCTGAGCTGATGTTGATTACTTAACTGACTGAGCTACCCAGGCACCCCTACACTATTTTTGTTTTGGAAAATATAGTTATTTTTCATCAAAAATATTTATGTTAAGCAATGGGGTTATTACTGGTATTTTAATAAAGTAATAAATATTTCTAAAATAATTCAGTTCTAATTTCAAATATAATAAGAATTGATAGATATAACTCACATTTAAAAAGCTTCTTTGGGGGGGTGTCTGGATGGCTGTCAGTTAAGCATCCAACTCTTGATTTTGGCTCAGATCATGATTTTACAGTTCTTGGGATTGAACTCCACATCAGGCTCTGTGCTGACACCATGGAGCCTGCTTGGGATTCTCTTTCCCTCTCTCTCTCTCTGCCCCTCTCCAGCTCATGCTCTCTCTCAAAATAAATAAATAAACATTTTTGTTAAAAGCCTCTTGGGTACCTCAATAATTTTTAATAGTGTTGATGACCCCTGAGACCAATGCATTTGAAAACTACTATCTTAGTAGTAATGGAAAAGATATTAAAGCCCTGCTTATTTTGACCCACAGCCTATGCTTCTTCCAACTGACTGCAATGCATTTCATTACAGATACACTACAGAGCTTGGCATTTCCAAGAAAACAGAGGCATTATTCTCTAAACATACCACAAGAAAAAAATTTGGCACCATAATGACCTAACATTATTTTAAATACATTTCAGATTTTTATAAACCATATAACATATGCATCTCTTATTTAAAATAATTTAAATGACATTTATTACTATTATTTTAGTCACAGTTGTGAAACAGTTTCCCCTATTTATCTGCAATGTGCTACTTAGGAGAGTGCATAATTTTTCAAAAGACTGAGAATGTAGTATTGGACCAAAAGTGAATCATGCTTTAAAACTTTGTTCAATTAAATTAAGAATTGCCATATCCTTAAAAACTTTCTACTATTTGATGCAATATTTTAAGTACCCCACTCCACCATGGTAAGACATATGCAGTTAGCCTTAATTCCATAGATATACTTTTAATTGGGGTAATTTATCTTTTTAGGTAAAAAAAAAACATCTGACTTGTTAAACAAGTCACATTAGAGTAGGTTTGTTCATTTTCCCATTATCCCATTATCATATTCCCATATCCCAGAATATCTGTCTACTTAGTCTGCTAACAAGTCATTAATCTTTCTGTCTCAATAAAACGGCAGGCTAATATCAAATTTCACAGGGTGAATTTTGATATTGGTATGATTAAGGACGATCTGATAAATTTCTTTAAAAAACTGCTTAAGTTTCATACCAGTGAAATCTAAAAAATATGTTCATAATGGAAAAAGGAGGTTCCAAGTAGAAAATTTTCTTTGACTTCACCAGAGTAAAAGTAATAAAACTTTGATATCTAGATGACCAGTAATTTAAATATTGAGGATGAAATGGATGACCAAATGTGTTATCGAAGAATGTTTTGCATGGCTTAAATATCATTGCCTCTTAGATAAAAGAGCACATACTTCTTTGGGGGAAAAAAAAAAAAAAAAGAAAAGAAAAAAGAAAGGAGAACCAAAGTGAATAAACAAGAAATGAGAAACTATATAAAAATACAAAAGGAGAGAAAAATAAATAACTCATTAAGAAATGTACTACATCTACATAGGACTATGTATAGAATAAAACAAGAAGAAATTTAGATAGTACACATGTAGAGAAACCAGGAAGTAAAAACCAAATTTGGACAATGTATGGAAAGAGATACTCAGTTTAGCTGATCTAATTAATCAAGATCTATACCTCAAAGGGGCTTCAGAGAGCACTGTTTTATTTCAAGTATTAGTTTTTTTTAAAGCAGGTGAATACTTCTTTCCCTGATAAAATTATACATGGAATAATCATCAATATCACAGAAAGAAGCAGAGCGCTCTTGGCAGGCTGAAAAACACTGAACTTAAATACAGGGATGCATGGTAGTTGGGGTTGTGGGCAGGTAGCCAGCAGCATGAACACAGAGAGGGGAAAAGCAATGATAGAATCGTGTGTATGTGGTGATAGAATGTGGGGTCGCCACTGGGAAATCACTCTGGAATTGTAGAGAAGGCCAGAGCTGTGCCGTCAGACAGACCAATGATAGGGTCATAAAGTGTCGATGCAGGAGACACTGGCACCGCACAAACCAGGGGCAAAATCTCTAAATCCATTGTACAAAGTATGGACTCTAGTCTTTCAAGTTTTCTAGTTTAAAGTAGCTTGTGTCTGTTTATAATTAGTACCTAAGAATAACTACTAAGGCTTACATAGCATTCTCTTTTGGAAGATCCATGAAAGCAACTTCTTAGTACTACATGTAGGTGCATACACTGCTTTGTTCCATTTACTAGGCACCACAAAGCAGTAAAACCAACCACAAACTTCAACGGGCTTCCATCTTCATGTTGATAATTACAGTCTAATTTGCAGCCCACTCTTGTTATGCATTGTCAGAGTATATAGCAACATACAATCTCTATCTTGGTTACTGGCTTTATTCTGGGGTATATTTTATTACCTCAATTCATTTTTAGCATTTCATTAAAATTTATATTATCTCATTATGATACATATTTTGATATTTATTTTTTAATGTTTATTCATTTTGGAGAGAGAGAGAGAGCACAAGCAGGGGAGGGGCAGAGAGAGAGACACACACAGAACTGGAAGCAGGCTCCGTCCAGGCTCTGAGCTGTCAGCATAGAGCCTGATGCAAGGCTTGAACTCACAGATTGTAAGATCATGACCTGAGCCAAAGTTGGATGCTTAACTGACTGAGCCACCCAGGCGCCCCTATATTTTGATATCTTGACAAGTTCCTAAAATCTGTTTAAGAATCAAACAGGATATTAGTAAATAGATATTTTAATCTTGTTTTCTAGATAGTAACAGTGAAAGTATATATGCTCTGAAGAAGTTTTTGAATTCTAGGATTAACATTCAAAATCTCTAATCATTGTATTGTCTTCCTTCATACACAAAATGGCAGTACTTATAAAATCACTATAGACCCCTTACTCTATCAGCTTGCCATATATAAGTAATGCACTTGCATGTGAGGTGGCTGACCAGTTTTAGGTATATAATCTGTGGTCCTAGAAAAAAGCAAAACCAGCCGCCTTCTAAGGAATTATGTTCAGAAATTTGGCTCAGAGATTTGGCATCAGTGACATCCATCAATTAAGTAAATCAGGCTAGACTTTTTTTTGTTCAGTTGCTTGAACAAAGTATACTTAATTATGCTCCTTATCTGGTAAAATAAGCATCCCGAAGTTATCAAAAAGTACACTCAAGAAGAGATACAGTGAAAGCAAGCAGAGAAAGAATTTCCATAAATTTTTTGTTTAGCTATACCATAATTGTCATAATAATATTTGAAACCTGAGGATAATACATATTGTTCTTGAATAGAGGTTTTGGGAATAGAAATTAAGGCAATGATGTTGATACTAGTTAATGGGGAGTGGGGGTACTTAGCTAACACTGAAGAATAGCAATTTGTGGCATACTGAGTCAGGGCATGAAGATTTAAAAAAAGTAAGGAATGTGGTCATTTCCACTTGATTGAGGATTCCCTGCATATAAATTAGTAACTGACAAAATGTTCACAACTCATAGTGAAAGTAAGAGCTACAGGAAATCAGGTGAAATCTCTTCTTGTTGGGTGAGCTGCCAGGCCTTGTGGACCTCTTGAACAGATTGAAATAGTGTCCATGGACATGGGGATGTGGGGTGACAATTTCAGAGGAAAGAAGCAGTTTTCACAAAGGCATAGGAATTGTCCATTTTGTCTAGAGCAGAGGCCTTTTTTGGACAAATAAGAAAAATTATTTAAAAAATCGGGGTCCAGATCATAAATAACCTTTCCGGCCAGATAAAGAAGCACCTGGCCTATAACTCAATGACACTGAGGGATTCCAATTTACAAATTCCAAATGTGAAATCATTTGTAAACATAGACTAAATTTAGAAAAGCAGAGGTAATCATTCCATTGCCATTCAATAATATGGTTTAGTACCACCTGAGTTAGGAAATCTCTAGCGTTAGCAGAATTGGGCTCAAATCTTAGCTTTGCTTCTTGATCTCAGAAAAGTTATTTAATGCCTCATTTTCATCATCTCTAATTGATAATGGGATACTAATTGTACAGCAGAGTTGTTTAGAATTCAATCAAATAATGCAGGTCAATCAAATTACTTGACATGAGATATACATATTGACACCAACACATCTACATATACAGAAATAATACCTATAATTTGTTACTTATCTTGCCAGCCATGCCAAGCAAGGATGCTCAAATTTTACCTTATCACAAAGCACTCCTTTCTAATTATTGATCAAAAGCTAGTAATTAGGACCTGGAATAAAAAAAAGTGTGCTAATTGCATCGATGAGAAAAGTCATGTAAGAAATTGCTTTTTAAGAGACAGAGTGCACAAAATAAATGAACAAGTGAATGATTAATAAATAAATAAAATAAAACAAGCCATTTCATTGACCAAAGTTTAAAATAGAGGAGTAAATTTTCCAAGACCTTCCCAAGGTTACTCAGGCAATCTCTCTACGCCTTACTTGTCAGCGAATATGGAGGAATATGTCACTGAAAGAGGTCTAAAAAGGTTACCCAATCCATCTCCCTCCTCCAGCTGGGACCACACTGACACAGGCAACACTCACAGAATTCCTCTATCATCGATTTTTAAAACCTTCAAGCAAACTGACTGTTCAGTTTTCTGTGGTAACCTTAGCCAAGTTTCAATGGCCTGCTTTGTCAGAAAAGCCTCCCTCATTGCCAAATTAAATCCCTCTTAGCTATCCTATCATGTTTTGATCTTAGTTTCATTGGAAAGTGTCAAGTATTGAAATTTTAAAAATCAATTTAATAAACAAATTTAATGATTAGGTAAAATTCAGTAATTTCCCTATGGCCTGGAGAATTTTCTGAAGAGTCCATGCTATCTCTCTTAAAGAAAAATAATTTATTTACTCAAAGCTTGAATGAAGATGTAGTTAAAGACTATTTTTCCAAGATGGCCACAACCATATCTTCCATTTCAGATGTTCTTCTAGAATATTGTATCTCATCCACCTGGTGGTTAAATCTAATCCCAGTCCTTTTATGTTTGTAGCTTGTTTGTAACCAATAGATTGTAGCTCAAGTGATGCAGTATGACTTACAAGGTAAGGTCAGAAAAAGCCATCAATGGGGCATCTGGGTGGCTCGATCGGTTAAGAATCCAACTCTTGATTTCAGCTCAGATCATGATCTCACAGTTCATGAGATTGAGCCCCATGTGGGGCTCCATGTTGACAGGACAGAGCGTGCTTGGGATTCTCTCTCTTCCACTCTCTCTGACCCTGCCCCCCACCCCAAAATAAATAAACATTTTTTTTAAGCCATTGGCTTCCACGTTGCAGGCAAGAGACCTTGAGCCAGCATGTAAGTGTCCTGAGTGCCTGAGGCTGCCATGCTATGTATGAATCCACATGGAATAGCCCTGAGACTGCGTGCAGACAGAGAGATGACCAACCAACTCCCAGCTGTTCCAGCCCGCTGCTATTCTAGCTCTCAGCAACATGTGGCTGTAACTGCATGAGCCATCCCAAGTCTGAATTGCCCCTCCAAACCCTTCTCAGAGTCTTGACCTGCAGAAGTCACGAGAAATACTTAATTGATTACTGCTATTTAAATCGCTATATTTGAGGATGATTTGTTATGTAGTAATAGTAACCAGAACATCACATTTACTAGAATGTTGTAAAGATAGAGGTCTAAGATATAGGTCTAGCACCTATCTGGAAAGCTAAAATTGGTAAGCTAAAGGTAACATGCAGCAAGGGGTATTACTATTAAAAAAATGTACTTTATGTGTGATAAAGCATCTGAAGGTGTTTTGTAATCTGTAAAGCAGTATACATATGCTAAATGGTTTGGTTAAATGACATGATGAATTCTGAGATATAAACACAGAGCTTCTGAAAAAGAACTTTTCTCATTCTTCAAGACTCAGGGCAGCTATCATCTCCTTTTGATGTCTTCCCTGATACTTCCAGAAAGGGTTAATTATTCCCTCTTCGGTACCTGCAATACCTCTTGCACTTTACTGCTTTAGTTAAAAGATATAATTGTTTGTTTATTTCTCTGTGTCTATCTCTTCTCCTAGACTGTAACTTCCTTGAATATAGGTCCATGTATTATTTATCTTTGTGTCTCTAAATCTTAACACAATATCTGTCACATAGTAAGCACGAATACATACGTGTGTGCTGAATGAACAAACGAATTATTATTAAAATTATTTTTAAAATTTTTAAAATGATTATTAAAATTATTTTCTGACAATGTATACAGGCATGACCATGCACCAAAAGACTTCTTAAGCATGGGTGGACAATTTGACTTCAGCTTTCTTTTTTTTTTTAATTTCTAAAAATATTCTATTTATTTTTTTAAGACAGAGAGAGAGAGCATGAGTGGGGATAGGGCAGAGAGAGAGGGAGACACAGAATCTGAAGCAGGCTCCAGGCTCTGAGCTGTCAGCACAGAGCCTGACATGGGGCTCAAACTCACGAACTGTGAGATCATGACCTGAGCTGAAGTCGGACGCTCAACCAACTGAGCCACCCAGGCGCCCCTGACTTCAGCTTTCAAAACACTCATCAGCTTCTATAAGACAATGGGAAAGAAGTCCACCTCCCCATGTATCTCCATATTGAAAAATTCCATTCAAAGAACAATTTCTGGGAAGTAATCTTCTGTCATTTAATCATTTGGTTTTGTTTGTCCTTCTACCTGAAAAGTCTCTGAAACTCTGAAGGCCATACCCCTCTCTTTGCCTCCACAATCTTTTTTACCTACCTATCTTTTGTGTATAGTCATCCTCTAATATGTGGGCAAGGCATTCCAAGACTAACTGCAGATAGAACTGAAACCTCATATACTGTGTTTTCCCTCAATACATACATACCTAGGGTGAAGTTAGACACCCTAAGAGAGTAACAACAATAACTAATAATAAAAGTTATGTGAATGTGGTCTCTCTCTCTCTCTCTCTCAAAACGTACTTTATTGTCCTGTACTCGCCCTTCATCTCTTTTTTTTTTTTTTTTTTTTTTTTTATTTTTGGGACAGAGAGAGACAGAGCATGAACGGGGGAGGGGCAGAGAGAGAGGGAGACACAGAATCGGAAACAGGCTCCAGGCTCCGAGCCATCAGCCCAGAGCCTGACGCGGGGCTCGAACTCACGGACCGCGAGATCGTGACCTGGCTGAAGTCGGACGCTTAACCGACTGCGCCACCCAGGCGCCCCTCGCCCTTCATCTCTTGATGACATGAGATGATAAAATGCCTACATGACGATATGAAGTGGGGTGAATGATGTAGGCACTGTAATGTAGCATTAGGCTACCGTTGACCTTCTGATGATTCATCAGAAGGAGGATCATGGCTTCCAGCTCATGGTTGACCACGGGTAATTGAGAACCCTGAAAGTGAAATGGTGGATAAGGGGCAACTACTGTGCATGCTTATTTTTTGTTTATTTAAAGATAATAGTCTTTTTAAACTTAGAATATTGCAAACATTTTTCATTTTACATGAAGGAAAGTTGGAATGGCAAGGTTTAATGTTCTTATTTTTTGTGTCTTTTAAGTCACCATAATTTTATGTATATATTTTACCATGACAAGGAAGAAGCAATTGAGATGTGTTTTCAACAGGTCATAAAATCTACTGATATCCTATTCTCTCATGGAATGTATTTACAGAAGAGTCAAATGTTATCCTATGCCAATCATTTATTTATTAAAAAATTTTAATGTTTATTTATTTTTGAAAGAGACAGAGTGCAAGCAGGGAAGGGGCAGAGAGATGGAGACACAGAATCGGAAGCAGGCTCCAAGCTCTGAGCTGTCAGTACAGAGCCCAATTCGGGGCTCAAACTCATGGACCGCGAGACGATGACCTGAGTGGAAGTAGGTCACTTAACTGACTGAGCCACCCAGGAGCCTTGCCAACTTTTTAAAAAGAAAATATTGTTACTCACTATCAAATTTTCTCTTATTTGAATAGCATTCATATCCTGGTTTCATATTTTTATTTTAAATCCTATTTGAATTTTATCATCTTATCTCTTTTTTTTATTCTTACTTCACAGGCTAATTTCTGTTTTTTATTGGCATTTTTCAGGAATCTGAAAATCATATTTAGTGTCACTTGCAAATTCTCTTATTAATCTAGTTTATTCACCTTACAGAATATGAATTCAGATGTTTAAATATTAAAACATAGCATCAGTTTCTTCATTACTTACGAGTCCAACCTGTTGTAGAGAAGGTTCCCATTAATTTGTCTTTTTTGCTCATTGTGATTTGTATGAAACTATGGATGCTAGGAATTTTGCATTAGTCTAATTCTATGAAGTAAAGGGAATTTTTTTTCCCATTACAAATTTGTGTTAATGGATAACATTTTTTACTTTAAGTAATTTTTTTGTATTAGTATGCACTCTATAAAGAAAGAGTACTCTTCCTGCACTTTTAAAACTGAGGCATGTGCTGGTTGTACAACTTTAAAACAATTTGGTGTTACAGACATAGTCCTTCTGGATAGGAACTAATAGTAAAAACAACCATAACAATAGTAACTTCCTTTCATTTCAAACTTACAATGTGTTAAGTATTTTCCCAGGCACTTTTCATACTGATAATTAGAGCTAATATAGTTTGCCATGTACCAGGACCACTCTGGTGCTTAACATACATTAACAAATTTAATCATCACCACAACTCCGGAGCAAGAGACTTATATTGTCCACATTTTACCCAGGAGGAAACAAAGGCACAAAGTCAACTAATAAGTAAGCAGTTGAGCCAAGATTAAAATCCAGACTCTCTGAATCCAGATATTTAACATTATGCTCTTTTCTTCTCATGCATAACACCCTATTAGCTGGTCATTTACTTATATGTAAAATGAGGCTCAGGTAGAGTAAAGACCACTCCAAAATTCCCACAGCTCCTAAGTGCTGGAGTTCAGATTTGAATCACTGCCTGTTTGATTGCAAAGACTTTGCATTCCCTGTAATACTAGTGAAGTGATCCAATGACCAAAGGAGAGTGGAGAGGGCTAACTCTCTGGGCCTTCCAGATGAGGCAAGCTAATTCTCCACTTTTCCTGTTCTGCACCACAGCTGCTTGAAACCTACGCAATACATTCTTCACACATCACAGCAGTCAAGGTGTGTTTCCTATGAATTAAAATACAGCTGATCTGGATACAAAGAAACTTTCTTTCTAGAGGATTTGTTAAACTGTGACTCATTCAGTATTCTGTTCCTAAGTCCTGTACAGGTAAGAGTTAATGAATCAAAGCTCAGAATTGGTGGTTAATCATAATCAATCAGAACAGCAGTAATAAGAACAAGTTGTCCATTTAATAGATGGTATCTCTTCCTGTCTATGTCAGTTTCATTATTAATGAACACTTCCTAACTCCCTTCCTTCAAGAAGTGACTACCAACGTCACTTTGATACCTTGAATGTTGTTTGCTTGGTATTCTAGGCTTCTTTCGAATATTGTTTTACTCTCCCTATCTTACTTTATTAGTGATAGTGCTGGCACTTAACATGCTTTTCAAGGGATCTCTTCTGCAGTCACCTGGTGAACAGAAAGAAAATACATTCTTGTCAGGAGAAGTTCCCTGTAGCTCCTACGTTCATATGCGTTATATTAGCAGTATTTCCTCCATATACTATCTGGGCTCAGCTAGCCTGCAGAAACCAACTATCATCCCAAACCTGGCACATAACAATCAAATCTGTCGAAACAATTTTAAAGACTATGAGCTTCACTCTGTCATAGTTAAATGATCTCTTTTACCCACTGCTAAAAATATTACATGCCTCCTGACTTTGTTTAATTGTTCGCAAAGAGCAATTTCGTAGACTGTCATTGTCAGTTCAAGTTTTTGAAGAGCCAGCTCTCAAGCAGAAACTGAAATGATGAAGCTCAAAAGATTAGCATACAACCCAAAAGAGAAGTAATACTAATGAAGCTGAAGCCACATAGTGCTATTGACTTCATATCCAGCTGTGAGATTCAAACTCTAAGCTCCCTCCCCCAAGCTCCACCCTTTCTGAGAATCTTCTTCCAAGACAAAATATCATCTTCTTAGCTGTTCAGTTACAGGAGCTTACAGACCCTGAGGTTAATTTCTGCCTGGATCATGCTCTATGGCTTTACTCAGTCTAAAATTTGGTGCCAGAGAATGTTTAATGAGTTCCAAAGAGGCAATCACCAGCACAGAAGTGAATTTAAATTTCACACTAATGCCAGCTAGTGCTTCATGGGCAGAACCGCAGCCAACCAACCCACGTTTTATAGCTGTCTCTTCTTCATTTGCATTTGGATTTTCTTCTATGCCACTAGCACCTCCATTTGTTTTTGAAGCACGTTGTTCCAAAGTACAGGTTTTAATGTTCTATACAGATATTTGGTTTTGATTTGGTCTGAAGGTTTTTCTGGTTTTATATAAGCCACATTAATTCTCTGCCCCTCCTCCCTACCCCAAATTCTCTTCATGTTCACTAAGGAATTAAAAGAAGATGCAATTGAATAAACTATAATCTGGCACAGGACAACCTAATTTTTCCTGATAACAATAAAAGACAAAATAAGAACCACAGATCATTGTGTGTTATATTGCCACCATTTCCCATTATGGCATAAGGACCACTAATCAATTTTTAAGACTTTCCAAATGTCAAAAAGGGAGCTCCAAATGATAGATTAGAGGAAATGTACCAAGTGTTCATAAGTCTCACAGCCAGCCAAGTCAGCACCAGGTTGATGATAATGTTCACTGTGCTTAAATTGGGCAGTTTTCCTAATTTTCAAAGGAATCCTTACAGCTTGTATATGCCTTGCACCACCTGCAAGCTGGTAACAATGCAAAAAAAGCTACCTTTTCTAATTCTGACCTGGTATTATTGATTTCTCTCTAAAAGGGTTAAATAGTGAGATTTTATATTGTGATCCCGTAAGGCCTGGGCTAACCCTGAAAAATATTATCATTTTACTACCAGATATTTAGTTTGGATCCCTAGTAGAAGGCATCATATATGAAATTAATCATTTGAATCATTTGTTCATGTTTATTCATATACCCAATAAATATTTATTGAAAACCACTGTATACCAGACATTATGATAATCAGAGAAAATGATAAAAGCCCTTAGAAACTGAGTCCATAAAGAAGGGGCTGGCAATAGGTGGGAGAGAGGACTAAACCAGAGAAAACAACATTTTCAAATAGAGGACAATTCAGGAATATCTAGTTTTGTGCTTATAAAATATCCTAACACTGGTCCTCTCCCCATCATACCAATTCTGATCTCATTAGAAGATTTGGTCTCCTCTAAGTATAGCTGCATCAGTGATGGCTGAACTAGGCTGAGCACAGAGTTGAAGGAAGCAAGTATGAATATGTGTCACTGGAAGTTAGCACAGGACCTGGTTTCCTGCCAGAGGCTCTCAGCAACATGGGAACAGGTGGAAAGGGAGTAGACTCCTGTTGTAAGCCAAGACTATAAGTTTGTACATGAAAAGTTTGGAAAGTACATTTTACTGCATACCACCATATGGCTACTCAACTGGCACATTTTAGAATTCCATGTGCTATATGTGCTCCATATCAATCATTTCTCTGAGACACATTCATTTAAGACTTGGAGCATAATTCCATCAGCATTATAATTTCTTTTAACATCACCTTTTAATCAGCTACAAGAAATAGAATATACTAGTTATTATTTCTCCAGTGAGTGAGCCCCAGTTTTGATTATATTGAAAATACTTTTATCTTGAAGATTTAGAAGGATTTAACTCCTCATCCATTGGAGGATGAAGAAAAAGGAGGAGGACGAGAAGGAGGAGGAAGAGGAGGACCAAGAAATATTTCCTTAAAAACAAGTACTAAAATCATCCCTCCTTAGGGGCATGGTGAAAAATATTGAAATTTTGAATGATGAAACTTTCATATACAAGGGGGGGGGGGGCGATTTTTTTTTTTTTTTTTTTTTTTTTTTAGGTAATTGACAGCAGATGTAGTAAGAGAAAGCTTTGGTATCAAATATAGTCCAATGATAGAAGCTTTTGTCTGGAATAATAAAAATAAAGAAAAAAGAACACCCACTTTTGGTCTTGCAATCTTTTATAGCACTGCCCTAGTATTCTTCCCAATCCTACTTAATATAAGGTAACTGATTAATGCCAAGACACATTATGGAAAAGTAAAGCACTCAAATGACAGTAAATTCACCTATATTGCTTGATATTAATCCTATGTTCTTTGTATCTTTAATGACATTTTTCTTAATTCTATTATGAACTATTTCAGGTACTTGACAGGGCATTAGTTTGTGAATAAACAATTTGCAAGGTACAAATGCTTTGAAAGAAGGAAAATACTGTGAAATGAAAAAGCCAATGACAGAATTTATTCCAGGCTCTGACTACAAAATCAAATATATCAAATACATTTTTTATTATTGGATATTTTCAGTCCATTGAGTTTAAGACATAATTGGATTTTTCCCAAAAATAATCAAGCTCAAAATCAAAATTCCTTTTCACAGGGGTTTTACATAATTTAAAACCTTGTTTCTATATTTGGATAGAAAGTACTATAGTAAGGATATTCAAGTGGCTCTTTATTCAACACAAATTTATCAAGCATTTACTATGTATACAGAACAAGGCACAACTGAGATTGTAAAGATTAGTTAGTGATGAAACCTGGTTTTAAGGAATAGTTGTAGGAGAGATAAGACATGCACATAAATATCCAAAATACAAGCAACAAAACATTTTTTTCAGTGATACAAAAGTGATTTCTGGTTAAATGCTACCGGAGCACCTGGGTGGCTCAGTCAGTTGGGCGTCAACTTCACCTCAGGTCATGATCTCATGGCCCGTGGGTTCAAGCCCCGCATGAGGCTCTGTGCTGTCAGTTCTGACGGAGCCTGGAGCCTGCTTCGGATCCTGTGTCTCCCTCTTTCTCTGCCCCTCCCCCACTCACACTCTGTCTCTATCAAAAAATGAATAAACATTAAAAAAAAATTTTAAATGCTACCAATGCTCAGAAAGAAGTTATCTTCACCTGAGTTCAGGAGCGTTGGGAATTTTTCAGAAGAGTTGTCATTTAAGCAAGGCCTTGACAAATAGGTAGGTTTAGGCACATGGAGTTCATTTAAATACCTTTTGGTACATGGGAAGAGAAATTCAAATGGAAGGAAAAAGATACCCAAGCTATGGAAGCAGGGCACTATTTTAAATACTGGTGTTATTATGGAGGACACAAAAGGCACAAACCTTTGTTTTTTTTGTGGAGCATATGTTCTGGGGAGAAAAGAAAATAAATATAATAAGTAGGTAAATCACATGGTCCATTGAAAGGTGGTAAGTGCAATGGAGAAAATAAACTAAGTAAGGAGGATGGGGAATGTGGTTCTCATTTTAAGCAGGGTAATCAGACTAGGCCACAGCACAAAGAAGACATTTAAATGAAGCAATGACAAAGCAAGCCCAAAGATCACATCTGAAAAAGCTCAAGCAGAAGGGGAGCGTTGGTTGATAAAGTTGGCAGAAGAAGGAGAGATTGCAGAGGACCTCAAATGCCAAACGAGGGAATTTGGATTTCATTTTATAGACACTAGGGAGATGTTAACGATTTTTGAGGAAAGATTAAAAAAGATCTGGACTGAGCTTCATGTAGATGACTCTGGCAGATAGATTAAATGGAAGGGACAAAAAAAAAGTAGGGAGACCTCCTACTGCCTCCTACAAATTAGGGAGTAGAAGAGCTATATTAATAGTCCAGGAAAATTTGATTTATATAAACTAATTATTTTTATTAATTCATTATATATATATATATATGAACTTATATATATATATATGTCATATATATCATATATATATATGAACTTTTATATGCCAAATATTGCTGTAATCTCACAAGACAACTATAGTGAACAAAACAAGCAGATATCCCTACCCATGTAGACCCTGCATTCTAGAAGGAGGAGTCAGACAATACACATAAACATAACATAAACAATAAATGTAAGTAAATGCATTATAATATATAGTATAGTAGAATGTAACATGTCTTCTGGAGAAAAGATAGACTAGGCAAAGGGGACAGTGAGAGGTGTTCTGGGGAGGGAAGTGAGGGTTTTGATGCCGCAGGACATATGTCGTATTAAATGTTGGCTCGTACCAAAGGCAATATTCACATTTCCAAAAAAAAGTTATAAAAAATTTCTACACTGACATAGACAAATATAATAAAAAACAATAAATCTCTTAAATTTACCAACACATCAATATAATCCAATCGCCCAAAAGACACAAAAAGTATTCCTAAGTCCCATGTCTTGTCTATATGAATAATGATGTATGTTACTCATAAGTTACACTAGGAGAGCTTCAAAAAGTAAATAATGTTGAAGATTTGTCTCTCCAGACAGAACCCTGACATATCTATCCCATTGGAGAAACACATTGGACTTTAAATGATAGAAAAAAAGAATGTGATTCTAGAGTCCTTGATTCCCATAAGAAATAAGACAATGACTTGTTCTCTGATATATAACAAGTAAGTATAAAGCATTGTAAAATTTTTGAGAACATTAATGATCACATCAAGTTCAATTTTAAGGTATCATTGTTGTTCCAATGACAAATTCTTCTCCCCAAAGCGCTGGCTACAAGTTTTTTCAATGGTATTTTCCAGCAACATATTTATAAATCAGAACAATATACTTATTACAATAATTTCCATGCATGGTAATTTTGTATTATTTTTAAAATTAGACCTAGAAATGAACAACTCTTGGAATTGTAGTGTTTGAACAAGTCTTTTGATTCCTACCCATTTGGCCCTCTCAAGTTCCCAAATAAATCACTTTATTCATCTTGCCACTCACTGCCTACCCATTGAAATGCAATATAACAGGCACTACTAAGTTGTGATATCAGAAAAAAAGATTGCCCAATGTAGGAATAGATTACACAATACAAAGTGATATTTTCTAATATCAACAAAAAATAATTTCAGGTTTCCACAGAGGTGAAGTAATTCACATTCATCAGAACAATCTCCTGGAAATAACAATTATACACTATGGACAAAGTATAATAAATGGCTTTCTGAAGGTGATGGAAAGCAACCCAAAGTAGGCAGAAACTACAAAAAGAGAATGGTGCTAGATGAGTTTTCCCAGGATTTTTATTGCTACTTGCCTCAGGGCAAACACACATACCACAGTGCAAATAGGCTAAAAGTTGCATAGTTCTCTTGTATTATGGCTCAAAAAAAAAAAAAAAAAAAAAAAATCAAAGGTCAGATTTAGGGACTACTACAGATACTGAGATGTGAAGGAACAGATTTTGTGTCATTATCCTTCAACCAAGGATCGCTAGGTAGGAGAGCACTTGGTGAACAAAATTGGGTTTATTAACTCAGAAATGAGAACACACACCAGGACAGTTTCATAGGTTCTAGCACTGGAACTTGTGTTAACCTCTTTTGGGGACAATACAAGGAGGTAGAATTTTTCTCCAGATTCTACATTTTTAGAAGTGGAGATAATTCTATAATTGAGAATTTTTTTTAAATTAAAAAAAATGTAATGTTTATTTATTTTTGAGAGAGAGACAGAGACAGAGACAGAGAGCAAGCAGGGGAGGGCAGCGAGAGGGAGACACAGAATCTGAAGTAGGCTTCAGGCTCTGAGCTGTTTGCACAGAGCCTGACACAGGACTCGAACTGATGAACCATTAGATCATGACCTGAGCCAAAGGTGGATACTCAACTGACTGAACCACCCAGGTGCCTCTATAGTTAAGAAACTCAATATTTCTTATCTAGTAACTGCTAAAGAAGCAGCAACCACTTATATTAGCCACAGAGGGAAAGTTTAGTTATTTTTGTGGATTGGATATTTTTCTTTTAGTCTGTTTTTGGACATGATTATAGAGTGATCTCATTTTTGTTTTGACTCATCATGGTCACAGAATGGCCCTGCTTCATGTTTGTATTCTGAGTCTTGTTTTGTTTTGGGTTCAGTAATGGTATACCACAGCCTAGTGTAAGTGCCCCACTAACTCTTAGCAACACAAAGTCCCACCAGTTACTTTCAGGCTAGATCACAGTGGTCCTTTCTTTTTCTCATCTGGAAAGGAGAGTTTCAGAGGGAGGTTTCAAATCCTGCCTAAATATCTGTCTGATTCCTGAGCCACCTATGTCTGGGCAGAGTCCAAGAACCTGGTTAAAGCTAAAAAGACCAAACTGAAATTTCAGCTGCTTGCCCATTGCAGACAAGAGTTTAAATGGTGTGTTTTTGAACACATGATATATTTTAAAATTTCAGCAGGATTAGCTATCTGCTGAAAAAAAT
Source organism: Panthera onca (assembly GCF_046562875.1). Taxonomy (NCBI): domain Eukaryota; kingdom Metazoa; phylum Chordata; class Mammalia; order Carnivora; family Felidae; genus Panthera; species Panthera onca. The sequence continues at coordinate 83,134,804 of NC_138340.1, forward strand.
AAATCAACACTTTTCATGGGAACATAACAGGATAGAATTAGCTGTCCAGGATAGAATTAGACATATGAAGAAAGAAAAAAAAAAATGCCACCCATGCTCAAGAATAAAGAAATTGATGAGAAGCACCACAGATGGCCCATGATGGAATTAGCTGACAATCATTTTAAAGTGGCTATCATATGTTCAAAGACGTAAAGGAAAATAATAAGAATCAGTGATAAGATATTAAATTTCAGCAGAGGAATGGAAATAAACATAAAAGGAATTCCAGAAGTGAAAAATTCAATATCAGGAGAAAAAAAAAATCACTGACCGAGCTTTCTAGTAGATTAGAGATAACGGACCAAAAGAGAATAAACTTGAAGTGAGATTGATAGAAATAATCCAATTTCAAGTCACGAGAAAAGAAAAAAATCAAAGAAATAAAGAGAGCCTCTGTGACCTGTGGAAAGGAACAATATTAAAAGGTATAACATGTATCATGGGATTCAAAGGTGGAAAAGACAGAGTGGAACACAAAAACTATTTTCAAATATTTTAAAAATAGGCCAAATTTCCCCCAAATTTGGTAAGAGACATAAATTTACATATTTAAGCAGCTCAGAAAACTCTAAGAAGAAATTTTTAAAAATTCAAATCATAGTTGAATTATTGAAATCTCAAAATAAGAGAAAATCTTGAAAGCAACCAGGGAAAAATGACCCATTATACATAAGAATGATGTTCCAAATGATGGCTAACTTCTCACCAGAAACAACAGAGGCTAAAAATAAAAGGCTGTTAAAAGAAAAAAAAGACTGTCCTCTGAGAATTTCATATCTAGTAAAAATACCCTTCAAGATTAAAGGTGAAATACAGACATTTTCAGATCAACCAAAACTAAGTGAAACCATTGCTTAGAATGTGCAGACCCACACAAGAAATGGTAGAAGTTCTTCTGCCAAAAAAACCTAAAAGTTATTAATAAAATAATATCGATAATAAACCCTAAGAAAACAAATTCTATTTCAAATGTCCATTGTGTAGTCCATGGACTTGCTGAAAATTTCCATATTAAGTAAAAACTGATGTTGAATAGTGCAGCTTTCACTCTTCAGGATCCTTAGAGGCTCTAAAACAATGTCAAGTTTAACAGCAAGTATTAGTTTTAAGGACACTGCTTGTTAGCATTACCAAATTAGATATTCTTGACACAAATAGGGAGCACACTTGGGCAATCAATATAAAAAGCATCTCTTTTGTGAAATTAATTGGAAAATTAGATTATAAAGTTTAAATATAAATTCTAAGTGATTCACTAAAACGGATTAAAACAGTTTTCAAACTAACCTCTTCTTTGCCTGTCAGACTTCTTCACTATATGCACTTTCTTTAAAAAAAAAAAAAAAAAAAATTAAACTGGCTAGAGAATAAAGGCAAATATCCTGATATTCCAGATTGGCTTCCTTTTACACTAGAAGTATCCATTTATATGGGGGTCCCCCAGTTATTTGCTTTAATGCCCCTCCTTATTCTAACATCCCTTTCTGCATCTTGATTGATGGTCTCTATTATGAAAAATGTATTATAAAGCTCAGAATCTGCTTTTACAGTGTGCTGAAATTCAACCTTTGCAGGCCAAGGTAATATCTATCATTTATTCTATGTTCAACATCCTTTTATTTAGTAAGCAAAGCATTTGAAGACTGGAGGTTTAAAAATACACTGTTCCAAAAGGATAAGAATTTATCAGAGTGGAAGAGACATTAAATGACTCTGAGCTCAAGAATAACTTTCTATAAGTGTGTGTCCAGGGAAGAACAGAAAACAAAACGAACAAACAAAAAAACAGAAGCCCTGGATTCTAGTCCTGGCTTTGGTGGTAGCTAGCAATGCAACTTTGGAAAATTATTTAGTATCGTGTGTTTTTGTAAAAACATGTACTGGAGTATTTCAAATATATCTTTATATAAAGGGATAGTTTAATCTATGCTATATTTATATTGGAAAAGTTGAATTATTGAATGAATCATTTTAACTATTAAGCGTGCTTCAAAGAGTCTGCGGGCTGCAGGTCCGCATTCACTGAGGATGAGAAAAGTACCCAGAGTATGTAATAAATAAAAATCACAATTTGGGGGCTTCTGTGTATCTTCATGACAAGAAATCTTGTGCATCTACACAACAGATGAATACCTCAGAGGGTGTGATCCCATAAATACTGTAAAGAAATTAATTTATTGATTTGACAGAATAATTTCAGTTCATAGTACGTTTGGTGGAACTGGTCATACCCAGTTCTGCCATGAATATAAAAGTACCATATTACAAAGGCCTATCATGTGATGTAAAATTTTGAAGTGTGACTGCTGTGTTCTTTGGTCATTCAAATGTATGTATTCCTCTACAAGACAACCACGCAGTTCAACAAACAAGTTTGACCTTATCAAACGTCCACAAATTGCATATTGTTAAAATTGTGCTGCTTGCTATGATAGCCAAGATCTTGCACCATGAACATCATAGGGTTCTGTCTTGTAGCACTCACAATCCTGCATGAATGGCAATCATGATATCTGACTAAGCAGCCTATACTAACTTTTCAGATCAAAATCCAATCGGTAAGCTTACAGAAAGAAGGGTCACTGTCATCAGAGATGATGGGACTACATTTCTCATAATATCATTTCTTTTTTATTTTGTTTATTATCCAAAATACCATATTAGTCCATGTCACAATCTTAAGAGTCTTTGAAACAAATGTGATCCAACTGAAAGTGTCCCAGAGTTCTAAAGGAAGAATATGGACCCAGGAGCCTGGGGCCACGTACCTCAGCCTCAGGCATGTGAACAACATTTTCCAAACAAGATCTGTCAGGTGGATGTGCTTCTTAGCTAAAGGAGGGTATGTGAAGGAGAACCCAACTACCCCTGAAAGAAAAGACTGGCCAGAGTCAGCCAGGAGATCAGAGCTCCTGCCAGCCAAATGGAAATCTAAATCTGGGATCCATTCATACATGCAAAAATTATTTCCCTTTATAATTACTATAAAGAATAAAGTCCTTCTATCAATGCAAAAGTAAACTCAGGCATCAGTCTAGTAATGCCAATGATATGGATTCACAATTCCACACTGTAAGCAACTGTTTATTCTGTCATTAACTCACATAATATTTTGTAGTGTTATTTTTTTCTCTCTTGAGACAATTGGGAACATAGGAGCAGCTGCAACATCAGCACTTGTGTTTTGCCAGTTGTTCAGAGAATAGACCAATTAGTGGGAATGTGTAGTAATACATGCATTTGGCAGCCATGTCTGTACAAAATGAGGGTAATATTTAAAATAAGACTCTTTTAATGTAACATGATGGCACCTGAGAGTATTGTGGAAAAATCTGACATCGGATACTTCTTTTTTTTTAATTTTTAAAAAATTTTTATTTATTTTTGAGGCAGAGAGAGACAGAGCATGAGCTGAGAAGGGGTAGAGAGAGAGAGGGAGACACAGAATCCTAAGCAGGCTCCAGTCTCTGAGCTGTCAGCACAGAGCCCGACGCGGGGCTCAAACTCACGAGCTGTGAGAACATGACCTGAGCTGAGGTCAGACACCTAACCGCCTAACCTAACCGCCTAACCAACTGAGCCACCCAGGCGTCCCTGACATGGGATACTTCCAAACAAGTAACTATGGAATTCCTCTTTACAGCCCTTCAGGCTTGTTGAGATCTTCAATCAGCTGACCCCACCCAGATTTCAGTCCCTTAACCTACTCCCAGGATTTCATTCCCTACCCAGCTTAAATCCCTCATTTATCAGTGTAGTCCCTTTAGTGCACTCCCCTGAACTCCCTTGTTCCTCCTACTTCATCATACACACAACCCCAATTAAATACAACTCTCATTTTCTTCATGTTTTACCCATACTGCTTAAGGTGGCTAGTGAAAAATGACCACTAATTTCTGGTGGACTCTTAATGCTACCCATCAATCATTTTGTATTTTTCTAGACCACTCCTTTTCTGCTCACCGAGACTTGTGGACTTCTCATTTCTCAAAGAATCTGATACCTCCTTTACCATAATCTTGCTTCCTTTTCCTCTGAAAAATTTCTGCAATCAGAAGAGGACATTTACAAATTCCCAACACCAGATCTCCCCACCAAAATCCTCTTTGTTCTTAAGTGTTATTTCCTTTTTGTACTCAAGTCCTTAGATGAACCCATTAAACACATGGCTTTGAACACCACATATGAGCAGTTGACCCCAGATGTGTGCTTTACCATGGATCTCACTCCTTAATTCTAGAACTATATGCCCAACTGCCTATTTGACTGATTCTCTTAGGTAAAAAATAAATAAGCCTCTCCAACTTACTATGTTCCAAAAAAAGGTTGCTATATTTTTCTACCCCAAAGGATATCTCTCTCACTTCCACCAAGACTTGACTCAAAGTCATTTCCTTAATTTTATCTTTCCTGGATTCCCTTCCAAAATTTCTTTTTCCCATTGCCCTGAAGTTCCCCTTCCCTAATTATATATATTTTCCTCTCAGTACTTATTGCCATATAACACATTATACATTTTACTAGTTTTCTTTTTTATTGTTTGTCTCCCTCATAAAGGACAGGATATTTTTCTGTTTTGTTTATTGTTGTATCATAAGCATCTGGAACAGTGCTTGGCTTATAGTAGGCATTCAATACATATTTGCAGTATGAACAAATGGGATATGCTAGAAATACAATGCACAGTTTCCAGTAAAAAAATCTCAAAGTCTTATGTGAATAAGATTTAGTGCACTTAAAATTATTCTGTTTTTCTAGACTTCTCTTTGATTATTCTCCACACTATACGTGTTTGCATGTGCTAAGATATGCTTGAGAACAATGATATACACCAAAGTTCTTTCCAAATTATAAACTGCATGTATGCATCAACATGCACATCTGTGTAAAAAGGAATTAACAGCTTTGTGACTTTGGAGCTTGCCATAAGAAGACTGTTTGTAACAAAAGGACTTCATTCTTTTCATTCTCTGTATTGCCCCATATCTGTATTGACTGTGCCACCATTTCTGGGCAATGCTCTTTATAAATCTCATTCAATGCAGTTTCTTCTACTTGAAGTATTCTTTCTACTTTCTACAACTGAAAGAGTGATTTTCATTGTTTAATATCTTACTCCCATTTCTCTATACAACTGTAAAGCCTTAAGTTACACGAGGTAGAATGACTTATTCTTTCCTTTATGTACATATTGTTATGGTAGTTAACCTGTCACACTTAGATCACTTGTTTTTATGTCTGTTTCCCACACTAAATTATGAGCTTCTCATAAGCACAGATAATCTCTGTATCTTCAGCATTTAACCAAAGTCTGGCACATAGTAGATATTGAATATTTGTTTAAGGCAATCATCAATCCATAGAATGCTAGTACAACCCTACCTATATTTTTGGGAAGTTCATTGTCAAATGAAATATTTCAAAGGATTAGCTTCAAGAAAATAACCCTATATAGTTTTTCATATTAAACAAATGATAAAAATATTAATAAGTATTTTAATATTTTACTTCAAATTTGAAATTCAGCTTATTTAAAATGATATGTATAGAAATATAAATTTAAATGGATTGCTTTAGCTTGTAATTACAAATTCATTTCTAAGTTCAGACATTTGTCAGTAAAATGATTAAACTTTAAACCAGCTAAAATTAATAAAGTCACAAGTACATATGTTTTTTTCAGGGCATAGTTGGTGCATGCTTTGTATTAGATCTTAAGGTTAGTGAAACCAAATGGAGAACTTTAGAATGTTAATTAGGAGCTCTTAATTTTCTCTCTAGTTGTGAATGTTAAAATGGCAAACTTAATGTGGCAATGTTCATTTCAGTGTGAGTTTAAATATCACATTGTGATAAACTCATTAGTTGTAAGAAAGAATAATACTAATATAAAGTTGTGACCAAAAATTGTTAATTTAACAAAACACCTGTTATATCCTTTCATATTGCTATGACAAAATAATATGGAGATTGACAAAGGTTGAGTATCTTAATGTGTAAGTTTATGTGTGAAATTTTTATCACGTGCTTTCCGTACTTTCCAAGATAGACATCTTAATTTATTTATTTATTTTATCAAGTTAGATCTTAAAGAAAATAAAAGAGATTTCATTGCACAATTTCTCCATGAACATTTTCTTTTCATAAACCTGTGTATTTTTTTCATTATGTAATATTTTAAAGAAAACATTGCCAACTGGAATGTAATAGTGGTGTAGAAGTTCCAGTATTAAAATTTCCACTGAGATTAAAAAGAATCATCGTGTAATGGCAGTTCTTAGAATTAGAAGACTGCAAATGGGTTTTAAGTCACCTGTTCCCACACTAAATTCTTTCTCTGTCCTAGCAAATGAGATGCCTACTTTCCCTAGTAAATTCGGACACTAACCTTCTTTGACAATCTTATTGGGAAGTGGCCTACATTTTCATTTATTAAAGGAAGAAAAATGATACCAGGAATATGAGCTTCTTCTTTTGTTTTGTATCTCCAGAGGCATTTTATTCCAATATGCAAGTGTGTGAGAGAGAAGCTTTAGCTTATCCTTTTGAAATCAGGTAGCAGGAAGTCAAACCAATTATCCTTAGTGCCCACTTCCAAGAGGTCCTGAGGCAAACACTTACAAGATGGGAATAGAAGGAATTATATCTCTGCTTTCACCAAGAATCCACAAGGAAACTGGGGTCAGGCAATGCTAGCTAGAGTTCCTTTTTGTTGAATGCCTACTATGTGTCAAGAATGCTACAAGGACATAATTTCTTATCCTCATCCCTAATGTCAAAGCAACCTTGCCAAGAAGTATTATAATTGCCATTTTACAGAAGAGGAAATGAAGTTAAAAGGCCTAAGGAATCTGTCCACCTTTATAAGCTAATATGTGCCAAAGGCCAAACTCAATTCTAGTTTCTCCTGCTACACTTCATTGCTCCCCAGTGTACAAAATAGAAACTGGTTTGGAAAGAAGAAGAAGGATTTTAGCTTCTAGTAAGGTTCATTTCCCTCTCCTTCCCAAGACATGTAGAGATGGGCAACTTGGAGGGAGAATTGCTTCCATTCTATAACTTGAGAAAAGAAATAACCTTTCATATTCACAATTTGTCTCTGAGTTACTAGTCTACTAGCTGTAGGCTTCAAAATTGACTAAAACTTCATAAAAGGGTTCTCTACAATAGTTTTCAAACATTAATGTGAAATTAAACCATCTGGGGTCTTGGTAAAATATGCAGATTCTGATTCTGTAGGTCGGGGTGGGGCCTGGGATTCTGCTTTCTAGCAAAGTCCCAAGTGATGCTGATGCAGATGGTCTATGGACCATCCTGGAGCAGCAAAGCTTGACGAAAATTTAAGACATCTCTCCTTACCTCTCCATTGCAATAGTGGATGGATATAAAGGAACACAGATGGAGAGGTCTCCACATCATTTTGGACAAGAAGACTAACATGATTCATGGACTCTATCCAGAGTTAATTTTTCATGTATAAAATCATTTAGCCCAATTTCTTTTAATTCTACCTTTCATTGCTCACATTTGACGATTAAACTTCACAATTTCTTTGAGGAAATATGTAGTGATTTTTTAGTATGATAAACATTAATTTTCAGCTTTAGTAAAACTGAGACTATAAAGGCAATTGATTTTTTTTTTAATGGAGATTTCAGAGCACCTGGGTGGCTCAGTTAGTTAAGTGTCTGACTCTTGATTTCAGCTCAGGTCATGATCTCGCAGTTCCTGAGTTCGAGCTCTGCCTCTGTGCTGACAGCACAGAGCCTGGAGCCTGCTTCAGATTCTGTGTCTCCCTCTCTCTCTCTTTGCCCCTCCCCGCCCCGCTCACACTTTGTCTCTCTCTTTCTCAAAGATAAACATTAAAAATTTTTGTTTAAATGGAGATTTCGAACCATTTAATTTCATAAACACACAATACAATCTTCCTTCCACAATGTGGACAAGAGGAGCATCAGCTTCTTCAAGTCACAATTAACATATATTAATTATGTGTTATGTCCTTTATTAGACAATAGACAGTGGAAGATAATTTTTTAAGAAAACTCTGTTTTGAAGTCGTATATTCTAGTGAGAGACACAGAATTATAAATAGAAAAGCAGAATGTAGGGGCGCCTGGGTGGCGCAGTCGGTTAAGCGTCCGACTTCAGCCAGGTCACGATCTCGCGGTCTGTGAGTTCGAGCCCCGCGTCAGGCTCTGGGCTGATGGCTCTGGGCTGATGGCTCGGAGCCTGGAGCCTGTTTCTGATTCTGTGTCTCCCTCTCTCTCTGCCCCTCCCCCATTCATGCTCTGTCTCTCTCTGTCCCAAAAATAAATAAAAAACGTTGAAAAAATTAAAAAAAAAAAAAAAAAAAAAAAAAAAAAAAGAAAAGCAGAATGTATGTGTGTGTGGGGGGCGGGAGTTATGGAGAATGACAGACTTTTCTCAGGATCTGGGAAGCAGTGATCAGAGAATGTTGCATAGAAGACCTGTGTCGATAACTAGCTTTCACTTAGAGGAGAACATTCCAGACAGTGGGGAAAAATGTGCAGATACTCATAGGCATTCAGTAACATGGTATGGTTCGGTACATTTGGCTTTAATGGTTGTTGAGACTGTATGAGAGAAATCAAGACTTCAATGGTAGGCCTTAATTCAGGCAAATCCAGACAGAGAAGTCTATAATCTGAAGAGAAGGAAGCATGGGAAATGAACAGTTGATAACTTCATCAAAGGTCTGCCAGTAGTTACCAGTCATAGTTAAATGTGTCTCTCAAGTTTGGGGATATGAACTATTAATAGACATAGTAATAGTTTAATACCAATTTCTTTGTCCCCTTACTTAGACAAATGGAACTAGCCATGGATTTTCTTAAACTCTAATGTACAAATAATAAAAGACGCATGATTTCCAGAATGGCAACTGCATATCTGCATATTAGGAAATAAAAGTTAACCATATGCAGCACCATATGAAGACTTGCATGTACAATGGGAATGAGTTAGTGTAACTTGGTGATCCACACAGAGGAGAATATAATTTACTACTAGCCAATTCCAGCTTCTCTGCATTTTTTCTTAAAAAAAAGTGAAAAATTTTATTTTTCTACATGTCCCTTGAACCCAGCATATATTGAAAGAGTAATGCATATTAATGTGTAGAAGGGGCTGCCTATGATATATCACAGGGATGATTTATATTCTCTCTTTCTTCCTTTCATAGCAGTGAGGGCCCCTAACGGATGTGTGTGCAGTCTTACTCATGAAGCATTGTTATAGCATTAGGTGGCAGGGGCTCATTAGAGGGACCCCAGTCTTTAACCAGACACACACCCTGAATTACCCTAAACTATCTTCATCTAAACAAGAAAGATCCAAAAAATAAACCTACTATTTTTTCATAGGATTTAGCAACTCTTGGACCTAACCTAAAACCCAACCATTAAAATGGAAACTGGGTTCGTTAAGCATCTGACTCTTCATCTCAGCTCAGGTCTTGATCTCAGAATTGTGGGTTCAAGCCCTGAGTTGGGTCCCACAATGGGCATGGAGCCTCCTTTAATTTTTTTAAATAAAAAGTAAAAAAATAAAATAAAATGGAAACTTTATATCAATAATTTCATGAGAAGACTAGTTATAGGATACTTGCCTTACCTACAAAATCACTTAATTTAAATTCTCTCATTATTTTTCATCCACATGCAGCTTGATATTTTCTACCTTCTACCTTCTTAGCTATGTTCATTTTTTTTTCTTTTTTTTCTTTTTTAGAATTTTCCACAGGGAACCTTCAAACTGGACATACAGAGATGAACAAGGTTTATACTAGTAAGAACATACTTGAAAATGATTCTTACTCAGGTCTGTGGTTTAAGTTCAATAGAGGATCAGAGGAAAAGAACATTTCTTCCTCCTCATGGCCTGGTGTGAATGTAAGGTTTCTACAAGGTGTTAGGCTGACTGCAATGAAATGAAAACTCTACTATATATCATTAAAATGATGATGTATTTATAGGACATGAACCACAAGAGAGCTATACTGAGCACTTTCAATAAACCTCAATTAGAGGGATCAATATTGCTAAAAGAATCTTTAAAAGCACCTCTGACAGAAAACTTCTTTGAGATTAGTTTTAAATGCTGAGATAAACAGACTACTTCAAGGCATAAGGAGAAGTAAATTCTAGTGTAAGTTCTAATTCTCAGGATCTCAAGGTTTATGGCTTGAATGAATGAAAGTTTGATGAATTGTTTAAAAAAAGAGGTATTTTTGCCCTTTATACTTGGGAAGTTAAATATAAAGAGTATCCTATATAGGGTCTTTAACAAACCTTGAGCTAAATCTTGTTGAACATTTTTATCCATGTTTTTCTTAAAACGTTAATATTTTCTTTTCCTTCCTCTCTGATAATTTAGGTATTACCTATCAGTCATGGTCCATGTGAAGTCCTACTTCTTCTACAAATCCTTCCTTTTATGTTCCAGTGTTATTAAAATTTGCACAAATACAGTTCTTGATTACAGACTTAGAGCAGTTGCCAATTGTTTCTGGTAAGTCTTAGCCCCACAACTGAAAAGTAAGCTCCCTAAAGGCAAGCATCATACTATATGCTTCCTTACAATACCTCATAGTAATAAGCAGAGCCTAGTCAGTCAGTGACAGCTTTGTTGAAAATTAAAATACTACTAGAAGAGTTTATACCGTAGGTGAGCTTTCAGGGTTCACAAGCTAATTAGCAGCTGAGTTAGCAAGGTAGAGCCACTGTCAGATGAGACCCAGAAGGTCCTGGATACAAAGAACAAAGGAAGATAAGAGCAGGAGAGACTAGATTTAGAAGAAAGAGATGCTTTACAGGGAGAAACAGAGAGGAAAAGACAAAGCACAATTTTGTCTAAGACTAGCCATATGAATATTTTGATGTGGATAGCAAAGTTCCTTTTGAAACATCACAATAGCAGGCACTCAAACGTTCTTTCTCAGATGGAAAATACTGACAAAAAGGAGACCCTGAGAATACTCTAGTGCAGACCTAGCAGGTGCCTAAACCAGCTAACCCAGTTAAGAGAATTGTAGTTTGCTGAGCCAAAGCAGACACACTATGACTTTCCAGTAGTATTGGTGCATTAGTATTCATTTATTCCATCAATCAATCATTTAACAAATGTTTAGTGCACACCTTATATGGATTAACATGATCTGAGGGCCTAGGGATTCTATTGTGAGCAGAATGAACTTTAGAAGGTCCTGCCTCCTGGCCGAGACATTAGTCAAATAATAACACTAGTGTAAACCTAACAATTTTGTTTTAAAAAAGTAGTTAGTATATTAAAGAAAAAGCCCGGAGCATATTTGATAGAGAGAACCACTTAAGTGGAGGAGCAAATAAAAGGGGACAGAAGAGTGGGGTGCCTGAGTGGCTCAGTTGGTTAAGCATCCGACTCTTGATTTTGGGTCATGTCATGATCTTAGGATTCCTGAGATAGAGCCCCACTTTGGGCTCTGTGCTGACATCACAGAGTCTGCTTGGGATTCTTTCTCCGCCCCCCCCCCCCCCCACCTCGCTCACTCTCTCCCTCTCTCTCAAAATAAATAAATAAACATTAAAAAATAAAAAGGACAGAATGATATTCTGGCATGTGTTAAGGCCCTGTGATGAAAATATACATCAAGCTTTCTAAGAACTGAAAGAAATTAAGAAATTAAGAAATTAAGAAAACTAAATGATATTCTGGCATGTGTTAAGGCCCTGTGATGAAAATATACATCAAGCTTTCTAAGAACTAAAAGAAAGACTATTCTTTAAAAAGTCGTCTGAATCCAATATTGAGAATCCTTCAACACTTGGCCAGCAATGCTCTATCTTGGCATTTGGTCTCTTGCGGCCATCTGAGTAAAAGTTCTCTACTGTGGGAGAGAAGGCTCTCATCTCTTCTGCCTTTCTTATTGGGTGGGGTTTGTGCCTTTGCAAGCAGTGCTTGGCAAGACCCCTGACTTCAACAAAACTTTGTGAGTGGCTTCCAGAGTCACTTGGAATCTGTTGCTAGGTAGAAAAAGTCATAGAAACTTCAGGCTGAGAGCATATTAAAAATACCTGAGCTGCTTGTAGGATTGGTCCATCTCCGAGATGGTCTTATAGCAAAGGTGATCTTTTTTTCATTTAACGTATTATTCTCCCAGCCCTAGCCCCAGGGAGAAGAGAAAGGTGAGCAAGTGGAACAGTTGGTTCTGGAATCTCAGCTGGGGTCCTATTAATATGGGAACTTCCTGACCTGCAATGCTTCAATTAGAGTCATCAATTACGCTTGCTTCTTCTTCCCCATTGGCTGACTGCCTGGAAATGAGCCTCGTATTTCATAATACACGTCATTGTGAGTTTTCTTAAAGACTCCAAAGTTTGATTTGCTTTACTGATTTAAAGGGAAAAAATGCTATTCTGACATTATTGTTTCAGAGTAAACATTAAATTTGCAAACACCTTGACCGTGACTTTTTTTATCATTATCACTTTCATTGAATTAGATATATTTTTTGTGTAATTTGGGAGACTGGGCAGGGGATCTATGAGAGGAAACAGAATGATGCACTGCTCCCGGAAAACACACTCTTTGACAGAGATATTATTTGACAGAAATCTGTCCTTGTGATAAGCACTAGAAAAAGAACTAACCCCCATATTGTATATTTAATGTATTTTATGACTCTTAATATGCTTGAGTTATACAGTATCTGCTTTAACCTCTGGAATCTGTGAATCACTTGGACTGAGAATTCCCACCATAAGAAAGTTCTAACCTTTTTTAGGGTATTACCTAATGCAATCAAATAGTAATACATTTTCATTTTTTTAGTCATATATTAAACATCTGCCATCTTCAGACTAAGCAATTGAGGTCTTAGAAGTGAGATTGCCACATGCTGTGTGAGTTAGAGTAAAAGCTGAAGATATGACAGACTTAGAAGAGAAATGTACCTAAAATGAACAGAAAATTAAAGCATTTTAAACTCAGAGACTTGGGGTGCCTGGGTGGCTCAGTTGGTTTAGCATCTGACTCTTGATCTCAGTTCAGGTCACAATCTCATGGTTTGTGAGTCTGAGCCCTGCATCAAGGGGATCCTCTCCCCTTCTCTCTCTGCCCCTTCCTCACTTGCTCTCTCTTTCTCTCTCTCTCTCAAAATAAATAAATAAACATTTTTTAAAAAATTGAAAATGGAATTTATGGTAGTAGAGTTCTAAAAGTAATAGAGAAAATGGACCTTACAAAGGAGGCCATTACTACTTAAGATATTTTCAGAAAGTTAGAAGTTTTCTGTTCAAAAACAATCCAAGAATAATTCAGCTAGGGTAAAATATCTTTTTCAGAAATTTAATTGCTTTATTTCAACTTTTCCTATCTATTCCACAGGAACACTATGAACAACTAATTTTACTGTCAGGAAATTTTCTATTTTCCAAACTTGAAGTTATAAGAATGTAGGCATACTGAAATTTATTTCAACATGTGGACTTTTCTGTTTTAGCCCTCATTAAGAACTTACTGGTATCCTGAGGGTCACTTAGGCATCACATGCGCCTCATTACGAAAATTTCATACTAGTCCTAGATTTTCTCAGTTCTCCCTTGATGGCTGCTGGTCTGTGAACTGCTTCTATGTTAAAGCTGTTTCTCTGCTTTTAAAACAAAATTCCATTGGTGGGAAGTTCCCAGGGTTCATGATTCTTTTGTATGTACATATTATCTGGTTTACATATTAGTGCCATCCAGCTTCTATAATAGCTGGTAAGCCATGCCCTTAGTTTTACAAACATGGTCCTCTGGTTCTAGGCATCTGAAATTTCTGTGGGTAAAATGCCCTCACCTGTAGTCATTAACAATATTTACAGAGACCCTACTAACCTTCCCACTAATGTTGACATCCATGTTTTCATTGTATTATCTATTGTTTCCTTTACTGTTCGACTACAAGTGCATCAATTTCCCCAAAGCACACTACATACCATAGTCAAATTGTCCACATGTATAAAAGCAGTAATTAGATCTGCATGCAGTGTTAAAGTTTCACTCCTGTTGTTCTACTAAAGAGGCACAGCCCATTGGCCCTGGTAAATTCTATCAAAAATATTCCAAACAAACTCCAAGAAAATCTGCGTTGTAACCCCTGTCCTATGTAAGTGTCCAAGATGCAAACCCTTAAGATATATCCTTCAGTGGTACAAGTGGTAGAATACCGAAAGCACTTATGGAACTGTTTCCATAATGCAGTTAAAATTATTGTGCTAGAAGTCTTACTTTGTCATAATATAGAGGTGACTGCATGCCATTTTCCAGGAAGTCTTGAGGTTTTTTTCCCAAATTCCTATAATTCGGGAACTACCATGCAATGTAAAGAACTACTGTTTCTGCACAGTGCACACACTCTTGTACTGTTGTGCATTCTCATGTTGTCCTCTCTAGTGGATAGTGCTGTACTTCTTACCTAAAATGTGAGAAGCCCAACAACCCCTTCCTCCTGAATCCACTCTACACTCACACGATCCTCTTAGAATGTTGTATAACAGAGAACAACCAATTTCACACACCCCCAAATGAAACATTCACTTAACCAGTTCCTCAAACATACAGGTCTCTGCTAAAGTGCATCCTGCCTCTGCTGGTTGGTTCACAAACCAAAGCCTCAATAAAGGAGTGGTGTAGCTCTGTATCACCTCCACTCCCTGCTCAGCACAGGAATTCCTTAATAAGCACATGAGTAGTACAGGACCGTAGTATATTACCTCCGTGCATTCTAACTCTGGGACATGATCCTTCTCCTTGCCAGAGTCACGATTCAAAAACGGGGGAAAAATGGTAAGAAAGACGAGGGCAGCTTTATCTTTTCAGAGATGGCTGATGGGCAAGTATCCCTATGTTTTTACCGGTCACTTCCCATGTGGAAAGTCCAAATGTGAAGTGTCACACATGCGTGCGTCTTTCCTTGGAGAAATTGTTTACTAGCCCACTTAACAACAACAAAAAGTGCTTTATATTGTGTCCAAAGAAATATAACCTATGTTTTTAAAAATGGAAATGTGACTGCCAAGAAAATATCTTCTGTCAGCCTTGCTGGGTAGTTTGTACTCGAAGTAACACCGTCACCACCCACTCCCCATTCAAGCCGAGATCTAAAAAGGCAGGTGAACTGAAAGGAACCAAGAGCCTGTCTGTCCCTATTAGAAAACAGCCATAGGAGCAAATCACGTTGGAGGAAGGCTCAACAACTCGAAGAGACCATCTCCTCAGGACTGGGAGGAGAGATATGGAGCCATTTTTCACTAGGTTCACAAGAAAATGTCAGCTCACAGCTGCTAGTGCACTGCCAGAGCGCATCTTAATTTGGTCAAAAGGGACCCAGCCAGTCACCCTCACAGAACATTTTCTTAGAGAGTCCATTACGAATCTGATTCCCTCTCCTTTGAGCATCTTCCTGATGTAGTCTTTGGCAATTGCACGGCACAGATCTGCATCCAATTCAAAACTAAATGCCTTTCCCCATTTCCTCTAAAAATCATGTGAATTAGACACTTCGGGGCTGATAGTTTAAAAAAAAGGGGGGGGGGGAGGAAGAAAAAAACCACCTCTCCCCCCACTCCCCACCCTCCTCCAGCTTCTTGACTAATACCTCTGGGCAGTTTACTTCCGAATAGAGCTGATTCTTGAGTGCACAATGGCAAACTGGTATGCAAGTCTCCTATCACAGAACGCACAGGCAATGCTTTCTTTGTAAAAACACAGGAAAATACACATGCTGGAACAAAAGACACTCTATCTGCACAGCAAGAAACAAGAGAAATTATGTGTTTGTTTTACACACATCTATACCCACTTACAAAAAACGCCTTGGCATGTATTTTAATGATGACATATTGTAGTCTTTCCTCAAACCCGGTCCCAGTGAAATACATTTTAAAGCTTTGGCTCCAGTGGGAGGTAAAACATTCTCTGCCATAAGAATACCTGGTGTGTGCCTTTGTTGGTAGGGTGCCATTTCAAACTTATTATATTTGAACTCAATTATGTGGAAAATTCAGATAAGGCAAATTCAGTCAGATATCTCTGAATTACTCTGATATTACAAGAAACGCCAAGTCAGCAGATATTTGCTGTTTACATCTCACAATAACCTAATCATGCATTTGCAGCCTTCTGGAGCAAAATGCTAACTATTCTCCAAACAGCCACCTGACAATCTAAGGGCTCAAACACACATTCTGACTCAGAGGAGACATCATGACGGCTCTCCGCTGGCTGTATTGAACAAAAGCTCCGCAAGCAAAGGAGAGGCATTTGGTAATGTAGTGAGACTCAAATCAAGTTTAGGTTCACATCTGGTGAAATATGGCACTGCCTACCCAGGGGTTGGGGAGCAGGAAGGTTTGGAGGTTATAAATAGAAAACACACACACAGACACATATAGATATTTAAGCCAGACCGGGGCAGTTTCAGCTTACTAACCTAGAGCTCTGTTCAAAGGAAGCAGAGAAGCCGCACGTCCTCTCCCACCTTTCCATGGTCCTCAGTCAGTGTCTTCTCAAACCACCTGTACTGATCCAACCCATTCTCAGATAATGTAATTTTCTTGATAGAAGTAGTCTCAGCTGAGCTTTGATTTTTTCAGCATGGATGTCCAGAATTTTCCTCTTTAAGCCAGACACAGCAACAAAACTGCCGCTGAGGTCTTTTGTTTTCCCCTCCTCTCAAAGATGAAGCATGCAGCACTTCTCTCTCTCTCTCTCCCTCTCTCTCTCTCTCTCTCTCTCTCTCTCACTCCCTCCCTCCCTCCCTCCCACCCTCCCTCCCGCTCTCCCTCTCTCCCTCCCTCTCTCTCTCCCCTCGGTCGCTTTTGCACTCTCCCTCCGTTTCTCTTTCCCCAACCCCCACCAGCAACCTCACTGGATTCCGTTCAGTCGGGGTCATTTACATCTCCCAGCATGAGAACCTGTGTTCTGTAAGCGCCTGTCTCTCACTTTTGGGTTTCCTCTGCGAAAGGGAGGGGGCGGCTCTAGGTGAAGTCAGGTGACCCCTCCGTTAAAAGCCAGAGAGATGGATGGAGTGTGTGAATTTTAATATACACACAGGCACATTTACATTACAAAGCAGCGGAGGAAAATCTAGCTTCTAGAGATTAGGCATTTTTGTTTTTGCTTTCATAGTCCCCTTTCAGCAATTAAGAGAAGCTAATATAGTATAATGAAATGTAATTAAAGTTTTCAGCGTTAATAACAAGGCTGCATAGTTTCAGAATCATCCAACTGAACAATTCTTTTAAACTTGTTTGCATGACTTTCTTTTTCTTTCAAGGGTCAAAGAATCAGTCATTTTACTATTTACACACCTTTTCTAATTGGCCTTTTCTTTGACATCTAGTTCAACTTATCTCAAAGTAAAGGACCACAAAGAAAACAATAATAATAATAATAGTAATAACAATAGTAATAATAGTAATAATAATAATGAGGAGGAGGAGGCAGAAGAGGAGAAGAAAAGAAAAATAAGTGACAAAAACCAATGTACATAGATAGCATGGATAGAAATCAATAGTTTCCTATTGTAGAATTAGATTTAATGAGTAATTTTTTGCTCTTAAACAAATAACTTTTCCCTTCTCTGTTTCAGTGTCTCTGTCTTAAAATAGAAAATAAATGCAAAAAATGTAGCAGCTCCCCTCCCCGCCAATCAAGCAAGCCTGGCACAGAAGGATGTCCAGGCAGATACACCACTCAGGGCACCAGGTACCGAAGCAACTGGAAAAAAGGTGTGCTAACCTCGTACAGTGTTGAAGATAAATTTATAGTCTGCAGACTTAGATCTTAATGAGTAAATTTGCTACCACCTCATTTCCTGCTGCAAAGTTTCTGAAATCCAATGCACAGAATCTCTTTCATCTCTGCCATTAAATAGGAATGAAATGCATTCTGCTCTTAGAAACTCTGCGAAGAAAAACAAGATAATCTCCACAAACTATTTTGAGAATTCAAGATAAAAAGTACTTTATGAAGCCAAATGACAAGTAATTAGAAGGAGATCAACAAGTTTGGTGAGAACAAGTATCAGAAGAAGAATCTCTTATTTGGCCTTTGGTGTTTCGTGCATGGATTCTTAATTTCGAGAACATGGTGACATTGGTGACTCCACCAAAGAGAAAAATAAGAGGAGAACTGACATAGAATCGCATTAGCCCTGCCTGAAAAGATAACATTTCAAACTCTTACACAAACAGCCTCTCATTCTCTTGAGAGTGATGTCAGGAGAGCGTTGCATTTACCGCTGAGACCAGGCACTCCAGCTGAAATACACCCAGTCCCCTCCATAAACACCACTCAAGGGTAGACATGGAATGAGTAACAGCTATTCACTGTTCTTGCTTGTTTTGTATTTTAAAAGCTTTACCTTGCATGGAAAAGATCCTATTTAAGCTTTTAAAATAAATTATATGCTAACCGGCTGCAAATTTAGCTTTAGTATGTGCTACAAAAATTGGCACCAAAACATGGGACAATAAAAAAAGATCTTCCCTCAGAAAAGTAAGTTAGCTTAGGCAAATTTAGGAAGACCTAAAATTTTGTAGGATAAAAACATAAAGGATTTCATTTTACAGTCTCTGCGAAGAAAACTAGCTGTTCTTTAACCTTTATTTTTCCTTTCCAGCATTGGGTGTCTTCATTTTGCATTTGCCCTTTTTTTTCCCTCCACCTCACCCTCTGGCTTTTCTTTTTTAGCCACGGTATCACTTTCCCTGAATGTGCAAAATGTCCACATAAGAGAGAGAGCAGGAAAGGCATCTCCTATTATGTCAGATAATGCATGGGCTTTAACTCACACTCCAGTGTATGGCAACTTTGAAGCTCCATGCTATTCTAACAAAGAGGCACGGTGTAAAATGGACTCTAGACTGCATATTTTTTGTTATTAAAAATCAAAGGATCTTAATTTTAAAAGGCTTATTAAAGTTCACCAATGACAGGCCACTTCAAAAAAAAAAAAAAGGTGAAAATAATTTGGCAAAACCCCCAGTTGTCTTTCTAACAGGTCTTCCATTACTCAAGGAACAAACTAAAATACAGAGTGTGAAATGAATCTTCACTCATGCATTCAGTTATCAACCAATGTTTATTGAGCACTTCCTTTGTGTTAAGCAGTATTCTGAGCAGTGAGAGGTAGAAGGTAAATAAAACAGAGTCTGAACCCTTTCCGAAACTGATAATGTGTACCACTGACATACAAGAAATGTCAGTGCAAAATGCTATGGAAAGTCAGAAAGGCAGGGGCGGGGGTTCCTTAATGGGATGTGGGATGGTTACAATAGAACAGGTGACATTTGAACTCAGCTTTTAAGCATGTGTCATTTTTCTAGGTAAGAAAGCAGATGTGGGGGAATTCAGGCCACAGGACACAAAAAGCATGAACAGAGACCTGTGTGCAGTGTGGTATGGCTGGAAAACAGGGGCAGAGGAGAGTGGTTTTAAAAGTAGATCAGAGGGGCGCCTGGGTGGCGCAGTCGGTTAAGCGTCCGACTTCAGCCAGGTCACGATCTCACGGTCCGTGAGTTCGAGCCCCGCGTCAGGCTCTGGGCTGATGGCTCGGAGCCTGGAGCCTGTTTCCGATTCTGTGTCTCCCTCTCTCTGCCCCTCCCCCGTTCATGCTCTGTCTCTCTCTGTCCCAAAAATAAAAAAAAAAAAAAAATAAAAATAAAAGTAGATCAGAACAGGTTGTGTACGATCTTGAATGCTCCCCCCAAGTATCTGTGCTTCATCTGAGACCCAGTGGCAAGCTATGTAAGAATCCTTGGCTGGTAAATTATTCGTTTTATAAAGATTATTTTGCCAGTGATGTGGAGGGTGGATTACAGCCTTGTTTCCGAAACTTTCCTAATGATAAAAATTACTTGCAAGTGATAGTAAATGCATAGAATCCTGGGTTCTACCCCATATCTAGAGAAGGTCAGGGATCTGAATTTTTAACAACGGTCCCAGGTGATTAGACATATAAGGATAGTTACACAGAGAGTTAATATTCTCAGGATCATTATTAAGCCAAATGAAAGCCTTCTGCTTCTTTTACACTTAAATAAGGGATTTTTACAAAAAAAGTTGAGAACACTTATCAGAATCAAATATGATGACTGTTTATTTTGAGTCATGAAACAAAATTATATACAATAGCCCATCTCATTCCTACCTTATCTTATGTGAAACCTTTGGTCCTGTGAGGCTAAATGCATTTACCATCTCTCTCTCACATCAAGGTCTTTCTTAGGTCTGTGCCTTTGATTCCCCTTTCTGGTATAATCTTCCCTTCCTTTTTCTGTCTTCATTTTATTCTTCAAGGATTCCCTGGTACAATTGGGCACATGAATTCACCCCTTCCCTAGCGTAGTTTATATTTAAGGCATACTGATATTACAACAGCAGAACCAGAAATAATACTAATATCTAACTCTCATATTTATGCTAGGGGATTTGGCTTTTTACACTGTCACAATAATTCCATGAGGTGCTATTATCATCACTTAACTACTGAGGAAAGTGAAGGCTGGAGGCATTAAATAATTCACCAAAGGTCAGAAAATTAATAAGTTTCTGGATTAGGACCCAAGTCAGTCTCTGCTACATGATTAATATCACACCATATCTTATTCCCTAAACATCTGGAACCCAAAATTCAGCAGTGGATTAAATCAGTCAGTAATGTTATTACTCTTTTGCTTTCTATCCCTTTGCATACTAAAGGCTCAGTTTCAGGAGTTGGACTCTGTCTCTGGGTTTAAAGCCTTTCTCAGAGTGCCTGGGTGGCTCAGTTGGTTGAGTGTCCAACTCTTGCTTTCGGCTCAGGTTGCAATCTCATGGTTTGTGCGATCAAGCTGCGAGTCAGGCTCTGCGCTGACAGTGTGGTGCCTGCTTGGGATTCTCTCTCTCCCTCTCTCACTCCCTCCCTCCCTTTCTCTTTCAAAATAAATAAATAAACTTACAAAAAATATAAAGCCTTTATCTACCACTTTCAAGACAGGGTGACCAAAGGCAAGTCATTTAGTGTCTATGTGCCTCAGTTTGCTGATCTATCTCATAGTTTTATTTGCAGCTTAAACGAGAACTCATGTTAAGTATTTAGTACCATACCTAAAACAATTAGACACTCCATGTTAATTATTATGTTTTATTATCATTATTGTTGCTGTTATTAACAAGTGAGAAGCAAATTTTCAGTTTATACCCATATGAGTTTTCCATCTCATCCAGAGATATTTAGGGGTGAAAAAGCACTACTGACTCTGTGTATTATTAAATGTGGTTTTATAGCTTTCAGTCCAGTTTACAGACTACAAGTGATTTGATAAAATTAGGAAGATGTACCAGCTACTATTTAACTAATCATGAACTCCATATATTGCTTTATTATTAGATCTGTAATGTATGGTCTCTTGAGACATTGTGGATGGCTTCCTGTCAGGCAGAAAGTAGAAATTACACATTTTTTAAAAAGCCAGCATTTTTATTTTAGCAATAAGCTAAATATTAATTCTTCTTAAAAATCCATGATGCCTGATTTTTGAACAAACTATTGTCTCCTTTTTTTTTCAAAATAAATATTTTCAATATTTCCATGGAACATTTCCTTACCTTTTTGAGGTATATTTACTAGCAAATAAAATTTCATTTAACTATGCATCATTCTTGTTAGTTAAGTGCACAATTAGTGCAGATATGGTATGATGTGTATGTGAAATCAAAACCAAATAAACAGTAGATGTTATTTGTCAGTGGGAAAAAATCTGCATGAGAATTGTGGTTGTCATATTCTGCAAACTATAGACAAACAACCTCAAGAAAATTCTCTTCTTCTTTTTTGCAATTATATAAATTGTTGATCATGATAGGAAAAGATTCTACCATTGATGGTTTTTGTGAGTGTGGACTAAATGATTGGTGTGTTACTCTGTTGACCACTGGATGTGTGTGTAGATTACTTTTGCATTGGCAGTTACACTTAATGTTTGCAGAGTCCAGATCTCTGGAACTTCTCTCTCCCTGCCTCATAGGCTACATAACAATTTTCATCAAAAACAACTGATCTGTTTTTGAATGTTTATTCCAAATTAATGCATTTTCAGTCACTGTCAAAAGAATCCTATTCTACTTAAAGATAGTTATATGTATGTGCATGCATGCATAATTATCACAGGCAATGGTTAAAGTGTGATTATCCCATTCTAAGAGAAGAAAAGCAAAAAGCAGAAAAATTCCTGCTTTGGGTTTTTCTTTAGTCTTGACTAACCAGCCAAAGCAGGTGCTTTAAGAATGGCCTTTAAATATAGCATGCTGTCGAACACACAGAGCCTTAGCAACCCTGACTTCACCATTTCTTGGCTGTGTGATACAAGATAAGTTACTCATCTGTAAAACAGTGATGATCTCTGTTGCACAGAGTTCTCAGGCATTGAATGAAATAATGCACAGTGCCTGGCACACCATCATCACCACTATCATCATCATCAACACCACCATTACATCACATCATTATCATCATCATTGTCACCACCAGTGCTACCATCACCATCATTGTCATCATCCTCCTACTCATCATCACCAATATTTATCATGTATCAGACACTGCTGTAAATAAAACACAGTAATGGTAGCTTCCGTTCTTATTGTTATCATATTCTTTTCTTTTACTGACTTTCAGTTCATGACATTACATATTCTGAGCTTATTACACCAATGTAAAACACACTATCATGGTCCAGTAGTCCCTAATCAAAACAAAAGCTTACATTTAAATATCTTTCAGTGTATGAAGTAGAAAAAATAACAGAACACGCTTTCCCTTTCACTAGTTTTTCCTTTCTGTAAGCAAGTCCCAGGATCAAACCTGGCACAGGGAAGATCCTCCTGGGTGAGTTTTAAGCCTTCTGAAGGCAATTCATGAGGTGTTAACAATCCTCACAAGAATATTCTTCATATGACTGAAGAGACCAAAGCGCAATAGAAGTACTTTCTGTACTGAGTGGGCATAAACAGATTCCATTGTTGACAGCTGTCCTTTATGAATCTGCATTTCTGATCTCATAATGAATCATCCTACTTCTGACTTCTGAAAACCAGCTGAATTGTAATCTTTTATCTCCTCCAGAGGCTCATGCTTTTCTATAACTCTTCATCTACTTTACCTTGTGGACCCCATCAGATGGCCATAAATGGGGCATTTATGGGGCCTCTTGATCTACAAAAAGAACTTTGCCTGGGATGAGCCTAGACAAGATTGTGAAGTGAGTGCACTATGTCGTCCATATCTTCCACTTCTCCTTCCTCTGCCTTTTAGGTTACTCCTTTTAAATGGCACTTCTCTATCACCTTCAGAATTCTTCCTGATTTTGACTCTCATCTTGTAACAAAACCAAAATTCAGTAGAATACACTGTATTGTAGAATACAATTTGCATGTATTACCTGAAGTAATACTTATTGTCTTAGAAATTTGGATGGCTTGTACAATCTTTTAAAATGTAAACATTACTTGGAAGTAGAAACTAAATAGGTTTCCAGAAATTTTAAAACATGGCCTGAAACATGTCTATTTAAATGGGCTGAACTCAACAAAACATATTACTTATAAAGCCCAATTTCAAATCATGAAGGAAAACGAATAGAGAGGGAACTATCAACTCTGACTCGACTAATTTAGCATGGGAACAAAGGGCAGTGGATGCCCACCTTGGTTTTGAGTCATAACTGCACCATGAATTGATTGTATGAGTTTGGGCAAGATACCTTAAGGCCACAAAAACTTAATTTCCTTATTGGTAAAAATAGCATAACATCTAAAAGTAAGTGCAATCATGAAATTGCTAGAACAAAATATGGCACATAATAAGCTCTCAGGAAATAGCATTTTCCTTCTTGTTCTTCCTACTAAATAGCTTTTTTCCCCCCTGGGTCACCCTCCATGGGTCACCTGATCTGCTCACACCTCTTTAATTCACCTGACATTTATAGGTTTCACCATTCAAGTAAGATAAGCTTTTGCAGAGGATCTAAATTTTAGTCAAGTAATCTACCTTTCTCAAAGCACCAGAGCAACTTAGTAAAATCAAAATAAAATTATACTGAATTGAGAAAGAAGGAGAAGGAAGACATAAAGAATGAAGAAAGGGTGGACAAGAGGGAAAAGACAGAAGAAATAGTTACATGATGTACCTAGAGGTGGTGCCATAGAAGAGTAGAGAAAGTTCTACTGAACTTTATTAGAATTCGAGAGATCTGCTTTGGATTACTCACTTATATCAATGACCTTATCTGTGAAATAAAGATACTAAACTTTTCCCAAGATCTCATCCAGCTCATAGATTTTGGTTTCGTGATTTTAGAAGGTAAAACATTTCTTGAGGACCCTTTAATATCAAACCCCATTAGTCCATGATACTGGGGAGGGAGGGCTCCCATTGACTCAATTTGACTCCGCCACATACTCTACCTATCATTCAGTCTCCATAGTAGTATTACTATCCCCACTTTAAGAGGAAGAATTTTTGGCTCAGTGAGCTTTTCTAAAGTCAAAGAGGCAAAGGGATAGGGCAGGGATTAACAACACCTTCTAATACAAAGCCCCAGGTACTTTTTATTGCACCATGCTGCCACCCTCTGGGACAAAAGTTGGGAATAAAGCTATATTGAAATTAAACCTTCATTGAATGACTCTGCAATGATATTTTAGACAGATGTGAAACATCCTGCAATGGCCATGGAAATTTGAGGAAAGCATGCCCTGTTATGGCAGTGATGTGCTGTTCAATGTTTAACCACTAGCACTTTGGAAAAATAAAAAGAAACAAACAAAAAACCCCTGATTTGCAGCATTTGTCAATTTCTGCAGACTAAATATGCCACCATAGTCAATTTCAAGCTATTAACCTCAAGTCACTGAACTGGAGATGGGGAGAGGTGTACAAAATGACTATTTCAAGGCAATGCCAACCATCTCCAGCATGCCACTGTGTGTGTGTATGTGAGTGTGTGTGACTGTGTGTGTGTGTATGTGAGTGTGTGTGCATAGGAACTTGAATTCAGATTCCAATTAATTTGCTTTAAAAAAATAATGACAACTCAAAATATAGGTCCAAATGCTTTTCAAGTAACTCTAAGTGCCATGTGTTTCAATTATGCCCTAAAAACTTTCCTTTTTTGGTCAAATATGCAGATGACTCTCACCTACCTCTTTACCTTCAAAATATAACCGTCAACAATCCTAGCAAATAAAAGAAACCAAAATCCCAAGTTCCCAATCGTGACTTTCTTACATCTTTCCACATACTGGCTGGTTCTTATATTAAAGTTTATTTATTTATTGTGAGAGAGAGACAAACACAGCACAAGTGGGGGAAGGGCAGAGAGAGAGAGGGAGAGAAGAGGCTCCACTCTGCCAGGGCAGAACCCAAAGGGGCTGGAATCCACAAAGCCTTGAGACCATGACCTGAGCCAAAACCAAGAATTAGATGCTCAACTGACCCAGCCACCCAGGCGCCCCTACTTTTTAATATTTCCTGTGAGATGTGTGAAGTTTTCAGGGAACCCCCAAGGCAGGGTTCCCCTAGTAAACCAGAAGGTGACAACTGCAAGATTTGTCAGTACTGCCTTAGCAAAGGGCCATCAGGGAAGCCTGAACAGGAAAAAAAAGACAAAACTATCCTATAGCCCTGCATTCCTTATTCCTCACCTTAAAGTGCCATAACTGCTTGGATTCCTCTGGAATAAAAGCAAGGTGACTGACAAGTTGTCAGGAAATTGCATGCATAATTTACACGGCACTGTGAGCAAGGAGAAGAATTGTCATTGGTGTAGACGACTCACAAATGATATTCGGATAGATTGCTTGAGGAACGACTTCTGATTGCTCAGACAATTTACTTCATCTTATTCATTTCTTCTGATTGTGAGATACAGAAGTAAGAATATAGCAGAGGGTTAAATGTGAAGAGTAGTCTTTGAAGAAAATTTGCACAAATGCCTGAATTACTGCCTCTATAAATGTGCAGAAATTTCTCTCCACCTACTAAATAAAGAGAAAAGAGAAAGGACACTGAAAGCATCACTGTTGTTCAGAGGAAAATGAGATCTGAACTGAGAAACAGCCCACTTTTTAAAAACTATAGTAACGGGGAAAAATCCTAAAATTTCTATTGTTATCTACAGCACAAATATATACAGATATCTATCTATAGCTGAAGTTAGCCAACATAGTACAAAACAAAACAAACAAACAAAAATGATGTACTACAAAGTTAAAATAAGAAAAAAAAAAACGGTTCTACAATAGAAGAAATAATGCCTAGGACTATGCAAAGGATGTTAACATCAGGAAAAATATCCTGTTAGCTTACTAGGCATCAGAACAGAAGGCTGAAAAAACAAACAAACAAACAAAAACTAGTTCTTAGACACTGAAGAGTTTTTGCTTTAAAATCTTTACAGGCACAATGCAAATATCTTTTTTCAATTGTTATTTTTTCTTATATTAAAGAGCTAAGCTAGAGTAACCCCTTGGAGTGTCTTTCTAAATGATTCTTTAAAACTCCACACAGCCCTAAGTTTTAGACAACTTCATAAATGATGAACATGATAAAAATGAAATTAAATGAAAGTATGATTCAGATTCTTCAAAATGTGAGAAGGTCTCTAAATTTCAGATTGTTAATTTAAGAAATATAATTCATATCTAGTGAGATTAAAGATAGCAGAAACTTGAGTCAATCTGAGCATCTTCCAACTCAGGAGAGAGTTATCAACAATCAGATGGTAACTTCAAATAGGACAACGGGTGTAGGAGGAGAGAGGAAGTCTTCATCCTTAGGTAGAACAAAGAGGCCTTAGTTAATAAGAGGATGCATGGTCATATAGAAAGACAATTTGAGGGTGACTAATTCCTAGCTTTTTTTTAAAGTTAATTTATTTATTTTGAGAGAGAGAGCACCATTGGTGGAGGGACAGACAGAGAGGGAGAGGGAGAGAGAGAATCCCAAGCAGGCTCCACACTGTCAGCACAGAGCCAGATTTGGGGCTTGAACTCACAAACTGTGAGATCATGACCTGAGCTGAAGGTCTCACTTCCCATTTTCCCCTGTCCCCACCTCATTTCACCTACCTAACCACCTCACATCCTACAGTCACTGAAGGATGGTTTGACCTTTGCAGATAAAATGAGTTTGATTTTGAACAATTTTGAGTCTGGAGAACCTGACAGGGATCCAACTGGAGATATGAAGAGGTCTGAGCTACGATTGTAGGATTAGGAATCATCCAGGGTATAACTGAGTCCTGTCACTAAAGTGCAAGAATGGGGGATGTCATCCTGCAAGAGACTAGGAATAAGAAGAGGAAAAAAGGAAACATCAGTATTTGAGGTGTGAGCAAAGGATTCAGAACCATTAAACAACACTGAGGAGGGCTGTTCAGAGAGGGGGGCGGGGAACTAGGAGACAGCCATCACCTTGTAGTAGACTGCCTGTGGGTCAAGCAGGTAAGACCTGGAAAAAGGCTGATGGATGGGGCACCTATGAGATTTTTCTGTAAACTTTGAGAGCACTAAGCAGAGCCTGGAGGAGAGACTGGAAGGAGACAAAGTGGAATACCAGTAGCTTCTAAACCTGTTTATCTCTCCAAATCTTGGGAGCTTTAAAAATACATATTCTTGGGACACCTGGGTGGCTTAGTTGGTTAAGCATTCAAGTCTTGATTTCAACTCAGGTTGTGATCTCACCATGGTGATATCAAGCCCCTTATCTGACTCTAAGCTGGGTGTGAAGCTTGCTTGGGATTCTCACTCTCTCCCTCCTCCTATGCCCCTCCCCCACTCATGCATATGCTCTCTCTCTCTCTCAAAACAAAACAAAACAAAACAAAAAAAAACATATTCTTAAGCCCCATTCTTGGATTCTGAGTCAGTAAATGAGAGTCCTTATCTCATGTCTGTTCTTGAATTTTGTCCATACTCTAATATAATTCTTAGGGTATTTCTTTTTTTTTTTTTTTTTTTAACATTTTTATTCTCATCTTCCAACTAGTCTGTAAACACCTTGAAGGTAGGAATTATGTCTCTTGTGCTCTTATTCCCACAGCATCTAGCCTGAAAAATAATAGGTACTCACTAATGTGTGTGGGCTAATTGGTCATCTTACCACTATTCTTTAAGATAAAATCATCCAGGTAATCAATTATAATGATAATAAAGGTGTAGGGGCGCCTGGGTGGCTCAGTCATTTAAGTTTCTGACTTCAGCTCAGGTCATGATCTCACAGTTAGTGAGTTCAAGCCCTGTGTTGGGCTCTGTGCTGACAGCTCAGAGCCTGGCACCTGCTTTAAATTCTGTGTCTCCCTCTCTCTCTGCCCCTACCCTTTTCGCACTCTGTCTCTCTGTCTCTCTCTCTCTCAAAAATAAAGGTTAAAAAAAAGAGATGTAGACTCATACTCAAATAATGACTGGAGAAATTTTTAATAACCAAATACAATTTTGGTGCTAAAATAAAATGTAAAAGGTATCTTAAAATGGCCAGGAGCAGGAAAAAGAATGTTTTCCAAAATGATCCATGACATGGAGCCATGTTGGCTTTATTTAGGGAAAATGTTGATTTGATTTGGAGATGGCTAAATGTGTCACTCTGAAAGTGTATGTGTTTTCACATGATGTGAAAAAAAAAAAAAACATAATTATAGGTGTCCTTTGATAGCCTATTCATTTACAATGCTATTTTGGAAACAGTAAGTTTCAAAATTGGTTTCCAGTTTTGGAAGGAAGTTCCACTGTAAGGTAGCTCTGAAGATTTGCCCCCTATAGATTTTCTTCATTGGAATTCAATAAAATTTAATTGAATTACAAAGGTTGAATCCACAAGGTGCCAATTGCTGGCTCTCAGCTTAAGGAACTCTTTCCTCAGGCATCCACACCTACAGGGGCTGAGTCCTGGGCAAGGGTTTTCAGAGAGCAGTGCTGTACCAATGAACACCTGTATGCAGTAATAAAGAGCAAAATAACTACTGTAGTGAAATCACATTTAATTTTAGGAATTGAAGAAAAACTCACTATATTTCTATTCTAGCACACAGGATGTGACTTACTTCTTTAAAATGTCAAGCATACAGACACAGGTTTATTTAAAGAGCGTGGAAACACTGCTTTTTTTGTTGTTGTTGATTGACTCTAGGATACTGTCTTTTCCCATCCGGAAAAAGATAAGTTGACTATGTTTTCTGAATGGGCATACTAATAGCATTGTCACAGTGTATCAGGGAGCTTTCAAAGGCATTATCTCCTTTGGTCATTATAATCACCAAGCAGGTAACTACAGCAAGTATGATAATTTCAGTTCTTCAGATAAGAAAACTGAAGCTCAGAAAGGTAATGATTAAGTGTAAGCCAGGTTTGTTTGTTTGTTTTCCTTTCCCTTAAATAATGCAACAGCTAACTACATTTTGTATCATTCTAAAGGTTCTAACTTAGGCAAACATGTGACTGAGTTAAGATATGTATATATGTAAAGTTCATGCATATATGTAAAGTTCATGCATATATGTAAAGTTATGGGGGAAAAGGATTTCTATCACCATTTACTGACATTTATTTACTTACATTTATTTATTTATTTATTACATATATGTTCATGAATGTAAAGTACACACACAAATTCAAACTAACCAAGGAAATAATAGTTTTCACCCTAGAGCTTTGTTACAACATGATTTTGAAGCTATCATTTAACTTTGGAAAATCAAAACAAAATGACAGAAATTAAAATATTTTGACAAGAGATAAAAGTCCACATAAGAGGGATGCTTTTAATTTTGCTCTACTTCAAGTTAGATTTTTTTCTAAGTTTATTTATTTATTTTGAGAGAGAGAGAGAAAGAGCGAGCAAGCAGGGGAGTGTCAGAGAGAGAGGGAGAAAGAGAGGATCCCAAGTGGGCTCCACACTGTCAGCGCAGAGCTGGACAGAAGGCTCCGACCCATGAACTGTGAGATCATGACCTGCACCAAAGTCAAGAGTCGGACACTTAACGAGCTGAGCCACCCAAGTGCCCCTCAAGTTAGGTTCTTTAAAAGTAAATTAGGTTTATGTGAGTCTGAATTTGCAAACAAAATAGACATTAAATACTTTTGTTTTAGAAACCACTTTTATACTATAGGCCAACAGTATAAAGTCATGTGTTCTGTCTTAATTTCTACAAACCTGGAAAAATCCTAAGAGGTATTAATGAGGGGGTGCCTGGGTGGTTCAGTTGGTTAATGGTCCAACTTTGGTTCAGGTCATGATCTCACAGTTCGTCGTTCAAGGCCCACGTCGGGCTCTGTGCTAACAGCTCAGAGCCTGGAGCCTGCTTTGGATTCTGTGTCTCCCTCTCTCTCTGCCCCTCGCCTACTCATGCTCTGTCTCTCTCTCTCAAAAATAAATAAACATTTAAAAAAAAGAAGAATTAATGAGAAGAAATTGCAAATTAGTATTATTTTTCAAAAAAAACTATTGAATTGAAAAACTTAACAAAAGCTTTGCAATGAATTGTCTATTTTGCCATCATGTCAAAACTACTTCATTTGCTACCACTCACTTTTCCTCTCTGGGCATATATATAACATTTTTGTTTGTACTCTGTTATTTGTTTTCTTTTTTGGGATTTAAAACTATATCATTTACTCACATAATTGCTCTTCTCATGGTCATATCTTTACTTCTTGCTTTTGAGAAAGTCATGCTATTTATTTCTCCTCCTTCCTGTCCCATAGGTGAGTCATCTAACTTATTTGAGCTAAGTGTCCACGCCTATAAAGTGAAAAGTTGGACAAGATATTCTTTATGATCTCTTCCAATTTTAAAACTTTATGTAGTTTTAGAGGAAACCTGAAGGGTCACAGAATATGGTATAACACTAAAAAATAAAGACCGGAGACTTTCTTTTTCACTTGTTGCAAATTATGCTGGAGACTTTCCTGATTAATATTTCATAATCTAGACAACTACACATTGAGAATGTGGGACAGACAGAGACAGAGAAGAGGTGAAACAGAGAGCTAGTGAGGCAGGTGGAGAGAGACAGAGAGGGGCTACTGGACATTTGTGGATCACGTAGGTATATCAGAGGTGGTAGTTAAGCACTATCACTCCCCAATCCCCCAACAGACTCTTCCCTCTTTGGTAACAGCAGCTCTAGGATCCAGGTACACAAAACAAAACAAAACAAAACAAAACAAAACAAAACAAAACACATTTGATATTACTCTTGCTTCATCTGTCTTTCACTCCCCAAAGGAAATGTCAGCTGTACCTGCAAAATAGACCCAGAATTTAACCCTTTATCACTACCCCCACTATAAACAAGTTACACTCATGTCTAATCTGGATGACAGCAGTAGCCTAACTAGTCTCATTTCTGCTCTCTTCTCAGCTATACTGATGACCTTAAAACATAAATCAAACTTATCAGTTTGTTATAACCCCAAAGGTTTCTCATCTCACTGAGAGTAAAACCAACATCATCATATGACTTAAGAAGCTATTCACAATTTGTAGGCTGCTCCCAATACCTGATGCTTCATTCATTATTCCCTGGTTCTTGCCATACTGGCCTCCTCATTACTCTCCTACACCAGCAGGCAGACTCCACTATGGGGCATTTGTTACCAGTGCTTCCTCTGCCTGGAAGGCTTTTCTCCTACATATCCGCACTACATATCCAGCTTCCTCATTCTTTTCCATCTTGAATCCAAACTTATCTTCTAAGCTGAGACCCTTGCTGAGCATCCCATCTCTTTCATCCCATCTCACCTTCCAATTGGGTGGCACCTTGATAAAATGAAAGATTAATAAATTTAGGATATGGGTCAGTTTGGCTTACTTCTGTAATCTTTGGTGCCAAGAACAGTGCTTGACATATAATCAGTCCTCAGTAAGTACTGGTTGAATTGAATCGAATTGGATCTAACAACAGTATGAAAACCTTGAACCATGCTTTGAAGACCAGATCCGTTGCTGAATAGATGATGAGAAGTACATAGGCCATTTTTTGGTAAAGAGAAGTATAAGCCACTTGGGAATATGAGCCTACTTTGGGAAGTATTCCATTCAGTTGACTCAGGTTAACATAAGAAAACTGAGTCACAGAGCAGTGAAGGTCACAAGGATAGTTAGTAGAAGAGCACAAGTCTAGAAGTCTGATCCTCAAACCTTCCCAGTCTAGGACTCTTCCTAAAGATGCAGACCATTTAGTTTTCAAGTTTCATCAGCACAAAACACAAATAAGACAAAAAAGGATTGTTCTGTTCTACCTCTACAGCAATCAAATCCATCAAATTCATATTAGCCATAAATAAACTAATGTTGGATAATATCCTCTTACATAATAATATTACATTATTAAGAATTAACATTGTATTAACACAAAAGACACATTTTAAACTCTCAAGTTACAAAAAACAATAGTGATCAAGATGGTGTGGAAAGTGGATGGAGCTATAGATCATAAAAGAATAGTAGAATGTTGACAATTGATGGAACAGGGTGATGGTTATATAGCATTCATTATACTATTCTCTTTGCTTTCCATATGCTTGACATTTCCTATAATAAAAGTTTAACACTAAAAATACACAGAAAACAAACCCCAAAGTCTCAATTTTGTTTTCTAGTTCCTTAAAAAATAGTTGTAACCAAGTCAGCTATCAGTTCCTTCATTCTCTGCCTCTTCTTTGTCTTTCCTTCATTTAAGAATACAGAAGTTGTATGTCATGTGAAGGCACTGATGCACCCTGAGGGACTCCGAATAAGCTTGTGCACTGTAGTGGTTACCTTTAGCGTAATAAAATCATTAAATCTATAAAATCAGGTGTACTTACACTTCATGGAATCAAGTCATGATTCTTTACTAAAAGAAGAACCTGTACATTTCCTTCCCTATCTCATTTACACACAAAGTAGTAATGGAAATTTCATGCGGCATTGTCTGTTCTTCCTTCTTCTCTTCTCCCTACCTTCCTCCCTCCCTCCCTTCCTCCCACCCTTCCTTCCTTCCTTCCTTCCTTCCTTCCTTCCTTCCTCCCTCCCTCCCTCCCTCCCTTCCTTCCTTCCTTCCTTCCTTCCTTCCTTCCTTCCTTCCTTTTTCATACTGAGGAAGAACTTTTTCTCTGTGGATGTGTATCACCATGTATTCCTAAAACTTTACCTATTCCAGATTCTTACTTTTCATCTTTTGCTATGAGACCAACCAAAATGCACTTTCATCTTTCCTGTAGATGACTGCCCTTTCTCTGCATTGTCCTAATCTCTTCATTTCTTCATTTGCATTACCCTCAAAAAAAATCCTGAGTATAATTCAGTCTAATGTATATGACTCATAGATATATAATCCAGTTGTGACTTTCATGGTTCAGAAATAAGCTAGGAAAGTGCTACACTTCACACTTTTCTATTCAGGGATTCTCTTTTCCCTTGGGGAAGGCTTCCCACTAATAACCTCATTTAAGTCTTGTCTCCTTTTACTGTCTGAATAGAGCTATGGTGTTCCTTGAAGTATCCTTACATGATTTCACTCCCCTGATTAAAGCCCTTCAAGACCTTTCCACTGCAGTTGACATAAAATCCAACTCCTTCCTTCCAGGAAGCCATGTAATGTGCGATTTCTGCCTCTGTAGCCGTATGTGAGATCTCAGTGGCCTTTCCCTCAGTTCTTCCTGGCATCCTGTCTAGGGTAGATTCCCTGTAGGGAATCTTAGCCCTTCTCAGCCCTTTGTTGGTTTCCTTCATAACAATTGTAACAGTTTGTTTTTATATATTTTATTCACTTGTCTGCTTTCACTTAAAAAAAAAAATACTTTCACTATGTTGTAAGCTCTTGAAGGATAAAAATCTCTTAGTTGTCTACTATTCTCTCCTTAAGACTTACATAGAATAAAACTCTAGGATAAAATGGTTATGAGGAACATTAATTTAAGTTACCTAAGTCTCACAAATATATTTGATTTATTCTTTGTTCATCTTAGGGAAACAACTTAAGAAATCCTTCAATTTTGGTTAATAGCAGAATCCATTAAATTTGACTTCAATTATCTAAATAGCCAATAATTTCCTCTTACTGGCATATGCTTTCTCAGTGAAGATTTAAAATCCATGGAAGATGAATGATATTGACTGCCATCATGACTTCATTACCCTTCAAACATTTTGCATATTCTACAAGGACTCTTTCTAGCCCTTCTTGGTTAGCACACAAAATCTACCTATGGTCCTTTACAAACATCAAAACATGGGCATGGTGGTCATATACAGGATCCAGTTTTGTTTTAATGAAAAATCATTATAAGTAGATCCCATATGAAAGGCAGAAATAGACACACAAACTATTTACCAATTACAAACATGGAACTATACCTAAGGAGATATATCTACATTTCTATCTCTAGATAGATAGACAGAGCTGCTGAGTGATCAAAAGATAGATAGATGATAAACAGATAGATCATTTAGGATAATATCACATATTCAGTAAAATAAATCAAGTGTATTTTCTCATTTCTGGCAATCTTAACTCTTGGCATCCTGGGTTTTGTTTATGTTTTATTTAAGTTTGTTTTGGGTACCTAAATTTGTCAAACTGATATTTCTACATGTGCTTCCAAATCTCTTAAAAATCAGAAGCTCTGCTAGGTAGTAAGATATTATAGCTATACATATGAAACAACCATATGCACAGGCACAAGAGTGGCTGCCTTACTTGGTATTATCTGAGACATGATATAATGTCTCACTCCTTTAAAAATACCTGCTCCATTATTATTTATCTTATTAGAATCCCACCCTTGAGGTTAGGCACTATCTACAAAAAAGCAGAGTAAGAAAGCACCAAGAATGCACAAAAGTGAAAGATCCCTGATGAAGATTAGTTTACAGATCACTTTGCTTTCCTGGAGCTCAGGGCCATCATATTTAATAATACCAAGACCAACAACAATACAAAAATAACTAAACTTACTCTGAGTACTTATTATGCCAGGTAATATATACACCTGTCTCATAAGATAAAAATTATTATGCATGTTTTACAGAAACAGAAATTAAGCCTTGGGGAATAGAGTGACTTGCCTAAAGTCCCATAGCTGGCTCAGTTATTTGAGCTTGGATTCAAACCCAATATGCTGACTCCAGGTGTTATATTCTAGTGGTCTATAAAACCAGGAGATTAGATGAGCTAATCTAAGAAAAAGCTGTGATTTTCTAAATATTAATCAACCACTGTACTGGAAGGCAAAAAATGGTGTGCTGGAAGAAAATAACAGGTCTAAATAGAATGCTATTGTAGAAGCATCTGGAGAGAAGTCCTCTATAGCAGGAAAATGGGCAAAGGATAAGTAAAGCAACTCATATAGAAGGAGGTAACAGTAGTCAAAAATTAAAAAAAAGAAAAAGAAAAAAAGAAAAAGGAAAACAAAAGTTAAACTTACTAGTAATCTAAAATTGGCAAATTAAAACAAAATACCATTTTCTGTTTTTCCAATTGGCAATCTTTGAAAGGAATAAAAATTAATATCCCTTATGTTGGAGAAATTGCTGAGAAACAGGCACTATCGATAGTATAATTTAGTAAACTTTTTTGTAAGATATTTTAGGACTATGTGTGAAAAATTTAAGATTACCTGTCTTTTCTTCTGGCAGTTTATCCTCAGAAAACAGAGTTGGGCATAAAACTGTATATAAGGATATCACTATAACATTACTTTTAATAGCTAACCTTTAGAAAAAATCTTGATGTGGGGTGGGAGGGAGGGGAGAGTGGGTGATGGGTATTGAGGAGGGCACCTTTTGGGATGAGCACTGGGTGTTGTATGGAAACCAATTTGACAATAAATTTCATATATTGAAAAAAAAAAAAGAAACAATCTTGATGTGTAAAAAAAATAAGGACTGTTAAATTACTATGGCACATTCCTAAACTGGAAAACCATGTCATTATTAAAATTATATTTTAGAGCATGAAAAATTATCCTTATTTAATTTTTTAATATGCAAACAATTATACACCAAATGTTCACAATGACTACCTCTTCATGGACACATTTCTGCTCAATTTTTTTCTTTTTATATAATTCTGTTTTTTCTAAATATTCCATAGTGGGGTGATGGGCATTGAAGAGGGCACTTGTTGTGATGAGAACTGGGTGTTGTATGTAAGTGATGAATCACAGGAATCTAACTCCCAAAACCAAGAGCACACTGTATACACTGTATGTTAGCCTACTTGACAATTATTTATTTATTTATCTTTATATATTTAAAAAATAATAATAAAAAAATAAAATAAAGTAAAATAAAATACAGTAGAGGATATTGCTCTGAAAAAATAAATAAATATTCCACAATGAACACATATTACTAATTCACAAATTGAATAAGTATTTGTTAATTAGTATAATTTTTTAAAAAATGATAATCCTAAGGTATCTAGGGTAAAATTAGTCATTAAGAATAAGCCCAAGTCTTTACAATACCTATAAGAAATTTTAGAGAAGAAATATGGGAAACTGAACAAGTTTGGGCTAAATTTGAATGCAGATTTTATTCTTTGCTGGCTGTGCAACTTTGAGTGGCTTACTTATTTATAAAATTGTGATAACATTACATCCCTGGGATTACACAGGGAATGACTGATCACATAAAGCCTTTACATAACAATCACAAAAGAAATGTTATTTGTCTACCCCACATTTCCACTTTCCAGCGTTAAAATATTATGAAAATGTAATTACAATTGAAGAGCAGCAAAATATGCCACCCCAAAATATGCCATGCTGGCATATTGACTGTTTTGAATTAAAGTTACTTAAGAAACAGCTGGTATAAGAAAGAACACTCTGACCTTCTTTTGTCCCCCTGAAAAGAGGGGACATCTCTCATGTGAAAGGTACTCTCCCTGTACCAGGAGGAAAAAGGACATCCTTATCACCAGAGATAGGGAAATCTAGGGCCCAAAAGGCTGTATAAGCAAGCCTTGTTACTTCTTCACTAATTTACTACTGCAAGCTCAAACCCCTTTTGTCTTGTCACTTCTTCACACATTTATTTTTTCTTGGTTTAGAAGGCATGAAAGCTGCCTGTTTTAGTCACTTCTTTGAGCCTCATGTCTTTAGGGCTCCTGTACACACAAAATTAAATTTTTCTCCTGTTGATCTGTCATATGTCAACTTAATTATTAGACCACCCAAAGAACCTAGAAGGGGAGAAGGGAAAATTTCTCCTTCCCTTTACAATTTGTATACATAGATACATACATACATACATACATACATACATACATACATAGACAAGGTTACTTATTTATTTTGAGAGAGAGAGAGAAAGAGACAGCATGAGCAGCATGCTAATGACAGCATGAGAGAAAGTGACAGCAGAGAGAGAGGGACAGAGACAGAATCCCAAGGAGGTTCCATGCTGTCAGCACAGAGCCTGATGTGGGGCTTGATCTCATGAACTGTGAGATCACAACCTGAGCAGAAATCAAGAATCAGATACTTAACCGACTGAGCCACCCACATGTCCTTACAATTTATATTTTTTGTTAGCATTACTTTATATGAACAATATCTTATATAATTATCTACAGCCACACTTTTTAGTAGTAGGTGAGCTCACTACAGTGGCACAACTATAGAACTTCATCAAAGGGCAATAGAAGAAGCAAGGAGCCCCAGACTAGAAACAAGTGTGGGAAGAGGGCTGTGGTTACAGATGGTTGGAAGTCCATATTCTGCACTCTCAACTTGTCAACTTGAACTCTACATACTTAAGTGTGAAGTTATTCCATTAAGTACAGATTTAGATTTCCTTCTGATGTCTTTTTGATGATTTGTTTTTTATATCTCTTACACACATTGTTTACATAACTAAACCCACAAATATTGATATTCTACTATGAATTGCACAAGTGTACATGGTTAACTGGAAAAAAAAAAGAAGTAATTCATATAGAGTGAAAGAGCAGTAAAAAAATACATCAACCCAATACAATCACCCTATAGGTCTGTAGGCATGAACAACAAAACAGACTAAATGAGAGGAATTTAGACATGCAGTGCGCTGATTACACTCTTCCTGAGAAAATAGGCCTGAGTTAGAATTTACACTTCAGAAAAGACTCTAAGGTAATATTCTAATGTTAATGTATCAGATCAGCAACATAGCTGGCTCCCTGTCTTTGTGGAAATGGTACATTTCCCAGGCCCCGTTGTTGTTGTTTTCTTTTTAATATTTACTTACTTATTTTGAGAGAGGGAGGGGCAGAGAGAAAGGGAGGGTCAGAGAGAGAGGGAAAGAGAGAATCCCAAGCAGAGTCTGCACTGTCAGTGCAGAGCCCCACCTGGGGCTTGAACCCATGACTGTGAGATCATGACCTGAGCTGAAAAACTGATACTTAACTGACTGAGCCACCTAGGCACCCCTCCCAGTTCCCTTGGCATAGCCATGTGATTTGCTTTGTCCAAACTCATGAAAGTAGATTTGTCATTAATCATTTCCATGCAAAAGTTTTAAGCACTAGCATTCAACTTGTACAGCCTCTCTTTTTCCTTCCAACACTGAGTCCAGCAAAGTTTCAGACGGTGGCAGCTGTATCAGCCTGCAGCCCCAGAGAGAAGGATTTAAAGGACAGCCTCCAACTAACTTCTGATGGACATGTACTGTGAATGAAACAAAACTTCACTGTTTTAAAACCCTCAACTAGGGTCAACCCCTTCCTCTCCACACACATATGCCCCCAAAGAACATTTGGCAATGAATGTCTGGAAACATTTACAGTTACTACAACGTATATGGGGTGTGTGTTACTGGCATGTAGTAGATGGAGGCCAAAGATGCTGCTAAATATCCTAACAATGCACAGGAAAGCCCCCCACAACAAAGAATTACCCAACGCAAAAAGTCAGTGGTGCCAAGTGAGAAATCCTGTTAAATCATGGAGATGAAAGGATGTTTGTTACTACAGCATAATTTAGACTATTCTGACAGACAGATAGTTCAATATTTGGAAATCTATTAATATAATTTTACCATAAAAATAAGGCAAAGGAGAAAAATGTGATCACCTTAACAGATTTGGAAAACTCATTTGATAAAATACAACATTTATTTGAAATTAAAAAGGAAAAGATTATTATTTTCTTAATACCATATTTGAATATCACAAAAGTTTATTTCTCAAAATAAGAGCCAAAATTATGATTAATGTTGAATCAGTAGAATGAGCTTAAGGCCAAAAACTAGAATGGTACAGTTGTTTAGCTGGTAATGGTATATAAAATATATTTCCTGTTTCAGGAAATATATACTCATATTCATTAACAGGGTCAGGGAACATCTTTTGGGGACTTCTGTCTCATGCAGGAGTTTGGCCTGATGCGCTTTACCTTCTCTCTGCAGTTCTAAAGTAAGGGTTTTCAGAAGGTGAATTTATTAAAACAGCTGTGTCATATAACATAATTAGATGTTATTTGCCACAAAAAACACAAACTAAAAAACACAAAATAATAAGATGTTCTGAAATGTGGGTAGCTTCCAGTTTATTACTTGTGACCTACACATTTTATAACTTTCATGATACTGACTAGGTCTCCTTGGTAATGAGCAAAACTTGAAATTACAACTGGTTAGGAACTGGGTCCAGTGAGGACTCACAATGCTCTGCCAATTCCACTGATTATGGCTAATGCTGGGTTGATGGCTCAGCTGAGCTTGTTGGTAGTCGTATTCTAAGAATTTCATTTATTCTCAGAAGCTCAGCAATAAAGCTCTTCTTGAAGTGGAAGAGCAAGAGACATTTAAGGAAGAAGAATTACCATGGAAACAGCCCTTCCCCCCATAATTTAACATTCAAAGACTTTCATGGTCATAAAATTGTCAATGAAAATTTTTGAGACAGATAACACAAATTTTGGAAGTAGTTCAAATGTCCTTGAAAAATGAAAAATGCTTCTATTTGCCACAGAGAGATTTACTAGGTAAGAAGATGGTTTCTTCAGTCTAGATTTTACTGATCTTATTTTAAGAAGCCTTTACTGGCCCAGTTCTTGGGGGGGAAAGAAACAAAACCCCAAAATCCAAAAACCTCCCCTAAAAGAATATTTGGATTCTGTTTTTCAAGATAATTTGATTTTACATGCTTAAGAAAGTATAAACATCAGATATTTGCATTTACTTTCCTTTATGATCAATTTTTGTGTTTTATGGAATAAAATAAATTTCCCCATAATGAAGCTCTCATTTACAACTCTGAAACTATTGGAAATAAGGGGTCGCCTTATGTTGGCTATGCATGTAACTGGGGCCTAGGAGCAAATGGAGTGAAAGTTGAGGTTTATCTGGATCATATCACAATAAAAAGCAATTTATCTTGGACAATGACCAACTTAATGACTGTTTCATTTTTTTCTTTCTTTTCTTTTTTTTAAAGATTTTATTTTTTAAGTAATCTCTACACCAAGCTGGGGCTTGAATTTACAACCCCAAAACAAAGAGTCACATGCTCTACTGACTGAGCCAGCCAGACGCCCCCCCCCCTTTTTTTTCTTTTAATATATTATGAACAAGTTCTAGAGATCCAAAATTCCGTAAAGTAGATCAACAGGAAACCTGGAATTCAACTTCAGGAATCACACTGCTCTATTCTCAGGTATAAAAACAGAGATGTTGCTTTCTTATTTCTGTGATTTCTAGTATTTTTGTTATTTGCATGAAAGCATTTTAAAAACTGTCATTCAAGCATTTCAGTAATATTTGCTGTATAATAATAGAAATAAAAAACTTCAAATTTGTCACTTGTATTACCCAGTGAGTTGTTATTATCAATATACAGGGAAATGTTTTTAATATTCAAATGTATTTTAGTCACCTCTATGCTTAACGTCAGACATGTTTTATCCAATTCAACTGAATAGTTTTTAGGAGACCATGTCCAAATCCAATGGACTGTATATTAATGCTGGAAGGGAGGGGAGGGTGATCAGGCAAAGACAGATGTCTTAGAGAACTAGTCCAGCTGTGTTCGAAAGGAGAGTGCTCTGGATAGTTCAAATAATATTCTGGGTGAAGTAAGAGCCAGGATGCATGACAAAGAAATCTGTGACAGTTAACAATTTTCAATTGTAAATAAACATTCCAGAGGAACTTACAGAAAAATAGACATTATTTTATTAAAGGGCCAGATTCATACAATGGCACAAGATATAAAGTGCCTGTTTTATTTTTTCTGTCCAGTTTTCTTTTTAGGTAAGTGGTGAAAATATAAAAATGAACTGTAATATTTAACAGTTTGTTTGTTACAATACAGATCAAATGACCAAGGGAGAGACTTCATTCTTCACTTTTGGTAATTGTTTCCATGCCGTATTTATACAGCCTGTATTCTGGGTTAGCAGTAAACTGATAAATAGTGGTGGAAACTACTGTATGCATTTCTGTGATCATCGACTGATCTTATGGGAGAAATTACTCTGAAGAAGTTTCAGTCATCCAATTTTGTATCAACCCAGCATTATAAATGACTAGTCAATTCAGTCAATGAATTGTCTCAAACGGAAAAAAATTTCCATGACATGAGGTATTCTTATCAGGCTGACAATAACAAAATTAAGCAAAACAGAAAAAAAAAATGAGTGGATTTATTGAATTTTTATTTCTTTGCAAATAGATTCATTAGACATTCAGTACATATAACTTCTCCTTGGGAAGTTATGGGCCTAGAATGGGCCTGATAGGCCACATGGTCTTGCTACTGCTTGTTCTTTTTTTGTTGTTGTTGTTGTTCATTTTGTTTCTTTT
Organism: Panthera onca; assembly: GCF_046562875.1. Classification (NCBI taxonomy): domain Eukaryota; kingdom Metazoa; phylum Chordata; class Mammalia; order Carnivora; family Felidae; genus Panthera; species Panthera onca. The sequence goes on from NC_138340.1 coordinate 83,176,699, forward strand.
TTTTTCATTTTTGCCTTTGAGATTAGTCTTAGGAAACTTCAGCCTTCATAGTGGTTATTAAATAACAGACTACAGTCTTTTGGTCATATCCCAGTGGGGAAATACCTATGCCTTCCTTTGATATTTTGAGACCAAAGTTATTTAAAGAATAATTCTCTTCCTGAACTGTACCCAGTAAAATGGACAGACATAAGGCTGTGCAAAGTGCCCTGGCTAAGCTCATGTTATTCGTTCTTACTCCAACCAGGCAAATATAAATATGGTTTGAGTAAAACCATAGATTAGATATTAACAGTATGGCCCAGCATATGAATTATAAAGACATTTTTCAAACATCCTGTCTCCTTAGAGTTACTAGCTTACAAGAAGACCAAAAGAAAAAAGGCATAGATAATGTTATTCCAACTGGAATTTCCATGTTTTCATGAATGACTGTCAGAGTGCCAACATTAGGCCCCTTTAAAGGGGCTATAAAATTGTTGGGGGTTAATAATGGCAGTGACTTAAAATTTATTCTTTAACTGCTCAGGACAGGTCTTTATCTGTCTTTGTGCGTATCCCTTTTATATCTTGATCATGTTTTGCTGAACATGTGCCTCATGTGCTATAGTTCTGAGGACATAGTTCTGAGTGAACAACAGCTGGGCTTAGATTTGTTTGTTGATAAGAGCTGTAGAAGCAGCCATCCAGTGACTCTGCACACTGGCAGAAAGAACCATGGTAAACATAAAATTCCATAAGTATTGCCTGGTTTGGCCTTTGTTGAGACCTTTTCATACTGGAAGCAGGGGAGGGGAGGGCCCTAAATTCAGAACATAATGTGAACATCAAAACAATTTAATGAAAATGGCGGAAGTTTCACTTATTAAAGAGAATATTTTCTACATCACTGGGCACACAACAGTGTAAGTAATGCATATGGGTTATGTTATCTCTTTCTCTCTTTCTACAGAAGTGGTGAAAACGCTTAACCTATGTATCTTAGGAGAAAGATGTGTCCCAGTTTGGACTCTCTTCTGTGTATGTAATCACTGTTTTCTCTAGAGGTATAATCTGAGGAATGATGTTTGCTTCTTATGTGAGGGCACAATCTTTGCTTTGGCTCTTCTTTAAAATTCAGTCTAAAAGTAGGAAGTCTTATATTCTAGGAAATGCTTTACTCCCATATGCTTCAGGTTGCTGATTAAAGCCGTGTGGTGCTGCGGCTTTCTGCCTTTCTTACTCAAGTATTTTGGGTTTGAGCTTTTTCTGCCAGTTACTAGCTCTCTGTGGGATTAGTTTTTTTTTTTTTTTCCCATAAAACATTTCCTGAGTATTGCAGTCTGTAAAGAATATGTGCTATGGGAAGTAGCATTCCTTCTGTATAAAAATAGTTTATTTTACTGTTTAGAACACCTGAGGGGTGCCTGGGTGGCTCTGTTGGTTGAGTCTCACTTCAGCTCAGGTCATGATCTCATGGTTCAGGAGTTTGAGACATGCATCCAGCTCTGGGCTGACAGCTCAGAGCCTGGAGCCTGCTTCAGATTCTGTGTCTCCCTCTCTCTCTGCCCCTCCCCCACGCTCACTTTCTCTCTGTCTCTCTCAAAAATAAATAAAACATTAAGAAGAAAAAAAAAAAAAAAGAACACCTGAAACAGATCTTCCATTACACAGAAATATGTGAAGTCTTTATTTTATTTTATTTTTTTTAATGTTTATTTATATTTGACAGAGAGAGAGAGTCAGAGCATGAGTAGGGGAGGGGCAGAGAGGGAGGGAGACACAGAATCTGAAACTGGCTCCAGGCTCTGAGCTGTCAGCACAGAGCCCGACGTGGGGCTCGAATTCACAGACCGCAAGATCATGACCTGAGCCGAAGTTGGACGCTCAACCAACCGAGCCACCCAGGTGCCCCAATATGTGAAGTCTTAACAGGTTGTATGCAATTTCACTAAACTTGTCCCTAGCAGCATTGTGGTATGATTTATCTTTCTACAATAAATATTTTGAAGGTCTCACCACTATTTAATTTATCCAGAATCCATGATCTAGAAGCTTGAATTCTCATGGATTTTGATTAAATTCAGTAATAGTATTCTCTGATTAAATTAAATTCAGTAGTATATTGGGCTTCTCAGTGTAGGCTAACTTTAATAACAAACAACCCCAAAATATCAGTGGAAATAGGCAACAGAAGCTTACTTGCCTTTGCAGTTCATTATAGCTAGGTTGGCATGAGGGGTGGCCTAGGACTAGGGTGGGGAGGAAGGATTGGTCCCTGTGGTCATTTAGGGATCCAGGCTTTCTATCTTATGTGTTCCTGTAAGTCCTTGATATTTCTCCCTATTCAGGTGGAGGTTTAATGGGACAGGCTTGAAAATGGTCATCATTTTAGCTCATAACCCATTATCCAGAATCAATTGTTCTGTGCCCAAGAAGAAAAGGAGAACATGGATATTACTGGTCACTAGCAATCTCTCACAGATAAGGAATGCTTTTATATCACTGTCCCAGGACAAAAATGGAAGGATTGTTTTACTTATTATACTTTTACTTTTTATCTTATTTATTTATTTATTATTTTTTTTTTTTTAATTTTTTTAACGTTTTATTTATTTTTGAGACAGGGAGAGACAGAGCATGAACAGGGGAGGGTCAGAGAGAGGGAGACACAGAATCTGAAACACGCTCCAGGCTCTGAGCTGTCAGCACAGAGCCCGACGCGGGGCTCGAACTCACGGACCGCGAGATCATGACCTGAGCCGAAGTCGGCCGCTTAACCGACTGAGCCACCCAGGTGCCCCACTTTTTATCTTATTTTTAACATGTGATGTTTTCATATTTCCATTGAAAAGTGATAATACAATAAGAACACTTCTCTGTAGCTAATACATGAAAATAGTTCCATTGTGTTTTACCCAACAGGGCTTTATGTCATTTTCTTAATAACAGTGATGAATTCACATTGAGGCATCCATACTTCCTTGCTCAGTTTTTGTGACCAATGGCAGGCATTTACAAGATGCTTGTTTAGGGTTTCAAGTTCAGACTGAAGTAACAGAAGACATTAAACTTACCTAATCATGAATGGCATTGTCTGGTTGAAGGGACTGGACTTAGCCACATTAAGGAAATAAAAATATACAAACAACCTATAAGAACATCATTTCATAGAAAGCATGGAACATATTTTGATTTTATCTAAGGGAATCAATGTTTCGTTTTTTAATAACTCAAGAGACTGGCAATGTTTGATCATATTTGGGTAATTCATTCAAGTGATCACTAAAAAATATAAATGTACCTTTCTGGGTATTTTGCTTACCGTTTGGTGAGAGATTTAAACACTGACAATAATAATACCTAAATGGATTTTCTTTCAGCAACACAAATTTTCATAGCTTTATTTAGAAAGAAAATAAATAGCAATTGCCCGATGTGAAGAATAGAACTTCCTACTTCAATAATCAGAAGGCAAGGATTTCATGTCCACATATAAAACTGTTAGTGAAGCTCCCTGGGCCTTCCAGCTAACATACCAGTCTTTAAACTTTAGCAAATGCCCTTAGTCTGCATGATTGATTAACCTTCCTTTAACTATAAATCATTAATTCTTTCCTAGAAAGAAGAGAGCACTCTGGCATGTCACAAAACAGGAACCAGACCCCCTTGCACAACCACCGAGCACTAAGGAACCAGACCCCTTTGTATAACCTCTAAGCATTGAGATAACGTCTGTAGCTCGCACCATCAAGTCTGCACATCGTCAAGAAATGTTACAGACTACTACTTCGCTCTCTTTACTGATTAACTACCCTATATCCCTTCAAAACCCCTAGGCCAGGCAGAAACCTCAGAGTTGGCTTTTGGATAAGAATCTGCCTTTTCCCCAGGTGACTGGCCTCCAGAATAAAACTCAGATTCCTTTCCAATCAAAATTCATCTCTTGAGTTTTGGCCATTCAGTGAAGGGCAGCAGGACTTGGATTTCGGTAGCATCAGGTTTAGTCTTCAAGAGCAGAGCCAAGATGAATAAGTAGAGAGAGCTTCAGAACTGTATTTAAAACTAAGCTTATAATTGTTTTTTTGCTCCTAAAAATGGCACCTATTTTGATGCTCACAAGCAAAATACAGCTTTGAGGTCATCATGCATCCCAAACTATTATTGATGGTGTGCTTGTATGAGAAGGAAAACAATTTACCTCTGCCAACCATGTAGGAACCAGGGAGGAAAATACATTGGTGACATCCCATTTCAGTAATTAATAAGAATTTTGTGGTCGCACATAGGGATTGTTTCACTTAAAAGTTGTACAATTTGTCTTCCAACATTTCATGTAATAATTATTTAGAATAGTTCAAGAGAGCAAAGTAGGAAATTCAATTTTTTTTTTTTAAACAAGCATTTATAAAACACTTTCTATGTTCCAAGTGTTGGGAAAATAAGTAAAATTATGCACCATAAAATGGCCTAAGGGACTAACGTAAGCTCTTGTCTCTACCTTAGAGACTTCTTCCTGCTCCGCTTGCCACACATGCCAAATTACTACTAATGCAGAATATGGAAGTGACAGAGGATAAAATGACCCCCGTGCTTGAATTCGGGGCTCAGATCTCTGGAGACTGATCTGCTTTGAGCCCGCCAGTGTAAAATAAAACTCTGATCCATCAAGATCTCCGAGTGCCGTTTGGTTTTTCAGCCAGAGATCCAGCCTCGTTCATAACATGAGCTCTGAGATCAGCACCTTTTATTAGTGATGTCATTTATGACTCACAATTATGTGAGGTGGCTACTATTACCCCTCACCCCTTTTAATTATTGTTGTCATTAAATTTGTGTATATAATTATTCATTAAATGTTTACTGGTCGCCTAATATATACCAAACACTACAAAATGCACAGAGGAAGCACTGAGGTAAATAAAAAATGATCTCTGATTAATAAAATTGAACATACTTTACTACATGATGGTACTCATTTTGGATAAGCCATCATCAAGAGCTTTCTTCAGCTCATCAAGATATTTCCTTTCTCAGGCTGTTACACCAACTCTTCCCTCCTCCAGAAGGCTCTTCTCCCCAAACTCAGATCTTAACTCAGGTTTCCCCTGACCTAACAATCTAGTTTCAGTTCCTCAAGTTAACCTCTCTCAGAGTCCCTTTTAATGCTCCTTTGTTCGATTAACTCCATGTATAACTACATACTTAAGGGTATTTCTTTATTGCCTGAGTCCCAAACTTGACCATTGTCTCCTTGAGGGCAAGAACAGTGCCATTTAGGTTCTTATATGCAAAGTTTAAGGGTTTGCATTTTGTTTGAAATGCAAATAGAGCCATCAAAGGTGGCTTAGCAAGGTAGAGAAATGTCCCTGTTTACATCTTAAAAAGACCTTTCCTGGGGCGCCTGGGTGGCTCAGTCTGTGGAGCGTCCGACTTCAGCTCAGGCCACGATCTCGCGGTCTGTGAGTTTGAGCCCCACGTCGGGCTCTGGGCTGATGGATCGAGCCTGGAGCCTGCTTCCGAATCTGTGTCTCCCTCTCTCTGCCCCTCCCCCGTTCATGCTCTGTCTCTCTCTGTCTCAAAAATAAATTAACCTTAAAAAATAAAAATAAAAAGACCTTTTCTGACTGCTTTTGATCCTTTTTGAATTTAGCCTGTTTTCTTGTAAACCAAATGTTTAGTTATTTTGATTTTGATTTTTAACATTAAAGGGTCTGATGATGCTCTATATCTGTACACATATATCTCCTTATTACTTATACATGTAGCTACACAGAACAGATAATCTTCAATTTACACATCAATTTGAAAGTATGCTTTCTTCTTGCCCAAAATTAAGCACTACCATACTTATCAGCCAAAAAAGGTTGAGTAACTGATGTTAGGAATTCTAGCTATGTTCTACATAAAGTGTTAACTGCTAATAAGAGCAAGCCAGGAAAAGAGTATTAAATGCAATATATCTAGGGCTAACATAATTAAAGGAGGAAAAAATATCAAAGCCATAAAAATACTTTGATGTTGTATGAAATTCAGGCTCTAGCAAATATAATATTGATGGATTATTTGGCTTTTCAAAGTTTTTCATTCACAGTTAAATCCAAACCGAAAAAATCAGAGCATTAAGGTCAGAAAAAAATCAGGAGGCTTGCATTTTTTTTCAATGACCAAAGTATTTTAAAGCATCCTCTAAGTGAGCAGTTCTTTTGTCATTCAGATCCCTGCTCACTGAACCAATTTCCTGTTTGGAGACTGAACCAAGGATTAGTTAAATTTGATTTGAAAAATGTCACTAATGAAACATCAGGAAAAGAGAAAAAGGAAATGCTGAAGCATGTGTTGAATAATATTTATGGCTTATATTTATGTATTTGACTCAAATACTTTAAAGTAAATTCAACCCAAGTGAAAAAGAAAATTGCCACTTGATGTGTGACCAAAAATTTACATAACATTTGCAAATATTTGTAAAATTCTAGACTGTTCTTTAAGTTTGTCATCGATAAAAAACGTCTAGTTAATAAAAAACGACAAACCATTTAGCATTAAAATTGTGATAGCTGAGACTTGGAATAAGAAAGACATTCTTGCATCAAGCTTCAGTTATGTCATGTCCTGTTACCAATTCACATTACAGATTGAACTGAAATTGTATAAATTATCCTCATGCATATGCTAAACTCAAGAACTCCTATATCATAGTTATATTACATTACTTATTGTACTCAGTACCCTTTCTAATACTAACTAATTCATTATCATAAATGCAATATATTAAATCTATTATTTAGAAGAACAAATATCCATAGGTAAAAACTGTGGTTTCTGATATTTTCTGTAGTTTGAGTCAGTAGTAGTGTTGACTAGAAATGGCTTCTAATTGGAAAAAAAAAAAGGCATTAACTTTTTTTGTTGCCTTTGATACAATAGTATAAATTGAGACAGACTGCCATCTTATAATATCATAAAGCACATTAATATTATCAAGAATCAGGAAAAAAGTACTGATATCTTTTTCACATTATAAAAACAAAACAGTGAGGATTTTATCTAATTATATTTCTAAATGCCATGAGTACTGTGCAATGTAAAAATTAAAACAAAAAATCCTTGAAAAATAAACATATTACTAATTCCTTGGAGCTGCAGTAAATGTTTAGGCAGGAAGATGGGGATGATACCAATAAAAAATTTGAAATAAATACATTATATTAAATGTATTTACTAGTTAGTGTCACCTTGCATTTTTCAAAGGACCAAAACAAGAAATGATAGAGATTTGATTTGAACATGACTAATGTTTCTTGAAAAGTTATCAAAATATGGGTACTCATTTAATTCTGCCACAAGCCAGCAGCGTAAGCATAAATATCCCAATTTTATAGATCAGTAAATTGGAAAGTTAGAAATTAAGTCTGGGCCTAAAAGATTTCAAGGCCATGATCTTTCCTCTCTGCTCTCCACTAGTAATTCTGTTAATATACCTAAATAAAAGACATGAAATGAGAAGAAGAGAATAGTGAATGTAGAAGAAGAAGAAAATGGATAAAATAATAAGAGAAAATCAAGTTGCAATGTCTGACTTGACCATTACTTGAAGTTTAGCTAAAACTTATGTTTAGAAAGTATTAAAGCACAATGTGTTGGCCAGCCTCCAAGATGAGTCCCAATGATTCCTGTTCCTTAGCTTTCATGCCTTGGAGTAATTGATTCCTGCATTTAATATACTTGACTTGTGTAACCAAAAGGATATTGCAGAAATGTTAGCACGTGATCTAAAGCTAAATCCTAAGAGACATTGCAGCTTTCAGCTTGCTTTTCCTGAATCATTCACTCTGGGAGAAGCCAACTGTCTTGTCATGAGTACTATGGCGAGCTGAGGGTAAAACTCTTGGGAAGACCTCTTGTCTGGTCTTCAGCCAACAGCCATGTGAGTGAGCCATTTTAGAAGTGGATTCTGTAATTAAATATTCAGATTACAGCAGCCTTGGCCAACATCTTGACTATGAAGAGGAGCAGAAATAGTCACCCCAAAATATGCTACTTTGGCCATGAGGATGATTTTGAACTAAAGGCAATCAAAAATCAGCAGATTCAGAAAAAGCTTCTAACCTCCTGTCAATTGCCTGAATTTACATTGGAAAAGGGGTCTATACCAGAAAGAGAGCTATTACTAGAGTTAACTTTTTTTATCTAAGAAACATTTCTGTAAAACAGATGATTTCTAAGCATATCTTCTGCCTTCCCTTGAATGGCCTTCCACCCGTTTTATTCTTAGACCTTTGCCCCGTTCTTTAACTCAGAATGTTATATAAGCTTCAATTACCTGGCTGCCTTTTGAGTCTTCATATCTTTATAGGGCTCCCTTACACAATTTTCTTTGTTTCCTTTTTGTTAATCTGTTTTATATCAATTGAATTATTAGACCAAAGAACCTAGAAGAGAATGGCAGAAAATTTTTGACCCCTGCAACTACAACCTCCTGAGGCCCTGACTTAGAATTATTTTTGTATTTCCATCTAAGCCATTCCTGAATTTTTGACCCAAGGAAACCATGAGAAAATACACATTTATTGTTTTAGGCCACTAAGTTTATGTTACACAGTAACTGATCAGTAATTAATACATATGAACACAAAATTAACTGGAAGCTAATTTGTTGGGCAAGATTATTCGTATCATCATGATATATAAAGTAACACATTGCTGTTATTACACATGAAGTAAAACATAAAACAAGTATTCTTGGTTTTAAAAAGTACCAGTCTGTATTTTCATAAACCTTTAAGATAGTAAACAAATAAGGGTTGGAGAAACATTCTACTTTAAGTGATAATGCTTATTGAGAAAGAGCTTTGAATCTACATATAGACAAGGCATGGGTTCTAAAGCAAGTTTAATTTCTACCTGTGTGACCTTGGTTAAGTTTCTAAATTTATTTGGCTTCATTTTCCTCATAGACAAAATGTTAATAATAATTTAATCTACATCAAAAGATTATTGTGAAGATTAAGTGAAATAATGCATGTAATTACTTATGGCATATACCAAGTGTTTAATAAGTATCAGCCATAATACTATAATAATAATAATAATTATTATTATTAAAGGAATAATAATATTTAATAATAATTTAATAATAATAATTATTATTATTATTAAAGGAATCATGCCAAGCGTTAGAACATTAGATCAAAAGACTTCCTAGTTATCAATGACAGAATCCCATGATACTATGAAATATCTATATTTGTTTTGTAAGTATTTTCTTATATCTCAATTTTGATTCATGAAATTCATGATGGTTCTTTTTAAGAGGGTGAGGGGACTAGGAAATACAAGTAAAGGACCACTAAGAAAGAATAAACTTAGGAACATCAAAGAGAAATGACATATAACTACAATTCGTATTTGACACATGTATTTACTGAATCACTGTGATTATTTGGTCTATTAAAATACAGGGAGTGTCAGCTACACCAGCAGTTAAACCTTTTGGTGTCATGACTCCTTTGCAGTCTTATAAAATTACTGAAGACCACAAAGAGCTTTTGTTTATGAGGTTATGGCTGCTAATAGTTATAGTATTAAATATTATAATTGAGATATTTGAAAATACTAATTCATTGAAAAGAACAACTATAATCTTATTGTTATTATAAATACTATATTTTATGAAACCTTAAAAAATATTTTCCAAAACAAAAATATTGAATGAGAAAAGTAGCTCTGTTTTATGTTTTATAAACATCTTTAATTTCTGGGTAATAGAAAACATCTATATTTTCAAACGTGTTCCTTCATTCAACCTATTGCAATGTCATATGTCACTAAGCCTCTGGAAAACCCCATGGTGCACTCGTGAGAGAATGATGGTGAAAAGGCAAATAATACACTATTATTAGGAAAATAGTCCTAGATTAATGGATCCATGGACTCTGCAGATCATACTTTGAGAACTACCAAACTACATCATTTTGGGATTTAAGGAATTCAGAGTCCTACTGGCTCTTCCTCAACAGTCTTATGCTTATAAGGCACTAGAGTGGTCTTGCAGGCTATATATTTCCCAAGTGAGCACTGGATATGTTTCTATAGGAAATAAAATACAGATTACTTCATCAATAAGTTCATCTTAACTATGAACATCCATCAAAAAATAATAGTAATAGTCACTAACATTATTGAATAATATGCTCCAGGTATCATGCTAAGTCCTTTGAACCATTCACCTCATCTAATCTTTATAGCAGTCTATTGGTCTCAATTTTACAGATTAAGAAACTGAGGCTTATAAGTAACTGGCTAGAAATTACACCAATAATAGGTGCCAGGGAAATGGCACTAGACTTTGGTCTGGCTGACTTCAGCATTCCTTAAGCAGTTGCCTCCTATAGTACACTCTCTAGGGAATAAAAGAAGTGTACAGTCCTCATTTTGGGCTGTTTTTGGCTTACTATAGGAATTATGATTAATACCCCCAAAATAATAGCGAAGTGGTTTAAGTGATATACCTGAGTAGAATACATGGTTTTAAACAAATGCTTTAGCATTTCTGAGAATAGATAGTTCAGTGGGCACTGAGCAGAAGCAGCGATGGGCATTTTCGAGGAGAAGCTCCAACCTGAGTTGATCTTCTTGAGAAGAAAAGCCGGCAAAAGCAGTTAAAAAGTAGCCAGCCAGAATTCTGAGGCCATACTCCCCTTGCATGCTTTTGGCTTCTATAATCTTGCTTGCCTCTTGATCAACCACTGCCCAGTAGCACAACTGATAAGTGCCCCCCTCTTTTTTTTTTCCTTGAGACCCTGCAATCCTGCCCACCTGTGCAGCTGATAGATAGTTTCCAAGTACCCAGAATCTAGCCAGACATAAACATAGGCCAGCACCAAGGCTCAGTACTCAGATGTTGGAGATGACTCCAACAGGCCAGCACCAGTGCAGAATAAACAGTCTTTTCTGATTCTCTGAGTGTATGTAGCTTGTCTCTTCCTGTGTGCCCCGGATTTGCTGTAACATTTATGGCACAGAATACTTACAGATAATAAGAGGAAGACAGACTAGAAAAAAGGAAAAGAAGGGGAAATCCAGGGACATTAGGAAAATGCATAGCATGAGGGATACATTGAGGAAATCCACTTGATGGAAACACAAGTTTGATGTAGTGAGTAAAGGAGGATAAATTCAAATAAGCAGGGAGACCACATAGTCCTTTGCTGTTCCTGGTAGGGTGTGGGAGCACCCATTTCCATGTCAGCTGAGGCAGCCCTGCCACAGTAGAGGCTTTTCACCTAGAGAGGGGGCAGGAACTATGATGTGATAAAGCTGTGTGACCCTAACTTTTAATATACAACATGCTGGCATCTTTTTCTCAGTCCATAAACTTTATTTCTGTCAGGGGCAGAGTCTATGACTACAGTTAACTAACTGGCATCCAACATTCTCTCGTGCTCTAAAGAGTGCTATTTCTCAATCCTGAATGCCTTAAATAGGATTAAGTATAACAATATCTTTGGTGACAATACAAAAATATGTCTGTGTGTATAGGTGGTATAAGGTAGAGCAGGAAGGATGTCAGGCTATACAGTTACAATTTAACACTGAATCTAGTCATTGTATTGACTCTAGTTAAAGTTTTATGTTCTTAAGGATATGCACACTTCATGCAAATTGCACACTCCATGATCAGAGAGACTGGACAGACATTAGTATGTGGTAATTGGTCTATTTCAACATTTTTTTTTAAAGTGGGTTCCATGCCCAGCATGGAGCCCAACTGGGGGCTTGAACTCACCACCTGAGATCAAAACCTGAGCTGAGATCAAGGGTTGAACACTTAACAGACTGAGTCACCCAGGAGCCCCTCAACATTATAACTGATTAACATAGAAAGGATAAGGTTGGGCTCTATCTCTATTCCTAAAGTTTACTTCCATGTGGAGGAGTATCCATTAGCTTAGCATTATTTCCTTGAGAAGAAAGTGACTTATTTATCAGGTTGGGAAACTGGAAACAGAAACCGTATGTATGCAAACATGTCCTTTTCTCTTGTCTCTTGGAAGTGAACCACTCATAGATGACATGGTTCTATTGTAGGTGAGTCTATTTAATTTTCATGCTCAGTTTTAAGAAGCCCCTTATGTACAGTTGTGAGCCACATTCTCTCATGTTACCTTTATCAGTAATGAATGTGATATTTTGGTTTCCCTTTTGCCTTACTGTATTACCCAGTTGCTTCAGATTGCAAGCAGAGAATATGGTTATTATTTATTGAGCTTCCAAAGACTGAAAAAATATTGATAATTTTTTTAAAGATGAAAACATCCTGAGAATAAAGTAACAGCAATTTCCACAATAATCAAGTGCAGTTGGCTCTAGGATATTTGACTTAATCAAACAGATTGTTTGGCACAGTGTCAGAAATGTGTTTTTTCAATCTAAAAAGAAATTGAGATTTCAGGTAACATTACTATGAAAATGGTTGATAAAGTAACTCCTAAGTCCTAATAACTAAACCTTGTTAATTACTTCAACTTTCTTATGAAATTCAAGGGGTTTCTTGAATTTCTTAAATCTCTTGAGTCAGGACCTTCTAAAAAATAAGTAGATTTGCCTACAATTTTCCAAGATATGTAAGAATTGCTGAAAGATATGCAGGTAACATAGAAGGGAAGTTTTTTGTTTTGTTTTGTTTTGTTTTGTTTTGTTTTGTTTTAAGAAAGCCTGGTAATAGAATCATGTATTGTTTTCTTGAGAAATTATAGAAAATTACTTCTCACATAACTATTCCAAGTATTGATGCTTAAGAAGTCTCAAATTCAGGGCACCTGGGTGGCTCAGTTGGTTAAACATCCGACTTCAGCTTAGGTCATGATCTCATGGTTCCTGAGTTTGAGCCCCGCATCAGGCTCTGTGCTGACAACTCAGAGCCAGGAGCCTGTTTTGGATTCTGTGTCTCCCTCTCTCTCTGCCCCTTCACTGCTCACACTCTATCTCTCTCTGTCTCTCAAAAATAAATAAAAATTTAAAAAAAAGGAAGTCTCAAATTATTTTAAAGTATTGGTATTATTTATGAGAGGTCAATTTAAAAGTATCTAAGAAGAGAGGTTAAATTACTGACCATTTTTTACCCTGGAGATTAAGAGCAAATCTCTCTACTCCAGAACATGTACAATCACTATCTATGTATTATGTTAAGAATTACAATCACAGACAATTCACTTGTGAAACTAAAATTTATGAAGACAGGTTCAGCTATTATCAGGCCAGATTTTACCAGGTGATTTGTTCCATTATTATAAACTAAGTCCTCTTACGTTATTAGAATCTCCCTTAATGCATGGGTGCAGTGACAGTATTAATGGTAATAAAGGAACTCTTGTCTGTCCAAAGAAATATTTAATTTTGAATTGTGAGTTTTGAAAACATCACAATGGTGCTAAAATGGGAAAATTGGGCTAGAAGTTCAGTACTCTCTTTATCATTCTGGATAATGACAACAGGACTACCAATGAACTTTTAGTGCTGGCTTTTTCTTATTAAAAACAAGCACTTCTTTTCCTTTTTCCTGTCAACAGGTAAAGAAGTGTTTTTTTTCCCCCATGCATTAAACTCATAGCAATGTCTTGTCAAAATGTAACCAGTGAAAAATAAATAACAAGTTCTCAATTAATTGAAGATATGCTGGTAATAATAATTGACAATTAAGAAGTTTTAAAATTGTGTTCGGGGAAGAAGACTTTTCTTTGCCCCATGGTCCTTAGGGGGAGGGTCTGAGTATGCGAAGGAGAGAAAAACCATCAGTGGGAAGGTTAAAAGGGATGTTTGGGGAAAAAGAAGGTTGTTCCATTATTTAGATAAATTCCTTCAGTAAAGGGGAGTCTCTGTTAATAGCTCTCTTCCTGGAACAGAGTCTCCTTTCCAAAGTAAATTTAGGCAGTTATAAGGGAGTCAGAGAGCTTTTCCTGTATCTGCTGGATTTTGATTACTTTTAACTTGAAATAATCTTTATGCCAAAATGGCACATTTTGGGGCATCTCATCCTGCACCCCTTCTATGATTAGTCATTGATTTTTCCAAAACATTTTTCAAATTCTAAGATACAAATATAAATGGAAACGTTTTAATAAACTTTATATTAATATTCTTTCTTTTTTGATTTTTATGGATGTAGCAGATAAATTCTGCACCTCACTTTTTAGGATTCATCTTTGTTATGAATTAATGGGATAGAAAGCCACAATTCTAGAACACTTAAGTGTGATTATTTAAAAAATTAATATCAAATATTGGTTAACTAAAAAACTTTCAAAAACAGTAATCTGCTTAAGTCTTTAACTTTTATAGTTAGTTGAGTAAATTGCATAATTTTAGATTGTCAATACGTTTATTCTTTTATGGAAATTGCGTGTAGCATATAAAGGACTGAATTCAGAAAACTGCATATGCTACTTGCTGCTAGTATAAGGAGAAAAAGCACCTTTTGTATTTTAAGTTTATAACATTTTGAAGAACTAGAAAGATGTTTACACAGGTAGAAAGTGATGAAAATGTTACAACATATAACAAGCTAATTGTATGATTGATGTATTTATTAAAACATACCATAACAAAATGGTTTTAAAATTTTATCCAGAATCTAGCAATTCATGGGAATTTTCATAATAATTGTGAATATGCTCTCTTCTTTGAATTAAAACAAATCACATTCTCACTCTTTATAAACATGATGGATTCATTTCCCATATTACTAAGATTAAAAACAAGCTTTTTCCTAAACTCATTACATGAAGACATTTTATCATCAAGTTTCACCTATTAACACATAGACACAAAAGGAAATGGAAAATTAACAGCCCCCATCTTTGACCCTTCCCCCTTTAACCAGTTGCACATTTCAGAGAAGACTAAATCTGGTCTGTGGCCTGTTTTTCTATGGCCTCTGAACTAAAAATAATTGTTTCATTTTTAGAGGGCTGTGTAGTAGACTGAATAATTTCTTCTTCTCAAAAGCTACCCATATCCTATTCCCCACAACCTGGGGATATGCATACATTATTTTACATGACAAAAAAGATTTTGTGGATGTGATTATGTTCAGGACCTTAAAATGAAGAAATTATCTTGTATTATCTGGTTGGGTCCAATCTAATCCCACAGGTTCTTAAAACTGAAAAACCTTTCCTGTTTATGGTCAAAGGGAGATGAGAGGACAAAAGCAGGGTCAAAGAGATGCGACAGGGCTGTCTTTAAAGGAAGGGCACCATGAGCCAAGGAATGTGGGCAACCACCAGAATCTGGAAAAGGTGTGCCAACAGTTTCTCCCCTAGAACCTCTAGAAAAGAATGCAGTCCTGTCAACAACTTGACTTGTCCAGTGAGACCCATGGCAGATTTCTAATCTTTAGAACTCTAAGATACTACATTTGAGTTTTATTAAGTCACATTTTTTTTGCAATGATTTGGTATAGCAGCAATAAAAAATTAATACAGGTTGTTAGAAAACAAAGGAGAATAGGTGATAAAAATACATGTAACCTATAAAGTCTAAAATACATATTATCTGGGCCTTTAAAACTTCTGGCTTAGACACTGAAGTTTCTTAGCCTGGACTTTTCAGACATAGGACCTCCATGTAACTTTTTGTCTTGCATATTTTTCAGGTATGATTTGAAATAACACACCCTAAGTTGAAACGAGCCCAACATGGTAGTATGTGAATATTAGATCCATGTGTGTATTAGGACAATGTTTCTATCTATCTATCTATCTATCTATCTATCTATCATCTATCTATCCACTGACAGCCTGGAATTTATTGCAGAACAACACCAGTACACTTGATGCTTTCAAAGTAGCAATTGTTCTAGCTCTACTCCATCAGACATTGTTGAGTAAGCATCATTAATTATAATGAAGGAACATTGGATTAACAAATCTAGTAGGAATATCACATGTCTTAATGTAGTCGAAACTGGGCTGAGAAGCCTGTTGTTTGGATATGTTTTTTGGGAATAAACCACGCTAGAAAAATGTGCAACAGTTAACCAAACTAACCATTCTGTGATGTCCAGAAGAATGATTGTACTTGTACAGTTGGGAATTAAAACACATAAGAAATCACCATAAAAACAGGCTAGAAGTTCTGAATCTGGGTAAGACACAGAGGTTTATCCACCCTGAGTCTCCCACTGAATGCAGCTACAAAACCTAGACACAACGCATGGAACAGCTTTTTGAAAACTCTGAATAGTAAATAGTAGCAGTCCCAGATGGTTTCATTGGCAAATTCTCTCAAACATTAAAAAAAAAAAAAAAAAAAAAAAAAAAAACATAAAAAATTAATGTCAATTTATTCAATCTATTCCAGAAAATATGAGGAAGGAATATTTTTCATCTCACTTTATGACACCAGCATTAACATTATAGCAACATCAGACACAAGCAGTTCTAAAAACCACAGTCTAAATATCCCTAGCTAACATAGATGCAAAAATCCTCAATATGAGTTAGAATCAGTAATACATAAAAAGCATAATGCCACAACCGAGTGAAGTTTATTCTGAGAATGCAAGGCTGGTTTAATATTTGAAAATCAATCCGTGTAATTTCCATATTAAAAGTCTAATATTTGATATAATTAATGCACTTAAAAGCAATTAGTAAAACTCAATATCAATTTGTGATTAAAACTTTCAGCAAACTAGGAATTATAGGTAATTTCCTCAACTAATGAAGCGTATCTACACAATATCTACAGCTAACATCATACTTAATGGTGAAAGACTGAATGTTTTCCTTCAAAGGTTTGATACAAAGCAATGATGTATGCTGTCACCACTTATATTCTACAGCATACTGAAAGGCTTGGTTGATGCAATAAGACAAAAAAAATGAAAAAAAAGTATACAGATGAGGGAGGAAAAAATATGATTTTCCTTATTCTTGGAGAACATGATTGTCTTCATAAAAAATATTAAGGTATCTACAAAAAAAAAAAAGCCAGTAACAAAAAAAGTTCAGTGATGTTATATACAACAGGTACATAGTAGAAAGATACTACCATAATACCGATTTTCTGGTATTCACGCATTTTGTAACCTTTTGCTTTTGAATATGAACGGTAAGTGTGACTTGCTTCTAACCAATTAAATATGCCAAAGATGTTGTGATATCACTCCTGTGACTATTATAATATACAAAACTCTCTTGCTAAAAGACTGTCTCTAGGGTTTCCATGTCTTTGCCTTTGAAGAAGCAAGCTGTTATGAGTCTTACAACCATAAGTCTTACAACCACTTACAACCATGAGTCTTAGAAAAGAAATAAATGTTGCCAAATATCTGAAGGATCTTAGAAGCCCATCCTTTTCCAGTAGATCCCTGAGGAGGAGCTAAGTCATTTCCAGACTCTTGACTCACAGAAATAATACATGTGTGTAGTTTTAAGTTGCCAAGTTTGTTTTAATTTGGTACAGCAGCATATAAAACTAACAGAAATCTTGAAAAGAAAAGAAAACTAACACAAAGGTTAACATACATATATTTCTCTATACTAGTAAACTAGTATTACTTTACTAATTAGTTACTAATATTTGTAATACTAACAATAAATAACTGGAAATCAAATTTTAAAAAAAATTACAAAAGCTCCAAAAATACAATATGTAGGCATAAATCTAACAAAATATGTGTAGGATATGTATAGGATCTAAATGCTAATGGAAGAAATCAAATAAGACTCAAAATAAGTCAAGAGACATACTGTGTTCATAGATTGGAAGACACAAAACAGTAAATACCAATTTTCACCAAATTGTTCTACAGATTTAATAAAATTTTAATTGAAACACTTGTGTTTTTTTTAATGTTTTCATTTATTTTTGAGAGACAGAGACACAGCACGAATGGGGAAGGGTCAGAGAAAGAGGGAGACAGAATTGGAAACAGGTTCCAGGCTCTGAGCTGTCAGCCCAGAGTCTAACGTGGGGCTCAAACTCAGAAGCCACGAGATCATGACCTGAGACGAAGTCGGACGCTTAACCAACTGAGCCCCACTTGTAGTGTTTTTGTAGATACAGATAAGGTGATTCTAAAATTTATATGGAATATGAAGGAATTAATATAGCTAATTTTTTTTGTAAAGGAAGAATACATTTGATAGAGTCATACTACCTGATTTTCAGAGTAATAATTAAGGAATAGCAATAAAAATAGTCATATGGGTGAAAAGATAGATATATAGATCATTTGAACCTAATAGAGATTGTAAAACTAGACTCACAAATATAGTCAATTGATTTTTGGCAAAAGTACAAAGGCAATTAAATGGAGTGAGGGTAATCCTTTCAACAAATGGTGTTGAAACAATTAGACATCTCTATGCAGAGAAATGGGCCTTAACCTAAACTTTATACCATATACAACTTAACTCTAACTGGAACAGAGGTATAAATGTAAAACTATAAAACTTTTAGAAGAAAACATAAAAGAAAGTCTACATGACTTTTGGTTGAGCAAATATTCTTAGATATGACACCAAAAATATAATCCATAAAGAAAAATTTTTGAAAATTGTTTAATATCAAAATTAAAAAAAAATTCTCCATGAAAGATGTTAAGATAACACAAAGAAAAGCTATAGACTGGGATAAATTATTTGCAAATCATACATTTGACAAAAAACTGATACTCAGAATATATTTTTAAAATCCCCAAATTCTAAAGTAATAAAATAGGTAACCCAATTTAAAAATAGGAAAAAGACTTGGAAAGACACTCTATAAAAGAAGATACAGAAAAGGCAAATAAACACATAACAATATGCTTAATATCATCAGCCATTAGGGAAATTTAAATTAAAACCATGATGCGATTCTATTACATACCTATCAGAATGGCTGTGTTGGTGAGGATGTAGGGCAAATGGAATTCTTATACACTGGTGAGAATGTGAAACAGTAAAAGCTATTTTTGAGGAAAGTTTGACAATTTTTTGTAAAGTCAAATACTTACCATATCTCTCACCTTAGAAAGATTACAACTATGCTCACACAAAAATCTGTACACAAATCCTGATAACCCAAATTGGAAGCAACTTCATTGTCTTTCAATAGATAAATGGATTAAAAAAAAAAACAAAAACGTGGGATACATCATACAATGAGATACTACTCAGCAGTAAACAAAAAGAAAAACAAACCACAAAGACACAAACTATTGATCTACATAACAATTTGTATGAAGCTCAAAGGCATTACCTTAAGTGAAAGAAGTCAGTCTCTAATAGTTACATACTGTGTGATTCAATTTATACGACATTCTCAAAAGAAATAAAGTGAAGCAATGACAAACAGATCAGTGGTTGTCAGAGGTTAAGGATGGAAGGAGCTTATGACCACAAAGTGATAGCACAAGGGAGTTTAGGAGCATGTTTCACATTCTGTTGATGGTAGTGATTGTATGAATCTGCACATGTGATAAAGTTCAAATGTACACTGAAAAATACATGCTTACATGTTAATAAAAAAATAAATTTAAAAACCATAGACTAAAAGCAAAGTGGAAAGCTGTTCAGAGAAGACAGGAGGGTGAAGTACTTGCCCTAGTAAACCATACCACAAAGCTACATGACTTATGTTCTTTACAAAACCCTGTAACCCATCTTCTCATTTCATCTTTGGCATCAGAAACACCATGAAATTATGTATAGCAATTTTCGCCTCTGACAAAAATCAAGACTGTATATGCTCATATGCCCATCCTAGGGGAAAAATAATAAAGTAATTAAGGTTCAAATAATACAAAGACTAGACAAGCCTCTAGAATTAGTATCAATTGAGAATGACAGGAAATAGGAAATATAATGTGTTTTACCTGTCATATTGGAGGGTGTTGGTTGTATAACTTCTGATTCATCAATGTGTATAAGCTACGTGCTTCTTGGATATACCACTCTATGTTAAGGTTGTAAGTACTTTAAACCATCTAATAGCAGTATTTTCTTTTGTTGAGATTCAACTTTCTTTTAGAAGACAGAGTCGACACTCATATTTACCACTAGCTAACTGGATAATTTAGGATAAGCCCTCTGAGCTTCAATTATTTATTTTTTTTAATCAATAGAACAAAAATAATGATATCTAACTTGCTACCTTAGAGAGCAGGTTTAAAGTTCAACTAAGTAAATTTACCTAAATTACTCAAAAAAATTTCAAAAATATTACTATGCTATTTTTGATAAAAAATGAGATACAGTCTGGGGGGTGTGTGTGTGAAATTTAAGGATATTGTACTTCTATCCAAATCCCCCGAATAGCACTTGAATAGTAATCGTCCTTCTCCTGAAATTTTTCCATTTACTTTTCTATAATTACTGAACATACTGTCATTAGCTGTTTGCTCATAAATTGAAGACTTCAAAAGGCAGTTTTCTTCTAATCATCAGATACTCAGTCTCCTGCATTTCCAAAATAAACAGCTTGGAAGGGAGCCTGACTATTAGCAGTTACTTGATAGTCAATAATTTTGCACTTTAAGTTGCTCATCTACATATATGTCATGCAGAGATAACTTTTTTTAAATAACTGCATTTTCATTTCACAATTTTTTAAAATTAAAGTTTATTTATTTTGAGAGAGAGCATGCACATGTGCACGTGCACAAGCAGGGGAAGGGCAGAGAGAGGGGAAAAAGAGAATCCTACACAGGCTCTGCACTCTCAGTGCAGAGCCCAAAGGTGGGGCTTGAACTCACCAACTGTGAGATCATGACCTAAACCTAAACCAAGAGTCAGAGGCTTAACTGACTGAGCCATCCAGGGTTCCCAATACAGACATAATTGTAATGCAGTAAGGTATATAGTCAAATGGGCCACTGAAAAATAATTGTTAAATGAGAATCTTTTTATCCTTCTCTTAAGAAAGTGTGTCTTATGATATGGCGAATAAACTAGCTTGTAGAATGACTTTACCAAGCAGAAACATAGAACTGAGGGGTTAACATTAGAATTAAGGATTTGTTTCCAAACGGTTTTTCACTGTACTATAAAACACATCAATGTGCTAGATCCTGTGTCATCCTGCTGTTCACATATATCTGCATTGTTTTCAGTTTTCTGAACTGTCATTAACATGGGCAGTGAAATCAGGAACAAATCAGTGGCCAGCTCTTTGTGAAGTTGGAAGCTCATTAGTAAGTCCCATCCTTGACATGTGTTCTATGTACTTTATACCTAGCAAACAGAGGCTTCTACTTGAAGTTTTATTTATTTTTTAAGAGACTGAATTCTGTTAATTGTATTCCACTGAGGAAAGACATATGTGTGAAAGGCTGTCTCATTCTTGACCCTTTATATTTGGTTTTCATTTGAGGGGTCGGTGAGGGCTGCTGACTTCAAACGCTCTTCTTTCTGACTATGAACTGCTGAACAGGACAGTTAGAATGCCTAAGACATCGTCCAAATAATTTTCACTTACACTATTCATGTGAGTGGGATAGTTAAAACGGTTCAGAAACATAATAAAGTGATCTGACCTCATTTATTTTGATCAGATTATATTGCCAGCCTCAACTGTATTTTTCTCTTATGACACAAATTATTCTTGAAGTAGGAAAAAAAGAGAAATACTTTTTCTGGTATGAGAATGCATGTGTATGTATATCTCCATATCATCAGCTTAGTTGATTGTCACAGAATAGGGATTTGCCTTTATTAGGCAAGATAGAATAGCTTCACCCTGTTAATTACTAGAGATTGTGATTTTTAACTCTTTGCTTACTTTTCTCTAAATCTGACCCTTTTGTAGTTATAATTCCCAGATGAATACTTTTGGAAGATCTGTTATTGAACACTTCAGGCTGAGGAACAATGTTATCACTACATATGAAGGTATGAACTACCTTCACCACATATGAACTATCAGGCAGCTTATCCTCAGAACATCAAAATTTACTATCTTTAACTTACTTAGTTTAAGATGATAGACAGATGATTGATAGATAGATAGATAGATAGACAATTAGACAAGGCAACTAAGGCAAGATGTTTACAATTGTTTAAGCTAGATGTTAACCATTTCATTATTCTTTCACTTTTCCTACACATTTGAAATAGTCATAATGGAAATCTGGGGAAAACTTCATCTTCAGGTCAATCCAGGCTGTCAGAGACCTACATATCCAGACCATACTGCTTTGGATTTTTACAGAATTGATTTTATGTTTCAGGAACTGTTGGTTGCATTTATTGTAAGGATATATAAAATGATCTCCTATATCACATAGTGTTCCCTTCCTGAGGACCCATGGGAAAAATTTCTCATAAGTCAAAGGAACAGGAAACATCTCTTGTTTTTCTTTTGGAGACTGTGAATCTTGTAACTGAATTTGTCTTTTTCATTGTTTTCATGGTTAAGAAGTTCAGAGTCAAATTTACAACCTATCCCTAGTACTTGGTAGTCTTATGGGTATGAAATTTGTATCTTAAACTTTTTCTAGATTTATTTAGAAATATATCCCATATCCCTATTTCTCTTGCGTACTTATTTTTAAAACAAGTAATTCATGCATTTCTGTTAGATACCACCAATCTTTTTTGAAAATGAGACAGGCTAAAAATAATTTTTAACGATGTATGTGCGTGGAGAGAGACACAGACAGAGAAACTGAGGCACAGACACAGAGAGACAGGGACACAGTGTATGTATGTTGTGTGTCTGTGTGTGTGGGTGTATAAATTGGTCTGAGTCATATTTTTCAACTTATTTTCATACGTAAAACATCTAGCACTTATATGTGTACCATGAAGATCTCAAGACATTCCTATACTATCCTGTTCCTGTCCCTCCTTAACCAATACATGAAAGATCTTTAATCATCTAAATGAACACCTACTTGTATATATAAAATTCTATCAAGCTTCCTAGTAATGAGGGTTGCTCATACAGACATGTAGACCATAGGTGTCACAGATTACATAACTTTAGATTTGATCCTAAAACACAGTAGCTCTGTAAGATAAACAACTGAAGAGCGATTATAAAGTAACATATTAGTACAGTGCTTCTGTAAGCTTTAAAGGGATATGAAATAGATAGTAAACATATTAGTTTTTTAGGGCTGCCTTCACAAAATACCACAGACTCAGTGGCTTAAGGAGTAGACAAATTTTCTCACAGTTCTGGAAGCTTAAAGTCCAATATTAAGGTGTGGGCAGGTTTGGTTTTTCTGAGAGACATACAGGTAGAATGTCCTTCATGCCCTCTCCTTGGCTTGCAGATGGCGGCCTTCTCGAGGCTGCTTTGTCTTCACGTGGTCATCCCTTTGTGCACAAACCTCTCTAGTGTCTCTCCATGTGGCCAAATGTCCTCTCCTTATGGAAATTAGTCAGATTGGATTAGGGCCCACCCTAATGACCTCCTCTAAACTCAGTCATCTCTTTAATGGCCCTATCTCCAAATGAATTTGGGGGAGACGATATACAGCCATAACAGGAAACCTGTACGTGTGAGGAAATGGTAAGGTTGGAATGAAGGAATTATGTAACTCATGCGCAGTTGCAAGCAAAGTCCATCTCAAGAAGGCCTTACATCTATGCTTACATACACCGTGGTTCTAAAACATTAAAGGAATAGTAATGACAGGCAAAAACAAGCAAGATTCTAAGGTAAGACAATAATTGCCAAATACTTATTCCACTGATTAAATAAACAATTAAACAATTTATTTCTTAAAAAATTTCTTTTCTTGACATTTATTTATTTTTGAGAGACAGAGACAGAGCATAAGTCGGGGAGGGGCAGAGAGAGGAGACACAGAATCCACAGCAGGCTCCAGGTTCCAAGATGTCAGAAAAGAGCCCAACGCGGGGCTCGAACACACAAACTGTGAGATCATGACCACGAAGTCGGGTGTTTAACCGATTGAGCCACCCAGGCGACCCAAAAATGAATTTATTTTATGTAATAATGAAATGTGAGATTAAGTGTGTGATATTATGGAAACTGGTTGAGTATACCTTAGTCTTTGGAGAATGGGAAACTACATAAGTTTTCTGTGTTTCTATAGAAATAAGAACAGTATAATGACCTATTATGATACTTCAAGATTATTTTTCTGAAAAGAAATACATGTAATTTGTTAACATTTTTATTGAGATGCTACATAATGCTTCTTTAATTCATAATAGAACGATGAGATGCCATTTTTTATTTGTTTTACTCAAATATAAATACAGTATTAATCAGAAGAAAAAAAGAAGTTGAAAGCTGCAAACAAAGTATTAGAAACAGCACTTAAAGGGTCCCTGGGTGGCTCAGTCAGTTAGGTGTCTGACTGCAGCCCAGGTCATGCTCTCACAGTTCCTGAGTTTGGTTCATGAGTTTGAGCACAACGTCAAGCTCTGTACTGACAGCTCAGAGACTGGAGCCTGCTTCAGATTCTGTGTCTCCTCTCTCTGTTCCTCCCCCGCTTGCACTCTGTCTCTCTCTCTCTGTCTCTCTCAAAGATAAACATTAAAATAAAATTTAAGAAATAGCACTTAAATAGAAATAAGAAAGGATTTTAAAGGATGTATCCCTTAGTTGTGAGGTCTTGGCCAAGCTGGATAACCACTCTGACCCTCTCTTTCCTCAGTTATAAAATCAAAAGAGAAGTATGTGATATATTTATGAGTAGTAATCATTCAATCATTTATACATGCCTACTATGTGCCAGCAACTGTTTTAGGCAGTGAAGATAGAATGCTAAAGAAAAAGATCATTGTTCTCATTGGGAGAGGCAGAACATGTAATTCCACAGCAGGCTGATAAGCAAGAGAAAGAAAAATAAAGCATAGTAGGGGATAGAGAATGAGGTGCTACTTTAGAAATAGAGTAAATAAAAACATATGTGTTAAATGCACAATAGAATTACAAATTATAGAAGCAAGCATATTGTATTTACCACCAATTTTAGTCAAGTTTAAAATACCTGCCAAATTTTAATATTTTTAAAACAAATATTTGGAACTTTCATATGAAAATCATACATTTTATTATTAAATGTATAGAACTGCTGAGATAAAATGTATTAATATAAAAAGCCCATGTTTTTCCTTTTTTTAAAAAGTGTATTTATTTTTGAGAGAGAGAGATAGAGCACAAGCAGGGGAGGGGCAGAGGGAGGGAGATACAGAATCTGAAGCAGGCTCCAGGCTCTGAGCTGCCAGCACAGAGTCTGACTTGGAGGTCAAACTCACAAACCTAGAGATGACCTAAGACGAAGTTGGATGCTCAACTGACTGAGCCACCCAGACATCCCAAAAGCCTCTTTTTTTTTGCTATCTACAATTAATGTCAAACAGTTATTCTATTTGGGAATTTGACACTCTTTTCCATTAGAATAAAGGTGCATTACTCTCATTTTAAAATATTTAAACATTTCAATATGTTAATCAAATAATGACAGATTCAGAATAGATTTTTTTTTAAAGAGGAAGGCAAGGAAAACTCTGTAGGCCATATCATTACCATTATTGATTTGGAATATTAAATAGTTTGAGTGGAGAATGAAAGAAAGTCACCTAGTTTGATAATCACAAAATATATTTTAAATTGGCCTTGACACTCCTTTTTATACTTTATGAGCATGCATCATTGGTAGATACATGTTTTTAAAAGAACTGACCAAGTATTGAAAAGTTGGTTTAGTATTTGATTCTATCATGACTGCATAACAAAGATCTAAAAATACCAGTTTCCATGGTTTTGCTTTAATGGAAATAGACTAAGTTTTTCAAGTTACAGCCAGAATAATGGTTCCATTAATGCTAGTAAAGAAATGGTCTCAGTGAAATAAAAAATATCCAGAAAGCACATATTTTAATCATTTTTATAGTGCTATTCAAAGAGATGTATAAGTCTATAGCATTAGAATAGTAATTTTTTTTACTAGTATCTTTTAATTTTGTTATTTTTTTAATGGGAGACATTTGTTATACTATAGAAAGAATATTAATTTAACTCATCTATGGCTCCTTCAAGTACTGTATAGTGTGCAAAAGTTTTACTATTAAATTGTATATTATCTTATTGTTTTTTGTTGTTGCTTTTCTAAAACTGGATTTTTCTCGTGTGGGTGGTGTTTTCTTTCTCCTGCTTTCCTTGTTTTTTCTCTATCCTCGACAGTTTTGTTTAACAGTTTTAAAAGACATTTTCCAAAGTTTCACAGACATATGCTCAACATATATAATTAACTTCTTTTTGTAGGAAAATAAGATGACAATATAAGGGTAGGTATACACTACTAAAAAGTTTTTCCCCTTCTACTGCCTGTTTTTTTAAGAAGAAGATATGCCTGAAGTATTCAGTGAACAAGAACAAAAGCAATTAAAACCAGAGATCTTATGTTCAGGAATATCACTGCTAAATTTTCTGTAACTTTGTGAGTCAATTTATAAGTTTATTACACAAGTACCTATGAAATTAGAAATATATGGATATTATCTGAATTATTTTCCAAATGGAATTATTTCCAAATATTATAAAATGTGGACATCACTCAAGTCAATATAAAATATTTTTACTGTTCAAATAAATTATTATTGCAGATCCATGAAAACCTGTAATATCAAGGCAACCACTACTCCTTTGTAGGGGACCAGGGAAGGCAGGACAATTGTGAAGGCAGTCACAAAATGTGACTTATTAATCAGAATTCTCAATTTAAGATTTAAACTGTGTGAGACAATTTGAAAAGGTTATCTGTCAACATAAATATTTTAAATAAACAAGTCCATAGCACTTAGATTACTGTCTTGTAATTGTGGAATGGAACTGGTGTCTCATGAGGAAGAGAATTGAATACTCAGGAAGCACTGAGTATTAAGAAGTTAGTTTTCAATACACTAAATTTTAGTAGCAAAGTATAGAAATCGTTTTAGGCAGCAAAGAAGGAGGATGGCAGATGAAAAGGAGGGAGGACAGAGGAATGGGAACTGTTAGATATCTAAAGGAACTATCAAAAAGAACTGTTACTTTTAAAATGAAAGTTAAACCTTTCAGCATATCTTAAGAAAATTTGGAAAAATTTCCAGTGGCAAATTATTTTAAAGTCCAACTGGTGCTCTCTGCAAATATTCATTGGTGCTACCTAATTATTACTCAGAGTTATTGGTATTGTCATCTTCTTTTATATTTTATATTCATCAACACACACACACACACACACACTCACACACACACACACACACACACGGAGATTTAAAATGCCTTGTAAATATTGCTTAATAATGACTAAATTCTGATGAAGTTTCTCAGATTAGTCTTTTCACTTTCAAGTGATCATATTAATTAAAAGAACTAAATTCAATGTACTGTCATGTAAGATATGGGCACTGGGTTATTGGTAAACACATTTAAATAAAGATAAAAAATAAGGTGTCTTCTGAGTGTACATGTCTGTCTTAATGGTGATTGTGTGAAGAAATATAAAATATTAAAAGCAAATTAAATTAGTTACAAAACTATAATCACAGAGAAGATAAAAATGATCTGGGAGTCAAAAATAAATGTATTGTCTTTTTTAACTCTTTAGCTATGATTCAATTGTTTGTGCTAAACTGAGGGTTCTTCTTTTCTAACTAGCTAGATCCCTATTTACCTTTTCTGAAAATTATACATGTATGTGTTACTCAATATTTACTGAAGGCTTATTATCTATAAAACATTAGTATGGGCTATTATTCACATTGAGGGTGAGCTCTTGAATGATTTGAAAACTCATATAAATACACCAAAAAATGTGTGAATGTTTATAGAAACTTTGTTTAAAATAACTCAAAACTAGGGGCAACTGGGTGGCTCGGTCGGTTAATCGTCTGACTCTTGGTTTAGACTCAAGTCGTGATCTCACAGTTTTGTGACTTCGAGCCCCATGTCAGGTTCTTGATAGCACAGAGCCTGCTTGGGATTCTCCCTCTCTGCCCCTCTCCTGCTCACACTCTCTCTCTCCCTCCAAAAAAATAAACTTAATAAAAAGTATCCCAAAACTGGAAGCAACCAAGATGTCCTTCAATAGGGGAATGGATAAACAAACTAGAGTACGTTCATACAATGAAATATTATTCAGGGATTAAAAGAAATAAGCTATCATGCCACAAAAAGGCACAGATGAATCCTAAATGCATATTGATAAATGAAAAGAAGCCAGTCTGTGCTGCCTGAGTGGCTTAGTCGGTTGTGCAACCAACTCTTGATTTTGGCTCAGGTCACGATCTCGTGATTGGTGAGGTCCAGCCTATGTCAGGCTCCTTGCTGATGATGCTGAGCCTGCATGGGATTCTCTCCCCTCCCCTCTCTCCCTGCCCCTCTCTTCCTCATGTTCTCTCTCTCAAAATAAATAAACTTAAAAATAATAAAGAAAAGAAGCCAGTCTGAAAAAGGTACATAATATAGGATTCCAGTTTTTGACATTCTGGAAGAGGCAAAACTAGAGGTGGCAAAAAGATCAGTGGTCATCAGGATATGGTGGGGGTAGGGACAGTGTTGAATAGGTAAAACACTGAAGACTTTTAGGGTGGTGAAACTACCCTGCATAATGCTTCAATGTTGGATACATAACACTATGCACTTGTCAAAGTCCACAGAATTTTACAGCACAAAGACTAAAATAATGTACACAGATTTTAAAAAAACATTTAGGTGGTCAGGGGAATCCCAGAATGAAATGTAGAATGTGATAAAAAAAATCTAGCTGTATTCAAATGTATGAAACAACTTCACTGATGGGGGTCAGGGGGAAAGGTGCTATCCTAAGTTAACTTTGAAATAAACAGAGTCTGTAGGACTAAAGGCAAACAAACAAAACAAAACAACACAACCAGACATTAGCACTGTACTCTAGTTGATAAAATTATGTCCCACAGGGGTACATGTTAACAATTCTGAGCTACAGATAGATATAGATTATATAGATCTACATATAAATGGACGTCTTTGAATTAAAAAAATCAAGTGAGTGGATGGTGATTGCCAGCATTCTCACTGTTAGAGCAAAACTTTACAGACAGGATGAAGGCATGGTCTATGTGGTACAGGATTAGACTTGGAGACATCATTATGAAGTCATGTTTAGCTTAATGTAGATGCAGGTAGTTACATATAGAAATATTTACAGATATATGTATGCATACAGTTGGTGTAATAAAGGTAGGCCTAAAAGAAAGAGCCTAGAAGCAGCAACACTCCAGGTACATGCAATCTTAGGGCCCAGATATTGGTTTCTCATTCTCCAATAAAAGGAACCAGGACTCCATAGTGAAATGTATGATTCTAGGGCTAGTGCAGAAAATATCAAGAGAAGCCTGACACATTTCATATTGTTAGAAAATAAGTATGAGCTAAACATACACGCACACACAAAGTGTAAAATAAATATGCATGAGTCGTACTGATATAAATAAACTATTGCATAAATAAATAAATAAATGACAACTCTCCATACAAAAGAATTCCAAATAAATTATGTAGATATTCCACCCTCAAGGGAGTGTAGAACAACTCCCTGCCCTTTCAGTATGGGTTGTGCAAAGTGACTTTCTAAAGAGTATAGCATAGGAAGTGGGGGGAAAGAGAGTAATTTTATAGTGGGAAACCTGAGAGACATCACCTCAGGTGATCAAGATCAACATCAAAAGTATAAGCCATGTTGATAGTACCTATGGCAGATATGATGTGAAAATAAATACCTCTGTAATTCCCACCCCCCCCCCCACACACACACCTAATTTTATCCTAATCATGATTGAAAAAATCAGAAAAATCCCATTTGAGGAATATTCTACAAAATATGTGACTAATACGCCTCAGAAGTATCAAGGGCATTAAAGATAGGAAAAGTAAGAAACTTTCACAACCAAGAGGGGAGACATACATAATAACTAAATGTAATATGGTATCTTGAAGAGAATCCTAAAACAATAAAAGGATATTAGGTAAAAACCAAGTAAATCTGAATAAAGTACGGACTTTAATTAATGGTAATGTATCAACATTGGCTCATTAATTCTGACAGATGTGCCATACTAATGTATGACACAACAGGAGAGAGCGGGTGTATAGTGTATGTGATCTCTCTGTGCTGTCTTCACACATTTTTTTTAATCTAAAATTGTTCTAAAATTAAAAAAAACTATTAAAAATTAGTTTCACACACTCTAGTAACTGCATACAAAAATGATTCATCTTTTTTGGAAAAATATTTGACTCAAAAACAAAAGCATATCAGTTTCAAAAAACCATCTCCACCCAAATGAAGTAAATTCTCTAATCTTTATGTCAAGGCAATGACATTGAATTCAAAGGACAATTGCACATATATTAAACAGCTCTAAATTTATCAGTCTCAACCAAGCATTCTTCAAATTTCACCTGTCTTTTTTTAATGTTTATTTATTTCTAAGAAAGAGAGAGAGAGAGAGTGCAATTGGAGGAGAGGCAGAGAGAGAAGTAGAGACACAGATTCTGAAGCAGGCTCCAGGCTCTGAGCTGTAAGCACAGAGCCTGATGTAGGGCTCAAACCCATGAACCATAAGATCATGAGCTGTGCCAAAGTTGGATGCCTAAACAACTGAGCCACCCAGGGGCCCCCAAATTTCATATATCTTATGCAGCTACAAGTTGGGACACAATGCTGTTGCTAGCAATTAAGCCTGTATATTGATTAATGTTAAAAACATGTGCAAAATCATTTTTATTGATTTGTATTATGAAAAGTTTCAATTTCAACTTAAATTATTATTTTTCTCTTCCTCCTTCTGCTTCTTCTGTTTGTTTTTTGTTGTTGTTTTTTTGTTTTTTTATTTTTTAAGTAATTTCTATGCCCCATGTGAGGCTTGGACTCCCAATCCTGAGATCAAGAGTTGCATGCTTTCCTGAGTAAGCCAGCCAGGTGCCCCTCAACCTAAATTCTTGTAAGTGTCTACATAGATAACAAATAATTTTTTTCTTTGTTTGTTTCTTGAAGCTTCAAATTTGGTTATGTGCCCTATGATATTGGTGAGACAGTATGATATATACTGCCATTTTCTGGTCTTTGTTTATTGAATTTCTGGCAAACATTTTTGTTTGTTTCACGAAAATGTTGAGATGGAGTTAACAATACAGTAAATCTTTGTGAATACTTTCCACGATTCAGTCAAAGAGCATTGGTAAAGAACACAACATCATAAAGTTCATTGTATTATATTTCTTTCAACGGTTCCATAAACTGGTGATGATTCATAGCATTAAAGTTTGTATATAAATGATTTTAGCACATATAACCATGAGAGTTGTCATAAAGTCTGCTTCAGAAAACTCAGCACAAATATTTCTGGCATATTTTTGTGTATCACATGGCAAAATAAAGCCATAAGAAAAGTATCTGTCTCTTATCTTAAAATTCCCATAAATTCAGAATTTTTATGTAACATATCTGGAGCATCAACTATCATGATGAAAATTAAGTTTTTCATATGTAGCTGAAATCCTTCTTTGATAGTTAAAAAGTCATAAATATCTATTCTTAGAACTTGATTCTTTTTAGCTCATGAACTAAATCTGTAAATTTGGAAGTCTTTTGAGTAGAAAATATCCAAGAAATTAATTGAAGAGTGTCTCTCATATTGCATGACTCATGTAAAGAAAGCTAAAGAAAAGAACTTGTGATTTTTCAAATTTTGACTCAATTGCTGTTTAAGATTGCTAGAAAGTTCTTAAATACCATGGACAATTGTTTGGTGGCAATTGAATATCTTTCACTTTTTGTAAAGAAGTCTACTAATCTTTTCTTCATAATTTCCTAACAAAATTTCCATAATTGAAAGAAATGTTTTGTTTTGTTTTACAATTTTCCCATCAAAGTGGTTTTCTTTTTTGTGTTAGAATCGAAGCCATTTTATAGCAGTACAAAATTATAAGTTCAGAACCTGTTAAATATCATTTAAAAATTTTTATTGGACATGTAATTCTTATGTTAGCATCTAACTTCACTGGTCTTTGTTACTGTTGAGAGAAAACTATTAAATTCACTATGTATTATCTGAGAATGTCTCTTAATGATGACCAATTTATTATATCTAAAAATCATTTTATCAAACAAACAGCTTTTCCATTTTGCTTTGCCTTGACAAATTGCAGTTGTCATTCATAATAAAATATGTAACATATGTTTATTCAGTCTTTTTTCCCTTTACTATTCCAATTGTAGTATTAGCATTTACATTTCCATTTAATTCCAACCTAGTTTATTCATTAAAAAATTTTTTTTAATGTTTATTCATTTTTGAGAGAGAGAGCACAAGCAGGGGAGGGGCAGAGAGAGAGAGGGAGACACAGAATGTGAAGCAGGCTTCAGGCTCTGAGCTGTCAGCACAGAGCCTGAGGTGGGACTTAAACCACAAGATCATGACCTGAGCCAAAGACAGATGTTTAACTGAGTCACCCAGGCGCCCTATTGCACACCTATTTTATACCTTTCTTTTAAAATTTAAAACTTGTTAATTCTTGCTTTTTAAACTAGAATTTAGTTATAATTACTTATGGTTTTCATAGCTATCACTGCAATTTAGGCTGTCAGCATAAAATATTCAAATAAATGTATTACAATGTAAAAAAAAAAGGAGGTGAGGGGTAGCTTGGGACTTGGAATGGTGTTCATATACAGCTGATGGCTGGCAGGAATAAAGTAAAGACATAGCTTCTTTCCAGGCACACAAGTTCAGAAAGGGAATAAATTGTTGAGGGTACCCCTTGAGCCCCAAGTAGAAAGGGTCCAGTGGGCAATCTAGCCAGCCTTTGGATTCATTTAGAAGGCTACTATCTGATAACCACAGTTCCTCTTTGGGATTTGAATACTGTATACCAATTGATATATGGGATGAAGGATTCACCCACTTCTCACTGATTTTAGGAAAAAATATGGTAGCCTGTAGAGGAAGTGGGACTAAGATAGGAGAAAGTGACATATTCCTTCTATTTATCCACTTAATAATTTACAGTGTAACATTTGGTTTGAAGTAGAAACCTCCATATCTCATTAAGTTCTATTGATTTTTTTTTTCAAATACAAAGCTGAGACATAAGCCTGGAAAACACCTCAATTATACCAGCAAGAAACTGCTATATAAGGTCCATAAGTTATCAGCCAAACTGCAATTTCATTATTAGACTTCATGCCCTGTTACGCTCCATCCAAAAGCTATTGTTTTCCACTCTTTAAAATCCCTGTTGCTATGAGTGGGTTAAGTTTTTATATAGTATTGTTAGTCACTCTGAATATGAAATGTATCTAGAGTTGTTTTCACACAATAGTGCAATGAGTTACTGACTGGTCCCACTTAATTCCTGTACATCCACTTCTCCCTTTCCCCCATTATTTCAATTAACATTTTAAAGCAAACACCTCTTATAAAAACAATTTTTTTCTTCTGAAAAGTTATAGTGATATACATTTCCTACTTTCACTGTATAGCAGAATGAATTGTTTTCATTGTTAAAATGTAGTCAAGAGTCACATATTTTAAGAGTATTATATTTTTCCTATAAATTTTACCCATACTGGTGATTATTTTCACAACTGAACTTTAAAAAGGAAGAGTCCATTTGGTTGCATATGAATTGATGACATTTTTAGGCTGTCATTACCTACAGAAAGAGTGAACCAATGTCTCAACATGAATGAGTGGTAAGTGACCTTTAAAAATGTTTTTCAGAGTAAGACTTTTCTTTATTTCTCTTGCTATTTTTAAATGAAATAAACCTGGATTTGAAATATGATAAACTCTAACTGAAGTTGCTCGAAATATGCTCAGGAGTGAAAAACGCCAACCATTTTCTCTTACATATGCCTGAGGGAAAGACATTTTATAAATTAGTACTTAACATGTAAATTGTATTTGTGATTTCTGACTGCTAAGAAAAAAAAATACTAAATATGTTTTTTCATCTTGTGTTCAACTAACATTCATTGAATACTTGACCTATATACCACACTGTTTGTAAAGTATTTTTGGAAATACACAAATATATGAAATCTAATCTCTCTTTTCAAGCAAATTTTATTTTTTTAGAAGTGATAAAATGCATAAATATAATTCAGTTAATGGTAATTTTAAAGACAGTTGGAAATAAAGTAGTTCAGGTGGCTATTTTTCCTTTGCCCCTTCAGACTCACCCCCTACCATTCTTCACTCTGTTTTGTTTCCCTGCAATCTGATCTGTGTGAGAGGCATTTACAAGCTTTGGCCTCCACTAAGTTTGACCAATGGGGAGAACCAGCATAATCTCAAAAGAGAGAGCTAGAGAAGTAGAATTGGAGTATTTAGGGGATAGTTAGTCTTTTAGCTTCTTTATATGATGTCAAAGTGGGCTTGGATGTATCCCAGAGCCAAGGCCTCAATGCCTAGCAAAGTTTCTTCTTCACAGAGCCTTCACTGGGTCTAGATCCTACCAACTGATCTCTTTCAGGTCTAGAGGTGGTAACTAGTATTTCCACACAGAAGGACCCCAGGGTTCTGCAATATCCCTGCCTAAAATCCAAATTTGAGTGTATAATCTGCTTCGTATCAGAATTCCAAAATGGAAGTATTTGAGAAAAAAAAATTACTTCTGTTAGGAATAATTCTGTTATCTTTGATTATGTACTGAATAATGATTAGAATGGAAAAGTAAAAGTTTTTTTTTTCTTTCTACTTGTCTTTCTCTACTCCACAGCCAAAAATCTTTTCTCCTATTGTGAAAAAAATTACAATGTCTCTTATTTTTAAAAATTCAAATATTAAATTTACAACTCCTGGACAATAGGGACATGACTACCTCTGCTTTCCATGCTTTTTAAAAATTGAGATGTAATTAGCATACCATAAAATATATGCTTTTAAAGTATACAGTACAGTGATTTTTAAATATATTTCCAATAATGGGCAACCATCAAGACTAGATAATTCTAGAACACTTTCATCACTCCAAAATGAAACCTGACACCTCTTAGCTTTCTGTCCAATCAAATGTCTCACTTAGCACTAGGCATCCATCAACCTACTTTCTGTCACTATAGATCTGCTTATTCTATAAATTCCACATAAATGGAATCATATACAGACTTTTGTGTCTGGCTTCTCTCATTTAGCAAAATATTTTCAAGGTTCATCTATGTTGTAGCATGCATCAGTTCTTCATTCCTTTTTATCACCAAATAATATTCCATTTTATGGATACACCACACTGTTTTTACCACCAGGTGATGAAGATTTGGCTTGTTACACTTTTCAGCTATTGTGAACATTTGTATACAAGTTTTTATGTGAACATATGTTTTTATTTCTCTTAGGTTTATACCTAGAAGTGGAATTGCACGTTTATATAAGTAACTCTGTGTTTAACTTTTTGAGGAAGCACCAGATTACTTTCCAAAATGGCTGCCCCATTTTACCTTCTTGTCAGCAATGCATGAAGGTTCTAGTTTCTCCTAATCCCCACCAACACTTGCTATTAGTATTTTTTTTTAACTATAGCCATCCTGGTGAGTATGAAGTGGTATCTACTATAGTTTCTCCACTGCTATATTAATTAACAAACTGATATAGCATGCAGCATGTTGAAGATGCATTGGTTTAACCCTGTGAGAATAGGAAGTAGCAATAAATTTGATGATCCAAGTTGGTATCCCAGGTTTTGACTCAAAAGGGAAATTTTACTCTCCCACAGTCGGAAAAACCAGAAATACTTCTCTCACGAAATGAATCTTTTCTTCCCAGTGAAAAGCATATGAGGTTGCTTAGGATGCTCCCAAATCATAAAAGTGTTAAGAAGAAAATGGAAAGAAATACTGACAGGAATTAGCATACCATTCCTCACACTCGGGAAGGAGAGGTCAGCATGGGTTGTAAGGGTTAAAGGATGGAAATGGCAGGAGGAAAATGTGAAACGATCTCCTCAATAAGGACAGAAAATGGGGCTTGGGCTAAGAGCCCAAGGGAGACTAGGTCTTTTGGTAAGTCTTGTGGGCAGCAAGGGCCATTTCCATAGCAGACTGTCTCTAAAAGTGGCAACAAGTAGGAGAAGTAGGGAAAGTAGAGGACAGGAAATGGCAAGCAAGTACCTTGGAGGGTAGGCACCAGCACATTTCTCCTGCTTAAAGGAACAGTGTGTCAGTAAACATGTCATAAAGACATGCATTCTTGTGTAACCCTAAGAAGGGAAAATACTTCTATCAAAATGACTGAAATTTACTTTCTCACCACCCAGGCAAAAAGGGGATTTGGTCCAATTTATTCTAATTTGGAAAAAATAAAGTAACATGGCATTCTTATAGATAAGTATGTTGGAGTAAAATGTGTATGAACTGCTTTCTGAAATTAAGGCTCCTGTGGCAAAACCAATCATATACTATACAAGACAAGGAGGAATATCATATACTTAATATTGCCATTGCAGTATGCTTTATGGCCATGACTCTGGCATTTTGGAAGTTCCTGGATATAGAAGTTGTAAAAGATTCTCTTGGTTTGTAAAAATCATCTAATAAAGGTAGAATAAAATTTTCTCCTTTCATGCTTATAAAAGCCTGTTCAATGCTAGGTTGGAAGGCTGTCAAACTAATCACCTACTTTGAAGGTAATATTTTGTGAAATACTCCTTGCTATTCAAAATAGTAGTTAGTATAAATATATTTTTTATCTTTTAAAGATATCATCAGAAATATTTATAATTCCATTTTATTTACAGAAATAATTTCCTATGATCAGAAGATAAATGTTTATTAGTCTGAGCAATAGAGCAGAAAACTATAATTGCCTTTCTCTTAGGAAGGTGTTGGTTATTGGTCAGCTTGGTTATTCTCTACCTAGCCATATAATAGACTTCTTTCCACAATGCAGGAGTAGCCACAAATCTTGATTTTTCTCTTTATCTTGACTTCAGTGTTTTCTAGTAAGAAATCATTGCAGTATGGTAAGAGAATAAGCTATGGATAATGCCTAGAATTTTCTTTCTTTTGGCAGCCATCCTATCAGCAGAAGTCAGTGTTTTTAATATATATGTTGGTAACTAATTCTTATAGCACACAATCAATATAAGTTCAGAAGCAGGCTACATTTCCAGTACGATGCAAGTGAACTCCCATTTGCTTACTTCCACCCTTACCTTCTTTACAGAAGAGAAAAAAAAAAAAAAAAAAACCCAAACAAACTGAGGCATATGGAAGTCAAGGAACTCGCCTAAAGTCATGAAATAAGTTAGTGAGAAAGTTGGAACTTGAACTGGGTTTTTAATTTTGTAGACTCCTAGTGCCTAAGCTTATATGGCAATGTCCTCATCACTCGTCCTCTACACCCTAAATGCTTTATCTTAAGGCACTTAAGGTGTTAAACTCCTCATGCTAACGCCCATGAAATCAACATTTCCAGCTCACTGTAAGCTCTATAAGTTCAAGTATTTTTCTTAGAAGTTGTATCCAGTTCTCCTTTCTGTATGCTTATACAGGAGTATAGGTCACTATTAACTCATGCATGTAACAATAATTGAAATTCTTGCTGAGTTATTATCAATGCTTACTGATAGAGAAGATTGAGTAGAGAAGTTCACATGAATAGAAATCAGGAGAAATATAAGTATAGTTTATCATAGGCTTTCCCATACATAAATTCACTTAATTCTTCACAATTATCACATGAGTTGGACATTGTTCTTATCTCTATTTTATAGTTGAGACACAAATTAATTAAGTGCTTGACCCAAACAACACAGTCAGGATGTGGATCCCAGTCTTGGAACTCAAAATTCCCTGCAAAAATCTCTCCGTGGTACCCTCGGCCTTTCAAATGCCACTAAACCCACCTTATTAATTTCTCACTTCATGTTTTTGCATATTGTTCCTAGTGCAAATTTTTGTCAAGGAAGTCATCTTTAATGAAGCATACCCTCATCTAACTACTTGTCATGGTATGTGCATCCAATATTTATGTTTTTTTTTAAGTCAATGTTCACCTGTTGACATGTTCTTTATAAATTTTCTTATGTCAATTAGGTATTAGAGACATTCAAAGTTTTCCCATTTTTATTATGGAAGATAGTTGGTCATTATGGAGATTGCAATATCAAGCGTATCTGGAGACAAGTCTAATCTTATTATTCTCCATGGTATCCATCAGATAATTAATTTCTGTTGGAGAGCCCTGGGTGCCTCAGTCAGTTAAACATCTGAGTCTTGATTTTGGCTCAGGTCATGATCTCACAGTCCTAAGACTGAGCCCTGCATCATTCTGTTAAAAAAGATCTCATCAGGACATAAAACTTTTAATGTTCTAATAAGAGGTAACATTGAAATAAAACATATCTTTCTTAATAACAAATGTTTCTTTAGTTTTGGCCACATGTTGGCTATTTTTTCCTTTAATTCAACTATTTTATTTTATCTTATTTTATTTTTTTTAATTTTATTTTTTATTTCAAGTAAAATTAACTTAGAGTGTCATATTAGTTTCAGATGTACAATATAATAATTCAACAGTTCTATGCATTGCTCAGTGCTCATCATGATAAATGCACTCTTAATCCCCTTTATCTATTTCACCTCATGCACTGAACCCATATCCTCATCTGACAACCATCAGTTCATCTCTGTATTTGAGTGTGTTTTTGTGTTTGTTTTTTCTTTGTTTCTTTGTGTACTAAATTCCACATGAGTGAAATCATACAGTGTATGTCTTTCTTTGATTTATTTCACTTAGCATTATACCCTCTAGGTTCATCCATGTTGTAGATGACAAGATTTCACTATCTTTTTTATGGCAGAGTAATATTCCGGTGTGTGCGTGCCTGTGTGTGTGTGTGTGTGTGTGTGTGTGTGTGTTGTTTATCCATTTTTCTACTGATGAACACTTGGTTTGCTTTCATATCTTGGCTATTGTAAATAACACTGCAGTAAAATAGGGGTCCATATATCTTTTGGAGTGTTTTAATTTTCTTTAGGTAAATATCCAGTAGTAAAATTACTGGATCATGTGGTAATTCTATTAAAAATATTTTGAGGAGCCTCCATACTGTTTTCCACAGTTGGCTGTACTAATTTTCATTCCCACCAACAATGTATAAGAATACCTTTTTCTTCACATACTTGCCAACACTTGTTATTTCTAGTGATTTTGATTTTAGCCATCTGACAGGTGTAATGTCTCAGTGAAGTTTTAATTTGCATTTCTCTGATGATTAGTGATATTGAACATCTTTTCATGTGTCTGTTGGCCATCTGTATGTCTTCTTTGGAAAAATGTCTATTCAGGTCCTCTGCCCATTTTTAATTGGATTATTTGTTCTTGTTCTTTTAATTGGATTATTTGTTCTTGTGTTCTTCACAATTAAACGTTTCTTTAGCTTTGGGGGCATGTTGGATAATATTTTAAATTAAAATATGTTTTTAACTTAAGTATTATAATGAATTCAAATTACAAAAGAAATTCTAGCCAATCTTGTAGACTAAATTTTATGATTTTAAAAATCCTTCATTTTATGTTACTACTGCCTTGATTTTTCTTACAAGAATTACCATTCCATTTTCTCTGAAATCTAAAATACGTTCCATTTAAAGTGCTTCACTAATAAAGTGGCTTTTGGAAACATCACCTAAATAAGAACTCAACATCTCAAAAATAGCCATTGTAAAAACAAATACCAAAACAAAAACAAAAACAAAAACAACTACTTTAGAATTGCAGGCTTTCAGCTGGGCACACACATTCTTTTTTTTTAAATAATTTCCCTGCTACATAACTTTGGTTTCCTTGACATTGTAGGTTGACCCTCCTCATGGATCTTCATAGCATCCATTTTTCCTGAAACTTAACCTTTGAATTATGAATGGGTAACACTTGCTATAAGAACTTGTTTGAAATAATAATCTGTGGTGGATCTAGTCAATTAAATTGACATGTCCACCTTTATCTTCAATAACCTGTTGAGTTATCCACTTGGGGATGACATTTCTTTATGTGTATAAATCCTAAGAAGCAGTTATAAATTTCAAAAACTTGAACATTGCATATATATGATAGTTACCACTGTTCCTTATAGAATCATTTAATCAAGGTCAGGTTAACTGGAGGCTGAATGTTGGTGATACAGGGTAGTTGATCCTGCACCTATAATATTAGCTGCTTAGTCAAATTCAGCAAGCCATTTATTTTCTTCTTCCATTTTTTCTTTCCAAAATAGTATGACTAAATTTTTTATAAAAATAAAAATATTATATATGTATGTGTGTGTGTGTGTGTCTGATTCCTAAATTATGAAACCTATCTTAGTGATATGTTATATTTATGGAAACTGCTCATTTCCAAATTTTGATCATCTATATTTAAATGTACAAATATATTTTTTTCTGATGTAGTTCATGAATACCCCAAGATGTATTGAATAATGGCTGTTTTTTTCTTTTAAAAGTGTTACTCCAGAAAGACTAGAAATAAAATGATAAAAAGTAGTAATCAGAATCACAATACAAATAGAATAACTTTATATATGAGAAGCACTTTTTGTATGAGAAGCAGATTCTAAGATGTTATAATATTTATATAAATGCTATGTTGTTTTCTTTTAAAATTATATATAATATAATATATATAACATAATATATATTATTATATGTAATATATAAGCATCTAGAATCAGATGCTTAATCAACTGAGCCACCGAGGCACCCAGTTTTCTAATATTTATGGTTGCAACCATATTATTAGCACCTCTTGTCTTATGGTTATATACCTTAAAAATTCATCTGAGATTTTTTTGTACAAAATTGGAAAAGAAACTAAAGGAGGAAAAGGGAATAATGTAGAATAGGAGATGAAAAAGTGACAGAGTGGGAGGAGAGGATGGAAAGAAGTGATGAAAATAGAAGTATAAAAAAAAGAAAGCAAAGGTGGAGGCTAGAAAAATGATATGCATTTGGGGCATAGTACAATATTATAAAGGACTTTAAAGTTTAAATGAAAATGATTAAAATAAATGTAGAATAGCTGGAGGGACATGTCTAACATGACTTATTGAAAACGTGCTTGTTGGCACAGCTATTTTAGTGCATTTGACTTTAGTTGAATTGTGTTTCCTTTAAAATCTTGGTAATGCTAAATATAATAATTGTGTTGTACAGACATTCATTTTCTCAGAATGGCCAAATAATTAAGAGTGCAATGCTATAATATAGTTCATAGTCAACTTAAATCTACAGACCTATTATCTGCTCACTGACAAAGAACATGGAAAAGACAAAAATACTCTAGAGAGTCCAGTCTACTCTCAGAAACTTTACAGCACTTTAACTAGTTTATGCCATAACTACCAAAGATGTCACTAACTCTGAACATCGGGGCACCTTTCTTTTATTGCTGCTATAGTTTTTATATGCCAGCTACTGTCTTTCAACTCCAGAATAAACTGATGGTTTCTCAGAAGTTTAATTAGTGACTTTAAGTTGCAATTCCATCTATTTTTTTTTAATACTTTAGGTGTTCATAACATTTTAAGTGTACATATCAATTCAAATTGGTCCCCTAATGTTTACCATGTGGGAATTGTCTAATATAAATTAGTCCAGGATACCTTTCAACATATAATATTCTGGTTGTACTAATGCTCCTACATATGTTAGTTTTGTTTGAATTTCATTCAGTTAAATCTTAATTTAAGTATATAATTGCTTTTCTAAACGAAGTGCTTTCAAATGAACGTTCTTCTGCTGTAAGCTGTGTATGATGAAGCCATGTACTGCTCCTCAAACTTTACTGTATATCAGAGACACCTAGGGTGCCGGTTAAAATCCAGATTCTTTGACCCCACTCTCAGGGATTCTGATTCAGCAAGTCTGAAGTGGGCCTATGAATGTGCATTCCTAACAAGCTCCCAGGTGACACTGACACTGTCAGTCTGCTGACCCACTTTGAGTAGAGCCAACAGCATGATACAATCTTTAGAGAAATTTCTTCAGCTTTTAATGTCTAGTTTATTCTTTAGGAGCAAATAGTGAAATCTGTATCTTAAAATAAGCCAAGACAGTTTCTCTTCTGGACTTCAGTGTTCTCTAATTTGTAAATGTTACCAACATCAGAGAACAGAGGCTTGAGGAGCAGTTCACTTGTCTGTATCATTTAGTGGTAAAAGAACATGAGATTTAGAAACAGACCTACAAGATTTCAAATCTCACTTTTAACATTTATTAGCTGTGTGCCCTTGGGCAAATTACTAAAACTTTCTGAATCTCATTTTTAACATTTGTGCAGAAAAAAAAATAAGATCTATGTGAAAATGTTATTGTAAGCATTTAACAAATTAACCTATGTGAATAGCACTGAACGATATCCTTTCAGACCTCAC
The DNA here is from genome assembly GCF_046562875.1 of Panthera onca. Taxonomy (NCBI): domain Eukaryota; kingdom Metazoa; phylum Chordata; class Mammalia; order Carnivora; family Felidae; genus Panthera; species Panthera onca. Next base: position 83,219,056 of record NC_138340.1, read on the forward strand.
TGCATTCATTATGCTCTCCATTCCCCCTAAATTTTTAACTTCTCCATTTTCACTGGCTCTGCCTCTAAGACAAGGCGTAATTTTTCCTCCAATTTGAAAATAATCCTGTACGACCCTACATAACTGACTTCTTCCCTCAGTTTCCCTCACAACCTATCTTTGAAGAAATTACCTATGCTCACTGCCTCTAGTTTCATATTGCTTCATCGTTCAACCTACCATTACGTCTGAAATTCTGCCTCCACGGTCAAAACGAAATTGTCTTCTTAATGATCATGTTGATTTGTAAGTGTACAATCAACACTATCATGAACAATGTCTCTCAGGCATGTGGCCTCTAGCCCTAGGTGGCTGGCATGGCTCACCACTCAATGGCCCTGCAAACTGTCCTCAACCTCAGCTTTAGTAATGCTTTTCTCTCTTGCTTTCCCTTTACCTCGTCCTTGCTGGTACCTCTTCCACGGCTTGCCCCTATTTTCTCTCAGTCAGCCTGCTGTCTCGGAGAGATCTCATCCTTGCTCATGCTTGTAATTCCCATCTCTGTACTTTGACACTCGTCAACCCCACATACCCAGTATAGACTTCTCTCCTTTGTCAAGGGACCATTTAACTTCCAAATGAATATCACTATCTTAATGTCCAAATTTAAATTCCACAAAACTAAACATAGACATGCCCAGAATATGCACCTATACTTCCTGTATTCCCCATGAGAATGCATGGCAATTCCATGCACCTAGTCCAAATGGCTATCTTGAAAAATTCACTCTGCCTGGAACATTCTTCACCCATTCTTTATTTGGCAAACTTCTATTCATCCTTTGAGTTAAAGCATAGACATTAGTTTCTCAGGAATGTTTCTCTGACCACCCTAGTAACCCCTCCTATGTATTTCTCCAGACCCTATACCTCACCTATAGCAGAATTCCTAACCATTTCACCCATTACACTCTCAGTCTCATGGAGGAAAAGACTAGTCGTTCTCTCTTTAACTAATAAAGCATCAGCACACAGCGGAACACACGGCACATGATAGATGCTTAAAAATATTGTTTGACTCTCTTTTCCAAAATTATTCAGTCATTCTCACTGGGCCACCCTCTTCTGCACAGTAGGTGAACCACAGTGAGCAGAATAGACAAAACTCCCTCCTCAGGTGTCAGAGTGTCAGAGACAGACAATAAACTAGACAAACAAGTAATAAATCATCACAAAATTGCAAGCATTATGAAAAAGAAACAATTACACCAAGAGGAGAATAACAGAGGGGAATCTGTATAGAGAGGTGACAGAGATGGGAGTTGTTTTTTAAACGGGATGAGCACAATATGGCCACGAAAAGAGCACACAGCATGAGAAAAGGCTCCATTGTGGGAAAGACCTGGTGTGCTTTAGGGAGGTCACCGCTTCCCCACCTGAGAGAAGAAGCATATGGAAACTCAGAGAGTGAAGGGAACTGTTGTCTAAGATGAGGCTAAAGAATTAAGCCAAGCCCACTCTTTGGTAGAGACTCACTATCGAATAAGAATAATTTACTCCTCCAACTCAAGTTCAATAAGTTTCAATGTTCTAGTTATGGTTCACATCAAATTCTCACGGAGTGTTATTTTTTATTCAGTCATCTTAATTCCATACAGCAAACAACTTTTAGTCATAATTCCATAGTGCTTAAGTCTTTCCTGAAAATAAATTTTTATATACTTTGCTAGTAGTCAGTTTATGTCATTTTTTAACACATCAAAGAGCCTTGAAGATATAGCCATGTTTTTCATTAAACAATATATCAGAATAGCTCTGTGAATATAATTTCCATATAAAATCTCTACTAGATATGTAATAAATCAGATTTATGCCATTACCTTAATAAAAAATCCTATATTCTTATAGTATCAATAAGAAACTAAGTTCAGAAATGTTATTTTTCAGAAGTAATTTATTTCAGAATAAATTTTTCATTAAACAATATTGAGTGCCAAATTCTTGAGTCCATTTTTTTCATCATAGAAACTTTAAATAATACTAGCTCTAATCTTAGTAATATGTGCTTACTTAACTGCAAAATTTATAATATGAACTTATACATAGGTATCGACTTTAGATTTTAGACTACATTTTTAAACTCTGAGTCTAAGGAAAGCTTTTCAATATTTAATGATCTGCCCATTTAAGGCATCTAAGTTAATGAAATGATTGATTGTTAAATATATGGATTATCTATATTAAGGTTTCTCAACCTTGATAAATTTTGAGCTCAATAACTCTTTACTATAGGGAACTATCCTATGCATCATAGAATAATGAGCTGTATTCCTGGTCCCTGACCACTAGAAGCCATTTGCAACTCCTAGTCCCACAAGCTGTGATAACCAAAAGTCTGGTTGAGAATCATCAGTTGATTTATTTTAGCAATCAGAGGCTCTGGATTTGGAAAATAGCATTCCATCCATTCCTACACAGTTGGATGTCCCTATTTTATGTCATTAATATCCAAAACAATCCTTGGTAGATCTGTTACCTGTATACATCTGAATGCTAGAGTCAGTTGATATTTTCTTGAAAATGACACAGGTTTTGTTGAGTTCACTGGTTCTTCTGATAACAAGCAAAAAAGGAACAATTTAAATTATAGTTGCTTTTTTCTAATTATATCTGTGATTCATAATAATTTTATAAAATTTAGAAAACTAAGTAAAGCGTATTAGAGAATGTAAAAGCTACTAAGGATAACCACTTAGCATTTTGAAATATTTTTGTTGTTTGGATATATACATATATTTCATAAAATTGGGAAAATGCTGTTATGCAATTTGTTTTTATAGAGTGTGGTGTTCTATTATATTCAATATCATATTGTATGCATTTGTATATGTTATTAAATATTATTTGAAAACATTAGTTTATTATATTTTTATGTACTGTTATTAAGGAAAGATAATTTATTATTCACCCTTAAGTGCTTTTCCAATTTTGTTTTAATGACTAAAATCTATAATATAAAGAAAATAGTTTAATACATAGCAATCTAATGTTGTCTTTGAATTACTATTTCTATGGCTGGTTTTTATCCTCCCATGTAAGAGACACAGATTTTCAGGCAACTTTCTTCTCTTACACTTGGTCTTTGAATATTTTCTTTTTGGTTAAGTAGTTACTACAGCTCATGGAAAAATAAAATAATATACATATGAGGTGATAGAAAGGGCTAAAAGGAAAAATCTACACACAGACATACAATCACGCACTTCTCTAGTATCAAATTATTTTCTGTCTGTACAGGCAAAACAGATTGGAAATAAATTTTTCAGGGGCTTATTCACAAATCCTGAAAAGGTGACCCAAGGAGCTATTGCCTCTCTAATGAAATGGTGAGTTAATTATACTCTTCCAATAATGATATAAATGTTGAAAGATAATTTGTTTAGTTTTCTGTTTAAAACTGGCATATAAGAATAATAGATCTATTCATTTCTAGATATCTACCCAAGAGAATAGAAGACATACATCCACACAAAAACTTGCATGTGAATGTTCATAGCACTATTACTCATTAATAGCCAAAAAGGTGGAGAAGACCCAAATGATCATCAACTGATGAACGTATAAACAAAGTAGGGTGTATCAAAATAATGGGATACATTTCAACTATAAGAGAGATTGAAGTACTGATATGTGCTACAACATGGATGAATCTTGAAAACATTTTAAATGGAAAAAGCTGAATGAAAGAAGTGGTCACAAAAAGCCATATATCATATGATTTCATTTATATGGGATGTCTACAATAGTCAAACTCATAGACAAAGTAGATTAGTGATTTCCAGGACAGAGGAGTGGATGGAATGAGAAATGACTTGTAATGGGTTCAGGATTTGTTTGCGGAGCGGTGTGTGTGTGTGTGTGTGTGTGTGTGTGTGTGTGTGTGTGGAGGGGGCTATGATAACGTTCTGGAATTAGAAACTGGTGATGGTTGCACAGCATTGTAAAAGAGTAAAATTTGCTGGACTGTATGCTTTAAAGGAGTGGATTTCATGTTTTATGATTTATATCTCAATATAGCCAAAAGAATAATCCTTCTATAATCCATTCTGCAATTGATTAGTATCTATGGTGTAGCAAAGTAGGAACAAATATAGATGGTATCTCCAAGAAAGGAGACAACTCTAGTTGATAAAAATAATTGGAAACCAATCCCTCAGTATAAATATATATATTTAAATGTTTATTTATTTTTGAGATAGACAGAGGGAGAGAGAGGATCTGAAGCAGACTGTTCTGACAGCAGTGAGCCCGATGCAGGACTTGAACTCACAAACCATGAGATCATGACCTGAGCTGAAGTCGGACACTCAACTGAGCCACCCAGGTGCCTCCAAAATAAGTGTTTTTAAAATAGTCTGAGTTTTAGTTTCCACTGCTTTAAAGTCAGCAGCTTAGAGGAATATCCAAGGTGCCTATCTGTAAATATCTTCACTTGCAAGAAACATTTATTCCCCTGAAACTCAGTGATTTAACTATAAAGTCTAGTATAAAGTTATTTCAGTAGCATCACCTTCTATTTCTTAAGAGAAGAGATTTCTATCAACAGTGAGCCTAGGAAAGTCAAATGAGCACTACCCTATGAACGCAAAAAGAAAGCAGTGGTTTAATATTTGAATTTTACAAATCTAATTATTGGGCCATCTGCTAAAATAATTCTGGTTACTCTGGGTTAGGATCTGAACCTCTCTCCCTTATCAAGATTTATCTCCATTGTAGAGAAAGGAACAACAGTAGTTCTATCATTTTAATAAATTGTGAGGGAGAGGAGGTCAGCTCTAAACACAGCATAGCAATTAATACTCCTCTCTCAGCCTAAGGCTTTAAGATGATATAAAGTTATTTCAGTTTTTAAATCATTCTAATATATTGTTGAACAATCCCCCAAGTATTTAAATGGTGTAAGCAAAAATAACAGTATAACTTTTAAAGGATGCAAAATAAAACATAAGGCTTATATTGCTGTCAACTATTCATATGGGAAACTGCTGTGGATATCTGGAGAAAAATAAACTAATGTGAAATGTCAAAGGGAACAAATAGAAAAATCTTTGATCAACTTGTTGTTAAGTATTGAGTGTAAATATCTTCCTCAGAGCCTACTTTCGACCTAGACCTTGGTTATAACTCCTTACATTGCAATAGGTGTAACAGCCATATGGGAAAAAACTAATTTGGTAAAGCATTTTGGCTGACATTTAAGAATGGATCAGGTCAGAGTGGAGCTGACCTCATTTGGAGGTGTTCAGAAGGGCAATATGGAAAATGAGACAAAGAAAGAGATTATGGAAAAGCAACAAAACTTGGCAAAGATACTTCTGAGAGTAAAATTTTAGGTCAAGTCCCCGGTGTTACAAGCAATACAAAATATCACTGAATTGTTAACAACAAACCTTATTTAACATTCAGTACCTTTTAGGTTTCTGAAGTACTGGAAAACAATGATCTTTAATACAATATGCCATTTTGACAAGGTACCGCTATTGTTTTCATTTGCAATACTATGCCCCAGTGAACATGGGGAAGTCATGTCAATCAGACCATGAAAAGGAAAAAGTTTGCACAAACAAGTGCACTATTAACCATAGAATCTGGAAAAGGGAAAAAAACATTGGAGACAAGCTGTGAACAAACATAACTTTTTCAAAAGGGACAAAATTTGGTTTTACTTCCACATTATTTCATAGGCTTAATACACTGCAATTTTCAAAACACTGTTCGTGTGTTCCAATCACGTCAGATGTGTGGGCAGCCAGTGAATCTTTATGAGAAATAGAGAATGCAAATAGTGTGGCTGTCTTCATATTTACAGCTGGCTACACTCTCTTGGCTCCCAATTTATCAGCTTTTAATTATAACAGATAATGTTTATTGCTCAAGGAATGGTTTATCTTGTGAAGATAACATTGAAGTTACCAAGAGAACATGGTAAAAAAGCACTTGACCGATTACTATGCTCTAAGACATTCTTCTTTGGCAGTGATAGTTTTCTAAAATTCATTCAGCTTATTTGTCACAGTACTACTGTTTTTTAAACTGCCACCTGGAACTAATGATCACTCTGCAAAAATAAATCAGCTGTTTGATCATAATTTACAATAAAGTCTCTCAACATTCTTTCTTCACTTGAATGACAGGGAGTATTTCTATCAACAGTGGCTCAGGAAACTAAAGAAACTCAATGCAGTTGAGGTGTAGCTCTTTCCATGTGCATATATTAGTATGCATCTGGTAGGAAAGGAGAGAGGAGGAGTTTGGAAAATCTGAGGAAAGCTCTCTAGGTGGGTCTTATATAAGTTGAACTCCCACCTCCCCCAATTCCTCAAGATTTCTCACTTAAAACCTTTTGTTGGAATACTTTTTCTGTTATTGATGGTTGATAGTACTATCAATGAAAGATTACAGGTAGATTAAAAGTTGTACAAAAAAATCAACTTTTGAAACCATGGTAACCCTCCTTATAACTATCTGTGCTTAACAGAATTAAAAATAAAATTAAAATATAATCTACCACTTAAAAGACTTTTCATAATTTATACAATTATTTCATGTATTGAGTATCTACTACATGCTAGGTGCTATTTTAGATGTCTTAGGGACACAGACACAGCTCAGACATGGATTATCATTTTGTGAAGATCATAATCTAAGAAGAAAGCTTATAAATGTATATAAATAAGTATGCTGTAAGTTAAAATGGCTAGTATTGGTAAAATAAAATTTCATAAGAAGGAAAGGTCATTAGTTAATAAAGGGTTACTAGTTATTTTACAGGGTGGACCTGAATTAATATATGTGTAGAATTACCTGCTACCGGTTTTAGTCTTTCTCAAAATCTACTGATGAATTGACCTCATATTAAGACAAAATATGTCAAATAAGCCACTGATAACTTCAGGTAATACCAACTTTTTGGGAATGATCTGAAGTATAAGCATGAAATTATCTTTAGCTGAGAAGTTAAAGGATCTGGTACTAAAGATAAATGTATACTATTAGAAATATCTGTGATCTATGTCTCTGTACACCAGAAATTTCCCCTCTCCAGCAAGGACTTTCCTGACCATCCTGTCTAAAAGGCTCCCTGTGGCACTCTCTCGCCCTTCTTCTCACTTGTCTTGAGCATACAGGTATTATTTTTTGTATTTATTCATTTATTTGTTTCATAGCTTCCTCAAGATAATTGAAGCTCTTTGTGGATAGAGGACTTTCTCATGTTCATGGTTATTTCACCAGGATCTGGCATATGGTAAGCATTCAATAAATATTGCTGAATTATGGAATAATTTGCTAACTTACTAATAAAATAAGCACAGATTCTAAGATTCCAAAGCACCGGATACTCCAAAGGATATTACCCACACAATTTCATCTAATCCTTTGCCTTTAAAAGACATCTATAAAATGTAATTCCCAAACAAATACTTAGTGGACTGGTTTGTGCATTTGAACTCTGTTTGACTTCTCTGGTTAACAAAAATCCCAAGTTTAATACATCAAAAACAGAAGCTTTGATTTGCCATTTGGGGCTATTCTTCCAGTGTTCTCCATCTTGGTTAATGCTATTACCATCCACCTAGTTGTTCAAGCCCCAAACCAGTCTTGATTCTTCTTGTTCTTTCACCCCCCCACATCTGATCCATCACCTGCCCAGGTATATCACATATTTCTGCACCTTTGCTATCTCCGGGGCTCCTCTCCTGAACTAGCTTCTTTTCTTGATTTCTTATTTTGTCCTCCCTCCATCCTTGCCTTCCTATAATCTTTTCTTTACACAGCAACCAAATATATCTTTCAATGACTTAAATTATATTAGGTTGTTCCCTTAAAACCTGAAGGGAATTTCCCCTGCACTTAGGATAAAATCCAAGCTCTGATATGGACAAAGGATTCTTCATGATCTACTTCTACTGACTTTTTTGACTTCTTTTCTTAGAACTTTGTTTTTTTGTACCCTAAAATCTAGCACCACTGGTTTTTGTCTGTTTGTTCAATTCCAAGCTTAGTTCTCCTTCAGGACCTCTCCTCTGCTGTTTTCTCTGATTTGAAGTCTGTTGTTTCTTACTTTCACTATTTTTCAACACAAAGGTCTTAGCTAAAATATCTCTTCCTCAGAGGTCTTCCCCACCACCTTATATAATGCTGTCATCTCCTACCCCCAGCCCTGTTTATCTTTTTCTTACTCCTTATCACCATATGGAATTACCTGATATGTTTATTTATTTGTTTACATTACAATGTAAACTCCATGAGAACAAGGACTCATCTGCCTTACAAATGTCAGAATGCTTGACAAATAAATGCTCACTAAATATTTGTTAAGTCAATTAATGAAGTAATTAATTAATCATCAATCAAATGGTCATGAAATACTGCCTTTTAAGCAAATTTTAAATTTATTTAACTATAAGGATCTCTAAACACTACTCTAATTTAGTTTCATTAATATTTATTGTGCACCTCCTATACGCAAGAGACTGAGATAAGGTCTGAATATATAAATATGAATGGGAAATTTACTCAGCTTTTTAGATAGGGTTGGTTAGCTGGAGAAATATCAAGATAAATAATTTTAACATTGATGATCATTGTAACAATACACAGAATACAAAAATAGTGGAGAAGATAAAGAGAGCATGATATTGTGGCTGTGGCATTGTGAGACAAAACAACACCACAGAGTTAGCAATATAAAATCTAAGAGTTCACAAACGTATAGGTAAACCCAGATGCAATTCAAACAGAGTGAATATCACGGGGAAGTAAACACATCAAGGCTACAAAAGCACCGTGAGTTCAGTTTGGATTTGGAATGTTAGAGCTCTCTTGCAGTGATTGTCAAAGAAATGATTACACAAAAGCCATGTATGCCATATTAAGGAGTTTAAATGTCATTGTGCAAGAGATGAGAAAGAAGTGAAGAACTTCTTTAAAACATTCCCAAATGTCTATTCCTACCAATTATGAAAACGGAAGGAAACCTCTCTAATGGTGAAGTTTTTGATACTTAAGATTGATATATTACTTCATTACTCAGAGATGAATCATGGACTGGTATACAGACATGGCACTTTTAGCTTTTCTTTTAACCTTTTCCATAGCAAATTATGAAATTCTCCTTAGGAAAATTTCATTTCTATTGAAAATACATTAGTTTAGGTATCAAAATTCAGCACTAAATACTTGATATTGACTTATACTTGAACTATATAGGAAACCTAGCAGATTACCAGATTTGATTCATGTGTAGTGCCTGACTTACAGTAGATAACCAAAAATGGTTGCTGAATCATGATCAATAATTAAATTTAATTGCTTACTATGATTTTTTAACTATACAAGGAATTGTGGAGCTTTTTTGTTGTTAACAGATTTACTAAAATTTCAGATGAGATGGTAATGTTACTGCAATATTATAACTGAATATTATATTATAACACTGCTTAACTGTTTTCTCTGTGCCATTTTACAAATGGTAAGAGGGAGGCTTAAAGAGGTTGAGTTACTTGTACTTGATTGCAGTAGTAATGGGTGGAGCAAAAAGTCCAATGGAAGTTTCAGTCCAAAATCCTTGCTTTTTAATGATGACTATAACGTAATGTTTCTCTGTTCCAGAAGAAAATGATAAGATCCTGGTTATATATAGCAGAGATATACTGCATTAAAAAGACTTTAGATGATGATGGAGTTGTTAAAATTAAGGAGGAAGACACAGTTTTACATCTGGTTTTCTCCAAGAGTTTTGCTAAACCTAGCAGTTCACATCTGGCTGACTCTGTGTGGCAAGAAAGGGACTATTTTCTACCCTCTCAATGATGCACATTTTCCATTATAAATTCATCTTTCAATGTAGCCTAGATGTTTTCATTCTTATTTCCTCACAATTTTGAATTTTGTTCTTTTTGTTCTTTTCTTTTCTGTAAAATCATGTATATTATCAGATCCAACCCCCAACCCTTCTCCTCATGAGCTATGTGCTAGGAATTATATACTGAAAGCTGGGCTTCTTTGAGTGAATCCACCCTTGTCTTGCTTGTGTAAAGTAAGTCTGTACTGTTGTCTGCCGTGTTCCTGAGATATAATCCAAAGCACTGACCAAATTTAACATTCTTAATTTTTCACTGCCAAAAAAGGAAGATTTCAAGCCAACAGGAACAAGTCTAGGAACAAACATATTGGATAAGCTGAACTTCAATTAATTCTTCCTAAGTGAATTTTAGAGAAGAAACTAGCCATTCTGCGTCATTTTTAAACACAGAATGAACATAATATAGCTAGAAATCTTTTTCCTTTTATTGTCTCTTAGGACACAGCAATGCTATATTTTAATTTTTTTTTTAATTTTTAAAATTTATTTTTGAGAGAGAGTGTGAATGGGGGAGGGACAGCGAGAGAAACATAGAATGTGAAACAGCCTCCAGGCTCTGATCTGTCAGTGCAGAGCCCGACGTGGGGCCCAAACTCATGAACCACGAGATCATGACTTGAGCCAAAGTTGGCCACTTAAATGACTGAGCCACCCAGGCGCCCCTCAATGCTATTTTTTAACATAAAATTTTAAAAATTATGTTCTAACATTTATCACCTCTTTATAGTTATGGCTAAGTGCTTTATAATCTATTATTTTCTCTTATAGAATGCAGAAAAATACTCCACCAAAACTAGGAATTATAATAAAACAGTGTGGGTAAATTTCCTTTATTTAGAAATGATCTCCCAGTGGAATTTTCTTGCTACCTTCACTTTTCTCATCATTAGTCTGTTTAACAAGCAAATCATGGGGCACCTGGGTGCTCAGTCGGTTAAGCATCTGACTCTTGATTTTGGCTTGGGTCATGATCTCATGGTTTATGAGATTGAGCCCCGCGTTGGGATCTATGCTGACAGTATGGAGCCTGCTTGGAATTCTCTCTCTCTCTCTCTCTCTCTCTCTCAAAATAAATACACTTAAAAAAAAAAAAAAAGCAAATCTTAACCAAAATGAACAAGATCTATGTTAGAGAACACAGGTTTTAAGACTAGGACAATATTAAATCATGAGGCTCTCCTCCCCCTGGAGTGCTGTGAAGGGTACAGTGTTCTTTTGGAAACTAGAGGAAGACTAATTCTCAGACCATGAAATATGTAACATAAATGTAGTTATTCAATGTAACAGTGAACAAACAGGGTAAAGCTACCATTGAGTTTGGAAAAGACTAGTCCCAATACAATAGCACCCCATGCATATTCTTCTGTGGTTACCCCCAAGGCTTGTTTTTGTATTCCCTTGCTTTTCTACATTGTACTCAGCTATGTATGTATTTCAACTATATGTGCATGTAAACAAACATTATTCAATTTTGCTCTTTTGGGATATTTATAAAAATTGTATTGCATGGTAGGAGATCTTCTGATATTGTTTTTTGCCTTCAATACAGTGTCTTAGATTCATCCAGGTTGATGACTATACTTAGAGTCCATTCTCTGGTTTGTTTCTAGTTTTTTGCTATTGCAAACAATGCAGCTATGTAAACATTCTCACGTATGCCTGCAGTACAGATGTGCAAATTTCTCCATGACCCATTATCTGTGCATTTTACATGAAAATAAGAAATGGTTTCCAAATTGTCTGTTCCAATTTAAACCCTCCCCAGTAGTGTACCAATCCTAATTGTCCCACATTTGTACACTTTATATTGCCACATTTTTTTAAACTGCCAATATAATTAAGGTAAAATATTTATATTATTGAAGCCTTAATTTGCATTGCCCTTATTACTAATGAGGTTAGTAATTGAGAGAGAGAGAGAGAGAGAGAGAGAGAGAGAGAGAGAGAGAGAGACACCAGGGGAGGGGTAGACAGAGAGGGGGAGAGAGAGAATACCAAGCAGAATTCCACACTGTCAGCACATAGCTGGATGTGAGGCTCCATCTCCCAAACTATAAGATTGTGACCTGAGCCAAAGTCAAGCGTTGAATGCTCAACCAACAGATTGAGCTACCCAGGTGCCTCAACAAATATCTTCTCTAGCTTTCTAATGATGGTGTCTTTCTTTCTTTCTTTCTTTCTTTTTCTTTCTTTCTTTCTTTCTTTCTCTCCTTCTCTCTTTCTTTCTTTCTTTCTTTTTTTCCTTTCTTTCTTTTCTTTCTTTTTCATGAACAAGAGGTCTTAATTTGGATACTTTCTAATGTCTTGTTTGTGAAATGTTTCTAAACACCAAGCTCATAGAGATAATCTATGTATTCTTCTAAGAGTTTAGAATATTGTCTTTTCTCTTTTAGAATTTGGTTCACCTAGAATTGATGTTTGCATATGATATAAAGAAGGAAGATATTTTATTTTATTTTCCATATGCATAATCACTTGCCTTAATGCCATTTATTGAAAAGCCCATCCTTTACAAACTAATCTGCAAAACCATCTCTATCAAATATTACATTTCCCTATATATATAGTAAATTTGTTCAGTTTGTGTTACTAGAGATTGGAGACTCTAAATGGATGGGCCCTGCTTACCAAGCCTTTTAATGCAATATTGGATGTGTAAAGAGCACTTAGCTGTAATTTGGGGAAGGGATAATGGGTAGAGAGTTCAATGGCTCTGCCTAAGAAATTAAAGGCATTCAGTGCTGGAGGATGGCAACTTGAAAAGATAGGAACATTGGCTTGGATTGACAGTGGGTCCCAAGAAAATGGAGAGGTATGGCCAAGAGAATATTCCTCTGGAGGCAAGATTGATGGATTTTTAGAATAGTGATGTGTAATATTCAAATCGAAGTTGCTGTTCGAATTATTCTGTTCAGTTTTCAAAGCCTTCAGAAAATGTCAGACACATACTAATACCATGGAATTTGGGTGGTTTCCAGTGAGGAACAAATCAGCACAAAAGAAAAGGACAATCACTTTAGATGGGAAGATGCAGATCAGGGGTCAAAAATTGAGCAGGAGCAGGATCCTGGATCAAAACTGATGAAAGGAATAGAAGCTTTCTGTTCCTTGGAAACAGTGGAGGAAGGATGGGTGGCTGAAATAGGATTTTTCCTCCTATGTAGGTCCAGATCATTTTATTGGGCTGTTAAAGTAAAGGTTATATTGCTCCTCACAACCACAATCTTATTGCTCCTGTAGTTTAGAAGCTCCTACATAGAAGGCTTTATGAAGTTTTTATTCATTTCTTTTGCTTTGAACTATAATATTAAGGCCCCAACTCCACAGCACAGTATCCAGGCTGCATAAAATCAGTGCAGGACATATGGATCATGAAAACAAGCATACTGTGACATCATAGTATGAGTATAAGTATATCAGGTTTTAGAGTCATCCATGGGATCATGGCTGATGGAATCATTTCAGACAAGATAAGCAAGTTTACTGGTAAGGGAGCAGAAAAATCTACCTGTGATACAATGATCTGTATCTCTCTCTCCAATTTAGAGTTTTCAGTAAAAACAAGATAGAAATATATTCAACAGCTGGGATGCCTCATTGGAAATTCATCCACAGTATTTTCTGGAGATTAAACTGTTAGATGTATTTAGTGAAAGGAAAAAATAAATTTGTTGATAAAATCTAATAATATCATTCTATTTAAAAACTCTTCCTAAATTTGCTCCATGGAAACCATCTATACACTAGGAGAAGAAATAAATACAACAAAAATTTTAAAGTTTAAGTCAAACTTTAGATTATATTTTTACTATACTTTTAAGCTTATTTCTTTAAAAGCAGTAGGTCAGTTACTAAAGTCTGTCTATAATAAATATTAAGGCATTAACTATGTATTTTATACAATAAATGGGAGGCATGACCAAAGGTGAGCCCTGTTTTAAAACAGATAAGGAGAGATTTAGGACTTTGTGTATAAGGTATGCGTGAAATTAAGAAAAACCATGAATAAATGTATCCAAACATTCTTTGGATTTATTACAAGGTAGCTCTTTTATATCTCATAAAAGTAAGAAATATTGAATGTTGAGTGTAAAACAGCTATTGTAATTGATTCACATGTAAATTCCGTGGTAAAGCCTTTCTCAATCCTTGCCAGATTCATTACTTTTTTTTCCCCTGGATTCTCATACTGTTGATCATAGCTTTTATATGACTCAATATATCATATTATATGATAGCCACTGGAAGAAAGCAGACATTACTACTTGTTGATGAATAGACTAGCACAAACCACTGCTTAAATTAATTGAGAAGTAAAATCTCAATTAAGTTAAACAAAACAAAACAAAAAACAAAACAAAACAAAACAAAACACATATGTCCTTGTCAGTGTGGTCATGGTTATTTCTATCTAAAGTATAACATGAGGTTATGGACAGAATTAATAGGAGCTCTTAAGGAAAAGAAAGGAGAAAGGAAGGAATGAGGAAGAAAGGGAAAGAAGGAAGGAAAGAAGGAAGAAGAAGGGGAAGGAAGAAGGGAGAGGGAGAAGAAAAAGAGGGAGGAGGTGAGAAAGAAAATTTAAAAAAGAACAGAAAGAGTTTTGGAGAGGCAAAACATTAATGGAGTGGCCTATTTTAAAAAATTATCTGCAAATTTAATGGAAGGAAATATTTCCAGATGAAAATTAGCATATTTTAACGAAAGAAATTTTAAATATCAATAACTACCCTAAGTAGACCATTTTAATTCTTTTATGTATAATAATAGTGATGCTATATTAATTAAGCCAGCAGTATTCTGTTTTAGGTAGTCTGTGGATCATACTTTGAGAAACACTGGATTAAAAAAAATTGTATTAGAAAAAGAAAAGCAATAACAACAAAAAACTATATGGCATGAACATTAGGTATGAAATGAAAACACTGCTTCCTGCTGACTCTACCCAGTGTAATAACACACTCTCTCATGTTATGAAGCAGTGCAAACATTCCTATAGTTACCCTGTGGGAGGCATGGAAGGGAATCTAGTGTTTGGAGAAATAAAAGGAGAGTAATTTACCCAGTTACATAGGCCCATCCTATTTCCCTTCCTTATGGTTTAACTAACTTCATCTTTAATACACTCGCTAGAAAACCAGGCTAATTGTGAATAAAACCAGAAACATATCTAAACATTTAAACCAATATCACTACCAAAAGTGGACTTTGTTTGGGTAGGAGAAACCGACTCTAATTCTTTATGGTTATGATTGATACTTACACTCAAGATGACAAGTATATACTTAAACTTGTTATATCCAGAAACAAGACTATGACTCTAAGCTTCATGGATGATCCTGATCATTCAAAAAGGATCCAGAACCATCTTCATAGTAAGAAAGACTACACAGAAGTTTAGATAGAGCACAGCCTTAGGAGTCAAATGGCCCTGGGGTTGAACAGCTATTTGCTCTTGAGCAAATTATTTCATTTCTATATCTAGGATTGCTTCTATATGAAACAGGCGATTGGGATATTTCTATCACAGGACTGTTTTAGAGCGATAAGTGGGATAATGCGTGTCTGTTACATAGCAGATTCTCAGTTAAAACGAGTTTTCTGTCCTCCAACATCTTCCATCTCCTTTTGTATTAGATGACTAACACTATTGACTGCAATTTTATTTGCAAGTTGGCCACAAATTTAAAATGTTTAGCCAGGTTCTTCTTCTCATACGTGGAGAGATGAGCATTTTTTGAAAGGTGACTTAGTCCAAATCTTGCCTCAGTCATTTCTTGCCTGGATTAAGTAGAGGAATGGGGGGCAGGGTGCTAATAGGAGAGTGGAATAGTCTCCAATGGTCAGGAAGCTGAGTCTGGAGCAACTCATTTTATCAATGGACAATCACACACATGGTCTTTTACAACTTCAGTTTGTCACCAATGCATAAACCATTCTCTTGGGATGAAAAAAAAAATCACTCAAATAAGTTATGTCTAGCAGAAAAATCTGTTAAATGTAGTGAATTAAATTACTTATGAAAATTAAGTGTTTATCCTCAAATACCTATTCTTTCTATTATGAACATATGCAAAAAAAGCAAAAGTTAACCAGAAAGGGACACCATTTCATGCTTCTGAATTTCACAAAATACATTCTTTGGTATAAACAAAACATGAATAGCTTCATTTTATTATCAATATTTGCAAAAGGAATACTAATTTACCATACAAAATACCATTTTCTTTTAAAACCGTCATCCTTATATCTTAACACTCAAAATTAATACTTTTATTTATTTATTTTATTATTGTTATATTTTTAATATGAAATTTATTGTCAGACTGGTTTCCACATAACACCCAGTGCTCATCCCAACAGGTGCCATCCTCAATGCCCATCACCCACTTTCTCCTCCCTCCCACCCCCCATCACCCCTCAGTTTATTCTCAGTTTTTAAGAGTCTCAAAATGAAGACTTTTAAATTAAATATAAGAAATGACTATTCGCCACGTCCCTTGGGTAAACCTGTGAAAATGCTCATGTAGTCTGTAAAGATCTGTACATCAGGTTCAATTTGAACCACACCTTGATTGTATTTGTGAAGGCCTAACAAAGATCTTGGCAAGAATTTTGTTTTCAACTCTGAGCAACTGAAAATGAGTTTCACTTCTCAGCAGAATCTGTACTGTGGACTCAGCAGAAGCATTAACCTTCCATTTTTTTTTTTTTTTTTTTTTTGATTCTTTAATAAACTTTACTTCATGTTTACCCATCAATAAAGGAAAGTATAGGAAAGATCAAGATCTTTGCGTTTGCAGTTACAGTATATAGGAAACAAAAATAGCAATATATTTTTTTTTTTTTATTTTTTTATTTTTTTTTATTTTGATTTTTTTTTTATTTTTTAATATATGAAATTTACTGTCAAATTGGTTTCCATACAACACCCAGTGCTCATCCCAAAAGGTGCCCTCCTCAATACCCATCACCCACCCTGCTCTCCCTCCCATCCTGCCCTCCCTCCCACCCCCCATCAACCCTCAGTTTGTTCTCAGTTTTTAACAGTCTCTTATGCTTTGGCTCTCTCCCACTCTAACCTCTTTTTTTTTTTTTTTTTTTTTTCCTTCCCCTCCCCCATGGGTTTCTGTTATGTTTCTCAGGATCCACATAAGAGTGAAACCATATGGTATCTGTCTTTCTCTGTATGGCTTATTTCACTTAGCATCACACTCTCCAGTTCCATCCATGTTGCTACAAAAGGCCATATTTCATTTTTTCTCATTGCCACGTAGTATTCCATTGTGTATATTAACCTTCCATTTTTTAAAAGAAAACAATCAATATCCATAACACATAGGGAGAATGGGTCATTCTCCCATCTGTTAGGGCACTGTACATGAGAAATAACATCCGCATTCAGACAAAGAAAAACTTGTACCCAATTCTATAAAGGGCCAGATTCAAAGAACTCCAAATTCCATTAAACACTCAAAGCAGGCAAAAATGGTGAGAAAACATCTCTTCTAAGTTTTAATTTGGTTTCTATTTGTTTCTATAATTGTGGAAGATACCCTATTGAACAATCAAGTGTACTTCTAAAGCAAAGATAAGATGCCAGCTACACCTGAATTTGCCAGGGAACATTCTTAAACTTTGGAAAATGAATATGGATTTGAAGGAATAAATTAGTCTGAAAATGGAGTCTAATTGAATAAATTAAATTATTTAAGTTATTTTCAAATTTCATTACTTTAAAGATTTTAAAGATTTCATGTATTCATGCCAAAAGAGTTGTATTTATGTCTTCATTTGAATGTGCATTTGGTTAAAATCCAAACGTCTGGTAAAATAATATTGTAAGATTATATTCCATATATGTACGGCATATATATATATATATATATATATATATATATATATATATACACACACATATGTATATATATATACATATGTGTGTATATATATATATATATGCCATATATATCTGTATATTATACAAAATTATATTTTAGACTCAAAAATTTATATATATACATATTCTATATATAAGGTAAAGTTAGATTTTAGCTCCCAAATTGAAAAATAATACCTTAGAATATATATGTATACACATACATATATACTATGCATACATATACTTATACATAAAGTTAGTAAGTCAATGTGATTATTATGTTTTCTGAGAATGATTGAATTCCTAAACTCAATCACTTTCTTCTAGTATATTTACTTAAAATCTGAAATTCTTGAGAACTAAAAAAAAATTTTTAATGTTTATTTTTTTTTTGGGGGGGGAGGGGCAGAGAGATAGGGGAACACAGAATCTGAAATGGGATCCAGGCTCTGAGCTGTGAGCACAGACCCCGATATGGGGCTCGAACTCACAGACCACAAGATCATTACTTGAGCTGAAGTTGGACACCTAACCGACTGAGCCACCCAGGAACCCCTGAAATTCTTGAGAATTTAAATAGAAATACAATGCAATTTTATTCTATTTTCTCTAAGGAGTCCATTTTAGGTATATCAAGTAGAAACTCCTTATCAATGCAATTAGTGCACTGAAATGGAGCTTCAATAAAAATGTTGGGAGGGTAGGAGGAGAGAAGGCATGCAGTGAGCCCCACATGCTGTAGAATCTTTCTGCCTGAATTCATATTCCAGTTCTGCTTCTCACCATGGTGAGAAGTCATGTGAGCAAGTCACTTAAATGTCTAAGTCTCCATTTCCTCATGAGGAAAATGGGAATAATAATTCTCCAAATTGTGGAAATCAGTACTTAACATTTACTTAATGCCTGAACTATAATGCCATTTTTTTTAAGTGAAAATAAAGGAATAGTGTGAAGATGATGCGGATGATCTCCACTGTTAACTACAATGTTTGACCAGTAAGGAAGCCCAAGGTTTGGGCTTCTATTTCTATGCCCTTCCACCTCTCACAGACACTCACTCTATGGTGGTTTAAAAAGGGGGCCTGGTAAACTATAGTACTAGGGGCTGGGGACTTCAATATTCAAAGGGAAGAATTAAACTCTACTGTTCTGAAGCATACTGATCTTAGATTCCCTTTCTGGTTTGCTTTTCTCTCTATGAACTTGTCCTTCACACGGCTGCTATGGTAAGAGAGGGACCCTGTAACTTTCTGTTCCTCAGGATACACCTTCCTCCTTTCTGGATACACTCTTCCTTTCTTCTTGTCCCCTTCAGAACTGTCCTTTCCCTTCAGAAGGGCAGTGGGATCCAAGGTAGGTGAAGGAGAAAAAAGTCAGCATGGCCCCTTTTGCTTGAGCCAGACTACAGTGTAGGAAAAGGGGTTATGCAATTCACACATGGTCTAGCCTAGTTTACCCGGGAAAGCATTCCCCATCAGAGGTTAAGGCCAAAGCAAGTTCTTACTAGTAAAATCAAAATATGCCAGGTCCCACTTAGCCTCTGGATACAAATAATATTAATATTAGTATTCAACATCCACACCCTGCTCCCTCAAGAAAGACAGAAGACTTTAGCCCCAACATAAAGTCACACTCCAAGCAGTGTCTCCTATACTACCTGGTACAAATCTACCATCTCTTGGGTTTAAGTGCAGGTTTGCAGATTGCTTCCTGCTAGCCATCTGAGTGAAGCATTCCTCTGACACTGTTGCTGTTTCCTGCTACAACTGCTTTGCAGACTCAGCTGAAATGTGCCACTGTGTATTACGCATTTTATAAACTTTGGAGTCCAAGACCTAAAGTGAAAGTGGTCCTGTCCTGTGTTTCACAAGGGCTTTCCCTGCAAATGGACTAGGTGTTCTGAACAGCAGGCACCGAATGATCACACTTCTTTAACACATGCAGCATGATGTCCAGACTGTTGACCATTAAACATCATCAATGGACATCTCTGTGTAAGGAGATTTCAGGAGATTTTTTTTTTTTTTACTTTATTCTTTGTACTTAACTTTATTGTTTAGCATATTGTTTCTAATTAGCTTATATCAGTTTTATAATCAGAAAGGAAATAAAGCTCTATTCATTGAATTAGAAGACTTCTAGTTGCTGTTCCCTCCCTTTTCTGGGGGAGTCAGGTGGTTTTGCAAGCCAGCTAGAGGAAAGAGGCTTTTCTGTCCTCTATTTCATCAGCTCCACTTCAAGAACCTATGGCAAACCTTCTTCATCCTTCTTTAGAAAAACAAAAGTCCCTAAATAATTCTGGACTGGAAATATACTGAACACTAGTATAATAGCTGGACTTCATGCTTATTTAGCAAAGCCCAAGAACAAAACTGAATTGCACACAAGCAGCACCAATTTTAAAGTAGGCTTATGTCCCTCAGGTCCATTAAGTCACCTTGTCGTAGGGTTCAGTTTCATATTTGTCATTTCAGTTCATCATTCTGGTCTTGTCAGGCTTTAGTCATATAACTGATTGGCTAATTATTTCTAGTTTGGAGTCAACCATAAATTTGGAATGCAGAGACTATGTTTCCTTAAACACTGTCAATAAAAATGTGTATCAGATTAAGTTTCTGAGTTCAATGACCCATTATTAATGGACTCACTAATTGGGTGTTGTAGCAGATACAAATCCTCATATCTTTACTATCATCCTGTGTAATTTTTTTCCATTTATTCATGATAGAAGATCATGAGAAACTATCCTAACCACCTTGCTGAATTTATGTTAAATGAATCATTTTAGCAAGCCCTGAAATAAAGGAAAATTAATTTCATTTCTCAAAGTTTTTGTCCTAGAATACTAGCTAACCATTAGCAATTATTGATTTGTTTTCTAAGTGTTCCATAGAATTTTCCAAGAGTTCAATCAAGAATATCTCCAGAGATCAAAAATTGGCTAGTGTTTTTGACATAAACTTTATTTTCTTATTTGAAACCACTAATCTATTTGCCTACCTCCACTCTCCTGACATCTCTTTGTTTACATGATTTGTAAAAACTAAATATTGGTTAAAGCAATCATAATCACCACTATAAGTTGAAATATCCAATGTATTTGGACTTGCAGACTTGACCTTATTTTGAACATTAAAGGGGAGATTAAAAAGGAGATATAGGGGCACCTGGGTGGCTCAGTGGGTCGAGTGTTGAGCGATTGACTTCAGCTCAGGTCATGATCTTGTGGTTCATGTGTTTGAGCCCTGTATCGGGCTCACTGCTGTCAGTGTGGAGCCTGCTTTGGATCCCCTGTCTCCCTCTCTTATGCCCCTCCTTCGTTCATGCTTTCTCTCGAAAATAAAATAAACATTAAAAAAAGGAAACTATCTATCTATCTATCTATCTATCACTTCGATTTTCATTCAATCCTGCTCATTACATAGTATTTACTTAAAGATGATTCTCTTTGAATGAGTGTACACCTAACCCTTTCAGACTCTGCTGCAAGATTACAGCTGAAGGTTGAAATATCACATGACTCAGCACCTAAATGTAAAACGGAGGTGACAGACTGTTAAATTACTATGCCAATCCCCCTACCTTCACAAATACGCACAGGATAAAATTTAGAATTGCTGGACCCCTCAAAACCATATGCCAGATTCTCACCCCCAGATCCCTCTGCACCAGAGAGCTGCCTATAAACAACTCAACCCACACATGCAACATCTGTCCATACTCTCTCCCATTGCAAGCAGTCATTCCAGGGAAACTGAACCCAGGGAAGAGGCCTGAACGTGTCCTCAGTTATGCTTGGGACCATTACGTCAGAAATTTTGGAGCATGAGCAGAACAGAGGGTATGGGGTCTGTCCATGTGGCACATGGATTCCTGGCTCAGTGCAGAGAAGTCTTGTCCAGGTCTAAAGACTACCACCTTTGCAGTAGAAGACTGCATCTTCCTTTTTGGTATATATTAAATTCTATCTTTCATTCTTTTATTGCTCTTGATGATTTCCTCTAAAACCTATCTGGAAACATGTGTTTCTTTTAATTGTAAACAGTGCTTATTCTGGGCTTTTTTGGCTTGAACATTCTTATAGATTTGAGAACCTCTTCTGCATTCACCCATCATTGTATGTCTCTCTTTCCATTTTTATATATGATTACTTTGCTACTACCATACACACACAGAGATGCAACTACCATTTACTATTTTCTAGAACAGTCAGTGAACAGGAGATTAACATTCCAGCATCTGGCTTCTAATCCTTGATCTACCAGTCACCAGCCACATCACTGCAGGATCTCTGGCTACATTTATTGTTTGGTATAAAAAAAGTAATGATAATCACCATGCTATCATCACAAAATTTTTTCAAGAATGAAATAGAAAAATATATGAAAAAGTAATCTTTGAAAATCACAAAATGTCACATAAATACATGGAATTATTGTGGCTACCAAAACAGACTTGTCTTAATAATTATGAAGTATTGGTCCTCCATACTGCTCACCTACTCCCCAGTCACCTAGTATTGAAGCATAATTTCCCATTTTATTATAAAATTGATCTGTGTTTATTCTTAGAATGCGCGGATATTATTAACTATTATCAACGGAAATATTGAACTAAAAGTAAATTCTGTCTTTATTGGTTCATATTAATATTCCATACAAGTTAAAATAAAACAAATGCACAAGTAACAAAAATTCACTTATAAATGAACAAAAAAGAGCAGAAATATGACTAATAGGCCTCTAGGATCTACTGTGATTTCTTCTTTGCCATATTTATCAGTATAGTTTACACTAAATAATTATTTAAGTTAGTTTTATTTTATCTATTCATATCTATAGCTACCAATCCTGAAATGCCTTTTAAGTTTCCTGGGAAAATTATTTTCCTTAATATGATCTTGCCTCACTCTACACCGTGCTCAGGATATGACTTCTTTATACATGCTGACAGAATCAAAAAGTTTAAGACACAAAGATTAACTTCAAAATGCTACAACATGGACTTTAAATTCTCTTAGCCTTGACTAAAAACATATGTAATTGAAGACGAAAATTTACATGGAAGATGTGCTTTCTAAAAGTTTGGCAAAATTTTTCTAAGTGTCCAAGGTGGTTTTGGTTATAGATTTCCTAATGGTCCTTAAACTTTTCCTATGCCTCAGTGGACCAGTGAAGCTTGTCCAGTAACATTTTCTTAGTTGCTTCTTATATTGGGTGACCTATATTTATGAATGAAGAGCTTCCACTGTGTCATCACCATAGTAACAGGGAAAAAATATCTTTATCTTCTCATTTCATTCATGAGCCTTCTGTCCTTACCAGGAACAAATTATGTTATCTCAAGAATAGAGTCCATTTGATGTTCTCAACCGACTCTGATATAATAAACATTAAGGACATTAATAATATTTGGTGTTTACATAATCACTTACACCAGGAAAAGGTGTGTGTTTTGCCATCGTCCACTACCAATTGGGACTGATAGGACTATTTTGCTAAGATACCACCCACACTGTTCCCTTTATATCACGAAGATTCCATAAAAGGTAAACAATGCTTTACTAAAAGGTGCCTAGAATAAGAGTTAATTTAATATGTTAAAAAAAAGACAGGGGTGTCTGGATGGCTCAGTAGGTTGAGTGTCCAACTCTTGGCTTTGGCTCAGGTCATGACCTCGTGGTTTATGAGTTCAAGTCCCGTACCAGGTTCCAAGCTGTCAGTGTGGAGTCTTGTTGGGATTCTCTCTCCCCCTCTCTCTGGCTCTCCCCTGCTTGTATTCTCTCTCTCTCTCTCTCTCTCTCTCTCTCTCTCTCTCTCTCAAAATAAATAAATAAACTTAAAAAAAAAAGACAGGCAAAATTGGATGAGACCTAAATTTAAATCACTATTAACTTTCTCGGTCAGTATAACAATGCTAGAAGAAACAAACTGAGTATAAAGTGCTTGAAATCTGAGGTATTTGAACATCTTAGCCCAATCAAGCATTAGGCAAGAGATGCAACAATATGGATGGACCTAGAGGGTATTATGATAATGAATAAGTCAGAGAAAGACAAATACCACATAATTTCACTTATACGTGGAATCTACTGGGTCTCTGTCTTGTTTAGGAATCAAAGTAATACTGGCTTCATAGAATGAGTCTGGAAGTTTTCCTTCCTTTTCTATTTTTTGGAATAGCTTGAGAAGGATAGGTATTATCTCTGCTTTAAACGTCTGGCAGAACTCCCCTGGGAAGCCATCTGGTCCTGGTTATATGTGGAATCTAAAAAATAAAACAAAAGAACAAACAGCAGAAACAGACCCATAAATACAGGGAACAAACTGATAGTTGCCAGAGGGGAGGGGGTGGGGAGATAGGCAAAAATGGTTCAAGGGGAGTGGGAGGTACAGGCTTCCAGTTATGGAATGAGTAAGTCACAAGGTCGAAAGGTAGTGCTTGTGGTGAGCACAGCTAACATATAGACTTGTCAAATCACCATGTTGTACACCTGAAACTAATGTAACACTGTGTGTCAACTATACTGCATTAAAAAAACAAAAACAACACAAAACTTCCAAAACATTAGGCAAGAGATCTCTATGTGGATCCAAATAAACTTGTGTAGAAGTGGCTATAGAGAATTTAATTAATTATCACTAACTCAAAATACAATCACAGTGCTTCCTATTTACCTTGTCCCCATAGGACTTTTGTTGTCCATTACTTAGGTGTAAAAGGAGGTGAAACAGATGGGAAGAAGCTTGGGATCCAAAGGAGAGAAGGTGTCTTTGTCCCCTAAATTCTATAAACCTCTCTCGCTAGTTGCCTGATGTAGCTGTGGACTTGGCTCACAAATGAATATGGGATCCACTGGCTGTAGCACAGGTCATTCTTTGAGCTGATGGAGGCTGCAGAGACATTTTATGTAAAGTATTTCACTAAGCACATCCTTAAGGAAATGCTCCGGGTCAGGTGTTCCTGTTTGCCCACTTTTTATCTTTAAAGAATAATATACCCTCTATGCTCCCTTTTAATTTTTCCCACTTCCAAGGCAGGATAAAATTTTCAGAACTCCTACTTTTCACAAACACTGAACTGGGTATTTGATTCCTGGAAGATGTGAGCGTTTATGTAGGAAATTGGGTGTAGAGGGGACTACAGTGTTCCATTTGACGAGGAGGTATAAAGGGCAAAAGCAAGCTTTGATTTCATCATGTTAGGTATACATTCTTGGTATTTGTCAATTACACAATGTAGTTTTGCCTGAATAATCTCTACTTGGCATTGTGTCTTATAGATGTGATACTGTTACTAAACATTACCAGCTTTTGATAGTGTATGTTAGGATTAGCAAAGTATCACCTTTTAGGTAAAAGGCTTATTACCCTTATAACATTTTTAAGGTAAGTGAGAGAATATCTGAATTGTTTAATGTGGTTTTATATGTGGCTCTCAAATGAAGATACTTCATAATTTTACTTACACACACACACACACATACACACACACACACACACACACACACCATTTTACAGCATTAATGAGAAATTATGTTTATCATTCATACATTAAGCATTGAAAATTAATTGTGAATTTTAAATATATATTGCCAAACTAGATTGGCATCCAAATGAATGCTTAGATCATTGGTCTTATAAGAAGCCCTTTCCTCTGGTGAATGGGTTAAACTCCTGCTGTCAGGTTGAATAGAATTAGCCTTGCTGATATGCAAAGAATTGCTCTGTCAGGAAATGTCACTGTCATTGAGTGCTGTTCCTTGTCTGCATTGAATTTTCTGTCTGGCTCAGAAAATTTTAATAACAGGTTGGAATTCACATGTAAAATTTTAACCAATTTTCATAAAAATACATTATTTCTTTCTCATTTTGCTCTCATATAATTTTTGGTTGTCATAAAATAGGATACTAAACACATCTTATTTCCTTAACTTTCAGTGCCTTTTGTCCTTTCAAGATAGATACTTATAGTTCATTTCTTCCCTTAGTACTTTTCAAATTTTAATGGAAGTTTAAATTTCATTGAAAATGACAAAGAGAGAGAGAGAGTGTAGGGGCAGTGAGATGCAGAAAGCTGAAGAAGCAGATATGAGCAAAGTCACCTCTTCTACGTCTTGAAGGAAAGACTTCTCTAATCTTAGGTGTTTCAGGGACATAAAACTAATGCTCAAATTTCAAAAATTGCCTTTAATCAATAAAAATCTTGGTTTAAAGACTGATATTAATCAGGGCCCAGTGCAGTCAAGAGAGTCAGGATGATTTCATTACATACCCTACTTGAGTGTAAATCTGGAATCTGTCTCTAGTCTCTTCAAAATCTTTTATAGGAAACTCAATCTTGAGGGCAGAGGTGTTGTTTTAATCTTCCTAAGTTGAAGTATATCATTTTGGAAAGAAGAGATAAGATATGTGATTTGAAAAATCAGTTCTATAGAGTAGAAAAAGAGGAGAATTCCTCTGTTAGGCTCATGATACCAAATTTAAAAACTCCTAGCCAGTGACTGTGTAAGGACAGAGAAGGTTTTGTCAAGACTCTTGGTCAAGGGGACCTTAACAGGAAATTTAACAGAAAACATGTAGTCGAAATTGAAATTGAAATTGTAAACTATTGATCAATAGAAACAGAAGGGGGTAGTTGCTGATATTTGCTATTATTCTAGAAGAAATCAATATTCTTTGTAGCTTTAAATGTTTATAAAGTAATGCAAAAGAATGGATAATAAGTAAATGGCCTTAAAATTTTAACACAAGAAGAGAAATTAAGTGCAAAGTTTCACTGAGACTGAGAGGGATGTGATTGACTGGAATATAGCAAAGGGAAGATACATCTTGTTCCAAGGAAAGTGCTCTACTTGATAGGAGAGGGAGAAGAACAGCATTTTGTTATGAAGAAATGTCCAAGACTATGAGGTTGCAGCTGGAAACCCAGAAGTGACATCATTGTGGGAACAAAGAATCACATACTTTAAAATTTTTTAGAAGGCAATTTGTCCAACTCTATTTCAAATCCTTCATATTACAGAGGATAAACTAAGGTCCAGAGAAATTCAGAATTTCCTCAAACATAAATTATTACATCCAGGATGAATTATGGTAATAGCTTTGCATAGATGACAAAGCTTCACAAAGGAGCAATATACACTAGTGAGGATCAAAATAAGAGAGGGGACAAACTTTTTAGATATCTTCCAGAAAACATGTAATGTGGTACATTCCTAATTGACCTTTCTGAAAATTTTGTTTCTTGGAAGAGAAGGAATGTAATCAGGAATACTGGTGCTCACAAGCTAATTTTGACCAAGGAAAAAAGTGAACTGATCATTTGATTGAAATCCAGAATTCCTTAGCACAGAACATTATTATAGACTCCAGGATAACAGGGTACTTTGTTACAGGTAATTCTCAAATTCCCTGTTTGCACTATACACTGACTTCTTAGAAACTTCTCCATCTATCTTAAACTGGAGAATTGGTTGATATATCATGGTGTTATCTCCTCAGATATTCAGCAACCTGATGGAGTATGATGAAAGCCTGGATAGGGGAGCAGGACATATAACTTGGCATCTAACAGATACATTTTTTGAAAGTGAATAAGTATGTTAACCAGATGGGCATAATCCAGTCTGTCTTGAGCAAATCCAGAAATATGGTCATAAATACATTTAGGTAAGCAAGCAAAACTTTATTTTTTCTCTTATGCAAAACCAAGATCATTTAGTTGGTTTTCTTTTTCTTTCTTTTCTTTCTTTCTTTCTTTCTTTCTTTCTTTCTTTCATTCTTTTTTCTTTCTTTCTTTCTTTCTTTCTTTCTTTCTTTTTCTTTCTTTCTTGAGTTTACCTATTTTGAGAGAAAGAGACCATGCCAGTGTGTAAGACTGCAAGTGGGGAAGGGGCAGAGAGAGAGAGAGAGGGAGAGACAGAATCCCAAGCAGGCTCTGCCCTCATTGCACAGAGCCCAACACAGGGCTCAATCTCACAAACCGTGAGATCATGACCTGAACTGAAATCAAGAGTTGGATGCTTAACTGACTGAGCCACTCTGCCTAATTGATTTTCTATATCTATTGTCCTGCTTGTTTTAGTCCCATACTAGGTGGTGGGTCCTAGACTTCTTTCTGTGTCAAATCCCTACTGTCCTTGTACTTAGCTGTTTATTGATTGCTGTGAATCCTGGAACTATA
Source organism: Panthera onca (assembly GCF_046562875.1). NCBI lineage: Eukaryota > Metazoa > Chordata > Mammalia > Carnivora > Felidae > Panthera > Panthera onca. The sequence goes on from NC_138340.1 coordinate 83,247,027, forward strand.
CTATGCTGCTGCTTTAAAATGCTGGACATTTGCAGAAATGAGGTCAAATGATGTCCTTGTCATCTGACATTTGGCTGATTATCTAAAGAGCTAGTAAAAGTTTGCACTAACCAGCCCTTTAGCTAAAGATAGGTGGAGTACATTCAACATACAGTCAACTGTACAAAAAGGGAACCAAAGAGTATCTACATGACCTAAGTATTGGTGTCTCTGTTGAAAATTGGGGGTAAAAATGGTTGGTGAGGGGAGGAGGCAACAAGAGTCTGAAACACAAGAAGAAACAGGCCCTAAGATGTAGAGAAAGCAGCAAGTTTGAGAAGGATCTATGATAGCCTACAGAAATAGATTTTTGAAAGCATATGCTTTGGGCTTAAAATGTATTTAAGAATGACTTCCATGGGGAAAAACAAAAGCATGGTACGAGTGATTATAAGTGAATGGCGAAATTAGAAGGAAATAGGCTGAGAAGACAACCTATTGATATAAGAAAAACTGAAAAGTAACTGAACTTTAATAGCATAATTTCAATCTTCATGAGATGTGCTACAAACAGATTATATACTGCAGAATTTCAATGAGTGGTGTAGAGAACAATAATGGAAAGCAAATTTTGAATGCAAAATATAACAGAATTATAAGGAATAGCATAATTAAAAGTGGATAGTAAGCTTAAAAATAGTCAGAAACAAACTGAGAAATAGGAAAATAGCTTACACTTACTGGAAGTCTACTACATACCATGCACTCTGAAACATGCTTTAACTCATCTGAACCTCACACCAAACTATTAGTTGTTACCTTACAGGTTGTATTTTATAAATGCGGAAACTGATGGACACAGAGGGTTAAGTAACATGCTCAAAGTCTCACAGTAAATAAGTGTTAGAACACAGTTTCTAATTTAGCCTGGCTCCACTGGTAAATCTAGCTGTATTCTTCAGTGAAGTCCGAGGCTTTTTCATGCAGATAGTGTTTCTAGTCAACTTTGTGGTGTTTCAGAATGCAGGATAGAAAAAAGTACTTAAATAAAAAAAATAGTTCATGACTGGGGTGCCTGGGTGGCTCAGTCGATTAAGTGTCTGGCTCTTGACTTTGGCTCAGGTCATGATCTCATGGTTTGTAGGTTTGAGCCCCACATCAGGCTCTGCACTGACAGTGTGGAGCCTGCTTGGGATTCTCTTTCTCTCCCCCTCTCTCTGCCCCTCCCCTGCTCACGTGCTCTGTCTCTCTTAGGATGAGGACATCAGAGGGGGCAATGATCCAGTGTTCTTTAGTATAAGACATTCATTAGTACCTTTTTGTGTAATATTATTACATATCTTTTCATTTTGTTATAAAAAAAAATCAATGGCATCAAACTCTCCAAAAATACAACAGCAATATTTTTTTTAAATGTCAGACAAATGAAGCAAGTTATAAGAAACATATGGAATGATTTTAATTTGTAAAAATGTATTCATATAAATGAGGGGAAAATTTGATTAAGATATTATGCAGGTGATTTTTATTACTTTTCCTTTCTTGTACTTTCTCAATGTTGTATAAAAAATTATCTCATAAATAAAATAATGATAATAAGTACAATTAAAATATAATTAGCTGGACTTGACTGTAAAATTATCTACCATTCATAAAATGGATTCTGTGAAAAAAAGGTATTTTGAATTGTAAACCACCAAGTTACAAAGAAGTCTTTGTAACATTAATCCATTACAAGCTGGGGGCTCCCTATACATATATGGCCTATCAAATGAGGATGTGACCTTGCCAGAAAAGCAATGTAACTGGAAACTAGTTATATCTACATAAGAAGATGCTACATATTCATTAGCTAAGACAAACTTAGGGAACTGAGCAATTTATCATATTCATCATCAACAAAATTAAGCACTATAACTTTGCTACCAGGTGATATCTCTCTGAGCAACACACTTCTAAAATAGTCATGCTTCTAATGGGAAGTTAGCAATGTTGAGCATCTTTTCATGCCTGTTGGCTACCTGTATATCTTCTTTGGAAAGATGCCTATTTAGATCCTTTGGCATTTTAAAAAAACGTTTTAAAATTTATTTTGAGAGAGAGAAAGAGAGAGAGAACACAAGTGGGGTAGGGGCAGAGAGAGACAGGGAGAGGGAGAATCCCAAGCAGGCTCTGAGCTGTCAGCACAGAGCCCTATGCTGGGCTTGAATGCATGAACCATGAGATCATGACCTGTGTCAAAATCAAGAGTCAGAAGCTTAAATGACTGAGCCATCCAGGCACCCCTCTTTGGCATTTTTAAATCAGATTGTTTGTTTTGTTTTATATTTCTTACAAAGCATAATACTTTTGTTCAATGAACATCAATCATCACTCCTCTCAAAGAAGAAAACTGACAGTATTTATATTTGGACTTAGTTATACTTAGTAGGTTAACACATTGTACAACTGTAGCTGGGTCAATATCCTAAAACTATTTTTAAGTCACTATTTTGTCCACAAAGCTATAGTTCACATTATGTATAAAGATGCAAAGCCCTGAGTTGATTTGATAGACTGATTTTGTAATTCCAAAGGAAAGGGCACTCAATAGCAATTTACCTCTTTTTGCTGCTGTTGTTGACAAACATTGAATTTAAATTTAATTAAGGTTTATAGCAACAAGAAAGCAAAACCACAAGTGATAAAACAAATTCAAAAGGTGGGATATATATATAACAGACATGATCTTTTCAGCAGGCTAAAATACTATCACAAAAAAAGACCTTTGGAAAAAAAAAAACAAAATGTGATACAAATATATATATCACTTGTGATCTTGGATTAATTAGATCTTACTTCATTCCGATCTGTTACCAAGAACATGTTTGTGACAACTGAGGCTGAATATGACTATTAACGTTTTATAACTAAAGTCTACTCTTCAGTCAGATTTCCTCAGTTTATCTCTGATATCTTTTTTCTGCTCCTGGATACTACATTACATTCAGTCATCATGTCCTCTCAGGTTCCTCTAAACTGTAACAGTTTCTTAAATTTTCTTTGTTTCTTATGACTCTGACAGTTTTGAGGAGTATTGGTCAGGTATACTTTGGAATACCCCTCTCTTCAAGTCTGTCTGATGTTTTTCTCTTTGTTGGGCTGGAATCATGAGTTTTGGGAAAGTTGTTTATACAGAAAGGTGCCATCTGTATCACATGATATCAGTTACATGCTGTTCCATGACTTAGTACTGATGATGTTAATCATTTAGCTGAGGAGGCATTTGTCAGTTTTCTCTCCTGGAAAGCTACTCTTTTTTCCTTCTTTTTTATGCCATGTTTTTTAGAAGAAGTTGCTACATGCAGCCTATACTTTAGAAGTTTGTAATTATTCTCTCTGTCCTTGATGGTAGATTATCTACATAAATTATTTGATTTTCCTCTGTATGGAGATTTGTCTATATTTTCTCATTTATTATTTGCCCACCCATTTATTTATATAAGTATGGATTCATGGATATTTATTTTATATTTTGGGTTATATTCTAATGCCACAGTATTTATTATGTTATTCAAATTGTTCCAACTTATTGGAAGCTTTTCCAGTTAGTTCGTATGTCACTTTGACATATGCTTGCCATTGGTTTTTTGAGCGTTCCTTACTTTCTGGCACTACAAAATGATCCAGGCTTATGTGTTAATCTCATCAATTTTTTTCAGGGCCTGATATAAACATTAATTTAGAATACATGCTTTTAATACACTGGTTTATTTTAAAATTCTCTATATTCAGGGTAATGATGATCTGGTTTCTTCACTGTTCCAAGCTAATATAAAATGGTGAGAGTTTTGCTGTGTAATGTATTCTAATCAAATACAGTACTCACCTGTCAGATGTTTGACAAGTGAGGTAATTGAATGCTTATTAAGTAGAAGTCTACAACTGACATGATTCAAGTGCATCCAAGTAAATTATTTTGCAAATACTTTTTCTTATGTGTATAAGCCACAGTGTATTCATACAGCAAATCAGCACAAAAACACAACACTTGGAGGTGGTTCTGTCCTTAAGATATTAATGATGTTCCATCCTAGCAAACTTGAACCTCAACTACTGGAGAAGAGAGGAATATAATAGCACTTGAGGGAGCTCTTGAGGGGCAAGGGTTGAAGCTTGCAGTCAAGGACACTGTTGTTAATCAGGTTTGTTTTAATCCCACATCATCTTGTACAAGCGCAGCCTAAAAGGATGATTGGCTGAGTTGTCAGAAACTGGGACAATAGAACAAAAATTAAAATGTTTTAAATTATTAATTAGGTTTTTCCCACACAATGTCAAATCAAAAGTATTAGTAATTTCCCCCATCCCTACTACTGATCTACTGATAGATTTAATTTTTTTTGGTTACCGTGATAACCAAATTTTTCAGAACTTAGGCAACATCATAGCATTTATGAGCTGGTTTGTCTAAAAACAACTCATTGATTAAAGTAATTTTACTGAATATAACAGACATTTAGCATTTAATGCCCCATAGGTTGAGTTACAGTTTTATATATATATATGTATTATGTCCTCTAAATAAAGGCTTGTTTAGAGTCTAATCTGAAGTTAAATCCTACTGGTTATGTGACCTATTCTCTAACCTCTTTGAGCCTTTTTATTTTTTCAGTAAACTGTAAATAACAGTCACCACCCTACAAAGTCATTGTGAGGATTCAATGAGATCATTTGCAGTAAATATCTTAGCACATTACATCTATCACATAGAAATGCTAAATATGTGTTCCTGTTTGTTTCATTTAGGGCTGGCTTTGTGGGTGTGTGTAACTTGTACGATCACAAAGGGCCACTGACACTCAGAAAGTCCCCATGCTTGGTTTTATGATTTGCTGTTGGTGTTCTGAATTTCTTAATAATTTTTGAACATAGAGTCCTACATTGTTTTTTAGTCCTGGGCCCTGTAAATGATATAGCTGGTCCTGGGTTCACCCAATTAAATTGTAAGTCTTTTTTGAAGTACGAAATCTCATAGATGACTTTACACCTCTAATATTTTCTTCAGTGCTTAGCCCAGATTCCTGCATGTGGAAGAAAATAATTCACATTTATTGAAAATAATAGTAGTGGTTTATTTCAGACAGTTTCATTGGTAAGTATAGAAGACCTGCTTGGGAACCACATGCAATTATTTCATGCCTCAGCATCCAAGTGGCTTTAATTATCAGCAAAAAAAAAAAAAAGTTAAATGAAGGTAGTCTTATGAATATTATTTCAGTCACAGTGCTTATACATATCTAAAATGATACCATGATTTTAATAAAAAGCATATCTTCAAGGAGACAAAACTCTTTATAAAGTTCACCTTTAAGGTGTATATTCCTATAAATTCAAGAAGCATTATTGTTGACGTGTGAGTTATGCTTGCTGAGATGTACAAAAGGGCCCTTTCACTGCCTGCCAGATGTGTCTATAATAAAGCAGTAGGGCTTAAAGAGGCCTAGTCTCTGAGCAGTGCTACTAGTGTTCATTTTGCCAGCAATGTCCAGTTATTGGTCCTTTCTAAGTTATTCTGGCTCCCACTGGCTTCTGCATGGGGGTGGGGGTGGGGCGCAGGACTCACAGCAGCAGTAATGTAGTGGTGACTTAAAGAATGTACAGGCAATATATATGGATGAGGGTATTGGCATCCCAGAGAGGAGTAACAGCACTTAATTTTGCATATCTGGTATGGTATGAATATCCTCATAGCAGATTCAGAGCTTCCTTTTTGAATTCCAAAAACATGATCTTCATTGCTCTGATTTGGCATATATTATATATAGGTCTAGAATGTGTTTTTTGGTTGTACTTAACCAAGGCCTCAGAATTTTGAGTCAGAAAATCCATCTAAAATGAAGACATCAACATGGATGCTATACCTATTGGAATATTGCTCTCCAAGGTGGGTAAAGTCACTTACTCAGGGAGCAGTGTGCTCAGGATGACTAATTTAAAACTCCAGAGGCTCTTAAACTATCTGGAGTCTTTATGCTAGATGCTATACTGAGGTTAGACATGACAACTCCTCAGCCATTTATCTTGTATGAACTTTAAGCGGGACACCAAGATCACTTTGCAAAGAGTATGGGCCAGTGTTAGAACCAGCACCCATTTATGATAGCTCAAAGGGTATTCGTGCATCCCTTATTGCAGAGAATCTGGTGTGTGTGTGTGTGTGTGTGTGTGTGTGTGTGTGTGTGTATGTGTGTGTGTGTGTATTTTGTATGACATATATTTATACTTTTCTATGTATACAAATATATATACACATACTTTAAAATTTAAATTTACCATAACATATTTTTTAAACCAGCTACCTTCCTTCTAGTAGTGGAGTAAAACTAAATTAAATCAGCATTCTTTACCATCTGCTGAGTATAAATCACTACTTGCTCAAGGAAGAGAAGCTAGTTCTAAGCTCAGCACATAAAACCTTTACCAAAACACGTTTCAGCTCTTTGGCATCATAGCTGAAGGACAGACTGTGCCTGCTGATCCTCCACCAAATGATTTGACTCCAGTTGATTGATTCTGTTTAAGGGTAACAAACCAATCCACCGCTGTAGAACAGCAAAAATACAATTGCTTGAAATCTCATAAGGCAGCTTCTCCTGAGATGTGAATATAAAGGAGCAGCAGTCCATGCATTTGCATCAACAAACTGCCCAAAGCAATTCTGCATCATACCCTTGCACATCCCCTGCAGATGTATTTTACTCCACCTTAGAATATGAACAAGTTGATTTACATATTAATGAGAAACAACTGAAACTAAGCAATTAGGCAGGTGAGGCTCCAGTTAGGGGGACAAATATTTTAAATACTGTTAAGTGGAAATCCAGAACAATCTAAATAGACTTTGTATTCTTTTTCTGCTTTAACCTGGGCTGCATTAATGAGAAATTAATTGATTCTTGACAACTTTAATGAGTCTTTATTCACTGCATAATTGGAAAGAAAAATCCATGGATGTAATAATGAGCATCTTAATTTCTTGGAGCCAATGTGATTGACTGACTCAGTCATGAGAAATCCCCACAATGTGCTATGTCCATCTACCCACAAGTATCTAGGCGAGAGTGCACCTGTCTGGTTCATGATTCCTCTATTTCTTTGCTTGCTTGGGTAAGAGAAATACATTGTCTGGAGACAACATCGGGAGTAGAATGAGCACTGGGTACATGATTCTAGGCCCATTTTATCAGGAACTTTTTGTGCAACTTTTATAATTGCATATTTTTTTTCAGTAATTATTTGTTACTTATCTCCTCTTGGCTTCCATTTTCTCATTTGGAAAATGATGAAGATTAACTCTAAATTCCCTTTGAACCCCAAATTGTATGTTTCTAATGGTAAATTACATGGTGACTCTGGTATTCTAAGGACCCAATCAGTAATCGTCATTCTGTCATCTAATCCAAAATAAAGTCTCCTTTCAGCAAAGTAAACGCTAGCCAAGTTTTTACACTAAATGACCAACTGGAATTTTCTAATGTTCCTCTCATTCACAGTCTAGATCAGTTATTCTCAAAATGTGGTTTCCAGAACTACATTTTGTAGTTTCAAATTCACCAGAGAATTTTCTAGAAATGTAATATCTCAGCCCCATTCTGACATATTAAATCAGAAGTTTGGGAGTGAGGCCCAGCAATTGATGTTTTAACAAGACTTCTGGTAATTCTACATGCTAAAGTTTTAGATCCACTGGCATAGATAAATATTTTCTGTTTCATATCTTTAATTCATTTGGGGAAAAATGCTTTGTGAATGGCTATATCATAGTAGGTGGCCATTATACACAGACAGACTAATCAACTGGTCCTGTTTGTATCTTCCTTCATACACATCCTTGTCCCCCCACTTCATACTCCCTGCCTGGTTTCTTCCTTCATCTTTGAAATATAATTACTATTTTATCAACTGGATTTACCCACAAAGATGTAACTGACATTTATAGAGCACTTTAAAATTTCACATCACTTTTCATAGATAGTATCTTCTCAGTATCACCATCACTTTATAGAAATGGAGTCTCAAGGAGGTTAAGCGATTTTACAAGGTTAGATGGCCAGTAAATGCAAAAAAATGGATATAAAATCATTACTGAAACACCCTACCTTCAGTTTTCAAAATTCCAAACAAATTATGAGAAGGAAGAAAAACATAGGTAGACAATTAAAACAAAAACAAAAACAACTTTTGTCCTAAAAACAGAAAAAAAAATGGACCTGGGATTAAAAAATAGCATTTCCTGAGGGAAAAATAATCAGTCTTGATGTTCACATATGCTTTTATTTGTAAAATTTATGTATAAATTTATAAGAATGATTGATGGTAATACAACTCATAAGAAACTCATTTCACTCACACAAATGCAAATTTTCACAAAATCTCCATGAAATCAGTTTAAACTTAAGGTTAAAAAAATAGTCTGATGAAAGATGATAAGAATATCTACATGTAAATTAAGAAAATATAAAAGTACAAATAAACCCACTGGAATATTTTAGAAAATATTCTGAACTCAAATGTCCAAAATGAGAAGTAACAGAAAGAAAATATGTTCGACAAAGGTCATGCATTAGACTTAATCTCTGCATTACTATTTAAGTCAGTATATATTTCACTACTTACACTATTAATTAGTAATTTTAACTCAAGCAACAAATCGCCAAAATTTTGAAACAGAAATCTTATGTGAATAGAAAATAGCCTGCATTCTCTCCAATTTTTCCAAGATTTTTTTCTTTTAACCAAATTTCTCAAGATTGTAATAATTAAGAACTCAAAAGACGACACATATTAACGGAAGTTGTTTTACAAAACATTTACGCAGCGTCTTAAAAAAAGAAAAGTGACTATACTCAGTGCAGAAGACAGCAGTGCTATAAATTAACCCCAAGGCCCACATCTCATGATTCACCTGACAGTTTATCAGTTCTAGGAAATGCATGTAGACAATTTAGATGAAAGATGAAGGCAAAGGCTCCAAGGGCCTGCTGTTCAACTCAAAGCATTATTTGCACTAAATATCTTCATATTCCAAAAGGTTGAGAGAGTATGCTCAACTCAATTCACTTGATTTCATTAACAGAAACAGCAGTATGGAAATCTCTATATTACTGAGTTAAAGGTTAATAGTTTTGTTGAAAAAAGGTGTTCAAATTAAACAAATTATTCCATTTGAATCAAATGAAATGAAGTAACTTTATAACCTTTCTAAAATACTTATGCATAATTAATTAGGAGTAAACATACCAAATTATGTAAGTATTTGGCATTTGAAAGATTTTTCAGTCAATTGTCCTTAACAAAAAGAAAAAAAAAAAGAATGATTCTTTTCAACTCTGTTAGGTTTTGATTACAACTAAGTTCTCAAAATGAGGTTTAGAATAAAATTACTTATCAATCTATATAACAAATCAAGTAATTTAGAAACTCCTTCTCACTCACTCTACCTCTATTATGTTTCAGAATCGATTTCATTTTCTATATAAATTAGCACCTGATGTACTTAGAACTATCTTTAGGCTCCCATTTAGTTGTTCTATCTGGAGTTTATAGCACTCGTCTTGCCCTCAAAACTTGCCAAGGCAATATAAAATATCCAAGGAAGATATATAGTGAAGTTAACATAAATGAATCTGTTGAGTTAAATAGGTAAACCTCTCTATTTTAAAATAATATAAATACATAAATATAAACATACACAGAAATAGAACAATCTTAAAATTTGTAAAGAATCACAAAAGACCCAAAATTGACAAAGCATTCTTGAGAAAGTAGAACAAAGGTAGAAGCATCATGCTCCCTGATTTCAAGCTATATTACAAAGCTATAGTAATTAAAAGAGTGTGGTATCAGAATAAAAAAACCGGCACATAGATCAATGGACCAGAATAGAGAGTTTAGAAGTATACCCACACATATATGGCCAACTAATTTATAACAAAGGAGGCAAGAATATACAATGGGGAAAGGAGAGTCTCTTTAATAAATAGTGTTGAGAAAACTGGACAGCCACATTAAAAAAAAATGACACTGGACCACTATCTTACACCACACACAAAAATTAACTAACTTAGAATGGATTAAAGACTTAAATGTAATACCTGAAACCATAAAACTCCTGGAGGATAACATAGGCAGTATGGCCTCTGACATAGGTTTTGGTGATAATTTTTGAGCCTGACACCAAAAACAAAATAAAAATATCTTATGATTTTCTTATGAAATGAATCTATGGAAAATGGTTCACGAAACCCATTCTGTGAATGGGAAAAAATACTTATAAATGCTGTGTTTTACACCATGAATGACATATTCATGCATCCACTAAATCTATGACTTGGCTTTTACCATTTAGAGTGTACTGATCTTCACTGTGGCAGGATAAGCTATGTTATCAAAGATGTTTACCATCTCTTTGGTATCATTTCTATTGACTATGATAAAAACAGAAAACATAATAACTAACAAAAATGGCCAACTTATGAAGTAATTTTGCTTCAAATATCCATCTCTAAGTTAAAAGCACCCAGAATGGGGCGCCTGGGTGGCGCAGTCGGTTAAGCGTCCGACTTCAGCCAGGTCATGATCTTGCGGTCCGTGAGTTCGAGCCCCGCGTCAGGCTCTGGGCTGATGGCTCGGAGCCTGGAGCCTGTTTCCGATTCTGTGTCTCCCTCTCTCTCTGCCCCTCCCCCGTTCATGCTCTGTCTCTCTCTGTCCCAAAAATAAATAAAAAACGTTGAAAAAAAAAAAAAATAAAAAAAATAAAAGCACCCAGAATATTTACTCAAAGAACCACATTTTTAAAATGGCAGTTGAGTTTCCAGATCAGTTGACCAAATCCTACTTAATTCCTAACATAAGTGTGCCAAAATACTCACAATAAATCTTCAGTGCATTTGACTAACAGTGCCATACTTTAGAACTTTTAAATTCAACTTACTTAAACATTTTTATATAGTTTTATCTACAAAGCACTCTTCTAAAGAAAAAAAACATATCTTTTTTAACATATGTTAAGGAAATATGTACTCTGTTATCCAAATTGGAGGTTCAGAAATTTGTTGATCTCCTGAGAAGTCTATGGGATCTCAGATTTGATTATCTCTATGTTGATAGTAATTCTACTTATGGTATAATGGTCACTCCTATAAATTATGTCACACATTCCCTGGAGCCTTCAGAGTCAAACAGGGTCAGAGACAGTGGTGTGCGAAAGCCAGCTCATATTGGCCTGTGAGAAGTAATCCCTAACCTTTTTAGGAATTTTGAGAACTAGAGTTAAATGCAACCATTATTAAAAATTAAATAATATAAACATAATTAAATAAGTTATATTGGGGGCACCTGGGCAGGTCAGTTGGCTAAGTGCCTGACCCTTGATTTTGAGTCAGGTCATGATCTCGTGGTTTGTGGGATCGGGCCCCTTGTTGGATTCTGCACTGGCAGCATGGAGTCTGTTTGGGATTCTCTCTCTCCATTTCTTTCTGTCCCTCCCTTGCTCACTCTCTCTCTGTCAAAAATAAATTAATAAATAAATAGTAAAAAACAAATTGTATTGAAAACAAAGATAAGTATTTAAATTCATCACATTCTACTTATTTTACACTTTACCATTAGTTATACTATTGAGGACATTTATGTCTATTGCATTGCATGACAAAACTACTACATAATGTTATGCTATTGCACATCTCTTTCTAACTCTTCTGTGATGACACGTTGGTAGCTTGAATTTGGCCATGGTGGGAGTATAAAGCATGGGTATTGGCAAACAAGATAAATTATGGCTTTTTCTTCTGGAAAGCTGGTTTCTCAAAGTAACCTCTGGTTTTTATGCTATCATTTAAAACTAAAAGTGATGCTTATCCAACAGAAAGAGATTTCACATTTAAAATAGAAAACAAAACATTTCACCATGACATTTATATGATATATCTCAAAATTTTCATGTACACAAAGTAGGGGCAAAATGAACACCAAGACATATTTTTTTTTTAATGTTAATTTTTTTTAATTTTTTTATTTTTTTTTATTTTTTTTTTATTTTATTTTATTTTTTTTTTTATTTTTTAATATATGAAATTTACTGTCAAATTGGTTTCCATACAACACCCAGTGCTCATCCCAAAAGGTGCCCTCCTCAATACCCATCACCCACCCTGCCCTCCCTCCCACCCTGCCCTCCCTCCCACCCCCCATCAACCCTCAGTTTGTTCTCAGTTTTTAACAGTCTCTTATGCTTTGGCTCTCTCCCACTCTAGCCTCTTTTTTTTTTTTTTTTTTTTTTTTTTTTCCTTCCCCTCCCCCATGGGTTTCTGTTATGTTTCTCAGGATCCACATAAGAGTGAAACCATATGGTATCTGTCTTTCTCTGTATGGCTTATTTCACTTAGCATCACACTCTCCAGTTCCATCCATGTTGCTACAAAAGGCCATATTTCATTTTTTCTCATTGCCACGTAGTATTCCATTGTGTATATAAACCACAATTTCTTTATCCATTCATCAGTTGATGGACATTTAGGCTCTTTCCATAATTTGGCTATTGTTGAGAGTGCCGCTATAAACATTGGGGTACAGGTGCCCCTATGCATCAGTACTCCTGTATCCCTAACACCAAGACATATTAAAAGGATAAAAATGCTGCACGAACTGTAGCACTAATTGGTGTTATGTAGGAAAGTGTTGAGAAAGAGAGAGTAAAAGTATTTTGGGTTGATTATATGTACTTAAACTGATAAATCTATGTTTTTTTAATCCTTGTACTCTTTGAATAATGGCCAAGCAATTGGTCCCCAGACACTGAAAAGATCCCAAACTTGAAGTGATAGAAAGAACATATATAGTCATGAAGAGTAATACACCCTGGGCCGCCTGGGTGGCTCAGTTGGTGAAACGTCCGACTCTTGGCTGAGGCGCAGTTCAGGATCTCACAGTTATGAGTTTGAGGCCTACGTCGGGATTGTCTCTCTCCCTCTCTCTGCCCCTTCCCCCCCATAAGTATATTTAAACTTAAAAGGGGAGGGGCACCTGGGTGGCTCAGTCAGTTAAGCATCTGACTTCAGCTCAGGCTATGATCTCATGGTTCATGGGTGTGAATCCCAAGTCCGGCTCTGTGCTGACAGCTCAGAGCCTGGAGCCTGCTTTGGATTCTGTGTCTCCCTCTCTTTCTAACTCCTCTCTTGTTTGTGGTCTCTCTCTCTCTCTCTCTCTCTCAAAAATAAATAAACATTAAAAAATAACTTAAAAGGGGCGTCTGAGTGGCTCAGTCAGTTAAGCATCTGACTGTGGATTTCAGCTCAGGTCATGATCTCATGGGTCATGAGTTTGAGCCTTGCGTTGGGATTCTCTCTCTCTCCCTCTCTCTCTGCCCCTCCTCTGCTTGTTCTCTCTCTCTCTCTCTCTCAAAAAGTTAAATTTAAAATAATGGAATAAAAAAGCATAATGCATTTGAATCAAATTCAAAAGTAGTCAAATCATACCTTGCAAAGTGGCATTTCAAAAATTATTTTACACCTAAATAGGGAATAAGGCAATATAAGGTAAAATAAGATAACAGAAAATGAATTCTAGTGTATGCCTTACCTGGGTACAGAGGCAGAGTGTTGCAATGTTTCCAGAATTTAGCATTTAGAACTAATCTTGCTAGATATTTTTTGATTATGATGTTCAAAGGACCTTTAGTATATGATCTTCCATTTGACTATTGATAAATATATTTATTTTTTAATTGCTCACCAAATGTATAATTCTTGATAGAAAATATGTAGAATTCTGTAAATCCTTGTTTCTGTTTTATAAATCTCAAAGTTAAAATTCTCCTGAATAGAGAATGCAGTTTGAGTGGCGGGTGATGAGAGGTGGTTGGGGGGCGGAGGGGGCAGGAAGATGACATTGGGATCACACAAGTGTTGTCCGTAGTATTGGTAATTTTCTAGTTATTTAATTATGTAGTGGGTTTGCTGCCTATTTTAATATTATGCTTTAATCATTCACATTTACTACATATTGTTTTGTATGTATCCAGTGTCACATAATAAAAATGTTTGAAAAGAAAAAAAAATCCTATGTTGCATATTTGTCAGCTGGGCATTTAGCTTTTATAAACTTAATCTACTATATAATCAAAGTAAGAGTACCTTCCTCATAAGAAGTTTGTATGTTTTAAATGACACGTATGTAAAGAAGAGGTTCTGAACCCTGACCTAACACTAGAATCACCTGGGAGTTTTGAAAAAAACAATGATGCTCAGGGTCACAATCCTAGAGATTGTAATTTAATGGATCTGTGGAGGAGCTGGGGATTAGTATTTTAAATCACACCCCCATGCATTATGTTTTGAGAATTACTGTTAGCTATCATTATCAGTGCTTCAATCCATCATACCATGAAGTTGTCTACATAATTACCAAGGGGCAAAGGTATTGAGAAATATAGGAGAAAATGTGTTTATTAATTTGTTCACTTGCCAAAACAGCTCAGAAATTAGAAGTTTTTTTTAACTGTTCTCACTCAACCCTTCCATGAGAGTAGAGTCACAATTTAATTTTTTTTATTGCACTTGAGGAGGTCTTCTAAAAGTGGTTGTGTTCTAGAATGAAATTAGACTGCTTTCTTACACCATACACAAAAATAAACTCAAAATGGATAAAGGACCTGAATGTGAGACAGGAAACCACCAAAACCCTAGAGAAGAAAGCAGGAAAAAACCTTTTTGACCTTAGCTGCAGCAATTTCTTACTCGACATATGTCCAAAGGCAAGGGGATTAAAAGAAAAATGAACTATTGGGACCTCATCAAGATAAAAAGCTTCTGTACTGCAAAGGAAACAATCAACAAAACTGAAAGGCAACCAATGGAATGGGAGAAGGAAGATATTTGCAAATGACATATCAGATAAAGGGTTAGTATCCAAAATCTATAAAGAACTTACCAAACTCCAAACCCAAAAAACAAATAATCCAGTGAACAAATGCGCAGAAGACATGAACAGACACTTTTCGAAAGAAGACATCCAGATGGGCAACAGACACATGAAAAGATACTCAACGTCACTCATCATCAGGGAAACACAAATCAAAACTACAATGAGATATCACCTCACACCAATCAGAGTGACTAAAATGAACAAATCAGGAGACTATAGATGCTGGCGAGGATGTGGAGAAACAGGAACCCTCTTGCACTGCTGGTGGGAATGCAAACTGGTGCAGCCGCTCTGGAAAACCGCATGAAGTTTCCTCAACAAATTAAAAACAGAACTACCCTATGAGCCAGCAGTAGCACTGCTAGGAATCTATCCAAAGGATACAGGAGTGCTGATGTATAGGGGCACATGTATCCCAATGTTTATAGCAGCACTTTCAACAATAGCCAATTATGGAAAGAGCCTAAATGTCCATCAACTGACAAATGGATAAAGAAGATGTGGTTTATATATACAAGGAATACTACTTGGCAATGACAAAGAATGAAATCCAGCCATTTGTAGCAATGTGGATGGAACTGGAGGGTATTATGCTAAGTGAAATAAGCCAGGTAAAGGAAGACAGACACAATATGTTTTCACTCATACGTGGATCTTGAGAAATTTAACTGAAGACCATGGGGGAGGGGAAGGGGGAAAAAGTTACAGAGTGGGAAGGAGGCAAACCATAAGAGACTCTTAAGGACTGAGAACAAAATAAGGGTAGATGGGGGGTGGGGGAGAGGGGAAAGTGGGTGATGGGCAGGGAGGAGGGCACTTGTTGGGATGAGCACTGGGTGTTGTATGGAAACCAATTTGACAATAAATTATATTAAAAAAAATAAAAGTGGTTGTCTTAGATCCATTTTCCAGAGTGGAAGAGGCAGAAAACCTTTCTCAGCTTATTTCAAATGAATCCTTTTGCTCCTGTGTTACTTTGTGCACATAATTTAGTGAAACTCTTGAATTAATTTCCATTTCCACCAAGTTCTGTTGCAGCCACTCAAGTCCAAACACTGCCATGTCTAAATGAGGCTGCTACAAGTGCTCCCTTGCATGGCCTTCCTGTGGCCACTCATGTCCAACCTCTAATGCATACTCCTGGAACCTATCAGGGATCTCTTAAAAACACACAGCAGATTTTCTCACTCTTCTGCTCAAAACCCTCTTTTGCTGTTTTCCTGTCACCTTTACATACAAAATCCAGAGTTCATCCCTAACAAGGTTTTTTGAGCAGCTTTCCAGTTTCCTCTCTGATCTAATTGATAAGCTTCTTCTCATCCCTTACTCCACTCCAGCTTCTCTGATCCCTTTGCTAATCCTTGAACTAATACATTGGAAAAGCTTTCTCCTTAGATCTTTACACTTGCTCTGCCCTTTGCCTAGAACATTCATCTACTCCGAATGGTTTGGCTTTCCCTCCCCTTCATTTGATATCTACCCAAATGTCAATCTTTACAAAGACCTTCCTGACTGACCATCTAGCTAAGATTATAACTTCATTCTACAGCTATTGTCACTTTTCATCCATTTATTCAACTCTATTTCCCTGTATAGCACTTTAATCACGTTACTTATATTACATATTTATTTTTCATTTTATCTTTTCTCCATAGAATTTGAGCTGTATGAGAGGATGAACTTTGTACTTTGGTTTGTCACAGTATTCTCAGCATACAAACACAGGCAAATACAGAGTGGGAATTCAATAAATACTTTCTGGATAGATAAATAAACATGTAGTCAGGATTAGTTGTTTCCAAGTCCTGTATCTCCCAGAAAATTCTAGAATTCTTTTGGTTCATTGATTAAAACAGCAAGACCAATTAGCTTCACAACAGATGGCAAACCTAAAGCCAAGCAGCCATCTTGCTAATTCTGGCATCTGTCACAAGATGCATTAGACAGGAGTGTGCATAGATTAGCTTAAAATTCAGCAGCATTATGGAAGCATACCTCGAACCCTAGTCATCCCATTGTTTATATTTTCACAAAATCTAAAAGAGAGCACCTTATAATATCCTTAAAGGGCATAGATTATATCACTTTTAATTCTGTTCTGTTAAAGGCTTGAAGGAAAAGGCATCTATATTTTAACATTTAATTTGAAAAATTCAGATCAACACACTACGTAATATAATTTGGCAATGTTCTTCCTAACACGTTTACCATTTGTAAATCAAACAGTATTATAGGTGGCTCAATACACTAAGTGTAGTGAATGCAAGTGTGTGATAGAATGCTTTAATATATATATATATATATATATATATATATATATATATATATAGTACTGATATCTGCTCAGAAGTTTAGAAATAGATGCCACCTAATATTAGTATTGTCATTATCTCATCTTTGTTAAGGAATAATAATGATGTTGGTGTGTTGGGGTTTTTTGTTGTTGTTGTTTTCCTTTCCTGGAAGTGGTACAACAAAATAGCCTGTTAGAAATGTTCAAGCAAGCATTTTGGCTATTTTGGTGTACAGTGATACTGAGACAGAACATTGCATGAGTTCACCAATTTTGTTTTGTGTCATATAAACACAGCCAGATTCAAACGAAATATGCTTTTGTTGAAGTAAGAGTGCTCTTATTCACAATACAGGAAATTAAACGATAAGTTCTTGTCAAACAAAAAGTAAGTTGTTTTAAAGAAAGAATTTTTCTGACATTTAGTCAAATTTTATTCTTTCAGGAAACAAGCAATTCTTTGACAGAAAAATATGTTATTGCCAGAGGATATGTACTCTTCTGTTAGATTTTGCTAGTTTTCTATTTTCTCAGCACATAAGGAACAGATGGAAATAAAGCTGATCCAATGAAATAATTTCTTTTACATCTCAGCCATAAAGAAAGCTCAATTTCAATGAAATAATCTAACCAAATTTACCATATGCATGTATATGTATTTTGGAAACCTTATAGGAAGTGTAAAACCTAGGAGAAATCATGGAAATTATTAAAATAATATTTACCTCTTCATTTCCTTTCAGACAACTTTATAGTTGTTATTTGTATCCTCCTCTAAATTCTCATTTTCCCCCAAATATGAATGCAAAAAGCTATACTACTTGCCCCAAAATGATGTTTAGCCTTCCTAGAGAGTTTTTCATACTCTGAATAAATCATACACTGTTGGGCTGGGACTTTCAATACTACTTTTTTTAAAAAAAGGAATATGGAAACTTTCATATTGCTGGCTAATAAAATAACCTTTTCCAGTGCATTTACATGGCCATGTTCACCTCATGACACTATGTTATTGAGATTTCAAAATGTCATTTTACAATAAAATTATATGCTGTCAAACTGAACCATGGTACCAATTAATAGTGTCTCAGTGTAAGCAAATTATCTGGGGCAACAGTGGGAACAAATAATCTGATTCCATTTGAATCTTTAACTCACCTTGGATCATACTCACAGCAATCAAAAACAATGGCAGCCACTGACATGGGTAGAACTCTTTCAGATGACAGTGTTATTGAACCCTTAAGAACACAAAGAAACTACAAGAAAACTGGCAAATTCCACACAGAGAAAACCAATTGAACTCTTTGGCCAGTTGTTTGTGTGAAGTATGCAAGCTCTCCTATTACCTAGGCAGGATATATTCTTTAATTGAATAATATGTTAATGATAGGAAAGGCAGAATCTCAGTTGGATCCCTGTTGGCAGAAACAAGTGCTAGGATCCAGGAAAGTTAAACATTCAGTGAAAGAGTACAAAAAATGTGTTGGAGATAATACACAACATATTTAATGATTTTGGAGACTGAGCTGTGTCCCGACATACAGCTTTCCCAACTTTAATTCCCCTAAGTCAGATCCCCCAAATCCCCATGGTTACTCCCTTG
Organism: Panthera onca; assembly: GCF_046562875.1. Taxonomy (NCBI): domain Eukaryota; kingdom Metazoa; phylum Chordata; class Mammalia; order Carnivora; family Felidae; genus Panthera; species Panthera onca. The sequence continues at coordinate 83,265,869 of NC_138340.1, forward strand.
CTAGCAGACTTGAGGGAAAATGTGACAGAGGAAAGAGAGAACATCTTAACTGATTGGCTAACGTATCTTTAGCAAATTAAAAAAACCAAAACAAAACATATGAACATGTGAACACATCACTAGGCCCCCTTACTTGGGGCTCATGCAAGTAGTAGGTCCCTGAATCATTTTTTTAAGTATATTTATTTATTTTGAAAAAGAGAGAGAGAGAGAGAGAGAGAGAGAGAGAGAAAGATAGAGAGAGAGAAAGGAGGGGCAGAAGGAGAGGGAGAATCTTATTTAAAAATTTTTTAATGTTTTTATTTATTTTTGCAACAGAGAGAGACAGAGCATGAGCAGGGGAGGGGCAGAGAGAGAGGGAGACACAGAATCGGAAGCAGGCTCCAGGCTCTGAGCTGTCAGCACAGAGCCCGATGCAGGGCTCGAACCCACAGACTGTGAGATCATGACCTGAGCCAAAGTCGGACGCTTAACCAACTGAGCCACCCAGGCACCCCAAGAGAGAGAGAATCTTAAGCAGGCTTCATGCTAACTGAGCTCAGCACAGAGCTCAATGTGGGGTTCAGTGCAGGCCTTGATCTCATGACTGTGAGATCATGACCTAAGCTGAAATAAAGAGCCAAATGCTTAGCGGACTGAGCCACCCAGGCACCCCATGGGGATTGCTGAATCTTAAGCTGTATTAAATTCATATTACATCTGTCACAATCTGTGAGACACTCCGGTAATACAAAAATATCATATAAAAAAATGGAGGAGAAAGTAAAACTAAAGCCATAACTTTCATTGTTTATGTTACTTCTAAGAATTTGATGCCATATCTTTGAAATTATATGTCCACTGATGCATATTTTTTATCAAACATTGTTTTTTGCCACCTCTCTATACATCACTACCAAAGGCAAAATGTGTGTGTATGTGTGTGAATGGACATAGGAAATTATGTGGTAATTAGTTCTGAATAAATTGTGGAATTAGCTGAACAACTTGAGATATTTAAGACTAATTACTACACATTTAAAGATGTTTAAGTATCCTCTTCTTTATCAGTGCTGCACAGTGAAGTCTAGCTATTAGTCACTCATATTCATTAGCCAATAAGGCATTTGATATGGAAACTGGGAGCTTGGGATTTGGGAATCTGGTACAAAGAAGATAGCTGAATTAACACAGTTAAATTCTGAAGTTTCAAATATGTTAAGTAGCACCAAATTATTGTTTATAAGTTTTTAAAATTTCAAAACACTTGAGGGCTGAACACCAATATATATCTTGTGTGATTTATAAACATCGTTCTTGTTTTCTTTTTTAATGACTTTTCTATAAATCCACTTCATTTGGGTTTTGTAGTAAATAGTTCAGAGACATATGGAAGAACTGACCAGAATTAAGCCAGTGGCTAAATCTCTGCTATGCTTTGCTGAGTTCTCGGCCAATGACATAACCATTATCTGACTCTAAGTGGAGGAGAAAGATGAAATCTACATACACATGGAGAAATGTGATTTGGCTAGATGAGCACAAGTTTCGAAAAGCTGCAGATAAAATAGGAAGAAATGTTCGGATGATGAGGAAAGATGAGGGAAGGAAACTTGAGAATATACGGAACACAAAAGTAGGCTAAGACTTTTAAAATTATATGAAAGCAAGCAATAATACCAGGGGATCTGAAAAATGGGAGAAAGCATTTTTCTTTTTACTCAGGGGTGGATATGGTTAAAGGTAAGCTCTGTGCTCTCTGCCACTGTTATGAGATCATAAATTTGGAAGTTAATATGCTTCGCCATAACCTGTGGTTAACACTGCATTCATAGTATACAAAATAATAAAGCCATTCTTAACATTCATTGTTCCAGGAGAAATAGTGTACCCTAAGACAGAAAGAAGGTCTTCAATTCTATGCACAGTTTCCTTGTTTTTCTTGTACTTGTCAAAATACTTATTTTCTCTCTGTGATTCTCTTACCTCATTTACCCTTTGTATGGTGATGGTCCTCAAGCCTTCATCTCTGCAGTTACCATCTTCCTTTTTTATATACTCTCCATTGTAACTGCCCCACCACATCCTGTTGCATATGCTGGAGGTCCCCACAGTCTTATTCCCAGGCTCTCCAGACCTGAGTTTCAAACATTTATTTCTCACTGGCCACTTGCTATTCCCAGTTGAATATCCCACAGGAACCACATGCTCAGCATTCCATTTATCTACCCTCCAAACTGCTTCCTACTTTTCCTATCTTCAATAATGATACTATGTCACCCAACCCAAAAATATCTGGAAGCTATCTAGAATTCTTCCTGCCTTACTTTTCTTATCCTACTCCCCAAATCAGAAGCAATATGAAGCAGTGGTCAAGGGCTGAGTTCAAAGTCTGACCATGCCACTTACTAGATATATTTACTTGGATAGGTCACTTAGCCTCCCTGTGTCTGTGTCTTATCAGGTTGTTTAGATGATTAACTGAATAACATATGTTCAGTGCTTAGAGCATTGCCTGGCATTTACTAAGTGTTCAATAATTTATTATTGCTCACCTCCATGCCTTCATGCATGTTGTCTCCTCTGTTTAAAATGCCCTTTCTAGGATTTTACTATAATTTAGATGCCAGGCTGATCATATAGAGCAGAAGCATCTGGGATTCTGTCTTTGCTGATAGATGGGCTTCTGGTTGTAACAAGTGTCCTAAGAGTTATAAGCAATAAATCTCCTCTAATTTAAGGGACAGGTTATTTGGCCTGTAGATTTTACTTTTGGCAAATTAGTGAAGAGGAAAGTGAATGTAATCAGTCTGGCGTGGAAGGAATGGGTCATATACCAAATCCAATACCTAATCTCTCAGTAGAGGATTCTCTAGCCCTTACATACTTCATCTATGAGGTCATCTAAATCAAAGAAGATACTTTGAGGAACAGAAAAATATGTCTTACCTAACTTCATATATTCAACACCCAAGAGTGTTCCTTGCTTATAGCAGCAAGACCTTGATAATTATAAAAGAAAAGAAAAAAGAAAGAAAATAAAGGAGGAGAAGGAAGGCAGAAAAATGAGGGAAAAGACATGAAACATAATGCCACAACATACAGGTATGAAAAGATTTTTCTGATTATAGTTAGCTACTAGTAACATAGAAATGAGGTTTCAGAATAAAAGTCTGGAGTTGTGGCTGCTATTAAGAAGCAGAAAATTCAAAGCAAGTATGCTACTTTTTTCTCACATTTTAAAGACACAAATTAGGGGGTGCCTGGGTGGCTCAGTCGGTTAAGTGTCCGACTTCAGATCAGGTCATGATCTCACAGTTTGTGAGTTCGAGCCCCACGTCGGGCATTGTACTAACAGCTCGGAGCCTGGAGCCTGCTTCAAATTCTGTGTCTCCTCCTCTCTCTGCCCCTCGCATGCTCATGCTGTGTCTGTCTCTGTCTCTCAATAATAAATAAACATTAAAGACAATTAAAAAAATAAGTAAAATAAAGACATAAAATAGGAAATATCTACTTCCAAAGATAGCCACTACAACTTAGAAGTATCAAAAGGGTAATTCAAATAAATAAACCCATTTTTAAAATAAGAGAATAGATTTGTAGTTTAAATGTATTTTTTAAAAGTTTTTATTTATTTATTTTGAGCACGAGAGAAAAAGAGAGACAGAGAAAGAGAGAAAGAGAGAAAGCAGGGGAGGGGAAGAGAGAGAAGGACATAGAGAATGCCAAGCAGGTTCTATGCTACTAGTGTGGAGCCTGACATAGGGCTCAAACTCATGAACCATGTGACCATGACCTGAGCCAAAATCAAGAGTTGGACATTTAACCAACTGAGCCACCTGGGCGCCCCTAAAATGTAATTTTAAGAGTAACAGAAGAAAAGGAATAGTGATTAACTATTCAAGACTGTATCCTTAATCTTCTTCTAAGTACCTACTGGCTTCCCAAGGGGAAGGAAATGTAAGCCAATGAGATTGAACTCACAATATGTATTAAAATGTCAGCTAAATCAATTCTAGAACACCTAGAAGAACAAGTACCCATTTTTTCTACTATTTAGTATGAAATATAACTCAAATAGTGACTAATATTTACAAATAGGGTAGAAATTATGGACACAGGTGAGTAGAAAGTCAAACATATATATTCTTCTGGAGTTCAGGCTTTTCAGCTCTAGGATAGAGAGCAGAGACATCATGACATAGTGGTTATTAGCTGAAAGTTCTCTCTCCTATAATTGTGGGAACCCCCTCACCACCGTGTTTCTTTTGTAAAGGTCCTGAAAGTAGCTAGCTGATTCTGTCACAGTTAGAAAAGTTGTCCTTTGGCATCTGATGTGGCTGATCTTCACTATTCATTTTCTCTTAGATTTCACTGTTTTTGTCTACTTATATTCTTGAAGATGATAGCTGAGCCTCTCACTGACTTTGCAGTTTGCAATAAATATTTATTATTACTTCTTTTTTTTATTGCCATCAATATCCTTAAGGACTTGGATAGTGATATTGACTTCATTTTTATTACCATAGAATAATTTTAGCCACATCTCTGCTTCAATAGTTACCATCCCTGAGGGTAGAGAAGAATCTTCCTTCCAACATGCTTTATGTACAATTTTATTTATCCTTGAAACACAGTGACATTCTTGTCTTTTTCTGTAATATTCTAATGATACAAAAAATTTAGTTTATACATTCTACAAATTTGGTACTTCTCTTCTATAATTTATAAAGGAAGCTGGGTTGCACCCAAGCTAAGAGTAGTGTTAGTTTTTGGTCAGACAAAATGGTGTTATACAATTTATAGAATTTATAAACATCTCTAGAGCCAATTTCTTTTTTAAAATTAATTACTTAATTTTGAGAGAGAGAGAGAGAGAGAGAGAGAGAGAATAAGTGGGGGAGGGGCAGAGAGAGAGGGACAAAGAGAGAATCCTAAGCAGGTTCTGTGTTTTCATCGCAAAGCCCAATGCGGGTACAGGGCTCTGTCTCACGAACTGTGAGATCATGACCCGAGGTGAAATCTGGAGTTGAACACTTAACCGTGTAAGCCATGCTGGCACCCCTAGAGCCAGTTTCTACATGGGAGTTTCATATACACACATATGTATATATGTGTATACACAGGTACACACAAATGTACGTATGTGTATACACATACACACATATATATGCATATACATATATGCATAAATAATTAAAAGTAATTTTTAAAATGAATAATTAAAAGTAATGGCAGTAATTGCTCTGCCTTAAGCTGCATGGTGGGTTGGAGGAAAAGCCTGAGCAGGGATGAGTGTTATTGCTATGGGCAGAGTTCAGCAAAAGAGTCTAGCCAGTAAGGAGTAATTGAAGAGCTGCATACATGTGTTAAGAAATCATCATTGCTATGGCGAAGGAACCAAAACATTAGGAATAGAGGTGGATATTATGAAGGAAGTGGGAAGTTGTTGAAGGCCCAGCACATGAGACAGAGCAAAACCCTGGCCAGAGACTGCTTCAAAGAGAGGACAGAAATCTATGAACCCTCTTTAAAAGGCCTGGGCTTCATTGTTTTACATAAGAGCTTGCTCAGATGAAAGGATCCCTTTGTTACCTTTGGTCTGTTTCTTTATGAGAGATGCTAAATCCCTTGAGTTTGAAAAGAAGGGGGACATAGTAGAGATAATCATGTTTTCTCAATGCTTGGTAGAGATGATCACTCTGAGGTGTGTACACTATTATTTCCTTAGACCATATTAATTACTAGGTCTCACATTTTCCTAGATTAAGTTGAAATCTGGAATAGTGAGTCATCTGGGATTCTGGATTTTCCTAATAATTTTTCAAGCTTACTTGTTTAAAGAGCAACAGATTTAGCTCCCCAAAATTTTGCCTCATTATTTTCTTACTCAATTTTATTGAAACTTATATGCTAAATCCCAAGGTCAGGATTTGACAAAGAAATAAAATTAATCCCATTTTTTTCTTGGCTTCTTGATAGTTCAGAGAATCTAAACATATGCATCTATTATGGCCTTCATTTTAACTTTTCACTTATTTATAAATGACTTTTCACTTGTTCAGAATTACCTATTTCTATTTAATAATTAGGTCTGTTTCTTTTTCCCAGTAAGTTTTCAAGTACATTTTGCAAGTGGAGAGATAAACAGAGTCTGATAAACTAGAATGTTTCTTAGGTAGAGGGAGGGTTCTTTAAAAATTCTAAATTAAAACAGAACAAGACACAAGCATATGAACTAAGCTAAGGTATATTTAACCATCTAAAACACTGAATAAATTCATTATACAAACTCACAAGAGGAGAGATAAACTGGCTCTCTTAGGGATGTAAAGAGGCCTTAAAGGGAAGGAATTTTTTTAAGCTGAATGGGAAAAGATAGATAAGAATTTGCTACACAAAGAAGAGATGAAAAGACAAACTAGGTAGAAGCTACACCATCTGCAAAAATAAGATTTAGGGGAAAAGTACAGTACATTTGGGAAACTGAGCTTGGAAAGAGCATTGAGTTTATTGGTATAGCAGTGAAAAGTGAAGTTGGAGTAAAACACTATCTACACAGTCTCATGGGTCATACCACAGATGCCGGAATTACCACCAATTAATAAAGAGGGAGCCATAGGAATCTAGAATCTGTTAGGAAGGGGGCACCTGGGTGGCTCAGTTGGTGGGTGTCTGACTCTTGATGTTGGCTTGGATCATGGTCTCATGGTGGCGAGATTGACCCCCCACATGGGTTTCTGCACTGACAGCGCAGAGCCTGCTTGGGATTCTCTCTGTCCCTCCCCCACTTATGCTCTCTCTCTAAGAAAACATTAAATAAAATATATATATATATAGAATCTGTTAGGAAGGACAATGATGCGCAGGTATCCTTTGCTTTCCAAAAGTTTCTGTTACACCACTTTGCTTTTATGGAAGAACTACATTATTACCTGTTTTTGCTAACTGAAAGAAATATGAAGATTTTTACTTGTACGAGAAAGTGGCATCCCCTATGCTTATTGCAGCATTGTCTACAAGAGCCAAGATCTGTAAGCAACCTAGGTGTCCATCCATAGGTGAATGGGTAGGATGATGTGGTATATATTCACAATAGAAAATTACTTAGTCATTAAAGAAAAAAGACTTCTTGCCATTTGCAACAATATGGATGGACTTAGAGGGTATTATACTAGGTGAAATAAAGCAGAAAAAGAAAAATACTGTATGATTTTACTCATATGTGGAATCAAAAAAAAAAAAAAAACAAAGTCATTAAGTGAATAAACAAACAAAAAACAAACAGATTCATAAATACACAGAACACACTGGTGGTTCCCAAAGGGGGATTTGAGGGGATAGGCAAAGTAGGTGAGAGTGATTAAAAGGTACAAACTTCCATTATAAAATAAATTAGTCACTCGGATGAAAAGTGATGTATATGGAATATAGTCAGTAATATTGTAAAAACTTTGTATGGTGACCAATGGCAACTATACCTATCTTAGTAAGAAGTTCATAATGTATGTAATTGTCAAAGAGTTATTTGTACACCTGAAACTAATGCATTGTATGTCAACTGTATTCAATTAAAAAAAAAAGAAGTCAAGTGGTATAACGTAGTTTTCAGAAAGCAAAGGATACTTTTGCTTCATGCCATTTTGACTTACAAAATGTTTCATAACAATGCTGTACTCTTGGATAGTGAGGTGGATTTGTGATTAGATCTGTATTACAGAAATAAGACACTATAGTCTCCAAAACAGGAAATACACCAGCTTTTACATTCCTGCGGTTCATGGAATAATCTCTATAGTTGTCACAATTGACAGTAATTATTAACAACAGCTGGCTGTGAACTTGGGGGATCTTGCTGGACATGCAAGAAATCTTAGAGCTTTTTTCCTTTAAATTAAATTAACATGTTAAGGCTTCAGTTTTGTGATTTCAAATAATTTCATTTGTTTAACATAATTCATGTTGGTGTTTGTTTGAAAGTTAATCAATGGAGAAAGAAAATAGGCTGATATTGAAAGCACTAAGATTCAAAGAAGCAATTTCATCATTGAATGCTGTCTGAACTTTGGCAATTAGTTAAATATTTCTGGAATAAATTAACAACCTTTATTGAGAACATATTATATACCTGATTTCTGCTAGAAAATATATGTAGATAACTGCAATAGAGTGTTATTCAAAGAGAAAATAGGAAAGAATGACCCCCATCCTGCCACAGATCGGAAGGAGAACCCTCTATATGTTTGGCCATTAAATCTTGAATATAGATCCCCAAACAGTTGCAGAGTGAGGTGATTATTTGCTGCAGGGTAATTCTATCTTGGGACTTCCATACCTAAGATGCTAGTCAAGGAATATACGCTTCCCAAGAACAGAAGTGTCCTTTTCCTCAGCTTTAAACAGACAATAACTAGACTTAAAAGTGTAAAACAAGCAACTTTCCAAGGATGGGTAGGTATAATTTAGTGTCATAAAAAGACTCAGTATGTGGTGCACCTTTAAAGTGTCTAACATTGTGGGCGAATACAATACCTGATTGAAGAATGACTTGGTGGAGTCTGTATAAAAATGACTATGAACATAAATATGGGCTTTGAAATGAGGTTACTATCTCAGTAAATCTCTCAGAGTATTTGCGCTTTTTATTTCAGGATTTTTCTCTGATCAAGAGCATTCTCTCTCCTATAAACTTCCTTTCTAAATCTTTTAAGCTATGTAATTAGTAATTGTCCATAATTTTTATTAAAAAAAACTTCATTTTCTTGTTATCAGTTGAAATAATGATCCTTAAAAAGGTAGGTGTGCTAATTATAGAGCTTTTAAAGGTAACTTAATGCTATAAATGCTAGATCTCAAAGCCTTTAGATTTGTTTCTAAAAATCTTTCAACCACCCCCCTTTTCCATCAATGCATACATATTCACACACATGCTCTGAGATCCACAGGAAGTATATTTTGTATTTCATAATAGACTTTAAAATAGATGCAAATTACAACTAAGTCAAATCTTAGAATCAATCAAGTGGAAATGTTCCCCCAATTCTTCACCTGGGTTCTATTATACAGTTAAAAAACCATAGGTATTAACATAAATGTAGAATGCCCTTGGATAAACACAGGAAGGCAATAAATACCATTTGATTATAACAACTGATTAAAATTTATATATAATTTGATTCTACGAAGTAATGTGCATTTTTCAAATCTTCTTCCACAGCCACTAATAAAACAGTCATATTTTTTTTTCTTTGACCTCCCAGGGAAAAAATTCAAGTCAGTAAAAATTCTCTTGCTTTTCTCTTGCCCAAATAAAATATTACAAGGCTCAAAACACCCTCATCCGTAATATTTTAATTTTCTAAACTGGGAAAACAGTACTGGTTATTTTGGTAACATATTTTAAGTATTTTCTAATTCTTTGCATACGACATACTCCCCTAGAAACAGCTAAACATAATCTGGTAAGATGTTTTATATTATCATAATCTGGTAAATTTATATTGAAATATTTTATATTATATTTTATATTATTGGGAAAATATTTTATATTACCATAATCTTGTAAATTTATATTACCATAATCTGGTAAAATATTTTAATTTTCTAAACTGGGAAAATCGTACTGGTTATTTTGGTAACTTATACTTATCTTTTAAGTATTTTCTAATTCTTTGCATTTGAAATACTCCCCTAGAAAGAGCTAAACATAATCTGGTAAAACATCTCTAATTCCTCAGGAATAAGGTTTATTCTTGAGCAAAGTAAAATCTTGGTTTAGTGTCTCACTAGAAAAAGAAATAGTATTTTCATTTAGCATGTTCAATATTTTAGAGTCTGACTTGGATTTATTTCTCTTGTTATGTATAAACATTCACATTCTTGATAGATAATCTCAAAGAATTTATAAATTCTATGACCTATGTTTTATAAGCTGCTTTGTAAGTCCCTTTTCAAAAGTAAATCCCTCCTAGGGGTGCCTGGGTGGCTCAGTCGGTTGGGCAGCCACTACGGCTCAGGTCATGATCTCTCGGTCTGTGAGTTCTAGCCCCGCATCGGGGCTCTGTGCTGACAGCTCAGAGCCTGGAGCCTGCTTCCGGTTCTGTGCCTCCCTCTCTCTCTGCCCCTTCCTTGCTTGGTCTCTGTCTCTCTTTCTCTCTCTCAAAAATAATAACCATTAAAAAATTTTTTAATTCAAAAATAAACCCCTCCTAAGTTTGTAATAACTGACTTTGCTTCTCTCAGGTTTTGCTTTTCTTACCAGTTTTGGTTCATGTTTAAAATCATGTTGTACACCTTAATCAGACTTTCTGTAATATAAATACCACAAGCTCAGAATATCCCTAATTAGTGAGATACAGTAGAGTAAGTACTATATTTCTAGAAAATTCTCTGTCATTGGGGGTGACTTTGTGTCCACACAAAGTTAGTAAATATAAAAGGTCACAAATAGAATGAGCTACCAACTACACTTACATATTAAATTATAAAAAAATTAGTTTTAATTCAAAAAAAATCTAAAGATTACCTATTATACTGAATTATCATATATTTTTTTAAAGTTCCAATGTTTTTTTTAAACCACAAGTTTAGTACTTTTGTACATTTCAATAAACATTAAATTAAATGTTTACTATATTCCAGAGACTATACAATTATTAGGCACTGTCATAGACCCTATATAGTTTAGAAGACAAGGCAAATGTGAAAACATAGGGTTCATATTCTGTGAACAATGACATAACATAGATGTGTAGAATGTGACTTCAAGGAGGAAGCAATCCATGTAGTTGCTTAGGGAGGGTTTGGACAAGATTTCTAGGAAGAGAGGTAGTTAAGTTGAATTTCAAAGAGAGATGGGGGCGTCTGGGTGGCTCAGTCAGTGGGGCCTCTGACTCTTGATTTTGTTTCAGGTCATGATCTCATAATTCGTAAGTTCAAATCCTATGTCAAGCTTCACTGTCAGCGCAGAGTCTACTTGGGGATTCTCTCTCTACCTCTTTTTCTGCCTCTCCCTCGCTAATGTGCTTGTCCCCCCCCCCCCAAAATAAATAAATAAACTTAAAAAAACAATAAAGATGAATTTTTCTGGGCACATCAGGAGGAAGGAAGCATTTGAAGCAGAGGAAACAGCCTGTTTGGAAGCCATGGAGGCAAGGAACAGTGCACTCAAGAGGACTGCACAGTGTTCAGGATTAAGTCATGGAGAACCTCCTGTACTGGCCTGAACACTTTGGACATTATCCAGAAGGCAATAAAGAGTTCCTCTTAGAACAGCAATAATAATAGAATATTATTCTATTTTGTCAGCCTGAAGACTGCCTGTTTTTTTTTCATCTTTTCATGTTTATTGGCTATTTGCATTTGTCTTCTGTAAACCATCCATTGACATGTTTTATCCATTTTCTTATTTTTTTACTCTTTATTTTTTATTTAAATTTTAGTTAACATACAGTACAATATTGGTTTCAGGAGTAGAAATCAGTGATTCATCACTTTAGTACAACACCCAATGTGTCTGTTTACTCTTACCAGTTTAGTATCTAATGTTATTATAACCTGATTTGATGTAGTGTTAAATTCCATAGTACCTGACAAGTTAACATTTAATTAGCAGTAACACTTCTATCTATCCTAAGCGGGCCTAAATATTTTATAAGTAGGCAGAGAAAAAAGTTTAAAAAAGGAATGGAGAGTGAAAAAGTGCAATATGCTAGTAAATTTTTCCAACCCATAACAGTATCACCCAGGACATTTATTATTCTTATAGATTCCATGGCCCAGCATCCCCTAGACCTACCAAATCAGAATCACCACAGGAGGGCCTGGAACCTGTGTGCTCAAGATGACTTGAATGCCTGGAGAAGCAGGGGAAATACCACTTTCAGAGAGTATATTCCTTCAAAGGAAGACTAGAAAATGTGGCTGTCTCGTCTGCAAATTGAGGTCATATTAATAAAAGGTAATCAAATCATGAAATCTCAATACTTATGGTTTATTGATGATTTATGTTATCTCTTCAAAAGACTTTAAAATCCTTTTTTTTTTTTTAAATGTTTATTTATTTTTGAGAGAGCAAGAGACAGAGCATAAGCAGGGGAGGGGCAGAGAGACAGGGGGAGAGAGACCGAAGCAGGTTCCTGGCTCCAAAGTGACAGAGCTGACAGCACAGAACCGGACACGGGGCTCAAACCCACGGACCACAGATTGTGACCTGAGCTGAAGTCAGATGCTTAACCAAGTGAGCCACCCAGGTGCCCCAAAAGACTTTAAATTCTTAAGAGAACAGGATTTATCACTAATAGAGTAAGCGCCTAACATAGATAAAGATTTGATAAACATTTGTTAATGTATGAATGAATGACAATTCAATCATTCACACTTTAAAAAAAAATGGCTCCTCCTTGTTTGCATTACAAGATGTCCAATTATGAAACACAAAGACAATCTAGTGAGTTAACACTGAAGAGTGCCAATTAATTAGGCTTTTACCTTAGTATGAACAGTTTACTTTAAATTTTTAGTAAAGTGAAAAAAATACATTTTTTCATATCAACTATGTGTTTGTCAAATAATATAAAATGTAATGTGTTTGTGTGAAATAATTTTATCTGTCTTTTGTGCCTTGGAGTAATTACAAATGATTTTGCATTTCATATATAGCACTCCATAGAAAGAACACAGGATCAATCACACTGAAACTAAAATTAAAGACACTAGGACTAGGATTTGCTTAATAAACATTATTCTTCATTAGGAGAAGCTTCTGACTCATGAATTTTCTCATACTTGCAGAAAAATATTGTTAGAGAGGACAGGCAAAAGAGTGAAAACAATTGGATAAATATTTTAAAATTTATCTTTGTATGGAAAAGAAATTTTTTTTTCAATAATTGACATTTAAAGGACAAAAGGTAGCAAGGGCCATATTTTCCATTAACTTGACAACGCCAAAGAGACAGACAACTTTCCGATACATTGGAGCAGAACATCATGGCAATGAAGTTATTTTAGATTCTTCAATACCATCAGAATAATAGGTTGAAAATATAGGCGACATTTGTAAAATATTACTTAAATACAAACAAATTTTGCTGTTTTCAAAACATACTTTGTTTTAAGAATCATTTTGAAATTATAGCTGAAGGAGTAGGAGAGAAAATGCCATGAAGAAATCTTTCTACATCATCTCCACCTCTGTAGAGCTTTATATGAGAAGGTTACTATTTGTTACTGCTGTAATGATTTCAGAGGACACTACTCATGAGAGAGAAGGCAAAGGGTCCACAGTGTGAATCTCTTGGCGATTTAATCACAGTCGTTAAAGGAAGCAGGATCATGAACACTGCCAGCCACCAGCTGCAAATACAATAACTGTGAAATTTATTTTTGCAAATACACTGGCAAATTTATACCTGTGAATGAATACTAAGGAGAGCCTATTCAGTTGGTACATTTACTGAATTAGGCTTTGAGTTCCACAGAGTGCAGTTGCTTCTAGAGTTCTATTTCAACATTCTCTTGAAAAGGCGCACAGAAATAAAATGATATTTTAAGTGCCCTAGGGAATCTTTACATATAGGGAGAGCATGGTCTAAGTCCCTCTGAAAAATAAAAATTTACTCAACTGAGAGATGAACAGGATTTCTCTGTAGATTTTTTTTTATAAATTCTTATTAATCTATAATTCTCTCAAAATAAAGAGTTTTAAACTAAACTAAATAAACAAAACTAAAAAGAGAGTTTTAAACTCTCTAATTTACAGTACCATTAAGTTGGATTTTTATAATTTCTTTTAAAAGAATGTGCTTGCTTCATCTCACATGGATTGGGATACAGTATGGTGACCAGTTTTTCATTCATTCCACAATTATTTATTGTGTGGGTACTGTGTGGTAGGCTCAGTGCTAGGGCTGGGGATATGCAAAGTCTCTGCTTGCCAAGAACTTACATTATCATGGACGATGATAAAACACAAAAACAAAAACAAAGACAAAACCATAAGGAACTGCTAGGTGTTAATGCTATGAGGAAGAATGAGGACCAATAAAGCAGGGTAAGGGAAGAGATACTGACATAATAAGGAGTGGGGTTGCTATTTCACATAGGGTCATCAGGGGAGAGTCTTTCTGAGAAGATGGCATGTCAGCAGAGAACTAGAGGAAATAAAGTAGAAAATTATGTGGAAATCTGGGGGAAGAAACTGACTACGTATCTCAATACACTATTTTGCATTAGGGACCCCCATTATTTTTTTTAAATTTTTTTTTTTTCAACGTTTATTTATTTTTGGGACAGAGAGAGACAGAGCATGAACGGGGGAGGGACAGAGAGAGAGGGAGACACAGAATCGGAAACAGGCTCCAGGCTCTGAGCCATCAGCCCAGAGCCTGACGCGGGGCTCGAACTCACGGACCGTGAGATCGTGACCTGGCTGAAGTCGGACGCTTAACCGACTGCGCCACCCAGGCGCCAGGGACCCCCATTATTGTAACATATATTGTTGATTAATGTAAGAGAGATGGATTATGTATAATCTTTGATACCTAGTTCACACATGAGCATATGGTTTAGAACCGCAGCTATGAAGTACAGCAGATGTTCAAATCCCCACAATTTACTATCTATAAGACATGGATTTGGTATTTAATTTCCTTTAGTTCCTCATTGTAAAACAGAGACAATAACCCCACAATATAGGGGTGCCTGACCAGCTCAGTTAGTAGGGCATGCTACTCTTGATCTTGGGGTTGTGAGTTCAAGCCCCACTTTGGGTATAGAGATTACTGGAAAAAAAATTTAAATTCTTAAAGAAAAAAACCCTCATCTTGGGGCACCTAGGTGGTTCAGTCAACCAACTGATCATCTGATTCTTAATTTTGACTCAGGTTGTGATCCCAGGGTTGTGGGATCGAGTCCTGCAGGTCAGGTTCAGCATTGAGCATGGAGCTTGCTTAAGATTCTCTCTCTCTCTTCCTCTGCTCCTCTCCCCTACTTGTGTACTCTCTCTCTCTCAAAACAAAACAAAAAGAAAGAGAGAAAGAAAGAAAGAAAGAAAGAGAAAGAAAGAAAGAAAGAAAGAAAGAAAGAAAGAAAGAAAGAAAAATATGTATAATGCTTAACATAAAATAGGGTGCCCAATGTAGTTGCAATTATTAATTAAGAATAACAAATAGAAGTGCCTGGTGGCTCAGTAGGTTGAGCATCCAATTTAAGCTCAGGTCATGATCTTGCAGTTCATGAGTTCGAGCCCTACATCGGGCTCGGTGCTGACATGTCAGAGCCGGAAACCTGCCTCGGATTCTGTATCTCTCTCTGCCCTTCCCCTGCTCACACTCTCTCTTTCTCTCTCTCTCTCTCTCAAAAATAAATAAACATTAAAAAAATAATAACAAAGAAATGTAAATTAGAACTCTACTCATATCGACCCCCATAGTTTTGGGTAGCATTCACTCACTCATTCAACATTTATTAATCCCTGACTGTGGGTTATACACCATGACAAGAATACCAAAATTTAAGGAATATCAATGTATTTACTTATTAGCATTGGAGATAAACATGAAAAATCATTTATAATGTAATGCAATAATTGTCATAATAAAGAAGACGAAGTGAATGTACACTATTTGAGGACCTGATTGGAGGTTACACCAAGGGGATGCGTAACATTGACCCTTGCAGGATGACTTGGAGTCCAGCAGATAAACGATGTGAAGAAAGCAAGGCAGCAGACAGAACAGAGAATGCAGTCAAGTCACAAAGTGACAAGCCAGGAAGAAAAAAAAAAAAGACACCTTTAGAGAACTTTGACTACATCACAAGATACCTGTAAAGAAAAGAGGTGAAGTTGTAATTGAAGGCTGAAAGTAAATAATGCAGGCTCTTACACGCCTTCAGGCTTATATGCCACACCAAAGAATGTAGACTTTGTTCTGTGACATTCTGAAGGCGGTGCATGATTGTGTTTCCATTTCAAAAACCTCATTTGGCAGCAGTGTGGGGAATGGTGTGGAGGAGTTGCTAATATTGGGATCAGAAGACTTTAATTACACAGTGTTTCAGAACATCCTGGCTCAGGGTCTGGTGAGAAAGAGGCTAAGGAAGACACTGAGAGAAAGAAACGTAACAAATTTCCAATTCAGTCATTTATTCTAAAGAAAGTAGTGATCATTGACACACTACCATTCCAGGTTCTGGAACAGTGTGTCACATAGCAGATTTTTACTAATTATTAGTTAAATATAATAACTATTTAAAGTGACTGATTAGATATAGAAAAGAGGAAGAAGGTAGGACCTCTCAAATATCTGGGTTAAATGAAACTGAAAGACGGAGAAGACTAAAAGTAAGAAGATTTGGGGAGGAAAATACTGAATTCAGTTCTGTAGATAAGTAGACAGACATGTGGGCCTGGTTCACAGGAGTTTCAAGTCTAGAGAAAAAGAGACAGTAAGACTGTCACACTACTGGAAGTTTTAAAAGGTGAGGGTTGGGGGGCACTGGACTGGCTCAGTCGGTAGAGGATGTGATTCTTGATCTCAGAGTGGTAAGTTTGAGCCCCATGTTGGGTGTAGGGATTACCTGAAAATAAAGTCTTTAAAAAAAAAAGGTATGAGTTGAGTATGTTCTCACCAGGAGAGCATGCACAGTGGGAACCAAGCGAACTAGGTGGGATTGTGAAGAAAATTAAAAGCTGCAAGGTCTAGGCAGAGTGAGGAAAAAATGATCTCTGTAATCTCTACGATATCTCTTTTTCTAATGTGTTTCTCAGGGGTTCAGCCTTGGCCATATTTTCTTCTCATGTGGTACACTCTGTCTTATCCACAGCTTCCCTATTTCAATACCATTTCTATGATGGTAAGTGCTATAGTTCTATCTCCAACTGTATAAATCCAAGCACTTAGCCTTGACCTGAAGAAATTGTTCTTTAAATGGTAATCAATGTATTTAATAGCATATTCAAGTAAATGAACCAGAGAAAGGCATTTAAAACAATGACGTGTACATTTAACATACCTAACACAATGTTGTGCTCATAGTAGGCACTCAGTAAACATTTGATGATCAAACACCAACCCAGCTCTAGCCTTTATCATTTTGGCCTTAAATGAAACAGAGAACTGGAGACCAACATTTATCCCAAATGTTACACATGATATGTAGCTATCAACTTTTTTTTTTTTTTGAAAAGTGTATTTAACTATTGGAAACAAAGTTAAAGTATTTCCAATTGAAGATGTATGTACTTGACTGTGTAAAAGATATTAATAATTAATATACTGGATTTTTTTCTTCAAACTCATAAAATCTTATTTCTTAAGCCCCATACAATTGCAAATAATTTTAAACATTAGTTATATATTTCCAGAAAACCTCATTATGGAGTGAGTTATCTGAGTGTTTGTGTTATTTTGTCTTTACCAGAAGCAACCTGTGTTCCATGTGTCTCACAAAACCCATTTTCAAATAATACTGAAACAAAGAATTAAAACATAAAGAGATGTCCCAAGGGCAGAACATTTTTTAAATGTATATCATATTCTGATGCAATAGTTGTCTTTCTTTAAAAAATTTTTGTTTTATATATTGCCTAAGTTAGGTATGTTAAATAATTTTACTTTGGAAATGAGTTGCCAATATCACATACCAGAATAGTCACATGTAAATCTACCCAAATCATTATTTCTCCATCTTAACTGTCTACCTGTAAGGTCATGTCAGTGATGAGAACAATTCTTCTCATTCATGATTTTGTCAGACAAAATGTAATAATAATGTATTCAATCTAAAAAGCAATATCAAGTCTTTAAAGATGGAGAACAGTAAGCAACTATATATGATTTCACTGGTACAGAACAATAAGTCATACCAGGAAAGATTTTCTTATTGGTAGCTCATGTTTTAAAAGGAATGGATTATACATGACTTAATAGAGATCAAATTATTATAATATGATGTGCATGTATACAATGCTTTGTCATAAATACTGCACAATGTGTTCATTTACCATGGGGGAAGAAAAGTGTCAAATAATTAATAGTATAATGGCATTCCAACAAAGTTAAGAAAGTGTTAAATAGGTTTGAAGCTAGTAATTCAGGAATAAATAATCATATTGATTGGAAAGAGTCCATCTGAATTAGCTAAAAAATGGACTTATAAGACATTTTAATTTACATGTGGTTTTATAACGTGATAATTCAAACTACGGGACTGCTACCAAAATTACTAAATAGAGGTTTTACTGAGCTTAGGCTAAGGAAAGATGTGACTCATTTATAACAGACATTAATTATATGCAAATGCATGCTTTAAAAATTCTAAAACGTAATATGCATCTTAATGAATAAGTTAAATATTTCTTCTTAAAATTTTACTCATGCCATTCATCTACCTCCAATTCTTTCATGGCTAGTGCAAAAGTAAATGTTGCCTCCATGATTATGTATGTAACTTAACATTTTATTTCCTAGGTAACAGGCATCATGTTTAAAGTCATTGTTCATGGTTCAGGCACCTTTATAAGAAGTTCTGTTGCTTACAACACTGGATGAGTTCATGGCCTTGAACTTTCGGTCAAACTCAGAATTCAGCTTGAAACTTTTCATTAAGCCTTCAGAGAAAATCATAAAAATGAGTCCCCATGAACCTATGGATTTCTACATCATTATTTTGATAATAGGGAGACTCCATGATAACAGGGAGTCTTGATAACTATAGTGTAGCATGGACTCTGAAATAAAAATTGGATATGAATCCATATAAAGACTGTGTGACTTTGGGCAAAATATTTAATCTGTCTGCGTGCTAGCTGAAAATGAGGAAAATAATAACAGGATTAAATGAGTGAACATATATCAATTACTTAAAATAGTTTCTTGAATGTGGAGAGTGCTCAATAAATGTTTGTAATAATTATTAGCAACATTTATTATCCTTAGCTTCAATGTACATTCTGTAAAAGCTTCCTTAATGATCTACAGTTGAATACTCATCTTTATAGCATTAAATTGGCAATTATCTTTTCTTCACTTGCACTGATGTGGTAAAGACATATTTGTTGTCTTAAGAGCAAAACTGAATTAGCTGAAATTTTAGTTTAGGGAAATATTCCCATTCATTACAATTCTCAACATCACCAGGGTGAAGAATAATTTAAAGAATACAAAAAACTTGAAAATTTTGTCTCTTAGAGAAGGACATCTCCCACTTTTTCAGTGTGTTTAGTGTTTAATTTAGAGATGAAATGTGCAGATACAATAATCCAGGATAGAGATACAGCCAAAGAGAAACTTTAAGAAGAGTCCTTACAATATTTTTCTACGGCTCATAAATGTATCCTTGCCCTAAGTAGACAATCATGTTTAGCATGGTTTCAGAATTTCTGACCTATTGAAGAATATAGGCTTCTCTGTATTCTGTTATGTACTGTACCTGGTTTAGTTCAACAAACTACTCTTTACCCCTACTGCCCTCCTCCAACTTTAAAAACTTTCCCTGGTCTAGGAATTGGACTGTATTTTTTTTACTCAGAATTTCTTTTTTGGTCCATCATAGAAATTTACTTTTATAGATTTTTCCCCCTATAATCTTTTCCCTAAATGAAAACTTTTTCTTGACGTTTTCTAAGATCAGTTACTGCCAGTAGCAACATCACTCACTTTCCACTTCATTTGAACCTACAAGGAAAATGTACACATACAGGGGATAATGAAGGGCAAAGTGTGAAGAAATTCCTCACACAATGTTGTAGACAGAAAGGACAAAGGTAAATTTAAAATTTAATTAATTAATTAATCTGCTTTGAAGGTTGACATAACTTTTTTATTTATAGTTTGTTTATTTTTGGGACAGAGAGAGTGAGCTTGCACGCATGTGCACATGTGGGGGAGGGGCAGGAGAAAGGGAGACAGAGAATACCAAGTGGGCTTGGTGCAGGCAATGCAGAGCCTGACATGGGGCTTGAACCCATGAACTGTGAGGTCATGATCTGAACCAAAACCAAGAGTCAAATGCTCAACTAACAGAGTCACCCAAGTGATGAGGGGAAAAAGGCAAGCTGAGGGCAAAGCTTAAACTAAACCCTTCAACTCTCACCCCCTTCACTGTGACCATGGGGTATGTGTGATATTCCTCAGGCACCTCTGGCTGCCCAAGAACAAAGGAAAGTGAAACACGAATGGTTAATTGATAGAGATCACAGTCATGCAGGACATCAGTCTCCATCAGCTTACAGATGTCTTAGTAAATTCCAAGAAAAAGGTAATCCTGTCAATAGCCTAGCCTCCAGAAACCTATAGACTCAGTCCTACAGCCCTAACATCACCCTCCCCTCCATAGTCATGTGGGGAACAAAAGTAAGAAGAAAATGGTAAATAAAATTAAATTTCCTTATACCTGCAGGCCATTGACAAATACTTGAGGTGGAGTATAACATTTCTCCAAGAACTCCCTACTGTCTTAATGTTAATGTTTTGCTAGAGGGGAAAGAACAACCTTAGATTGACAATAGCTAAGCTTCTGAGTCCTCTTAAGCATATAAAAGTCCTTTTGGAAACCTCCATTTTGCCTTTACCTCCTCAACATCATAGATTATATACTATAGATATATACAGTCACTCCTCACAACCCCAGTGCAGTACAGGTCCTATCCCTGCACTTTAATAAAATCATGTTTTGTGCCAAAGACGTCTCAAGAATTCTTTCTTGCTGTCAGCTCTCAACCCCCACAACCACTCCAAAACCACATCACAGGTGCCCCTTAAACTTGTTTTTAATTGAAGTATAATTGGTATACAATATTATCTTAGTTTCCAGTGTACAGCATAGTGATTCGATATTTATATACATTAGGAAATGATCATCACTATAAGTCTAGTTACCATCTGTTATCATATAAAGTTGTTACGATATTGACTATTCCCTATGGTATATGTTAGAGCTCCATGTGTTATTTATTTTATAACTGGAAGACGGTAGTTCTTAATCCCCTTCCCCTATTTTGTCCATCCCTGTGCTCTCTCTCCCTTCTGGCAACTGCCAGTTTGTTCTCTGTATCTATGAGTCTGTTTCTGTTTTATTTGTTTGTTTTGCTTTTTAGATTCCACATGTAAGTGAAATCATACAGAATTTGTCTACCTATTGTGGGTGGTTTAGTTGAACAAACTACCTTCTCTCACCCTTACTGCTCTCCACCCTTTTTTGGCTTCTTGTTTAAACAAATTAGTAACTTTCATTATGGACTTTTATTTTAAATCCCAGGTCTTTCAGTTTTCCTCTTCTCCTTAGCAAATCTTCTCATCTTCAATATTTTCAAGTCAAAGTATTAGCTTCTATTTACTTACCTCTTTACATTCAGTCTAAAATAAAATGCTATAAAGTGTAGGTAGGATGAGCTGCATCTGATGTGTCACAAAGTATTACTAAACATTAAAATATAACAATCAAGAGGCAAATCCAAAATACCATGTTGCTTAACTGTTGTATTACATAAGATTTGAAAGTTGTAAGGTGTTTGCCATTCAACTTTTCATTGTGACATGTCCCTGAAAAGCAAGAGGCTTGTTTGGTTCCTAAGCTCCTGATTTCCACCAGGCATAATATGGTATGGACTCAGGGGCAGGCTGATTGACTGTTTCTGACACTCCTGAGGGCATTTAGGTTTTAAAGTTGATTACAATGTGAAATCTTGGGTTCTTGATTCTCAGAATTCCATGTCTCTGTGTCTTCAATTTATCCTCCCCAACTCATCTCTAGGAAAGTGGAGGGTCATTAGAAAGAGGCTTAAGGGAAAACAAACAAACAAACAAATTGCTGGCTATGGGCTTCAGTTCATTCTTTTTATGCTAATATTATCTGGTCAGCGTTTATGCTACCTTTCTTCTATTCCTTGCTTCTAAAGATATGATAAAAAATGGCTTCTCTACTTTGTCATGAATAAAACCACTTGGGAGAACTTTTTAAAACACAGGTCTTCTTGTGTTCAACCTCCAAAGATTCTAATTTAGTGGGTTGGGTGGGACCTTAATTTGCATTGCCAAAAAGCTCTTCTGGAGATTCTAATGTAGGTGGTCCTTGTACGTGGTTTCTGAAACTCTGCCTTAGAAAACTTTAATCAGTAACAAGGCTTTCTGATAGCTGGTAATCAGAAACCAGCACAAATAATCATACCCAAACAGCCAATTATTATATGGGATTTGTCACTCTTCATCACATCTTAATATTCTAATACATGTGCATCCAGCCAGAGTCATAATCTTTAACTACGTTGGAAACAACTTCTTCCTTTGACCATGAAGAAATGTGACTTTTTAAAGTTAGACAAAGATAATCATTAAGGAAAAACAAGGAAGACTCTGTATCAGTCAGCTCATCACAAAGTTAAACCATGAGAATCTATCTGACTCTCCATGGTCTGTGCCTACTGTCCAGGAAAAGCCCAGTCCTATTATTATTTGTTGAATAACAGTTCCCCCTACTGGCATGCTTGCTGAAATTCCCCTTACATTATATTTTTGGAACAAAGCTTAGTTACAGTCCAGATTCAAAGTGCAATTGTTTTTATTTCAGGGTCATGCCTTGGGATTGTGCTTTTCAGGTGGGAGGCGCCCTTTGAAAGCCAGATGGTAAAGAGTGTTTTTATTGATATGTGATTTGCCCGATGAAATTAACCTTAAAGGAAAATGAGAGTTTTGGCTTTTGGCCAAAGGTCAAATCTGGATTGGACATACTTTTGTTTTCAAGTAATTCAGGGTGTTCCCTTTTAAACATTCCAAATTAGATTGGCTACAACCGCAGTGGGGAATGCAGTTGGCATTGTACTGTTCAGGATTGATCATAGTGTTTTCTCCATCCCTCTGGCATGACCTTGAGGCATTTTATAAAATATAAAACAATATCTGGTATTAAGAATAAGTAAGATTGCTGTTTCCTAGATATTTACCTGCATGGTCTGGAAAGTCAGGCTATGATATCTGATGCAGTTTTAAAGTTTGGGAAATTGGTCCTATTTCTACCAATGTATGGAATTTCTATGCTTTTCTAGAAAGTTTTGTAGATAGCACTATTTTTGAACTTTCCATTCATTTCTCTCCCTATGCCTATATATTAATGCTTCCTATGTACTACTCTCTAATCAGGCAGGTCTTCAAGTGTGGTCTGGGGACCACTGCACAGTCAAAACGATTTTTATTCTAAGTTGTGTGCTTTTTTTAAAAAATAATGTTATGTGCTTTTTAAACTTTTATGAATGTACAATGACGTTTTCCAGAAATTCATGAGGTGTGATTTTTCAACAGACTGAAGGCAGAAATAAATATGACCATTCATTAATCCTGCTTCTATTAATCCAGATAATAGAGTTTAAAAAAACATTTTGCTCTGGAAAATATAGTTATTTTAAAAATGGTATATTAATTATGTTCAAATGTAATAGGTTACTAGTGTTATTTAAATAAATTAATAAATATTTTTAATTTTATTAAAAAAATTTAAATGTTTATTTATTTTTGAGAGAGACAGCACAAGAGGAGGATGGGCAGAGAGAGAAGGAGACACAGAATCTGAAGCAGGATCCAGTCTCTCAGTTGTCAACACAGAGACCGACAGGGGCTAGAACTCACAAACTGTGAGATCATTACCTGAGCTGAAGTCAATGCTTAACCAGCTAAGCCATCAGGCGCCCCAATAAATATTTTTAGAGATGATCAGTTTTAATTTCTAACACAGCAAATATTGATAAATATAACCCATAGAAAGATTTCTGGGAGCCTAAATAATTAAGAATGGTGAAAAATGTGATATATACGTATGTATATTATTGTGCCATAAAAAAAAAAAAAAGGAAATCCTGCCATTTGTGCCTATGCCAATAAACCTTGAGAAGATTATGCTAAGTGAAATAAATCAGACAGAGAAAGACAAATACTGAATAATCTCACTGGCGTGTAGAATCTAAAAAACTACAAACTCCTAGAAACAGAGTGGATTGGTGGTTGCCAAGCATAGGAGTGGGGCACTGGGATATGAATGAAGGTGGTAAGAGGGTACAAAGTTTTAAGATGAATTGGTTCTGAGCATCTAATGTAAAGCTGGGTGATTATAGTTACCAATAGTGTATTGTATACCTGAAAGTTGCTAAGAGTGGTCATAAATGTTCTCACCACAAAATAAACAACAAAAAAAGGTAACTTTGTTAGGTGATCATGTAACCTTACTGTGGTATATATGCGTATCAAATCATTAGGTTGTACACCCTAAACTTACATAATGTTATATGTCAAGTATATCTCAATAAAGTTGTAAAAAAAGAGTGGAAAGGTGACCTGAGGCCAAAATATTTGACCATTGCTCTAGTTAAACTATTGCTGTTCACTTTGTATTCTCAATACCTTTGTACTATTCTGTCTTTTAAAACACTCAGTTGTTTTGACTGAGATATGCTTCTCCTCACACTTTCCATTTTGTGTACACAAATCTTCACCATCCTTTGAAATTCAGTTCAACTTTCATAACTGTTTTCCTCTTCACCTCTGCCCTAATTCTATTTCTCACTGGATAAGATTTCAGATGAGCTTCTCTCTCATTAATCATTAATCATTTTAACCTTTTTATTGTAATTTATTTTTCCTCATGACTTCTTTTCATATTAATTTCTAAGATCCTTGAGGAAATGAAAAGGCAGGGTCTGCTTATTATTTGTGGATTTTCTCCCTCTTAGAACTCAGTATAACGCCTTGTGCAAAGTAGGAACTATACAAATATGTTTTAGGTGTGTGCTCTACATATTTTCCTCCTTAGTTCAAAGAATTCTTTGTAAACCTGCTGCAAATTTGAGGCAAATGCAAATGGCTAAAGCAATGAACAATAAGTATAGGGTCATCTTTGAGCCCAACTGTGAGCACACAGAATGGTCTGTAGTTGCGTGCAGTCTCCCCATTGCCCGTTGCCACCCATTCTGTTCCTGTCCTCCTTTACTCCTCCCTCCCCTTCCATATCCCCTTTGTCCTTCCTACTCATGCTTACTCCTAGTCACATATTCAGGAAAAAAATCTTGTTAAATAAAATTTTTAAATAATCTTCACATATAATGGACTAATAACATTTAAAGCCTCTTTATGAGCCTTTTTTTTTAATTGAATGAGACTGGCTGTAAGGAAGTAAATATACCAACAGATGAGTAAACAATTTATTTTCCTCCCTGGTACTTACATTATAAATAGAAAAAGGAATAATTTCTTTTTGTAATTTGAATAAATAGAATGTGTATGTGTATGTGTGTATATATATATATATATATATATGTATATATATATATATATATATATAGTGGGGGGAGCTGGCAAAAAAGAAGGGCGATTGTTTTGCAAAGGTGGATGCATCCAACCTGAGTGATATTCTGATGGTAATTTATAGTTCAGTAGTCATGCAGTGAGAATCGTGAGACAAACCCAACACTGCCTTCCCTATGTCCTTACTATTGTAACACTAAGAAAGACAACCTTGTACTAAATCTCATCCCTTAAACAGTGGTTTATAGGAAATAAGTTGTATGCCCAGGCACACTTCAAAATGGGTTTTAACATGTCATAGCTTTATGATCAAAAAGTACAAAAGTACTTTTCATTATGGGAAGCACACTATGATGATGAAAAGAGCGAGACGGGCATCAGAAAACCTAGGCTCTGGTGTCTGTCTCCTAGTACAGAGCTAAGTAGTCTTAGTTGAACTACTTAAATTCTCTAGATCTTCGTTTCTCCACCTTCACTTAGTGATTTTGAACTGAGTTCAAAACTGTTTCTATAAAATCAGGGTTCTAATCTAGATAATTTCTAATGTTTTTTTCCAGGTTCACGGGAAATAAACCAATGGCTATTCCAGATATTAAGAATGCCTAGATTACAAATGCCTGGTTCCTGTTTATCCAGGAGGTTAGTGGTAAAATCAAGGTGAAAATGCAATTACCTTGCACTTCAATTCTCTACTCTGTCCACGAGATTCTAGCCCTAATATCAACCTAGTATCAGAGAAGGGGATGGGATATGGGTAAAGACTCTTGAATGGGGGCAGAAACACAGGTAGGATTGGATTAAATGATTTCTTAACCTACCTGCCCATGAAGGGAATCTATCTTTTAAAAATATACATATTTTAAATAACTTCAAAAATATAGATGGTCTATATTAATTAAATCAACATTAAATTTGTTTACAGATCCTTTCTCCTTTCTCCAATTCTGAATCTTATCCAGAAGGCCAAGGCATTATTTTCTTTTATTTATTTTTTTTTATTTTTTAATATATGAAATTTACTGTCAAATTGGTTTCCATACAACACCCAGTGCTCATCCCAAAAGGTGCCCTCCTCAATACCCATCACCCACCCTGCCCTCCCTCCCACCCTGCCCTCCCTCCCACCCCCCATCAACCCTCAGTTTGTTCTCAGTTTTTAACAGTCTCTAATGCTTTGGCTCTCTCCCACTCTAACCTCTTTTTTTTTTTTTTTTTCCTTCCCCTCCCCCATGGGTTTCTGTTATGTTTCTCAGGATCCACATAAGAGTGAAACCATATGGTATCTGTCTTTCTCTGTATGGCTTATTTCACTTAGCATCACACTCTCCAGTTCCATCCATGTTGCTACAAAAGGCCATATTTCATTTTTTCTCATTGCCACGTAGTATTCCATTGTGTATATAAACCACAATTTCTTTATCCATTCATCAGTTGATGGACATTTAGGCTCTTTCCATAATTTGGCTATTGTTGAGCGTGCCGCTATAAACATTGGGGTACAGGTGCCCCTATGCATCAGTACTCCTGTATCCCTTGGATAAATTCCTAGCAGTGCTATTGCTGGGTCATAGGGTAGGTCTATTTTTAATTTTCTGAGGAACCTCCACACTGCTTTCCAGAGCGGCTGCACCAATTTGCATTCCCACCAACAGTGCAAGAGGGTTCCTGTTTCTCCACATCCTCTCCAGCATCTATAGTCTCCTGATTTCTTCATTTTGGCCACTCTGACTGGCGTGAGGTGATATCTGAGTGTGGTTTTGATTTGTATTTCCCTGATAAGGAGCGACGTTGAACATCTTTTCATGTGCCTGTTGGCCATCCGGATGTCTTCTTTAGAGAAGTGTCTATTCATGTTTTCTGCCCATTTCTTCACTGGGTTATTTGTTTTTCGGGTGTGGAGTTTGATGAGCTCTTTATAGATTTTGGATACTAGCCCTTTGTCCGATGTGTCATTTGCAAATATCTTTTCCCATTCCGTTGGTTGCCTTTTAGTTTTGTTGGTTGTTTCCTTTGCTGTGCAGAAGCTTTTTATCTTCATAAGGTCCCAGTAATTCACTTTTGCTTTTAATTCCCTTGCCTTTGGGGATGTGCCGAGTAAGAGATTGCTACGGCTGAGGTCAGAGAGGTCTTTTCCTGCTTTCTCCTCTAAGGTTTTGATGGTTTCCTGTCTCACATTCAGGTCCTTTATCCATTTTGAGTTTATTTTTGTGAATGGTGTGAGAAAGTGGTCTAGTTTCAACCTTCTGCATGTTGCTGTCCAGTTCTCCCAGCACCATTTGTTAAAGAGACTGTCTTTTTTCCATTGGATGTTCTTTCCTGCTTTGTCAAAGATGAGTTGGCCATACGTTTGTGGGTCTAGTTCTGGGGTTTCTATTCTATTCCATTGGTCTATGTGTCTGTTTTTATGCCAATACCATGCTGTCTTGATGATGACAGCTTTGTAGTAGAGGCTAAAGTCTGGGATTGTGATGCCTCCTGCTTTGGTCTTCTTCTTCAAAATTACTTTGGCTATTCGGGGCCTTTTGTGGTTCCATATGAATTTTAGGATTGCTTGCTCTAGTTTCGAGAAGAATGCTGGTACAATTTTGATTGGGATTGCATTGAATGTGTAGATAGCTTTGGGTAGTGTTGACATTTTGACAATATTTATTCTTCCAATCCATGAGCAGGGAATGTCTTTCCATTTCTTTATATCTTCTTCAATTACCTGCATAAGCTTTCTATAGTTTTCAGCATACAGATCTTTTACATCTTTGGTTAGATTTATTCCTAGGTATTTTATGCTACTTGGTGCAATTGTGAATGGGATCAGTTTCTTCATTTGTCTTTCTGTTGCTTCATTGTTAGTGTATAAGAATGCAACTGATTTCTGCACATTGATTTTGTATCCTGCAACTTTGCTGAATTCATGTATCAGTTCTAGCAGACTTTTGGTGGAGTCTATCGGATTTTCCATGTATAATATCATGTCATCTGCAAAAAGCGAAAGCTTGACTTCATCTTTGCCAATTTTGATGCCTTTGATTTCCTTTTGTTGTCTGATTGCTGATGCTAGAACTTCCAGCACTATATTAAACAGCAGCGGTGACAGTGGGCATCCCTGTCGTGTTCCTGATCTCAGGGAAAAAGCTCTCAGTTTTTCCCCGTTGAGGATGATGTTAGCTGTGGGCTTTTCATAAATGGCCTTTATGATCTTTAAGTATGTTCCTTCTATCCCGACTTTCTCAAGGGTTTTTATTAAGAAAGGGTGCTGGATTTTGTCAAAGGCCTTTTCTGCATCGATTGACAGGATCATATGGTTCTTCTCTTTTTTTTTGTTAATGTGATGTATCACGTTGATCGATTTGCGAATGTTGAACCAGCCCTGCATCCCAGGAATGAATCCCACTTGATCATGGTGAATAATTCTTTTTATATGCTGTTGAATTCGATTAGCTAGTATCTTATTAAGAATTTTTGCATCCATATTCATCAGGGATATTGGCCTGTAGTTCTCTTTTTTTACTGGGTCTCTGTCTGGTTTAGGAATCAAAGTAATACTGGCTTCATAGAATGAGTCTGGAAGTTTTCCTTCCCTTTCTATTTCTTGGAATAGCTTGAGAAGGATAGGTATTATCTCTGCTTTAAATGTCTGGTAGAACTCCCCTGGGAAGCCATCTGGTCCTGGACTCTTATTTGTTGGGAGATTTTTGATAACCGATTCAATTTCTTCGCTGGTTATGGGTCTGTTCAAGCTTTCTATTTCCTCCTGATTGAGTTTTGGAAGAGTGTGGGTGTTTAGAAATTTGTCCATTTCTTCCAGGTTGTCCAATTTGCTGGCATATAATTTTTCATAGTATTCCCTGATAATTGTTTGTATCTCTGAGGGATTGGTTGTAATCATTCCATTTTCATTCATGATTTTATCTATTTGGGTCATCTCCCTTTTCTTTTTGAGAAGCCTGGCTAGAGGTTTGTCAATTTTGTTTATTTTTTCAAAAAACCAACTCTTGGTTTCGTTGATCTGCTCTACAGTTTTTTTAGATTCTATATTGTTTATTTCTGCTCTGATCTTTATTATTTCTCTTCTTCTGCTGGGTTTAGGCTGCCTTTGCTGTTCTGCTTCTATTTCCTTTAGGTGTGCTGTTAGATTTTGTATTTGGGATTTTTCTTGTTTCTTGAGATAGGCCTGGATTGCAATGTATTTTCCTCTCAGGACTGCCTTCGCTGCATCCCAGAGCGTTTGGATTGTTGTATTTTCATTTTCGTTTGTTTCCATATATGTTTTAATTTCTTCTCTAATTGCCTGGTTGACCCACTCATTCGTTAGTAGGGTGTTCTTTAACCTCCATGCTTTTGGAGGTTTTCCAGACTTTTTCCTGTGGTTGATTTCAAGCTTCATAGCATTGTGGTCTGAAAGTATGCATGGTATAATTTCAATTCTTGTAAACTTATGAAGGGCTGTTTTGTGACCCAGTATATGATCTATCTTGGAGAATGTTCCATGTGCACTTGAGAAGAAAGTATATTCTGTTGCTTTGGGATGCAGAGTTCTAAATATATCTGTCAAGTCCATCTGATCCAATGTATCATTCAGGGCCCTTGTTTCTTTATTGACTGTGTGTCTAGATGATCTATCCATTTCTGTAAGTGGGGTGTTAAAGTCCCCTGCAATGACCACATTCTTATCAATGAGGTTGCTTATGTTTATGAGTAATTGTTTTATATATCTGGGGGCTCGGGTATTTGGCGCATAGACATTTATAATAGTTAGCTCTTCCTGGTGGATAGACCCTGTGATTATTATATAATGCCCTTCTTCATCTCTTGTTACAGCCTTTAATTTAAAGTCTAGTTTGTCTGATATAAGTATGGCTACTCCAGCTTTCTTTTGGCTTCCAGTAGCATGATAAATAGTTCTCCATCCCCTCACTCTCAATCTAAAGGTGTCCTCAGATCTGAAATGTGTCTCTTGTAGACAGCAAATAGATGGGTCTTGTTTTTTTATCCATTCTGATACCCTATGTCTTTTAGTTGGCGCATTTAATCCATTTACATTCAGTGTTATTATAGAAAGATATGGGTTTAGAGTCATTGTGATGTCTGTATGTTTTATGCTTGTAGTGATGTCTCTGGTACTTTGTCTCACAGGATCCCCCTTAGGATCTCTTGTAGGGCTGGTTTCGTGGTGACAAATTCCTTCAGTTTTTGTTTGTTTGGGAAGACCTTTATCTCTCCTTCTATTCTAAATGACAGACTTGCTGGATAAAGGATTCTCGGCTGCATATTTTTTCTGTTTAGCACACTGTAGATATCGTGCCAAGCCTTTCTGGCCTGCCAAGTTTCAAAGGAGAGATCAGTCACGAGTCTTATAGGTCTCCCTTTATATGTGAGGGCACGTTTATCCCTTGCTGCTTTCAGAATTTTCTCTTTATCCTTGTATTTTGCCATTTTCACTATGATATGTCGTGCAGAAGATCGATTCAAGTTACGTCTGAAGGGAGTTCTCTGTGCCTCTTGGATTTCAATGCCTTTTTCCTTCCCCAGTTCAGGGAAGTTCTCAGCTATAATTTGTTCAAGTACCCCTTCAGCACCCTTCCCTCTCTCTTCCTCCTCTGGGATACCAATTATGCGTATATTATTTTTTTTTAGTGTATCACTTAGTTCTCTAATTTTCCCCTCATACTCCTGGATTTTTTTATCTCTCTTTCTTTCAGCTTCCTCTTTCTCCATAACTTTATCTTCTAGTTCACCTATTCTCTCCTCTGCCTCTTCAAGCCGAGCCATCGTGGATTCCATTTTGTTTTGCAATTCGTTTAAAGCGTTTTTCAGCTCCTCCTGACTGTTCCTTAGTCCCTCGATCTTTGTGGCAAGAGATTCTCTGCTGTCCTGTATACTGTTTTCAAGCCCAGCGATTAATTTTATGACTATTATTCTAAATTCACTTTCTGTTATATTATTTAAATCCTTTTGGATCAGTTCATTAGCTGTTGTTATTTCCTGGAGATTCTTCTGAGGGGAATTCTTCCGTTTGGTCATTTTGGAGAGGACCTGCAGGGCACTTCCCCTGTGCTGTGGTGTATAACTGGAGTTAGTGGGAGGGGCCGCAGTCCGACCCGATGTCTGCCCCAGCCCACTGCTGGGGCCACAGTCAGACTGGTGTGTGCCTTCTCTTCCCCTCTCCTAGGGGCAGGATTCACTGTGGGGTGGCGTGTCCCGTCTGGGCTACTTGCACACTGCCAGGCTTGTGTTGCTGGGGATCTGGCGTATTAGCTGGGGTGGGTAGGCAAGGTGCACGGGGGGTGGCGGGGCAGGCTTAGCTCGCTTCTCCTTAGGTGATCCACTTCAGGAGGAGCCCTGTGGCAGCGGGAGGGAGTCAGATCCGCTGCCGGAGGTTTGGCTCTGCAGAAGCACAGAGTTGGGTGTTTGCGCGGAGCGAGCAAGTTCCCTGGCAGGAACTGGTTCCCTTTGGGATTTTGGCTGGGGGATGGGCGGGGGAGATGGCGCTGGCGCCTTTGTTCCCCGCCAAGCTGAGCTCTGCCGTCCGGGGGCTCAGCAGCTCTCCCTCCCTTTGTCCTCCAGCCTTCCCGCTTTCCGAGCAGAGCTGTTAACTTATGACCTCCCAGACGCTAAGTCGCGCTTGCTGTCGGAACACAGTCCGTCAGGCCCCTCCGCTTTTGCCAGCCAGACTCGGGGGCTCTGCTTGGCCGGCGAGCCGCCCCTCCGCCCAGGCTCCCTCCCGCCAGTCCGTGGAGCGCGCACCGCCTCGCCGCCCTTCCTACCCTCTTCCGTGGGCCTCTAGTCTGCGCTTGACTCCGGAGACTCCGTTCTGCTAATCCTCTGGCGGTTTTCTCCAAGGCATTATTTTCAAAGCCAAATTTTCTGATGTATTTAAATGATAAGGAAGTTCAGAGGATTGTACTCATGTTAGTTCATAACTGTTAACTACAGCACACTGACGGCTTCTGCAATACCTAAGTGTTTTGTATGCTAACATTTTAGAAAAACGCTGAATTTACAAAGTTTTGCTAATTATACTCATGGAACAAATTTTAAACAAGTTAGAAACTTATTTATTAAAATTAACTCTGAATTATATTGTTTTTTTTCCTTCCTCATGAATTTTCTTTTTTTAGAAAAAAAGAATAAATTCATGTTTATTTCTACCTATTAATAATATATACCATAGAATTTCCACATTTCAAAAAGTAAACATAGCAAATGGTTCCTTCTACTGACATTAGTTAGTAAAAGTGCCTGGGATTTTATGTGCTGCCTGAAACTCTAGAGAAAAATTATTTCAATGCATAGATGAGAGGCAGATGGGGCCTGTCACCCCACCAGCAGGAAAAATCCATCAACTGGACTATGACAACAAAGTCCCTTTTAGAACATTAATTATGGACTCATTTGACATGTGCAGTTATGAGGTTCTTTCTAGTTTTATCCAGACACTAATTAATAAAAGCTCATGAACTAGAAATACCATGTGAACTTGAAGGTTCATTCCTCTTAAAGTTAAATAGGACATTGGTTAATCAGGTTTTATATACCGGCACAGTTTAGGTAACTGGCAAAGGAACATTTGAGACTGTTCCCTTGGGCTCTAGTCATGAGTAAAGTTACTTGTACTCCCCAGGAATTTGAAATATGATCAATTCAATGGAATAGAAGCAAGGTTCTTGGCTAGGTACTCAATAAACAAACACGTGCTGAATGATTAAACCAAAAAATGGCATTTGATGCTTCTACCTTGAAGATTATAGATCAGAGTTTTACCATTTAAGATTTGTTTTTCAGAAAACTTCTGCTCTAATAGGAATGTACTTAGAAGAACAGTAATGGTCATTATTTATACTGAAAGAAAAATTAAACAAAGACAAAGTTTGAAGATGGAATTGACAATGAGATTCCTAAGCTCAATCAGAGATTCACTGCATGTGTTGTCCTCCCGTGTGTAGGTCATGACTGCCAGATGGTCCCTCTGATTTACAGTGAAATTAAGAGATACCATCAAATGACTATAAATTAATAAATGTTAATACTTTTCTTACTTTAAAAAAACAATGCTAATAAGCTCTCCCAGAGGTTAAAAAGACATTCTCAAAGGAATTTAAAAGAATGATTTTATAAATGCAGAATTTAATGGGAAAGCTAATTCTAAAACTTAAAATGTTTTGCATATAATGGCAGGAGACAATTAAGAATGGGGAGACATTATCTTAAGAACAAAACTTGAGATACAACTAAAAAGAATATAGAAAATAAGAAAAGTCAGAAATCAGAAAATTTAGAAACTAAGAGAAGTCAACATTTCAAAGTGGCTATGTGTAGAAGGCATTTTAAAATACTGAGTTTAAGATACTTTGGTGACAATCTAAATTACTTTACCATCATAAGTTCATTCTTATCATAATAGATTCTTATTTCAATGAGCCTGGGTGGCTCAGTCACTTAAGTGTCGAACTCTTGATTTCCATTCAGGTCGTGATCTCACAGTTTGTGAGTTCAAGCTCTACATCGGGCTCTGGGCAGACAGAGCCCAGCCTGCTTGGTATTTTCTGTCTCTCTCTCTCTCTCTCTGCCCCTCCCCTGTTTGCTCTCTTTTTCTATCTCTCAAAACAAACTTTAAAAAAATAATAGATTCTTATTTCAATTTATTATTGAGACTGCATTAATAATTTGCCATCATCGTCACAACAAATTACTAGAAACTTAGTGACTCAAAACAATGACAATTTCTTTTCTTTTTTTTTAAAATTTTTTAATGTTTATCTATTTTTGAGGGGGGGAGGAGGGGCACAGAGAGAGGGAGACAAGATCTGAGCAGGCTCTGCACTGTCAGTGCAGAGGCCGATGTGGGGCTCGAACACACAAACCATGAGATCATGACCCGAGCAGAAGTTGGACACTTAACCAACTGAGCCACCCAGATGGTCCGATTTTCTCATCATTCTGGTATTAGGAATCCAAAATCTGTTTTTCCTGGTCAGATTAAGGTGTCAGCAGGGCTAGTTTGTTCTGGGGACTAGGAGTTTTCAGCTTCAGGTAGCCACCTGCATTCTTTAGTTCATGGCCCCTTTCTTCCTCTTCAGAATGTGTAACTACTATTTCTACTCCCATAGTCACATAGGATACTCTGTTGATTCCTCCCAAGTCCCTTTTATAAGGACCATTATAACTACATCAGTTCCACCTCAGATAATCTAGGAAAAATTGCTCATCCCAAGATCTTTTAATTTTTCTTTAATCACATTTGTCTGCAAGCCCAAAAATTTTTAAAGTTCTTATTTATTTGTTTTTAGAGAGAAAGAGAGTGCATGTGGGAGCATGCACAAGCAGGGGAGTGGCAGAGAGAGAGGGAGAGAGAGAATTCCAAGCTGGCTCCACACTAGCAGCACAGAGTCCAATGCAGGGCTCGATCTCACAAACCACAAGACCATGATCTGAACCGAGATCCAGAGTCAGACGCTTAACCAACTGAGCCACCAAGGCACCCCAAACCCCATTTTTACTATATAAGATCATGTATTCACAGGTTCTGGGGATTAGGACATGGGCATCTTTGAGTGGCCATTATTCAGCCTCCTGCAAAGGGTAAGACCTGGAGTAGATCCTCCAACAGATGCCCACAAATTCAGGGTAAAATAAGCTTAATTTATCAAGTGAATGTGCTCATCTAAATATTAGGGCTTTCATGTGAGAACAGGCTAAATTCCTTGACATCACTTTTCTTCTCGTTTTTCTATTTCACCCATAACCCCACCACCAGACCTCACCTCTGTCAACCACTTGTTTGTCCTCTGCTATCAGTTTTAGGTCTTCTCACCAGCAGAGTGCTTGTTACTGAATAGTGTTCATTTTAATTGTTAGCTGAATATAACTGAGGCTTACTAATAAGTATGGATCAGAGAAGAAAATGTTTAAAAGTTTATGGTATTCCATAGGATTTCCATTTTCACAGACCAAAGTATCAGTCCCCAACAATGCAGAAAAGCATAAACAAACTACTTACTTTGGCTAATGAAGTTCAGTACATATTTCTTGACTATCTATAAACTTAGCACCACTGAAAAAAGGTAAAGATCTCAAAACAATTCACTAAAACCATCCAGCATGTGTGAAAGGGGTTGCTTTTCTTCAGGGTTTTCTTTGATGAACTCACAACCAGTAAGTTAGCACAGAAATTAGCTCATTAGCTTCCATACAAATAATGTTAATTAAAAATTTAAAAAGCAAACACTAGGTGCAGCTCTGTCTTTCTCTTCATGAAGACCTTCAGAAAACACAAGGATGGGCAAATTTAATGGATTAATCAACCCATTGATTACTGGGTTGAAACACGATTAATATTTTCAAATGCTGCAGGGAAGTCCAAAATGGTATTTGAAGATCTTCTGGATACAATTATAAACATGAACTCGTTGCACAGTGCTTCAAAATATAGGAAACATAAGAAAAATACATTCATTATTTTTTTAATTCATTACTTATAATTGGGTATACTATCTGGGTTTAATCATATGTCCTTATTGATTTCATACTACACATAATTTTCTCTCACAATTCTCAATGTGCATTGGAATCCTCTTAATTACATTTCCCTAATAATGGGAGATCCTAACAGGACAGCCAATCCAATCTTCTTTCCTGTTCTCCTCATTTAAATACTTAAGGTGTGAATGGTGGGGATGAATGTTTTATCTGAGCAGTTAGTAAGGAAATACAGAAATTTTGAATGGGCACTGAAGTTTATCATTGCAAAAAATGTCAGTGCAAACAAGAATATCTATTTTGATATTGAACAAAATGAAAAAATATGGTTCTACTTGCAGATAGCAGTTGAAGAAAAAAATGACCATGAAGTATGTGTGTTATTAATGTTGAAGCAATGGTTGATTAGTAGGGAGTTGGACCCCATAAAATAAAACTAAACACAGAAATAAAGCTATGACCCACTCCAGTCATGTGTAGTTGGGACTTGTCGGTCACACTAAAAAGACCATAAAGGAAGAGTGGCAATCATTCTTGTAGGCAGTTGCAAAAACAGAGGCTCAGATTAATTGTAGATTTTTGTTGATCCAATAATTGGAATTGATTAGGAAAAAAGGGAGAGTGGCTACATTTATCATATGCAGCAGACATTACAAATGTACATGGTTTCTGATCCCTCTCCTCCTTCTCACATTAAGCAAGATCACAGTTCCTTGCTCTCTTAAAATTGCAGTCATATGATTGCTCTTGTCATTAAGTTAGTGCAAGTGGTATGTGTCACTTCTAGGAAAAAGCACTTAGGAGTCAGTGCACAAATCTCCCTGCCCTCTTCCTCTTCTGCCATGACAGGCAACATTCCAGATGGTGGGACTTCTCTGAACCCGGGGCCCCCTCATCCCCAGAGTGAGATCCGCAGTGCGATGCAGCCCCTATAGAAACACAATGGGATGTAGAGAGAGTAAGAAATAAAGGACTGCTGCTTAAAACACTGAGATTTGGGGATTGTTTATCAATCTCAGAGTAGCCCACTATATCCTACAGATAAAGAAGCTCTCGACAATTCGGATTCTCAGTTATGTTGGTAGCTTAGATTTTAGATGATGTGACAGAAAAACCAAAAGCAAGAGCTTAAACAAGGAGAATTACA
This sequence comes from Panthera onca, assembly GCF_046562875.1. Lineage (NCBI taxonomy): Eukaryota > Metazoa > Chordata > Mammalia > Carnivora > Felidae > Panthera > Panthera onca. The sequence continues at coordinate 83,302,757 of NC_138340.1, forward strand.
GTGGGGTCACAGGGCTGTGCTCCATGCTTGTAAGCTCCTACTTCAAAGCAACCAAGCTACTGACCTTTTCTATTTTTTGCATTCTCAATTATGAATTAAGTTTTTAAAATTCAAAAGCTTAAGTTTTTTTTTTCATTTGTAGGTGCCTAATACGATCCATTCCAATAATTGTCTAAACATTCCTGTGCCATCCATTGAACCTCTCTTTGATGAAGGTATAGTAATAGATGCTTGAGTAATCACTATATACGTTGGATTTTAACTAATTTATTTCAGGCAAAATAGTTTTAAATGACAACTAATTTATTTCAGGCCAAATAGTTTTAATGGACAAGAATCCCATTCAGGCTGACTGAAGCTCCCCATGTATTTGTTGCAGTTTAAGGAGATACTTATAAAATCGTCACAGTAAATAATTACTTGTTGCTAAAAATGGCTGTATTGGCTTATTTGAAGGGTGCCTCTCAGGTGGAAGCCCCCCCAAAAGAAACACCAAATAATTTTTAAATATCAGATTATGTGTCTGGATAGGACAGGTTTTGTTTTTAATGTTATATCACTATTGTTTTTAAGAATCTGTATTTTAATGAATAGTCTTTTTCATTTAACGAAGTTTTGCTAATATGCAAACCAACAAATCTTAGTTGGATTTACTTATGAAATTTGACTCATTTCTCTCTTCTTAAGTGTAGATTCAGTGATCACAATTCAAAAGGTTTAACTTTGAACCTAAACAACTGAAAGCCTGAGGAAAGGAAAAGACACTATATACTTTTGCTCTATATATTGTATATTTTTCTGTATATTTCTTCTCTATTTACTTATACTTCTCTAAATACTTGTACATTGTATACTTCTTTATATACTTCTGATCTGTATACTATATACTTCTCTATATATTTCTCCTCTGTATACTATATACTTCTTCTCTGTATACTATATACTTCTCTATATACTAATACTTCTCTATATACTCAAGCTGAAGCAAAAGTAGGAGTAAAAAGATGAAAGGAAATGTATGGTATTTCACAGATTTGGAGGATATATACTCTACATGTTCATCTGAAAGCTATAACTGCCAGTAATCAGAAATGGAATGACTATATACAGCAAATCCTAAAGATGGTGTCCTATTATATCTTTTGGATGAGAAATTGACATAATTAGTACAGGAGGAGAAAGAACAACTAAATTAGCCACTGAATAGTTATCTCTTTTTGCCCTTTGTCAAGCCACATGTATGTGAATTTTCAAGCAATATAACCATGCAAGACAAAGGTCATTGACTCTCTGTGAGCTGTAGTTGTGCTGGTTGGTACGGAGGAGACCATTAGCTTTGAGTTTCTCTCAAATTCTCTCAGGTCTGGCTGTACATGTCATTGAGACATGTTATAATGTCCCCCAAATGCTCATTACTGCAACAACTATGTCCAAGATAAAAGAAGAACCCAGCTGCACTGAAATTTACTGGTCATATTAAAGCTGCCTCTTCTAGAGATAATTATTTTATACACTGATTTGCAAAATGAATATATACCAAGTCTTTACTTACAGAATCCCTCAGTTGAACAAAAGTTTATGTCTACAAAATACCAGATGTTTGAATTGCATGAATATTAATTAAATATAATATATAGAAGCCAAATGAATTAAGCATTCAACAAAGTAGGTGAAAAAAATGACAACAAAATAAAATGAAGGAAAAAAGAATTTATAATGAAAATAACAAAAATAAATTAGAAAATAGAAATGTGATGACTAATAATAATTATTTATTGAATGCTCACTATTTGGCACTGTTCTAAGTAACCATTTTGCTTGTGTTAACTCATTTTCATTACCATTAAATCTCAATGAAGTAATAATGGAAAACACCCCCCCACACTCATTCAAATAATAAGTGTAATTGCAGAAAAATTTTAAATAATATGTAGAAAAAATATATAAAATAAATCCACAAATAAATTGAAGATTGAGAAATAAGTTAAAATAATACATATGCATTTTTGGCATTAAAATTATTTTCAACTGGGGGCACCTGGGTGGCTTTGTTGGTTAAGCATCTGACTTCGGCTTAGGTCATGATCTCCTGGTTTGTGAGTTTGAGCCCTGCGTCAGGCTCTGTGCTGACAGCTCAGAGCTTGGAGCCTGTTTCGGATTCTGTGTCTCCCTCTCTCTCTACCCCTCCTCTGCTCTTGTTCTCTCTCTCTCTCTCTCAAAATAAATATACAATACAATTTTTAAAAAATTATTATCAACTGATATATTTGAAATGCTGATACTAGATATATTGATACTAACAAAACTTAAACATGATAGCAACAAAATTAACACTAAATCCATTGCTACTGATGAATACGCATATAAATATACAAATTAAATTTCAAAAAAACATCATCATTATACTTCAGGAATCCCGGAACTATGTTATGCCTATACCAGGATTGAGAAATAAACATATGGTGGAGAAATAAAATCAGGTTTGTCTCTGTCAGAGAAAAGAGTTACAAATAAGAAAAGGGAGAAGGCTAGCATAATTATATGGTGTTGGATTAGAATCAGAGGTATCAATAACAACTCATGATTTTTAATATGCTTACAGATGGACAGGTAGAGAAATAAATATAGATGTGTATATTCACACCTGAGTATACATATATCTGCTTCCTAGTTCTCTGTACTGAGAGGCAGAGATTCCCAGCAAAAATGTGCTCATCTCAGGTTTTGGTTTCTATATCCCACTCTCCAATAAAAGAAACAGGATTCCTTAGGGGAATGGCTGATACCAGTCCTGGAAATATTCAGTCTTAGAAGATCTTTCAGTGCCTTTAAGTATGAAAGTTCCTTCCTGAAACGGATGGGGGACATGTTGAAAGGACAGAGGAGTTAACTTGAAGGAGCTCCCTATGGCCAAATCTGGGACAATTTAAACAAGAAAATAAAGAATGAGAGTAATGGGTTATAAACCATGGAATAGAATAAATATCTGCTAGCCCATACTAATACAAATGAATCATTAAACTAAAAAAAATAATAAAGGGGGACATAGGACAGCTACTTTTTTCAGAATTCTAATTAATAAATGTAGAAGAAATGATGGAAACAAAATCACCATTAGGCAAATTACTACAGTAATAACAGCTGCATGGGCGAATTATTGAAAAATGCTAAAATTAGTGGTAAAGTATTTACATAAGACATTTTCATAGTCTCCAAGTGTCTCTCCACAAGATATTAATTACAAAGAGGCAAATAGAAACTTTACAGTAGAAAATCTAGATGACATAACCTTAACAAAGTGATCAAATCACCAGTAATAAGCCACACTGACATGAGTTCCTCCTGATAAGATGTGCTAAGAAAGGCACAATATTGCTTCATGTTCTTGCCAACCCTCAACCCAAAAGAAATAAAAATCAAAGCTAAACTGATGGATATTGCACAAAGTAACCAATCAATATTCTTCAAACATGTCAAGGTCTTAACAGTAAAAGAAAAACTGAGGAACTGTCATAGACAGAACAGACTGAGGAGACATAAGAACTCAATGCAAAGTGGAATCCTGGATTCATTCTCTTTTACTAGTTCTCTAAAAGTTAATGACATTAAACCATTTTTATATTTGCCAGTTTTTTCTACTTTTCTTTCTCTTCATGTCTATGATACTTTTGACTATGCAAATTTAATTCTTTGCTAATAAAATACTCTATTTTCCTGTTGACTTCTATTGTTTCTATTTTGATTTTTACATAGAGATATCTTCACTATCTTTAGGGATTTGATATCCACTTAGATTTTTCTCTTATGGTCATAGTATTTTAGTAGAAAGGTCTTTATTTTGTCTAATACTGTATTCATGTCAACTTTTTAGTTTCCATAATTATGTTCTATTTGATGATACACTAGAAAGTTGGGATAAAGGTATAACAGGAACTCTCTGTAATATATTTGCCATTTTTCTATGTTAAAAACTATTTCAAAATAATAGCTGCAATGGCTATTTATGATTCATTCACAATTGTTGTGATAGTTTAAAATTGGCAAATTAAAAATTGTTACTACAATAAGTCTAATAGAATAAATTATAATTTCTCAATATGTTTTGGATAAAATATATTTTTTCACATATTTTCACAGTAAAAAATTCCTAAAAAAGCAGATATGATAAATAATGCAATACCTAACAAAGTACCTACAAAAAAAGTGAAATAATATTAAAATCACAAACAAAAAATGGTACTGTTTTAACACTGTTATTTAAAATTATTCTGGAGACTGGCCAAAACAATAATTTTTGAAGCAAATCAGAAAGGGACCAAATTGTTATTAAAGAGAATCTGACTGTATACCTAGAAAGCTGAAGCAAATCTCTTAAACAAAACAAAGAAAGCTTATTAACAAGAGAGTTCAATATAGTCACTGGAAAAAATAGAAATATGTAAGCAAATATAAATAAATAAAATTTTCTATATTTATAACATAAATTTACTATATATGATGGAGGAGTAAGGATTTCATCCATAAGAATAACAGCAACATTCCTAGCAATACGCGCTTTGAATACTTGTAGGGGACATTTAGATAAAATTACTTTTCAATTCCATAGTAAAATTCTATTACTATGGAAAGTCTACATTTTATAAAGCTATAAATTCTTTAAAAAAAATCTATAGATTGACCAAAATTTAAACTGGGTTTATTTTTTCTTAACTTGACAAAATGATTATAAACGTTATCTGAAAAGTGTAAAGGCAAGAACATCAGAATAAATTATGAAAAAAACACTTGTCTCTGTCAAATATAAAAATATGAGTCTTCAAGTAGTCAAAAGCATGAGACAAATATAGGTATCTGATCAACAGATCAATTCAAAACAGAGATCATCGAAACACGTTATAGTGTGTATAACTTCTTATATGATGAGGAAAAGAAAGACATTTAGTATTTGTAGTTGGGTATAGTAATTATGAACATGATCTCTGGAAATTATTCTTAACTCTGGGATTTGGGTAATCATGGCTATATTATTTAACTTTGTGCTTCAAGTTCTTTATCTATAAAATGGGGGCTAGTAATAGGATCAACTACATAAGATTTTGGTGAGAATTGAGATAACACATGTAAGACTACAAAAGTTCATGACATATAGAAAGTGTTCAATAAATGTTTACTATCTAGTATGGTTTTAGGGAAATTGGATAGAATAATATGGACAATAAATACAAAGACTAAAGCCAATATTTTCATGCATGAATATAAATTCTACATAGTTTATTTTTTAAACATTTTTTATAATTTTCTTTTAAGGTTTATTTTTATTTTTAAGAGAGAGAGAGAGAGAGAGAGAGAGAGAGAGAGAGAGCATGAGCAGGGGAGGGGCAGGGAGAGAGGGAGATACAGACTCTGCAGCAGGCTCCAGGCTCTGAGCTGTCAGCACAGAGCTTGACGTAGGGCTTGAACCCAAAACCTGAGCTGAAGTCAGACACTTAACTGTCTGAGCCACTATGCACCCCTAATTCTACATAGTTTTAAACAGAATACAGAAAATATAGCCAAAAAAAGATAAAAACTATAAGTGAATGATAAATCTCTAGAGTTGGTGAAGATAGTTCTATGTACAAAACAAGAGAAATCAAGAAGTGAAAAACTGATCTTTTGCTTAGAGAAAGAATTTGCGAAATGTCAAAAATATCAAAATAGACATGTACAAAGCAAAGCTAGTAAAAACGGCAAATATGATGATTGGTTAATGTCATTAACCTATAAGCTGTTTAAAGAGGACAATGAGATGTTATAAAGTTTTCCATTCATGAGATATTGCATAATCATTAAAAATTATGTTTTTGAAAAACAACGATGTTAAAATAGTCACAATATAGTGTCACGGTAAAAAAAAATCAGGATTCAGAATTAGTTCTATCATACCTATAATATGATGTAAATGGTTTATGGTACGTATATGGATCATCTGTATCTTTTTCTTTACATTTCTCAGAGATTCTTCCTCTAAGGTCTTCTATTATCATCAGGGGGTAAAAAGGTATATTAAAAGTGTACCAAAAGATAAAATGCCAGATGATTGGAACTGATGACAGAACAGCTATGCAGTAAGTAAAACCTTGTGATGTCTAGGCCAAGTTATTAGTACTATTACTGACTCTAAAACTTATTGAATCCAAACTGGGATGCTTAGATACCATTGAAATTTTCACTGATAGCCTGTGATCTCTTTGTTCCATGTTCAGCCTTTATTAGCATTCAGGACACATAATTCAGGCCAATTCAAGAGAACCTTGTCAAGTACCTTCTAGGTGCTCTGTATGTGCTCTGAGAATAGCAAGATGAATAGGACACTTGTTACCTTTACACAGTTTACCTTTTAGTGTGCTTGGAAGATGGGAAGATAAACACACACAAAAATAACTATAATATAAACTGTGTTTTAAAATGCTATAAACATCTGAACATTAGAAGGAAGGGAAAAACCTATTGGCGTGGTTCATTCATGTGTGCAACAAATATTTATTAAGCTCCCGGTATATACTGATTATTTTAGAAACAGATATCAGGGAAGGCTTATTTGAAGGAGGTATCTCCTCAGATTAGCTGTGAACTATGGGTAGGCTCTTTGCAGAAAAATGTGAGGCAGGAGGGAAGTTCTAATGTAAGGATCCATATGGAAACTTCGTGACTATGATGAGCAGTTTCATTTGTAAGAAGCAAGGGCTACGCATAAGAAAGAGCAAGTGATAACATTGTAAAGGCTTATTGGTCTCATATAGTGAAAGGATGTAAATGTCAGCCTTAGGCATTTGTTCTGAATTTGGTGAGCAATAATGGAGTCTTTCAAAGTTGATGAGAAAGACATGTTTTTGAATAAAATGGATGTTTGTAATTCTGAGAATCTATTACTTATGAAACTTTGTGCAACGGCAATCTTTCACTGGGTTATTTGAGACATGACAATGAGTCTGCAGTTATAATAACGAACAGTATCGTGTTTCCTGCGTTTAGGAAAAGCTCAAAAAGTTCCTCAGGATTCACGGTGGCAACAACATAAAACAAAGTGACATAGTCATTGGTGAATCGGAAGTGACAACAACAGACACCACGCTGACAGGTAGCTCATATAGATGACGATGTATGGTTAACCAAAACACTGTGTTGCCTGGAAGGCCACCAGGGAAAGCCCATGCAGTCACCCTGAGCCTCCAAGAGGAGAGGCTCCCTGTCATCTTTCAAAAAAGGTCAAGGAAAAACAATCAAAGCCCAAACAGCCTCTATTACCCACGTGTGCCACGCTAAAGCACATCTGTACATGTTTCTGTGCATATACATGTATTTTCAAACATGAAACATTGCATCATAATTATAAACATAATATATATCATCTTGAAGCAAGCACTTTTGACTACATTTGTCTTTTTTCCTAGTTTCAAGAGTTCAGCATTTATGACAATTTGCAAAGAATTTAGAATGCCAGAGATTATTCTAAAGGCTCTAGGAGAGCTGACATTGGACTTAAGATAATAATGTCTTTGCAGATTAAAAAATGCACAGTTTATCTAACTATATTTGTTGGTAAGACAAATAATTTTTGAGAGAGACTTATGTATTTCAGCAGTAATCACAGTTCAGAGGTTCAGTGATTATTTTCTCTGTTTCATTTTGGGTCACGTTTGCTCTTATATGGTAGGGGAGAGCTGACATCACAGTCACAGAAGATTTGGCAGCTCCTTTGATGGTGTTAGTCAGAAAAGAATCAACCCTCTAGTATTGGGATTTCCAAATTAAGGATGATTTGAAGGAGATAAGGAGCAGCAGCAGCAACATATTTGTAACACCAAGACATCGAAATGACTCAGAACAACTCATTTAGATAAGTCATGAACCTACTCGGCTAAATTAAAGCAAGACTAGGATTTCCCATGCAGCTGGGCTCAAGGCAAGCTGTGGCACAGCTGTTTAGCCCTATGAAGAGGAAGAGCCACGGGTTAGAAGTATCCCTAAAAACAACTAATAAGAGAGGCAGGTTAATCAGCAGTGTGCTTAGCCTGAAGTCAGCCATGTTTCTTAGAGACCATTAATAGATCTTTTCGGCCAGTGGATTAGAAAGCAGTTCCCTCCATTTTTGAAAATGATTCTTCATGCTTACACAGAAGTTCAGAGACAGGAAGGAGCTTAGATATTATGTGGCAGGGCAACCCTTTCATTTTACAGTGACACTTGTTCAGGCTTTAAAGCTGGCTATTTAGCCTATTAGCTAAGACACAAATTCCAATGTCCTGAGATAATAGCTGCATACTTTGGTTGGAACCCTACTCACTTGTCCCCAGCATCATTTTGGTAGCTTCCTTGACCTCCTGGTCTTCTTCCAGTACTTTACCACTGACAGGTTCATCTATCATGTCGAAGAACTGCTATAAAACCTTCAGTAGCTTCTGCCTTCTCACAACCTAACTCGGTCTTTGCAGACAGAACCCCTCCCTCCCAAGATAATTTCTAACCTTTTACATTACTTCCCAATGAAAACCTCTCCTTCAGCCTTACTGTTTTAAAAAACGTTTCCTGAGCCTGTTTCATTACACACAACACACACACGTGTGTGCACACACGCGCACACACAAACACACACACACACCTTTTTACTCCTGCTCCTCCACTGTTACTAAACACACTTATTACACCCTGATTTTTTGTAGACAAATCTTCACCTTTCAATATCTAGACCAAGCCTCACCTTAACAAAAAACTTTCCCCAATCACATAATCCCTCTCACTTCTCCATTCCATCCTCCACAACATATTTGCATATTAAGCTTCCAGTTGCACATTTGGGGCAAGTAATATAAAAATTGTGAAAACTAAAATAGAATTTGATGTCATGTCGGTGCACATCAATATACCATATGTCAGTGAGAAGAAAAAATGTTATATTTGTTTTTAGTTTTCTGAGTCCTGTGTATTAGCTAAAACTTCCTCCAACATAGCTTTAATCCCAATAATAGAAGCCTCCAGATTTTGTGGGCCAGTTAGCAAGATGAGATACTAAGTTTCGCCTGGCTCATATTTGGTGCTATTCTTTTTATTGGTTATGAGGGTAAACTCTCTATTTCCCACTTTGCTATTTTTAAGCTTAAACAGAATGCTTATCTCACAATTCCCTGCTGTTTAATGTTCAATAAAGTAATTCTAAGAAAAAATCAGGAAAAATACCTACAACACACAATTAGGTGAAAAAACCAGAGTATATACTTTGTTTTAACAATTCTTGCATTCCTTTACTCTGATAATTGTGACCATTTAGACATAACTGGAATATATTCATAGACTCTTGGCCACAAAAAATATAGCTGTTCTCTTCAAATTTAGTATTTCTCAAAATTCTGCAATTTCAGGAATATTGATTATTTTACCAATCATCAATAATTAATAATAATGAGAAAGGTGTGTTATAAAAATTTCTTGGTTAAGTCTTCATCATTCCAGGAATTTCAATGTTTTATTTATTTTTGCGAGAGAGAGAGACAAAGTATGAGCTGGGTAGGGGCAGAGAGAGAGGGAGACATAGAATCCACGAAGCTGGCTCCAGGCTCTGAGCTGTCAGCACAGAGCCAGATGTGGGGCTCGAACCTGTGAACCATGAGATCATGACCTGAGCCGAAGTCTGATGCTTAACCAACTGAGCCACCCAGATGCCCCAAAAAGGTTAATTTTTTTTTAATGAAAGCAATCATATGTAGAATAAGATGTAACAAGCTACACATGGTTCTAGTGAAACTGGAAACTAACTTTTCCTTTTTCCTTCTATAAAATGGCAGAACGTGTAACTGAAATGTTTAGAGAACAGTCTAGATAAATAGAAAATACATTTTTTTTTTGTAAAATATATTTGGTTTAATTCATCTTTGGCAATGTAAATGTGTGCACAGACTGTAAACTCATGAAGGAAGGGACTACTGTCTTGTCTTTCATTTTATTTAAGTGGATAGAGGAGAATCTAGGGTATAGTAAGTTCAAAAAAACCCCACATTTATTGGATCTCTAAATGAATGAATATGTGAATACGTAGGTATTGTTATCAGTTATTGTGCCATTTTATCAATATTAGCACACATAGCTCAAATGTAGAAACTAGTCATGGTTTGTCAGTAAAATATAAGGTAATTTGGCCATGCTGCTTGTCTGGGAGACCTACTTTATTAATTTTCAAAATGAGGTGTAGGTCTGGTCTGTTCACTTCAAAGGGTGGTTTTGAGGACCAAGTGAAAGTACTATGGAAAAGTCTCTTGGCAAACTGTAAGGCACTAAAAAAAAGTGTGAAACTTTATTTTAACACCATGGGATATTTGAAACGATATTAAATTCATACTCGAGTTGTTTACATCATTTATAAATTATTGGAGAGTAGAAAAAGTAGAACATACACGGGAGGCTTTTGCAAAAGCTTTACTCTGGAGATTTTCTTATGGGGCTATCCTTCCACACTGTCAAAGCAGATCATGCAGAAATTTAAAGATACAGAACATTTACTTAAGGGAACAAGACCTAAGGATATGATGCTAATTTTGATTAATTTCTGCATTCATAAATGGCTTGCCAAAGTAGGAGGACCACTGAAATGGCCTCATTATACAGCTTTGTGTTCTTGCTGTTGCCCATTATTGTACTTTCTGGTAACTGATTTGCAAAGTGTGCTTTTAATGTTTTGTTTAAAAATTCATTTTACGAAGATTAGGAATGTAGAACATTTCTTGGAACAGCTATTGGCAATGTTTAGTAGAGGAAAAAACTATCCAATTTTCCTTTGCATACTATAAAAGAATGATTTATTGCTAGCAGTATTTTGTTGCCTTAGTAGAGATAACCTCTTTTTACATTTCAAACTATAAGGGAGATGCTTGTATTCTATCCTCCCATAAAAAAAATCATGTTTGGAAAGAACATTAGCAAGACTAGATTCATTCATTTCACAAATATTTACTTATTACTTTGTACTAGGCACTAGGCAAAACACTAGAATTTTTTCTAATATTTTTAACTAATACATGTAATTTTACTCTATTTTCAGTGCAGACTTATGAAAATGACTGTGAAGACATCCAGAGAAAGTTTCGTACTTTATATCTACAGAGCCTGGCTTACAGTAGGTATGGCACCTAGTAGGTACTTAAATGCTCAGTAAATGAACACATGAGAATAAATAACACTAGCCTGGGAACCAGATCTTAAAACCTAAACGTTATTGTAGATTCTACCTCCATCTCTGCTCTTCATGCTTACTGTCTTTGCCTTATTTCATTTTCTCACTCACAAACTTCATACTGCATTTACTTTAAAAATGATCTCCCTGCCTCTAATCTCACCTCCTCCTTCCTACAACCTCCAAAATGCTGTCGGATCCTAAAATATAAATCTGATCATTTCACTCATCAGCAGTGTCTTTCAATCTTTTCCCCTGAGCATTCCTAATGGTAGTTTAGGATGTACATAAATCCCCAAAGTTCGAGTTTCAGGGGTCTCCTCTAAGTGGCCAGTCACAACTATGGTATTTCTTTGAAGATTAATTTTACTTTAAAATGTACGTGTTGTCTGCATTCTTCTCCATAATGTGCTTAAACCTGTTTTAATTTCAAAATTTTCTTTTCCTTTACATTGTCAAATAAAATTGCCACTTTGGGAAAACGCACTATGTAGATCTTGTCAATATTTTATACTCTGTTAACATATCTTTGTCGCTCTCATCTGCCAGCACCCAGGGGTACGTGTATGTCAGTATGAGAAAGTCCAGAGAAAAGGGTCAGTTCTTTAACAAACAAGGCTCTTCATGAGCAGCATCCTGGAAAGTTTTTGGCCTCTCTTTTTGTAACTTCCCATCCTTAACTTTAATTGCTGTTTTACCAAACCATTTATGACCCTCAGAACATGCTGTGTTTCTTACAGATTTCTTACAGATTTTTCTTACATCTTTGCAAACATGGTTTCTCCATGAAGAATGGCCCACTTAATATATTCCTCATCCTCAAAACTCCTGGATTAAATTTTACCTCATCTTGACAGCCCTCCCCACCTCTCCCAGAGTAGCCCTGAAGATGGTCCCACTTCTGTGCTTCCATGACATTTTGTGCACTTCCAGCATTTATCACGTTATAAAAATCTTTTGGGGCAAGGATTTGTTACTCAGTGTCTTACTTGGTGCCTGGTGTCTTAGGATAATAACACTTAAAATTGTAATTACTTTAATCAAAAGGACTTGAGAAGTTGGATAATTATCTGACTTGAGGGTCATAGCTTTAGAAATATTTTCAATTGTTTTGAGGTAATTTGAAAGAGAATTGTTAATCTAATAGTCAGCATCTTTAAAATACCAGAAAATAGTAAATCAGGCTCTGCTTTTTAGAATGCAGACTTCAATCTTCAAATTACCATTTTCAACAACTAAATGGATTTCTTGCTTCCTAGATACTTAATACTATGATTATTACATGGAAGAATTTGTTCTTTCATATATAAAACAAGATTTGGGACTTAAACCTATCATATGGTGAACTATTGCTCTCTTATTGGTTTATTCCAAAAGATGAATAGTCATAATAGCTAAAAAAGTTCACCACTAAAAATAAGTATTTTTACTTATGAATATGATTGGATGGTACCTCATTTAGAAAGCCTCTAGCTTTGACAAGAGAAAAATTGAATGTTGCTAAGTGTATTGAAATTATAGTCACTGCAGCCTAAACTTGTCTTTCAGGCAGATAATTGCTTTTCATGCAACTTAGAGGTAAGTATAAATTGAAATTTCAAGTACTGATTATGGATGATGCTCATCCCCTGAAAAATGAAAGTGATAAGAAGCTTGGTAGGAAAATACCCCATGTCCTTCTTATAATGTTAGGATGCCTTTCACAGAAAACAAAATGATTGACTTGATTTTTTTTGGGGGGGGTATTCAGTCTTTAGTTAAAAATTTGTTTTGTGTGTGTGCTGGAAAAAATTTCATTACACAATTATATTTCATAGCATGTGATTAGAGTAGATCGATTTGAGTCCCAGCTTCTTAAACAGAGATAATTTAGAAGCTTTCATGGTCAGAATAGGGTAAGTAGGATCCTGTGAGTAATGGCATTGCTATATACTTTATTATAACCAAAGGATGAATAAAGACAATTTGTTCTATGACTATTATTAAGATGTTACTTATTGAGTAAATTGTGTTTGCATAATAGAATTGAAACAAAGGTTTGGGAACATGTTTTTTTTAGAAAAATTAAAATTTTAAATATGCAAGAATACAGTATTTTTGTATACAGATTAGATGTAGTTAGCTAATTTACCTTTCATAACTTAAATTTTGATATTTAAACATTTTATGGAATTGACATTCAAGTATTATCAAAATCAAATATTTCATATCACCTTGAAAGTTTTCTTTATTAGCTTGTTATGCAGTAGATTGAATTAGATATTTTGTTCAAAAATGTTTGAATTATTTTGGAATAATTATATTTTCTTCTCAGGCACAAGCTACAAATGATAAACAGAAAATTCTATTAGCAAATTCATTTATATGTGACTTTTTATACTCTGATTTGAAAAATGGTATGTTCTTCCCTCAGACTGCCTTGGTCTGCTAAAACTGTTAATGCTCGTTGGTAGGAAATAATGTATTTGACTCTAAATAGTAAGAATTTGTATATAATTAAAAAAGTATTTGTTGACTGAATGTTAAGTGATGCATTTCCTGGAAGAGACTCGTTTTATAGAATAACATTGTGCAGAAGATGTTCTTAAAATAATGAGTTATTATGTTTACAGTAGAATAAGAAAACTCATTAAACAACCTATAAATAGCTATTGCTAAATATGGAACTTAACTCAAAATTTTTCCTTCACCTATAAGTTACTGCACTTTCCTATATTGTTTACAAGAATGGAACACAAGGAGATTTTGACATTTTAAAAAAGTATTAATTTGCTGTATAGGAATATATCACCTAGATAATTTATCTAGATAATTATCTAGATAATAATATATCACCTAACCCTCATCTGGTAACAAGTCTTGGCCTCCTCTGTTCTGTCCACAATCCCTGAATAAGGATCAGGAAAGTACTAAAAATATAGTAGGGTGACATTTGCCAAAACGACAGCTGATCAGAAGGGTTGCATGTAAAGAGAGTATGTTTAGAATCAGAAGTTAAAATAAAATTTCTGCATTGCAGCTGAAAATAAAGAGGAGTACTGAGTTTACCATCTTTATTTAGTTCCTATACACAAAATGTCTATGATCAAATTTATTTTGGATAGTGGCATGCCCAAACTACTTGAAAATAGTTATGAAATGTACTGAAATTAGATTAAATTTCATTTCTGTTCATTGTTGCACAGACTGTTTATATGCAAAAATAAACAAGTTCTATCTGGTGGTAGCCATAAAGCCATACCTCTCAGATCTCTGATTGTAAGAATGGTAATTGAAAGAGGGCCTGGCTGTTGCACTCTGACATTCATTTTAGCATTTGTGGCAAGATCATGCTTTCTATAGGCTTCTCTAAGTCAATGACTGAGTACGGATGGGGTATGGTGGGAGACATAGGACTCCCCTGGTAGTCAACTTTGGCTTAAGAGAAGTCCCATCAGCTTTACTGAACTTGCCTTGGAAATGATCCACCGTCTAAGACCCTTCCTCTCTCTTCTGCTCCCTCCTTCTCTTCTTCACTTGGGGTAAGACTTGCATTATGAACTGATGGCTCTCCTAATGTCCCTCCTGATCTTCCCTACTGCCTCTTTTTTTTTAATGATTTCCCTAATACATTTGTTTCATATTTAATCCCATTTTGGTGTCTGTTGCTCAGGAGACCTGTGCTAACACATCTCTATCTACATGTTTCCTTTCATTACATAAATTTTCCCATTGTAGTTCTTGGATATTTCACCTAACTAGATTAGCTTACATTGTTATAACATACCTTGGCATTATTGTTAAAACAAAACAAAACAAACAAACAAACAAAAACAAACATAAGCTAATGTCCACAACATTAATTTAAGACTTGTTAAATTTAAGACACAGATGTTGTTTTGACACTCTTAACAAAGTCAGATTACCATGAGCTGTACACATTTGTAATGCTATTTTATTCTGAGAACATGTGTTTATCCATTTCCATAAACTGATTTCTCAACATGTGATGGTCTCCATTTCTCTGTCTTGTGAACTCCTGAATATCTTTCAATGTCCAGTTCCATCTTCAGCAAGAATTAGTAGTTCCTCTACCTGGAATTCCCACACACTGATAAATATCAAGGTAATACTAAAATGGAGTAGTCTTTTTTTTTAATATGAAATTTATTGTCTTTATCCTTTATCAGAAAAGACAAAGACTAATTCCTTAGTAAATGTTGTGTTTTGCTTACGTAAACTCAAAACACAATTTACTAGTTCACATAAGGGAAAAGTAGCTGTGTAAAAGGCAAGGGATTTGGTGGTTCAGGTGGGGGGAAATTCTCTCATTAAAAGTTTAGAAAAGGGAAATATCTACAAATAAATAATGTGAAACAGTAAGACAATAAAAATAATAATGAAATAATTTAATAATAATTTTCATAATACAAATGAAATAATGTAAGACAGTAAAAAACTCAATAGTGTCCTCTATTCTCAGCATAAGGAACTTACCATCCAGTCTTTGTCTCTCCTGCCTCACTGTTTTTGATCTTCTTGTGCACTTTTTAATTCTATGAACTTGCTTTAAGTTCAACACACACATAGCCAAAGCTAACTGTGTCCTCATCACTGCACCCAACCAACAACTTTCTTCTGATCGGGCTCTTTTTTCTGTGACATTAATCAGGCAGATTCTACATCTCATGGTCGCTTTTGGCCTTTTCCACTTTCGCTTTCTTACATCTACGACATTACCAGTGAATTCTGTAATTCTACTTTGCAAGCCATCACTCCCTTTATGTTATCACAGCTCCCACCCCCATTTGGGACCTTGAAAGCTCATATTTACCATACTCCTTTTCTTCTCTAAGGCCCTAACATTTCATATGCCCACAAAGTAAACCTTTCCAAAGTATCTTTAATTGTGTCCTTTTCCTGCTAAAATTATTCAGTGCTTCTCTATTCCTTCCTGAAGAAAACCTAAACCTCCTAGCCTGACATTTATATTTATAAAATCTGACCCCAAACTACCCTTCCAAATTTATCTCCCTTATGAATAAACTATATGCCCCTTTAGTTCTGAAATTGCTTAATGATGCTTAAAAATACCTGAGGAGCTGGTTAAAAGTTTGGATTTCTGGGGCGCCTGGGTGGCTCAGTTGGTTAAGCGTCTGACTTCGGCTCAGGTCATGATCTCATGGTTTGTGAGTTCGAGCCCCGCATTGGGCTCTGTGCTGTCAGTTCAGAGCCTGGGGCTTGCTTTGGATTCTGTATCTCCCTCTCACTCTGCCCCTCCCCCACTCATGTTCTGTCTCTCAAAAAAGGAAGAAATGCTAAAAAAAATAAAAAAAAAATTTGGATTTCTACTCCTACATCTCCCTCCAGAGATGGTGGAACAAAAGTTCAGGGGTTGAATCAGGGACTCTACATCTTGTATGTATTCTCTGAGTGACTTTGCTGCAGGTGTTCATCATATTACATCCCGAGAAACACTGTTATATTCTGCTAAAACTAAATACTAGTTTTCCCCAGTAAGCACTCCTTTTCTTGCTGACTCTTTGAATGTGTCTACATTGTCTTCACACCAAGAAAAACTGTTTTCATTCATTCATTACTTCACTCACTCACTCAAACAAAACCTACTTCTAATTGTGCTGCAAATAACTGATCCATTCCATTTTCAAATCCACAAGAGTTCTTATTTTCTTCCCATAAACATTTGCCCAGGTAATTGAAACAAATAATTCACACCTGGCGATACTTATTATTTAGTTATGTTTTGTATGTAACCGTAAAGAAAAGACTTGAGAAACTGCCTTTTGCAAATCCTTCAACTATCTAGAAAATGCATCTGTTTCCTATATGCAAGGTTTTAGATGGATCTGGAAACTAATACTATTTTACGTTTTTTAAGATTTTATTTTTTTAATGATTTAAAAACTTGTTTATGTTTATTATTTATTTATTTTGATAGAGGGCACACACTTGTGCAAGAATGGGGGAAGAGCAGAGAGAGGGAGACAGAGAATCCCAAGTAGGATTAATGTTGTCAGCAGAGAGCCTGACATGGGGCTTGATCCCATAAACTGTGAGATCATGAAATCAAGAGATGGTTAATTAAGCAATTGAGCCACCCAGGTGCCTCAAAAAGGTTTTATTTTATTTTTTAAAGTAATCTCTACATTCAATGTGGGGCTGAAGTCATAACTCCGAGATAAAAGTCACACTGTCCACTGACTGAGCCAGCCAGGCACCCATTTTTTTAATGTTTATTTGTATTTTGAGAGAGAGAGACAGAGAAAGAGAGAGAAAAACAGTCCATGAGTGGGGAAGGGGCAGAGAGAGACCAACAGAATCTGAAGCAGGCTCCAGGCTCTGAGCTGTCAGCACAGAACCTGACGCAGAGCTTGAACTCATGAGCCTTGAGATCATGAGGTGAGCCAAAGTCAGACACTTAACCTACAGAGTCACCCAGCTGCCCTACCTCTAATACTATTTTAATGCAAATTTGTCTTACACAGTTTGTAGGTTTGATATTTTAAAATTCTACTTTACTATCAAATGTGAATAGTAAGAGGTCATGCAAGAAATTAAACAGTGTACACAGGTGTGAGTATCAAGGATCTCTTAACTGTTCTACAATATAGCCCATTACAATATTTGGCAAAAATGTTTTTGGAATGCCTATTCATTGGCCACACTGAAGTAAAATATTTGCTCAGAATGGTTAATCAGCAAGTACTGTAAACGGAATAAGCCATCTGCGAGCCTGGATGTTCATTTCTGCCTTTGTAATTTCCCAATCTGAAGAACATCTGGAGGAGGCTGACAGTTATTATCTAAAACATTCTTCTCTTTTAATACCAATGCTCTTAACATATTCCCTAAACTTCTTTTCTAACCTAAAACATCTTCACCTGCCCCAAATCTGAGCTATCACAAAAACCAATTTTCTTCCTGATATCCTCATTTGGCATCTGCTATCTCTCTAAATGCACATGTGGTGAATGTGTGCAATGACCCAAGAGAGAAGTAAAAAACTTACCCCAAAAGATGATAACCTTGTTTGACTTGCTCTCCATTTCAAGGTGTAAACCAAGTGTCACTCCAAAATGAGTAGTTTGCGGTAATGATGGAAATAAAGTTTCCGTGTGTGGCTTTGTGTGTGCATATGAAATAGAGCTGAGTGGCTTGAGAGTGTATAGAAATAAAACAATAAAGGAGAAATAACTTACAATAACATTATGACATTTTCCTTTCAAAATTTTTATTTAGTAATATTTAAATTATAACCTAGCAGTTTAAATTGTGAATTCTTAGATCAATATGAAACCACATAAAGAGAAAAAAATCAATTCTTGCAACAACACTGATTTTCTCTTGTCTTTGCTTAGTATCATTAATGGTGTAAGATATTGATTCTGCTTTAAAAATAACAGTTCTACAGACAGTTTCCTAGGGTTGAGATCACTGTTCATTTTAATTTTCTTTAAAGCTGATTTTGCAATCAATGTTCACTACACAAAGATGATGTTCTAAGAACCAAATGAAATTGGGTATTTCTACCTTGCCACACTTTTTTTAATCCTCCTCCTTAAAGATAATCATAGAATAATTTAAGTAAAAAAGAATGATGACCTAAGTGTTTAAGAATAAGTTGTAGTCTTGAAGGGCTATGCTAGACCTAAAATTTCCATTTGAAAATGTTAACAGATAGTTCCTTTCTATAATTAATAAATCCTTTAGACATACTATCTTTCACTTGACAAAAGAGTTTTTACACTGAATTTACATTTCTGCTCAAGGTTCTCCTTTGTCATCTTAAAATGTATCCTATTATAGACGGGGGCGGGGGGCAGGATAAGATACTTCCTCATTTAACGTTCAGTCTTTCCTGAAGTTTCCAGACAATGTAAGCCACTGCCACTGCCAACCCATCCATCTCTTATGGAGAACCTCTTTCCAGCACTGAGTGACTCTTTATTTGGGATCCTTCTGTATATCTTCTGTTTCTCTCTCTTTGTAAGTCAAGACTTCCCACTCTAGATTTTTTTTTTAGAAGATACGAGAATTGGGTAACATTCCTATCTGTGCAACTATTTGGAACTCTAAATGATCACTGGAAAAATGGTCACAGATAAGGAAATCAGTGCATGGTGAAATAAAACAGGGTAAATTATACACTAATTGAGCCTAACTGCTTGTATTATAGAACATTCATTAGTCTTCTGATGCCAAATGTCCAGCCAGATGTTGTTCTTGGTCTGACAACAGTGTGAATCTGCAATATGTTGTGCGATTGTTTTATGATGCCCTACCCCCAATTTAGCCTGGTCCTACAGTTAATGTTCATTTTTAAAGCTCTGGCAAAGGCCTTATACATAGCATTTTAAAACTAAGTTCACTGAAAATATTGAGGCTTTTTCACTGTATATTCATAGATTAGAGAGTTAAAGTGGTTGTAATGATACTTAAAAAAAAAAGTAACTTTCATTCAGCCTCTATAGAAAACAATATGGAAGTTTCTCAAAAAATTAAAAATAGGACAACTAAATAATCCAGCAATTCCACTACTGGGTATCTATTTAAAGAAAATGAAAACATTAATTTGAAAAGATATATGAACCCCTATGTTCATAGACACTGATAAAAGACCAGAGAAGAAGATATGGTGTTTATATACCATGGAATATTACTCAGCCATAAAAAAGAATAACATATTGCCATTTGCAACAACATGGATGGACCTTGAAGGTTTCATGATTCTAAGTGAAATAAGTCAGACAAAGAAGGACCAAAGAAGGAAATGCCACAATTTCACTTATATGTGGAATCTAACAAACAAAACAAAACAAAACCTAGACTCATAAGTGCAGAAAACAGATTAGTGGATGTCAGAGGGTACACAGGTGAAGAAGAAGGTGAAATGGGTGATAGGGATCAAGAAGTACAAACTTGCATTTATAAAGTAAATAAATCATGGGGATGCAATGTACAGCATGGGGAATACAGCCAATAATATTGTATTAACTTTGTATGGTGACAGATAATAACCTATGATACATACAAACATCCAATCACTATGGTGTATCCCTGAATATATATAAATATCATATGGCATGTTAGTTATACCTCACTTTAAAAAAGTAAGTTTCAAAGCATAAAGTGATTTTATTTTCATAGATTTCACTTATACTTCAGCACTAAATATAACTTGAATCAATATAAAAAGGTGAGCAAGTTATTACAGATTGCCTTTCAAGAACTTTACACAGCGCAGTCCACTATATATGGCCAAGGTAGTGGCAGTGATATGTTTCATTTAATAATAAAAATGACTTTGTAATAGAAAAATGAATCACCAACAAGAAATCCTGTTAGTGCAAAGGCACAGTAGCCTATGTCTGAAAGGAAAAAATGCACTGAATCCCTTTTTGTCCCACTATCATGCAACTCTCTAGATAGAAAACACTGAATAAGTAAGAACATTTTATAATTAAATTTACTTAGTATTTTAATAATCTAGAAATAGCCTAAGATATTCTTGCTTCATTTTAATTTTATTTTGTAGTCAAAATAAAATCTTATAGTGGGGTATACATATATGTAATAAGTCACGCCTGCACTCAAACAAACTCTGAACTTACGTTTGTAAATTATTTACATATATTAAACAATGCCACATATTACAAAAAAGAATAAATGATGAATGAAGGAAATTGTCTTTAGAACAAAAAAAAAGAAAACTTCCCTCTATTATGAAAAACTTCTATAACTCATGGTTCAAAGTGTCCCAACTATGTAGGTATTATATACCTTAATACTTGGACCAAATTAGTTTTTTTCTTTTTTCTATTTTTTCTTGGTTCAATAGTTATTTTTTGAGGCCTCACGCTTCAAAATAATTTTTGCTGAATTGCATTCGCTTAATTTAATTACATTATAAAAATAATACATGTTCACTTTAGCATGTTTGGGAACTACTTGCTCTGTCCCAGATAGTCCTTCTTTCTTTCTTTCTTTATTATTATTATTTTTATATTTATTGACTGCCTACTATGCACAGGATACTCTGCCAGATTCTATGGATTAAGAAAAAAAGTAAAAAAGACATGGTTCCTACAGTAAGAAAAAGTATACAGTACTAATGGTGAAGTTGGACAGTTGATGAGGAAATTAAAAATCTGTGCGACAAAGGCCATACTAGGGAGTGAGGCAACAGAGGTATTAACCTTGTCCTTGAGCTCAAGGAAGAATTCCTGGAAAAAGTAACATGCAAGCTGTAGCATCTGCAGCCATGAGATGAACTTTCTCCAAGATTCTTCCCACAGGTATGGATGTGAAAACAATACGTTTGTTTAATTGTATTTTACCATATTTGCATTATATTGTAGTAAATGTGGTTTATTTAAGAAGTCCCCCTTTACCCAAGTCCCCCTCCAGAAAGTGTTTCTTCCTAGGGCTCCTTGATTTCCCAAAAGGCAATGGAATATCTGTGTATCTCATAGTACTGATTGTAAGAAGTCAATTTTGGGGAAAGTAACAGGATTAGAAAGGCAAATCCAGTCTAGAGAATAAAACTATTGGGAAAAAAATCACAGAAATACTTTTTACATTATATTTTCTTCTCTTTTCTAAGTTTGCTAAGAAAGTGCCCATTCCTTCAGTCCAAAGACTACTATTTAATACACTAAGGCTGTAGCTAACAAGTGATTTGATGACACTCCTTCAAGAATGAAGCAAACAACAAAATGCTGTCAATGTCAAAGACACAGGGATAAAATGATTAAATGAGTTGCAGTGTTTTTGCTTCCCTTACTGATGGCAAAAATGAGTCATTGTGATGACTATTATTAAGGTGAAGAATTTAGGAGGGCGCCTGGGTGGTTCAGTCTATTAAGCATCCCACTTCAGCTAAGGTCATGACCTCATTGTTGTGAGTTCAAGCTCTGCGTACGGCTCTGTGCTGACAGCTCAGAACCTGGAGCCTGTTTCAGATTCTGTGTCTCCCTCTCTCTGCCTGCTCCTCCCCTACTCACATTCTGTCTGTCTCTCTCTCACTCAAAAATAAATAAATATTAAACAAATTTTTTTAAAGGTGCAGGACTTAGGGACCCTAATGTAAAAAAATTAAAAAGGACCTATTTCATTCCACAAATATTTTCTAACATATTTTAGGTTTTAATCAAGCTTATTTTTTTTAAAAAAATTTTAGGGGCGCCTGGGTGGCTCAGTTGGTTAAGCAGCCGACTTTAGCTCAGGTCATGATCTTG
The DNA here is from genome assembly GCF_046562875.1 of Panthera onca. Lineage (NCBI taxonomy): Eukaryota > Metazoa > Chordata > Mammalia > Carnivora > Felidae > Panthera > Panthera onca. The sequence goes on from NC_138340.1 coordinate 83,325,197, forward strand.
CGGTCTGTGAGTTTGAGCCCCACGTCAGGCTCTGTGCTGACAGCTCAGAGCCTGGAGCCTGCTTCAGATTCTGTGTCTCCCTCTCTCTGACCCTCCCCTGTTCATGCTCTGTCTCCTCCTGTCTCAAAAATAAATAAAACGTTAAAAAAATTAAAAAAAATTTTTAACGTTCATTTATTTTTGAGATGGGGGGAGGGGCAGAGATAGAGGGAGACACAGAATCTGAAGCAGGCTCCAGGCTTTGAGCTTTCAGTACAGAGTCTGACATGGGGCTTGCACCCATGAACCATGAGACCATTTCCTGAGCCAAAGTGGGATGCTTAACTGACTGAGCCACCTAGGTGTCCCTGAATTAAGCTTCTTTAATCTGTGATGTAATTAGCCTCAACTACCAATATATTTCTAATATAAAAATCATAATAACTCAACATGATAAACTTGGCTAAGTTTAAGTACACAATAATATGACATCTATATAATTACTGCATTCTCTTAAAATAATAAGAGCTTAACTCTTTAAAACAATAATCGGCCAAGAACTGCTTGAAACGCTTTTCAAAAGTTCATTTAGTCTTCATAAGAAATGTACACCATAACTTTAATTATTATCTCTTTTTTATAGGAGAGAGAACTAAAGCCTAGAGAAGTTAAGTAACTTCCTCAAGATCACACAGCCTGTAAATGGCGAAGTCAGGATTCAAACACAGTCAGCCTGGCTCCAGTGCTGCTGTTCCTAACAAGTGTGCCATTCCTACTTGGACACATATGTGCTTTGTTATTTGTTTTCAAATATCACTCTTCTGCTGATGTTCCCCCCCTTCATCTGTGTGTGTGTGTGTGTGTGTGTGACTCAGAAGTTATGCAATTACCAAAGTCTTACCCACACTACATGCAAAAATTAGTACTTTAGCTGTAGTTTTACTTATGTGTCGTTGATTAACGCAATGCTTCTAAGACCCCTGTTCTTTTTAGTACCTTTTCTCCAACTAAACCACCCAATTAAATCCGTTGCCATGATTACCTGGCAGGGGAATATAGGCCTCTGCTGTTCCCCCAGCAGTTCACAGTGATGTTCTCTTCTTTGAAGCCCTGCTTTGCCGCACATTTCCTTTGCCCTTACTACTGGAAGTGCCTCCCTTGGCAGCTGTTTGAGGGTCCTGTTATCAGCCATTCTGCTCCTGTATCTATGCTGGGGAGGAAACAGTGTAGCAGCAGGCACCATTGTCTCACTCATGGCGGAGTACCTGAGTTGTGGGATTAGATTTCTAAATTGAGTTAGATGACACAGGCCTTCAGTTTGGAGAGGAACGTTGTGCACACTGATACTGTGGCCTCTTTCCAAGACTACCCAGATATGTTTATAGTTCATGCTATGGTTCTCACACCGTGACCCATACCATCTTGGTGTACAAATGTAAAGTATGCCATAGCATTTTCTTATAAATCATAAGGTAATGGAAATTGTGAATAATTTCCTTTTAAATATTACACAAGATTTCAATAATATTATGACCATTTTCTTAATTAGAAAATTGAATGCATAAGGTTATTATAGCTAGCTGGTCAGCAATTGTGTTTAATACTGCATCTGCCCATGGGAATGTACTGCTCATGGGAGTTAGAGCAGAGAAAAGACGAAGTGCTTCTCCATTCATTGGCCAATGAATGGGGTGGGACCAGCTGCCAGCTCTGGTGTAGCAGAACTGGTCTCCCTGAGCAAGTGGATTCCTTGGAACTCCAGCCCGAAGTGATATAATCCAACGAAGTCTGAATTTGTGCTTGACATTTGTATGGTTAATGATCATAATAAACAAAAGCTGAAAAGATCTCTGGAGATACTATTTACAAAGATGTCTGCTTTCTGGTATTTAGGGTTGATTTTATCCAGGAGAGTCCTTTGTTACATGTTGAAAGCCTCTAATAGATAGTGGGGTACATCTGAGCTTCATGCGAATCAATAAACCTACTGTGGCTGTGCAACTCAATCCAGGACTTTTTTGTAAGAACTTTCTGATGTGTCCATGCAGAACTTCCTGAAATCCTCTTTTAAATCTTCTAATAATCTTCTGATTGATGAAATTGCTTTCATATCTTCCATACATCCATAATTCTGGTTGTATAAGATATATTGAAAGATAGGAAACCCAACTTCACTCCATTGGTCATGAAGGATGAATTCTCCACTGCATGATACCTTTGGTTATAGAGTAGGGGCTTCTAGATCATGATACTTTAAAATTGTATTCTTCAGGCATTAGGGATTGCACTGTGCTGCTAAATTTCCACAATCATTTTTCTTCAAAAGACAGAGCAAATAAAAAAAAGTATAATAAATTGAAAAAATCCCCACAGAAATGTAAAATGCATCACTGAAATTTTTCCTCCCTCTAAAACGATAATAGCTTCAATGGGCCATTATCATCTGAGGTAAAGGGAATGAGACACTACCTGTCAATGAGTGTTTAGGGATTGGTTACATTAATACATGGCATACATCACTGAAGCAACATTTCATAACATCCCATTTGCGATAGCAACTGTCTGAGGCATAAATGTTTACTTAGGGAATCACTGATGTATGTGTCATTCCCACATTAGGAGTACCTGATATTATGTCACCGTGTGATTGATGACTTCTTAATCTCTAAACTCACTTTGACTTTTTGGGCCTGGATTGCTGGCCCTATAAATTGTTATGGCTATTTCTGAAATTGCTCTAGTAAGCTGTATGAAATTGCTTTTTGAGTTAATTACACATAATGAACATCAGGAAATACAGATACAAGCCATTCCAAGTTAGGGTATAGTTAGGGTGAATTGCTGTGTAATTTCACCTACATGACATAAATATATATGTAATTAATTATTTTAACCTAGTGTGGCTAATTCCAATATGTAACATAGAAAATGTGTGTGGTATCATATAAAATGGATGTGATGAACATAGTGAAATACCTAAGAAGGTGAGTGGTCAGCAGGCATTACCACCATTTCCAACTCTGATCTAAAGCACTATGTGGTAATTCAGAAGGCAGATGCTCATTCTAAAGGGATGGAAATAATGTATTTGAAAAGTTTAACTCAGGAAAGGTGGGGTCCGTAATGACAGCAAACACATATTTACTAACTTGCCTTGGAACTTATTTGTAAAAAAGGTGTTTTTTTTTTTTTTTTTTTTTTACATACTATTTGTTTGTTATCTCTATTCATTAATTATATAGGATGTAACTTGGAACAGATAATTGTTCATGAAAAACAATGACACTATTTTACATCAGCGTAGGCTCAAGATGAGAATTGAAAAGTCAGCAGAACTATTATTTGCCTTTCCCCCAATCTGCTGCTAGATTACAATAATCATGAAGATTTTTCGACTTGGTAGAGAATGAATGCTGCTAGATTCTTTCTCCAGTGGCCATGGGACATACAATTTACAGGAATCATATCCAATAAGATATAAAACAGAAATCAAAAGATGTTAATATTGGCAATAAAGCTTGAGTTTTGCTAGGTCCTGTCTTAAGTGCTTTATCTAAATGTTGCCATCATCTAATCCTATCAAACTTCATGCATGGTAAGTATTATTATGACTGTTTACATATTAAAGGGTAAGCCTAACAGAGGTAAGGTAACTTAACCAAAGTTTCAGAGTTAGTGTGTTACAGCTAGAACTTGAATCCAGGGCTGCCTGACTCCAAATTGGTGTTCTTTCCACTTTGCTCTGATTGGGTAAGGAATCTAAGAAATTCAAGGATATTTAAACCTCATTAGCCTGTATTTTAAACTAAAACATTGACTTTTGCTTTGGGGAGTGAAGAACCGGAATGATTCAATGAGACCTATATCTTTTCCAAGGCTCTCAAAAAGTAAAAGCAACTCCAGGAAAGGACACTAGGACAAAATGCCAGTTGATTCCCCTTCACCCCATCTTCCTAAGTACTGCTGGTCCTTGGCAATTATTTTAGGCCTTCGCCCTTGGGGCTTGTTTAATTTAATTAAAACTTTCCTCCCCAAAGTACTTTTGTGCTCATGCTTGTGTAGGCTTATTTTTGTGTACTTATTCGGGATCTTTATGCTTCAAATGAAAGGTAGGGCTTAGCTTCAGGCAAATTTTACTGAGAAGCTCAAATGATACCACCAATGACCTGGTTCCTCTCACTCACCTTGAAACATGTTGGAAATATCATCTTCAGGCTCCAAATGATGGCCTCCCTATCCCTGCCATACACTGCCCTTCTAGGCTTTCCAATCACTGATCTGAGCCTCATATTCTCATACTACACCATCCAAGGAAAGGAAACGATCTCTTCTGGTAGAAGAGAGGAACATTTTTTTTTCTATTCCAGAAAAACATTTTCTTATGTGTCTTTGGGTTTGATTGTATTATGTGCCCTAAACCAGTCACTGTAACTTCACAGTTAACAGGTAACAACCAGTGATATGTGGACTATCCAGTGACAAAGAAAAATTTTAATTTACATACCTAAGCAATTTACTTGAACCTCCATGCTGACGTTTGCCATTCTAACTGATCCTCATTGTAACTGACTCTCATACCATAATGTCAGCTGATTTTTTTCAGTTGGCAAATGCAACGAGAAAAAGTGACTTCTGAAACTTTTAATATAAATACCTGTTAGTTTGGTATTTGGAGCTAAGCTTTCTCTCAATTGGTAGACCCAGTTTTGTTTTCTAAATACTTTCATTAATATATATATATATATATATTATATATTATATATATATATATATAATATATAATATATATATCTTTCTCATCTTATTCCCAGTTTTCTATCTGGAAACAAACCTTTGAAGTTATCAAAACTCTTCACTAGCAACATGAATTTTTAATCAATGATAAAGGGTTATTATAAAGCAATCAGACTTAAAATATAACCTACTAGCAGCAAACTTGATTTTTAGAGGTCCTGATCCAAGTCATTTTTGGCATGCTTAGTTAAAATCTTGCCTCAAATGGGAACAGTCTGATATTTTTTCCCTTTAGCCATGTCATATGACTTTTGTTTTGTTTTACTTAGATATAGTTGAAAGGAGTAGATAATCATAGAGAGACCTCATTACCATCTCTACCACCTGCTCACTCATGAATAATTTAAACTAGGCCAGCTATTCAAGGCCTGCTTCTTTTCTTATTTTTTCATAAAATACATGTTATGTTATAATGCTCCAGAAAATGTAATCTACTTTCCACAATAAAGAAACTCAACTAAAATTGATAAAACTAAAAACTAAAAATGAAAGAAAAAAGAAAAAAATATCTATGAAGGTATCAATCTCTTTTATCTAATAATTTCTGGATAACTTACCAGCATTGATTAATAAAACCTGACCAGAGAAGCAGTAGTCATTACTCAACTCATTTAACTAACTGGCAAAGATAGATAGCTTGAAAATTTTCACCTCATGGAGAGAAAAAAAAGTGATGAACATAGACATATGATCTTTGTTCTAATTATCGAATTAAACTCTTTTTTTGTCATGATTAAACTCTTTTAAATTAAGTATCTTGTGATTCTCAAATATTATCAATTTAGTGAAAAAATGGAAAAATAATCAGCTTGTACAAGATTCATATGGAAGGAAAAATATTTTTAAGTCTTTAGTTCCTTAGAAAACTAATTTTTAGTATTGATTGCTTATAAACTTTAAATATATTTCTGCATGGAATGTGTCTTCATCTGCTCACTCAAACTTAGGAAGTTTACTTACTATCATCTAACTCAGGGGTCTGTAAATTGTGACCTATCAGTTATCCACCTATTTTTTTTTAATAAAGTTTTACTGGAATACAGCCATGCTTATTTGTTTACATTGTCTGTGGCTGCTTTCTTTTTGCACCATCAGAATTAAATGCTTATGACAGAGACCATATGGCTTGCAAGCCTAAAATATTTACTATCATGCTTATTAAGAAGTTTGTAGACCAAAAAAAAAAGTTTGCAGACAAAAATAAAAAAATAAGTTTGCAGACCCTTGATCTAATTTCCCTCTAAAAATTTAATATACAGTAAGCACTTCCTTTGAAAATATTTCATTTATGAACCTTTTTGACATATCAGTTTTAAAAGAATGGTATTGTCTTAGGGTACTTAGCCTTCTTTTTTTATAATGTTAAACTTTTTTTTTTTTAATTCCAGTGTAGTTAACATACAGTGTTATATTGATTTCAGGTGCATAATATGGTGATTCAACAATTCCATATATTATTCAGAGCTCATCAAAATAAGTGTACTATTGGGGATGGGGGGAGAAGAGAAGTGTACTCTTAATCCCCTTTACCTATTTCCCCCATACTCCCACCCCTCTCCCCTCTGGTAACCATCAGTTTGTTCTCTATAGTTAAGAGTCTTGTTTCTTAGTTTGTCTCTTCTTTCCCCTTTGTTCCTTTGCTTTTTTTCCTAAATTCCATATATAAATGAAATAATATGGTATTTGTCTTTCTCTGACTTATTTTGCTTTCAGCATTAGATTCTCTAGATCCATCCATGTTATTGCAAAGGCAAGATTTCATTATTTTTTATGGCTAAATGATATTCCTGTGTGTGTGTGTCTGTGTGTGTGTGTGTGCAAATTCTTCATCCATTAATCTATCAATGGACACTTAAGTTGCTTCCATAATTTGGCTATTGGTAAAAAAATGCTGCAGTAAATTTAGGGGCGCCTCTGTTCCTTTGAATTAGTGTTTTCATATTCTTTTGATAAATACCAAGTAGTGTGATTACTGGATCATAGGGTAGTTATTTATTTATTTATTTATTTTAATTTTTGAGAGACTTCCATATTGTCTTTCAAAGTGTCTGCACCAATTGGCATTCTGGTGCCATTCAGTGCATGATAGTTTCTATTTCTCAAAGTCCTTGCCAACACTTATTGTTTCTTGTGTTTTTGATTTTAGCCATTCTCATAAGTGTGAGGTGGTATCTCATTGTGATTTTGATTTGCATTTCCCTGATGACCAGTAAGGTTCAAATTTTTTTCATGTGTCTGTTGGCCACTTGTATGTCCTGTTTGGAGAAATGTCTGTTCATGTCTTCTGCTCATTTCTAATTGTATTAGTTGTTTTTGTGTGTGTTGAGTTATGTCAGTTCTTCATATATCATTGGATATGTCATTTATCTTCTCCCATTCAGTGGGTTCTCTTTTAGTTTGGTTGTTGTTTCCTTTGCTGTGCAGATGCTTTTTATTTTGATGTAGTCTCAACAGTTTATTTCTACTTTTGTTTCCCTTGCCTCAGAAGACATATCTAGAAAGCTGTTGCTGTGCCAGATGCCAAGGAAATTACTGCCTGTGCTCTCTTCTAGGCCTTTTATGGTTTCAGGTATCACATTTAGGTCCTCAATCCATTTTGAGTTTTCTTTTGTGTATGTGTAAGAAAGTGGTCCAACTTCATTATTTTGTATGTAGCTGTTCAGTTTTCCTAACACCATTTGAAGATGCTGTCTTCTACCTGTTGCATATTCTTGTCTTTTTTGTTGAAAATTAATTGAGCATACAATCGTGGGTTTATTTCTGGTTTTCTACTCTGTTCTGTTGATCGATATGCCTATTTTTATGATAGAACCATACTGTTTTAATTACTACAGCTTTGTAATATAACCTAAAGTCTGGAATTGTGATACCTCTAGTTTTGTTTTTTTCAAGAATGCTTTGTCTATTCAGAGTCTTCTGTGGTTCCATACAAATTTTTGGATTGTTTGTTCTAGTTCTGTGAAAAATGCTGTTGGTATTTTGTAGGGTTTGCATTAAATGTGTAGATTGCTTTGGGCAGTATAGACATTTTAACAATATTTGTTCTTCCAATCCATGAGCATAGAATGTCTTTCCATTTCTTTGTGACATCTTCTATTTCTTTTATCAAAAATTATAGTTTTCAGAATACAGGTCTTTCACTTCTTTGGTTAAGTTTATTCCTAGGAACTTTATTATTTCTGATGCAATTGTAAAGGATTGTTTTCTTAATTTCACTTCCTGCTACTTCATTATTAGTGTATAAATGCAACAGATTTCTGTACATTGGTTTTGCATCCTGTGACTTTACTGAATTCATTTATCAGTCCTACTAGTTTTTTTGTGGAATCTTCAGGTTTTCTATATATAGTACCATGTTATCTACCAATGGTGAAAGTTTTACTTCTTTCTTACCAATCTGGATGCCTTTTACTTCTTTTTGTTGTCTGACTTCAGTACTATGTTGAATAAAGTGGTGTGAGTAGACATTCTTGTCTTGTTCCCGACCTTAGAGGGAAAGCACTCAGGTTTTCACAAATTGAGTGTGATGTTAGCTGTAGGTTTTTCATGTAAGCACTTTATTTTGTTGAGGTATGTTCTTTCTAAACCTACTTTGTTGAGGGTTTTTATCATGAATGGATGTTGTACTTTGTCAAATGCTTTTTCTGCATTTATTGAAATGATCTGTGGTTGTAGTCTTTTCTCTTATTGGTGTGATGTGTCACATTGATTCATTTGTGAATATTGAACCACTCTTGCACCCCAGGAATAAATCCTGCTTGTTTGCGGTGAGTAATTTTTAAAAATGCATTGTTGGATTTGTTTTGCTAATATTTTGTTAAGGAATTTACATCTATGTTCATCAGACATATAGCCTGTAGTTCTCTTTTTTTGTGGTGTCTTTATCTGGTTTTGGAATCAAGTAATGTTGGCCTCATAGAATGAATTTGGGAGTTTCCATTCCGCATCCATTTTTTTGGAAAAGTTTAAGAAGAATAAGTATTAACTATTCTTTAAATGTTTGGTTAAATTCACCGGTGAAGGCATCTGGTCCTAGACTTCTGTTGGTTGGGAGTTGTTTGATTACTGACAACTCCATTGCTGGTAATCAGTCTGTTCAAATTTTCTCTTCCTGTTTCAGTTTAAGTAGATTACATGTTTTTAGGAAATTTATACATTTCTTCTAGGAGTTTATACATTTCTTCTAGGTTGTTTCATTTGTTGGCATATAATTTTTTATAATATTCTTTTACAATCCTTTGTATTTCTGCAGTGTTGGTTGTTATTTCTCCTCTTTCGTCTGTGATGTTGTTCATTTGAGTCCTCTCACTCTCTTTCTCTTGTTTTTTAATTAGTCTGTCTAGATGTTATCAATTTTGTTGATCTTTTCAAAGAACCAGGTCCTGGTTTCATTGATCTGTTCTATTGTTCCTTTTTGTTGTTGTTGTTTATTTTTGTTTTTGTTTTGATTTTAGTTTCTGTATCATTTGTTTCTGCTCTAATCTTTATCATTTCTTTCCTTCTGCTGGACTCAGGCTTTGTTTGCTGTTCTCTTTCTAGCCCCTTTAGGTGCAAAGTTAGGTTGTTTACTTGAGATTTTTCTTGTTCTTAAGGTAGGCCTGTATTTCTATGTATGTCCCTCTTAGAACCACTTTTGCTCATCCCAAAGATTTTGAAATGCTCTGTTTTCATTTTCATTTGTCTCCATATATTTTTATTTTCTCTTTGATTTCCTGATTGCACTATTCATTGTTTAGTAGCATGTTATTTAACCTCTATGTATTTTTGCTCTTCCAGATTTGTGTGTGTGTGTGTGTGTGTGTGTGTGTGTGTGTGGTTGATTTCAAATTTCATTGTGCTGTGGTTACAAAAGATGCATGATATAACTTTGATCTTTTTGAAATTGTTGAGCCTTGTTTTGTGACCTAACATGTGATCTATTCTGGAGAATGTTCCATGTGCACTTGAAAATAATGTGTACTCTCCTGTTTTAGGATGGAAAGTTCTGAATATATCTAGTATATCCATATTAGGTCCAGTGTGTCATTCAAAGCCATTACTTCTTTGTTGATTTTCTGTTTAGATGATCTGTCAATTGATGTAAGTGTTAAAGTCCCCTACTAATATTGTATTACTACTGATTAGTTTCTTTACATTTTTTATTAACTCTTGTATATTTGGGTGCTTCCATGTTGGATGCATAAATATTTATAATTGTTAAATCTTTTTGTTGAATGTCCCCTTAATGATTATATAGGGTCCTTCTTGTCTCTTCTTACAGTCTTTGCTTTAAATTCAATTTTGTCTGATATAAGCCAGGCTGCCTTTTCACATTCATCTGCATGATAAATGCTTCACCAGTCCCTCATTTTCAGTATGCATGTGTTTTAGGTCTGAAATGAGTCTCTTGTAGGCAGCATATAGATGCGGCTTGTTTTTGTTTGTTTGTTTCCTTTGCTTTTATTTTTTTATCTTTTTTTTTTTAAAGCCCAAATATCACCCTGTGTCTTTTGATTGGGCCCTTTAGTCCTTTACATTCAAAGTAATTATTAATAAACATATATTTATTGCCATTTTGTTATTTAGTTTGTTTTTGTGGATCTTCTCTGTTCCTTTCTTCCCTTGCTCTCTTATCTCACAATAAATTGGCTTTTTTTAGTGATATACTTGGATTCCTTTCCCTTTATTTTTTGCATATCAATTACTGGGTTTTGATAAGGGATTACCGTTGGATTTGTATATAGCAGGTTTGTATATCTTCTACACACAGGAGTCCACATCAAGTTGATGGTCGCTTAAATTTGTATCCACTCTTACTCCTCTCCTCCCCACATTTTAGGTATGTGGTATCATACTTTACTTCCTTTTATTTTGTAAGTCCTTTGACTGATTTTTACAGATACACTTATTTTTACTTCTTTTGTGTTTCCTATATTTCTTACACTATTTATGGTCTTTTCACTCGAAGAGTCCCCTTTAACTTTCCTAGTAGGACTGTTTTAGTTGTCATGAAATCCTTTAACTTTGCCTGGAAAACTCTTTATCTATCCTTCTATTCTGAATGATAGCTCTGCTGGATAGAGCATTTTTGGCTGCAAATTTTTTTTTTCCTTTCAGCATTTTGAATATATCATGCCATCTCTTTCTGGCCCGCAAAGTGTCTGTTGAAAAATATACTGATAGCCTTATGAGGTTTCCCTTGTATGTAACTGTTCTCTTTTCTCTTGATGCTTTTAAAATTGTTTCTTTATTACTGCTTTTTGCCATTTTAATTCTATGTGTCTTGGTGTGGACCTCCTTGGGTTATGGGAGGATGGATCTCTATGCCTTCTGGATCTGAATTTCTGTCTTCTTCCCCAAATTCAGGGAATTTTCAGCTATTATTTCTTCAAATAAATTTTCTGCCCTCTTCTCTCTCTCTTCTTCTTCTGGGACCCCTATAATGCAAATGTTATTACACTGGATGGAGTCGCTGAGTTCCCTAAGTGTATTCTCATTTTGCATTATTTTTTTTTCTCTCACCTGCTCAGCTTGATTGCTCTGCATCACTCTGTCCTCCATGTTGCTGATTCATCCTGCTTCTTCTAGCCTGCTATTTATTCCAACTAGTGTATTTTTAATTTCAATTATTTTGTTCTTCATCTCTGATTGGTTCTTTTTTACTTTTGTGTTAAGGGTCTCACTCATGTCCTCCACTGTTTTCTCAAGTCCCGTGTCTTTATAATCATAAATTTAAATTCCCTATCAGGCATATTACTGTTTTACTTACGTCTCTTGGTGTGATTTGTCCTGAACTTATATTTGGGACATATTCCTGTCTCCTCATTTTGCCTAACTGTCTGTGTCTGTTTCTGTGTGTTAAAAAAGTAAGTTATGTCTCTTGTTCTTGAAAGTAGTGGGTGTGGCATCCATTTTTAATAAGGTGGTGCTGGTCTTCTACAGAGGACACAAAGTTGTTGCTGAGGCCAGGTGTCTGGGTTCACTTTGCAAAGTGTGCATGGTCAAGGCCTCTGTGCCCACAAGACATGTGCACTTGTCTTCTTCAACAGAGGATGCACAGTTGCTACCAAGACCAAGGCTGGTCAGGCCACTCCACAAATCACGAGTGTCCTCCACAGGAAGTGACAAGCTGCCACCAGGACTGAGGCCGCAAAAAGCACACAACTGGGAGGCCCAGTGTTGTCAAGATACGCACCAGTCTTCTGGAGGAGGTGACCTGTAGTTTGGGTCCTGGTTGGATGGGATGAGATGTGGTGTAAACAACTTAGGTGGTGAATTCTGGTGCCATGCTGGTTCCCACAGGTGGCCTGTGTGCTGAGGGGCAGGGAAGGGAAATGGTGTGCTAGCTCCTTTGTTGCAGGAGATGTCCCTCAGGGAACTCTGAGATTAGTAAATAACTCTCCCTCCAGAATGCCCCAAGTGTTTTTCAAACTGTTGCTTCAATGTTGTATCACTGCAGGCTGTTAGTCATGCTCTTTAAGGGAGGTAACTAAGCTTCCTGTCACCCTCAGGGTTTTCTCAGAGCCAAGCCAACTGATTTTTTTTTTAATGTTTTTATTTTTTTTTGAGACAGAGAGAGACAGAACATGAGCAGGGGAGGGGCAGAGGCGGGGGGGGTGGGGAGACACAGAATCTGAAGTGGGTTCCAGGCTCTGAGCTGTCAGCACAGAGCCCGACGCGGGGCTTGAACTCACGGAGTGTGAGATCATGACCTGAGCTGAAGTCGACGCTCAACTGACTGAGCCATCCAGGCGCCCCAAGCCTTCTGATTTTTAAAGTTTCAGGCTTTAAGACCTGCTGGTTATAAGAACTCATGAAATCCAGCCCCTCGGATTTTCAAAGCCAAATTCCATGGGGATTCATATTCCCCTGTGCAGGCTCCCTGGTGTGATAGTCTGTTTCTCAGCCCCCTCCCTACCCTGGGCTCCTTCCTTCAGCAGCCAGACCCATGGGTTTAGCTCCCGAGGAAGTCCCCGCCCTTCCTATCCTCTTCAAAGTGGCCTCTTTTCTGCATTTAGTTGTAGAGTTTGTTTTGCCAGTCTTCCCGGGTTATTTACACTGATGTGAGTGTTTATAGTTGTATCCATGGGATGAGATGTGTATAGCCTCCTTCTACTTTGTCATCTTCCCTGGAAGTCCCTTAGCCTTCTGTCTTAATGTTCTAAAATAAATGTCCTCAAAACATATTATAAAAACAAATGATATCTGAAAGAAAAACCATATTAAACACCATTTTTTCTTTCAGATTTTTTCTCTTTTTTTAAATTATCTAACTATTAGGAGGTTCTAAGTACTAACAGTGCTAAGAGCTGAAAGTTGCACTTACCTGGAGGTAAATCGATCGAAAGAAGAACCTGGCACATGAAGTAACAAACTCCAAACAGGTCTCCATATTTGATTCAAAATTCCTTTACTGTTTTTAGGCAAACAACTTAAACTAACCCCCAAAAAGCCTGGCTTGATGCAAGATACCCCATAATTCATTCATTCCCCCATTTTTAATGTATACTCGTTTATGAAGAAATAGAAATATAAATGACAGAATGGATTAGAACTATACGTTATGCTAAGCTCACCACAATTAGCTACCGTCTGTCACCATATCATGTTACTCAATACCACTGACTATATTCTCTATGTTGTACCTTTTACTTGCATGATTTGTTCCTTCTGTAACTGGAAGCCTGCATCTCCCACTACCCTTCACCCATTTTGTCCATGCCCCCCCACTCCCCTTTGATGATTTTTCTAAATCAGTTTGCCAGTTTGTTGCACTGTTATTCCACGGAGATCGCTATGTGTTCCCTAACTCAGAAGTTATGAGTCTGTGGAGAAGTGGGGAAAGAGGTGGCTTAGTCTCCAAAGTCCTGATTTTTTAAATAACTATTGAAATTCCATAGGTCTTATTTAAGAGAAAAAGTTCATTTCTAATAAAAGTTTGAAAATCACTGCTTGTATGGTTTCATAGTCTCTTATAATCTTAAAATTTTATTTTGAGTTAGTTCAAACTGCTCAACAGAGTTAGCAAAATTACCTCTATTTGACAAAACATCCATAAACCCCTAAAATAACAAATTACAAAATTAGAAAAATGCATAGTTGATGTTATAAATCATTTGGTATTGCCTTCCTAATTTGTTTCTAATACAACTAGAATTGGGGTATCTGACATCTTTTTTATTATTAATATTTTTTCTCTACTATAATTAGATAATATATATCCTATTTTGGCAAATAGGAAAAACAATATTTGAATATAAACCCCATTATCTTAACATTAAGTTTTGAATTTTAGAGATTTTTTTCTTGTACTTTTTATAAGCATTTTAAGCAATTGTAATCATAGAGCATATATAATTTTATATCATGCTTTTAAAAATTTAACATAGACTTTTCACATTTCATATTACTATACATCTCATAACTATGATTTTAATGGTTGTATTTTATTTTATCAATCCACTATCTGATAACTGAACATTTTGCTGAATTAATTATGTTTCCTCTTCTGATGCAGTGAAAAATATTATATGAACAGCCTCTTTCAAATAGATTAGCATTATTTCAAATAGTTAGCATTATTTACTTTGAGATAGTTTTCTTTTTCTCCAGAAATGGAAACATTGTGTCCAAGAGGATGAACGTATGGCTGAATTCTTTCTTATAGATTATGTAACGATAGATGAAGGCACAACAACATGTGACAATGTCTTGACTGATTGTTAGTATCTTCTTGACTACTTTTGGTTGCAAGAAGCACAAGATACACAAGGAGCATATACAAGCGGCAGTTACAGGTTCAGAAACAGAAATAAACCCAGTTTGCTTAAAAGTTATGATGAGTTTACTTTCTCTACAATGAAGGATCATCACTTTTATTTTTTTTAAATATTCTGTTTTTGCAACAGAATTTCATATATTCTTTCAAATTTTCAGACTCTGTTTTGATTAGAGGACAACAGTTTTTTCCATAAATCAAGGAGAAGAATCAGATAGACTGAGATACCCTTTATGATTAGAATAATTAAGAAAATAGACTAGTGGTAAAAACGAAAAGCCACCATTCTTCTATAACAATTATTTAAATCTCCTTGGAATTGATATATTAAATAATGTAAAATATTATTTTGTATATACTTTTATATTAATTTATTTATCAAATATATATAGTCAGTACTTTTTATTAATGTAAATGTTATTAAAATATGCAGTATGCATAAATAACATATAAGTAATACATGATATAATATATAATTAACTGAATAAAGTGAAACCCCATGGAGCTATGCCCACAGGGCACTAAGACAAAGGATTACCATTGAAAAATTAAGTCTGAACAAATGCAAAATGTTTTGAAAATGTCAGAAAAATTCAATGACTTTATGAACATTGTTGGAACACATTTCTTAGAGGCAGTTAATTATGTTCTCTCTTTTCTAGTCTTAGGTGGAGCAGGAGGAAGAATGATAATAGGTGTAGGAAAGAAGATGGGCTATTTTAAATGAGAGTATAATCAGTATAAATATCTCAGTCTGTCTATACATTTTGTTAGCCTAGAGGGTTTTTTTTTTTTTTTTTTCATTTTTACTTAGCTATTCTTCTAGGAAATCAGATTATTTTATCTACAAACTCAGCATTGTGCCTTTTTTCAATTCACCAGAATATCAGAAACCATCCCTGTCAGAGGAGTTGAAGACATCTCTTTAGCTGTGATAATAGGGATCAATGCTCAGGTATTGAGTATGTATTACTACACATGGAGGATATTCGTTTTCTGCTGTGATTCAACCTGACTGTTGCCATAAGCAGCCTTGAGCTTCTAAAATAACTCTTTTCTGAATGTTCTCTTGGGTTTACTTACCTAGAGATCATTGCCTCTAGGTCATGACATTTTAATTCAGCTGGGACATTGTGGAATCAATGAAAAGCTTTTAGAGACAGTCTCATCCTTCACCCTTGTTTTATGAATGAAGAAACTGAAGTCTACGGAACTAAAATGACTTATCCAACCAAGCCCCTATAGAAAGTATGCAGAATAACAGATCCCAAGTTCTATCACAGAGAATGATAAAGAAAGTAGTTTCCCTAGGTACCAATGGAACTCTTTGACCATCTTTCGGCTTCTGTCCAACACCTGGCCTAGATATGCCTGAATCGGTCTACCTTGTACTTAGCAGATAGAAAAAATTATGACAATGGAAATGTAAGACTTTTTACATTTATCTGATATTCATAGGATAGCACTGTTTAGCTACTGATACATAGAGATTTCTAAAAACTATACTTCTATATTACTCTAAGCAATTATGTTAAATTCTAAAACATTTTATTAATCAACTATGAGATCACTTACATAAAATCAAGAACAACAAATCCAATTTATTTTCCCTTTCTGCTCACTTCACAATATCCTTTTCATATGAGGTTTTCTTATCTCTTTCCTTTAATTATTATGATGTAATCCATTGAGATAGGTAATATTTGCGATTTATGACATTTGAGGAACCAGGGGACAAAAAGTTCGTAAGAACATACTATTATTTTTTTTTCTAAATTCAGGTTCTACAGTATTTAGTTCCCGTATCTAGTTCAGGGATTTCTCTAGCTTTTCTTTTTGCTATGCAATTAAAGCAAAAAATCTTACCCTTAATATCCTTAATATTCACTTACTCAGGTAACCCTATCCTTTTGTTATAAATTTCCCTTTTAATCTGCTAAATTAATGATTTAGAAAAAATGGTGGAAATTACTATGTGTCTTCTTCAAAACAGTAATATGCAAAACATTACTACATTTTGGAAATTATAGTAATGATGGTAATAATAACCAACATTAATTAGTGTTTACAATGTGCTGGGTATTTTGTATGAATAAATCTTCAGAGTAAACTTCTCTGTGGATAACTACCAGTTTCCTCACTTTACAAATGAGGAAACTGAGGCATGGGTATGTTATTACCTGCCCAAGATTGCATAGTTTGGAAGTGGTAGTCTCAGGACTCAGGCCCAGGGAGGCTGGCATCACTCATGAAGAAGAGCCCACATTCCACCAATTTCCTGACCAAGTTATTTGGTCATGATATCCTCTTCCAAATTCTTCCGTTGACGTTATCTTATGCTGGTATTACATGTTTTTAAAATAGCATCATAACCAAGTAGATTAGTAGGTCCCGGTAAGAAGACTGGCCTACATATATATGAGGGCTATATACCACTTAATTAATGTTTACAATGTGACAGATACTTTGCTAAGCAATTTACTCACATTATTTCATTTAGTCCTTACTACAATACCCTGAAGTAAAATTATTCAACTCTGGTTTACATATATTTGTCGAGGTTTCAGCAACTTCCTGTGGCTGATTTGTTAATAAATATCTCTTGTTCATGATGAGTCTGAATCACAGTCATTCATAATATTTCAAATTGAAGTAACAGGAGTCCACATTCTTTGCCTCCATCATTTCACGGAGAAGCCTAAGAAATAAATTTGTATATGACTGTTGATCACAGTAGACCAAATATGGCTTCGCAGTTGTGGAAACTACATTTCTTTTCCTACTTGTATGTTATAAAATTTCCTTAGATAGGCAAATGAAAAAGGACATTAAAGAAATAGTTTCATAAATTTGGCAATCTGAGGAGATAGATAAAAATAAACTACTCTTTACTAACTCAAAAAATATTATGACTCTGTATCTGCTCTATCACAAAGGGCTGAATTGTCAACCAAGTTCACAGAAAATGGAAGGTTACAAGAAAGAAAGAAAGGCTAACAACACATCTATGTCTGGAAGGGCAGAAATCAGTCAGGAATAACTTCCTAAATCTTTTCCCAAAACTGTGATACATTTTGGGTTTGGAGAGAGGAATGCTAATTGCATAACATACAACTTAGCTCATAGAAGCCTATTAATTTGGGGACCTCATATTATACATGTAGGAAATTACTTAATGAGAAGGACTATGTAACTAACTTTTATTCTCCAGTGGGTCTGTGTCTAATAAATCAAAAAGAGGAAGTTTGAGTACAATAAGCGATCCAAAGTAAGATTGCTAAAATGATTTTTTCTCAGATAAGACATCCTTACATTGTGGACCCTGCAAGACCCTTTTATCTTGCAATTAGTGAATTCTGTCAGTGTTTACAA
The DNA here is from genome assembly GCF_046562875.1 of Panthera onca. Taxonomy (NCBI): domain Eukaryota; kingdom Metazoa; phylum Chordata; class Mammalia; order Carnivora; family Felidae; genus Panthera; species Panthera onca. The sequence goes on from NC_138340.1 coordinate 83,343,099, forward strand.
GGAAGCATGGTCAGGTTCAAAAGGTTTCAGGCTACTGGGTAGAGGGAGGAACCCATTTATATACTTGTTCTTAACCCTCTCCTCCCACTTTCCAAAGTAGAAAAAAACCTGCAAACAATTGGGAATAAAAATATAATATTCATCTAAGTAATGACTATTAGCATCTAACAAATGTCATGAAAAAAGTAGTTCAAGTCTTAAAATATAAATATTCCATGCTATGTACAGTAATATCTCCTCACAAATATTACAGGGTAGGAAAATAAATAATCATTTGAATGTCTTTATAGAGTAGGGTTGCCAAATAAAATACAGAACACCCAGTTAAATTAGAATTTCAGGTAAACAACACATTTTATTTTAACATAGGTGTTTCCCATGAAATATTTAATCTTATATTTTATCTAGCGACCCAAACTGGATATCCTGCATTTTTATTTGCTAAGTGCAGCAACCCTACTTCAAGGTCATACATTGGAGATAGTAAAGTGTGATGATTAGAGTGTGGGGTCTGAAGCTAAACTATTTGGAGTCTAATACTGACTTGGCTATTTACTAACAATGTGACTGGCCAAATGATTTTCTCTTCCTGGGCCTCGGTTCCTCACCTGTACAAATGGGAGGCTTTATGAGGATACATGAGAAAATACATGGAAAACACTTAGAACACATAGTATGCTCTGAGTAAAGATACTCAGAAGAAAGTACTATAAGGAATGCTAATTGGTTTGTGAGTACCTTAACTTTTCTATTTCTACTTATAAGTAGAAAATTTCTACTTCAGTAGAGCTATTTGGATTTTATCTATGTATGCTTATAAAGTAGAAATATCTTCATTATATGTTTTCAGAGCCATATAAATATTAAGTACAACTTCTTTTTGAGTTTAGCAAGTGTTTGCCTTGCCTATATCACCTAAATATAAGAGATGAAAGGGCCAAAAATCTCTCATAACCTATTCTACTCCATGATCTACTTATATTTAATTGAATGCTTTAGCATGAACATGATACTTCAAAATCTATACTTCTGACACCTGTGAAATTCAGTCTGCAAGTGAGAATGTAAAAAGAGCAATCAGAGTTAATTGGCAAAACATATATGACAATTGATTTAAAAAATGCAGACATTCCAGGGCGCCTGGGTGGCTCAGTCGATTAAGCTCAGGTCAGGATCTCGCAGTTAGTGGATTCGAGCCCCGCGTCGGGCTCTGTGCTGACAGCTTGCTCAGAGTTTGAGCCCACTTCGGATTCTGTGTCTCCTTCTCTCTCTGCCCCTCCCCCACTCACGCACTGTCTCACTCTGTCTCTCAAAGATAAATAAATGTAATTTTTTTTTAAATTCAGAAATTCCTATTACCTGTTGAAATATCTTTCTAAAGAAAAAACAAACAAAAATCACTCCTTTTAATTAAAATCTTGTCCAACATTCTCTTCAATCTGCACAAGTGATCACATTATATCTAAAGAAAGTTTACTTTGATTGTTTCTTAAATGTCAACACATTTTTAGACATACATCATGCACTTTCTGGTGTACTTTATGAGAATAAAACATTAGGTTTTGTGATACACAGCTGAAATTACTATCAGCGTATTCTTCTTACCAATTGCAATAATGCTCTGAATTTCTTTGTACTTTAAAATAATGACTGAAGAATTGAAGTAGATTTCACAATAATTACTCTCTCAATAGAATGATGGGTAAGTAGATTAAATATAAATTATTAATATATATAATCCAAGCAATATTTAGTCATTTGAAGTGTACAGACAATTATAATTGACTGCATCTACAGATTTTGCTACAAAAAATTTAAATATATGAGTTCTAGTGCTTTTTACCAACAGTAGTATTGTATATCTACAGCAATCAGCAGGGGTGTATAGTATTTGGTTATCTTTGATAATAAGTTCATAAAAATTCTCTCTTTGAAGTTTTCCAGAGTATAGGCATATGCTTATTTTGGTAGATATTTAATGCTAAAATCAACTAAAGTAAGGACCAGCTAATTCTGTGCTCTTGCTGATATACGTATATGTGTGTGTAAGGTTTTCCTTTGAAGTTAGTCTGGTCTCTATACTGAACATTTTCTCCAAAGTTTCAGGTGTAAAATCTGATATACTGAAATGGTCACTGTTCTCTTTATAATTCTAATTAGACAAAGAGTTGCCAGATGTTCTGATTGTCATAAGGCCTCCCCAGGATACAATATGAAGTGTTTTGATTCTGCAGCAATGTTAACATATAATCTGTGCAGAAGCACATTCCCTACACCATTTTCAAAGCACACAATTAGGGTTTTTATGATTTTACCTTCTATTTTCAGACAAGCAGTACACAATTCCATATGTCCTTGTAGGCGTAATCATTGTTGCACTGAAATTTATTTATTTTGCCTTTATTGGGTGCTGCCACTTCTGTATTTACACATTGTATGTCTATTGTTAACACCAAATGATGGACAAATAGCAAAAAGGGACCTCTTTACAATGCCATTACATAGGTTGATGGAAAGGTACACTGACAAACAACATTTTCAGTTCTCTGTGCAACCTCTCAAGCTGCAATTATAGATTTTCTATGATAGATTCTAGAGAATTTGCTGTTAGAGATTTTTTTTTATTAGGTGTTCCATTGAACATAAAGCCTATGATAGGAGAAAATTTTCTCAACTAGATAGGCTTTTCTTCCTCCCTTTCTTTTCCAATTGTCTTTCTCTCCTTTTTCCCTGCAAATGATGCCTTTGGAGAAAAGTACCAGAAAAAATGGCATAACAAGAAGGGATTCTCAAGGTCCTAAATAAAGGAACACGTATCTTTGTAGTTACCCTGCAGTATGCTTGTAGCTTGAGATCACAGATTATAAGGTATTTCTCACTTTTACCCTATTATGATAGTCACCTCTGGCCTCTCATTTCTCTGGATCAGCTCTCTTCCTTTCTTTCAGATATCTAAGCTTTGTATTCAAGGTGTGCTGCCGCATCTGGCATTCAGTAATCACGTTGCCAATGTAGCTAAGGAATGTTATGAGCATCAAGTCCTAAACAAGGGTCTTTCTTTCAATTTGGGAAGCAGCTTCACTTTCTCAAACAATGTAATTATATGACCTGCTCCATACCATTAGATTAGCACCTACTTATTCCTGAATTTAAAATGACCTCTATGTGTTTTGAAAATCTCTCCCTTAATTCATTACAGTTTCATTCTAAGGATAACTGAAGATGTACTGTGATGTATGCTCTAGAGAAAACAACAACAACAACAACAAAACAAACAAGAAAAAAAGCTATTGAATCTTTCTGTTTTGAACTAAGAGGGTTTAAATAAGGAGGCTTTGGGGGGTCCGGGGTAGCCCAATCAGTTAAGCATCAGACTCCTGATTTAGGCACAGTCACAATCTTGCAGTTTGTGGGTTCAAGTACTACATGGGGCTTTGTGCTGTCAACACGGAGCCTGCTTTGGATCCTCTGTCTCCCTCTCTCTCTGCCCCTCCCCTGCTCATGCTCGTTCTCTCTCTCTCTCAAATAAATAAAACATTAAAAAATAAATAATTAAATAAGGAGGCTTTTTGTTTGAGAATAATTTAAAACTAGATTGAGAAAAGCCAGTTGGGGTAATTTTCCCTCAACTGTGGGTGATTTTCAGCACTAAGGTCTGACTTTTTGAACCTTATCTAGACTCCAAAAGATCTATACCGATTTGCCAATGAAAATATGCATAACATCATTTAGAGAGCATGCCCTGTTGAAACATATTCAGTCCAATCCAATTAGTAAAGTGAAAAAAAATTATTATTTTTAAATTCCATTTACTTTAATAATTGGGAAACCAAATCTATGTTATTTTAGAAGGTGATGAAGTAGTCCTTTCTAAAATTGTTAATTTAAATATCAACTCATTTTAGCACATCAGAAAATAGAGATTATGTTTTCTGGCAATTCAGAAATATTTATTGTAATTTTTTCTATTTATAAGATGAATAATATGCTCTCACAGACATCTAATCCCTTTTAATTGTCAAAAAGCTTTTATTACGGAGCATATCTGTGCCCAATAGTGCACTATGCACTATGTGTGCTTAAAAAATAAAATGAGCAAGAACACTGTCCATCACCTCAAAACACTTATAATGTAATAATAATAATAAGTAGTTAATATTTATTGAAAGCTGGAATAGCTATATTAATTTCAGACAAAGCAGACTCAACAACAAGGAAGATTATCAGGGATAAATAGGGCATTTGATAATGATAAAGGGATCAATTCTGCCAGAAAATACAACAATCCCAAACATGTATGCACCTAACCAAAGAACATCAAAATATATAAGGCAAAAAGAACAGAACTGAAGGAGAAACAGACAATCTTCTCTTCGAGTTGGAGAATACAAATCCCTTTCCCAACAGTTGAAAAATCAAATAAGCAGAAAATCAGTAAAAGTATACTTGATCTAAATAGCAACATCAATCAATTCAACCTAATTGATGTTTATAGAACAATCCACCCCACAACACTAGGGTACACATTTTTCTCAAGCTCATATGGAATAATCACAAAGATAGACCAAACTATAAGCTATAAAACATCTCTTAAGAAATTCAAAATAACAGAAATCATACAAAGTATGTTCTCAAAGCACACCAAAATTAAACTAGGAATCAATAGCAAAAGATGCCTGGAAAATTCCCAAATATTTGGGCATTAAACAACACACTGCTAAATAACACCTATTTCAAAGAAGTATCAAGAGAAATTTTGAAATATTTTGAACTAAATGAAAATGAAACTTCAATTTATAAAAATTTGTGGGATGCAATGAAAGTAGTACTTAGAGGAAAATTTATCGTAATTATGTATAAATTTGAAAAGAAAATGGATTTAAATTAATAAACTAAATTTTAATCTTAAGAAACTAAAAAAAATAAGTCTAAATCAAGAAGAAAAAAATTAGATCAGAAATTAATAAAAACTGGAACAGACAAATAAAAGAAAATTAACAAAACTAAAAGCTGATTTTTTTAAGATGAATAAAATAAATATCTAGCCAAATTAAACAAGGGAAAAAGGGAGAAGATGTATGTTACCAACATCAGAAAGGGAAAAAAGTGTCCTTACTACTGATTACATGGGCATTAAAAGGATATTAAGAGAGTAATATGAGAAATTCTACGCGCCCAAATTTGATAGTGTCAATGAAACTGACAAATGCATTGAAGACATAAACTATGGAAGTTCACACAAAAGGAAATAGTGTAAATAGATATATATCTTTAAAGAAATTAATCAATAATCAGTAACTTTCCAAAAATGACAACATCAGCCCCAAAATATGTCCCAGCTGTTTCTATGAGGCTAGCAATAATACAAAAACCAGATAAAGACATTACAAAAGAGAGAAAAAAAAAACTATAGATCAATATCTCATATAAACATAAATGCAAATATCAACAAAATTTTAAACAAATTGTATCCAACAATGTATAAAATGAGTTACAAACCACAGCCAAGTGTGATTTATTCCATGTATTCAAGGCTGTTTCAGCATTAGACAATCAATTAATATACTCCACCATATCAATAGGCTAAAGGAAAAAACAACAACAACAATTATGATTGTATCAGTTGCCACAGGAAAAAGCATTTACCAAATCCAATACCTACTTAAGACAAAAACTCTCACTAAAGTAGGAATAGAGGATAATTTCCTTAACTTGATAAAGAACATCTACCATATACCCACAGGTAACACACATTTTGGTGAGAGACGGGACACCTTCCCCTTAAGATTGGTAACAAGGCAAGAATGTCTTCTCTCACCATTCTATTAACATCATACTGGAAGTCCTATCTAGTGTAACAAAACAACAAAAATATTTAAAAGCCATACATATGGGCACTTGCTGTGATGCATTGGATGTTGTCAGTAAGTGATGAATCATTGAACTCTACTTCTGAAACCAATATTGCACTGTATGTTAACTAAAATTCAAATAAATAAATAAATAAATAAAAGCTATATAGATTTTAAAATAAAATAAGTAAAACTGTCCTTATGAATATATAGCATAACTGTTCATTGGTCTACATAGAAACACAAAAAAGTTACAGAAAAACTGAAACCAAGAAGCAAGTGTAGTGAGGTTGCAGGATACAAGGTAACATACATAAGTCAATTGCTTTTCTCTATAACAACAGTGAATAATTTAAACTTGAAATGAAAATAACCACATTTGCAATAGCACAAAAAATGAAAAACCTAGGTATAAATATATACAGGATTTGTATGTGGAAAACTATAAAATGTTGATGAAAGAAATCAAAGATTTAAATAAATGGAGAGATCTTCTGTGCTTATGGATTAGAAGAGTCAGTATTATTAAGATATCAATTCTCCCCAATTTAATCTATAGATTCAATGTATCACAAGCAAAGCTTCAGCAAGCTGTTTTGAAGATATTAGGAAAATGTTTCCAAAATGTATTTGGAAAGGTAAAAGACCTGTAATAAATTTCACAATACTGGAGAAGAACAAAGTTGGAGTACTCACAGTAAACAATATTTGCAAGAAATGTGGAGATGCAAGAAATATGATGGACTAAGAGACTATTAAATCCAAATAGGACCTCACTGCAAACAGCAACAACAATGCTAATTTGGGGATGCTTAAATGTAAGACAGGATTAAATACTAGGCATTTATAACGTAAAACATGGAGGGATGTAAACAGGGTTAAAATGGATTGGTTTCCATCAGATGAAGAAAAGAAGTAGTAATCAGTGTCAGATTTTCAGATAAGTATAATAGTAGAATTTTAACAGTAACTAAATATGGATTATTAGAACAGATCAGATATTAAGCCACAAAGCAGGTCTCAAAGAATGCCAATCTTTTACAGGCCATTTACACCTACTGCACTAAAATAAAATATTTCCCCAAATCTATTTTTTTTTGGAAGAACACAGTTCTCTGTCAAAGAACTACATAATGAATGCCCTAAAATATTTAGAACAAAATAAAAATGAGTATCATATATTAAAATTTGTGTAATGCAAGTAATACTTAGAAGGAAATGTGTAACTTCCATGCATTTAATAGAAACAAAGAAAGATTAAAAATTAATGAGTTCTGGGGCGCCTGGGTGGCTCAGTTGGTTAAGCGTCCGACTTTGGCTCAGGTCATGATTTCGCAGTCCGTGGGTTTGAGCCCCGTGTTGGGCTCTGTGCTGACAGCTCAGAGCCTGGAGCCTGTTTCGGATTCTGTGTCTCCCTCTTTCTCTGACCCTCCCCTGTTCATTCTCTCTCTTTCTCTCTCTCTCTCTCTCTCTCTCTCAAACATAAATAAATGTTAAAAAAATTAACGAGTTCTATTTTCAATTCAAATTTTAAATTAAAAAAGATGAGATAAAATCAAACATAAAAGAAAACATGAGGTAGGTATGAGCAGTAATTTATTAAATAGGAAACAAAGACACTATAGAAAAGGTCAGCAAACCAAAATATTTTTTTTTTTAATATTTCTTTTTGAGAGAGAGAGAAAGAGAGAGAGAGAGCGGGCACATGGGAGCACACAAGCGGGGGAGGGGCAGAGAGAGAGAGGGAGACACAGAATCTGAAGCAGGCTCCAGGCTCCAAGCTCTCAGCACAGAGCCCAACGTGGGGCTGAAACTTGTGAACCAAGAGATCATGACCTAAGCAGAAGTCAGAGGCTTAACCAACTGAGCCACCGAGGTACCCCCCCAAAGTGAACTCAGCCAGAAAGTGTGGGGGCAGGTCTCCCAACAGAGCAAGTGTGACCCTAAGCACTGAATTCTTTACCAGGTAACACTTCTAAGACTCCTTTTTCCATTTTACTAAAGTGTAAAATAAAGCCAGGGCCACACGAGTGGCTGTTGGTTAAGCATCCAGACTCTTGATTTCGGCTCAGGTCATGACCTCATGGTTCACGGGATTGAACCCCACATAGGGCTCTGCACTGACAGTGTGGAACCTGCTTGGCATTCTCCCTTCCTCTCCCCCCATCTGTCATGTGCTCTCTCTCTCTCTTAAAATAAATAAATAACATTAAAAAATAAATACAAGCCAGGGAATTAAATGACTTGACTTGAGCCAAAGTGCCATGTTTCTTTTATTTACTTATTTATTTTAATGTTGGTTAGTACAACATTTAAAAGTACACATGTGCCTTGCATTATATTTTATTGGACAGTTTTATATTTAGGAAATAAATTCAATCTGAAAGTGAAAAGAGTCAAATAGGAGATGGAGGTTCTAGCCAAGAGAGAAGTAAATTTTCTTATGTAGATACTATAATTTCCTAGGTATTAAGAAAAACATTGTTCTAATAATGCTCTTGTAATATTTTTAGGAGGGGGACTGGTAACTTACTCCATTTTAATCCTTTTAGATCAAGGATATTTTCTAAGATTAGAGTAGAATGTCCTCTTTGAGGATTTTTACAATCTTTTTCTATTACTCTGATCTTGATGTCTGGCTTTTGTGACAACTTCAATTTATACCCTTTGGTAGGCTGAATGATGCCGTCCCCACAAAAGTGTTGACATCCTAATCTCCAGAACCCCGGACTGTGTCAGTTCATTTGCAAAAAGGACTTGCAGATGTGACTGATTAAATTAAGGCTCTTGAAGTGGGCAGTTTATTCTAGATAATTTTGGATGGGCTCAAATATAACCACATGAGTCTCATAAGAAAGAATTAAGAGGGTCAGAGCCAGAGAAAGATTTGAAGATGTTATGTTTCTGGCTTTGTAGAGGCATAAGCTAAAGAATGAAGGCGGCCCCTAAAACTGGACAAGGAAGAAAGGAAATGGATTCCCCCTTGATTCTCTGGAGGGACTGTGGCCTTGCCAAAACCATGATTTCCATCTAGTGAAGCCCATCTTGGATTTCTGACTCTTGGAAATGTAGGATAATAAAGTTATGTTGTTTAAGCCATTAAGTCTGCAGTGATTTGTTCCAGCAGCTGTAGGAAAACGATATACCCACAAATTTTAGACTACTCTGTTCAGCCTCATCCTTATTCTCCCAGCTAATTGTTATGTCCTAGTCATGCCAAGAAACCATTCTACTTACTCCCATCATTACTACAATTTGCTCCCATAATTTACCTTGCTTCCTAAGACAATGCCTGACTCTTATCCATTTTCAATTTTACTTCATGTACTTTTCTACCCTTTCATTATGGCTAAAAACCCAGCTCCACAATTCCCTGGAGAGGTAAATTCCCTGGAGCACAACTTGATTCTCTAATGAATACCTTACCTTTTAATTATTTTAGTTTTTAAAAGCTGTTTAGTGTTCAAATGATATCAATTAGAGAGGTAATTTCTGAATGAGAATGTGCCTGCATTCAAATTCATTCAGCATTTGAAGTTACATAGTAATTACTAACCGGAAATTATTAAATTAATTATTTGCTTTCTCTATACTTCATATATATTTATAGATTACTTTGATTTTTTCCAAGTATTTAATAGATACATGTATGTCAGAAATTAATATTTAAAGAGTAATTTTTTGCATTTGTATATTGTTTGCAGGTTAAAGCAATTTTTTCTTCAATGTTACATTTTTATGTAAGATTTATAAGTTTGCCAGGGAACAAATGAATATATTTATTATATCATTTAGCCTTATGGGTTCTTATATTTATATTTTTTATACACATTAGAAATAGGAAATAGCTCTACCATTTAGGATGTTGACTCATAAATTGATTATTTCTTTGCAGTAAAATAATGTACTTTTCAATTTACAAACAGCACACACCTAAAGTTTTAAAACTCTAAAATCATTTCATACAGAGACAGTTACTGCTTCCTTTTGATAATCATTTTCTAAACAATATATTTCTAGTCTTGCAAATACTTATTCTTTCAAAACATAGGTCACTACTCTCAGGAATGAATTCTAAGGTAGAAATTACTTTAATCATTATTCCCAGTAAGTTTGGAAATTATAATGCTATATTCTTGGTTTATTATTGCTTCCACATATTTTTCTATATATATTAATTTGTTTAGCTACTAAAAGTATCAAATTCTTTTAATTTAGTAGTCCTAATTATACTGTTTAGTAGAATTCTCACTTTGAGAAAATTATTTTTGATCTACAGATAATTCTTTTTTTATTTAAATTTTTTTCACTGTTTATTTATTTTTGAGAGACCCAGCGTGAATAGGGAAGGGGCAGAGAGAGAGGGAGACACAAAATTCAAAGCAGGCTCCAGGCTCTGAGCTGTCAGCACAGAGCCCAACGCAGGGCTCAAACCCATGAACCGTGAGATCATGACCTGGGCCGAAGTCAGACACCCAACCAACTGAGCCACCCAGGCATCCTGATCTACAGATAATTCTAAAAAGAAAATATTTATAATATCCAAGTCCAGTGTTTGAGTTGCCTTATTGATGTCTTATGAATGACAAAAAAAAAAAAAAAAAAAAAAAAAGAGAGAGAGAGAGAGAGTTAAATCAAGCAACAAAGTACTAACCAACTGTGGGACAAGTAGGCTTTCACCATTCAAGTAAGGTTATTTTCATAACTCAGGCAGTAAGATAATTCCTTTTCATCTGGCAAGCATTACTTCTTTATTATTATTATTATTACTGTTATTATTTATCATGGCTCACTAGTAGTTAAGTTTGTTTAAGCTAAGTGAATTTGTTTAAACTAAATCTAAACTTTTAATCTCCATCTGATGTATGATGGAGTGGTTTTGTCTACAGCATTAGGAGACCCTATATAATTCTAAACTTAATCCTGGTGCCCCCCCCCCCAAAAAATATTCTTCTTTTAAGTCATGGCATAATAATTAGGAGAGGCTACGACAGTCTGCTGGATATATGTTTACTTTTAATTTAATTCTGATTTCCAGAACAGTTAATCATTGTATATAGCAAGGTCATCTTTGTTAATTCAATTGCATACATACATGAAGACATCCCTATAGAAGATTCCAGGTAATGCTTTTCCATGCAACTCAATCAGTCTTTATTGATGGCAGTAAACACTTTATCCAGATTGTATTTTGTAACAAACCATCAGTTACTGCACCGTGTTTATAAATTCTGTGATGCACATCAAAGGACACTTAAAGACTAATGAAGAGTTAGGCATTTTAAGAAACCAAAGCTGAAGCAATACTATTTAGCACTTAAAAGCCATTTTTCATTTTCAAATTACTTTTGCATGAATACTAATTAATCCTACAAGTACCATGAAGAAGGTAAGTAAAATTACAATCCTTCTTCTGGATATAAGAAAAATGAAGTAGAGGGACTAAGTTATTTTCAATTTTCTATTTATCCCTCTATAATATATCTATTTAAATATCAGTTCTCTTCAAGTAAACATAAAAACAATGAAACAACAACAAAAACCCTTTGAACTCCAATTTGGTCTATTTGAAAGATCATCTATGGGAGATTGATCCACTCCTTCTCCGTGAAACTCATCATTCTGTTTGTTCTACTTCTTGCCCATTCCAACCAATTATTCCTTTTCAATCTAGTACTCTAGAGCTTAAAACAAAACAAAACAAAACAAAACAAAACAAAACAAAACAAAACAAAACAAAACAAACTTATAGCTGTACAATGTCCTTGTTGAAGAGGTAGACAGCTAGGTTTAAAGTGATTTAGCCAAAGCCTCAGAATCAGCACTAAAGTCCAGGTGCGCACAAATCTCTGTACTGTTTTCTACCATAAAACTGTATATCACACACTAAGGATGGATGTTTACTGTTTTGCATTTCTTCTAATTTTGTCTCTTGCTCCCTTATTGATTAATACCTCACTATGCCTTTTCTACTTCTATGACTCAAGAACATACTCACTTGTGAGTAGATAGGAGTCAGGGAAAGGAGAGATCATGTACAGCTGGGTCAGTTCTCCCACATTGAGGATTATAGACAAGCATATGCTGGAGCAAGGAATAAAGGAACAGTCCCGAAGTCTGGAGCATTTGTTATTAAACTGAAAGAACACTCAAAGAGTGTAAACTTTGAGGGCATTAATTTTCATAAAGAAGGCCAACACAAGTTGTGTGGAGGATGAATAATGTGGCACTTCCTCCAACAAGGCAAGGAGGTGAAATTTTATTTTATAACTGCATGGCTTCATAAGTTTAGGCAATGGAAAGTGAGAATGATATTAATGAATTGGAAAAAAGTATAGATATAGGTGTGCTCGTGAATACAAGTTTAATTGCTAAAATCTTTCAGGCAATAATTGATTTCAGGGAAAAGCATCCACTTATAATGACTATTACGTCAATTTAACAGCATTAATGCAGCTAAAATATGACAACTTACTGCTGATTATATTCCATACGTGTTGATAACTATGCTTTCTAGTCTCTGCATGGAGCCTAAGTGAAAAATGATTATCTTATGTTTAAGGTTTATCATTAACTACAGAATAAAGGACAATCTGGTACTTTTGTTTAATCCATAATGAACCAACATTCCAAGTCACAGATTTATCTAAGTGATTAAAGTGATCAAGTTCAAAGTGAAAACTAGATAAAAATTTCATACAACACTATAGAATCTTTATTTCCTCCTCTTTTTTCCCATTAATCATGTCTGAAAGTTTCTTCTATTATAGAAAGCAGAATAACAATATGAATTTTATTAAAAACAGTTTCATTTCTTCATTATTTTTAATAAAAGAAACAGCCAGCATGCCAAGTTGGAGTACTGATAAACAATGCAATAACATATGCTTTTCTTTTACTTTTTGCATGCATGGCAAAAGGAAAAAAAAGATTTATAATTGTATACCTTACTTATTTCCAAGAACTAAGCAAGGAATTAACACACTTCGTCCTAGGATTCACTTTCACATAAAGGACATTTGGGTTTGTATTATTTAGAGTATTCCATGTTTCAATATAACAAATTAACTTCCAAATCTTAGTGTAATCCTCAATACTACAAGTTTTAGTCTGGCCTAAGTCCAATGTGGTTCAGGACAGTCTCTATTCTTGAGGTGTGTAAGCCAGCTAGAATATATAGCCGTTAAGTTCACTGCAGCAGGAAAAGAGAGATGGAGGAAATCACATTCATTGTCCAGAACTAGTCATATGGTCCTAACCCAATGACAAAGAAGGGAGTAAAACATAGAGAAACTCATGATCTCTAATGAGCTCTACTTGAACTCTGTCACAATTGAGATGTGATTATTTCCAAGAAATTAAATCCAGACCAAGCAAAAAAGTTGGCTTAATTAAATCTGGGTAGTTTTTATTTCAGGTGAGCTCAATTTTAGCCATTAGCACAAAACCAGCAATATAATTATCTGCAAAATCTACAAAAGCCTAGGAAAAAGCAACTATTACAAGATAGAAATTTTATTTTGAACAAAAGTAGAAAATACCTGGAAACAAACTCACTCTCTATCTTAATCTTGCAATTAAACCCATTAATTAAAGTCCTGTGTTATTTTGCTTTTCTCCAGTGCTTAATTGATCTCCAATAAGCTTGGCTAGAAAGGTTGGAAGACAAAGGTCAATAGACTTGAACGAAGTTTTACAAATTGTTGATACTTCATGTGGCAGTTGCTGAAAGCACTCTTTATTTGTCATGGAATGTCTAGTGCTCCACGGCTACAGATAAAGTGACCACTGTGCTATCACCACTCAAGAGTGGTCACAGGATTTTCTCTCAGGATGGCTATTTTGAATCAACCTCAAGGTATATAGTTAAAGCCAAGATGTGGAGAAGAATGGATTAGAACTAGGGGGAAAATAAGATAAAAGGCCTAGGTAGATAGATGGTGACATAGAATTATTGACCTGGATCAAGGTGAATCAGCAGTACACTTTCAGGATTTGAAATAAACAGCAGAAAAAATTTGTTCTAGAACTCTGTGGTAGTGTATGTGCATAGGTGCTGTGTGTGTGTGTGTGTGTGTGTGTGTGTGTGTGTGTGTGTGTGTTTTCATTTCCAACTATGTCAAGTATAAGTATGCATGAACATCTGAGTAGAGATTGTTCTAGTGGGAAAAAAAGAGCTCAGGACATTTTATTTCATTGACTAAATGTCCAGAATAATTACATCAGTGCTAATTACATTGTTTAATAGTAGCAGTTGTGCTGCAACTTTAATCTTTCCTGTAAATAAAAACTACCTTTCCCCCCAAAGAATTGACTGTTAGATGAATTTCATTATGGTAGTCAAGGATTAACCACCTGTCATATTTTTATTATAGAAATATTTTGGGTTGTAATTATCTGTGATGTTTCATACACTAGTATGAAAAGTGCAAGAATCTCAAGGGAAGTGCTCTGATTTACTTGGTTGCTGCTGAATGAGGTTCATGAAACATTTTATTTTGCAGGGTTGATGGAAGGCATGATCATGCAATGGTGCTAGAAAGAAAAGAAAATCCTAGAGGCATGCATTTTAAAGACGTTACAGGCTATGAATTTGAGGTTGATCTTGGTACACCAGATTAAGAACAAAAACCTTAAAATGTTATTGATTCTGAAGGCATCCTTTCACCTTTCCCTGTGCTCTCAGCAACAGGAGCTCTTGCACGTACATCCTAGATTCCATACCTATCTCACTCTAATGAGGCATTTATTTTATTTTATTTTTTGCCTGTACCCCAAATCCTTTCCTTCTGCCTTTAGATACACATGGAATGGCGGGTGGTGGTGGTGGTGGTGGTATAATCTTGAGTAAATGGATTAGGCCCTCATGAAGGCTTCGTTAAATACCACTATTTCCAGCCTATATACTCTATCCTAACTCATTCCAGACTGCACTGATCTAAATTGCAACCACAGAATATTTCACCTGTTGTTGACTTTCTTGTTCCACTCTGCACTCAACCTTTTCTCTCCTCCCTCCCTCCCTCCCCTCCCCCATCATCTGTCTATAGTCATGTATTATGTATACATTTTTATATGCTTTTTAAAAATGTTTCCTTATTTGAGAGAGAGAGAGAGAGAGAGAGAGAGAGGGAGAGACAGAGACAGAGAGACTGAGAGAGATACAGAGAGAATCCCAAGCAAGTTTTGCACTGTGAGCGTGAGCACGTCATGGGGCTCAATCTCATGAACTGTGAGTTCGTGATCTGAGCCGAAATCAAGATTTAAATGTTTGACTGAGCCACCCAGGTGCGTCTATATGCTTTCAAAGTTGAGTTGACATAGTGCATATTTCTTTTCATTCTTCCATCCATCCATCCATCCATCCATCCATCCATCCATCCATCCAATAAATGTTTACCAAATGCTTAAATAAGGATGGCCAAACTGGGTTGAATTCCAGCAGGCCATTTCTCACTTAATCCACCAAGTTATAAAATTCAGTCACTAACTATGAAAACCTAGAGAATCACTTTGGTCAGTACTACAGGAGATCAAGCACTGATAGCACACCTGATAACCAAAATGGAAAGCCCATTTATTAATTTACAATGAAAAATTACTCTCACATGGCCTAGAATACCATATCTCCCTAATAAATACATAAGAGGTCTGTATAATCAGGTAGGCAGAACTCCACAAAAAAATATATCATACACAGACTGATACATGACCAGATATAGTCAGAACTAGAGAAGCTACATTTCACAGTAGGGTTGTGGTATTGCTTCTGGGACTCCAGTGACTGTCATTTAGCCTATTCTTATCATTCTCCTTGTTAGGGCATCCTCGTCATTGTGACCAGAGAAGGTTAACATTCAGTGGTTATGATTTTTCTCTTCATGATACTTGACAGGGTCACTACCAACCCTTAACTACTTGACTCTTCTTCTATGTCACTTTGAGATACACTGTCACATTCTTTCTTTACAGTGTTGGTTCTCAACTAGGAAGATTTTTGCCTTCCAGGAGATATTTGACAATGTCTAGAGACATTTTTGGTTGTGACAACTCAGGGAGTGCAGCTGACATCTAGAAGGCAGGAGCCAGGGATGTTGCTAAATATCCTACAATGTATAGGGTAGTGCCCATAACAAAAGAATTATTCACCCAAAATACCAATAGTGTCAGGGTTGAGAAACCATGCTCTCGCAATGTTATTATGATCAATCTGCTTATAGTATGGTTTTGTTTTCCTGGGAGCTATTCTGAATCCTAAAAGGGACTCTGGCAATCCTGTTTTCACCCGCTAAGTATCAATATGAAGTTTAACTAGCAACAAGGCAATGTTATTTTCCATTTTCAAGTACTTGATGACAACTCACTGTGTACTCATAAGTACTAACAATAACTGCTACTAGATTCATCTTCCTAAAATACAAGTCTGTCCCCTTGGGGAAACTGGGGGGCTGAGTCAGTTAAACATCCAACTTCAGCTCAGGTTGTGCTCTCACGTTTTGTGGGTTTAAGCCCCACATCAGGCTCTGTGCTGACAGCTTGGAGCCTGGAGCCTGCTTCAGATTGTGTCTCCCTCTCTCTCTGCCCTTCCCCCACTTGCGCATGCTCGTGCGCTCGCTCTCTCTCTCTCTCTCTCTCTCTCTCAAAAATAAATAAACATTAAAAAATTAAAAAAAAAAATCAAAACAAGTCTGTCCCCTTACCATCCCTAGTAAGGACTGTTGTAATAATTGTGAAATTAATCAATCATTAACTTTTGCAAAGCACTGTTGTGAACATCTTAATTTATTTAATTTTCTCAATATTTCTATGAGGTAATTACTAGTTTCTCCCCATTTACGAATGATGAAAGTATGTCACAGAGAGACTACCTAGTTTATTAAGGTCACTTAGTTAGAAAATGCTACAGCTGGGATTTAAATCCAAGTACCTTACTGTGCTCTGTTATAGGACCATATATGGTCTAGATGGGCTTTAATATGCTACAACAGTGGAAAGAATAAAGCTGAAACTCTTCTAATCAGCTTCATAGCACTCTAAATCTTCACCTTCTCTACTTCTCTTGACTTCCCTCCCAATACCTTGAAATATAGAAACCACCTCTACTTTTCTTGTGCACATTACCAGCACTGGGGGTTTGCTCAAAAGGTCTTCTCAACTGGAATGCCCTTCTGGCTCTTGCCACCTGTTCAAATCTCACTTGGTTTCCAAAGGTGTGTTAATAATAAGGCTTGCATTTTCCTGAAGGCCTGCCTGCCTGGCTGCTATAGTTCATAGTAATCTGACTTTTACAGTGCTTACTATTTTGAAGAAAAAGAGGCCTTTAAAATTTGGCCTCTATTCTGTGATAGATATAAGAGACAACAATAAATATAAAATAATATGAGACAGATAGAATAAAACAGATAAATATATTTGAGGATAGATCCAAACTAGGTTAAAAATTTATGTTCTATTTTTTATCACCTATATGTGAACTTGGACTGAACTTCAATTTTCTATCTGTAACATGTATATAATACGCCCCTGCACAGTTCTTATGTACGTCCTATTATTTTCCTGATGTAAGGGCCTTTATGTCTTATATATATCATGTATACATCTGATCCATTGTTCCCAGTCTAAGGGCTTTGATGAGAGATTCCAAAGGATCTAGATTTATTCTAGGATAAAAAATGTACACTTCTAACTAGTAAATATGACTAAGTTTACCATCACAGGGCAATAAAAAAAAACAACTTTAGTTTTTCAGGGATTGCCATGATATTTGGTATTCTTTCTTTCCTTCTTATTCCTGCTTTCTTTTCTTCTTATTCTTCTCCCCACTCATAAGAAATCCAGAGTATGAATATATAAGGGCAGATGAGAACAGAGTTCCCAAAACTGGATTCATATTGCTCAGTTGAGACCATCCTTGGTCTATTTTCCATCAAATGCAACAATCTAGTCATTATTGTTAAACAAAGATGAATTAACTTAGGTTTTCTAATTAATTATTTCCCAAAGTCTCGAATCTGGCTATATGCCTTAACTGTAACACAAGGTCATTATTTTCCTTAGTTACTTTTGTACATTATGTGTACTTATCTATAAAATGAGAAAAATGATATTTGTTTTCCTATATTTGAACTTGTGGTAAGGATTAATCCCTAGAGAAGAGGACTCATGTTTTCATCAGTCCATATTTTCAGCACTGAACTAGTCATATGCACATAGTAGCTCTCAATGTTAGTTAAACTGAATTAAAATAAGTTACAACATATAAAAGTTTATAAACTTATAATCTCTTCAAATTTAACACATTATTACCTATGTTAATGACACTTTGAATTAACAGTCATGCTTTTTACAACTAATGAATTTGAAATATAACTTTTTATGATTATACATGTATTCAGAAGGAAAATAACATTTAACCTACAGAATAAATGAAATTAAATTTTTATATTTGTATCAGGGAACCAGATGTCTTTTTTTTTTAAAACTAATGTTAGGTCAATATATTGTCTTAAATACAAGTTCTCCAAATGTACTTCTTTTTTCCTTGTATGTACATTTTTTATGTGTTTTATTCTACCAAAAGACTCCTTAATGAATTTTGAAGTAAAGAAATGATGTTGGGACCTACAAAAAGCTACCAATGTTGACCTCCGATCAAAGATGTTGTGCCACATAGTGCAGGAAGCATCTTCTTTCAAAACATAATTAATTTTCTGTAGTGCTTCAAATAAAATATTCAACTCCTCACTTTTAATTAAGATTCCTTTTCTTGCTCCCAGTTTGAATTATGTTCTGAAAGCAATTTTTGTCAATTGCTTTTTCATGTGAGAAATATAATTATGAACTAAATTTTGTTAGTGTCATATTCATACTTTTTAATAATAAAGTTGTGAATAAAAAATGAACAAAGACTCATACACACATTTAAAATGTCTCATTCTATAAGTACAGTAGAACAGTTCTAGAATACACTGGTAATGCATAAGTATCTTGGTTTTCTAAAGAACAACTACATCTCTCTGGCAGTTTTTATATAATCAGAATACTCTGAATCAATCATTAGGAGCTTGAGTATAAGTAGAAAAGTAAATCTTTGCTTTAGAAAGGTACTGTAAATCTTTTTACTAATGTCTAATAACAATGATTTATATTGTTAGTATTTGACTATAGATTCATGAAAAAGGAATTTAAAACTTAGAGCCATCTTTAAAAAGTAATGAATTTAAGACATGGATACTACATGCCTCTTGGGTTATGGAAAAGAAAGATGCTTAAAGGTGACTTTTTTCTTTCACACCAAAGTCTTGGAGATACAGTGTTTTCTGTAGGAGGGTCTCCGTGTCCATTCTCTAGATTCTAAAGTGTTATGAGTAATTCTTAGTGATTGAGGCCATGGTTGCAATTTCTCTATTCTGGCTTCATGAACCATAGCTGCAGGCCTCAGAGGTAGCAGTTACCCTCAGCGGGCAGTTCTGTATTGCTTATTATTCCTGAGGATTTATTCTACAGCCCTCTTCTGTAATTTTCCAGCAAATTTTTAAACAGCTAATTTCCTAAATTTCTTCCTCCTTGCATGGTTTTGTTTCCTGCCAAACCCCAAATGACACATTATGTACTGTTTTGTTTTATGGAATAGAAAAACAACAACAACCAAATTATTTGACACCGAAAGCAATAAGAAGAGATGAGATCTTGACAGAAGTTAAGCTTGCCTGCCTACTCATTGGCTCTTTAACGACTGAAGTTTTTGATGGATACTAGATATCACTGTGCATATGAATCTGGATCCCTTCAGTCAGAATTGGGGCATTTTCCCAGAAGCCAAGGAGGATCTGTGAGCATATGTGCGCATCTCAATCCCGTATGTTCCTGGTGAAGGGATCAAAAAAGTTGTGCCACATTGTATCACCATGGAACTATGCTCAGAGAGCTAGTCAGAGGATTTGGGAACTGAGAAGCTGTCACTGTACTGGGTTACAAGTGACATCTCAGTCAGTGGAGCACCAGTTACACTGAGATGGCAAAGCAGTGCTTCCTTTCAGTAGAAAAAGGACCATTTTTTCCCATTAAAATGTTATGAATTCTAGAGCAAATAACACAGTTGTCTATGTTTTGGTTACTTCCACATAGGAACAGAGGAGGGCATGCCACTGTTGAATAATAACAATCAGCTACTGACCTGGGTCTTTCCAGAGCCTTTGTAGGAATAATACCAATGGGGCTCCTGCATGGCAGTTGTGGGAATAAATGTGTGATTTAAAGGTCTTATATAATTCATTATCTATTTTCATGGGTTTTTTTTTTCTGCTTTTATGGAAACATTAGGTAAAAAATACAGACACACATCTAAGCAGTTTCCTATGTTTTACGGCCTACCAAAATTTGTTCAGAACTATAGGGGTGGGGCGCCTGGGTGGTTCAGTTGGTTAGGCATCCGACTTCAGGTCATGATCTTATGGTCTGTGGGTTCAAGCCCCATGTTGGGCTCTGTGCTGTCAGCTGAGAGCCTGGAGCCTGCTTCAGATTCTGTGTGTGGGTGTGTGTCTCTCTCTCTCTGCTCCTCCCCCACTCACGCTCTGTCTCTGTCTCTCAAAAAATGAATAAACATTAAAAAAAAAAAAACTATAGGGGAAATCAGAGCTATAGTGACCAAGGAAGTGACATCGTACATCTGATAAATGGGCTTTGACATCAGACAGATCCAGATACTGGAATTCCTCATCACTGACTCAGCAGCTATGGTCTGGGGAGGAACTCTTAACCTCTCTAAGCCTAAATTTCCTGGTTTGGAAAATGGGAACCACAACACATTTCTAATAGGATTGCGAAACACAAGGGCATTATTATAGTCCTTACATGTAGATGGTTGTTAAATGTTAATTAATTCCCCTCCCCCACCCTAACTCCAACCACCACCTTCACACTGGTTTGCAAAAGAAATACTTTTATAAAATGCCAAAGTGAGGAACTGGGAACTTTTGTAAATACCTGTTTATAGAGGTTTTTGTAGTTAGAATTTTAGATTTAGATTAGAATTCAGAGTAAAGTTTAGAAATTAAAGAAAGCTTTTATATAATGTAGAGTTATTTGCATATTTTATCTCTCTTCCTATG
This sequence comes from Panthera onca, assembly GCF_046562875.1. Lineage (NCBI taxonomy): Eukaryota > Metazoa > Chordata > Mammalia > Carnivora > Felidae > Panthera > Panthera onca. The sequence continues at coordinate 83,364,061 of NC_138340.1, forward strand.
ATAAGGCTAACGGTTTTAGTTATTGGAATAATATATTTATCGATTTTTTTTCTCCCCTTAGGTATCTAAATATTCCAATATTTCTGGCAATAACATTCTAAAGAAAAGACAGTTTGATATTTAATTGATTAATGGCCAGCCTCCTGTCAAGATGAATTGACTTGAAGCTAACCAATCAACAGACCTTAACTTGAAAACCTTCATGATAATTACATATATATATATATATATATATATATATATATATATATATTATTTTTTTTACCATAGGAATTTCTGTCCCTATCTTCTTGGCAAAAACGTGTGTTTTCTATCAATGGAACTCCATTCATACTCAGTAGATACCTTGCAGTTCTTTGCTTTTCCTCTTTTTCTATCCCGGGAGCATCTCGGAACCTCTTTGAATGCACCTTTATGGTGCTTATAACTCCCCAGAACTTCTACTAGAGAGTTCTTCTCATGTAGGGTGTGGGCTGGGAGTCAGATCCACCTGGGATAGAATTTCTGTTCCTCCACTGAGTTAGTGCATAGTGTCTGGCCTGTTACTTAATGTCAGAGCTTTGCTTTTCCCATATGTCTGCAAAGGTGGGGTAACACATTAGAGGGATACTGTGAGGATTCAATTAGATAGTGTAAAAAAAACATTTCTTGCACATATGAAGTATTCAGCAAATGATGGCTGCAATTTAATGAACTGTTCTGGTTGATATTCATGAAGTCCAATACCTAGGACTGGTCTTGCCTGGGCACTCATCAACCATTCCCCCACTGGGAATGCTAAGATGAATCGCATTCAGGATATGTAATCTCAGCTTTCCTGCAAATATTTAGGCCCTTTACTGATCTGCAGAGTTGTTCATCAGTGTCAGACGATTAAAAACAGGAGACAAGAAATCAGAATTCCTACCCAAAATGGGAGAGAACAGATATACATAGCTTTACACTGGGTTCCCCAATTCAGTCTTTTCTTTGAAGGACAAGTTGAGAAGTTATCATTTATGCAGACAAGTGGGTTGTGTGGAGCAGTAGGTAAAAGTCTATCTTCATTCTGACAGAGCTTCTGCAGATACTTGCTGAGTTTGTGTGCATAAAAAGTAATATCCCTGAAAGTTAGCATTTCAGTAAGAAAGCGTGCAACAGAAACTGGGAAACTAACTGAAAACTGACCCTATACTAAACATCTGACATGCCTACCAAAGATAGGGTTTATGGGTACTTTTTAATTGAATCGACTATCAATCCTACCTCACTTTTACCTTTTAATTATCGTGAGTGAGAAACCCTACTGACTCTCCTAAATTTCTCATCTGTTCTGTAAAGACTGCACTCAGCACTGCTTTAACCTCCCATTAGTTAGAGCTATTTGAGCATCCACCCAGCGCCATTCACTTGCATAAGACATTTATTAAAGTTCAACATTGGGAGATACTATATTTCATGTGTAAATATCTTATCGTAAAAATTGCAATCACATTTTCACAACAATACACCTCATGCTTCAGAAGTCTTTATGTCACATCTCAACTCATTACACATTCCAAAGGAGGAGAGCAATTTTAAAAGCTTTGTATTTCTCATTATGCTTATTTACCCATCACTTACTAAAACTGGACCATATTTCAGAGTTTCATGAATAGTGAAGGCAGATTTCAAGGAACATCAGACTTATGATGGCATCCTTAACTTGACATTCATAGAAAAATCTGAAAGTACACGCATGGCTGGTTTTATCCAGAACTGCACTTAATTTAAACCCAGCTTTTTATTTTTCCCTGAAGTGTCTGCTGTATTTGATATATCTTCAGTTTCCATAAGCTGTTTACACCTGCTCAATATCAAGGGCATTCCATACTCAGAATAATTTAAGCCAATTTGATGAACTGATTTGAATAACAACAATATAAAAAAAAGTAAGCCAGCAGAATCAGAAAACCACAGCATTTTAAAGTAGAAAGAGTCACATTAGAGTTATTTCTTTCATTCCCTACCCACCCAAAAGGTAAGGCTTTTGCCAAGGTCCTATAGTTAGTTAGCGGCAGAGCCTAGACTAGAACCAATTGCTCTTAATTCTTAGATGAGTGCTCTTTCCATAGCACCATGTTGTGAAATAAGGAAAAACCAAGGTTATCACTACTCACCAAGCTGTAGCAATGCTGAGCTGAAAACTGTGAATAACTCTGACTAGTGCACTGGACATTAGAATATCAGTAACCACAATTAGTATTCCTTTCTTGTTCTTTTGGACAGATGTATCTGAATCAGAAATTGAGGGTTCTAGTACAAATTTACAGCCTTAAAGTCCCACAAGAACACAAATATCCTTGCCATCTGCCTACAGCTTTTCCTTCAGCCTATGTACTAGTCAGCAGACTTTGGAAACCTGAGTAGGTCTGAACCTGACAGAGTCTTAATTCTTTCTATTCAAAAAGTGCAGCGGCATGCGATGAGATATGTTGACCTCTTTATATCCAACTGGGTTACAATTTTGAAGTCTGCAGGGAGCAGGTTCTGGAAGATGAGCTGTTTTCCACTGACTGTGATTACTGGCTTTTCTGGAGGTGGAAAAAAGGCTTCAAGCACTCATATCCAATTCTTCCCCGGGCCAGCTGCTGGAGCCACTGAAACCCAAGAGCGTGCATACCATCTGCCTACTCCATCCGTGGTCTACAAACCCAGGTTTCCTGTGAAGAGTCACCCTCTTATAAAAAAGAAAGAAAGAAATACAAACCAAAAAGAGAAAAACCAAGAGGAAAGATTGGCTCACAGCCACACACAAAAAAGCTGATCAAGTCAGGGCAAAGAGGATTTTATATGGTTTGGAAGATCAGTAAGGCTGTTCACTGTTGGTATTTGTTGCTTTTTTGTACCAGATATGTTCCTTTATTCAAAAACTAGTGTCCTGTGGTGTCAAATGGGTAAATCAATACAATCACTTCTAATGTCCCTTGACTTTCCTTTTAAGTAAAATTTTGAAGCCATTTCTCTCCTGGAGAGTACTCTGTCAACCAACGCAATGAATGTTACTATCTGACTGGGAAAGATACATTCATTTTGTTCAATGTGAAAAAGAAAAAGAAAAATGTATTGTACTTTCATGTATATGACATGAAACTAGATCTTACTATTTTCAGTGATAAGGAGCAGAGAGTTAACCTAATAAAGCTTTCTGTAAAGTAATAACACATTTTTAACAAACGTACCACTCAGGCATACATCTGAATGAGTAAATGAGTAGAATCCTTTCAAGTATTTGTACTGCTCAGAAGCTTTTGAAATTTTTTCTTTTGAGCTAGCTTTCCAGGGCAGTTTATAAATCTCTCAAGATACTTAGTTTCATTTGTTTATAGATTTCCTTCTTCTTTGGTCCACGATGCTGATAACCATAGCTATTCTCTAATAACCCTATTCTTGATACTTAGCACCAAATATAATTAGGCTGTTTAAAAAAATAAAATGCATTTTCAAAGAACAAAAATCCGGCAACTTGATTCTGAAATAATTGCAAAAGAACATGATTCATACACTAAAAGCAACATTAAAAGGAGCTTCTAAATTGGTGATTCTTAATTTGAAGTAATAAGGCTAAGGTTGAAACAGATATATAATCTACATTGGTTGCAATATGTTGGCTTAAAATTTAGTTGGATCTGATATCTCTAGTTCTATGCCTGCATAATACCTGTAATTCAACCTACTATTGTAGTCCATGAGTCTACACTGCTTAAAGATATTTGGAGTCCTTAATTATGTTCTTGATCACTTCAACTCACAGAATTTCAAGTCATTGGAATTTTTGTTTTCTTTTTTTAGTAATATAACAGTGACACAGGTTGATGTCATCATCCCTTATTAGCACATGCTTAGAACTACACCTTCATGATGAAAATTACAAATAACTAGAAAGATTAATACATGCCCACAAAAACATACTGCCTTGTTGAATATTAAAAAAATATCATATAAACTTTAAAAGTACTGATGTGTGCTTAAGAATTAAAATCATATTCCCCCATGCAGTATACTAGAAAGTTCTGCCCTAATTTCAGACTTTTTTAAAATTTCAGACTTTTTAATACATATGTAATCACCAGCTTCTCTTCTATAGTTCTCTCTGACTATAGTCTAATATAATTAGGGGAAAGGGATATTGATCCCTTTGCATAGCTACACCTTTTGGTGTGTTGGTAACTGCTTTTCTTAAAGGGAAAACAATTCCATAACTTTTAAAGAGCCCATTTCTATTTGCTTCTCCATGAAATATAATTTAACATAACAGAAAAATTTTTAAAATATATATTAGTAATCTTACAATTTTATTCTTGATATTGCTTCTTTTTAACATGACTTAGTTTGAACTAACTTGGTGCTTAAATATGTAGAAACATCATCGTGAGTTACACCCCAATCAGCTCTTCCATAAAAGTAACTTTTTTCATATCTTAAAACTATGTTTTTCATTTTATTCACTTTTTATGGAATAGTTTTAGACATTTGGTTTTATTGATTTTTGTCTTTTACTTGGTATACGCTGGTATTTCTTTTGGCTTCAAATATATTTAAAACATTTCCTAATAAGACCATCTCACCAAATGACAAAGTATGAACTTGAGAGAGAAGTTTAATTTTAACTACCTTCCATTTCATTTTGAAACTTTAAAAATTGGTGATTGAAGTTCTCCTTCATGGCAACTGGTATAATGGGGAAAAAAGTATCTGGAATTCATATCTGTGCTCATAAATGCCTTGAAAATTAATTTGTGTCTCTAATAAATACTGGATAGAGAAGACCAGCATTTCATCAATAAATGAAAATGGTTATATCTTTTTTCCTCATGGTTAGGAAGCATAGTCAATTTAACCATGGTTGATTAGACTGAAGAGTTAACTATATGCAATCTTTATGCACAGTAGAATACTACAACAAAAATAAACTCCATTTTTAAGTGTTTAAACACTTGAAAATTAATCCAATGTTTTTCTGTATTAATTCCATTAAACTCCCTCATATATGTTTGAACCTATATTATCCAAAGAACAAGCCATGCTGCCTTAACTTTGCACATTTACCATGATACAATTAAATAATCTTGCTAATCTCTAAATAGATGCTACTAACTTAGTGCTTCTGAAATTGTCCTTTGTATACTATTAAAGTAACTGAAATCCCATTTGATGTATGTTCTGAACTTTTCCAAGTCCTTTATGTGTATACATTTTTCCTGGTTAGTCTTTATCACATTCCAAATTACAACAGTTTTGTCTCATGATTATTTACTAATGTCTCCTGAAGTTCCCTTACATAAAAATCCTATCTAGCCTGAAATCTAATGGTAGAAAGATTCATCTACAGTATTTAGTTTTTAAAAATCAACTTTCATTTTAGGACACCAGGATCCTCTTAAGACTTTTACCCCCCATAAATCATACAACTAGCGATGAAAAGACACATATTTAGGTACAAATTGAGGTCTTTAATATGCAAATCATGTGACGGCTTATGTTTTAGAGAAAATATCAAGAGTTAGTTCCTAAGGATCTTTTCTCCCCGATTCAATTTCAAAGAAGGATGAACTGATCTCATGGGAGCTTCTGTGTGCATTCACAGAAGTGTGTATGCTCATGTTCATTATATGCCCAACAATCCTGTCTCTGTGACCAAGCTCTGCCTTTCAAGACTAGAGACACAGCTTCAAAAAATATATTTTTGAAAAATCAGGCCCTGAGATACGGTTCTGGACAAATGAAAAGCCTAAATGCAGTCAACTTTGTTTATGGGGCAGGGAACAGACTGATGAGATTTTATATTATTTACAGTTAAGGTCCAAAAAGGGCTAGACTAACCACCTCCCTCCCTCACTTAGCTTGGAAATCAACCAGAAGATGGGCCCAGATTCCTTTCCAGAGAGGGGTACAGGAGCCAAGTTGGCCACAACTGAATTTGGCTGGGTATATGGGGGTTTGTGAGGGGAGGGTGTCTCTGGAGCTCTCACCCCAGAATCTTCTTATTCACTAGACACCAAGGAAATCCAGTGCCAAGACTGTTCCTTTCCTCCTAGTCATAGTTACTGGCGGTGGAGTAAGCAGAATTATTCAGTTGGGTCTTGCCTTATAAAAATAGTTAAGCCACCCTCACATAGTTACAATGGACTACAATTTGTTTTTTCATGGAGTTATCCAGGACCTATTCTTGGAGCCATTTATCGACCACACAAGAGGCATACGTATTAATGTATGCATTTGTAAGAGCAGTGACGTACTCTTCAGTAACATCTATTCCTTTTATGGTGCTGGGTATATGAAAACCAATGAGAATTTTTTTACCAAAGAAAATATGTAACAAACATCACTCCATAGTCAAGACCAGTAGATATGCTGGACACACATGTAAGATTCCAAACAAAGCCAGGACTTTTTACATGACTGACACATTTTTGCTGCATATTCTCTGAATATGTCTGAACATTTTATTAAAAGATATACTGAGTGAAGATGGTAGATTGTGTAGGTCCAGTACATCAGTATAAAAGTAATTAGAGATGATATAAGTCAGACTCATCACTATCTTAGATGTCTTTTTCACTTTTATGCCAAGTTAAGAGCATCCTTAATGAATGGTATTACTCCAACTGGCTATTAGGAGTAGTGGCTACAAATTCAAAGAATAATTGTTTGATTACAATATTCAGATTCATTTCTAATCATCTCCTTTATAAGAGCTATTCAAGGACTTCTAATTGAATTTATGACCTTGTACTGAAATCACATCATGAAACTCTTTATGTTTACTCATATAAGCCTAGTCATTTTACCCTTATATTTATTTTTCCTTCATAGTATTTCTTTTGTACTCTAAAGAGAGATGACTTATTTAAGAAGTTAATTAACTAATGCAAAATTTATCCCTATTATCTACATATTTAATTAAGACTTCTTATTTATGTCATCGCCTTAGCAAGGACTACAAGTATTCCTGAATGTCAGCCTCTTATCTGTTTCTCTCAGCTTTTAAACATAATAAAGTGCCCAGATTCTTTATTCAGTATTTCAGATCTCCTTTCTTTCATGTCACAAAAGATAAATGCACATGGCTGCACTGACAACATCACAGCTTTGAAAATGCGTCCACCCGTTACCTTATAAATAGTTCAGTCACTTACTTTAATCCATCTTCCTCTGGCCATCACTCTAATGTCAAACTTACAAGTTTAAGAATGCACTTTTCTCAACTTCTAGTTTCAAAGCAAGAGCCCAAAAGTCTATTCACTTCACTAACACAAACTGACAGGGGTAGCATTTGGACTGACAAGATGTCAATCAGTAAGCATTCTCATTTAAGAATATGTGATAGTAGTGCCCTGGCATTTTTGTTTTGATGGCATTTGGTGTTAACAATGGCAAAAGTCTACCCCTCCTAAGATGTGCGTAGGTAAAAAGGGTTGGGTGCTGAATTATCCATTTCGCTTCTCTGTGTGTTTTCAACAGTTCAGTATAATCATCCATGACCTATGCCTTTTGCATAGTTCTGGTAGTTCAAGACACCCCCTATATATGTGTGTGTGTATATATATATATATATATATATATATATATATATATATATTTAACATTTATATATATATATTTAAACATTTATATATATATAATATATATAAACATTTAAACATTTATATATATAATATATATAATAATATATATATATATAAAATAAACATTTATATATATAATATATATAAACATTTAAACATTTATATATATATAATATATATAATAATATATATATATAGCCAAGTTTTCCTGTCTTTAATGTCAATTTTCCAGAGCCCATAGCTTTGAGTTTATTAAAATTCAGAGCAGTGCTAAAACAAAAGAAATACACACAACACCACAGAGTTTTTGGAGAGATTGGGAAGTCTCTGAGGATCATGGGACTTGAAGGAAATGGATTTTGATATCTACCTAGGATCTAGGACCTGGCTTGAAAAGTCCTTGAATTGTGCTACAGTTAATACAAGATTCTTAAATAAGCTGACAGGTACTAAAAAGTTGATGTGTGAATTTTATCATTTGACTGGGTCCTCTCTTTTGAAATAGCACCTGCTCATAATCAGAGATTGTTGTTCTGTGGATTTCTATAGGTTGCATATGAGACATTTGTACCCAACACTCAACATTATCACTTTCTAAGAGTTACAGACATTTAGCTTTACTTTTCAATGCATGAGTTTCTTTTCACTTGTGAGGATCCCCTGCTGCAAACCAGATATGAGGTTGGGAGTTACTGGGTAGATTCTACTTACAAAATAGCTGTTTCAGCTAATAAATTTAATTTGCATTCTCTTGTTTCACAGTGTGGAGTTCTACCCCAATCATGATTCATTCTAAATCATCAACATCCTGCACTAGAGTTCATATTTATCAAAACTAATTTAAGAAGTAAGACAGGCTTTGTAGCTTGACAACTGCAAGTTTCATCTGGCTACAACATCATCATAAACCACACAATGGTAGTTAAATTTTTTTCACTTAAAAATTCCATATCTCAAAAAAATCCGTATCTCAAATCAATTTTGTCCCAAAGTCCACCATAAAAAATTAGTACAATTTAACTTTTTTTTTAAATAATAGACATATAGGTGAACACTTATCTTTTAACATAGAAAGACAATAATGTTGTCTGTTGTACTCACACGGCACTGTGCGGAGGTAGAGGTTGTCACGAATGATTTGCTGAAGTTCGTGATCCACAGAACCCTTCTGAAATCGTAAGTTGAGGTAGTGACGAAGATCCTTATCAACAATTCCTCCTAGAATGATAAAGTTTCTTAATGAAGGATGCTGGAAAATAAGTTTTAAGTATGTAATTTGATTCTGTCTTAAATATACTCATGAACCCATTTAAACATTTATCTGCATAATAATAAAAGATAAGATTTACTGAGATAATTGTCAGGTCTGTGCTCAGCATTTTACAAGGCATTCTTTAAATTATTTTTCATTTAGAATGAAGTCTGTATTATGTCAAAAGTTATGTGTTACTCCTGAACTAATGTCACAGTATATCTCATAGCACTGCTGACAAAAAAGACACCCACCCACTACCTCCATTGTCCCTTTCCTCCTAGGCTCTGACAGGCACCATTCTACTTTCCATCTCCATGAATGTGACTGCTCTAGGTATATGATATAAGTGGAGCCATATAATATTTTCTCTTTAGTGACTGTCTTATTTCACTTAGTATGTCTTCAAGGTTTGAGAAGATTTTTAAGTTATTCAAAGTTACTATGGATTTAGATACAGTGATTTGAAAAGTTAAAAGAATAAAACCTACACAAATATTAATGTTTCATTCCATTTATTTAATAAATCAAAATAATTTTTTAAAGTGTGTCTGTATGAGTTAATGTTATTTTAATTATTTTTTAAGTTTATTTATTTAATTTGAGAGATAGAGAAAGAGAGAGAGAGAGAGACAGCATGTACAGGAGGGGCAGAGAGAGAGAGGATCCCAAGTAGGCTCCTCACCAGCACTGCTGAGCCTGGTATGGGACTTGATCTCATGAACTGTGAGATCATGACCTGAGCCAAAACCAAGAGCCGGACACATAACTGACTGAGCTACCCAGGTGCCCCTTCAAGTAATTTTCTATGTGCAGCTCTTTTTAACCTGGGACAAGGTTTGAAAAATTTTAGGTAATTTTTCTTTTATTATTATAATTGTTTTATTATTATTATTATTATTATTATTATTATTATTCCAGAAATAATTTTAAGCCTATTTGCTATTATAATGTAATGAAAAATAAACTGAGCCCTAGGCAAGAAAAGGTACTCTGTGGATCTACCAAAGACTAATTTCATATTTAAAGATAATTACGCAAAATTATGAAGATTTACCCAAGGCCCTTCTTATTCTATTTAAAAGAATAAATTATAAATCAAGATACCTATAAAAATATAAATAATCCTTCCTGAAATGGTTATCTTTTCAAGCATATTAGATAATTGAACCAGGACAAAAAATTAAAGATAGAATAGGAAATCTGTAAGAGTCACATAAATCATATTCTCTTCGTCTTTTTGAATCCCCAAATTACAATTCATCAATCTATTTGTACCACCATGACCATGTAAAATAGCATTATGCAGGTGTGCATATATGCAACACAAACACCTTTTATGCAAACAGTAGTTAATGTATTTGCAAACTACATATCACAACATTTCTGAAGTTTCTGAATCCATTGTTTCAGTTGCTGCCTATCCTATTGGCACAGCCTCAGTAAGACGCCATAAGAAATAATATTTTTAACCGAATTGACTATCAAATTTTTTCCTCTCCAAACACTGTTTCTCATATATTTGAGCAAATAATTGCAATCTAGTTTTTTCCACCCAATATAATATGATATCATAAAACAAATGATATCCAAGGCAAACATATTGCTTATTGAGTGCACATAAACACTACATCCAGAATGCTTGTACATCTAATTTTCCAAATTCAAAACAATTTCTTTGGTCAAAGAAGCAAAGCAGTCAAATATGAGAGTCACTTAAAACTAACACTTATCTACGATTGCCTATTATGTATACCTCAAAACGTCCTGCATTTCCATGGGTCTTGGACTTCCTGACATCCCTCTGAAGTAGTTAATTATTAGAGAGCCTGAAATGCTGTTTTTCTCCCTCAGTCTTTTCTGGTCAACAGATCATGCCTACCCTTGCCGCTAATTCATTACAGCCACAGAGCCAGCATCATGCCTGCCTGTTTTCAGCTGTCATTTCCACAGAGTTCGAAGTACACAGGTCCTTCAACAACTGAACTCCGGCTTTCTTCTCTTTTTCTTTCTGTCGAATATGTGGGACATTCCAAGTGATGAGATGTTTTCTAGCAGCTGGAGAAAATGCTAACTATAGAACAACAGATGCAGTCTGTCCACTAAAGTGAGCTAGAATCACTCACCTAATGTTACATGGATAAGCTCACATTTTGTAGTCCAAGATGATTCTTTTCACTGAAACAAATTATCAGTTTAAACCATTTTTCTACTACAAATATGCTACATTCACCCTCTCAAAAATTAACTTCTGTAAGAAAACAACAGCAAAAAGCTGTCTATTCATTCAGTGACTTTTCCCCCCATGGAAGGATCTGCTGAAGCTTCTGAGAATTAATATAAAATTTCTTCCATTAATTAAAATGAAAGACATAAATGATGACAATTATTTTGGAAGGACTTCTCTTGCCTCATATTTCACAAATACTTTATTGTTCTTCATAATTTTTCACCACATCTTTCAAGTAAAAAAAATTTATTTATCCTTATTATGGGAACTTCTGCTACTTGCCTACCCAGTATTCTTTCCTTTGTTCTTTTTCTTTTCTTTTTTCTTCTTTTTAATTAAGAATACTGACTTAGTTTCAGGCCCAAATATGCTCAGCTTTAGGACGTGGATCACAGTGGTCTGAAATAGTCATACGACCTAGTTCCTCACTTTCCTGGCTGCCCTTTCAACTTCCAGAAGCTGTGTTCTGGCCATTGAGAACTAACATAGAAGGAGAGTATTTCTTTATTAACTGAACTAGACCAGCTCTCTGAGATGAAGCAGCCATAAAGGGATATGACATGCATAAGGGAAAAATCCAACATGCTAAGGATACTGGAGTAGAATAGAAGTTAGAAACAACCTAGACCCCTGATGGCTTCAATGAGCAGCTAAAATAATATAGGCAACTACATAGCATATATTTTTAAAGCTATTACGGTTTTATGTTATTTGCAAGTTTACATGATCCCAACTGATACATGTGTAGGTATAGAACTATTTTATATATATGTATATATGTGTAGAGAGCGCGCACACACACACACACACACACACACACACACACACACACACACTTAAGGGCACATGTTCCCTTAATTAGCAAGTTAAATTAGAGAAGAATTAAGCAACAGGAGTGGGCAATAGCTGAGCTGAAAAATAGCTCTTGGGTCTCAAGATTACCTGATTTCAGGTATCTAAGTTCACATTTTAAAAAATTATGCATGGTAAGTGTTCAGTAAATGTTACCTATTATTAAAACAAATGAATAATCTGCTACATTATTTGCCATAGTTATAACTTTTGGTCGTATTGTTATTTTTTTCCATGGAGTTTCTGTTCTGTCATTTGTTAGTGATACCTAGATTTGCTGCCTTAGAAGATGCCTACATCAATCATTCTGTTAAGCAGAGCACTGCCACCGCCAATGCCTTAGCCATTATATTCTTTGAAAAGCTCAGTAGCTCTTTATTATATTTAAAAATTTTTGAAATACTTCATTTAACTGTGATTTTTCCCATTTATTTTACAAAATAAAACAAGTTAGAAGATATAATACGTTTTCAAATCACATATTTGTTAGTAAGAGATCTGGGAAGGATTTGAAGCTGATGATTCTGCTAAAGAACATGTACTTAAGTTTCTTAACCTATAGTCTGGAAACCAAACTTCTTTTTTAATTTTTTTTAATATTTATTTATTTTTGAAGGAGAGAGAGAAAGAATGTGAGCAGGGGAAGGGCAGAGAGAGAGGGAGACACAAAATCAGAAGCAGGCTCCAGATTCCGAACTGTCTGCACAGAGCCTGATGCAGGGCTCAAACTCATGGACAGTGAGATCATGACCTGAGCTGAAGTCAAACGCTCAACCGACTGAGCGATCCAGGCACCGCTGAAGACCAAAAATCTTAGTTCAAAGCAGTCAAGTCCTTTCTCAACATGACCTCAAACAAGCTTTTCAGCCTGACATCAAAGGTTAACTTTTGAAGAACCCTTAAGACAGAACATGATTCAAACTCTTCATTTGTATTGCAAATGAAGAAAGTGGAGCTCTCACAAATCATCTGACACTGGGCTTGGAGCAAAGATGAAATGGGGACTAGGGAAAGCATCAGGAAGAAACTCCCATGGAGTTTGAGAATGAAAACTGTAAATGTTACCATTTGAAAGTAGTGTGCATCTCTATGGTTTCCAAGTTTTCAGAAATTTGCCCAGTAGAACTGCTTTGCCCCCTTTACTACTTGAATGCCTAGGTTGAGGAAGCTATGAAAGAAGATGCCGCTTAGCTCAGGTGGACAGAAACTCCTTGGCATTTTCCTTAAGACAAATTGTTAGTTGTAGTCTTGTAGCTAACGTTGGTCACTTATCTAAGGTTGAGGGAAAAACACACCAGGCTCTGTAATATTTGTGCCAAGGGTCTGATTGCTAGTTCGTGACAGGTGTAGTCCCATCCCTCATTAGTGGGCATGGCTATTAGCTCAAACTTTCTCTTCCCTTCAGTCAAATGCTTCTTGAAATCAGCTTGCACTTTCTAAACTAAATGTGCATTGAGAAGAGTAATTTACTGATTGGGATGGTAGAGGGTGCATAGAAAGAAGAAGGTGAAGATGACCAGAAAGCCAAAGTCTGGCTCATTCTGATGTCATCTATTCATCCTGTACTTCCTTCTCTTTATCTCAGGTTTTGTTGTTGTTGTTTGTTTGTTTGTTTGTTTTGTTTTTTGTTTTCTCCATTAATCCTCTACAAGATGTTGAAGTGGGTATTTGATTTTTGTGTTTGTGCTTTATATTTTGTACTCATCTTTGTGCTTTATGTTGCACTACCTTCCTTTGGTAGCGGCACCTTTATTTGGTGCTTCTTTGACCAAATCGATCTCATCCTGTTTAAATGGGGTTAGACTTTTAGTCAATCTGCCTTTGTGTCTTGCTTAGCCAATAAAAGTTTCTCTTCCAGGAGTGGACCTTATAAGTGGAGTGACCCAAGAACGTGAATGCAAAATGCATTCACCCTGAAAGTGGCAGCCATCATTTTTGCTTTCTGGACACATAGAACTGTCCTTATTCTGCATTTTCCTAGCCACCTTTGTTAGTTTCCCCTTTGTTGTTTGCAATTGAAGAAACTGCATGAATAAGAATGCCTTCCCTTTGATATTACCCATGGAATTCTCATCCACTCTTCAGCTTAAAATTATCCTTCCCTTGGCCTTCCTTGTGATCTTTTGGTCTTCTTCCTTCTCTGAACTTCTATATCCAGGCCACCTTTCTTAAGCACTTTGTACATTCTAATAGGCCATACAATGACTGGAGAGTCTACATTATGTTGTATAGTAAACTGTGAGCCCTCCAGGACAGGGAATTCCCTACTCATTATATATCTTCTCCCCCTTCTCACTTCAATATCTAAAGCAGTGCCTTCTTAATATACAAGGCCCTGTAATTTTTCCTGAATAAATAGATCACAAATACTGTAGTGCACCAACACTTACTCATGGAGTTGTCTTTCACTTCTGGTCTCATTTTTCTCACTTGTAAAAGATGGGTGTTTTATCATTTTGGGCTGCTATAACAGAATACCATTACACTGAGTGGCTTAAACAACAGGTATTCTTTCTTACAGTTCGGGATGCTAAGTCCAAGATCAAGAAGCTAGGAGACTGGGTGTCTGGCGAGGGCACTCTTCCTAGTCAGCAAAGGGCCATCTTTTTCTTGTATCCTCACATAGCTGAGAGAGAAATCATCTCTCTGATGTTTCTTATTAAAGGTACTTGTCCCATTAATGAGAGCTCCACTTTTATAACCTAATAACTTCTCAAAGGTCCCACTTCCTAATACCATAACATTGGAGGTTAGAATTTCAATTTATGACTTTTGGAGGAGACAAACATTCAGTCCATAACAGTATGTGCAGAACCAAATAAGGTCTCCACTAGATCTAAATTCTATGCTTCCATATAAAGTGTTTACTAAGTGCATTTTAGAGTTTGAGGATCTTTTTTTTCTGTAATCAAGCAAATTAATTTCATTAAGTATTTATAATTATAGATCACAAGTTATCCATAGTCCATAAGATATAAAGCCATGAATAATATCTCCCTAGGATCCTGGGTTTTTTTGTTTGTTTGTTTGTTTTTTCATGAATTGTCCAGGAAGCTAAGACCGTCAGCAGACAATTGACTTCATACATTGTCTTTGTCAAATAAGTAGTAAAATAACCAAGCAGAGCAGTCTAGGAGAAATTGGAAGAAGAGAAAGGTCTATCCATATCTCTTAAAATAATGCCCCTAGAGTAATTGCACATTTATTTTATCTTAATTTATTGGATGGTGGGGAAGTTGAGGAATAGACAATAGGAAAGCATTATAAGGCTATGTTGCTATGTTCCTTTTCAAAAACTTGTTTCTGCTTGGCTTACCTCAAAAATGGAGAAATAAATCACAGGAAGGTTGATTTATTCTTTTAAGATCCACAGCCACAAAATAGGTGACAGACATATCTAATCCAGTCTCCTGGATCAGGCTCCAACCCCTTTTTAGGTGGAAAATTGTATCTGTGGTTTCTGATGATCTAGAGGCCCATCTCATTTTCAGGCGGCTGGAGTACTGGATGCATTTCATCTATACAGGCCATTCTATAAATTGCGAGCCAGTAAAACTGTTCTTCCCCCAGTAATTCTCCTTTGCCTATTTTAAATAGGAGTACACATATAAGACCCATGGTAACTCACTGTAGATGAATTAATCTGGTTAATTGCTTTTCCATAGCTGGAAACATTTAGGTATATGAAAATTTGTATCCCTTCTATGTGTTACTTGTAATCTTAGAGAGTATAGTCAATCCTTTTCATCATGTTTTAATATCTTTGTGTGTTGTTTTTCTTCAAATTTTAGTTGTTTTCTTCATATTTTGTATAAGAAATGCAATAATAAAAGAGTCAACTAAATATATTAAGCAGTTGCAAATCATTAGGAGATTCAAAACTGCAGAGAATAATTGCTGTTTCAGAAAAAGTGACAAAGATAAATGTAAGTGGTTTATAATATTCTCCAGCTCTATTGAAAATGGCTTTTTATCATTTCCTTCCCCTTACTACTGCACAGATGGGATATTATTATTGAGTTTCATTTTTCATTGTTAGTCTTGGTTTCAAAGTAAATGTTAGAGTTGTTCTTATAGTTATGATTATAGGTTCCCATAGAGAAGAAGAAATGAATTCTTGCTATATTCCTGGTATTGTGCTAAGTGCTGTATAGGCGTTACCCCCAAATTTTATAATAACGAAAGGTAAAGGATGGGCACATAGTTGAAAACAAACTCAAGGGTATCTAAATTTTCTATAATATTTAAAGATGGCTAATTCAGTGCAGGAATAGGGTATTTTCTATTAATTTCTTTGGCTCATCTAACTCAAACATTAGATGTTCTTTATAAAAAGCAGGATGTCACAACAAATTCAACATAATGAAAGAAAAAAGATATATGTTGAAAAAGTAATCTGGCTGAATTCAATCTATTTGTTTTTTAAAATAAGAGATTATACCACTGTAAGTTTAAAGGGAGAAAACAATATAGTAGGATAGTTATGAATTGATTTGAAATTTTTAATTAAAGATTTATAAATGTCAACGCTCTAAGGTTTCTATTTAAAATGACTAAGGTCATAGGAAGAAACTATTGTCCAAAATATCTACATAATTCACCAGGTAAAGTTTTGTTTGTTTTGTTCTTCACTTGAGGTCTTGGTTTATTGCCTTTTAAACTATTTTCCAGAGTTTAAGTATAATTTTAAAAAAATGCAGTGATAAAAATATTAAAATTGGTCTTTTGAAAATCCAAGCATCTATCCACATTAATTTTTAAAGACATAAAACAAATTGCTCATATTAGGTATGCCTGAAACATATTCACTTATAAAATTAAAAGTGAACATGTGAATGATATTTGAGCAATGAATATTCAAGTGTCCTTCATTTATATTAGCAAGCTATTATCCTCAAGTCAACTAACTGAAAAATTGTATTTTTAAAGAGGTGATACTTATTGTGGGTAAAACTGATAAGTATTATCAAGAATAAATTTGTAAACATCTGACATTATTTTGTATTTTGAGAATGATAAAACAAGGTCAATCCTCTCACTTGATTTTTTGCTAACCTGCTACAATTTAAACCATCAGATGACCTGGTGCAATCAATAGTTCACTCCAAATGTTTTCATCCTTAAAAGTATGATGACATAGACCACATTGCCCAAACTGATTTAAAAAACCACAGCTTTTTTTATGAGCCCATTTTATAATGACAATACAAAGAAATTCCCTTACAAAACTGGTTTCAAAGAACAGACTAATATATCCTCTATAAGGGCTGTGTCCTGACAGACTACAGCTAATGAAGTTATAAGAATTCTAGGCACATGATTTGAATTGCTACAAGGCTGACTTCGACTAATGAGGAGTGTGTTCCAAAAGTTTATTTGAAATGCAGAACATTCTTTTTTTCCTATAGAAATAATGCAGCATATTATAATTATGTCTTTGGCCCATCTATAAGTCTTTTAAATTAATTAGGCACCTAAAATATATTATCTATGGTATGCTAGAAACACATAATTGTTACATTTGCCATGTATAACAATGCTTCTTGAGAGGTGGGGGCAAGGGGAAAATGGCTTCAGTTCCAAGTTAGGCTGACAGGTTCTAAAAATTCCAAACACTTCTTTCAAAGGGAGTTAGAATGGAACACCCCCAGCTCCAAGACCTTGGTGGGGATTCTTGTCAAAGATTCCTCAGGGCAAGGATAGGTTAGGAGTAGGCAGAAGAGGGGCAGCCAACTGGGAGGGTAATTCCATATGCCCTTGTATAAATGGTTATGGAACCATAAGCTCTGTGCTCATGTATTTCCTCACAGCCCTGCTCAGCCCAAACTCCCTTTTTCTTTGGAGATACTCAGCCCACAGTTTATTCTGAGGTCCTGCCTCCCTCAGTTTGTTCCATCATCATCCATTTGGTTTGATTTCACTATAAAATGAACTGTAATCTCTTCCCTATTTACTATTTTAGAAGCAAACACAAAATCATTTTGAGATTTCCTGAGCATTCTTAAAAATACTTTATTACTCACTGAATTATGAAAAAAAATCTGAAATGTGTTTCCCCATAAAACCTTGTAATCCCCTAGCCATTTTATCTGCATACCCCCTTCCTCTGCCCAATAGGTAAGGATTGCATACATAGTATGTATTATAAACATACTATGGACCCTGTAGAAAAGACAATGGTAGTGGATAATAGTGGAAAATTGATGGTTACAAAGCCTAGAAGATATTTTCAGATTGCAGAAGAAATCTAAGCTCACCTACTTCAGTTACATATGTCATTCAAGGAATAGGATGTGTGTTTGCATGCTTGAATGCATAGATATGTGTGTTAAGGAAGCCTAAGTGGGTGGACAATAAGGAGTAAGAAAATAGCCACTGAGGGCTATGAGAATGGAGGTAGAGAGAAGATTTTATCATTCTTGTCCCTCTACGTTGTTACTTCTTTCACCCCTGAAAGCCAAGGCCCTGGTCTGACTCAGAAGAGAAATGAGAAGCAGAGGGTTTGAGAGATTGAATCCAAATGACATTCTGAGATTGCAGTGGAAAGGGAAGAGGGAGGAAAATAACTCTCAAGCACTGGAAGCTGGAAGAGAAAACCATGCTTGTTACCAACACTGGTGTGCCCCCAAGTGGCTGGAAGAGAAGTGTATGATTCAAACAAGAGGTATAGTGGTGGACCCTGAGAGTGAGTTGTATTATAATGGACTTTCACTGAATTACAAAATTACTTCCTCCAACTAGAGTTTTAGGGGCTATTTATATACTTTCCAGACATAGTGCTATAGATTAGCAAATTCAATTATCTGTACCTAAAGGCAATCAATTAAAATTTCCTAAGAATTCATTTTTAGACATCTGGGACTGTATTGCCTGTAGAATTATAGGGAAGACTGAGCCAACAATGGGAAAGAAGAAAGAATATACAATTAACCAAAGGCATTCTTTTTTTAAGTTTATTTATTTATTTTGGGAGCAAGAGAGAACATGCATGTCTGGGAGTTGTGGAGGAGCAGAGAGAAAGGGAGAGAGAGAGAGAGAGAATCCCAAGCAAGCTTTGCACTGTCAGCTCAGAGCCTCATGCAGGGCTCTAACCCATGAACCATGAGATCATGATCTGAGATGAAGTCAGATGCTTAACCCACTGAGCCACTCAGGTGCCCCCCCTCCAAAGGCATTCTTGATTGCTTTCTGTCCTCTGATTACATGTAAAATTGTGCATGATTTTTGGGCTGATAAAGGGATATTTAGAGGTTGCCATCTTAAGCAAACCCAGCTCATCCTTTGAACTGCTTGCAACAGAAACCTACTGAAAACATCTCTTTGAAGTAAACTTCCATTTGACTGACCTATCATTATTTAATCTTAACATTTTTTAATGAAAATATTATGTGACTGTTTACCTAAGGATATATTTTGAATCAAGACAATAAGTAGAGGTTATTTTTATTGCTTTATGAAAAGAAATAGCATAGAGGAGAATAAAAAAAACAAATCTGACAAGGGGAGGAAATACATACACACAAACATATGGTATAGGAGTTCACATTTTGGGGTGTTGTTAAAGGGGTAATTGTATTAAGAGGAGCTGAAGGTAACTACTTTCTGTGGGAACGCCCAAGAAGTAGAAAAGATTTTTATGCTGCCCACTAATATTTATCACATAATATCACCATTATATTATGAAAATTAGGGGGTAGTAGAGATAAATGTTGCTATTCTTCAGTTGGAACAAACTTCATTTTCCTGCCCAGTGCAACTTTTATTCTTTAAAGCCTAGTATAATGCTGTATAATTGATTTGGATTCAATAAATATTGGTTGAATTACAATCTTTCTCAATTGATGACTTAAATGATGTTCCTAGTATTAATAAATATTTCAAATACATGAAAGCAACAATACAGTCAGTGTGATTTATAAAAGTTCAGAAAAGCTTCCTATCATAAAAGAGTTGTCTACCATTACTATATATTTCTTTTTTAAAATTTTTTATTCATTTTTGAGAGAGAGAGACACACAGAGCATGAGCAGGGGAGGGGCAGAGATGAAGACACAGAATCCGAAGCAGGCTCCAGGCTCTGAGCTGTCAGCCCAATGCGGGGTTCCAACTCACGAGCTACCAGATCATGACCTTAGCTGAAGTCGGATGCTTAACCTACTGAGCCATCTAGGTGCCTCTGTATATTTCTTTTTTGAACTGATACTATGAGTTTTTTGTTAGGTCACACAAGTGGCTTTTAGACAATTAACCCTGTATGGTAAATATCTCATTTGAATGAAGTTTTACTTTCTTTTGCCAAATAATCACCACCATAATCTAAGAGAAATATTCTTGTTCTTGAAAGTAAGAACAAAAACAAACATATTTTGTAGTATGTTTATTTTATATTTTAGGAAGTATGTGACCAAGAATCCTTAATATCATCTGGGATGATATTAACATTGATTGTTTAGCCATGTGCCTTTATTATATACTATTGAAAATCATAGTATAGCAAAGAAAGACAATGATTTTAATCTCCTTTCTCCATAATTTTTACAACATAGTACAATGATAATCGGTTTTTCATGAGTAACACTTTTAAAGATAATATCTAATAGCTAACTTGAAAAATCTGAAATTTTCACTACTTTGAAAATAAAGTATCCACTGACCTGAGAATTATCTTGTTTTATTAATATCAACATGACAGTTATTAATTTTTTAATAATAAAGATATTTGAAACAATTCATTAAGAAGAAGGAAGATTTCAGGGACAATTTGCTAAAGATGGGGTTTATATTTGACAGAAAACACCATTTTAAGTAAAGACCCTCTCCAATATGTAATCTTTGGTGATTTTGTAGCTATCATTATACTTGACTCAAAATGTTATTATATTCTTGATTCTAGCTTCAAATGAGACAATTCTGTTTTGCAGTGAGAGAGGATACATTTGAGGACTAATTTTTAATTCAAATTCTTTAGTGTAAAATACAGAATATGAAGTCTAGAGTAGTAAAATTAGATTATCTAAAGTTTCATCTACTCAGCGTTAACTAGCTACAATAATATGATTGCCCTTTCTGTGTGTAGAATGTGATTTATTTCAAAACCTTTTAGTATTTATCACTGCATTTGTCTAACGTAAGAACTGTATACAGTAAATAGGGTAAAATACATGAAAGTAACATGTATCTTGAGTTTTAATTTACAAATGATTAAAGCATTTCAGACATTAATTGACTTGGCTAATCATAGTACAGGGCTGCAACATTTACTTGTCTTTTGATTCTGTGCCAGGCAATATCTCTTCTACGTTAGAAATAAGCAACTAGCAGGGAGAAGAAGAAGAAGAGAAATAAGCAACTAGCAGCAACACACAAGAGAGCATGTTCCAAAGAAGACCTATCAGAATTACCTGGTTATTCTGTGTACAACACAAGTGGCTCCTCATCTCTAAGGATGAGCCGCTCCTGCTGACAGAAGTGTGTCGCATTCTCCATGGTACTGGGCCCAAAGAAAGGTCTGAAGTTCTGCTTTAAGTTCAGACCCTAGCCTTACATGCAAAATGCTGAGCTTAATTCTTGAGAAAACAAAACATGAGTGGACAGGAGTTGGTGACTGAAATAGAATTGGATTTGGTGAAGGAAGAATCAAAGATTTCACCAAGATTTTCAGCTGAGTGATTGAGAAAATGATGGCGACACTGGCAGAGATTAGACTGTTGAGACAAGGGGGTACTATTTTTTAAAGGTGTGGCAACTTGGCTGACCATACTGGGCAAATGAGCAAAAAAGGAGGTAATAGGAGACAGAATCTACTGTATTGATGATGTGAGTGGTATTATGCCATATCCCTCTCAAACAATTGATCTTATGATTCACTTAAAATCAGTCAATAGTGAGGATATTAGAACAAAAATCCCAGAATTCTCCCTGAAAGTAAAGTTCCCCAAATCTATTTTAGGATGATGCTTTTCAATTTATATGACTTGGATTATTTATATAAAACACTGAGGGATAATTTGTATGCAAATATGTTGTCACAGTCCATGATAAAATTGCAAAAGCCTGGAATACTGATAGGGAACTTATCGCTGATTACCTTCACAAGTGGCTCTCAGAAAGGGAATCTCAATAAATCACTCCCATTCTTTCTAAACAACTATCACCTTATCAGCATGCTAAGAGTTAGAGATAGCAATCATGTTCTTTATAAGCATGATACAAATCACCAAGGAGCTGCAACAAATCGTGCCTCATTCTTAAATTACCATGTTTTGAATTACCTTCCCTTTCCCTGTTTTACTTGGTTCATATCTCTGCTCAAATATTACTCCTCACCCTGCCTAAACTTGCTTATCTCCCACAACCCCATTGTCATCATTCACTTCTCTACTTGCCTGCATAGCTGTTACCACTACCTAAGTTATATTATCTATTTGCCTGTTTGTTTAGAGGTTGTTAGAATGTAAGTTCCATGAGAGAGCAGAGTCTGACACCTAGTAGGTATTTAATAGGTATTTGCTCATTGATAAACAAAATGGATGCAAATAAAAATACTTCTGGAAAGACTATAAACCAGTAATAGTCCAACACAATAATAAGATCCCATTATGTCTCAAAAATGCCTAATTTTTCTACATTAAATGTTTAACAGGCTCCATGACTTATTTGTATTAAGAGCTAGATTAATATCCATGACCACGAAGGGCAATTAGCAAATTTTATAAATTATGCTAACTCATTACATTTCATTTACAATGGAAAATTGGTGGCATCTTGAGGTCAAGTTTTATGTCTTGATTAAAGGTGCCTGTATAAAAAAAATATTTACTGATTTTCACTTCCTTTTGTAAAATACATACTCAGTTTATTCTATTAATAATTTAAAAATCCCATAGTCAAATCACATTTTTGTGAGAAAAAGATTGATTGAAGTTAAAGTATATGATGATTTATGAGTATAATATAAATGTTATATTAAAATTGATTTAGATCTGTCATCACAAATTTCATCTTTAGCAATCAACATACAGAAAAGAATCATCAAATATACAATTAAAATAATCCTTACTATCTGCAATGTATTCACACAAGGTATGAAACTGTATAGAATATTAACTGTTATGTGATCATATTATGATGTTACCAGAAAGTACCAGAAAATGATGGAACAGACTCAAATACATCTATTTAGCCTTCAGCTGAAATTTATATTAGCGAAAATGGTAGCTTTTGACCTAGTGAATCATCATGAAGAAAAGTGGATGCCAAACGCAATTAGTTTTAGTATGTAACTTTTCATGCTTCAAAACAGTATTTGCTAAGCAAATATTCTCTGTCATTCTCTTTATTTCAATCAACGTAAGATTATAGGGCACATTACCCATTCTGAAAGTGAAAGCTTAACTTTAGGTCTAAATTTATTTAACTATAAACTTAGAATCAAGTGTTAACTTTTTAAAATACATAAAACTCTTGAAGTAAAAACAGGTTATCTGTAGCTTTTAGAGGATCTATTATTAAAATTAAGCCTGCAGCAAAAGACATTGTTCAAAGGACAGAGTTTCTAAAGAAAATATTTAATATTCAAAGTAGTAAGCATATGGTAAAAAATGTAGGCATTTCATTTGTCATTTATTATTAGCTGTAGCCAGCTAAAAAAGTAATTTTTTTTAATTTTCTAAAATGTGGAATAATTATAATATTTCTAGAATTCTAAAGAATTTTGGATAAAATAGGCTACAGCTGGTGTAGTTATTTTGTTTCCTGAAACAATTATTTATTTCTCAGTGATGAGGAATGACTATAAGAGAACATAAAGATTCATTAAGTACATGAATTCTCAAGAAAACAAACCATTTCATGAAAAATACTAGAAGCCAGGAGATATCTGAATCACAAGTCCAGGTTTAGAAGATCTGGTGGAAGGATGTTCTTAGATCTGTTCCATATATAGAACTCTTTTACATCTGCTCCAGTCTTGGTTTCTGTATTGGTAAAATTATCTTGGACACAGAACTTTCCATGTATTATCTACACTGGAAATGTGCAGATGGTGATGGACTATACATAGGTAAATGTGCTTTGAGGTGTAACTTTATTTAATGCAAGGGAGGTATATAGACTTAAGTTTCCTAGAGATTTTAAACCAGTTGATCACCTAAGTGAAGGGTCTTTCTTTAAACTCAACTCAAATAATCATTTGGGTTCTGACCTATTGTTGTTGTTTTAATAATACATACTGGAATTTTTGCTAAAATACTTTAGAACAAACATTGTGCATACATGTGTGTAAGATGTGTTAAGTGAACTTAAGTCTATACCTATGGACAGTTCGTGTTAAACTACCTTAATCAAGACTCAACACTCCAGAGGAGATTACATAGGGATTTCAAATATTGTTTCCAAATCTATATTTGGAGTGTTATCAATCAGCATAAGAAATACTAAAATAAGATTCTTTTGGCAAAATAAAGTGTTCAGGATAATAGATGGTTAGAAAAATTGTAGTGGCTTTGTTATTATACGGACACAGCATAATAATTTGGCCCAATAGCCTAAATGCACTTGAAATAGGACTCTGGAGCTTCCAGATCACTTCTGCATAATGCTTAATCCAGTGATTGTGGGTGAACTGCTTGATACTGTTCAGAAATTTAAAGTAAGAAATATTGCCAGTAATTGTCAGGATGGTTTCATTTTTAAGCTTTAAATCTAATAGCAAAACAAACACACTAACAAAAACCACAAGGGACTTTTATTTTAAATTTTTTTCTAGTAACTCATTTTTATAGTATTTTACAAAACTATTGGCTGCAAGAGCATACAAAATAAGTGACACATCGAGACACACTATCCTAGTTTCTTGCCAATCTTTTATTTTTATTTTTTATTTTTATTTTTGAAAGAAAGAGATTGTGAGCATGAGCAGCGGAGGGGCAGAGAGAAAGGGAGACAGAAGATTCAAACTGGGCTCTTCACTGACAGCGGTGAGCCCAATGAGGGGCTCAAACTCACAGATGTGGCGCTCAAACTCATGAATTCATGGGACATGAGATCATGAACTAAGCTGAAACCAACAGTCAGACTCTTAACCCACTGAGCCACCCAGGCACCACCCCTCCCTTCCCGGTTTCTTGCTAATCTTATGGCCACACAGCAACTCTGAATAGATACTGTGGGTCTTGCCACCACAATGCTATTGCATCCTCCAAGGTGCAAGCCTTTCATGCGTGGAGCTGTCACAGTGCCTAAAACACTGAGAATGCTGTGCAAGTGTTATGTTTCTTTCTTTCTTTCCTTTTATTCCTGCTTCATAATAAACATTGATATGTTTCCTTAAAATTCACCTTTCATTTCAAATGTAATTTAATGTCCTTTCAAATTACATTTCAATGTAACAGTCCACCTGGCATCCAGGTTGTGGTTGAGACATATAGCCCACTTTGTGCCCCATACCTCCATACAAATTCCAATATTTACCAAGAGAATTTCCCAGTTGCTAATATGCATATTAGCTCAGGTCATTTTACTACTTCTTTTCCTAGTTCAATCAACCTTTTCCCCAGATTCTCCTATTTTAAATCCCCTGTAATTTCTATTTTCTGTTTATGTTGTTTGTCTGGTTGATCAGTTGGTTGTTTTTTTTTTTTTGTTTTGTTTTGTTTTTGTTTTTTTTTTTGTTTTTTCAAATGCTTAGAGGTAGAGCCACCTTATGAGGAAGGCCAATATAATCAAGCAAAATTTTTGTGGCAGAGAACTACAACCGAAGTTATAAAACATACACGAGAAACCTTCTCCAGGGAGTTGTTACTAAATATTCACTCCCAGATGCTCCCACTTGTCAATTAGCCAAAGCAGGACCAAAATGGCAGCAGGTAAATGTGAACAATTGAATTCTGACCATAAGCATATAATAAAAAGCCACTCATCCTCAGCCTTGGTGGCAGCAGAAGTCTGCTTTAGTAGCACTTTCAAATACAAAAAATAATAATATGGCAATAACAACTGGCAGTTTTCCCAGATTTAACTGCTATCTAATCTGGTATTAACTTCAAAAAGGATGAATTTCCTAGTAAGGAATTAGGGCTCTCAGTAGCTGTTTAGAGCAGACTGGAAAGTTGACTGATATCCTAAATGTAAACCTTAATGATTACCACTTAGACTTTTAAAGTTCTGCAATTGCCCCTACTCAGCTTATTATAAGGGAAATAATCACCTCTACAGATGTTTCTTGACATATAATGAATTGAGAAGTGTGTGATTCTTTTTTATAAAGTATTTGTTTTGGAATATCTAATCTCCAAATATATGGCCATTTTTGAATCACTATATTCCTGGAATTTTAAAAAAAAGTGATGCTGCAATTTAAGGTGAGTTTTTGTTGCTCTACCATAAACTGAATTTTTGCTTTATGAGACATTTGGAATGAAAAGCAGCAAAAATCTATTAACATTCTAATATAGTTCTTACTACATGGTTGTGAAGCTGGCCCTTAAACTACTTGAAAAATTATAGGTTTATCTACCTCGCATTAGTAAAATAGCTGCCCTATGTCAAATAAAGCTCTTTAACATGACAACATTATGATGTTAGTAAATTAAAGTATAAAAGACTTCATGAGTCACCTTTTATGCAGTCTTTCTAAAAATAAGTAAAGGCATAATTACGTAAATTCCACTGAGAATTATTTCAATCAATATCATAAGGTGCACAGAAATTCAGCTCAAAGATAGTTAAGATATTCAAAAATATATAAAATAGGATATATACCTAGTAATAAAGTTTTTCATTATTCTAATTAATAAAATTGATTTTTTTCCATTAAGGGGACTTTTCCTCCAAATAATGTAAAATTTCTGATTCAATCTAGATCCAGTTACTTATGTTTCTAAATGTAAACACGTATATAAAAAAAGACTGAAATCCAATTCATAATCCTGTAAGTTATATATGAAAATATACTTTAATTTTGATTTGGAGGAAGCATTTGAATCTAAAACTTTGCTAAATAGTTTTGGTGTTAAGTAAGAGAATGGAATAATTTTTAATTCTTTCCATTATTTTAACATTTATTTGTGCAAGTTATTTTTGCATTAAATAATTCTGGATTTTGGAAAATTTTCCAAACTGTCTATTGTTTTACTGGATGTATATCTTTTCATTTATTTTAACTTATGTTTTTAATTTTTAATTAAAGTATGGTTTAAATATAATATGAATTTTAGGTGTATAATATACTGATTTGACAATTATACACATTAAGAAATGTTCACCCCATGGGCACCGAGGTGGCTCAGGCAGTTAAGTGGCTCAGGTCTTGATCTCACTCATGGCTCCTGAATTGGAGCCCCAAGTCAGGCTCTGTGCTGACAGCTCAGAGCCTGGAGCCTGCTTCAGATTCTGTGTCTCCCTCTTTCTGCCCCTGCTCGGCTCACACTCTGTGTCTGTCTCTCAAAAATAAATAAACATTAAAAATATTTTTTAATAAAATAAATGCTCACCTCACTCAGTAAGTGTAGTTTACATCTGTCACCATATAAAATTATGACAATGTTACTGACAATTTCCCCTATAACTTACTTTTCAACCCTGTTAAATATTTATTTGTAACTGGAAATTGTATCTCTTAATCTCTTTCACCTACTTTGCCTATCTCCCCACATCCTTACCTTCTGGCAACCACCAGTTTGTTTTCTATTGTTATGAGCCTGTTTCTTAAACTATATTTTTAAATGCAACAGAGACCTTGAATAGGAATGTGTCAAACCACTGTCAAAACATGGTGGTTATCAAAACTCTATTTTATCTCATTTCAATTATCTTGTATTTACTAATTTTCATTTTTATTGCTGCTTGTATTTATAGTAAGAATTATCTAGAGAAGATTAATAAATGATAATATGAATAAATATGATTATAATAAAATATTTATGCTTAAGTAATTATAAAAGTTCATGTTGTATCAGGAAATGTACAATTATTACATTAATACAAAAGTAATATCTAATCATCTCATGAACCTAGAAATATTATTTTAATATGACACATGCTTATATCTAGATATGACAAAAGGTAAGTACATAAATGGGACATAAGAGATTCTAGAAATAGACTGACACATATGTTCAGTTAGTTTTTGAAATATTGCCAAGGCAATTCAATAGAGAAAGGAGGATTTTTCAACAAATATTGCTGGACTAATTAAATATGTATGCAAAACAAAAACCTCAGTTCCTACCACACCACAGACAGGTATTAATTTGAAATGGATGTCAAATCTAAATGTAGAAGTTAAAACCATAGAACTTCTAGAAAAAAAAAACCACAGGAGAAAAATTCCACAAACTTAGTAAACAAAAATTTGTCAACACCCTATAAAACACTAAGAACAACAATATATATATATATATATATATATATATATATATATATATATATATATATAAACTAGATTTCCCCAATGTTAAAAGCTTTTCTTCTTTAAAAGACAGTATTAAGAAAATGAAACAAGCAAGTCATGGTCTGGGATAAAATATTCACAATATTGATCTCTGACAAGGGACTTGTATCCACAATGCATAAAGAATGTTTGCAACTTAAGATAAACAACTGGGTTTTAAAATTTAGCCAAAGATCTTAACAGGCACTTCACCAAAGAATATAAATGAAAATGAATAGGGGTGCATGGGTGGCTCAGTCAGTTAAGTGTTCAGCTTCTGCTCCGGTCATGATCTTGTGGTTCATGGGTTCAAGCCCCGCGTCGGGCTCTGTGCGGACAGCTCAGAGCCTGGAGCCTGCTTGTGATTCTGTGTGTGTCTCTCTCTCTGCCCCTCCCCTGCTCACACTGTCTCTCTCTGTCTCTCAAAAATGAATAAACATTAAAAAAATTATTTTTAAAAAATAAATGAAAATGAATGGTCAACAATCACATGAAAATGCTACACATCATTAGCTTTTACAGAATGCAAATTCAAACTACGGTTAATTACCACTACATATCCTTCAGAATGGCTAAAATTTAAAAGAACAGCAACAACAAAATCTTAAAACATGAAATGTTGACAAGAATATGAAGCAACTGGAACGTTCATATGGTACTGCTACAAGGGCAAAATAGTACAACCACTTTGAAAAAACAGTTTGATAGTTTCTTATAAATGTATACATGTATTTACCACATGACACAACAATCCCCCTCTTTATTTACCCAGGAAAAATCAAGAAAATAAGTGTCCATAAAAAGACTTGCAGTTGAATGTAAATAGCACCTTTATTCATAATATCTTCAAATTGGAAAAACCCCAATATATGTCAACAGAATAATGAGTACATGAATTGTGTGTATTTACACAACGAAGTACTTCTCAGCAACTCATAGATGAACCTCAAAAGCATTATAGTGAACAGATAAAAGCTTTTCACAAAAGGTTTTTATTGTATGATATCATTTGTATGAAAATAAACGTAATCTATATTGATGGAAAGCAGATCAGTGGATTCCTGGGGTAGGGGTAAAGTTTGCCTGTAAAAGAATAGCAAAGAACTTTGAAGGTGATTGGAATTTTCTATGTCTTAACTAGGGTGGTAGTTATATGAATATACACATGTATCTACAATCATTGAAGTGTATGCTTAAAATGGGTACACTTTATTACTTACAAATTGTACCCCAACAAAATTAACTTAAAATATTTATTTTTTAATTGTTATTTCATAAATGTTATATAAATGGAATCACATAGTATGTGACCTTTTGATATTGACTTTTTTCACTCATTTTCATTTTTAAAGCATATTATCTTTAAGATCTATCCAAATTGTTGTACAGATAGAAAACTGATTAGCGATTGTCCGGGGAAGGGAGAACCTTCTGATGATGAAATGGCTCCGTATTTTGTTTGAGATGTTTATATGAATCTACATAAGCAATACAATAACATGACACAATACACATGCTTTATACTAATGTCATATTGCTGGTTTTGAAATTGTACTATAATTATGTAAGATGTAACTATTGGGGGAAATTAGGTAAAAGATACACACATACACAGGATCAGTAGTGTCTCTGCAATTTCCTATGACTTTATGATCAATTCAAATATACTTCAAAATAATTAATTAATATGTCTGATTTGATATGGAGTGGCGTTATGGGCTGAATTGTGACCACCCACCTTCCCATTCATATATTGAAGTCCTAACCCACTGTACCTCAGAATGTGGTTGTATTTGGAAATAAGGCCTTTCAAGATTTTTAGTCCTTAAATGTGGCCATTGTGAGGGCCCTATTCCAATACTGGTGTTTTTCTTCATAAGAAGAGGAAACTGGGGCACAGATACACAGAGGGAAGACTGTGAGAAGACTCTGGAAAAAACAGCCATCTACAGGCCAAGGAGAACATCCTTAGAAAGAAAGTGAGTCTGTTGACACACTGATCTTGGACCTCTAGCGTCCAGAACTGTAAAGAAATGAATTACTGTTGTTTAAGCCACTTAAGTCTGTGGTACTTCGGTATGGCAACTCTAGCAACTAACACTTCTCAAACGTAAGAATAATTAGAACCTAAGAAAGTCTGAAAACATTCTAAGGATAAGTATTATGATTTCTACTCTACACATAAGGAAATTAAACCTTGGTGAGTTTGCAAAATTTGTTCAAGGTCATAAAGCTGGTAAGATTTCGAATTAAGACAAGAACTCTGCTCTGCCCATCTCACTCTTTCTACTGCATGATGCAGGTACCAAAGTCTTATAAATCAAGATTTATTTTAAGGCATTGTGGGGGGAAAATAAAGGCAATTCTGATCACCATCTAAAGTTAGAACCAAACATTTTCTAAAAGTTAAATACTTTAAGGAAGAAATGTAGTGCCTCACTAAAAAAGTAATAGGCAGATAAAGTCTGTTTCATAATATACAGTTTTGTTTCATGAAATGACAGCTGAGGTCTTCTGGCTAAAGTCTAGAAGAAAAAGTCAATTCATTTTCTTCTTATATTAAGCAAAATGACAATGTACAGTATTATCAAGTGATCATTTTGAATGAATATATTAAAAAAACAAAAAAATGAGTTTATGGCTTACCTTCTCCCATTTGGGAACAGGAGTAAAAACATAATGAGACTATTTTACTAATGATTTTATAAGAGGGTGTCAAGCTTCTGTTATGACACTTACTGTATTAGCCAGCAAGACATGTTATTAGTTGCCATATAACTATTTAGTATATTTTAGGTTACATCAATCAAACCATTGAAACTTGAAAGACACGTACTCGTTTTATCACAAGATAGCGTAAATTAAGACAATTTGGATAATTGTTAAATTATTGTTCATTAAATTAAGGAAAGCAAGATAGAGATATAAAATGATATATACCATATTCATATAAAAGGGACTAAATTTTATAACAACACAGGGAATATAAAATAGTAATACAACATAGCTCTTTATGAATTGACCTAACATTACTGCAATGTAAAGACAATAAGCCATATTAGACTAACAAAATATGAAAATGCCCATACATAAATAGGTACGAGTTTATAATACACATACAGTACACAAACAATTATATATGTGTGTGTGTGTGTGTGTGTCATGAAATAAAGAAATTTGGTAAAGCCCTAAGTTACATTAATAAACATTGATAAAAGTACACAGATCTGTGAAATAAATATATAAGCATATACAAGATTTACATATACCACTTGAATAGGCTTCGAATTATATATTTTATATTATTATGTAGCATCACTATTAATTATTCAAATCCCTCATAATCCATGTATTATAAAGGCCTCTAATAAAAATTAATTACTTAAATAATATCTTAAAGCTATTTTCATGTTTTAGACGACATTGTTTTTTCTGCATATAATGAGGAAGGATTATGATTGTGTGCTATGGAAGCAGCAGAAGCAGATTTTTAGAACTCAGTAAACGTTAAACTCCTTTCCATTGTAGTCTGAACTATGAAATATAAGTCTCCCACTATGATGGCCTATTAGGAGAGTTATCCAAGCATGAAGGTGAAATACTGCCAAAGCATGGGCTTGAGTCTTTGCCTGGTATGTCCTTTATTTTAAATTGTAGAAAATGAGTGTCACTATAATGCATCTTAATAGGCTGCATCCTTATCCCTTTCTTTGTGATTTCATAAATTGCTTGTGGGTTAACCTATGAAAACCAACTATCCAGAGCTTATTCTAATAATTCTACCAGTAACACTTATCAGAATGGTAAAAGAGCAGAGCAACAGATACATAAAATAGGTAAAGTTTTAAAAAACAGACTAAAATTATTTTTCATTAGCTAGGCACTATAACACTTGATATTAGAATGACACTGAAATAATATTATACACACACACACACACACACACACACACACACATACTCATCTTTATTTTAGAAAAAAAATGCTAAAATATTCTGCCATTGAATATTATGTCCATAGTAGCTTAATTTCTTCATGTTTTAAGTCAGAAAAATAAATGACTTTCTCTTAACTGCAAATCTCATGGTACGTTTAAAGGTGATTTTTAGTGTGCCTTAGCTTTGTACTTGCCACACTAAATATTTAGACAT
Organism: Panthera onca; assembly: GCF_046562875.1. Classification (NCBI taxonomy): domain Eukaryota; kingdom Metazoa; phylum Chordata; class Mammalia; order Carnivora; family Felidae; genus Panthera; species Panthera onca. The sequence goes on from NC_138340.1 coordinate 83,396,561, forward strand.
AAATACTGAGTAATCAAATAACTATTTCAGATAAATGGTACTAGATAAAAGTCTTTTAAGTTTTAATTTCAAACTATAATATTAGGATAGGCTTTGGTACTTTTATGTTAACAGAATTCATTTAAGCTTAAGAACAGTCTTGGAATTTTCTTGTGTCTTTATGCTTTTCTAATTAGTATTGTCAAGAAATGTAGATTACCACAACAAAATAAACATTTTGCAGAACACAAACAGTTACATAAAGCAGGAATAATATGCTCCATTCCTATGATTTCTGGGCAGGCAAATGTTGCTAATTTCAAGAGAATCATGCTTTTAAAGTCCATAAAACATGTAGGGAAGTTACTACTTTCATATTTTTTTATATTATTCATCCAAAGAGGAAAAAAGGTTGAAGGACAGAGAATACTGATGGCATGATTAAAAACGTGTATAAAATGAAAGCTGGAGAATTCAGGTTATTTTGACAAGCATTAGGGGTTTAGTACAAATAGTATATTATATTGAATACTAATAGAAAATCAAAGAGTGATTATAAGACTTTTTCCCCTGCCATCAGAGTTCACAATTCAACAACTAAAAAAGACATGTACTCAGATTCACAACATAATATGACAAATGTGATAATGTAAGTATGTAGATGAAAGCCAATGAGAAAATACTGAGAGAACTCCAAGAATTGTCTATGTCTAGAGAAAAGAAATGAGGCTGAAAAGTAATACAGAGGTTAGAACATGAAGGTTATCCTGTGGTAAGTACCCTGATGATTTATTGGGACATGATTCCTAAATTCCTCGATTGATTTAACTTTAGGTTTTGCTAACATAGATCTGTAAGTTTTTGTTTATGTTTTTTAATAGGCTCCACACCCAGAATGGAGACCAAAGTGGGGTTTGAACTCATAACCCTGAGATCAAGACCTGGGGTGAGATCAAAGTCAGATACACAATCAGCTGAGTAACCCAGGTGTTCCAATCTGTAAGTATTTAATAACATAATCTCACAGAATATCAACCTCAGACAACGTTACTCTGAAACCATAATAAAAGGAGAGAAAATAAAGCTATTTCATAATTGTCTCTAAACATTGACACAAACAATGTCACCATGCTACCCACAAACTATGAAAACACCACCTCACTGTATTTAAAATGTGTATATGACTTATTACTGCTCTATCTTCTTTCTAGTTTATCCCCCGTAGATAAGATCTATTGAGCTACCCAACTACCATTGCTTTTTTACTGCATTCAATCTAGAGGAAAACCCTATTTCATTCGATCCTTCCCCAAATCTTCTAACCAAAGCCCAAACAGTAGGTTGTTTCTAGCATCTATTGAGACAGCCATGGTTTCTCCAGGCAAATGTTCTCCCTCAATGCAATGGGTAATAAATAAATCCCAACCTATTTAACTCTCAATGTATTCCTGGTGGCCTTTAGCTGAAGGACACTGACAGCCAATAAAGATTTTGTTTCTTATCATTATCATTATTTTGCCAGCTTACAGGTCAGTACAGAATGTGAAAACATTTTAAAGATAATTTATCCATCGGTTTTCACTGTGTTGCAGCAGGAACATAGTTCAGAATACCTAAAATGGCTTCTTGCAAATACCTTCTATAAAGTACATTTAAGATAATCCAGAAAAATCTGGCAAAACCCCTCCTCTCCTAACAATCTAAAAAGCAGTTGGCATTGAGTAATAGTACACTTACTTTGCTACTTTGAGACAACAAACACAAGTTTAGAATTAATTTGTAAATGGTAAATATATACTGGTCAAGCTGTGGAACTTTCCAATGTTATTGTTATGATCACACCGTGTTTTTACCATAGAGAAACCTTAACTGCAACTGACTATACCAGGGATGGGAGCCTAACTGAAATATAGTCATCTATACCTTATATCCAAGGGAAGTTCAAATCCTATGATGTGACTTATTTTAAGAAAACCATGTAAAAATACCTCGCAAATGGGATACCAGACCATTTTAACACCTACGTAAACTCTATACACTACTCATCTGGGTGCCCCATATCATGTAAACTATATAGAAATGTATGCATGCAAAGATATTTTTTTTAATGTGTCTATTTGTCTATGGGTAAATCAATTTATAAATGGCCATGTTTTTCTTTTTTCTTTTTTTTTTCAATTGGTCATGTTTTTCGTCATAAATAAATTCCTTTGGAATTCAGAACTGAGAAACATCTAGGAAAATTGTTTTTAAAATATTATGAACTTTTTATGATAATTTAATTTTAATTAAAATTTAATAATTTTAATTAAATAAAATACTTTTAATTAAATTAAATAAAAATAATTTAAAATTTAACCACCAGTGGGTTTTAAATATATTACTTAAATGTGTGGTAATTTTGATATTGTAGCTTTCTATTTCTATTTTTGAGCTAAGATCACTTTGTTTTCCTGATCCCAAAGATTTTTAATAGGCCTTTGGAAAGCTCATAAACTAAAGGACTTGTTCTTACAATCCCTAATGGATGCAAGTGTCCTTTTTGGATATAATGTCTAATAGTCCAATCCCACACTCTCTCTTGGGAAATAGTAATGAGGCAAGGCATAAAAAGAGCAAAAACTGTGCGAAAGTACAGAAGTCACACAGAGAAAAGTCAGCAGAGCCATGCTAAGTGCAAACCATAACGCAGAGAGGAAAGGCAACTCAGAGGGACAAGTAGAAATAGAGGAGAGAAGCAGACAACGGAGCTAAGACGAAGCATGTCAGATGACTAGAGCCCAAGTGATACACAGATGGTCAGGACTGGCTACATAACCTGCAGGATCGTGCAAAATGAAAAAGTGGAGTCCCTTGTTCAGCACTGTTAAAATTTCAAGAGCAATAGCAGAACACCCAAACAAGCACAAGGGCCATTTTGAACACGGGATTGTGGGTAACACACTCATGAAGCTGGTCCTGCAGATGACATTCCCACTCTTCTCAAGAAGCGGCTCTGTGATTCTGGCATTGACTTTTTATTTATTTTATTTATTTTAAGTTTATGTATTTATTTTGAGAGAGAGACAGTGTGAGTGGGGGAGGGGCAGAGAGAGAGGGAAAGAGAGAATCCCAAGCAGGCTTCTCACTGTCAGCACAGAACCTGATGAAGGGTTTGAACTCACGAAGCCATGAGATCATGACCTGAGCCAGATTATTAACCAACTGAGCCACCCAGGCGCTCCTGGCATTGGCTTGTATGCCCCCATCTCACTAACTTCCACACACTGACGCTTATGGCCCAGGCCAGCTTGAGCAAGTCACTCATTTGGGACCCTGACAACTCTTACAATTCATTGTGTACAATATGAAAATGAATTAAACTTGAAAATATAAGATGATTTAAATGAAGTACAATGGGTCTACCTTTTACCAATTAATGTATATGTACATTTTAAAGCTGAAAACCAACTACTGACCACTTCTTAAGACTTAAAGGCACATTACGAAAATACAGCCCTGGTTCAAGAGCACCAATGCATAACTGGCATATTCTCAATCTCATGTAAAGTGGATGAAAGCATCTTTTGATGGTTTTTCATTAATCATTAGTAAAGGTAAATAAAATAGGTGCTTGTTATGGAAGATAAGTCCCTTAGCCCTCCTTCCAGCCAGATGTGCCTCTGAGCCTCTCCTACATAACACTACTTAATATATCTTCACTATCAAATAGTGTAGGGCAAAGCATTAGATAAACAAGATTATATAAAAATAAATAATATATTAACTACCAGGTTTTCCAGGGACAAATCTGGTAACCCAACTCAACATGTTTGAAAGAAAAAAAAAAAAAGAATACAAACACACACACACACACACACACACACACACACACACACACACACGTGACCCTCAAACAACATGGTTTGAACTGTCCAGGTCCACTTATGCATGGATTTTTTTTCAATAAATATATTGGAAAAAATTTTGGACATTTGTGACAATTTGAAAAACCTGCAGAGAAACCAGCCTAGAAATACCAAAAAAATAAAAAAGGAAAAGTTAGGTATTATTCTAAAAGTAAAGTATATAATGCATATAACATACAAAATGCATGTTAACTAATCACTTATGTTATCAGTAAGGCTTCTGGTCAATAGTAGGCTATTAAATAGTTCAGATTTTGAAAAGTCAAAAATTATACATGAATTTCAACTATGAGTTAGCACTGCTAACTCTCACTTTATTCAAGGGTCAGTATTTGTATGTATAGATGTATTTTCTGCCACCTCTGCGAGGCCCAGATACCTCTCACTTGGGCCACTTCAATATTGTCCTTACTAGCTGGATACATTTACTCCAAATGTCTCTCCACTCTATTCCCTCCATGTTTCTTTCTACCCCACTAACATTCAACTCCTTCAAAAAGATTGTATCTTTTGATGTCTCTAAAGCCAAAATTAGCTCCCCATAGTTTGGTTACAGTTAGTTCTGACTCTGCCAGGCACCCCAACTTTGGACCCTCCATGTTTTGGTTTTGATAAGCACTTTCCATTCTTCACATACATTGCTCCCCTGTCCTATCTTTAAGTTTCAACTAAACTGAACTACATAATGTTCTGCTGTATACCCCTGTGTTTAATTGTTTCTGCTGTTCTCTAGACCTAGATATTATTTACCTGGGCTAATTTAACGTCATAAGATGGGAGATTGGGTTAGTTTAGGTTCACTGAAACATAAACTTTGCAATAGCATAGTTTTGTTTGGTTTTGCTCTTTACTGTTTACTGATGTAGTGCAGATGCCAAGAACTATGCCTGCACATACAATGAATATTTGTTGAATGAATGAATGAATGAATGAATGAGATTCCTTAAGAATTTAATATTCTGGGGCGCCTGGGTGGCTCAGTCGGTTAAGCGTCCGACTTTGGCTCAGGTCACGATCTCGCGGTCCGTGAGTTCGAGCCCCGCGTCAGGCTCTGGGCTGATGGCTCAGAGCCTGGAGCCTGTTTCCGATTCTGTGTCTCCCTCTCTCTCTGCCCCTCCCCCGTTCATGCTCTGTCTCTCTCTGTCTCAAAAATAAATAAACTTAAAAAAAATTTAAAAAAAAAAGAATTTAATATTCTGCAATTCCAACCAATGGTGTCCATATATTGTTTAATTACCTCAACAGACATTTTTTTAAAGTTTTTATTTACTTATTTTGAGAGAGGGAGAGAGAGCACCAGGGAGGGGCAGAGAGGGAGGGAGAGATTTCCTAGCAGGCTCCCTACCATCAGCACAGAGCCTGATGTGTGGTTCGAACTCAAGAAATGTGAGACCATGACCTGAGCCGAAATCAAGAGTCAGATGCTTAACCAACTGAGCCACCCAGGTGCCCCAGCTCAACAGAAATTTTATATTAAATACTTGCTCACGCAAACAACTGTATGAAGCCTGTCAGAGAACAGATACTAACAAAAACACAGGAATGTGACAGGAGCAGCAAACTTGTCTCTAGAATATACACTTCTTGCAAATAACTCTAAAGTACTTATTTATTACATACAATATTCCAGCCAGGTTGATTACATGGATAATGATACAATCAGATGGTACAACTAGGAATGCCCAAATTTAAAAAAAAATCAGGAATTTTTATAGAACATTCAATGCAACTATGGACTTAGATCTGGTTTTTATTTTCCTGAGTTTTACTTTCCTAGTATTCCATGCCGACTGCATACTATTCTGTTTTCCTATGGTTATAAAATGATTTATCTCTGTACATTTAACCTCCTTGGTCCTGGTGTTCTGGGGTGGCTGCCACTTAATGAGAGTGACATGTAGCTAACCAGCTACACTGAATCAGCTCTAGAAAGACTAATAGGTGAGAGACATAATGGCTGATGCTAATGCAGAGCCAAGAAAAAGAGGTAAAATTTAGTAGAAAACAAAAGCCCCAGTATGTTAACCTCATATAATAAGTCTTAAATAACACGTGTCCAAAATCTTTTGATTGAATGACAGTACCCTTGCACACTGGTGTCTTAAGAATTTTATGTTCAGATGGGTTGTAAGAAATAAGTTTATAGGCAACTATTACCTCCAAATCTCTGAAAGGAACTCAGTCTTAATTTAGAAAATTCAAGATCGTCATAATTGAAAAGATATTTCTTAAAAAGTATCCCTTCAAGGTCAAAATAATCTTTGACTATCCTGTATTACACTGATTCCTGCCTGCTAGAATCCATTCAGATATTCGGTTCAATACTTGCGCAGAGTATCAGAGAGATAAAAAGTTCCTTAGAGGCACTACTTCCAGTGTTTAACAACTGCCTACTTTTAATTGTGTAGATGAGAAAAGTGAAGGCCATTGTTTAACATTCTCAGCTTAATTATATATGACCTTGGCAATGGCAGGTAAGTTAAAAACTAGATATTACCAAGAAATAATGCTATTTGTAATTATTATGAAGAATAACATGTTGTGCTATTTATGAGTATTTACTAAAATATTCCACAGACAAAAGTATGCATACACAAAAAGTATAATATGCAACTCCTTTCAGATCCCCGTCTTCCCTCAGGACTAAATTTCATGGACAAACTGTTTCCTGAGTTTAAATCCTGCCTTCTGCTCATGTTCCTGAACATCACTTTTTTTCTGTTTTCCTTCCTAAGATGATACATAAAAGAGATAAAACATTTCAGAAATCTAAAGAGGTTTTCCTGGGGTAGTGCCAGTGTTGTTTTTGTTTTTGTTGCTGTTGTTTAAAAGTGCTGTCCTTAAAACATTATTTTTTTTTCAGACTCACAACGTGTTTTATATTTCTGCTGCTTGACATTGTGCTGAGTATATGGACAGAAGACTCTGGATTTTATATAGACAGAATCATAGAATTTTAAGGCTTAAAGAGCCCTGAGCAATGATATGGTCCAACTTTCACTTTTCATAGATGAGGAAAAAGAGATTTGGAAATGTTACATGGGCTAGGTATTTAGTGGGAAACTCAGTGGTTTTAAAACACTAACCAAAGTCTCCAAAATACCCTGAAATATATAAAAAAATTCTTTGTAACTTGTATTATGGAAACCTAAATTTAGCATACTTCTTTGTATGTTTCAAAAATTTTTAAAAAAGGTAGAATAATATACAGATTGAATGTCAATGGGAAGTTTTAAGAAACTGCCTTGAGTGTGGGTATGTCTATTTTTTTTCAGATATGTAAACCTATTATAGTCTCAAAACAGAAGAATATTTTTCAATATTTAGCAATCTAATGATACCCCGTGGGCTGTCTCAGTCTAGAAATGAACCCACATATGTTTCTTACTAATTTCTCTCAGACCTCCTTCTTAATAGCACCTCTTCTAACTTTAACTTAACATCTTGTTAGTCTTAGTGTATTTCAATTAGTTTGTATTAATGTTGTAGCACAGTCTCAACTCCTCGTATTCCTGAGAAATCCACATCTTTTTACGTGGTCTCATGCGTATTTATGTGTAAGTGTGGGGAAAAACTTCAATTGTAATTCAGTGAAATCTGAAAAACGTGTTAAAGTATGATAGGGAGACACTGCCACAGGGATGGTAGGGAAAGAAGGCAGGAGATAGGATCTCCACTTACCCTGTGTTGTCTGCTAATCCAAAAGCGGGCAGGTGCCTGTAACTATACAAATTGCCCCTGCTTGTAGAGGGGCACAATTCCACTTTTTTAAATCACATACACTTGAATCAAATATAAATAAGAGTTGAAAACCTATTTTTCAAAAGGCTAGCTTATCTTCCATATAATGTATACTTTTGAGAAAAACTGAAATGATAAAAGCAGAGGAAGTAGGAGGAGGGGGGAAGAAGAATGGGAAAGAAACTTAGAGAATAACAGGGCAGAGGACTGGGAAAAACAGAGCGGGTTAGAATTTAAACTCAGAGGGGCGCCTGGGTGGCGCAGTCGGTTAAGCGTCCGACTTCAGCCAGGTCACGATCTCGCGGTCTGTGAGTTCGAGCCCCGCGTCAGGCTCTGGGCTGATGGCTCAGAGCCTGGAGCCTGTTTCCGATTCTGTGTCTCCCTCTCTCTCTGCCCCTCCCCTGTTCATGCTCTGTCTCTCTCTGTCCCAAAAATAAATAAAAAACGTTGAAAAAAAAAAAATTAAAAAAAAAAAAAAAAGAATTTAAACTCAGAGATTTATGTTATAGATTATATGGGCACAGCCATTATTTCAAGTTTTTATATGTTATATAGGAAGAAAAAATCAGCTATCTTATTAATGATGCATGCGGTAAAGTTACCTTAAGCATAAATCACTTATCCCAGGATAACAAATACACTTAATGGAAAACATTAAAGATGTGGAGAACGTAATAATTTTAGAAAATAGATGTAGAGAAGTTTAGGTTCTGGGAAAGCAGAAAAGCATTATACCCAAGGGCAAACACAGGTGATAAGAGGCAAGTACCAACCTAACATTTCAGAAAGCATCAAAGGTGGGGTGCCTGGGTGGTTCAGTCAGGTAAGTGTCCGACTCTTGACTTTGGTTCATGTCATGATCTCACAGTTTGTGGGTTTGAGCCCTGCCATTGAACCGCAGCACCATCAGTGTGGAGCCTGTTTGGGATTATCTTTTCCTCTCTCTCTGCCCCTCACCCACTCACACTCCCTCTCAAATGAAAAAAAAAAATACATATATGTTATAATTTCTAACTTCCCCATATTATATATTATATCAAATAAAATGCATTATAGTTTACTGATTATGAGGAATAGCACTAAAACAGAGGTCGGCAACATTTTCCTGTAAGGAACAGAGTAAATGAATGGGGAGTGCATATGATGAATAATGGAAGGAAAAATATAAAAGTCATGAATGCATAATCTTAGGGACACAAACATGAAACACTAATGATTGAATAGCACTGTGGTGGAACACAAGGGTCTCAAAACAAGACAGCTCTGATGAGTTTAAATCTCAGCTCCTGCATTGTACCTCTGAGTAAATTACCTCTCTAATCCTCAGCATCCTCATGAATAGATAGGGAATAATTATAGCATTTTGTTCTCAGGGTTCAGAGGACTGAATTAAACAAGCGACAAAACACTTAACATGGTGCCTGAAAGAGAGCAAGTACCCAATAAATAGCAGCAATAAAGAGTAAAATAATAGGTGGAACCTACGAGATAGCAAAAAACAAAAACAAAAAACATTTGGTCAGTTCTTACAGTTAATTCAAAGAATCTTGTACTTTTGTAGCACAATTTTCAAAATTTTATTGATGTATAATTGACATACCATATTATATTAGTTTTAGGTATACAGCCTAGTAATTTAATGTGAAGTGATGATCATGATAATAAATTTAGTTACCATCTGTCACCTTACAAAGTTGATACAATGTTATTGACTCTCCATGCTATATGTTACATCTCCAGGCACAACTTTTTATTGACATGTAATGGAAATGTAACATTGTTCACATTTAAGGTGTACAGTGTGTTGATTTGGTATACTTTTATACTGCAATATGATTGCCACCATAACATTAGCTAACATCTCCATCACAGCATATAATCATCATTTTTTTCCTGTGGTGAGAACATTTAAGATCTAGTCCCTAGGCCACCTTCAAGTATATAATACAATATTCTTAACTATAATCACAATGCTGTGCATTAAATCCCCAGAACATATTCATCTTCTAACTGCAAGTCTGAACCTTTTAAGCAGCATCTCCCCAATTCTCTCACTCCCCAGCCCCTTTTAAACACCATTCTACCCACTGTCTCTATAAATTTGGCTTTTTAAAGATTCCACATATAAGTGATATTATACAGGATTTGTCTTTTTGCACAATTTTCATTTTAAATTATTTTTGATATGGTTCTCTCAAGGGCTATACCCCCAGGAAGAATGAACCTTGTCTGCCCATAATTGTATTCCTAGAGTCAAGCATCATCTCTATAACATAGGTGCTCAGAAAATATGCCTGAGTGAATGAATGGAGCAGAATGAGAAAGCATAGGATAAAATATAAATTCTATCGTTCATAGTTGTGTGTGCCAATACCTTCTCCATCGTCATGTCTTTACTTATAAAATGGAGGCAATAGTAATACCCAATATAATTGCTGTGAGGAATCAAGGAGAAAGATATTCTGATAAATACAACAACTTCCAACAGTGTCTGGGAGATAGTATAATAAATGTTACGCAAATCCAGTTTAGTGGTTTTGGTTCAAACTTATGCTGACCATAAGACTAAGCTAATCAAATTTCTGTGTTCTCCAAGTGCATTATTTATTAGACTATTTATACCATATCTTGGTGTTGTAACAATCAAAATGGCTTGTATTTAAATTTGTAAGATGTTTGTACCTTTGAACAAAAATCCATAAATAAAATGTGAAGGGAGATATTGTTTTCATAACTTTCTGCTCCTGAAAGAAAAGCCACTGATCTTAGTATAAAGGATCTAATTGATGCATTCTGCCAAAGCAGTGTGTTCTCACTCTGCACTCTCTGATTTTAAATTAAAAATTAATATGCCTACCTGTGCTCACTGGTGAATTTGCTGGGAATCATCAATATTTTATATATGGCACAGGCCAGTTTTATGTTGTGCTCTAATGCAGAAATGCAGAGGTGTTGCTGGGACCTAGCCAGTGGCTGGAGAAATTTCATCAGCAGCAGAAGATGACAGTAACAGGAAACGTGATGAACCAAGAAGAAGAAATCAATGGCCTTTCTCTACCCTGCTGTGAAATTAAATGATGGCACCCTATGAAACCAAAATATCTCTTGTTAAGTGCAAGAAAGCACAGAAAATCTTCATAACGAGGTTGTGGTAAGAAATAGCCATTAAAAGACATATATATATATATATATATATATATATATATATATATATATATTTGTTTATTTTTGAGACAGAAACAGAGCATGAGCAGGGGAGGGGCAGAGCGAGAGGGAGACAGAATTTGAAGCAGGCTCCAGGCTCTGAGCTGACAGCACAGAGCCCAACATGGGGCTCGAACCCACGAACTGTGAGATCATCAGCTGAGCTGAAGTCGGATGCCTAACCAACTGAGCCACCCAGGCATCCCTAAAAGACACATTTTAAGTCATAGGAATATTTAACGTCATAGGAAAATGCCAATGACATAAGGTGAAATGTGAAATGAGAATGGAAAACCATATACAATAAGAACTCAATTATATACAATTATGTTTGTATATTAAGATCATTTGTTCTTAGACTGAAAAAAATGTGTAAATACAATAATGTCAGTTATCTTTAAATATTTGGGTTATGGATGCTTTTTATTTTCTTTTTAATACTTGCATGTTAGGTCAATTAGATTCTTACTCTCAGAAAAATAAAAGATACATGAGGCATTGACCACAGTGGGAGCTGACACTGAAAGAAAAAGAATTGTGCAGAAAATTCTAGAGACTATAAAAGACCACATCTAGGCCCAAGTCATGAGAACGCAGAAATTAAGAGAAAGTGGAAGTCAGGAGTCAGTTAAAAATATAGAGTATAAGGTGATATCACTAATTTACATAGAGAGAAAAGGCCAAGAAAGCAATGGACTCCAGATAATGGTGAAGAACAAGAATGAACATCCTGTTGCCGGACTTAGCCTTGAGCTCCTGCCCTTCTTGGGGCATGAATTTACTGTTTCCTGCCTGACTTAGCCTGGATGATTTAGCTATTTCCAGGTGTTTGTATGAGTACAATAAATCCCCTTACATGAAATTACTTGAGAGTCTCTTCCTTACAGCAGGGACTTAAATAAAATAACAACTGCAGTTAAAAGGAACTTTCATTGTATGACACTCCCCTTTCATACTCAATCTCAAAAGAGACCTAGAGAGGAATTATTTGCCGCACAAGTTAAGAAGAAATGGTGGTGGTGGTATTTGAAGGCACACTGTAGTTATAAGTCTTTGAGTGTTTAGGATAGCACAGACCAACAAGTATCAAAGGTTCATAGACCCAAATAAAGACCTGCTCAAATTAGTACTGATGTTTGTTGGAGGAAACACTGAAGAACAGGGAAAAAGTAAGGTGTGATGAAGGCAAGAGATTATTTAAAGAGGTGGAGGGGCGCCTGGGTGAGTCAGTCGTGTGGGTGTCCGACTCTTGATTTTGGCTCAGGTCATGGTCTCGTGGTTCGTGAGTTCGAGAACCATATCAGGATTTCTGCTGATGGTGTGGAGTCTGCTTGGGATTCTCTCTCTCCCTCTCTCTCTGCCTCTCCCTGACTCTCTTTCTCTCCCTCTCTGTGTCACTCTCAAAATAAATAAATAAACTTAATTTTTTTTTTTTAAATAAAGAAGTGAAATTTTATGCATCGGGACTAAGATTAGGGATGACAAATAGGTTCTACCTTATATGTCAATCATAGTTGATTGATGATGGCTATCTAGAGTACAGTGAAGAGAAGGACCACAGAGCCAACCTGGGGACAGAAAAATGTACTAGAATCAATTAGGAAGGTCTGCTACTTGTCTGCAAGTCCACAGTGAAGTCACAGGTAGAAGGGGTGGTGGCATGAAAAGAGTAGAGGCTTTGCAGTTCAGATACCTGTCCCACATCTTATATGTGAAGGGTTTTGGGGGAACTTATCTAAACTCCCTTAGGTTCCATTTTCTCGTCATATAAATCATAACACCTACTTCACAGTATTTCTGTGGGAATTCAATAACTTAACAGGTAAAGTCCACAAGACATTTCCAGGCACACACCAGGTGTCTAATAAAATGTTAGGCCCTTCTTCCTTAGCTTCATCTTTCAAAATCTTTGATTACAACTGCAATACTATTGGTCCACAATTAACTGCAAATGCACAGCACATACTGTCAGTCTATGATTGATTATTACTCTATCAGTCCATATTTTTGGCTCATGATTAGTCACAATTATATAGCCCACACTATAGGTTTACAGTTGATCACAACTCTATCACCCTATACTCTGGGTCCACACATTGCCATTTCTGCTATTGGAAAATAAGAAGGAAAAAAATACACATATCACAGACTGTTTATAACTGACTTGGAAAAAATGAAGTTCTTGCAGTGAGTGCCTAAAAACTATGCATAAGGTAGTTTGTTTTCATTGAATAGAGATGCTGACATTAACTCTTTTGGAAAATGCAAAAGATGAAAACCTTCTGTTCTTTCTTTCTAAAAAAATATTTTTAAATGATTATTTACTTTTGAGAGAGAGACAGAGTGCAAACAGGAGAGGGGCAGAGACAGAGGGAGACACAGAATCTGAGGCAGGCTCCAGGCTTTGAGTTGTAGCACAGAGTCTTACGCAGGGCTTGAGCTCACCAACCCACCAATCGTGAGATCATGACTTGAGCTGAAAAGTCGGACCCTTAACCAACTGAGCCACCTAGGCACCCCTTCTCTGTTCTTTCTGAACAGAGAACTGAAAGCTAGGTTTCTTCCTGAAACCTAGAACTGCTCTAAAAATCATAGGTTAATTTAAAAAGTAATTTGTTCGTAACTTTATGATAGAAATTAAAAAAAAAAAAAAAAAAAACAGCAGGGACACATGGGTGGCTTAGTTGGTTGAGTGTCCAACTCTTGATTTCGTCTCAGGTCATCATGATCCCAGGGTCCTGGGATCCAGCCCGGTGTTGAGCTCTGCACTGAGCATGGAGTCTGCTTAAGATTCTCTCTGTCACTTCTCTCTCCTGCTGCCTCTCTCCCTGGCTCTCTCTCTCTCTCTCTCTCTCTCTCTCTCTCTCTCTCTCCCTCTCAAATTAAAAAAAACAAATTTCATCTGTACCTGTGCACCACTATATCAGCCAGGAAATTCCAGTTTCTCTCTATCATCTCTTCTTCCCTGTTCTTATTTTTCCTCATCTACTTTAGGACAAGGTTCGGATGAACAATGAGGGCAGGAAAAAGACAGCTATTCTGACTTTTTGATGAGGCTAATACCTAACTTAATAAAACATAAAAAATATACAGTTAGTTCAGCTCTATCCACAAACTCCTAAAAGAAACAACGTGGTAAAAGTCAGTTAGGATTCAACTATTTTCTTTGCTTGTTTTGTAAGGCCTGAAGCTTCAGTATGTTTTTCCTATACTGCCTGATAAATTCCGAGTAAAAGGCTTAAGCTGGATTTTTCTATAAATCCTGAACCTAAAATTTAAAAGTAATTTGTAAAAACAGCAATAGGGTATACTGAGGGAGTTCATTCTGACCTGGCTTCATTTTACCCATTTTTATGTAGGAGTGACCCAATCAAACAATATGACATACCTACTTATTATTATAACCTGCTCTTCAAAATCCGTGCTTCCAACAAATGTTTAACTAAGTTTATGATTCCTGTGGATTCCAGTTACCCTACATTATTGCCAGCTAAATCAAAATTGTACTACAGCTAAAATATAAAAGTTTTTTTTTTTTAAAGAACATATGTTGTCTCATCAAACCTGTATATCTTTTTTACAGTTTGTTTAGCAAAATATGTGATTGTTTTTCATGTTGTAATAAGGATTGCTTTACAAAGGGTAAATCACTCTGGTATTCATCATGAACCTTTACACTGACCCTAGGATTCTTCCCCTCTGGGCAAAAATTTCCCACCTTTTAAAAGCTTCCATATATTCTACAGGGTAACTATAAGCATTAACACGTAAGTATATTTTTATTCTTGATTTTTGCTCCACTTAGACGTTCTTCTTAGTTGTGTCAGAAACTGATTTTTCCCCATAATCCGTTCTCCCTTTCTCCTTATTAGTAATAGAAGCCCTCCTCTAGCACTTGAATTTCAGCAAGGTACATGGTCAGCCAGCGAGGGATTATGTCTCCAAGATTTGTTGGCAGCTAGACATGGCTACTTTACTAAATTCTAAATCAATGGATATGACAGAAGTGATATGTTCAACTTGCACATCATATTCTTGAAAAATGTGCTTGTTCTCTGCATCCTCTGCCCCACTTCCATTGAATAGGAATCTGCCGTGAATCTGCAGCCCAAGTAATCCACAAAACACTAATTGTTGGTGTAACCAAGAAACAGGTTCCATCAACCTGGTCCCCAAAGGGATTATACAACAATGCTGCTTATACACTAGACTATCTTCCTATTTCTGTATTACATTGTGGGATAGAGATATGCCATCTTTTTTGATACTCTGTATTTGAGGGTATTTTTGTTATATCAGGTCAAGCAATCCCCAACAGACATATACTAACTCTGGTGCCTTCTTTTTGTGGAAATAACTATTTAACATAAACCTTACCAGGAATCACTTCCTTATACAGCTGTATTATGACCAATACAGGTTAAAGCAGCCCCTCTGTAACTTTTATAGATCTTACTGGAGTGTGCACAACACTTAATTGTACCTATTGGTTTATAGTAAACTAGACTGGACGTACTAGAGGACAGGAAGACTACCTTAACCCATCTTTGTTTCTCTAATGCTTAACGTGGTACTCAAGGAACAGATATTGCACTAATGGATTATTTAATATTCTCCTTGATGATATAAAATAAATATCAAGATGCTGCAGTTCAATGAACTTTAATACTAATTTTATTATATCAGAGGTCACTTAAAATTATCACCATATGTAATAACAGAAAGGCCAAGTTTTTCTCTACAAACTTAGGAAAATATGACTCTTCGAAAGTAATCAAGGCATTGAATCATCTCCTACTTAACTGGAGATTTTTTATAGTGTATCAGATTTAGTACCTTTCTTGGCAGATTGAAGACTGTTATCATCACTATCTTCCCAAAGTGCAATTACCCTTCAAATTATTTTTAATTGGTTCTCAAATATATATTTTTCAATATTTACTGCTTTTTAAAAATGAGTTTACCTTTCTAATTTCTGCTGGTACAGACTATTATACAGTTAATGTATAAGAAACTGAAATCAGAAAACCGAAATCAACAATCAGAGAATATTCTTAGTAGACACTATTTATTGGAAAAAATCCAAACATAGAAATAAAACGAGTTGCTCTAAAAATAAATTAGTTACTTGAAAATAGAATAAAGAACAAGAAGAAAAGTGGTTTTGAGCGCAATTAGCCAAGTGTGATTATGTACAAGAGACCAGACAGAGGTAAGCCAAAAGAAATATCTGGCATAGCAGTGAGGTCTCTGCTTGACAGGCCAACCACATTTAATCTCTGACAGCATGTAAAGGCATGAATTCTTTGTAAAACTATGTAATTAAGTGAAACTCTCAGCAGCTGCCCAGTAAATCTCTAGAGAGGAGACTGGCTAAAGGCTAGGTTCTATGGTTGTCAATGCTCCAGTTGAATGGTTTTTAATTTGACCCCTAAATGACAGTCACACCTAGGTTTAAGAATCAGTAATGTATTTGACACAGTCTCCTCTGTAGCAGAGTCAAAGAGACAAAGAGACACACAAAACAGAGGCTAAGAGATAAGCTCTACAAAAAACAAAAACAAAAACAGGGGTGGAGGGCGTGCTTATTTCATCTAAAATCTTATTTTTAAATGCAAAATTTTCAATGTTTATTTTTGAGAGAGAGAGAGAGAGAGAGAGAGAGAGAGAGAGAGAGACTGTGAGTGGGGGAGGGATAGAGAGAGAGGAAGACACAGAAACCGGAGCAGGCTCCAAGCTCTGAGCTGTCAGCACAGAGCCTGCTGCAGGGCTCAAACTCACAAACTGACATCATGTCCTGAGCTGAAGAGGGACGCTTAACTGACTGAGCCACCCAGGCACCCCTCATCTAAAATCTTATAAGCACCATGCATTTGTCTTGAAGAATTAAACCCTTGGGGCCAAGTCTAAGCAGGAGATCCCAAAGTACCAGGACAATGGGCTATTGGAGTCTAATGTCTTCCTTTTCATAAGTTAAGTCAACATAAATATTTAAGTGTCTCCTGGGGTGCCTGGGTGGCTCAGTCAGTTGAGCATCAGACTCTTGACTTCTTCTCAGGTCATGATCTCATGGTTTGTGAGGTCAAGCCCAAAGTCCAGCTCTGTGCTGACAGTGTGGAGCCTGCTTGGGATTTCTTTCTCCCTTTCTCTCTGCCCCTCCCCAGCTCTCTCTTTGTTTTTCTCTCTCTCTCTCTGTCTCTCTCTCTCAAAAATAAATAAATAAACAATAAAAAAAAAAAAAGGAATTTAAGTGTCTTCTGAAACTGGCCGTGGCCAAAGGTAGTTATTGTCAGAAATGTAGATGTTATAAGGAGATTTGGCAGTGCATTTAGTCCTTCCTTATTCTCCACTAACTCATGCCTGGAGTGACCGACCATTCACTCTAGTTTGTCCAGGACTGTCCCTGTTAATGCCTGTTTAACTGAAATGGATTATTAATTTTTATTCTTAAAATGTTTACAGATAATAAATTACATGCTCATTCCTTTAAAGATCAAGTCTCTTAACTCCATTTCCCAAATGTTCTTGAACCTGTCCACTTTGCCCTGCTTCTATTTTCTTCACATCATCTTTCGTGAGGACTACTGTAGGAATCTCATGTCTGGTATCGTTTTTCTACTCTTGTTATTTTCCAATTGATTTTGCATAATACTGCAGAGAATCTTTTAAAAACAAAATCATGACACTTCTCTCCTTAAACTTCTTACATATTCCTGTGTTTAGACATAGGAAGATGTGCATAATCCTGACTCTGCCTGCCTCTCCAACCCCATCTGGTACCACTCCTTTCTTTTCTGATTCTTTGACCCAATTAGATTTCTTCTAGGCCTCTTAGCTATCTTAAGAGATTTCACTTCTTTCTGTTCTTTCTTTCTGGAATAGACTTTCTCCTCTTACCTCCCTTCTTTTGGTCTTATTCTTATTCATCTTTTTGATCTCAGTTTAAATACCTCTTCTTCAGAAACACTTTCACAGACCCTCACAAACTAGGCAAGGTCTGTTCCTACAGCAATGACAATAATGCGCAATTCTTCATAACATACAGACAGAGAATTCCATATATGTAACTATTCCATATGCCCCATTAAATTACAAGTTCCAGGAATAGAGAGATCATATCTTATTTTATTTGTTGCTAGATCTCCAACATTTTAGCATGTAAAAAATGTCCAACAGCTTTTTATTGAAATAACCAAATGGGGAGTTCCAATTTCAGGCAGGTAAATATAAAGTACCTATTTACTCCTTAACTTTAAACACTATCTTTGAACAAGCCAATACTTCATAATATACATTACTTTCTGTTCTACTCCATAATTGAATATACAATAACTATATTTAGTCCAACAAATACCAGATTAAGGTAAAAGGTACATATATTTTGGTACATCTAATTATTTCATGTTTACAATCACGTTAAGCTTATATAATCAACATTTATATTCAAAAATTATTTCACATGCTTTATTTTTGCAAAATGAGGGTAAAAATAATAAAATATTCAGATAATTATATAAGTAGAGATGTGTAAAGATGCTTACGTTGCTTAAATTGTAGCTTAAAGGAAACACCACAATGAAATTACTAGATATTTATCAATTAAGTATGAAAAGCTGAATTAAGTATGTGAAAACCAATGCATTATCATAAAGTAAAACATGCAGATAGAAAGTCAAACATGAAATTTGAAGATTACTTTTATTATGATTCAATTGATATTTAGGATCCATTTCTGTTAGGATGAATCCAGTTACAACACAAAAAAAACTCATCTCACTGTGGCTTGATCAATGGCTAGGTGGCTCAGTTGGTTAAGCGTCTGACTTTGGCTCAGGTCGTTATTTCACAGTTTGTGGGTTCAAGCCCCTCACCGGGCTCTGTGTGACAGCTCATAGCCTGGAGCCTGCTTGGGATTCTGTGTCTCCCTCTCTCTGCTTCTCCCCCACTCACTCTATGTCTCTTTCTCTCTGTCTCTATCAAAAATAAATAAACGTCAAAAAAATTTTTAAATAAGATGGCTCCTTCAGCTTCAGATATCAAGTCCTCCACAACCACCATCATGGAAGGAATGAAATGGCAGGAGAAACAGAACCTTCTCTTCTGGGGCTTCTCTTTATCAAGTAAAAATGTCTCTTTTGGAATTTGCCAAGAAGACTTCCCATTGTATATCATTGACCAGAATGAGATTACATGTACATTCCAAGATTTATCACTTAAAAAGAGTAATGGAATTACCATTAAGGCTTAAAGTAATCATGAGAACAAAGGATCTCAGCTCATTATATGAGCAAACAAGTCAGATCTTGGGTAGGCAACAACTGTCTGTCATAGAACTCAGTTATATCAGATTCCTCTGAGCTAGAAAAGTAAAGTGGTAACAGTGAACATAGTTATACAATTGAAATTTTGCTTCCATACATTCTAGCATAAAATAATTTCAGGGAAAAACAACTATTTCTTTCTTGTTGTTGTTAATGTTTATTTTTTTATTTCTGAGAGAGAGAGAGAGAGAGAAAGAGAGAGAGTACAGGGAAGGGGCAGAGAGAGACAGAGAGACAGACAGACAGACAGAATCCCAAGCAGGCTGAACTCTGTCAACACAGAGCTCAACATAGGGCTCTATTCGACAAACCATGAGATCATGACCTGAGCCCAAATCAAGTGTTGGATGCTCAACCAACTGAGCCACCCAGGTGCCCTGAAAAATAACTATTTCTAACACAGAAGGGGATAAATTAAAAATGAAGCCATATAAATTGTTAGAAGCTTTCTATTTTTGAAAACATAACTATCTGGGCAGTTTAAGAGACTCAAATAATATGACACTTAAAAATAAGCCTTCTTTCAGAGCCATTTCAATCAATACAGCAAATACATACTAATTGGTAAAAGGTTTTATTTAGCTGCATGAATTTCATAATTATGTTACATTTAAGAGGAAAGAAGACAAACAAAAATGTGGAGATTCATTTCATACTCAAACTCTCACTTTCAATTTACCTGTAATTACATTTTTAATTTTATATTGCATCCAACCCAATGATAAAAAACCACCTCAAATCACATCAATCTTTCAGTTGCATCTTAGAGAAATAATGGCTCTGAACCAAATACCCAGGTACTAACTAGTTTAGTTTTAATTCTGAGCAGATGGACTAGGATTCTCAAGGTCAAATTTACAGGATCTTCTCGGAAAAATATCTCATGGTCTCTGTATCATAGCAGATAGTGAAAATATTTTAGGGCTATTTTCTTTTTTTTTTTTTTTAATGTTTATTTATTTATTTATTTATTTATTTTTTATTTTTGAGACAGAGAGAGACAGAGCATGAACAGGGGAGGGGCAGAGAGAGAGGGAGACACAGAATCTGAAATAGGCTACAGGCTCTGAGCGGTCAGCACAGAGCCCGACGCGGGGCTCGAACTCACGGACCGTGAGATCATGACCTGAGCCGAAGTCGGACGCTTAACCGACCAAGCCACCCAGGTGCCCCTTTTAGGGCTATTTTCAAATGATGTTAGTGGAACCACATTTCTATTAGTTGTCTTACATGACTTCCATAAACATGATTTTACTTCAAAATCAAGAGTTACAATTGATGGATCTTAGCAGGGCTCTTCTGAGATTTCATTATCAACAATGACATACTGGAATTTATATTCCAAATTCAGAGATGAATTACAGAAGAGGAAGCAATGGATCTCCTGAGATAAACAGACAGATACTGATAAAAGTTGTTATAATACATATCCTATTTTCCTATATAAAAGGAAATAATTTCTATCTTCTGTTATGGTAGAGTTTTAAATTGATGTTTCTTTTTGGAAGATAAGCACAATATACTTCTTCATTTTGACCCCTTAAGCAACTTGACATACTACAGACATCCAATAAGTTATATATATATATTTTCTTTTTGGGGTATAACTTTTATTTTTACTTTCAAGATAAAATATTGTGAAAGGAATATGCTATCTGGGGCAATGTCAGGTGTCTACTGCTTCCACTCTGATTTATTTTCTTGGGAAATTGTTTTCATTGCCTAAAATCTTATTGGGAAGGTAATTCTCAGCTATTTTATCCCACTCCCAAAGTGAAAGTGGGAAAGTCTCAGATTCCTCACATTTATTAAACTGGCTGGGGCTGGGAAATGGCATGAATTTGGCTAATAAAGCCCTTCCCCTGGGACTTTGGATCTTGAGTGATGCAAAGATGAAATGAAATACAGAGTTCATTTGTTACAACAGCAAAGGCAGGAGTGGTAATGCTGTCCTAATTAAGACTGTTCCTGCTACTCTGGTTCCTATTTCCCAGACCCCCTCCAATTCTTGGTTTCACACCTATCCCAAGCCAGTCCTCATTGTTCTAATAAGTACTCTTTTGCTTAAGTAGAGTTGGTTTCTATATTTGTAATAAAAATTTTAAAATATAGACAAAATTAGATAATAGAAATATCTATAACATACTGTTTTATAGCATTCTTTCCCATTGCTATATCCTGAACATTTTTCATGATCAATACAAATATTACACAACATAAGCTTTAACGGTCACCTGGCTTATTTGCATGGATATACTATAGTTTACTAGAATCTGTTTAAGCAGTCCTGGATATTTAGGTGTTTCCTTTTTCTTTTTTACCATTATAAAAAACCCTCTGGTTAGCATTTTTTTTTTCTTTTTGTATTCAAGTTAGTTAACATACAGTGCAATCTTGGTTTCAGGGGTAGAACTTAGTGATTAATCTCTTACATATGACATCCACTGCTCATCCCAAAAAGTGCCCTCCTTAATCCCATCAACCATTTAACCCACCCCTCCACCGACCTCCCCTCCAGCAACCCTCAGTTTTCTTTCTGTATTTGAGTCCCTTATAGTTTTCCCCCTCTTTGTTTTCATCTTATTTTTCCTTCTTTTCTCTTATGTTCATCTGTTGTGTTTATTAAATTCCACATATGAGTGAAACATATGATACTTGTCTTTGTCTGACTGACGTCTTTTGGTTAGCATCTTATGTATACATCATTCTATACAGTTCTGATATTGTTACCTTGTAATAAATTTCTAAAAGTGGAATTATTGGGGCAAAAGGTAAACAAATTTTGAAAGCGTTGAATTACGCCCTGCAAGGAGGGTTGTACCTATTTATCATTCTATTAGCAGTGTACGAAGAAGGTGCCAATTCTAAGATCTTATCCATTAGTTTTATTGTAAAGATAGGAGACTGTAAAGCCATTCAACTTTACTTGCCCAAATATACAATTTAGAGAGCAATCAATCTTTAGCTTGAGGAGCCCCATGTAATAAAGGGGAAGAGTTACAACAGAACAAAATGCATACTTTGTACCATTTACAAGTTCTCCACAGAGTTCTTAGTACAACTGAATATGACCCATTTCCATATATGTTTTCTTGTGGATGGATACTGTGAAAGCTTTCATAGTGAGTTAGAAGGAAGAGGAAGAAAGAATCAAAGAAAACCCTGCTGGCCTTCATTATAGCTGCTTCTCTCAGCTAACTTACTCATACTCTCAAAGCTAAGGAATGAAGGATTTCCTAACTACAAAAAGTATATTTACACAAAAGACACTACTAAAATCCATTATAGAGCTGGCATGCCCAGAGAGAGTCTAAGTCTAGTCTTGGTCCAGAAAGTTTTCTCTATATTGTTCTGTAAAAAATTACATGGCATCTTCCTGAGTCAATTTTAACTCATGTAAACAGTGATCCTACTGACACAATAAATGAGGCCATCTAGGTAGATCTGTGCTCAAATGACAGTATATTGGAAAGTAGAGGCTGATGAAATCCACGTCTTAGCTGTTGTGTGCTAAGGAAATACACTCAGAAACACAATATTTTGAATTTTGGTATTTATCAAGAACCAAATAGGCATATTAGTCCATGTGCATGTAAGTATGTGTGCGCATGAATGTGAATGTACATGTGTGTGATCTGAATAAATCCAAAGGCCCCAAGGGGCCCAGGTTCAGTGAGGTGTTAAATTCAAAGAATCACAGCTCTTGCAGGGAAAAAGTAATTAAAATACTTCAATTATTTACTCAATCTCTCACAGATAAATGCATTTTAATGCATAGCAAGTATCTTTAGAATTCTTGTCTCTCTGTCCCTGATTTTCTTTACAAAGCAGCTATACCCTGAATCATTTCTCCCAGTCTCAATTCCCAGTTGTCCCAAATTCAGCCTTTTTTTCTCTCTCCCCTTCCTCATCTCTCAGCTGCTTGAATCACTTAGCATCTCTGACTTTTCAAGTATTCCCTGTATCCAAAATACTATCTGATTATATATAACAAAGGTACATCAAAGTGTCAACATGGTAAGCAGCTAGATGCTCTGGGAAGTAGGAGAATACTATGATAATTAAAGTATTAATTGATTTAATTTGAAATATACATTAACAGTGTTGTCCCTGACATATTCACATACAATTCATGACAAAATAGCCTCACAAAGTAGTAGATAAAATGTTCTATGTCAATTTTAAAGATTCCTGGTATAATTAGTATGCATACATTCTCCAAGGAAAGATAACTTATGAGTAAGGGCTTTAAAAAACAAAGTTTGTTTGTTTTTACTTTTCAAGAGAAGACAAAGGAAAATGGTGCTTTAATGCTTAGTGCTTTACTAATGGATGTATTAGTGTCTTAAGTAGCACTGGACATTTCTAACTTTTTTTTTTTTTAATTAAAAGGGAAACTTCTGCTGAAAAGAAACAAATAATTGAAGTACTCAAACATCTAGAATGAAGCTAGGAAATCTGATTATCATAGAATTGTCATAGATGCAAATGATCCTAGACAGTCTTAAAAACTATTCTAGTGACATTGTGAGACTCTAGTGAAACTATGTGACATTGAAGTGCTTCTTTATTATGAATTTGCTTTATTTTTAAAGCCATGATCTCTATTGTAGAGGAACGCACGAAAGCAAATTTTGTAAAAGACAAAAAAAGGGCAATCTCCTAGGTTAAAAAAATTACAATATATTATCGGCACCTAAAACTTTCACCTTTCCTTTAAAAAATAGTGAGAAACTTGTATAATTATATGTTGGAAGGAGAAGAGGGTAAGAGATCGTCAGCACTAGTAATTTGTCAACAGAGTTCATCTTTTGCAATTTAATGTTAGCTATAGATTGAGCTTTTATTTCTCTCATAGTTACTTAACCTGACCACTCCAAGTGAGCACAGTGACTCTTCCTTAATGTTCATTTTTTATTATATGAAACATCTGTTTAGATGCATACACTGAATTAATAGTTTTATACATTCCAAATTTATATTGATATCATAAAATAGGTTTAGTATTAATGAAATGCATTTTCAACAATCCAAGATATGCAATCAATGATAAAATGTTTCTCCAGGGAGAAATAAGGCTACACATAGTTAAGGTATGCTGGGCAGCTCACTGTGTCTTTGAACAAGGGTCAATCAATTATGTATATTCTGCACATCCAATTGCTGGCCTCAGTAGCTGCCTAAAAACCAGGTAAAATAAATAATTGCTTAGTCCTATTTCAGACCTATAATAATATCTTCTAGAAACAACAAAATTATTGGTGATTGAGTATAATGTTTTTCAAAGTTTTTTGAAGGCTTTCTATTTGTTTCTAATTCATTCTAGTATATCATCAAATATGTGTAGGATGTCTCCTATGCGCAATATGCCTAAAAATCATATATGCATAAAAAAATAAATAAGAGTGTCCCTGCCTTCGAGGATCTTACATTCTTATGGGCAAAGAGGGAAAAGAGTTGACAAATACAATGCAAGCATGAACAAAGCAGTATGGAGTTTTCTTTCACAATTAGTCTTCATTCACTCAGTATCTAACCCATCAACAACATTTCTTTTGATTTTCTCCCAAATATCTCTCAAATCTGTTGACTTCTTTCTATGTCTTACCACCCTAGTCCAAGTTGTGTGATCTTCTATTTGGTCTCTGCAGTAATCTCCCAGTGAATTTTTCCACATTCACTCTCTGTCTACCATAATCCATTGTCCACAGCAGCCAAAGAAACTTTTCAAAATCATATCTGATCCTCTCCTTCCCTCTGTTCCCCCAGACATGCAACTTCTGTATGTCTTTCTTTTGTTCTTAGTATAGAAACCCAACCTCACAAGTGGGGCTCCTGGCTTCTCTCTAAACACGCTTTGAGTGTTCCTTTTCAATACTATATACAAGGGCCTTGCACATATCAATCTTCTTCTAATATTAGGATGGGGCCAGCAGCCCTGAATACAGTTTTTCTTTCTTTCTTTTTTTCCCCCTGGGACACTCTTACCCTTACTGTATCCCCACCTTATCTGATTAATTTCTATTTATCTTGCTAATCTCAGCTCAAAGAGCATTTCCTAAGAAAAGAATCCAAAATATGCAAGATCATCAGGTTTGGTTACAAATTCTCCTAAGTGATTTCAGTTGCTCACTTTGCAGTTTTTATTTATATTTCTAATTATTAGAATACTCAATTATTACCTGTCTCTCCTACCAAACGACTTATCATTACATCATCATTAGCATATGCATTGTTGTAGTAGTTGCTCAGTTAATACTTGTTGAATAATTGGGAAAAATGCTTAGGAAGGGAAATATCTGTTGTAAATGTAAGCCTCATTTATAAAAGAAATCATTAATAGTCTATTTCAATTAAAAATTATATTGTACATAAAGTTAAAAAATAGGCATGGTCATAGTGCAATAAACAAGTATGTACAAAATAAAGTCTTTTAGGGTATCATTTATTTCTGGCCACTTCTGCTTCCAATACCAAAAGGGGAACATATTCTGATGTAGCTCATACCAAAGCTTTTTCCATATGGAGAGACACAGGTTTATGAAAGGAAAAATGAAACTTTCTGGGTATTTCATAAAACCCACTTCAGAACACTGAAACAAAACCAAAATTTGATGCATCAAAAGTAATAACATTCTAGCAGTTGATCCTAACTCTTTAAGGGTTTCAAATCAATGAATAACATTAATTGGGCCACTGCTACTGCATTGCATGATATTAAGATTTGTTGCTTTACTTTTTGAAATCACCTTTTTATTTTTAGTTCAGCGTATACATTATTTTCACTGACAGTATTGAGGTTTTTTTTAAGTCAGTATTGGGGTACCCAGGTAGCTCAGTCTGTTAAGCATCTGACTCTTGGTTTCAGCTCAGGTCACGATCTCAGTTTGTGAGTTCAAGCCCCAAATCAGGCTCCACAATGATGGTGCAGAGCCCACTTGGGATTCTCTCTCTCCTTCTCTCTCTACCCCACCCCCATTTGTTCTCTCTCAAAAATAAATAAATAAACTTTTAAAAAAGGTCAGTATTATTATTAATGGTATCCAACTTCAGACTATGAAACAACTTGACAAAATGAGTCTTAACATGAGGATGTTAAAAAACTCATGCAAACATCACCACGACTTAATTTCAGCATATTTTCATCACTTCAAAAAGAAACCCCATTCTCATTAGCAGTCAATCCTCATTCACCCTCCCCCCAGCCATTTCCCTCTCCTTTCCTGGCAAACACTAATCTACTTTCTGTCTTTACAGACTTGCCCATTCTAGACATTCTACAAAAATCGAATCTTACATTATGTGGCCTTTGGCATCTGGTCACTTTCACTTAGCATAATGTTTTTCAAGCTTCATCCATATTGCAGCATGGACCAGGGCTTTATTTTTATTCATGACTGAATAAAATATAGCTTTTGTTTATCCTAATTCATCAGTTGATAGACACTGGAGTTCTTTCTATTTCTGGCTATTATAAATAATGTTTCTGTGAATATTCATATCTAAGTTTTTGTATGAACATAAATTTTCATTTATCTTGGGTATATACCTAGGAGTGGAATTACGGATCAAAGGGTAACTCTTCAATTTTGTAAGGAATTTATAAATGTCTTCCAAAGAAGGTGCACCATTTTGTAATGCCCCCCACAATGTAGGAGAGTTTCGATGCCTCCACATTATAATCCATCTTTTTTGACAATAATCATCTTAGTGAATGTCAAGTGCTATTTCATTGTGGTTTTGATTTGCATTTCCATAATGACTAATTATATTGAGCATATTTTCATGTGCCTATTGGTCATTAGTTTCTCTTCTTAGGAGAAATATGTAAACAAAATTTTGTCCATTTGCTAATTGGGTTTCATATCTTTTTATTGTTGAGTTGTAAGAGTTCTTTAAATATTATAGACACAAGTCCCTTATCGATACATGGTTTATAATATTTTTCTCTTATCATGTGGGTTATCTGTCACTTTCTTTTTTTTTGCATGTCTTTACTTATTTTTTAGTAATCTCTACACCTAACATGGGGCTCAAACCCATGACCTCCAGCACAAGAGTCGCATGCTCTTCTGATTAAGCCAGCCAGGCACACTTATTTTCACTTTTCTGACAGTGTTCTTTAATGGTTTCTGGAAGGGATCCAACTTCATTCTTTTGCATTAGATAAGCAGTTGTCCCAGCACAATTTGTTGAAAAGTTTATTATTTCCCCTATCAAACTGTCTTGGTACCCTTGTCAAAAATCAATTGACCACAAATGTATGAGTTCATTTCTGGACTCCAAGTTATTTTCTATTGCTCTATATGTCTGTTATGCCATTACCACACTTCTTTAATTGTTATACCTTTGTCATAAGTTTTGAGATTAAAGACATTCTATGCTCATGGATTTGAAGTACAATATTGTTAAAATGTCTATACTCCCTAAACTAATCTACACATTTAATGCAATCTCTGTGAAAATACCAAAAACATTTTTCACAGAACTAGAACAAACAATCCAAAACTTTGTATGGACCCACAGAAGACCCTAAGTAGCCAAAGAAATCTTGAAAAAGAATAAAAAACCTGATTTCCAGACTTCAAGTTAGATTCCAAAGCTGAAGTAATCAAAATAGTATGGTACTGGCACAAAAACAGGTAGATAAATGGAACAGAATAGAAAACCCAGAAATAAACCCACCATATATGTATGGCTAAGTAATCTTTGACAAAGGAGGAAAGAATATACAATGAGAAAAAGACAGTTTCTTCAACTGCTTGTGTTAGGAAAACTGGACAGCTATGTGCAAAAGAATGAAACTGGGCCACTTTTTCATGCCATGCATAAAATAAACTCAAATGGATTAAAGGTCTAAATGTGAGATCTGAAACCACAATAATCATAGAAGAAAGCACAGGCAGTAATTTTTCTCACATCAGCCATAGCAACATTTTTCTAGATATGTCTCCTGAGGCAAGGGAAATAAAAGCAAAAATAAACTGTTGGGACTACATCAAAATAAAAACCTTCCGCAAAGCAAAGGAAACAATCAACAAAACTGAAAGACAACATATGGAATGGGAGAAGACATTTGCAAATGACACACCTGTCAAAGGGTTAGTATCCAAAAATATATAAAGAACTGATACATCTTAGCACGCACACACACACACACACACACACCAAATATTCCAATTAAAAATGGGCAGAATACATGAGCAGACATGTCTCCAAAGAAGACATACACATGGTCAACAGACACATGAAAAGATGCTCAACATCATTCATCATCAAGGAAATGCAAATCAAAACCACAATGACATATCAATCACATCACACCTGTCAGAATGGCTACAATAAAAAACACAAAAACAAATGTTAGCAAGGATGTGGATGTAGAGAAATAGGAATCCTCCTGCACTGTTGGTAAGAATACAAACTGATAGAGCAACTGTGGAAGACAGTACGGAGGTTTCTCAAAAAATTAAAAATAGAACTACCCTATGATCCAATAATTCTACTCCTGGGTATTTACTGAAAGAATAGAAAAACACTAATTCAAAGGGCTTTATATACCTCTCAGCATGTTTACAATAGCCAAATTATGGAAGCATTCTAAGTGTCCATTAATAACATAAATATATAAAGAAAATGTGTTGGGGTGTCTGAGTGACTCAGTTGGTTAAGCGCCCTACTCTTGATTTCTGCTCAGGTCATTATCTCACCGTTGTGGGATTCAGCCCCACGTCAGGCTTTATGCTGACAGCACAAGTCTGCTTGGGATTCTCTTTCTCTGCCCATCCCCACTCTCTCTTTTTCAAAATAAATAAATTAACATTAAAAAAGAAGACATGAGTGTGAATGGAATATTATTCAGCATTAAAAAAGAAGAAATCTTGCCATTTGCAACAACATGGATGGAGCTACAGAGTATAATGCTAAGTAAGTTAGTCAGAGAAAGACAAATACCATATGATTTCACTCATATGTGGAATTCAAGAAAAAAAAACAAATGAGCAAAGGATAAAAGAGAGAGAGACAGAGAGAGAGGGAGAAACCAAGAAACAGACTGTTAACTATAGAAAACAAACTGATAGTTACCAGAGGGGAGGTAGGTTTGGGGACAAGAGAAATAAACGATTGGGATAAAGAGCAAGCACACTTATTATGATGAGTACTGAGTAATGTACAGAATTATTGAATCACTGTATTATTCACCTAAAACTAATATAACTGCAAACTGTACTGGAATTAAAATAAAAAAGTTAATTAAAAAATTACAGAAAAATATAAAGAAGATAAAAATCACTTGGAATCACCAGAAATTATAACATATTAAATCTTCTAGAATATGCCCTTCTTTTTTACATAAATAAATGAATAAATATTTCAAAGTAAAATAAGAGCATATTCTAATTTTGTTTCTCATTTATTTTTTCTTTTTTAATGTTTATTTGTTTATTTTAGGGGGAGGGACAGAGAGAAGGAGAAAAAGAATCTCAAGCAGGCTCTGCAAGGCTCACACTCATGAACCGTGAGATCATGACCTGAGCCAAAATCAACAGTTGGGCACTTAACCAACTTAGCCATCCAGGCACTGCTCATTTCTTTTTTTATTCATTGATTATTAATAATTTAAAAAATATTCTACCACATAATTGTGAATTTCCTAATTTTCTCTTTTATACTCATTTCTAATTTTATTTCATTATAATAAAATATACTTTATGTGGTTTTATTTTTTAAATATTTTTGAGACTTCTGGGGCTGGCTCACTTGAACTTCCAACTCTTAATTTTGGCTCAGGTCATAATCCCAGGGTTGTGGAATCAAGCCCTGTCTGCATTGGGCTCTGTTGCTGAGCATGAGCCTGCTTGAGATTCTCTTTCTCTCTCTCTCTCTCTCTCTCTCTCTCTCTCAAATAAAAAGTAAATTATTTTGAGACTTCTTTTATGGCTTCACATGTGGTCTATACCAGAAAATGTTCAATGTACTTTGGGAAGAATGTGTAGTCCAGTGTTGTTGTGTGAGGTGTGTATCTTAGGTCTAATTTGTTTCTATGTTATTTGCATCTTCTATTTTCTTCTTGAACTTCTGCTGAGTATTCATTACTACAAGTGAGTATTTATCTACAAATATTACTGTCAAACTGTTATCCTCTCTTTTGTCTTAAATTTTCCTTCATTTTAGAAGGATAGCTTTGCTACATTTAGAATTCTTGATAATCTTTGTCTTCCAGCACTTTGAATATTCCATCGAATTACTTTGGCCTCCATGATATTTGGTGAGAATCATCTGTTGATCCTTTTTATGTGACGAGTTGTTTCTCTCTTGCTCCTTTCAAGATTTTATGTCTTTGGCTTCAGGCAGTTTGGCTATATATGTCAGGTATGGATCTCTGAGGTCTTCCTACTTGGAGTTTGTGGAACTTCCTTTAGATCCATATTAATGTTTTCAATCTGATTTCAGAATTTTATAGCTGCTATTTCTTAAATATTCATTCTGTATTTGTCTTTCTCTTAGAACTCTTCTTATGGGTATGTCGATTAGCTTCATGCTTTTTCACAGCTCTCTAAGTCTTTTCATCTTTTTTCATTATTTTTTTTTCTCTTTTGCTCAGACTAGATACTTTGAATAAACCTGACTTCAACTTAACTGGTTCTTTCTTCTGTCAGTTCACATCCGCAACTGAGTATCTTAAGTGTATTTTTCATTTTATTTATTGTAATTTCCAACTTCAAAGCTTCTATTTTGTTCTCTCCCATAGTTCATATCTTCTATATCGCTCTTCTGTTTTTGGTGAGAAATTGTTCTCACACATTCCTCTGATTCTTTAGAAATGGTTTTCTTTAGTTATTTGAACATATTTATTATTGATGACTTAATGTTCAAATCCTTGTGTTCTTAATGGAATTCAGCCAATTTTCCTGAATAAATACTCCTCAGACTGCTGCAAGCCTTTAATTTCTAGAGTTCTGAAAAGGTTGAATTTGACATTTTTTTCTAGTGCTCTTGATGCTTAATGCAGATATAGATTTTCAAAAATCTAACTCTATGATTCTGAAAATGTGATTCCCTTTCTCTTTTGTTTCCTAACTTTAGTGAGCAAAATTGAAAGATCCTCCTAATTGAAAATACTGAAAATTAACTTTTCTCAAAATGTGGATAGTTTTAGAATATTTTATTACAGAGGTCAAAGTATTTATTTGTAAATACAGAATATATGCCATTAATGAATTTATGTAGCTGCTGCTAAAAAGGGGAAGGGTGTGAGACTTTCTAAAAGTATAAACATTTAAGTATTCATTTCCCTTAGTTGAACTCCTCAATTATGTAAATATAAATATTTATTTGGGTATTTGACAAGTATTTTCTAGTTACTGCAAATAGGAAAAATTAACTTATTTCTTCTTTGTTTATAAAGAAGATTAATTCAAACCAATAAAATATACTCTACCCATTTTCTCCATAAATAGAAGAGGAAGGAAAAAAAAGAAAGAAAAGAAAAAAAGGAACCCTCACTCAATTCCAAATAATCAGTGATTTCAGGATAGCTTCCCCAAGTAGGAAACAGTTCAATAGAGGTCTCTTTTGAAATTTTCAATTAAATATTCAGAAGTAAATAGTTGTATTTAAATTTAAAAATTTCATTTTAAAATCAAGCTCTGGGACATCTTTAGAAGTAAAATAGAATAAAGTTGCTTTCCTTTTACCTAAGGAGATACATACGAAATGATCTGTGTGGCTTCATCAATCAAAGGATAAGGTCTCTTAAAAATTTTTTGAAGTTCTTCCTATGGTTACCATTTCCTATTAATATAGAGTCAATACTTTACATTTAAGGTTATGCAGTACTTAAACAGTCTCCCATAATGAATATAAAGTTATAAATATAAGGTAATAGAGTATTTAATAAATATTTAATCAAGGATTTTATAATGTCTTATGTTGAATTTAAAGGATACCATATGTGTTACAAGTGATGAAAACAAAGATTTTACCTCCTATGATCAATTATATATTTTTTTCCTTTAAAAAATGTTCACTCATCTCATTTATAGCAATACAAACTTATCACTTCTCAGCCTTTTGGCTAAGATCAAGTGTAGTAGAGCAATACAAATTCATAGCTGAATTTTCCATGTTTACTCTGATTCAGATTTTTTCAGTTATAAAGCAATAACTGATTACCTAATAATATAGAAAATATGATAGTTATTAATAATTTTCTGTTTAAAACTACAACTCCTCTCTCCTTGCTTATTTTTACCTTAATTAATCTCCTTTTATTTCATCAGAGTTTTGCTTGATTTTACAAGCATTTTCCTCTCCAAACTGTCTCCCACTGTAGTTTGTAAATGGCAACGAATGTTGACACTTCTTTTAGATCATTTAGGAAAAGATGGATCCTGAGTACTATCTTTTTGCTAGTTTACAATATAATAATTTCTTTATTGATGACACATTCCATAGAATATTAGAAGACTTGCTTAGAACATTTTCTTAAGACTTCTATAGACATGAACAAAAATAAATCTGAACTCATAACTCATGAGACATGCATACAGAAATGAAAAAATAAATACATGAGATTTAATTTTAAAATCAATGTGGCCCATGTGTTATATGTAAGTTACGAACCAGTAAATTATGCTCCTGAAACCAATATTGTACTCTGCTAATTAACTAGAATTAAAAAAAACTTAAAAAAACAAAATCAATGTGGCTAGATAGTAAACTATAGCTGATAGATAGCAATGCCTTACTACGGTTTCTAAGCCTTTTATCACAAAAATGAAGACTTTCTTCTGTCTTTGAGAATGAATCCAAACATACATAGTAAGTCATATCCATGGTATGTAGTGAACACATCAAAATTTTATTGAAGGTGAGTTCTGATACTGTATTAAATACTGGTGAATTTCATCCCTCAAACTAGCTATGACCACTTCCTTGATTTATAACACACTGTTCTCACAATAGTGTACAGCTCAGCACCTAGTTTGTCTTTTTCACTGCAGTTCCACTTTGGTATGAAGATTTAAGAGCCTTTCCCCCTACCTTTATAAAACTCTTAAATCTTCCCTTTTCATTATTCTTTAGCACTTTGAAGTTTAACAGATTTTACCTCTTATTATCTCCTTTTCCTAGACTCTCCTCAGCATTTATTCACAGTGTACTACATTTGCTAACTCTTATCCTTGGTTCTCAGAGTGCTCAAGATCTTTCAGTTTTGATTATACTGTCTTTCAAATTCCTTATCACTGAAGGTAATTTCTCTTGAAGCTTGTTACTCTCCCACCACACCAACAAAAAGGAGAAAATGGTCTTCCCTTAAAAGAAAACTTACATCTCAGTACTCTGTGATATGTCACACAAAGCATCATAATTCTTTCAGAGAAATATTTGTGAACTAACTATAATTTGTCTAAAAGAGAATGTTTGTATTAGTAAGATTTATTTATTATTGTATTTATTATTTCAGAGGCCAACCAAACTGAGCAAAAAGGGAACACTTACACTATTTAAATTATGTAGATAGATAGAATATTATTTTTGGTAATATTCTATCTTCTTTCTTTAAGAAAATGTACTTTAATACAATCCTGTAAACTAGAGGTAGACAAAAATTATTATTTAAAAGGCTAAATAAGAAGTACTTTATGATTTTCCAGTCATATGATGTCTTCTGCAACTGGAAAACTCTGTTATTGCATTTGTGATGGATAATAAATAAATGAATGGACAGGGCTGTGTTTCAGTAAAACTTTATGAACATAAAAGGTTCAAAGTCATAATTTTCACATTGTGACGTATCATTCCTCTTTTGAAGCTTTAAAACCATTTAAAAATGTGAAAAACATAGTTATCTCATGGGCCATATAAAAACAGCAGGCCAGATTTGATCCATGGGCCATGTTTGCTGACCCTGTTGTACACTATTGCATTGAATTTTATTTCTTTAGTAGCCTTTGACATACACCATACAGAACACTAACTAGAGAAAAAAGAACACATTTATGATCCACTATAAATACGAAACTTTTTACCAAATTTTGCTTTCCTTTTTAAATTTTTATTTATTTATATTTGTTTTAATGTTTATTTACTTTTGAGAGAGAGAGAGAGACAGAGAATGAAGTAGGAGGGGCAGAGGGAGAGGAGAACACAGAATACAAAGTAGGCTCCAGGCTTTGAGCCATTGGCACAAGCCCAACGTGGGTTCTGAACCCACTAACCATGAGATCATGACCTGAGCTGTAGTCGGATGCTTAACTGACTGAGCCATCCAAGTGCCCATAATTTTTAAAATTTTTAAAGTCTCATTTTTGAAATTAATGTATATTGCATTTCTCTAAGTAGTCAAAAAAGAAGTTCAGATTTTAAGCTATTATGAAAATATAAATTTCATCATGCTCTAAAATTTTTCAGTTCATCTTAATAATTGGGGTAAAGATGCAGTTAGGTTTTGTTTGATTTGCTAATTGGTGTGCCCTGTGTGCTTCCTGAACACATTCATTGTCAGAACATATGACATACATGTACTGTAACTGTCATCAAGTCTAAGGATAAAATTTTTGACTAAAATTATGATTTTGACATTGAAAAACATTTCCTTTGGGAAAAGGTATGAAAGAGCAAGCAAACATTGAAAAGTAATTACTTTTTTCAACCTCTCCTCAAATAAATCAATAGCATCAACTACAACAAAAACAATGACAACAACAAACACCAATGCTATTTACACACCACAAACAAGTAATTATGGATACACTGCTATTCATTGCTATATGAAATTTATTACTTCTTGAAAACTTTCTAGGATCTTCCCAACTTCTAGTTTTAATCAGATGTTTATAGATAGATTTTGTGTTGCTGCAGACAGAGCATAAATTAGAAAATGTTTTTTGTTTACTCATGCATACAAATGTTCAGGGAATTTCTGATTTTTAACTCAGGAATTGGTGATATCTGATTCCTAAAGCTCATGTCTGCCAAGCCCTATCTTTATCTCTTTTGAGACTTCATTACATCAATCCTTGGTGGTTTTTTTAGCAATTCCTCTTACTTTCCTATCTAACCTTACTATTTCATTCCTTTACAACAGGTAGGGCCCACAATTTACCTATATTAAAACTAAAATTTTCACAGTTACTTTGGAGCTATATAGAAGTAAATTTGTCTGAATTCAACTTATGAATACAGAAAACTCATGATTGGTATATTCTTTAGGTCAGGAATTACATGGGAATTTTTAAATTGAAATTTTGAGATGCTCCAACCCTAAGACTTTATAAATGACACAGCCAAGGCCCAGTTTCTTCAATGGCTTGTTCTGGAATTCAGACACCAAATACACAGAACGGATATCAAGACCCCACGTAAACGGAGGATGGCTCATGCCCAGAGAAGCTCAGCTCTGAGAAACAAGGTGACCTACTTATCACTAGGCTCAGAATAAATAGCGTTAATATCCTGAGGCACAATATGCCTTCAGGACACTGAAGAGGTCCAGAGTATGGAGTAGGGCTGAGCCTACAGATGGAAGTGTGCTTGTTATGCATTGTGGCCTCTCCAACCACTTTCTCCTTTTCCCTGCCATACACTATGCCCTGGGAAATGGACCTCTATACATGGCATCACCTGGATCCCATTCCCTACAGCTTCAAATAAATTAGGCCAATGGGAGGCACAAGATCAGAGTGAGGGAGAGAGAGGACAGGGTAGGTATTCCTCAGACCCCTCTCACCCAGGAAGCAGTTTTGGCATCCAGTGTGTTCTACCTACAGCCACAACTCCTGTCCAGCAGTCCCTCTCCATGACCATCCTCTATGTTCCTTGCTGTGGACCTTCAAGTCTCTTGTGTAAGAGCTTTTTTTCTATGGCTAGTACCTGGTGCCTCACCACCATCCTGAGTTCAGAGCTATAACCCTGCCCACACCTTTACAAAGGGTACCTGCATTTAACTCTATTTAACTCTAGGAATAATTCATTCCTTCGAGTATGTCATCTGCTTCCTCCAAGGTTTTGACTGATACAAATAACAAGCATTTAGATGTGTCAGCGTTAAAATGCTTTCAGGTATCCAAAGTCATTCAGAAACTGTTATTATCCAATATTCATGTGATCCGTGCCTTCCTTGAACAAAAAGATGAATATTATTTAGACAATTCGTCATTTTTTTTACCTCTGGAAACCTTAAATAAATAAAGCAACTCAAATGCATTCATGCACCTCACTTCAATTCCTCTCCTCTTGACTCTCAAGCTTATTTCACTAGAAACCAGAATTATATTAGAGTTCCCTGACAGCCAGAGACTCAAGATGGTGAAGTATGGAGAATCCAATCCAATTCTCTAAAAGAGACAATTAGGAATTAAATATCACTGTGAATCTTATGAAAATGTTATTGATTATCTTTCCAACAGGCCTCCCAAAGAGCAAGCTTTCTTTAGCCTTGACAGTCACTAACTGAAAGCCATAAAACCCAAAGCAATCTACAAGAGAAGAAAGGGAGGTGAAAATAATAATAAGTATTGTTGTAAGTATACGCTTATACTTGTTATTACTGTTAGCTAACACTCACTGAAGAGTACAATGTGCTAGGAGATATTTTACATGAATGAACTTAGTGAATTCTCACAGCCACTCTATGATGTAATTATTGGTCATCTCCATTATATAGATAAGGAAATTGAAGCACAGAGATATCAAGTAACTTGCCCAAAGTCACAATCTAGTATAAAAAAGAAAGCTGGCATATCTATGTCTCAGTTTTTTCCTAATGATAAACAGAAAATATTCACTGAACTTTGAATAACTTAAAATTTTTGTCAAAGTCAGCATTTTCTCTTTTTACTGTTACTGAAACCAGCATAGCTAATGCTATAATGGAGGCTCTATTATAGAAGGATGGGTCAGGTGGAAGATTTGTGATAAAAGACCACATGAATTGACAGAATTAGGACAATCAAGACACAGGCAGACAGTAGGTAATAGTCAGAGACCCAAAAAGGCAGTATGTAATCAGCAGCAGAGAAGTCTGACAGTCCATAGGAGGAGCCCACCCATAAGCACTGAGGGGGAAATACTGGGGCTCCAGGACCGGCTCCCCACCATGAGACAGAGACCCAGTCTCAAGGGAACGAGATCAAGGCCTGTAACAAAGGCATAAAGAGGTATGGTTAAAGCTCTGCTTAAAAGGCTGTTCTGAAGACCAAGGGAATTATTGCATATGGGAGCTAGTTGCACCAAAAATCACTTTAGTAAAAAACACCCAATTTTTATCTAATTACTGGCAAGCCTGCAGTACACGCTATGATTTATTATGTTTTCTAGGCTCTCGGGCAACTGTAATATGCAAAAATATGATGTGTGCACTTTTAAGAAATCTCTCTAAGAACAGCTGGTGTGCATCCTTTACCCTCTTCTTTCCTGACTCCCTCTTTCTTGCTGGCTAGAATATTTGAACATGGGTGTAACAGTTGGAACTTAAGCAGCTCCCTTGGACCATGGTTAAAAGAATTATGCTGAAGATGACGGAGCAGGACAAGGAGCCAGTGTCCCTGACAACTTCGTGGTGAATGTATCAGCTCTAAAATGCTTCTCTTACATGAAAGAGAACTGTATTTAGGTTACTGTTATTTTGCCTTTCCCATTACTCATAGTTTAAATTAATCCTAACTGGCATAATGCACAAAGCACCTAACACATTTACACTGCCCATAATTAGCCACATTAATGTTAGCTCTTATTACTTTTGCTGTTAGGGCCGAGGTAAAAGAATTAAAACTCAGTTTTGGTGGCCAGGTATGCAGGTCAGCAAGATGAGAAAAACTTCAGAATGCTGAGAAACTCATCAAGCTACTTAAATAGACTAACTTGGGACTATAATGTTAATCTTCACTCCTCCTTAAGTTTCTAAAACTAAATATTTTTATAGTGTCCCAAATGCTGTCAAAGTGGCTTCAGCCAGTCAGAGAGTACCCGGATAGTATATTTGACGTATACCGTAAGTAAGATTTCTCAACCATCTGTTTGAAAGCCAGAGTCTTATCTGTGTTTCAGACCATGGAATAAAATGGACATACAGACTTGGGGTATGCCCAGGAGAGGGGAGGGGAAGGAAGAAACTATTCTCCCTTCACAGTTTTGTGCAATGATGCAAAAAAAGCAAGTAGTGTTTAAAGCTGCTGGCTTCCAAACAATCATTTGCTTATTTTCCCATTTCAGTAAAGAACTTAAAAGTACATATAAAAAAAGTTCCTTTCCCTGAGTCTCCAGAAGGTATATCAGCCTGCCAGATATGTCTGTGAAGGGAGAACAGACAAAAATAATCTGAACATTAAATAAAGTTAAATGTTCGTTTTCCCTTTAGTTCTTTCAGTCATTTAAGAGAAAAAAAACATGCCATTTTGTGGAAAATGGTTTTAAAAATGTAAGTGTCAGACGATATATTAAGTTTAATTTTAGGGTGAGAGCAAAATAATATGCTTTTACATTTTATTCAAAAGAATAATAAAATTCAGTATAATATAAAGTCTAGGGGAAAACAAATCAAGAAAATGAAAACACACACACACACACACACACACACACACACACACCTGCCAGAGGGCATTCTTAAAAATCTTAAGAGTTATCTATAAGGTTGTACGTTTATCTTTAGAGGTAATAACATCAAATTCCACTGATATTCAGCTTTTTCAGTAATTTTAAAATCCTTTGTCAAAAAGTAATACATGGAAGGAAATAATAAAGATCAGAGTGGAAGTAAATGGAACAGAAACTAAAAAGACAATAGAAAATGACAGTGAAACTAAAAGTTGGTTCTTTAAAAAGATAAACCAAATTGACAAACCATTAGCTAGACTAATAAAAAAGAGAAAACTCAAATAAATAAAATCAGAAATGAAAGACAAGAAAGTAAAAGTGATATCAAAGAAATACAAACGGTCATTAGAGCCTGCTATGAACAATTACATACCAAAAAATTGGAAAACTTAGAGATAATGGATAAATTCTTAGAAAATTAATCTTCCAAATCTGAAATGTGAAAAAAAAAAGATGATCTAAATAGATTGATTACAAGTCAGGATATTAAATCAGTAATCAAAACAAACAAAACAAACAAAACAAAAACAAAAGCAAATGCTCCCCCCCCATCAAACAAAATTCCAGGACCAATGATCTCTCTAGTGAATTCTACCAAACACTGAAAGAATATTTAATAACGATTCTTCTCAAACTCTTCCAAAAAGTTGAAGAGGAAGAGATACTCTTAAACTCATTTTACAAGGCCAGTATTATCCTGACAAAACCAGACAAGGACACCACAC
Source organism: Panthera onca (assembly GCF_046562875.1). Classification (NCBI taxonomy): domain Eukaryota; kingdom Metazoa; phylum Chordata; class Mammalia; order Carnivora; family Felidae; genus Panthera; species Panthera onca. Next base: position 83,436,038 of record NC_138340.1, read on the forward strand.
ACAAAAACAAAAACAAAAACAAAAACAAAAAAACAGAGAGAGAGAGGGAAAAAAAAAGAAAAGAGAAAAGAAAGAAAAAGAAATAGAAAAAGAAAATCACAAGCCAATATCTTTGATAAACACAGATGCAAAAATTCTCAACAAAATTTTAGCAAAACAAATTCAACAATACATTAAATGGGTCCATACACCATATTAAGTAGGATTTACTCTAGGGATGCACAGACAGTTCAACAACCACAAATCAATTAATGCACTACATCAACAAAATAGAAAATAAAAATTATATGATATTAACAGACACAGAAAAATCATGACAAAATTCAACATCCATGTATGATAAAACTCTCAACAAAATGGCTATAGATAGAACATAACATAATAAAAGTCATGTATAACAAGCCCACAGCTAATACCATACTCAATGGTGAAAAGCTGAAAACTTTACCTTTAAGATCACAAAAAAGACAAGAATGTCCACTCTCACCACTTTTATTCAACATAGTATTAGAAGTCCTAGCCAGAGCAATTAGGCAGGAAAAAGAAGTAAAAGTCATCAAATTGGAAAGGGAGAAGTAAAACTATCACTATTTGTGGACAACATGATTTTATATATAGAAAATTCTAAAGACTCCACCAAAAAAACTGTTTAAACTAATAAATTCAATAAGGTGGCAGGGTATAAAATAAATATACAAACATCTGTTGCATTTTTATACACTAACAATGAATATCAGAAAGAAAAATTAATAAAATAATCTCATTTACAATGCATGAAAATAATAAAATAGTAATAAATTTAACCAAGCAGGTTGGTTACATTGAAAACTGTGCAACACTGATGAAATAGATTGAAGACAAATAAATGATAGATATTCTATGCAATGCAATCCCTATCAAAATTCTAATGGCATTTTTCATAGAAATAAAACAAATGATCTCAAAATTTGTATGTAACCACAAAAGATCCTGGATAGCCAAAGAAATCTTGAGGAAAAAAAAACAAACAAAACAAACAAACAAACAAAAAACAAAAAACAAAAAACAAAAAAATGAAGTTGGAGGCATAAGGCTCACAAATTTCTAACTATATCACAAAGCTATAGTAATCAATCAATATGGTACTGGCAAAAAAACTGACACACAGATAAATGGAACAGAATAGAGAGTCCAGATATGAACCCAAGCATATGTGATGAATTAATTTACGACAAAAGAGGCAAGAATATACAATGAAGAAAGATGGTCTCTTCAATAAATGGTGTTGGGAAACCTGGACATCCACATGAAAGAAAAAAAAAATGGAACTAGACCCCTATCTTAACTATACACAAAATATAACTCAAAATGGATTAAAGATTTACATGTAACACTGTATAATTCCTAGAAGAAAATATAGGGAGTAAGCTTCTTAATAATGGATTCTTAGCAATGAGTTTTGGACTTGAAACCAAAAGCAAAGGGAACAAAAGCAAAAATAAACAAGTGGGGCTACATCAAACTAAAAAACTTCTGATCACTGAAGAAAACTATCATCAAAATCAAAGGGCAACTATAGAATGGGAGAAGATATTTGCAAAACACATATCAGATAAAGGGTTAATACCCATAATAAATAAGGAATTCAAACAACCCGAAAGCAAAACTCAAATTAAACAAGACAAACAAACGTAACAAAGAAACCAATTAAAAAACAGGCAAAGGATCTAAATAGACATTTTCCCAAAGAAGAATACAAATGGCCAACAAGTATACAAAAAGATATTCAACATCACTAATCATCAGGGAAATGCAAATTAAAACCACAATGAGATAAATCACCTCATACCTGTGAAGATAACTACTATCAAGGAGACAAGAGATAAACGCTGGCGAGGATGTGGAGGAAAGGGAACCATTACACACTGTTGATGAGAGTAGAATGAGTATAGCCACTAAGGAAAACACAGTGGAGGCTCCTCAAGAAATTACAAATAGAACTACCATAAGATTCAGCAATCCCACTTCTGGGTACATATCTAAAGGAAATGAAACCATTATCTCCAGGGGATATCTGCACTTTCACGTTCACTGCAGCATTATTCACGATCGCCAAGGTACAGACACAAGTGAAGTGTCTATCAGTGGAAAAATGGATCAAGAAAATATGGTACATATATACAATGGAATATTATTTAGCCTTAAGAAAGAAGTCCTGTCATCTGCAACAACATGGAATGACTTTGCATTATGCTAAATGAAATAACTCAGAGAAAGACAAATGTTGTGTGGTATCACTTACACATGGAATCTTTAAAATAAAAAAAATCAAACTCATAGACACAAAGGAGAAAAGTGGTTGTCAGGAGCTGGGGGTAGGGGAAATAAGAAGACATTGGTAAAAGGTTACAAACTTTTAGCTATAAGATGAATAAATTCTGATGATCTAACATAAAATGTGGTAACTGTAATTGATAACACTATATTGTATGATTGAAATTTGCTAAGAGACTAGAACTTAAATGTTCTCACCAAAGGGGGAAAACAAGATAAATATGTGAGTTGAGAGATGTGTTCATTATAACTCAATGAGAGGAATCTTTTGACATTGTTTATCAAATCACTTTGTTGTACATCTTAAATATATTACAACTTTATTTGTCAATATACCTAAATAAAGTTGAAAACATGCATAGTTTAACCAAAAATGTACAACACCTGTATTAAAAAAAATCTGTAAAATATTAGCTCAGAGCACCAGAGTTGGATGAAATAAATGGACAAATATACAAAAAAGTCTTTAATCTATATTATCTATTGTTTTTGTGTCTCTTGTTGAATCCAGATTAATATAGAGAGAAATTTATTTTTTAGAACTCAGAGAATTCATGCCAGCCAAGAAAATTAAGCCAATTTAAAATGCTAATTAACCCAACATTTAAATATTATAAAGCAATTTGGGGGGGCACTTATCCACCTAAGAACATCTTTTTTTTTAACCTCTTTTTTATCTTAGTGTGTTCCCTAGGACACACTGACCTTTACATATTGACTTTTCATTCCTACAGAACACCTCAACCAAACTAGTCTCCTCTACTGCACTCTGCACTAGGCCTTGGGGTGTACAAGTGAGTAAAGCATGGTGTTGGTTAAACAGAAGCCACAGGCAAACAGAAATTTAGACAGGTAAATTTTAATTCAGCAGAGTGGTAGAAAAGAAATCATTTAAAAAGGGTAATGGAAGAACACAGAAGCCACTGGGGGAGTCAGGGAAGCTTCACAGAGAACTCTCTTCTGTATCTTTGATGAAGTTCATGGCTATCTCCACAAATAGTACTAATCTTCAACACAGCAGCCACACTGCCTGGTGTCTACCAAAGCTCTTATGCCTCTTTGGTAAGCTCAGCTAAACATCCTAAGTTTTATCCTATACCATTAAATCTTGATGCTTGTCCTTTTAAATCCTTGGAGGATTTTAATTCATGGACAAACTTCTTTATGCAAATATTACTCTTGGGAAAATTCTCTTTATGCTTGTTGGAAAATAAGCAATGTGTTTTGCTCTCCACTGATTCTTGCATGTCAAGCATCAAACATGGGTGGCAGATTTCTGATTTAACAAATAGTTCTTAACAAACAGCATCAGCTTTTGCTGCAGTTATGTGAGTTACATATTCATCACACATCTCCAAAATACTTCACTGCTTAGTAAAACACTCTGAGGTATAGTACATGAAAAGCACTATATAATCCCCAGCAGAGTGCAGAATGAACAATCTCTTATTTAAAGATTAATGATTCTTTTAGCTGCACAACTGACTTATGGAACTGTCTATTTTTTAAGTATGGAGCTATGAATGAGATGCTCATATTTAAGAGACAGAAAAGGTTAAGCTTCCAGTTTCCTGCTCAGTAGCTATTTACTTGCATTGTGTAGGGCTTGGAACATGAATTCTAATGAGAACAAATTCACATCTGCTCAAATCTCAATTATCTGAATGTGGCTTATCCACTGTGCTAAGTATCTATAGATGCATGAAATTTAAACTAGTTTCTTCCTGCCATCCTACATGCTTCTCCGCTACCTCTGTCCTACCAGCAGCTGCTGTATTTAAAATACTGTTTTAATTTTTTCAAAAAAACCTTTTTTAACATTTATTTATTTTTGAGAGAGAGACAGAGTGCCGGTGGGGGGAGGGGCAGAGAGAGACAGAGACAGAGACAGAGAGACAGAATCTGAAGCAGGCTCCAGGCTCCAAGCTGTCAGCCCAGAGTCTGACATGGGGCTTGAACCCAGGAACTGTGAGATCATGACCTGAGCTGAAGTCAGACGCTTAACCAACTGAGCCACCCAGGTCCTCCTAAAATAAATTTAATGTCAACATAAATAAAATGTTAATTATCACATAAGCAAAATTCGTATATAAGTCTCAAATCCAACTAAGTTGTTTTCTGTACTCTCTGTAACATTTCTCTTTAGCGTAATAAGCTATTGACATAAAACCATATCCCTGAGTCCAGTTCACCTGTTGGCTCAACATTAAATACTTGTAAGCAGACTTTAAGAATGATAGGCAGCTTGGGGTGCCTCCTCTCTCTCTGCCCCTTCCTGACTTGTGTTTTGTCTCTCTCTCTAAATAAACAAATAAAATAAACTCAAAAAACAGTTACATCCTGTATGATTATATTTATATTACATTTTGGAAAGGGAAAAACTATAAAGATATCACTGGTGGCCAGGAGTTAGGAGTAGGGGCAAAAATTAATTGCGAAGGAGAAACATGAGGAATTTTTTGGCAGGGAGGCGACGCAATGGATCTGTATCGTGACATGATGGTGATTACACTACTCTATGCGTTTGTCATGTTTATATAACTTCACACCAAAAAGAGTACATTTTATGTAAATTTAAAAATAAATTGTAAAAGGTTAGGACTCAAAGCAGAAAGAAACATTATTATCACAGAAAAATAAATGTCAACTCAATGGAATCATGTTATTGAATGGAAATAATTACTATTAAGAATTTTGCAATAATCTCTGAAACAATCCCAATAATCTCTGAAACAATTCCAAACTAAGTTAAATACAGATGTGGGCATATAAAACTATGTAAAGTGTTTGTCTCAACCAGGTGAAAATAAAAGATCCTAAATAAATTCAAGCGTTATTTGAGTATTTAAGAAATATCACTGTTTTTGCTTAATGCAATGCGTACTCTTTGCTGATCCCATGCCATCTCTGATCTCTTTCCTGCTAATTTCATACTCTTAGGGAATTAATATATCTTCTACCATGTTTGAAAATTTAGTTCTTAAGTTTTATGCCTCTATACCAGGATTTCTCAAAGTGTGACCAGAGTCCCTGTGGTAAACTGAATAAAGGCTCCTCAAAGATATCCATACCCTTATGTGAGGAGTCAGAATTACAGAATTATTAGATAATAATTAGTCTGATTTACAGAATTATTAGATAATAAACTTGTATTGTTGCAAACTGCTAAACTCATTATAATTTGTCATAGAAGCAGTAGAAAAGTAATATACTCCCTGAATCATAATCTTTAAGGGTGATAACTGGGAATTCACATGGAAATTCTTATGAATATGCCATTTGATGATCTTTTCCCTAAGTCTTTCTTCTGCAATGTATTTCTTATCAATAATTTAGACCTAAGCCATCATGCAATTGACCACCAGAGTCTCTGATTGCTTCAAACTGAGCACCTTCTTAACACTTACATATTTAAACTACAGAGTACTAATTTGTATTACTTATTTTATCCTACTATGAAAATGTCTTGTGATTAGTTATATTTGTAGTATATACCCACAGATTATAATTCTCTGGATTAAGTTCCTTGGAGATAAAAATTGTTTTTCTCTATTACTTTTGAAAATTACTATAAAATAATTTAAGCTTCAGAATTTTATGGGGAAAAACAAAAACACTGACATGACTAAGAAATTTCAAAGAAACTGAGCAAGTCCCAAGGCTAGAAAATGGCCAGGGAGAACTCAATGACTCCCAAGAAATACTGTGGATAGGATATTACCTTGGTGACTCCTTTTTTTTTTTAACTTTTTAAAAAGTTTATTTACTTATTTTGAGAGAGAGAGAGCATGAGCAGGGAAGGGGCAGAGAGAGCAAGAGAGAAAGAATCCCAAGCAGGCTCCACGCTGTTAGCGCAGAGCCTGATGCAGGGCTCAATCCTATGAAGTGTGGGATCATGGCCTGAGCTCAAATCAAGAGTCAGTCACTTAACTGATCAAGTCACCCAGCTGCCCCTACCTTGGTGATGCTACCAAGGTCCAGGAGCTGGCCCTCATCTTTGCAAAATTAAAAACTTAATTTTATCAGAATACTGAGCATTTCTTTTCTTTCTCATCCTATCATGCTCAAAAGACTGATGTAGAAAATCAGATGTTAATGGATAATGGATTACTTTGTACAGTATTTAAGACGAGCAGACATTCCCATGGTCTTAGCAAGTTGATAAGATACATAAGGCAACTTTTGGTGAGCTTTAACTGAAATCAAGAGGACAGTATATTACTGAAACATAGAATGATGTTAGGCTTTAATAAGCTGATGCATCCATCTCCACAACAAAGATGTTTATACCTGGTGGAAATGCTTACTTGTGCAGTTTTTAGATTTGCTACTTTAATTTTCTTTCCCAATCCTAACTGTGATTAATACATATTTTCAGTGTATATGTTAAACTTCCATTCAAGTTTTGCCTGATGGCCACTTTATTTATTTATTCATTTTGTTTAGATTTTACCATTTAACTTTCAGTGAATTACTTCATTTACAATTTTATGGGAAAAGTGACCTCACTATGTAAATACCATGTATTCTCTACTATATTACCAAAAAAAAATAATAAAAACAAGGGATTCAAAGTGAAAAATTACTTGTTTTATAATTAATTTTAAAATAGGATTGAATCATAAAATCAAGTCTTCTTTGATGTTGTATTTTTGGTTAAGAATATTTAAATCCTTGGTGATTTGAGTTTTACTCATTCTAATTTTATTTTGGCTTATCCAAAATGTGTTCTCTCAACTAGTCATATTTCTGCCACTGTTTTGCACTTTTTACTCTCATAGAGATATTACAAATGTGTATCATGCGTATCTCACACCTACTAGAGACATAAATATTTTGGCAGTATGCAAAAGGAAACAATTAATAAATTGTCATTTTTGGTATTTAAAAAAATTCTTCTATCCCTCAAATTTACCTGGTATTCCTATTGTCATTGTGTTTCTTAAAGACAGCAAAGGCTAAAATTTACAAACACAAAGTAGATATATTAGTTGTTGTTTTTTTTAATTTTAAATGTTTATTTTTTAGAGAGAGAGAGAGAGAGAGACAGAGTGTGAGCGGGGTGGGGCAGAGGGGGAGGAAAACACAGAATCCAAAGCAGGCCCCAGGCAATGAGCTGTCAGCACAGAGCACAACATGGGGCTCAAACCCACAAGCTGTGAGATCATGAAGTGAGCCGAAGTTGGAATCTTAACCAACTGAACCACCCAAGCACCCTGGTAGATACATTACTTGTAATTCTCAGAAAATAAATATAAGCAGATATTATTTCTATTTTACAGAAGACAAAGGGTAAGCTTAGAGATAATAACATGCCCAAGGCTACACAGTTATCTGAACAGGGATTTTAACTCTGGTGTTTCTGAAGTAAAGGCTGTTTTTCTTGCCAATACTCCATGCTGTATCAGGATCCACGTATCTCTTATTAAACAACAAATACAGGTATGGTGGCTACAACCCACCATTAAAGATTATAGTAATTACCATTCTAGAATCATACCCTTTTATATTTGAAATGGACTTTAGGAATTTTCTTCCAGCCCAACTCTCTGAAAGACATCCCTGCCAGAAGATAGTTATTTTGAAAAACCTCAATACCACAGCAATGTGATTCCATGTGCTCTGATTCCATTTTGGGGCAACTCAATATGAAGAAGAGTTATTTTCACCAAGAGAAAAGTCTGTCTCTTTGAAACATCCCGTTAACTTCCTGGCTCACCCTTTAGAGTTACATAGGCTAAATTTACTTCCACTTCCTTTGTATCAGTAATTTTTAATTGGATACACACCTCCCATCTCCCCAGTCTCTTCAACTATAATCAAAATGAAGTGGTTTCCCATCCCTTCAAAGTCTTATTCAAATGTGGAACCCAGAACTGAACATTCAACAATTGGGATCATATTACCATATATGTCATAGTATTTGCTCGTATTAAGTTTGGGCTAAACTCATAACTCTAAATTCATACCTTTATCCTTATCTCTCTGAAATGTCTTTTTTAAAATTTTGTCAGCCCACAATTCAGTCCCTTTGAAATGACAGGAAGTTTACACATGATGGTATGGGACTATAAAAATGACAGCACATGTTGAAACTCTGCAGTGAACTTAATAATCAATAATCAATAACTACAATTCCATAACCTTTATCTGTCAAAACATTAAAAACTCTATTACTGACAGATATAAATGTAAACAGAAATGAAGGATAGTGAAATTAATATTTATTTAGTACCCCATAATTTAAAACACTAGAAACATTGAGAATTAAGTGTTGCTATTATTTTTTAGGATAAACTAATTTTTTAATGAGAAACTAATTTGAAAAGTACTTGCCTTCTCCTTGAATAATTTACAATCCAGAGCAAGTATCTTTTCTATGACTTGCAGATTGCCACACTTTCTAAGTTTGGATCAGGTACCTTTTACCTTTTGTGCTTTCACTGTCATGAAATATCTCTGAGAATTCCTTTAAAATGAAATTTTTGCTGTTGTTGTTGTTGTTGTTGTTTGCCAGCATCACTTCCTTGGGACATTGGCTTGCTTTTTGTCACTTTCCCCAATCATGTCTTTAGGTTCCTCTCCACTTAGTTCTTGGCAGTGTGTTTCCAGGGTCTCTTGAATGACAGCAGAGTCAACCACGGTGAGCCTTTCTTCTAGAACCCTATGTTTGATTCAAATTTCACTTTAAGCACTCTTATTTCTCATTTATTTGATGCACTTTGATCTTTGTTGGTCAATTACCTCATTTGACTATATCTATTCTTGTAAAATGGTGCATGGGTTTATTACTGGGAGATAACAAGACAACACAATGATAAATTTTGCTCGTAGGGCTTGAGCAAAAAAAAAACAAAAAAAAAAACAAAAAAAAAAACGTAAGCAGAGTAAGCAATCACTGACAAATTTTGCAAGAAGTGATATGATTGGTCACTGATCAACATGCACATCTGTTATTCACTTAGTGGTTTGTGGACCAAAGACCTACTAGGAAAATCTGTACTTATGTAATTAGTCATAGTTCAGACACCATCATTATCAAAACTCGAACCATAACTAGTACCATTTCATTAAACCATGGTAATACTGAAACTGTGCAAAGTGAGGGCTGACTGTGTTCTGCTGTCCAGGGGAGTGTTATTTCTGTATGTCCATCTCCAAATGCGGAGCACGGCAGGATCAGGTATGGAGTTCTATGATGTTTCACAAATCTCCATTCTCCAAATAAAGATCAGTGCAAACAAATGTCCCATTTTAGTTTCTAAGAAAGAAAAGTATGCCAATTTCTCAAATAGAGATATCTGATCAATCTAAATTAAAAGGGAAAGGCAATTATTCTGGCAACTTTTAGTGAAACCATGCATAGTACAAGATTACCCACCTTTTAAATGCTTCCATACACATACAAAATAATTTTAGATTTTTTTTTAAATTTTTTTTAACGTTTATTTATTTTTGAGACAGAGAGAGACAGAGCATGAACAGGGGAGGGGCAGAGAGAGAGGGAGACACAGAATCTGAAACAGGCTCCAGGCTCTGAGCTGTCAGCACAGAGCCCGACGCGGGGACCGCGAGATCGTGACCTGAGCCGAAGTCGGCCGCTTAACCGACTGAGCCACCCAGGCGCCCCAAAATAATTTTAGATTTTGAGAATCACTGATATCAATCTTATGGTTATGGTTTCCAAGATCTACATTTTGAAAATTACAAATAATATGCTCTTTCTCATCTCTAATTCTCTCTGAATACTAAGCCCTGCTAAGCCTCTTGAGAATTACCTTGAGAATGTCATTCTTTGAGCCTTTACTTACTTTGTAAAGTTGCATAATATGTATGCTCAGGTATTCATATTACGTCATTAAAACTACTAAATAAAACTAGGTATATGAAATGACTTCACAAACTACAAGTACTATATAAGGTGAAGGTGTAAATTTCCTAATGTGAATTCTTCCAGAATTAGGGAATTGGATACGTTTAAAGCATTCAGGGACACTTATTTTTCACCTATCAGGAGATGCAGTTTCATTTTATCCATGTTTATTCTGCTTTTTCTTGTGTAAATATCAGTCCCTTTGATGGAGAAAATGGAAGCAAAATAGAAGGTAAGGACTCTGCTTTCTTTGTTCACCCTTTAATATTATACACTCTGTCTGAAACAGTGAAACTATGATGTTCCAAAAATAGCCTAAAATTTTATTTCTTGCCCTAAGTTTATTTTGAAATCTTCAGCATTTTCTGCACTTTAATTTTCTTTCCACTAACAAGTGTGTCACAGGCTTTGTTTTAGAATTTTCTCCTAATACACACACTAACACACACACACACACAAATGCACACCATTCTCATCAGTGAACTCCCTTTACTTCAGACTTGCCTTCTCTCATGAATTATATTTCTTTTCAAGGGCTCTCACCAGGAACACTATACTTGTTCAAAAGTAGCTGTGTTTATTAGCAAGCATCTGGAGCGATCTGCACTGGGTTACCTTCTAGATTCTCTCTTCAGTAAGTGGAGTCTGAAGTCAAATAAACCCTGGCTTTTACAGGTCCAGTGATACTGAAGCACTATAATATCCTGCATTTCACTGTACATTTAACAGAGCCACCAGGGGATGACTTCCTTCCTTAATGTTCTAGATTAGAAAACTTTTCTCCTCCTTATTGTATGAAGGACGTCACTTCTCAGCTTGACCTCCTTAATGGATATTGGACCAGATTCCAAAATGCCAGCTGAATGTTACAGACTCACAAAAAGTCAAGATGGTGGCAAGTGTCTTGTATTAAATATCTCTGAATTAAAGTTACCGTGATGTCCTTGGTTCTCATGGAGGAGGATAGGCTAAAACTGGAAGGAGACAAATTTAAAATGTAACAAGCAGAAATATTTTCAATTTAATCTCTATGTCTGTTCAAAATATGCCCCCTTTTGAGGCAGAAAGGACGGGTCTGTGACATGGTTTCTGCCATGCCCAACAGAGTATGGCAGAATCAATTAAATGTGCTGACGTGCAGTACAATGCTCAACTGGTCTTAGTCCTGAAGTGCTACTACTACAGGAACCACAGAGCCCCTCACAACCAAGGAAAGAGTTCTGATATCCATTAGAAACATAATTTTAAAAATTTATGATCCACTGGAAGTGACCAGAAAAAAATACTTTTCTTTTTCTTTTTTTCTTTTTTTCAACATAATACTTAATTTCATTTTTTTTTTTAATTTAGATCCAAATTAGTTAGCATATACTGCAACAATGATTTCAGGAGTAGATTCCTAATGCCCCTTACCCATTTAGCCCATCCCCCCTCCCGCAACCCCTCCAGTAACCCTGAGTTTGTTCTCCATATTTATGAGTCTCTTATGCTTTGTCCCCCTCCCTGTTTTCATATTATTTTTGTTTCCCTTCCCTTATGTTCATCTGTTTTGTCTCTTAAAGTCCTCATATGAGTGAAGTCATATGTTATTTGTCTTTCTCTGACTAATTTCACTTAGCATAATACACTCCAGTTCCATCCACGTAGTTGAAAATGTCAAGATTTCATTCTTTTTGATTGCTAAGCAATACTCCATTGTACAAATATATATACCTGAGGAAAATATATCACCTGCTGCCCCACTAGACTGTGCACACCTTCAACTCTGTATCCCAGGTACGAGAGTATGACTGTCTCACAGTAAGGAACTAACCCAATGTACGTTTGTAGAGTGAAAGAGCAAGTACGTATGTGACTGTAAAAATAAAAAGTAAAGCTGTTTTAATTGAATAATTTAAACATATATAATGCCTTGTTTCCATTGTACAGTTTTTAATCAAAATTTAAATTTTCCCCCAACTCATAGATAGTGATTAAAATCTGCATAGTAGACGACCAGTAAGGAAATCAAGAACCTCAACTATTTTCGCTGCATATTTTAATCTGATGTTAAAGGGGATTATAGTTAGGCCAAAACCTTTAACTGTAAGGGTTAATTTGCAATATAATTCACTCTCATATAAATTATAATATTTAAGTGGTAATTTGTAGAAAAAATTACACTTGATCAAAATCTGTAATTTTGAGTTAGGGACTGCTGCAAATGTAATCCTAAACATTTATAATCATAATCAGTTTTCCAATTTCTTATTTCATCTTTAGCATTTATTTCATCAATGGTACAAAGTCTTCTGGAAGCTGTACATTTTTAAATGTCTTTATTCATTATTATTACTAGAACCACCATGTTTCCCAGAAAATAAAGTTCAACTTTTATTTGCACATAAAAATTACTACTGCAGAGTACTTTTTCCTCAATATTAATTCTTCTTTTAAATGGTTATGACTAACTTGCACGGGCACTTTGAAAAGAAGGGACAGACAATTGGTTCAGTTATTATTAGTATATAGCTATGAAAGCTTCTCTAACTTCCCTTCACTTCCCGGGCAGGCATATTTAACAATACGATACAGTGTGGAGAAGGTAATTAGTAGGATGTATACTTATGGATGGAAAAATACAGGATTGTATATGAAAATTTCTAAACATGTGCCATAATAGTTGTTTTTAGAGTTGTAATGGCTCATGGCCACATTCAATTCTGACTACTTCTTGCAGCTGGTAATGTTGGCTATGGTAATCTCACAGAAACCTGTTGTCTCTAAATTTTGAAAATATTGGTGCCAAAATAAGAAGAACAGGAACTTGGATTTATTAAATACAATTCAGGTCCATATCATCAAATAAAATAGCACAAAATATGACCAGCAAACTCATACTTATCTGCGTAATCTTGACTGAAAAAAAGATTCCCCTATGTTCCCACATTTTCAGGCTTCCTAGGAAAGACCCAATTTATGCCTTTTGTTCTGACGTAATTATTAATAAAATTCCTTTGAATTCAAAAACATGTCACTGATTGGTCATACACTGTATGATCACCTAATAAGCCTCCTTGTAAATGCAGCACTCAATTCCAGAAATGATGTGGTACAAGTAGAAGGAGACATCAACTTAGTCATTTCCATTAAATACATATTTTTGCTTAGATTACTTCAGATTCTCGGGAAGCTAGTTTGCAATCACTATACAGTTAAGCATCTGTGCATCTAATAGAAATCAAGTAGAAAAACTGTTTTGTATCTTAGCTTAAAGCTCCTATAACATGACTACCACACCTTTTAGCTTATCAGCATATTTGGGGAGAATGGATTATTTCTACATCTCTGAAAGAATCATTCAAAGGCAGAAAAATCTGGTGAGAACTTTCAGGTGATTACCTAAAATTCTAAATTATATCTTATAAAATGAAATTTTACAATTTTACTTTTGGTAGTTCTGTTTCAGAAATTCATGGCATTTCTTGGCACTCTTCTAGGAAGTACATTTCATTTCATACCCCACCCATATTTCCCATTACCTTCACCCTGACTCCATTCCTGTTTCACATAATAATTTGCATAGTTGGGGCACCTGGGGGGCTCAGTGGGTTAAGCCTCCGACTTCGGCTCAGGTCATGATCTCGCAGTTCATGAGTTCAAGCCCCACGTTGGGCTCTGTGCTGACAGTTCAGAGCCTGGAGCCTCCTTTGGGGTCTGTGTCTCCCTCTCTCTCTCTGCCCCTCCCCTGCTCATGCTCTGTCTCTCTCTCTCTCTCTCTATCTCTCTCAAAAATTAATTTAAAAAATTTAAAAATTTAAAAAATTTTGCATAGTTAACCAGTAGTTAGTGACCTCTTCATTTTAATAAACAAGTTGTAGTGTATAACTATGAATTCATCATTTATAGTTTATAATTGTTTTTCAGGACATGTTTCAACACAACAGCATTTCAAAGCAACAGCATGATCCAAGTGTTTATTTTAACATTATACATATAGAGTAGAAATAATGAACATAAGTTAGCATGCCATCAGCAGTGCTCTTGAGGGAAGGGAAAGAGTACCATTTGAGGGCTGGATCTGTTTGCTTAGAGGGTAACGTTTGTTGAGACGAATAAATCCAAGTGAAAAAACTGAGTAGAACACATCTTTATCAAATGTACGAGCACTGAAATATGGCCTTTTGTAGCAACATGGATGGAACTGGAGAGTGTGATGCTAAGTGAAATAAGCCATACAGAGAAAGACAGATACCATATGGTTTCACTCTTATGTGGATCCTGAGAAACATAACAGAAACCCATGGGGGAGGGGAAGGAAAAAAAAAAAAAAGAGGTTAGAGTGGGAGAGAGCCAAAGCATTAGAGACTGTTAAAAACTGAGAACAAACTGAGGGTTGATGGGGGGTGGGAGGGAGGGCAGGGTGGGAGGGAGGGCAGGGTGGGTGATGGGTATTGAGGAGGGCACCTTTTGGGATGAGCACTGGGTGTTGTATGGAAACCAATTTGACAGTAAATTTCATATATTAAAAAATAAAAAAAATAAAAAAAAATAAAAAAAAAAGTGAAAAAAAAAAAAAGAAAATTCAACAAGATTATAAAATGATTAGAAGAATGTGAATGATATAAATGATATAAAATGACATAATGACATAAAACTAAATACAAATTCAAAAGAATTAAAATAATATAATTATTATAAATAATTTTAATAAATATTTCTATAAATTTTATAAGTGTAAAAAAAAATGTACGAGCACTGAAATCATCTCTCTCTTTTTCTCTCTTCTAATTAAGTCTTATTAAGAACTCTTTCACTGAATGAAATATTAGTTGGAAGCTTAAGTGTTACCCCATGTAAAAGAGGAGATGTTCTAGGAAGAAAGGCAGGGAAAGAATATCAATGTCAGCAACCATCACTCTCTCTCCCTCCTAAATGCTGTCCAGTCCTCACTGGGATTAAAATAACACAGAAGGGAAAGACAAGAAAGAAGAAAACTTGGTTCAGCTCTCTATAGTATGTTAGTTATAATAATTTATGGTATGGGGAAACAAAGAAAAAGTCTTTGATTCATTTAAAAGACTAGGACTTCAAAAAATAAAATCTGCAGCTGCTATACATAGACACCAAAAGAAACTCTCTGATTAAGAGTATTAACGATAAGGAAAATGTTGCCCTGACTCATCTTTTCTGATTTATATGTTTAAATTCAAATGACTTCAAATTAGACATTAACTGATAGCAGGTTTGTTTGTTACTAAATATAGTAACTCAACTAATTTTGAGTGGATCTTTCTGCTATCTGTGCTAACAGGTGCACAGAAGAGAAAATGAAATGGATTAAACACCATTTTAGGAACATCTGCATAGGATACTTAACTTGTATTCCTCACAAAGTAGTATGATTGCCTTTTATCTTCATTTCCAATTTTTGTTATGATCTTTGGTATAAAAATCACATATGCCACACACCTATTTAAAGCTGTGTTACATACGGGGTATTTATAGTTGGCAACTTCCAGTGACAGTATTCATGGCAAAGATTTTCCATGTTGAAAAGGGTTTACTAACACTTTCCAAATGTATTTTCAGTATGAAGAGCTTGCTCTGGGCCTTTCTGATACTTTTTTTCCTTTTTTTTCCTATTAATAATATTGATTTACACAATGGGAACATTCCTAAGTCAACTAAAAAAAATACCTCCATACACACCTGAAAATTAGTCCTTATGGTAGAGACATGCTGTCTGATTGGGGAATAATTTATATAAGACACTATAATTCTGGAACTAGATAACTCACAAGCTTCATCCTAATCTATTTAAAGAAACGTGGTAAATTTAGCAGATGTTTGAACAGTGTAACAGGGTCAAAATGAGAAGGAAGACCACTATAAGTAGGCACTTGATGTTGTTACTTTAATGACTCACTTGGTAGTGGTTATTAATTTCATTTCCAGACTAGTGTTCTACATATAGTATTGTAATGCTTGGATTATGTAATTGTGGGGAACTCCACTGATGTCCCACTTTTCTCACCAAAGTATAAAAAACTACAACTGCTTCTTGCCCATTTAAATATACTCCCCTGGATTTTACACTGCATGTTAAGGAGGCTACCAGCATTCTCCAAATGAACTGCTTCTGAACACATGAGTTTGAGGTTGTCAGAAGACTATCAGGACACGGAAATATGTTAGTTGTAGTTGACACCTTAGTGTTTCTGCCAAGAACATCAAAAACACATTAATCAGGATAAGCACTCAGATGTTTCCCTAAATTTCTTCTGTAGCATTAGCTCTTAATGTCAATTAGTTAAAGCAAGAAATACATGCTAGAAGGAACATAAAAGAACTGAGAGAACAAATTTTAATACTAGCTAATAATCAAATTGACCTCCAGAATGTGACGTATCCAAATTATCAGAACTAAAATGAGATATAGATTCCTAACATGGAGAAAAGCTAAATTAATTATGACTCCAAGACCAAGCTCCTCAGCGTGCTTATGAGAACTCATGCTCTTAGAGCTCTCTTGCTTTTCCTTGGTTCGGCATTTCTCTTTGCCACTTTGGTAGGAGATGGGCTCAGCATTTTCTGAATGCTGAACCCTGTCTTTTTCTTCTTTTCCTAATTCATTCTTCAGACTCTTCCATCACCGTCTCTGGTGCTAAGTAGCACTGCAAAGCTAATAATGTCCATATGTTTATATTTGTGCCCAATGCACCATCCCACAGCAAATTCCACTGGGACGACTCCAGCTATTATCCAGAAAATGCATTCCTATCAACTTATCTTGCCCTAAAAAATACCTCTTCTCTGCAACATTGTTATATCTGCTGGTGCCATTTTTTAGGCTAAAAATCTTGGAATAACCTTTGACGGTTCTCTCTTTCAATACTCATATAAATATTCCTTATATAAAAATATTCATAAGTTTTTTGTTCTTCTCCATTCCAGACCCTGCTACCTGCAAGTCTGCACTAAGAACCTCTTGTTTCTACCTTCTCCTTATAAAGATTAATCCCACTAAAAGAAAACAACATTGTGAAAACAACAGTTATGAGTAAATGACTTTTTCCAGAAACTTCAATGGTTTCCCAATGTCATTCTAAGTCCACATTCTGATAATATAGTGGCATCTTACTTTTCCTCCCTTATTTAAAAAGTTGGTATTCAGTAGTAATATCATTTGTATTCCTGGGGTAATTTAGGAAAGAAAAGATGACTGTATATAACTGCTATGTAAATATAAATGTACATTTTTTATTTATCCTTATTGCATTTAATGTTGTTAGAGTTGAACTCATTGCTCCCGCTTGTCAAAGTCATTTTGAATCTATACTAGGATACTGAATTTAAACTAAGCTCTCTCTTTTTAACTATACTAAGCTTTTAAGTGCTTATTTTATTGCCTGTAACTTGTTAAAGGTTTATTAAGTAGTCATTATTTTATTTAACATTTAGACTATCTTATTTGTGTCCAGTGGTCCTCTTCCCCTTCCACTGTCCTGCTATTGTTCTTCCTCCCTAATTCTCAAAACTAAGGAAGCAGTTGATGTGGTGTTTACTCTTGTATATTATTTTGTTAGCATTATGTTAGCATTGTTAGCATGAGAGTGTTTCCCTACAATGAGATGTTTGCCTTTTAATATTTTCATTTCTAAAACTGTAATGAAAATATTTATTTCTTAATAAAGGAATTCTAGGCATCAGAGAACAAGTGAGGAAATATTCTTTTGGCCAAAATATAGAAAGGCCAGATTCCTATGAGGACTTTTGATAAGTCAATTCCTAAAATAGTATTTGTTTAGTGTTTTGAGGGAAATTAGTTTGAAGGAGGTAAACAAATTAACAACTGAAATGCCTACAATTTATTAAACTGATATGTTCCTGGTGTGTGCATCATATACTTTTAAAAAATGTACTTCTAATATACTTAAAGATAGAAATTGTTCTCATTTTACAGGTGAGAAAAACAAAGGATTAGGGAAGTTAATTAATTTTATACAAGGTCACAGGGCTAGATAGGCTGAGCAAGATCTGAACTTATGTCTTACTGACTCTTAAGTTCATGCTATTAACCATGGTGTTATATAGTGCTTTGATCTGTACTTACCACAGGACTCTTACTTGCACTGGGCAAAAGAATATAGAAACATGTAAGTGCTGCGGGGCAGGGAAACATGGGGAGTTGATAATCTATGGGTTTATAGTTTCAGATTGCAAGATTAAAAAGGTCTAGAGATGGGAATGCAAGCTGGTACGGCCGCTCTGGAAAACAGTGTGGAGGTTCCTCAAAAAATTAAAAATATATCTACCCTATGACCCAGCAATAGCACTGCTAGGAATTTACCCAAGGGACACAGGAGTGCTGAGGCATAGGGGCACTTGTACCCCAATGTTTATAGCAGCACTCTCAACAATAGCCAAATTATGGAAAGAGCCTAAATGTCCAACAACTGATGAATGGATAAAGAAATTGTGGTTTATATACACAATGGAATACTACATGGCAATGAGAAAGAATGAAATATGGCCTTTTGTAGTGATGTGGATGGAACTGGAGAGTGTGATGCTAAGTGAAATAAGTCATACAGAGAAAGACAGATACCATATGTTTTCACACTTACGTGGATCCTGAGAAACTTATCAGAAGACCAAGGTGAGGGGAAGGGAAAAAAAAAAGGTTAGAAAGGGAGGGAGCCAAAACATAAGAGACTCTTAAAAACGAGAACAAACTGAGGGTTGATGGGGGGTGGGAGGGAGGGGAGCGTGGGTGATGGGTATTGAGAAGGGCACCTGTTGGGATGAGCACTGGGTGTTGTATGGAAACCAATTTGACAATAAATTTAATATTAAAAATAAATAAATAAATAAATAAATAATAAAAAGCATTGGAAACTAACATTGGTTGAGTGGCTAATGGCCAAGGCATTTTACATATAAAAACAGCCACTGAATTATCAACAATAGCCAAATTATGGAAAGAGCCCAAATGTACATCAACTGATGAATGGATAAAGAAGATGTAGCCATATATATATATATATAAATAGTTTTAAATATATATGAAGTTTTATATTATATATATATAGGAATATTACTCAGCCATCAAAAAGAATGATATCTTGCCATTCACAACAACATGGATGTAGCTAGAATGTATTATGCTAAGTGAAATAAATCAGTAAGAGAAAGACAAATACCATGATTTCACTCACATTTGGAACTGAAGAAACAAAACAGATGAATATAGGGGAAGGAAGAAAAAAAAGAGAGAGAGGGAGGCAAACCATAAGAGACTATTAACTATAGAGAACAAACTAAAGGTGGCTGGTGGGGAGATGGGCAGGGGAATGGGCTAAATGGGTGATAGGTATTAATGAGGGCATTTGTGATGAGCACTGGGTGTTATATGTAAGTGATGAATCACTAAATTCTACTTCTGACACCAATATTAAATTATATGTTAACTAACTAGAATTTAAATAAAAACTTGGAAAAAAAGAAAAAGAAATAAAATATACAAAGAATTCTTAAAACTCAACAATAAGAAAATTAACCACCCAATTATAAAATGAGTTGGTCTATAGACAGCAAATAAACATTTGAAAAGATGCTTTATATCATATGTCGTTAGGGAAATGCAAATTAAGACAACAATGAAATACCACTACACACCTATTAAGATAGCTAAAATCCAAAACACTGACAACATTAAATGTTGACAAGGATATGGAGCAAGAATTCTCATTCATTGCTGGTGGGAATGCAAAATGATACAGACACTTTGGAACACAATTTGGCAGTTTCTTACAAAACTAAACAGATTGTACCATGTGATTCAACAATCATACTCCTTGGTATTTATCCAAATGCGCTGAGAACTTTCACACAGAAAAAAACCTGCACGTGAATGATTATAGAAGCTTTATTCATAATTTCTAAAACTCGGAAGCAACCAAGATGTCTTTCAATAGATGAATGGATAGAAAACTGTTGTGCATCCATACAATGGAATATAATTCAGCCATAAAAAGAAATGAGCTATGAAGCCACGAAAGAGACAAGGAAGAATCTCAATTGCATAGCACAAAGTCAAAGATGCCCATTTGAAAAGGCTACAAGGAGGATGTTTACAACTATATGACATCCTATAAAAGGGAGAATTATGGAGGTAGTAAAAAGATCAAAGATTCAGAAGGAGAAAAGAATGGATGAAGAGGTGAAGCACAGGGTAATTTTAAGGCAGTGAAACTATTCTTTATGACACTATACGGGTGGATACATTATCGTCATACCTTTATCAAAACCCTCAGAATGTACAACACAGAGTGAACCTTAATGCAACCTATGAACTTTGGTTAATACCATTGTATTGATATTGGCCCATCAGTTGTAACAAATGTACCACACTAATGCAAGATGTTAATAGCAGAGGCACTGGGATGGGTGGTGGGAGGGAGTATGAGAAGTTATAATGGAACTCTCTGTACTTTCTGCTCAATTTTTCTGTAAACCTAAAACTTAAAAAAATAAAGCCTAATAACTTTTGTAAAAGTAAAAAAAAATAATAGAAAATACAGTCATTTATGTCTCTTGTCATAAATTGAGAACTAAAGCAACACATATCACAAAGCTCTTCCACCCTTGTAGGTAGACACCATTGCGTGTCTCTCTAGAATGCTTCCCGACCCTCATTTTATCCCTTTAGAGAACACTTGTTCACTTCAAATGGTCCTGGTGGGACTGTGAACCAAAGTGTGTGCCCCAAACCTACCCTAGGCCACAAGTGAGCACGTATATGACATAGTTGGGGTAATCAGAGTCTTTCCCATATCTTCTGTGTTGGAACTACAGCAACGTTTCTCTTATCCTTTTTGCTAATAGGAGTCTGTGGCTACGAGTGTCGAGGCTTTCTGCTCTGTACAGCATGGAAGAACAGGGCTAACAAGATAAGAGAAACAGAGACAAGTAGAGCCAAAAGAGAAATAGAACAAAAGTGACAGAATCTCATGAAAAAGTATTAGTCCCAGATCTAGGCATGCCTGAGGGTAGAGACTTACAAATTCCTTTTAAATTTTTAGTAGCCTAGTTTGAGTTGGGTTTTCTTCATAGGTACCTTAAAGAGTCCTAACTAAATCACCTCCTTTTCTGGAAACTCTCCTAAATTTCTCATTTCTCTCTTCTGGCTACATACCAGGTGGATTCATTTTCATAATTTCCCTAACCTTAATGTAAGCAATCTATCTCTTTCCTTCACTTAGAAGTTCCAGGATTCACAAACTATGATTTATAGCATTTGTTGTGTTATTTGGGGCTTTTTTTGATAGCCTCAGGTGCCATAACCTTCCTTACCTGACATCTTGAAAAGTACCTCTAAATATAATGACATTACAAATTATATTTCTGGCCAAGATGTGCTTCTTCACCTCATTTGAATGTTAATCGGTGAAAAGCACACACGTCAGTTTGAAAATATACTCTAAAGTCTAAAAGGCACTGTTCCTGTCACTGTGACCCTGCTTATTATCTTTTATATCACCTAACATTTATCATTATCCTTATCTAATATAAATGGAATAACATTATGTTTCAGTGAAATTCCCCTGGAAGAACAAGCTGAAATAGTCCTTTGTTTTCAATATTATACGATTCTGCCCTGTCTTTATAAATACAAGGACACATTCATTAAACTTTGGCTGTTAAGGAAAGTCATACAAAATAAAAGTAAATTTATTCAATATTATGTATAACTGCATTTAAAGGTAATACCCATGTATCAATATATTCACTTATAATGTCAAATATAGTATTCCAAGTTTGGTTAACAAACCATGCTTTTAGCACTCTGCTTAGAAATTTAATAAAACTTTCAGGACTATTAAATCTCTCCACATTTATTTTTAATCTCTATGTATACAGCACAGTGGCCTATCATGAACTGCAATAACATTTGTTACAACTGACCCTAAAGAATGAGCTAGTTTAAGGTTGCTTAGTGGTGACAGAAGACAGTGAGAGTCCATTATAATGACAGGCACTTTCACAAGGAGGCTTTAAATACCATGCTTGCAAAAAATAAGTCCCACTGCTTTAGCAGAGTAGGTCATAGAACTTTAAAGAAACAAAATGACAGACTAGTAAAAGACCAAAGGTATAGCATTGAATGAAAAATTCAAAAAGCAGTGGCAACATGAACTTAGTCATAATAATAAAGGAAGCTTCAGAGCAAAAACATAGAGGTGTAAAATGAAAATCTTGCTGGGTGTCAGCAATGAAATGCTGCACATATCTTGTAAAGCTGCACTGGGCCAGTTTCATTGCCAAATTAGCTGACAAACGTCTGCCTTAATCATGCAATTTATACATTTGAACTCATTTTAGAATTAGTCTCACAGTTATGTAATTGTGGAGTTCTTTTAGGTTAAGGAGATGTTTGCTCTTGAGGGTTATTAATCATTTTTGTCTTTTCCTGATAACAATTCCTAATAAGGATATGTTATAAGAAGCTTGAAGAACAAGGATTTTTCAGCCTTCTCTTTTGCTGGTATAGGACACTATAACTGATTATGTCATTTTACACATCATAGACATCACATTTTTGTGAATTATTTTGATAATTTTCTAATGTTGAGAATCAAATGTCTTCAGGAAAGGAAATATTTTCTTTTTCTAATTTGCACATGGGCACTCTAATTTTTTTTTAATGTTTATTTATTTTTGACAGAGAGAGACAGAGAGACAGAACATGAGCTGGGGAGGGACAGAGAGAGACACACACACACACAGAATCCGAAGCAGGCTCCAGGCTCTGAGCTGTCAGCACAGAGCCTGACGAGGGGCTCGAACTCACAGACTGTGAGATCATGACTTGAGCCGAAGTCGGACGCTCAACCAACTGAGCCACCCAGGCACCCCTTTATTTTTTTAATTTTTTTTAATGTTTATTTATTTTTGACAGAGAGAGAGAGAGAGAGAGAGAGAGAGAGAGAGAGCATGAGTGGAGGAGGGGCAGAGAGAGAGCACATGGGCACTCTAGAGGTTAACAGTGGCCCAGTGCAAGTGGGTTTATAGTAATAATATGAATGATAACTGAAAGGCAGCTCAGTGGAATGTAGGCTGTAGATTCAGACTCCCTGGTTTTATTGCTAATCTGCTGTGGCATTTTCATCATACTACTACTTTACAGCAGTTTCCTCATTTGTAAAACAAAACCAATAACAGTACCTACTTTACTGGATTATGGTGATGATTAAATGAGTTAATGAATGTGAAGTTTCCAAAAGTTGCCAGCTATCATCACCATTAACTAACTTCTACCTAAAACTTTCATTCACAATGTGCCAGAGGCCATGCCAGGTGCTTTCTACGGAATTTTCAAATACTACCCAAAGGTAAAGGAAAGAGGTCACAGAAGTTAATTAACTTATCCAAGCTAAAAGGTGACTTCAGTACCCTTTGGATTCCATAGTGCTAATCCTGAAATCAATCAATCAATCAATCAATCAATCAATCATTCATTCATTCTAGATATGTTCATAAAAAATAGTTATGAGGGTCATGGAGTAGGTACTAGGCTAATTACAATGCAAGGTAATAAGTGATTAATTAAAGATCTAAGAGGGGCTCCTGGGTGGTTCAGTCAGTTAAGCATCTGACTTCAGGGCAGGTAATGATCTCATGGTCCGTGAGTTCGAGCACTACGTTGGGCTCAAACCACTGACCGCTGACTGCTGACAGCTCTGAGCCTGGAGCCTGCTTTGGATTCTGTGTCTCCCTCTCTCTCTCTCCCCGTTCCCTGCTAGTGCTCTGTCTCTCTCTCCCTCTCAAATATGGATGAACATTAACAACAAAAAATCTAAGAAAGGTGATGTCGGAGGAGGAACTCAACCAGCACAGCAGCAGGCAGATAAAAGGTCATAGAGGAGATAGTTTGGGAGGAAGTAAGGTTGGAGGACTTCCAACAAGCATGGGGTCCAACATTTTATGGTTCCCAAGTCAATGCTATTCATAGTCCTCTTCCTCTCAACTCCTGTCTCTGGCCTGAGTGACTCATCCGGTTTGTGAGTGTTGGGACACTAAAGGATAATCACTAGAGTGAATTAAGACAGGTTTCATCTACACTCGATAAACAGTATACTACTGCTTCAAGAAGGATTGGGTAGGAAGCACCTGGCTGGCTCAGTTGGCAGAGCATGATACTCTTGCTCTCGGGTTTGTGAGTTTGAGCCCTACATTGGATGTAGAGATTACATAACAAAAAATAATAATGATGATGAAGGACGGGTAGGAAGATGTGCATGAATCCACACAAACATTTTCCACTTTTGATGGATGAACTCAGAAAATATAAATACTGTGTACCTGAAGAATGCTTCATTCTTTATTAAGTACTTTGACATTTATTTATATTATTTCCCATAAGTTTACATTTTATTGTATGCATTTGGCATATGAGGAAATTGACACAGTCAAGCTGAGAAATGTCAGAGTTTAGATTTGAACCTGGATTTTCCAACTCTAAATTTTGTGTTGTTCCTATCACATGTTATTGCTTCCCCTCCCTGCAATTTGTGAAACCTGAACTGATGAAAAAAACCCGTCTCAATGACAAAAGTATTGCAACATGTCCCTTGTTTTATAATTGTTGAATTTTAAAAAATACTCTATTTTTAGAAAGTTTTAGATTTACAACAAAATTGAGAAGAAGGTAGAAAGATTTCCTAGATACCTCCTATGCTCACACAGGCACAGCTTCCTCCATCACAACATCACTCACCAGAATGTGCACTTTTTACCAATAATGAGCCTATATTGACACATCACCATCACTCAAAGTCCATCGTTTACATTAGATTCAGTCTTGGTGTTGCATATTCTACAAGTTTGGACCAATGTAATGACATGGTTCCACCATTATAATATTAAATAGAGTATTTTCACTGCCCTAAAAATCCTCTCTGCTCTACCTATTTATCTGTCTCCATTATCCCTGGCAACCACTGATCTTTTTATTGTTTCCATTATTTTGCTTTTAACAAACTGTCATATAGTTGGAATTATATCCTATATAGACTTTGCAGACTGGCTTCTTTCACTAAGTAATATGTGCTTAAGTTTCCTCCATGTCTTTTCATGCTTTGAGAGCTCATTTCTTTTTAGTACTGAATAGTATTCCATGGTCTGAATGTACCACAGTTTATTTATTCATTCACTTACTGAAGAACATTGTGGTTGCTTTCAAATTTTGGCAATTGTGAATAAAGCTGCTATAAACATCTGTGTGCAAATTTGGTGTGGACATAAATTTTCACTGATTTTAGGTAAATACCAAGGAGCATGATTGCTATATCATAGAGTAACAGTGTGTTTAGTTTGGTAAGAAACCCCCAAACTATTTTCCAGAGTGGCTGTATCGTTTTGCATTCTGACCAGCAATCTGTCAGAGTTCCTACTCTCTGCACCTTCCTCGCCAGCATTTGGTGCTGCCAATTTTCCACACTACAGTCATACTAACAGTCATGTCATGGTATCTCAGTGTTGTTTTTAACTTAAAATTTAAATTGGATATTTAACTTTAATGAAAATCTAGTTAAAATTCTATTCATTGCTATTACAGTATCTATGTTAGTGTTTTCAAACTTGAGTATTAGACTCCTTCAAATAGGAAAATGCTCCCAAGTTTCTAGTGCTCATTTAAGTTATATTTATTATAATACTACTTAGATATATGCACATTTATTTTCTTAATGTTTATTTATTTTGAAAGAGAGAGAGAGAGAGAGAGAGAGAGAGAGAGAGAGAAAGAGCACACAACAGAGGGTCAGAGAGATAGAGACACAGAATCCCAAGCAGGCTCCGCTCTGTCAGCGCAGAGCTCAATGTGGGCTCAATCTCATGAACCGTGAGATCATGACTTTAGCTGAAATCAAGAGTCAGCCGCTTAACTGACTGAGCCACCCAGGCACCCCTAGATATATGCACATTTTAAACAAGAAAAATTAATTCCCTTTCCTTCTAGCTTTTGTACAACTTCTATGATTACAAACCACAAAAAAATACAAATTAAATACAAAAACTTAAAAACTCAGTAAAATTCAAGTTAAGAATATTAATTTAATGTGATAAATGGTAACATGTTGCCGAATTTATATCACTTGCACTGGCTTGTACAATAGACAGATATATATTCTATATTAATATGTTCTATAAATCATTGTATTATCAGTATTAATAATTTTTCATTAAATTTGTTTATTTTAGGGAGAGGGAGGGAGAGAGAGAGAGAGAGAGAGAGAGAGAGAGAGAGAGAGAGAATCTCAAGCAGGCTCCACGATGAAGGGCTCAGTCTCATGACCCTGGGACCATGACCTGCGATGAAATCAAGAGTTGGAAAATCAACCAAGTGAGTCACCCAGGTGCCCCTCAATATATTTTTTTTACATTTAACCCATTTTAACTAATAGTCTCTGAAATCCATTGTGTCCCCAAATATAATACCAAATATAAAAATGAAAAGAATGTAACATCTTTTTTTTTTTCAATCATAGAATTTCCACTATTATGGCTAGACCTCTTTCAGGATGGTACATACTCAGATGGGATTCAGGCAATGTACCTGCCCAAAAGTGATTAACTAACTACTAGAAGCAGGATCCTTTGTATGCCCCATGTCTGTACCACAGGGAACACTCTGACAACTAAATGGCCCACCACTCGTTTCTTAATTTGGAAACTTTTGTTCTTACAGAGACTCATAACTTTATCTGTTCTTCCATTGTATCAATTGTATAATTCACATAGTATGTCTTCATTGCTTTACTTAGTAGCCCAATACAAAACAGAAAATGGTGCATCTGTAGGACAGGATATTCATAATGTTAAATCAAAATATCAACTGATTAAATGAAAAAATTAAATCTTTGTCTATTAACATGTCTTTCAATTGCAGATTCTCATTGCAAAAAAAAAAAAAAAGAAGAAAAAAATCGTTTCTGTAACAGATACAAGTAATAGATGTGAGGAAAATAAACTGTGATTTCTGTTATTTGTACATTGGGAAACCCAAATCAAACTGGCAAGCCAGGATACTAACCAAACACATTAAAAGTGACACACTAAAAAACATACAATAATAATTAAAAAAATAAGTGAAACACTGACTTTTTTACAAGTCTTAGAGAACCTACTTTATCATGAATCAAAATACAGAAGGCAAACTGAAATTATAGTGTAATGCACAGTAACTAGTTGATATAATAAGCAAAAAAAAAAAAAAAAAACTTTTACAGGCCTCTGAGCTTTTGCCCACAGATTTCTCAATAAAGCTTCCTTAATAATAATTAATCAATGTTTAAGTTTTTAGTAGACCTCTTTTTGCTACTAAATTTGCTATACTCTAATTTTGTCTAAAAACTTAAAGACAGTATGGTTTTTGTTACTGGTGCCTCCTATTTTAACTTAGGTGTCTTTTATGAATTTGGTAAAATGTGTCTCAACTGGAAACCTCACAGTGCATCAACTGGCACTTTATATGGAACTTTCTTTTTAAAAAATTTGTTTAATGTTTATTTTCTGACAGAGAGAGAGAGAGAGAGAGAGAGGGAGAGCAGGGGAGGGGCAGAGAGAAAGGGAGACACAGAATCATAAGCAGGCTCCAAGCTCTGAGCTGTCAGCACAGAGCCTGATGCAGGGCTCAAAGTCACAAGCCATGAGATCATGACCTGAGCCAAAGTCAGACGCTTAACCAACTGAGCCACCCACGTGCCCCTGTATGGAACTTTTGAATGATTTTTCACCTACCTTCTCTATATTGCACATGCTTAATTAAGAAAAAACAAACTTTCTCTTCCGTCCAATTATTGTAAAATACAATTACGGCAACAAAATTGAAAATAACCAACAAGTTCTATGCTTCCATTGTTTTCAAAGTGTTTTGCAGTCACTAATATTAATATTTAAATCAAGGAAACAAGTAGAAGGTATTAGGATATCTGAAGCTGAGTATAATTAGATGCCAAGTCTGAAGATATGTCTGTAAACATCTCAACAGAAGGATTTGACATTGGCTGGTTCTCAGACAATAGATACAATGCCCTGTTTGTGTAATAAATATAGGGTTGAATTAGCCAGGACTTGTTAACAGGAAATTATAACACACAACATAAATATTTTTGGAATGGATAATGCAGGGAGGACGGGCAAATAATGATGGATCTCAAAGGGTGACATAATTTTCTTAAAATGCAATTTTGAGAAGTCACATACTTGGATACAAGGTCTGCCTGCAAAGTATCCAAAAGCCTACCATTACCACAGCATCAGGCAATTATGGCTAGGGATGTGATTTAGATATAAAGTGGTTGAAGGAAACAGGCTAAGAAGGGCTACCATCATCATTCTAGGGTGAGTTGAATGAGGCAGTAAAAATTGCAGAAAGAAAACAATATCAGAGCAATGGGTCCAGCTTTTGAAAAGATAACTCAATATCATTTTGAAATAAATATCAATCAGCTGATGATTTGTAACTATGTTGAAGGTGTGTTACAAATCGAAATACATAGGTATTTTTTCTTTCTTTCTTCCAGCCTTCATATCAAAGGGAGATGTTCTTATAGACATGTAGCCACTGGACATACAGAAGCAATACAAAATCATGCATAATACCCCAATTAAATATTTATAACACATGCAAGTTAAAGGGTTATATGTTTATGGGATTGAAGAAGAACTTTTAGACCAACTGGTGAATTTGGCCTCAAAGCTGTCCTCTGCTTCCTGTCTATTGCTTCCTGCCTGCCTTCATCCTTTCCTTCCCTTCTCCCATCTAAAGACTGCTCTCTACTATGGCTTTGTATGTGGTCTCATTCTTAACATTTAAGTTTACCAGAGGGATACGAAGATAGCAACATATTTTCAAATGGCTCATATTTATCTTCTTTCCTATTTCTCTTCAACTTTTATGTATGAGATAAAAACTGCAGTCAGGTGACACACACCTGGGTTCAGGAAACCTAGATTTTAATCTAGACCCTCTCCCTGACAAACCAAAACTGTTAGAAAGTTTCCTTAAACCCATGAGCCTCACCTGCTAGCATTTTGCACTGGTTGTGAGGAGAGAAGGCATTAATATGCTCAACCTAATCGCACCCCTGATCATTCACTGAAATAACCCTCTGTTTGCCTCTTAGTCTTTAGTCAATGTGTCCTTTTAGCCCAGGGAAGAATTTCTTCTAAATAAATCCTGCCACCTATTCAAGCCTACTGAAGACAAATATTACTTCTTCTGGGATACTCTTAAATAGACTGAGCTCTGACCCTTTGGATTTTTGAAAGTAGTTTGAGTGAATAATTCTAAGAGCCCTGGTCCCATTCTGTTATATGATGCTATTTATCTTCTTTTCCACTAAGGTTTATTATGATAAAAAGTAACTGAGTAAAAGTTAAAGTTTAGTCTTTGTGTTCTTCACAAGGCATACCGTGTTGCCTTGTTGCTTACACGGAGTAAGCAACAAGGAGATGCTTTTGGAGATGAAACACTAGTCCTGCCTTGGCTCACGCCACTTCCTCAGTAGATTTAATGATTCTGTGATGCCTCCTGATGCCTGCTAGGGTTCACCAGTGGTCAAACTGGTTAGGTTATTTACAGAAATTACAGATTCTTAGACCTTGTGGTAGACAGAATAATAACCTCTACCCCAAATATGTTCATGTCCTAATGAACCTGGGGACATGTTACCTTACAGGACAATAGAAACACACCTCAATTACAATTAACTTAAGAATATTTGCGATGGAAAGACTCCCCTGGATTATCTGGGTTGGCACAATGTCATCACAGGGTCCTTATGAGAGAGAGACACCAGATGTGATGATGTAAGCAGAGGTTGGAGCAGTGTGTTTTGAAGATGGAAGAAGGGGTCAAGATCCAAGGAATGTAGATGGCTTCCAAAATTTGGAAAAAGCAAGGAAATGGATTCTCCCTTGGAGTCTCCAGAAGGAGACATCTGCTGACATCTTGATTTTAGTCTGTATGATCCATTTCATGCTTCTGACCTCCAGAACTGTAAGTCACAAACTTGTGTCATTTTAATTGCCTCTTTGTGGTAATTTTTTTTTACAGTAGCAATAGAAAACTAATACAGAACAAAACCAGACTCAATAAATCAGATTTTCTGGATGGGTCCCAAGATTCTGCCTTTTAAATAAGCTACTCAATCGACTCTTATCCTCAACATTAGAGAAACTTTTCTTTAGAATTGCATTCCCTTTCTGTCCAATGGAACTGAACCATCCCATGTTCTAATCCCTAAAGCTATTCCAAGGTAAAGTGGATAATTAATTTCACAAAATTCCTTAAGCATGAATGCAAGAGTGCTATTGGAAAGCAGTTCACACTTCTCTTAAAGCCTTCTATTCCAGGGGTGCCTGGGTGGCTCAGTCGGTAAGCATCTGACTTCAGCTTGGGTCTTGGGTCATGATCTCACAGTTTGTGAGTTCGAGCCCTGCATAGGGCTCCATGCTGACAGCTCAGAGCCTGGAGCCTGCTTCAGATTCTGTGTCTCCCTCTCTCTCTGCTCCTCCCCCACTCACACTCTGTCTCTCTCTCAAAAATAAACAAGCATTTAAAAAAAAATTTTAAGAAGGCTTCTATTCTATTTTCCAGTAACAAAACTATTATTTTAACAGTGACATTCTCTTATGGATTGAATTGTGCCTCCGCGCTTCCCTCTCCCCCAGTTTCATATATTGAAGCCCTAAATGTGATGGTTGTATTTGGAGATATGGTATTTAAAAATAAATGAGGTCATAAGGATGGAGCCATAAGCTATTATGATTACTGTGCTAATAAGAAGAGGAAGAGACACCAGGGATGTACATGCACAGAGGAAAAGATCATGTGAGGAACATGACATAGAGAAGTCTGCCATCTGCAACCTAAGGACAGAGGCCTCAGGAGAAACCAACTCTGCTGACATCTTGATCTTGGACTCCTGGCTTTGAGAAGTGTGAGAAAGTAAATTTCTGTTGTTTGAGCCACCCGGTCTGAGAATCTTGTTATGGCAGCCTGAGCAGACTAATACACATTCCGAACCCAAGTTCCTACTATTGCTGGTTACCTAAGGGAGTTATTCCAATAGGTAAGATTTTAATTACTACCATTTATTTACCACTTGTTAAGCACTATGTACTATGCAAAGAGCTTGTATACATTTTTCCCTCCTAGAATCCTCTCAACACCTCTATAAAGGTGATATAATTTTCTTTGTTTTACAGATTAGAAAATTGGGAGTCAAAGAGGTTAAAGTTGGATACAGAATAGGCACTGACTTGCAAGGGAGCTAGGATTCAAACCAGTTTGAATGACTCCACTCTGATATATGATTTCTCTAGTAACTGCCACTTACTGAACTACTGCTATGCTCCAGCTAGGATGGTCATGGTTTCAGGAGTGTTATCTATAGCTAAGGAAGGTGATCAGGAAACAAGGAGGAAATGTGGTGTGCAAATAAAGATATATGTTTAGTTTTTTATTATAATTCTAGATCAATAAGCACCAGTCACATTATTACCTGGATGTAATGGCTATTTCCACAGTAATAACAGTTTAAGCAAATGAACCAAAAAAACTTAATGTGTAACCTAATGTTGAATCTCAATTATTACACAGAGGCTGCAGTCATAGTGAGCACAGTTCTTATTTACAATACTTTCAGGAAGTTAATGGAAAGGAAGTGAAGATGAGAATGAGCCTTGAATTTTGGAAATGTGTGAACCTTAAGCAGGGCATGGCTTGCTTCACTGCCCCTCTGATACTCTACGGGTTGCAAGCAAGTGGCTTTCTAAAGGCAAACACAACTGACTGTAACTTTCCTGGAATATATCTGTTATCATCTATAGCCCGAGAGGCTATTTTTAGAAGATTCTGGCCAGGTCTTCGATAGATCATTTGATTGGTCAAAGGTGTTGACCTCTGCCAATGAAAGCCAATCATACTTGCTGGCTTAAAGCAATTCTTATTTGCCATTGTAAAAAAAAAAAAAAAAAAAAAAAAAAAAGTTGTGGTCCAGTAGATTTTATGCTGAATATAGAATTTTAAACATTGGGAGTTGAGTTCTAGTTCTGTCACTGACTCACTAGATGATTTTTGCAAGTCATTTAATCTCTGTGTATCTATTTTTCAATTCTCCAAATAGGAAAATATAATCTTTAAAGTCCAGAAGCTTCTCAAAAGAATAATTTCTCTCTGCTCTATTAATAGACTCTGAAATGCTGTTTCTCTCCTCTGAGATCATATTAATTATTATTATAGTCTGGTTGTGTATGCATGATGTATGTAATGCTTACAAAAAGAACTAGAATACAAGGGGTCACTTAAAGTCTTCAAATATGAAAAGAGCAAGGAAAAACAGGGTAATTCTGACCTCATAAGTAATGATTTGAGAAATAAAAAGTCAAAACAGCACAACTTTTGAAGATTTTTTTATCAGTATCTATAATCTGAACTTCAGATTATAAACTCGAATCAGCATTATAGAAAATTATTTCAAAATTCTAGGGTGCACTTTCCAGTTACTCTTAATATAGCTTTGATCTATTTGATCTACTCTAGAAAAAAAAAATCAAAGAAATGACATAGTGTTTAATCATAATGGAAAAAATTATGAGATTATTTTTAAAGTATTTTTAAAATTTGAATGGCATTTTAATTTTTGGCACTGAAAATGTTATTAGGTACATGACATGCTCAGGTTTAGTTATAGCACCAATACTAATTGAAGTTCCCAATGCCTTAATCAGTTTCTGAATGTTTCTAGTTTTTTCAAGAAAAAGCAACAAGAGTAGAAATAAACTGTCAAACTTTGGGGTTCTTTCAACTGTCTATAAGTCATTTTTCCTTGGCTAATTCACCATCACCACAAGCCCTAAATCCCTTAATTACATCTTTCCTCCAGGTAAGGTACCCCTTCTCACAATCCTAGTTTGTGTCTTTGATAGTTTCTCAAAAACTTAGATTCTTATTTCAACGTTTTTAGTTTCTCTGTCTCGCATTAGCTTCATCAAGTATAGCATTTATCAAATAATTTCTTTGTCCTAGATACTGTTTTGGATACTGAAAATACAGAGAACAAGAAGACTGTTTTCTGCTTATGATGGATTTTTCATATATTTGGCTATGTAGAAAGCCAGCAACCCATTCCGGTTTTTCCTTTCAATGTCTGTATCCTGCTGCCATTTCAACTGGTCTAAATCTCCATCACTTCAAGCATGAATTAATCTAACATCCCACACTTCATGGTCAAAGTCATTCTTTATCCTCTTCATTCCTCTCCTCTTTGCCTCATCGCTTCCAAAAGCAATGGGGCACATCACTGCTATGCTAATTTTCCTTTAGGTACATGTTTAGCATTTCTTCCCTCAAAAGTCAATAATTATTAATGCACCATATCTTGACTCAATAATCAAGGCAAATAAGATTGTTTTCACAAATATCTACAAGAAAATCTCAACTCTAGACTTGCCAGCCTCTTGCTGCTGTATCATCCACCATCCCAAAGTTGATTTCTCTATGGCTTTGTTCATGATGGTTTCCAGATATGAAATGGCTGCCATGCTTTTCTGTATTTATATAGATTCTTAACAGGTTAGTGAGGATCAAGTTCTAGTATCTAGCAATCAGTTTCATAAGATATCTATCTTCTGAATATCTATACATTTCTAGTTTGTGACACTTAATATGGTACTCTCGTGCAGTCAGATGGTAGTCTTTTACTTACATTATCTTGGCGACAGGGTCAATGTTCTGTCTTTCTTGGCATTTACCTGACACCCGCATTGGCTGGGCACAATAGATACAAAACAAACACTTTCTCACAATCATGACTTCCAGAGTGAGGATATATATGCTTAGGTCTTATACATTCTGGTTTTAATTACAACCAATACAGACACTACTGAAATTTAATGAGAAATACATGTTCATGTGATAAAATTCACATGTTCTTTTATTTTCCAATTCATTTATTGTTCATTATTTGGATTGCTCTTTTGGCTCGTGTTTATACATTAGTGTCTATAGCAATCTCCCATAATTAAAGTGTGTGTTATCAGAAAGCTTACTTTTCTCTACTGGCATGTGGGTTTAGTTCACATTAAACATAAATTTCTGTTAAAAATAACTGAGAGACAGATTTTTTTCTCTTTTTTTTTTTAATAGGAAGAAGGCTTCTAAACTAAACATATATCCTTAAGGCCATATACCTTGGTCATCAGATTGGTATCATCAGATACCAATGCAGGAAGAAGACCCAAAGATGGGTATTTTGAAGACCTAAAAAAAGGAGAATATTTGTAGTGAGTGTATGTGTGTGAATGTGCATCTATGTGAGTATATGTATGTGCATGTGTGTGAGTAATAATAATATCAGAATATGATGTCAACATAGGAGTTTAGTCTTAAAAGATGTCAAGTATTTACCAGAACAGAAATTGGAGCAGGTCCAAAGACTTGAAAAACCTTTTATTTTACTTGCCCTGACTACCTACCATTAATCAACCATCTCTAGCTCCACAGTTTTACCTCCCACCCAGCAACCTTTAAATTGTTCCCACCCTTCTAGTGTCTTGACTATCCTTAGTCATGGTCCCCGATCCACCAGCACAGAAGCTGGAAAGTCTTCCTCATGATAAACAGGCAGCATGTCAGTCAGAACCCACAGCCCACCCTTCTTGCACTTTGACAACTGACACATGTCATCTTTATGACACTACTATCATCTGCATTTCCCTATGCCATGCTTCATAGAACAACTCAGGCAATGCCATGTCTTTTTCCTTTTATAAAAAAGCCTTTTGCAGTTTTGTTCTGATAATTGAGCAGAGTGGAATCAAAATATTGCTAAAAACCTTTTCAAATTTCCTTTGTTTATTATAATCTGGAAAATTCTCATAGTAAATTGGGTGTAATCAGTACATACAGTTTTCACATTCTACATAAATGCAACCAATAAAATTTTACACAGTGCTACTGATAATTTTGGTTTTGACTTGTGCATAGTAGCTAGATGCATAAAGTAGACATATGACAACATAGCCCTCAAAGTGAACAGTTACATGTGCCTCATATCAGGCTCTAGGAATATAGCTAGGGATAACCAGACAGTTCTGCTTTCCAATGTTAAGTGATGTGAACTTATGACAGTACACAAATGCATGTTTATCGCAACATCTACTAAGATAAAAACATATCCATAAGAATTCTATTGCTTAGGGGCACCAGGGTGGCTCAGTCAGTTAAGAGTCCAACTCTTGATTTTGGTTCAAGTCATGATCTCACAGTTCTGGGATTGAGCCCCACATCAGGCTCCGTGCTGACAACACGGGGCCTGCTTGGCTGCTTGGAATTCTCTCTCTCTCTCTCTCTCTCTCTCTATCCCTATCTCTATCTATCTATAGATATCTCTATCTATCTCTTGCCCCTCCCCAACCCCCCTCAAAAAAAAAAAAAAAAAATTGTATTGATTAAATTGCTCATACATTCCTATAGTTCTGAAAGTGCACTTTTGTGTCCAACTTTAGATGACCATTTTCCATTTACTTTGGTAATATAATTCAAGTAATAATGAAAACAGGGTAAGAACTCTGACCACAATGCTACAATGGTAGTGTAGATGAGTAATATTGAACTTCAAATCCCACAACAGTGGAGAACCAATGGCCAAAAACAGAAACTAGTGAAGCACTGCCTTAAGTATTTTGTTAGATATAGAACAAAAGTGAGCATCTACTTTTAAGCACAGATTAGAATTAATTCTGGTAATTTGTAGAGCTTTTTAACAATAGTTAAAACATAACTATATGATCATTATCAGATACTTAAGTGTGCCTTCAAATTTCAATATAACTATCATGCATAGAGTAAGATATTAAAAGATAAAATAAATTATATCTCTTATAGAAACTACTAGGTCATGTAATAAAAATCACCTTAGTTAAAATCTACCTTCCAAATTAGAATAGGAAGAAGGAATTATTTAATTACATATACAGAAAATAGTTAATTAGTCCATGGGGATGATATAATTGTATACCTACTTGTATACAATACTTTGCAGTTTACCAAATATGCATTATCTCATTTGCTTTTGCTTTAGTTTTCTCATTTGTAAAATAGGGCAATGGTTGTTTCTACCTCATGGCTGGTTTGAAGGAAAATGTGTTGATAAACATATGCAAAGATGCTTAGAACAGTGCCAGGCACATGAAAAGCACTATAAGTTGTTAGCTATTATCTACAAAAATAACCATAATAGTGAGAATTGAGTAAATTCATATAAGGCACTTTGTGCCCGATACATAGTAAGTGCTCAATGTGAATGCTAATTACATAAGAAGCAGGTAGCACATAGTATTACTCCAATTTTATAGATAAAGAAACAACGATTACAAAGCCAGGCAAATTCCCCAAAGGTCAAACAGTGTTACATATATGAAAGTCAACACGCTCACATTTTGCCTTTTGAAATTTCTACAGAATATTTCATTTTTAACATGCCCTATCCTGACCCCCTGCAATTATACTTCCTATTTGTTTCCATGAATACCCAGCGTGACAACTTATCTCAGTCACAGAAAGAGCTGTTGCTCTAATTGTGACTCTACACTCACATTTAAGTTATAATTTCATTTTTGGTTTCTATGGAAATCAAATTTCTTACTTCACTGCTGGGTTGGGAAATGTTATTCTAGAAACATGGTTCTTCGCAGAAATGGAGGAGCTAATCCTCCAGGAGCCTGATCCTGGGCTTTAGGATCAGGAAGTTGTTATTTAATGTAGTTTGGGTACAAGAGAGGATCTGCTTTTTCCCAGAAAACAAATAAAGTGACTTCTTTTTTTTTATGTTTATTTATTTTTGAGAGAGACTGAGCATCAGCGGGGGAGGGGCAGAGAGAGAGAGGGAGACACAGAATCCAAAGCAGATTCCAAGCTCTGAGCTGTAAGCACCAGAGTCCAATGGGGCCCAAACTCACAAACCACGAGATCATGACCTGAACCCAAGTGGATGCTTAACCGACTGAGCCACCCAGGTGCCCCAGATAACGCTAATTCTTAATGTAGCTTGGTCCAGGGAAGCATAATATTTTCTTCATACTTTATTTTTCTGTTATAAATATACATAAAAAGTATATATTCCTGCCTTTTGTTTCACCTTTCTTTCAAACAAACTTTTTTTTTTTTTTTTTTTTTTTTTTTTTTTTTTTTTTTTTTTAAGTATCCCACATATTCCATGATGCATTCATTGCTCTGGGCTTCCAGGGAATACTAGCTAATGCATGATGTTCTATAGAGTACAACTGTTCCTAATATAATAGTCTGTTGATTAATAGTCTGGTCTCAACAGTCTCAACAGGGAAATAGTATAATATCATCTTTGAGTTGTTAAAAAAGAAACCACCTACAACTAAACAAAATGTATTTTAGGCAAACATCTGCAAAAAGAGCAGATAAATTAGGGAGAACACAAAGGAAGACCTAATCTAGTCCTGCTGTGAAAATCCAGGTTGAAAAATAAAAAATGCCAATAAAACACATACTGGTTGCACTATCAGTCCTCAGAGGGCTAATGCTGGTATATACTTTGTCTATTCCAAAGAGCCTACACAGCATCTGGCTTCTGAATCTCTGCCACTCCAGAACTGAAATCTCCAGGGATTTTAATTTCTGCATTTATTTTTAGGGAATCAGAAGTACATTATGTCTGACACATTTGTTTTCTCTAGGCAGGCTGATGGAAAGTGAAGTAGGGAAGTAGAAAATTCAATTCATGATTAAGGAATTTGGTCATAGGGCACTAATAGAATGTCATGCATTCCAAAAAATGTTCATGCAGATCCTTGCTGTGTGGAGGGCATTTCTCTCTGACTCAGCAATTTGGGTTCTGGGCATGGGAAAAGGATAGAGTTTTGAGGACTAATAAACAGTTACTGTCAACTCATTTCTGATATCTTTAATTTTCTTAGTAGTCACTGAAGAAAGTGATAGGAGGAGTGCATTTTTCCTTTTAAAGAAACTCAAAGATACACTAAAACTTTGTTGACGTTCTACATTCCAAACTGCTATTCTTTTGTGCTTGCTTCATATTTAAGAAAAAGGCTCTTTGCACAAGCTTTAAATCAAGATATGCAAAATTGGCTTTAGTTCCTTTTTGGAAGAGCGAGAGCGGCATCAGCCTTAGGCAAATACGGAAGAAGAAGATGAAGCTTGAATGTCCAGGGATTCTTTTTAAAAAGCTAACTGAATAAAACATTTTAAAATAAATGCACTCGTTAAGGGCATTGAAAAAATTCCATTTAAAAATAGGTTTTACATGTACTGACTTTTATTCACTTAAACTGGGTTCACAGCCTTTCCACCCCCCCACCTTTGAAATGATCAGGCAGATTAAAAAAACAAAGAACAAAACATGTTATACTCCTCAGTGCTGTTTCTCATTGAATAACAAGTTATAATTGTTTTGCTGCAGACAAAGGCGACCATACACCTCAGGAATTGATTATTCAAGAAATACTACTATTTTTTGATATTATTCATTTTGGGGACTGCATGTAACGTTTTTCTCGTTCCTTTGCAGCTCATATATTTCTTCGTTGTTATGGGTTAAAAATGTGGTTTACAAAAACTCAGTGCCTAACTGTATCCAAAGGAGGACAATCCAACATACGGTGTGTTTAACCATGGAGCTCCATCTAGCTAAATTGGGCATTTGCAATATAAGTTGATTAGTGATTTACTTTCTGCTAAATTTTACTGTGAATAATGCCAATTCTTGACTTTATCCAATTCATGTGAAATATACTGAGATGCGGAGAACTGAGAGGGAGAACTGAGTGCCTGATTTCTATCATTAAAATTAAGTCCTTGATATCAAGTATAGAGCAACTATGGGTATACAACAGAAACACCCCCACTGGAAGTTGAACAATTTTTAACTACTCATCTTTAAGTAAAGTTCTTTTCTCAAATCATAAAGGAAGCCTAAACTGAATTCTGGACTTTAGGAGCATGTAACACAGGGTGGGTAAATTTGATAGAAAGAAAACACAAATAAAACTAAGATGAGAACAAGGTGCTTTTGGAGAGACAGGTCTAGGTGGGGCTTCCCTATTGATTTTTACAGAAAAGCTATTAGAAGTGGAAAAGACCCTAGAGGTAGAAAACAGCAATCTCTCTCTCTCTCTTTTTTTTTTTTTTTTTTTTTTTTTTTTTAGATCTTTTACCAACACTTCAATTATCTGAAGTTCAGAAAAGTTGTAGTGCTACAGTAGGTTGTGACAGAACACGGGTAAAACCTGGCCTAGCCGTGAAATTCAAGGAAGCTGTCTCTGGATAGTTAGAGACAATCAAAAGGTTTAAATTAAGATCTCTTGGGGAGCCAGGGTGGCTCAGTCAGTTAAGAGTCTGACTTCAGCTCAGATCATGATCTCACAGTTTGTGAGTTCAAGCCCTGCGTTCAGATCTGTGCTGACAGGGCAGAGCCTGGAACCAGCTTCAGATTCTGTGTCTCCCTGTCTCTCTGCCCCTCCCATGCTCATGCTCTGTCTCTCTCTGTCTCTGTCTCTCTCTCAAAAATAAAGATTAAAAAAAAATTGTTTTTAAAGATCTCTTCAGGGAACATGGTAAAGTAGAACTTCAACTCCCCTCTCCCTATTTAAGGAATGGATACAATGTGTAGTTTTTCATTTAAAGGTAAAGAAGAAAGGGCATATACGGAAAAGAGAGCATTCAACTGCCTGCATGTATAAGGATATCTAAATGCACATAAAGTACCCAGAACCAACAAAGCAACAAACCAATTCATATGTCACTAGAGCAAGAAATATTATTTGAAATTCAATTTGAAAGGCAGAATTATACTTTTTCATCTACTAAAAACATTTTATCTAGCTGACAGTGTTTTTGCAAAGATTCATGTTTCTCATGTGGTTAATGTTTGTAAAGTATCTTGTGCTTTTGGGTAAGAAAGATTTATAAATGAAAACTAAATCAATGTCTGAATAAATGATTTCTAAAAGTACAAACTTCAATTTTAAGATTTAGTTTGGTTTAAAAAAAAGTACTCTTGCTTTTTAGATTCAACTTATGTAAAGATATGCTATTTTCCTAAAATTCATTGCCAGCAGAAAACACAGAGTTGGGCTTGTTTGTTTGTTTCTGAGCAAGACAGCTCCTCCAGTGGTTCTTAAAGAAACCTCAGAAGAGTGGGGACCTATTTCCAGGCCTCACCCTTCACATACTGAATCTGGATCTCTAACAGACCCCAAACATGTTAGGTTATAAAGTTCTCCAGGTATTTATGCAGAGCAGAGGTTTGGGATGCACAAGTACAGTCCACACCTAATACTGACCACCCAAATCATCCATATTCTGAATTCATTAGGAGGCATTAGAGCTTATTGAAGAGAAGGTAGTTTTCATCTCTATCCCTGGTTGCATGATAAATTGAGTCTAGAGTTAAGGTATCAATTTCAACCTTAAATTATCTGGTGACATAAAACTGATTTCAGGTTTCAAAAACCTATTTCTCCAACTTTTCTATTATAAGCTTCTTGATATATTAATTCCTATTTTATTCATCATTGTAAGCACAAGCTTTGACTAAATCCAGACATATCTACTATTGTATAGTCATTCATAGAACAAATACACAAGGGTAAATTAAAAAATGAGAATTTGTTAGAGTTTATATTCTTACAGGAGAGACAAACAATAAGCTCAGGAACAAATAAATACCTAAGATAATTTGAAGAAATGATAAGTACTGAAAAGAAAACAGGTAATGTGATGAAAGGTGACAAGAGTTGGGGCAGGCAAGAATTTATTTAAATCAATAGTTCAGGAAGGTAAGCTTTGAGCTGAAAGCCAACCAATGAGGATGGGAGGAAGGAGGAGTTCAGGCAGAGGAACAGTAAACGTAAAGGCGAAGCCCAATGTATTTGAGAAACAAGAAGGACAGGTATGTGGAGTATCTAGTGTTAGTGGTTCCATGGTCAGACATAAAATCTCAAGAGGTACACACTGAGAGTGGAGGTGGTGGTATGACCTGAAATTATTTGAAAAGTCCACGGGGGGGCTAAGGCTATTTACCCTGGTAGTGAAAAGCAGCACTGGCTTGGGTTTCAATAAGATCTGGATTCCAGTCTGGGCTTCACTGACTACTAGAGCAGTGACTATGTATACAGAATTTAATTCTGATTGCCTTTATTGGTAAAATGGGGATAATAACAGAGTAATAACGCTGTGAATAATAATGGTCCATTGCATTGTTATGAGGATTACATGAGAAAATGAATAGCCCAGTGCTTGGCTCTTAGTAAATGTTCTACAGATGTTAGTGTCATTATGATGGGCAAGAAGGAGTTCCTTTGTATATAAAATACATCACAACATGTTTATATACATATTATAATGTTGCATATACATATATAAACTTATATTATTCAATCAAAAATAACATAATGATGATGATATAAGAGGATATTGATAGAACAACAAATAAGTGATCAATGATTTATGCTATAAATTGTTGGCTGGTAATTCCTGGGTAATCCATAGTTACTGGTTGTATAATCTCTTCTAAAGCAGAACTAACAAAAGTAGATTCTTCTATGCTGGTGCATTTTCTGATTCAGATATACTTTCTTGACAATTTTATCTGGGAAGATGGTTCAGCTTGTAACACTGAGAAGTGTATCTCTACACTAGTTTGGGGACATTACAGCCTTTCCCAAACAAATTATGCCCAGCTTTTTTCTGATTCACACTGAACAACCCCACCTAAATTCAAATCCACTTC
Organism: Panthera onca; assembly: GCF_046562875.1. Classification (NCBI taxonomy): domain Eukaryota; kingdom Metazoa; phylum Chordata; class Mammalia; order Carnivora; family Felidae; genus Panthera; species Panthera onca. The sequence goes on from NC_138340.1 coordinate 83,478,059, forward strand.
ACTCAATGCTCATTTAAGGAAGAATAAGAGGAATCAAATTTACATTAACCGTTAAGTAAAATATGACAGCTATATATCACATGGGCTATTGAAAAAAGAAACAGAGACTTTTTGGTAAGGTTTGTTGTTGGTTGGGTGGATATATTTCTTCTTCAATTATTCATATATTGGATTAAATAAACTAATATATATAAAGTACTTTGTACAGCACTTGGTATATAATAAGCATCAAATAAATTATAGCTCCTATTAGCATACTGATGACAATGCAAAATGCTTTTCTCAATTAGAGTAATTCTTGAATATACAGACTTACAGACTCCCCCCACCCCCACCAGTCTTTCTCTATTGGAGTTCCCAGGAGATCTCATATATGTATCTTTTTAAAAGCAAAATCCTTGCAATTTTGGTATGCTTTGCTAAGCCTAGCCTTGACAAACTATGCTTATCCTGTATGTGTAAGTAAATAAATGCATTTTGTTGTATTCTTTGTATTTTTTATGTGAATGTAAAATTTTAATAAATATAATAATGATAGACATAGGTACAGCCTTTTCACATAAGATATGCCTTTTTTATGTACTTATCAACCAAAAATGTATACATGCTGTTCCAATCAAGAGGGCTACAATTCTTTTCTAAGGGGTATTTCTTTTTTCCTCTGAATACCTAATAATGGTTCCATTTCTGAAAAATGCTTGACTCCCAAAGGTATCTTAGGAAAATTTCATGTTGCTTCATATGTGCCATTTCATGTCACCAGCAATAGCAAAAACCTGTATTCTTTTATTTGAGAATGCTTTCAATAATCTTGATATGATCAAAAATCTTAGTTCTCCTAAATGTAAGCATCTTCACAAACTATTTATTGTTTCATACTTTCAAGGAACTTCTTTAGTCATCTACTCAGAACCTAAGCACTGGTGAGCAACAGTGTCCTGCCTTCATGAAGCTCCTAGTTTATCCAGTGTAGTGCAGACAATAATAAAACAGTTTTACAAATGGATAACAAGAACTGTGATAATGCTTTGAAGAAAAACTTCCTGAAGTCTCAAAATCACACAGCAGGATGAGCAAGATCTGGTCAGAGGGACAGCAAGGAGTTCAGAAATGAGATGTAAGCCTAAAAGTTAACTAGACAAAGAGAAAGGAAAATGCACCCAGCTGGAGGCGGGGTAGGGGGGTGGTGGGATTGGTAAATCACTGGGGAGAGGGAGAAGGAGGGAGCTGAGCTCTTCTGAGGAAGTCAGAGAAGGTGGTGTGCTGGAGGATCAGGAAGGAGATTGAGAAGAGCAGAGGTAAGGCCAGGATGAGGGCTGGGATGGGCTTGTCCTAAGAAAAGTGGCTGCAGTGTCAAGGTTTTAACCAAAAGACCTACAGTATCAGATTGGCATTTGACTTCAGTGGAGGATGGGCTGAGGAAGACAAACACAGATAGATTCAGATGAGTTTATGCAAAGCATCAGACCAATGCATAACACCTCATTACTGCAAAGGGTGCCTTTTCCTGGCGATCTAGTATATAAAATCAAAGTCCTGGCATTTTCCACGCCAAAATGGAATAATTAAGAAACAAAAACTCAATTAAAGGAAGAAATATAAAAGAATTATTTATATGCCATCTTTTGCAAATGACTTTTATAATCGCTTTTAAGTATCTCTTATTTTGCATTCTAATTTCTAACTATGTATTACTGTTTTTGGAATCTTTAATCTTTTATTTCTCTTACTTAGCAAAGCAATATACTTATAGAGGTCCATTCACAGCTGTTGGGGATGGTAGATAACACTTCTTTGGTTATCATTTACCAGGTTAAAGCCATTTTCAGTTTACTCTAATTATATAAAATTTCTATTTGTACCTTTTAAAAGGCAATTTCAAAAGTCTTCAATGAAACAGTCATTGAATCTCAGTGATCCAAAAAAAGTCTTGATTTCAGCATTGGATAAAAGAGCAAAGAAAATCTAAAATATCAACTTTGTGGGACAACATTTATATGTCAAGCTTCCTTTTCTTGACTATTGAAAAATGTTACTTTATTACAAATCTGACTGCATTTGATCTTGTTTTGACCACCTGTGAGGAATGTCTCTTTTGTAATTGCTGGTAAAAATACAGTAGACCGGAAGGACATCACCTCCTAGGAATACTACAAATGCCAGAGCAAGACACTGTCACCATTCGTGAATATTTGTAAGACAAAGTATTTTATTTAATTTCATTTTCTTATGCATCCAGAGAAAGAGAGATTTAAATGTCAGACCATCATCTACATGGACCATTTTTAAGTTGGCAGTAACATTACCTCAAACAAAAAGGACAACTGGAGATAGGTTATAAACTGTTCTCTGGCTACATCAAATCTTGGTGAACAATTAGCCTCTTCACTCACTCCTTCCCAACATTATTTCTTTGTCATCTGGTTTCTTCTGCCATTCTGCTTTTTTTCTTATATATTATCTGCCTGCCTGGAATGGTCCACTGCTCTTGTATTCCTTTAAATGCCTTCTCAGAGCTAACCTCTGGCAAACAAACAAACAAACAAACAAGCTATCGAGCTAGTCCAAATCTATTTTGTTTCATGACCTGTACAATTCACTTCAGGCTTGTACAATTCACTTCAGGCTATATTTCTTCTTGTCCTTATGTTTGGTCCACCTGAGGAAAGGATGGGAACTGTGTTGACATTCCATAATGTGTTCAGGTCATCTGTCTTTGTTATTTTGAGTTTATTAAAATCCCTGACAAGCACATCAAAATAATAGTGATGATGCCAGCTGGTTGGCAGGCATGAGTCTAAGAGGCAGTCTTGCTGTTAATGGGTAGAGTGGTTGCTGACTTTGCTCTCTAAGTTTTGTTTATTTGCAGGTATAGCTCTTAACTGAGATGATCAATGCTCTCAGGTCATGAATAATCAAATCTATGTGCTCTTTCACTTCTCCATCCATTTATTCATTCATTCATGTATTCATTCAATAAATATTTATTCAGTATCTTTTATATACTTAGCCCTGTGCTAGACTCTGGAGATAGTTTTTTACAAATTTTCCATGTTTACTTATTTATTTTGAGAGAAACAGAGAGTGAGCAGGGGAGGGGCGGAGAGAGAGGAAGACAGATAATTCTAAGCAGGGTCCGCACTGTCAGAATGGAGCCAGATGTGGGGCTGGAACTCATGAACCATGAGATCATTACCTAAGCCGAAATCAAGAGTTCGATGCGTAACTGACTGAGCCATCCAGGTGCCCCTACCCTGGAGATCATTTGATAAGTATGTAAGTTCTTAGAGTATACTCTAGTGGGGTAAGGGGCAATGACAGATATTAATTAAACAATCTCACTGATAGACGTATAATTAAAAATTGAGGGAACGGGGCACCTGGGCGGCTCAGTCAGTTGAGCATCCCACTTCAGGAAGTATTGGTGAAGAAGCATCAAATAGACTTTTTGAACAGATCACTTTGGCTTCAATAGGCAAAATGGAGGCTGCCTGAATGCTAACACTTGATATAATCCATTTAGAATAAGAAATAGAATGTTGTTCCTGCTCCTCCTGAAATGTTTCAAAATCAGACTATAATGTTAGCAAGCCAATTACTCATGAAAATTAGGTATTAAATTTCCCTATTTTGAAAACAATAACTACTAGATCACCCAAACGAAAAAAACAAAAACAAAAACAAAAACCTTCTGTTTCTAAAAATCAGAATACATAGGAACTCAGAATCTTATTTTTTAATCATAGTCAGTCTCAAAAATATTTACATGCTAAACAGCATCTCACAGATCTTTTTTTTTTTTTTAATTTTTTTTTTTCAACGTTTTTTATTTATTTTTGGGACAGAGAGAGACAGAGCATGAACGGGGGAGGGGCAGAGAGAGAGGGAGACACAGAATCGGAAACAGGCTCCAGGCTCCGAGCCATCAGCCCAGAGCCTGACGCGGGGCTCGAACTCACGGACCGCGAGATCGTGACCTGGCTGAAGTCGGACGCTTAACCAACTGCGCCACCCAGGCGCCCCTAGCATCTCACAGATCTTAAAAAACACTAATATAAGCGGTTTCTTTAGTTGTTATTGTTGTTTTTTTTTTTTCTTAAATTCCCACTGCATTTTAGCTTAACTGTTGGACATATTTACTGGTAAGTACTGAAATAGACTAATACCTTTAAGTGCCAAAAGACAAAAACCACAGCTTTTTATGTGTCCTGTATTAATAGAGATCCTCTGACTTTTGAAGGTTTACCTACTGTGATCAAAGCCCCACTCTTTAAGCCTCCAGTTCACACTACTCAGCTTTTAAAAACCCTCTAGTAAAATCTGCTAACCCACGCAGTTCTGGAATCCAAGAGTGAGTCTGATTTTATCTGCATTTCTGTCTTCAAAATAATAATAATAATAGTAAGTCTACATGAGCAAAGATATTTAGGTCTACAAACAAATATATTTTAATAACAATAGAGAAAAAAATCAGATACTTGGCCTACCTGCCAAGACCCAAGTTCAGAAGGTTGAATTTTCACTCTCCTATCTGACAACATAATTAACACCTACAACTGCCACAGCCACACATACTCCCTGTAGTGTTTTAATCTTTATTATTATATTCACAGCTTAAAAAAAAATAACACAATACCAAATTATAAACTCATGTCCTGTTCAATTGTCAGACAGGATTCTAGTTTCCTTTTACAAGACCTTGCTGAATATTTACAGAAATATACATATTCAAAGGATAATAATCACCAAAAGGAAAGCTATTATGGATTCTCTAAAAAATGAGGAGCAATATTAGCAAAGGAGGCAATTACAGTCACATCAAAGACAGATAACATCCCATTGTTTTATCAAGAATGGAATGCTTGTCCCATGTTTTTGCTTGATTGTTAATACAGATTTAAAACAAGCATCTAGAGAAAAATCTTTGCTGGTTTGAATCTCAAAGATTTTTTGAAGTCTCATCAAGTATAAAATGCCTAGAGGTAACTTTTCAGATATCTTTATGTGGGGTAGGCAGAATTCTAAGTTAGTACCCCATATTCCCACCCACTGAGTATAATATAATGCAGGTGGGATTGTAAATATGGTGGAATAGTCACTCCTTAGATCAGGTCATATCATGTGGCAAAGAGGAGACTCACTCCCATGATTATGTTACATTATATAACTGCCTTAGTCAACTGAACTGCTTTAGCCAACTGAAAGGATTCTCTCTCTCTCTCTCTCTCTCTCTCTCTCAATCTCCTCTCTCAATCTCTCTTGAGTTTATTTATTTTGAAAGAGAGAAAGAGAGAACATGCGCACTTGTGCATGAACAGGGGAGGGGCAGAAAGAGGGAGAGAGAGGATCCCAAGAAAGCTTTGCACCATCAGCCCAGAACCAAATCTGGGGCTCCATAGCAGGATCCTGAGATCATGACTGGAACTGAAATCAAGATTTGGGTGCTTAATGACTGAGCCACCCAGGTGCCCCAGTATTCTTTCTAACCTCAGAGAAGAAAACTGCTACACTGTAGAGAGGGGTACTTGCCAGAGAATAACAGGGAGCCTCCTGGAGCTGAGAACACTTCTCAGTACCATAAGCCCTGAGAATGAAATTCTGTCAACAAATGGTGAACTTGGAAGAACCCAAGCCCCAGATGAGTTGGAAGTCCTAGCTCATACCTTGCTTACAGCCTGGTGAGACCCTGAGGCAGAATTCTGCTAACCAGTGCCTAGAGTTTTGACCCATGGAAATTGTGACATCATAAATTTGTATTGGTTTAAGCCTGTATGTTCATGGCAATTTGTTGTGCTCAATGGAAACTAATACATTCAGGATAAGGTTTACATTATCTAAAATTCTGCAGTGCTTGTATTAAAAAGCAAACAAGGTTGGTAAAACAGATCCTTATTCTTAGCAAAGGAAAATATTGCTGGATAGTTGAGTTTAAGTTTCTCAAAAGTTGCACTTTACTCTGAGAAGTCTGTAAGACTAATTTTTTCATAGCCCTAATAAAAATAGGTAGAAGTTTTCCAGTAACATAAACAATAGAGGATAGAGTATAAATAGAGCAAGAGAAAACACCACTGAAATGATGGTACACGAGATCTAGTACCAGCTTGGCCATAAACAGTTGTGTGATCTTAGTCTTAAGACTAAGACTTAAGACTTAGACAAAGTCATATAATCTTTGTAAGTCCCAGTTTTATCATCAATAAACTCATAGTATAATACTACTCAGAAATCTGTGTTTTAACAAGCTTCCCCAGTGATTATCAGGCTTGTTAAAGCTTGACAAGCTCTATTTCATATGTACACAAGAGGTTTGCTCTTTTTTGTTCATATTTAACATCTTCCCAGAGATGTTGATCCATCTTTTGTGGGGTGTGAAGTTTATACAATTTAGAGAGTTTTCTTCAGAGGGAGAAAGAAAGAAAGAGAAAGAGAGAGAAAGGAAAAGAGAAAAGGGAAAAAAGGAGGAAAAGAGGAAGAATAATGAAAGAACACAAATTAGAACTTAGTTCTAGCATCTTGGGGAGAATCATGGAAGTGAGGCCCCAAGGCTGACGTTTCATGGATTTTCAGAGAAAATCACGGGTTTTAGTTTCTTATTCACATTCATCTAGTTCCAAGGCCCTTCAAACAGCCCTCCTTTATCTTTCTTCTTCCTCTTCAATTTCCCCCTCTCTACTGAATCTTCCTTATCAGCGTCAAAACAGTCACCTCTGTCCTCCTTAAAACCAGAGTTTTAAAAACAAACAAAATTCTTCAAATAAAAAAGTACAAATAAGCAAAATTTCTTCTTCAAATTTGTCTAAATTTATAGTCTTATTTCTTTCTAATTCATAACTGAAATTTCTTTCTAGTTTAAAACTGCTGAACTTCTTCCACATGTTGGCTACACTATTTCCTTTTTCTCACCTCTGGTTTACTTTCTGAACCACTCTAAAATGACTGAAACTGCTCTCACAAAGAAACATCCTTCTTCCTGCTAAATATGTCTGCATCTTGGTGGATCTTTCAGCAGTATTTGATACTCCCCTTCCCCACACACACTTTACTTCAGAAACATTTTTTAGCACATATTTCCACTGCTTTTATTTTATTTCATTTTATTTTATTTTATTATTTTATTTTATTTTATTTTATTTTATTTTATTTTATTTTTTTAAGTTTATTTACTTATTTATTTTGAGAGAGAGAGAGTGTGTAGAGGAGGGGAAGAGAGGGAGAGAGAGAATCCCAAGCAGGCTCCATGCTGGCAGCAAACAGCCTGATTCAGGGCTCAAACGCACAAACCATGAGATTATGACCTGAGCCAAGATCAAGAGTCAGACGCTTAACCAACTGAGCCACTCAGGCAACCCTATTTTTTTTTTTTTTTAATTTTAGGAAGAGAAAGAGAAAGCATGAGCAGGGAAGAGGGGCTGAAGGAGAGAGGGAGGGAGGGAGGGAGGGAGAGAGAGAGGGAGAAAGAGAGAGAGAATCCTAAGCAGGCTCCATGCTCAGAGTGGTGCCCAATGCAGGGCTTGATCCAATGCCCCTGGGATCATGACTTGAGCTGAAATCAAGAGTTGGACACTCAACCAACTAAGTCACCCAGGCACCCTTTTCAGAACATTTCAAAACATAGTGAAAGGTTTAAAGTGTACATTGATTACACTTATCCCCACCACCTAGATTCTTCAACAATCCTTAATATTTTGCATTTGCTGTGTTATGGGGGTGTGTATTTTGCTTAACAATTGTGTAGGTTAAGTTGTATCAGGACATGCACATCTTCAAATATTTCAGCTTGTACCTTCTAAAAATAATGACATTTTCCTACAAACACCAAGTGCCATTATCACAAGTAAGAAAGTTGACAATAATTTGGTAATATTATCTGCTGGCCAGTACATATTGATATTCCCTTATTGTCTCTAAAATGCCTTTTAGCCATTTGACTCATTGTATGAGCTCATACTCAGGTATTATGCACTGTATTTAATTACATTCTTTTAACTCTTAAATCTTGAATAGTCATTCCATTTTTTCTCCACATAATGACATTAACTTTTTGAAGAGTGTAGGTCAGTTGTCTTTGGAATGGCTCACATTCTAGATTTAGCTGATAGTTTCATTTTGTTCATACATTATTCTTTAATCCCCTATATTTGCTGTAACCTAGGCTCTAGGCTTAATGAGATACAGTTTAAACATTTTCTGGAGAAGATTTCTTTTAGGTGATACAGAATACTTTATACTGTATTCCGGAAGGTCTCTAATGTCAGATGGCCCCACTATTAGTGATGTTAAGTATGATCATTTAGTAATGGTGATGTCTACCAGGTTTTTCTTTCTAAAAGATATATATTGTACATGTATTAAAATAAAATAAAAAATATATTTTTATTTAGAATATATTTAATTATATTTATATAAATATAAATAAAATATATATAATATATTTAGATTTAACTTATGTTTACAATATATTTGATTATACATGATACATATTATAGATGTAATATATATTTATAACCTAAACATATTAAATAAAAATATATATTAATATATAAAATATCCTTATTGCAATTAGTAATCAACTAGTGGAGTAATATTTTGGTGCACGTGCAAGGAGTCTTTCACCTATGGTATTAGCATTCATTATTGAGCCCTGGCTTGAGTCAGTATTTTACTGGGATTGCAGAATGGTCCCTCTCTTCTTTTTGAAAAGCTTCCTACCTGTGGCATCGGTGATATCACAAGATGTTCATCTTCCATTCTGTTCCCTTTTCCAAACTCCTTTGCTTTGTCCCTCCTATTATGTGGGTATTCTTCAGGGATCTTTCTATAAGTTGGACAAATTTCACACAATTATGGTTCTTGAGAAAGGGAAATTTGGAGAGTGCATTTTAATATAGAGAATTAGAATAAATGACTCTTTTTAGTTTATTTCAGCATCCAGGGCAAGAAGCAACTGGCTTCCAAAATTTAATCAACCATAGGATTAATACTTTGCAATATGATAGTTCTAAATATTCAAATACATAGTTTTTTTGTTTTGTTTTGTTTTTTAGGATTGCTTGTACTGACATGAAGACTTTTTAAAAAATTTTTAATGTTTATTTTATTTTTTGCAAAAGAGAGACAGAGCACAAGCAGGGAGGGGCAGAGAGAAAGAGAGAGAGAGAGAGCCAGAATCCAAAGCAGGCTCCAGGCTCTGAGCTGTCAGCAGAGTCTGACGTGGAGCTCAAACCAACAAACTGTGAGATCATGACCTGAGTCAAAGTCAGAAGCTTAACCAACTGAGCCACCCAGGCTCCCCTGGCATGAAGACTTTTAAGTAGCATTTAACTTTTGTATCAGTATAGTCTCACTAGCAGAGCGGGAACCGTCTTTGTCTTGTTCATAGCCACACATTCAGCACCAAAGCTGGCCTAGACGACCTTCAATAATGTGTCTGAATACTTTGCTGAAGTTTCCCTAAAGGGGGTACTTTATATTTTCTTATTTCCATGTGCTCAAAAAGTTTGTCAAAAAAATCATACAGCAGTTTATTGGACTTATAACTAAATCTAAAGATTAACACTCATAGCTAAACTAACAGCCACATCAACAGAAAAACATACTGAAGACCTGTAATTGTTAAATTCAATAAAAATTTTGCAGAAAGGGTGATTATTCCTTTTTCTTTTTTTTTTTAATTTTAAATTTGTACTTTCAGCCCCCAGAAGTCATTCCATCAATACTCTATTATATCCCTGTTTTCATTAAATTATACATGGTCATTTCAATTAGTGCTTATTTGAAATTCAATTTCCCTTAACTGGGGGAGTAATAACTAAGATATGACTATATTTTACATAGAATTTATATAACCACGGTGTTTCCAAGAATAATTACTTTTTAAATGGTGACTATATGGTACCATAAGTTCCCAGATTAATATAAGTAAGCATATTTTATAGAGATTACAATTATATGTATTATATATGTTAGATATTAAGTTATCCAAAATATTTGATTATCCACAACAACTGCTTCTTAAACTTCCAGGCAAGTGGGGGATTTAATGTTCATTGTTATAAATGCATACAATTATTGCTAACTATTTCATAGCTCACTTAATTCAATAACCCTTGTCTGAAAAGAACAACCATGAGTGTAAAAAAATCCCACTGAGATTTTTTAAATTGCATTACTTAGAATATATACAGATCTATCAGCAGATTCACTGGTTTAAGAGGTTTTGCAGGAATGTTTTGAGCCATTCGATCCTTAATTAAAATAAAACTCCATGAAAGAAAATGAGTGTTACTTAAAATGAGAGTATAGAGTGCACTCATTCCATTAGCCATTGTTCTTATATCTAACATTTAAATTGTGATTACAAAACAATCACTTAAAATTCATTTCACGGGGCACTCCTTCACAATGTACATCATAAACCATCATAAGTTTTACGTTTGTTTTTAAAGAGTAAAATCAACCACTTATTTGGTACAATTAGAGGGTGTATTCGTTTGATAGGGCTTCCACAAACAACTACCACAAACTGGGTCACTGAGTTTGTGAAGGCCAGAAGCCTGAAAGCAAGATGCTAGCAGGGCCATGCTCCCTCAGAAGGCACTGGAGAAGGACCTGTTTAGACTTCTCTAGCTTCTGGTAATTCCTTGGCTTATAGCAGTATTAACTCCAACCTTCAAATGGCATTCTGTGTGTGTGTGTGTGTCTCTGTATCCAAACTGTCCCTTTTTTATAAGGACAGCAGTCATACTTACTTAAGGGTCCACCCTACCCCAAACAGTAAAAGGTTTGGTGCTTAAACAGCTGCTACATGGTTTAGAGGTAGAAACTGTAATTGTTATAGATTCCCAGGAAGCATGTGCATGATGAAGGCCTAATGCTCTAAGAGCACACTAAGGTGTGAGAGGACCACAGGGCACACCTGTCAAAAGTTTAACTTGTGACAGAGTGATTAAGTTAACCCACAAAAACCAATATGCAAGACTAGCTGAGGTAAATCTGAAAATTTAGAGTGAAGAAAAAGGAACTTACTTGTCCTGCAAGACAGTAAAGCATATTATAAAACTAAAATAATTAAAACATAATAATAATATATAAAAATCAACAGTAATGGAACAAACTTTGTACTTATTTGCCATACAAAAAATAACAACTCTGTAAGATATGGTACAGATCACAAAACAAGGAATTAGTAAATTATGTTTTCCAGACAATGGGTAAATCCATTAATAAATTTTTCAAACCTATTTTGTGGACCACAGTCATTTTTTTTTAGTTTTAGTTGAAATAATACAGAATGAAATGGGATGGGATGGGATGGGATGATATAGAATAGAATAGCTCATAATTCCAGTACTAACATGAAGGATAAAAATTATTTTGACACTTTTACTTCAGTTATAAGTTTCTATGCATGTTGTGTGTTTTTGATAGTGACGTAAAATGTACTTATTTTTAATATAGTTGTAACAAAAAGAGTCTGCTTCTCCAATAAATAATTTGGGGTAATTATTTGGAAAAATATATTTTTATATTCTTAGTTTCTAAAAACTAACAAAATAAAATATAGACAGATTTAAGAATTTTTAAAAGAAATCACTACAATACATATAGATGAACATGTATGTAATCTCTGACTAAGAACTTTATAAGGGTAAAAGTCAAAAAAGAAATTATAAAAAAAAGTTTGAATTCACAGACACAAAAAATGTATAGTTCAGAAAAAAATCAAAATTGAAGAGAATGTAACAAACTGGGAAAAATAATTGCAAGACCACCAACAAAAGGAAAATATCCTTAATGTATAAAGAAGAATTAGAAATCAATAAGAAAAGGGGTGCCTGGGTGGCACAGTCGGTTGCGTGTCTGACTTTGGCTCAGGTCACAATCTCAGGATGCCTGGGTTCAAGCCCCATGTTGGGGCTCAGAGGTTGGAGCCCACTTCGGCTTCTGTGTCTCCCTCTCTCTCTGCCCCTCCCCTGCTCTCTCTCTCTCTCTCTCTCTCTCAAAACTAAATAAACATTTAAAAAAATTTTAAAAAATACATTAATACAGAAAAGCACTGATTCTATAAGACATAGATAACTTACAGAAAAAAGACATATAACTGACTTAAAAAATGTTTACTTTCACTCAATAACCAAACAAATAATCAAAAAATTAGGCAACAGTGAAATATTCTCTTCCTTATCAAATTTTGCAAGGACTGTTGAAAAAGATATAAGAAATACCTAAGGCAGAATAAAGTGATGCACATTATTTTGAACTCCAATTTGGTAATATGGCAAAAAACCTTCAAAAGTTATGTATCTTTGGCCAAATAATTCCATTTTGTGGTTTCTCCCAGAAAAATAGTTTGAAATATGCAACAGTTAAGAAATATCGTTCAGTAATTCATCTTCTCGTTGCTTGTAACGGCGCTAATTATATGCTCCATATGCCAAATAAGTGGAGAAACCTACAGTAGATGCACATTTTCATTTGAATACTTTTTTAATGGAATAGAAAAGGCTGTATTCTATATGTGAGATCATCTGAATCAAATTTTATTATTTATGGAGGAAAAAATGATTATGAGAAAAATTATACTATTAAGTGGTTTTCTTTGAATTGAGAGATCGTGGGTAATTTTAATTTTCTTCCTTATGTCTATTCATTCATATAACTTAAATAAGTATATATCTCTTCTTTAATGCTAAAGGCAATTCAGTTAATCTTAAAACAACAATGTCTTTGTTTCTCCCTTCCATGTTGCTTTAGTACTGGGTCTCCAAGGATTTCCATAAATAAGGAATGCCTGGAGGTGCTGTAAACTGTTCTTTTAAGTACAATTAAGCATACTTTTAGTCACTTTGTCTTTCAGGGTTTTGTGTGTGTGTGTGTGTGTCTTAATATAAAGCTTGGATAGAGTATTCACTTCAGTATTTTTTTAAATTTTTTTTACATTTATTTTTTTTTTAAGACATAGAAAGACAGAGCACAAGTTGGGGAGGGGCAGAGAGAGAAAGAGACACAGAATGCAAAGCACGCTCCAGGCTCTGAGCTGTCAGCACAGAGCCCAACGCGGGGCTCGAACTCACGAGTTGTGAGATCATGACCTGAGCTGAAGTCGGATGCTCAACCGACTGAGCCACCCAGGCACCCTTCAGTATTTTAATTTATTGCCTTCTCACCTGTTAAAAAGCAAAACTTGAAGGAGCTAACACCGAACTGCTAATAGCCTTCTATTAAACATGAATTAATGAGTTAATTCTCGAAAAGATAACAAAGCATACTAGGTAAATCTAAAAGTCATCCCTTCTGTATTACGATAAGGCATTTCGGTTACTTTTTATTGTGCATGAATGTGGGGGATGTGGTGATGCCCCACTCAAACGTCCCTTTAAGGAAGGACTTAATGGGGCACCTGAGTGGCTCAGTCAGTTTAAGCATCCAACTCTTGGTTTTGGCTCAGGTCATGACCTCATGGTCCTTGTTGGGCTCCACGCTGAGCCTGCTTGAGATTCTCCCTCCCTCTCCCTCTCTCTCTTTCTCTCTCTCTCTCAAAATAAATAAATAAACTTAAAAAAAAAAAGGTGGATGGGAGGAATTTCTTTCCCAGGAGGGATAGCCTGAGCCTTGCCCATGGTCATGCCCCTTCATGGGAGTGGCCCACATGCACTGGCTCACCCAGGTGGGAGTATGAAGACATCCCCCTCTCAGCCTGATTTAGCAGGATTCTGAAGAACCATTTTAAGTCCAGAGTATCCTGTAGGGTTGGGCCTACACTGCAGTTTGATTTTTTCCCTCTGCCTAGTCTTTCTTCCCTCCCCTCCATTCCACACGTGTTGACCTCAAGACCATACCTTCATAAACCTCTTACAAAGTAGACTCTGTCTTAGAATCACAACCCAATCAGGGACAATAAATTACTACTATAAATATAGGTTGGGCTAGTGGCATCTTGAATATAACTTTGATTTTACTATGTCATAAAAATAAGAATAAAAATGTAGAAATAGAGGTAGAGATACATTAATAGAAAAGCATTCAAAACCAAAGTTAGCTTGAAACATTATAGATTTGCCTTGGACCATTAATCATTAATGGCTATCCATTTATAATTTTATAAAATACCATAATCAGTACTCATGAGAATATGTCTGCAACATATTTGGTAACATTTTAGTTAAATATATATTTTTAAACCACCTTTGTAGTATCAAGATTTGGAGCAGTGTTAACATAATGACTGACACCCTGAATGTGCTAATTTTGCTACCTTTCCTTGACTGCAGTCACGTAGCTGGTTCTGACCCATGGGTTCCTCTGCTCTCTTCCACATGTAGCAATTATGTACATTTAGCAAACTGAATCTTTATTTTGACATGTTTCACAGTGCTTCCTATGATGCTGAATCAGAAAGCAGCTCTTAAAACCTGCTAACTCAACATGCTAGTCTTTGAATTTGAAGCTGTTTGCTGCCCTCTGTAGATAACTAGAGATGAAACTCCAAAGTCCTTAATTAGTAAATATTCACTTTCTCAGAGTTATTTTTGTTGGGCAAATTTAATAGAAAATAGACTAAATGAGATAATTCAATTAAAGAGGAATTAAGAATCTTTCTTTCTTGTAATCTCTTTTGTATTAATACCCTAAATTAAAACTACATGTTTGAAAACAGTGTGGTAAGACAAAAGGAAAATGAAACACATGAACAAACACACACGTACATACAAACTCACATACTAAACACCAGTAATTTTTTTTCTTTTTTGGTTTTTCATCACATATATATATATATATGTATATATACACACACACATACATGTCAGACATATATGTGTATGTCATATATATATGCCACATTTAAAAGTTACTTAATTATAATAGAAAATGCCTTCTGATTAAAAACACAAGCTAGATAATCCATATTCTATGGAAAGTTTAGGTTTATAGAAAAACTGAGTAGAAGGCAGAGATTTCCCTTATATTCCCCATACCCACAAGTTCTATCTTCACATAATACTTTTCCTTGCTTTTTGTATGATGCTCATTGTTGTTTCTAACTTTTGTTTATTGTTGCCATTCATTTGTAAGAAAAGTCACTACTTCAACCACTTTGTTTTGACTTAAACTTATTTCATTGAGCATTTTCTCCTCAGCAAAGGAGTAGAAATTGTGTAGGGGATGTTAAAATGACGGTAATAATGAAAACAAACAGCTGAGTGCTTACCGTGTGCAACTCACTGCAGCACACACTCTGCATATGCTAACTACTTAATCTTTGCAAATATTAAAGTCTCATTTTGTAGAACTTAAAATTTTGTTGAGAATAGTATTACTTGCGGGGGGGGCACCTGCGTGGCTCAGCTGGTTCAATGTCTGACTCTTGATTTTGGCTCAGGTCATGATCTTGTGGTTCATGACATTGAACCCCGCATAGGGCTCAGTGCTGACAGCACAGAACCTGCTTGGGTTTTTCTCTCTCCCTCTCTCTCTGCCCCTCCCCTACTCATGCACATGCATGTTTTCTCTCTCTCTGAAACTAAATAAATAAAAAACTTAAAAAAATACAGAATAGTATTACTTTGAGCTCCATCATCATCTCTTTATTAACACTAATTGTTCTTCTTAGGGCATGAGAAAGGTCAGTTATATTTTGTAAACACCTGTTATTTTGCAGTATGTGGTTTTACTCCCATGAATGTTATCTGTACTTTAGGCTCATCTATGACTTCTTGACTTTTAGGTAGTAGGTTTGAGAATTCTTCCTAAGAGATAATCAATTGCTACATTCATAACTTCTCTCTCTAAATATGAGCTAGCCTTTAATCACTTCTTTAAAGTAGTGGTTATGTCTTCATGAAAATACCATCCTAAAAGTCCTACACTATTGACCTTTACTGCTTCTATTAAATCTCTCTTGTTAGTGTACTTTTTATATCTTGTACTATTTACAAGGAAACTTGACTTTGACTTGACTTTGTCTTTTGGGCTAAGTCTATACTTAGATTATTGCACATAATAATAAATTACAATAATCAGTGGAAACAGGAGATACTAGCACTGATGACATGAATCTAGGAAGATATTGGGTAACACAGAATGAAAAGTTGCATAAGTACAATGGATATTAAGAATAACTGTCTAGACAAAAGATTGGAAAATAGGTTTATATAAATGTAAATATACTAAGAATTACCTTTATAAAGCAAATTCAGTGTACTTAAAAGTATTAGATCCAAACTCTTCCTAAAACTTGGCAACTGAAAGCACTGACATCATGACTCTTTCTTCAAAATAATGTTCATAATAACAGTAAAAGTCCATAAATTGCATTCAACACAAGACAAAGCCTCATTGTTTTTTCTTATGTGACCAACTCAAGGTCTCTACTTAGTAAAGGAACAATATTTTTTTAAAGGAGCTAATTAGTAAATTATTAATTAATTAAACAAATACTTTTTCAAGCCTATTATGTACTAAGTACCATTTTAGGGACTGAGGTTACCTTGACAAACAAAGAAAAATCCCTATTATCATGGTATTGCATTACATCTTATCATGGCATCCTGGTGGAGGAAGAAAGAACAGAAGTGTATAAATAGTTAGAATATCACAATGGAGAAAAGTTAACTGGGGAAGAAGAATGAGTTTGTATTTGTGTGTAGGATTCAAATGTACATTACGATTACCAGGGAAAGGCTCACTAGTAAGACTTGAAAAAGCAAGGGAGTATTTCATGTAAATATCTATATATTAAAATATTTTAATATCATTTACATTTACTTAACATCTTGCGCCTCATTTTTTGGTCTGAAATCACTTTTATTTTCCTTCATTTTTTATTAAAGTGTTATTTATGTACAGTAAAATTCACCATTTTAGGTGAATAATTCTATGTATTTTGATGAACGTACAGTTATGTAACCACCAAAATCAAGATAAAGAACAGGTGCATCACCAAAAATATTATCTTGTACCTCTTTGCTGAAGTGTCTGTTGGAATCTATTTTTAAATAATTAGATTGCTTGTTTTCCTATTACTGAGTTTAGAGATATTTTAAGTATTCTGGATATCAGTCCTTCATCAGGTATATATTTTACAAATATTTTCTCCCAGCTTGACTTTTTATTTTCCTAAAGATCTTTCATGTCATTTAAAATAAAACTAAAATCAGTGACTCAATTTTTACTCCGTATTCAGGATTGCTGCTGTTGTTACAATGGGCAATAGAAATATGCATAAATGTGGACATTTTTAGCATATGATACACTCTTCACAGGAAAAGAGCAGAAGGGGAAGCTCACTTCTTTCTAAGCTATTAGGAAAGATACTTGTAAAGTAGCCATAAAATACAGTAAGTTCTTAATATTTGCAGCTTGAATGCAATTAAAAGGAGGCACTGGTGGCTATTTTGGTTGTATCTAAGACATTCACTTTGCTGTTTAATCTTCAGATATTCTTTTTTTCTTTCCTTTGGGACTTTAAAGAACTAAAGAAAGGGGACTGATATGATTTCTTTTTAAACATTTATTTATTTTCAAGAGACAGATACAGTGTGAGGGGGGATGTGCAGAGAGAGAGGGGGATAGAATCTGAAGCAGGCTTCAGGCTCTGAGCTGTCAGTGCAGAGCCCGAGGCAGGGCTCGAACCCACCAACAGTGAGATCATGACCTGAGCTGAAGTTGGATGCTTAACTGACTGAGCCACCCAGATGCCCCTGATATGATTTAAGATGGAAAAATAAAGGTGCAACTTAGAACCCCTTTTCCTCAAAATATAACAAAATCAACAAAGAAGAGGGAAATACGATAACAAAATTAATAGTTCTTAAGGTATAAGAAGAGTCATGACCAAATGAAATTTAATGGCCTGGAGACTAAAGAAAGAAAGAGGTAACTCTGGAGAGTAGCTCAACACAGCCAAGCTCCTAACTCCACTTTCATTACCACACCTGGAGAAAAGTGTGTGTTATTATATTTAGGTTTACAAGGTAGGGAATTTTAGAAATTGGCACTAGGAAGAAATGGCAAAACTTTGAAGAATGTGTTTGGCATTTTCAGAAAGAGAAGGATCCAAATGAAAAACAAACCCAAGTCCAGTGGTTACTTTCTGGGTGACTAGGATACATACCCCCAATTTAGTAGAATAAAACTTGATAAGGATTCATTAAAAAAAAACAACTAAACTAAAACTTCTGTAATATGAAAAATTTCAAGTATATTTGAGAAAGAGAGAATAGAGAATGAACTACCATGCACCCATGACCCAAAGCTAACAATAATCAACAATGATTGTCAGTATTGCTACTCACTCAACCTTTCTTCATATTTGTGGCTTGCAGAAGGTGGTTACCAAATCAGAGTCATTTTTATGGCCAACAACATGTCTATTACATGGCAGGTATTCAATGGTGTTTGCTAAATGAATCAATTAATCAATGAATGAATCAATGCTCATTTAGACACATCATTCCATTTCCCAGAAAATGAGTCTGTCTTTAAAAATAGATAAATATCATATATGATGAATGAGATAATAGGCAAGTATATGCAAAGTGCCACATAGCATTGGAACATGTTCAAGAAGAGGCATTTTGAAGATAATAAGGCTAACATTATGTATTCTTCTTAAATGAGAGAGAGAATCCAGCTAATGAGAACCTTCTTAAGCCATCAGGGACTGAGAAACTCTGTTGGAAGCTCAATGGTGACAGAATTAAAACGATCAGGCCTAAATTCACAGTGACAACTTACTGCTGAGTCATTAGACTGTACCTTAAAACAAAGTACCGGCACTAACTTAAATATGCCCTTTTACAGAAATGTCAGGTCCAAATTGATGTAATTCTCTTTTTTTTGATGGTGAATTTTCTCATCTTAAAAAGACAGTGGTAACAATAAGCGTGTGCACATACACACATATATACATACACGTATGGACATAGAAGCCAAACATAAACACACATAATAACATCACTTCTATCATTTATTTTCCAAATGCCTCAGAAGCTAGTTCCATTTATCTGGGACAAAACAGATAATCTCCAATATAATTGTGAAAGAATAACGAATACATGATACCAGCATCTCTAAAATGTCAACTGAAACGTGATTTAGTAAACTATTTAGACATTTAGTTTATACCACACTAAACACCTAGTATTTTGAAATATGATGTTCTTAAGAACACTAGTGTTGTTAAAAATTATTGAAGCTATATTTGTTTTAAAGAAGCAGCAGTATCCTCCAAGATAAATGTTAATATTTGGAAATGACTGCAATTAGAATGGAACTTAAGTATCCAGAGGAAAATCTCAGTATCTACTCATGGGACACTGGTGGCATAAATAAGAGTAAGATACAGACTATTAGTGAAGAAAGGACCTGAAAAGAGCTGATTTGAACTATCCTCTTTGATTTTCAACATAATGAATAAAACATTGTAATGACTTTAGGGGCACCTGGGTGACTCAGCTGGTTAAGTGTCTGACTCTTGATATCGGCTCAGGTCAGGATCTCACAGTGAGATTGAGCCCTGCCTTTGCAGGACTCTGTGCTGAGGAATTCTCTCTCTCCCTCCCTCTGTCCCTCCTCAACTTGTGTGCAAGTGCATTCTCTCTCTCAAAATAAATAAGCATTTAAAAAAAAATAAATAAAACATTGTAATGACTTTAAAATTTATATAATTTTAGTTATAAAATTTTAATATAGGCAACAGTATCATTTTAACCTTAATAATGTAATTAATTTTAACCTTCTGTTTCTATTTCAATAAAGCAAAATTTATCAAAGCTTACTTTGCATTTATCCTCAAAAAGTAGTCTGTTGAAGGCGATTTCTATTTCTCTGATGGCACCATCTAGAGTGGAACTATTAAGAAATTATGCCTTTTTTTAAGTTTATTTATTTATTTATTTTATTTATTTATTAAGAGAAAGAGCGCATACTCAAGTCTGTGCACAAAAGTGGGCATAATTATAACAGCAAAATGAAGCAACCCAAATGGGGACACTAATTCTGTAGAATATGTCATGGATAAATGGAGTGTGCTGGGCTGGGAACATCTCCAACAAGCACACCAAAGAACTATATATATATATA
This sequence comes from Panthera onca, assembly GCF_046562875.1. Taxonomy (NCBI): domain Eukaryota; kingdom Metazoa; phylum Chordata; class Mammalia; order Carnivora; family Felidae; genus Panthera; species Panthera onca. The sequence goes on from NC_138340.1 coordinate 83,498,141, forward strand.
TATATATATATATATATATATATATATACACACCATCATCTGGTTACTAAAAGAAACAAACTCAAACTTGGTCTTTTATTTACATACAAGTTTGAAAATGAATGAGGGCTGGGGCTGGTCGGGACACCCACCTCTGGGAAGGGAGGGACTGGGGAAAGGTGAAGGAGGCCTTTCCTTTTATATAGCCTTTCTATAACTCTTTTAAGTTTCTAAGACAAAAGGTAAATTAAGCAAAGAAAAGGGGGAAAAAAAGTAAGAAGAGAAGAGAAAAGAGAAGTAAAGAAAAGAAAAGAAAAGAAAAGAAAAGAAAAGAAAAGAAAAGAAAAGAAAAGAAAAACCAGGACAATCCATATAAGTAAAAATACTACCAATTTAAGTATCCATTCTTAGCTTAGGCTCTAAATTTTTTTTTAATGTTTATTCATTTTTGAGAGAGAGAGAGAGAGAGAGAGAGAGAGAGACAGAGTGTGAGCAGCAGAGGGGCAGAGAGAGAGGGAGACACAGAACCAAAGCAAGCTCCAGGTTCTGAGCTTCAACACAGAGCCCTATGCAGGCCTCAAATCCATGTGGGGCTCCAACGCACAAACTTTGAGATCACGACCTGAGCTGAAGTTGGACGCTTAACCAACTGAGCCACCCAGGCATCCCAATTCTTAGCTTAGTCTTTACTCCCTATCCATCTACAATTTATAATTAGCATTGAATCTCCAAGGAACTACACCATATATGGGTATATATGGAATTAGAAGATATGTCTCTAATTCTCTGCAACATTTTTTTTTGTCTGCCACTATTTGTTGGCTGCAGACTTTTTTTTTAGAGAGAGAGAGAGAGACAGAGAGACAGAGCACAAGCAGGGGAGGGGCAGAGAGAGAAGGAGACACAGACTCCAAAGCAGGCTCCAGGCTCTGAGCTGTCAGCACACAGCCTGACACAGGCTTGAACCCACAAACCATTTATGAACTGAGCTGAAGTCAGAAACTTAACCAACTGAGCCACCCAGGCACCCTAATTCTTAGCTTAGTCTTTACTCCCCATCCATCTATAATTTATACTTAGCATTGAATCTCCAAGAATACACCATATGTGAGTATATATGGAATTAGAAGACATGTCTCTAATTCTCTGCAACATTTTTTTTCTCTACAAGTATTTATTGGCCAGACTTTTTTTTTTTTTTTTTTCAACGTTTTTTATTTATTTTTGGGACAGAGAGAGACAGAGCATGAACAGGGGAGGGGCAGAGAGAGAGGGAGACACAGAATCGGAAACAGGCTCCAGGCTCCGAGCCATCAGCCCAGAGCCTGACGCGGGGCTCGAACTCACGGACCGCGAGATCGTGACCTGGCTGAAGTCGGACGCTTAACCGACTGCGCCACCCAGGCGCCCCAGGCCAGACTTTTAAATATTGATTATTCTGGATGTCAAAATAGTTGATAGATCTGAAATGTTTCCTCTGAGTAGAAATAAAAAAAAATCTCCACTTTCCTAACAACTTTAAAAGACTTATGGTTGAAACTATATGACATCAACTGTATAGATCAGAAAATCATTGCAAGTAAATTTGCATGGTTGCGTTTCACAGATACACCCATATCATTAGTCCATTTTATTCCTTCCTACAAAGGATTCTTTAGAGATTACCACTGTTCCATGAAAAAAAAAAAAGTGAAGGACTGGGATTCAGAAAACCTAAATTTCAACAAAGCGATAAAGTCATTCAAAGTGATGTGCATGTTTTTGTTTAACGAATATATAAATAACATTTTAGAAGAAGCTTCTACTGAAAGTATTGTTTGGGGATTGCCACTGCACAAAAAAGAAAGAGAACTGAAAGAGAATTATGGATTAAGATTCATAAAACATCAGTTGTTGTCCCAGGTCTGCTTGCAATTCAGTTTGGGGAAATTCACTTAACTACTTAACCATCTGATTCCTGATTTGTTAAATAATGAGGATATAATATACAACCTCTGAGGTACCTTTCAGATCTAAGAAGGACCAATATTTTAAGTTGTCAGAATTATCACCTTTCTTTTGTAAGGGGTTTATATATTTTAAGTTTAAATAACCAATGGGTGGTTAAAGAACATAAATTAAATATAAATATAAAGAAAAAAATGAAAATAACATATCCTGCTATCTGGCTATAGCCATTACTGGTATGTGGACTTCCAAACTTTTCCATATGTGTGTATAGTATTTAAAACAATAACAAGGCTAGAGAGGAATCAACATGGCAGGGAATTAGGGGACCCGAAGTTCCCTCGTCCCTCACACACAGCAGTTTTGAGGCCAGAAGACTTGGAATTCCAGGAATCCGGGTTACAGAGTGACAGACAGAAAGATCCCAGGGGCCCAAGGGGACAACTTGGCAGGCCATAGGTGCATGATTGCGAATTGAGAGAGATAAAATGGGCAGCATAGGCACAGAGGAGAGGGATCCCCTTCTGTGGAGAGACAAAAGGAAGAGAAAAAAAAAAGACTGTGGAAGTGTAGGATTGTATTTGGACACGATAAAATCCATGGACTGGGAAACAAGCAAGCAAGCAAACAAACAAACAAACAAAAAACAGATAACCAATTTCTAACATGATCAAGGGTAGTAGGTCTTTCTCTAGATTGGGACCTGCCACCCTGAACACGTGCCTGGGAGGGAGGAGGAGCCATTCCCAGGCATCTAGTGTCCACTGAAACTTGGCAGGCCAGAGAAGAGTGGCAGGAAATATTCAATATGCTGACTAGGAATAATATGCAGCCAAGAATCCTTATCCTCCAAGTCTATCATTCAGAATAGGAGAGACAAAGCTTTCCCAGACAAACAAAAACTGAAGGAGTTCACGGCCACTAAACCAGTCCTGCAGGAGATCCTAAATGGGACTCTGTGAGTGGAATGCTGCAAAGACTACAAAGGACCTGAGACATCACCACAAGCATGAAACCTACAGATAGCACAATGACACTAAATCCATATCTTTCAGTAATAACTCTGAATGTAAATGGACCAAATGCCCCAATCAAAAGACATAGGCTATCAGAATGGATTAAAAACAAAATCTGTCTATATGCCGACTATAAGAGAGTCATTTTAGACCTGAAGACACCTTCAGATTGAAAGTGAGGGGACGGAGAACCATCTATCATGTTACTGGAAGTCAAAAGAAAGCTAGAGTAGCCATACTTATATCAGACAAACTAGATATCAGCCATACTTACATCAGACAAAGGCTATAACAAGAGATGAAGAAGGACATTATATCATAATTATGGGGTCTACCCATCAAGAAGAGCAAACAATTGTTAATGATTATGCCCCCAACTTGAGAGGACCCAAATATATAAATCAATCATGACCATAAACAATCTTATTGGTAAGACTACGGTAATTGTAGGGGACTTTAACACTCCACTTACAACAATGGACAAATCACTTAGGCAGAAAAGCAATAAAGAAACAATCACCTTGAATGATACACTGGACCAGACTGACTTGATAGATACATTCAGAACTTTTCATCCAAAAGTAGCAGAATACACATTCTTCTTGAGTGCACATGGAACATTCTCCAAGACAAATCACATAGTGGGTCACAAAATAGCCTTCAATAAATATAAAAGAAGTGAGATAATAACAGGCATGTTTTCAGATCACAAGGCTATGAAACTTGAAATCAACTACAAGAAAAAAAAATGGGAATCCTCTAAATGCATGGAGGTTAAAGAACTTCCTACTAAAGAATGCATAGGTCAACCTAGCAACTAAAGAAGAAATTAAAAAATATATGGAAATAAATGAAAATTATATATATATATATATATATATATATATATATATATATTACTCTTTCCTCTATTTGTATGTTAGAATGAGACCTCTTCCACATCCCCATTTGACAAAGTAAACCCTACACATATTCAACATTTCTTTTTGTTTTCTGTACCTTATTTTTTGGCAATGCACTAACCACCATCTGACATGCTTTAAATTTCACCTCGTTATCTATTTATTGAACGCTTACCACAACTAGTGTAAATGCCATGAGGTCAAGAATTTTTATCTGTTTTGCTCTCTACTATATATGGAGAACTTAAAACAGTACCCTGCATGTCTTAGACAGTCAACAAATATTTGTTGAATAAAGAAATATGATGCTGTATTTACAAAGATGAATCAAAAAAACAGCCTCTACCTTTACAGAATTTACAACACAGTAAGGGGATAAACACAGAACAGATAAAGAAGTAAAGGTGTAACTACAAATACAGAAAAATATGCAAGAAGGAACTAAGACACTGCAATAATAAAGTTGGGGATGTGTGGGGGACTATACTTCTATACAGTGGTTAGGAAATACCTTTATTTGTGTGCCTGAGTGGTTCAGTTGGTTAAGTAGCTGACTTTGGCTCAGGTCATGATCTCATGGTTCGTGAGTTCGAGCCCCGCATCAGGTGAGCTTGGGCCTGCATGGGGTGAGCACATGCCCTGCTTGGGGTGAGGTGAGCACTGCTTCGGTTGAGCTCAAGCCCTGCTTTGGGCTCTGAGTTGACAATGTGGAGCCTGCATGAGATTTTCCCTCTCTCTCCCTCATTCTTTTCCCCCTCGCTCACTCACGCCTTCTTTCTCTCTCCCCTCCCCCCAAAAAAGGAAATGCCTTTCTGAAAATGATCATTCAAGCAAAGAGAGAATTATATGTGTATATCCCAAGGCAAGAAACAGATAGATGTAGTCTAGGAAAATACAAGACGGTGGGCAAGTGGTTGAAGCATTACTGGAAACAGAAGGGGACAAATCAGCCTTACAAGCCATTGGAGGGAGTTTGGATTTTAAACAAAGTGCAACAGGTAACGACTGAATAATTTTAATCAGGGATTAAACTGATAGGATTTATATTTTAAAACTTTTTTCTGTGTGTTTTGTGAAGAATGTAGTGGGGAAGAGAGGTGAAGGAGGAATGGAAAGACCAGTTAGGGAGCTCTCATAGCAGGAAAGGAATAATGACTGTCTGGCATAGAATGAGGGGAGACGATCTGCGACTAAATTTGGAATACATTTGGGATGTAGAATCTACAGCAAGTAGTGAATGACTGAATGTGGGAGGTGAAGAAGGTGCCAGAATTAAGGATGCCTCTCTGGTTCCTGGTTAAGCAAATGGATATACAGTAGTATAATTTACTAAGAAAGGGAAAACTGGGATGGGGGGAATCAGATCTTAAATATTAAAACATCTTTGCATTCACAAAATAAATTCTGCTTAACCATGACATTTTATTGATTCTCAGGCTTATTTTTGAATTTAATTTATAATACAAACTTCCTCTACCCAAGCATTATCCATGAAAGCTAGGTTACGGGGAGCTTGGGTGGTTCAGTTAAGCTTCTGATTCTTGATTTGGGCTCAAGTAATGATCTCGTTCATGCATTCAGGCCCCGCATGGGACTCTATGCTGACAGTGCAGAGCTTGCCTGGGATTCTGTCTCCATCTCTCTCTCCCTTCCCTGCTCTCTCTCGCTCTCCGTCTCTCTCAAAATAAATAAATAAACATTTAAAAAAAAGCTGGATTACAATATGGTTTCTAGAAACCTCTTACTATGAAGACTCTGATAATACAAATTTGAGGAAGTTACATAATTGTGGTGACCATCTGGTCCAGTGATTCCAAAACATCTAGCTAGATGGGAGGCTATTAAGAAGCAGGTTCCTGGGTCCCCACTCACCAAGAGCTTCTAAGTTAAGTTGGGAAAACATAGGTGCTTATCATTCTTTGAGAAGCACTGTTCAGTTTAGGAAAAGATACCCATCTTAAACACTGCTGCTTTACTAACTTTAAGAGAGTTAAAGATTGGATGCCTGGGTGGCTCATTGATTAAGCGCCCGACTTTGGCTCAGGTCATGATCTTGTGATTCATGGGTCTGAGCCCTGCGTCAGGCTCTGTGCTGACAGCTCGGAGCCTAGAGCCTGCTTTGGATTCTGTCTCTCTCTCTCTCTCTGCCCCACTCACACCCTGTCTCTCTCTGTCTCTCAATAATGAATAAACATTAAAAATATTTTTTTAAAAAAGAGTTCAGGATTGATGAAAATAATCTGTTTTCAGACATCTTTTTTTCTACATAATAAAGTCCAAACTTCGTAGCCCACATTCATTGTTCTAAAGTTTCCACCTAGCTTCTCTCTGGTTATGATTCATATATTCTAACCCCCTCCTACTCTAAGTGTGGTCAATAAGTTGGCAGCATTAGCATTGCTACCTGAGGGCTTGTGAAACACACCTACTGAATCAGAATGTGAGTTTTAACAAGCTTTGTAGGTAATCATACACACATTGCAATTTGAGAAACACTGCTCTAAAGGACAAACTGTTTCTCATCTATGACAACTGTTCACTTCTCAGTTCCTGTGCCTCTACATATACTGCTTCCTTCACCTGAAATTCTATTCCTTCTACCTCAAAATGTCTACATTCTCCTTGTTAAGTGTATTACTAAATGTGATGTGATGTGTGTGTGTGTGTGTGTGTGTTTCTTGGCCATTACGAACTGGGTTTTCCCATTGTACTTTAACTGGCTAACTTTGTTATACATGAAATTTGTGGACTATTTCATTTGTCTCATGGGTTTTGATTGCAGCTAGTTTGCCTGATACAAAATCATGTAATCTGCACATTAGAGAAAGCATTTCATCTTCTGTTCTGAGCTTCTATATATATGTGGGTTTTTTGGGGGGGTGGGGAGGGATTTGCTCTAATTTCCATCTTGTACTGTATGAGATAGTTATCTCCACATGTCTTATGTCCACCTCTAATGCTCTTTAAAGATTCCTATGTGATTAGTATTTGTAATCTGCTTAAGACTGTGCCTTGCACATATATGTTGCTGAATAAATATCAGGTGACTGAATGAGTGAATGAATAATAATGTAAACACAAAGTCCAGCCATTCTGAGGTTCCCAGTTCTGAGCTAGGCAATTCTTGAGTCAATGTCAAGGCTCCAAAAGGGTAAGTGTCTCCAGGAAGCCTGAATTTCACCAGAGAGGCAAATACCAAGGTAGCGTGGCTATAACACATTTATATTCTGTGTGTACGGTATACTTTGTATTGTGATGGTGACTATATTTCTGCTGTGGGTCAGAAAACAAGCAATGAAATGGACGAGGCAAAATGTACAGTGCAATTAGAGTAACTATGCTTTTAGACAATAGCTTGCCCAACATTCTTCATCCAGTAAAGCTGGGAGATAGTGTTAGGGAGATAGTTCTCCCACACCTGTGCCATTTATCATGTTAATCAAGTCTATTATCCTATGGCCCTGACAAGCCTTATTTATCTCAAAATTGGAGACAGAGACACTATTCTTAGCTCCTTAGCTTCAATGTTTTGTCCTTTCTTTTCTTCTAGACAGGCAACAAAACTGCAAGCATCATGTTTGCACCCCCCCAACCCAGTGTCAATGGTGTGCCCATCTTTAATATAATAAATTAGATGTGTGGTGGCTCATGTCTATAGTCTAACATGTTACCAAACTTTATAACATGTGCTGAAACATAATGAGGCAAATACTGAATTCCACAGCAGTACTGTGATATTTTATTAAGGCTCACAATTCAGTCTCTAGAACATAAGTGTAAATACAGGCAGTATCAATAGAGCACAAACAAGATGTCTCTAAGGTTTGATACTAAAAATTTTACAGAACACTGGCTTTCATATGAATATTAGGGTTCAAATTCTACTTTCACCTAAGAGGAGTAGTTTCAATTAAAAATAGCACTTTACAGTGGCCTTGATCAATAGAGTGGGAGTATGGTTTTATCAAAGTGTGACTTTACTGATTGATTTTAACCTTTGATTAATTGCTTTGATCTCCCTTCAGTTTACTTTTTTCTGAAAACTACCCTGAACATTTTTATTTTCAATATTCATGTGGTTGTGTTGGTGCCAAATACTTCAAGCACCTCTAAAAAGGTGCTATGAAAGTACTTATCAACATCTTTTGGGAGTATTTTCCCTATTTCACTTTGCTTTTGAGGAGGGAGGAGGAAAGCACCTGCACATTGACACCCTCATGAAATACAAGTCAAGGGCTCCTGGTAGGACCGCAGCTAGCTTCCTGGGCATGCAGCCTGTGAACTAGAACATGGCCACATGCTCAGGCCCCAGCCTTGGGTTAATGTTCCTCTGCAACCATCTTAAAGTTCTTAATAATTTTATCTTTGACCTTATGTTTTATAATTGATGTCTGGTGGGACAATGGAACATGGGTATAAGCCACGGAAAATTGTGTAATATGAGGGTCTGTTACCCAATCCTTGTTGTCTCATTCAAACACAGGGCTCATAATGTCCCCATGAGCACACAATTCCAGTGATCCCAGAGTATCAACAAGACTCAAAGGGAGAATATATGGTAAATATTTTCTGTTTATGGCTGAGTAAGCAAAGGTGTTGACAGCCCAGAGAGGCCATGCTTTCCATATGAAACAGAATTTGCTTTGAATGCAGAACGAAGGCATGGTGTTCTAAGAAACACAAATGACCAAAGAACTTACTGTAGCCTTTCTTACTTGTATTACTTCCTTTTAGTAGCTGATCACTTATGCTGATAATGAGGATATGAAAGGAAAGGTAAAAATAGGCAACCCATAGTCCTTTTTCCTTTTACTTCATCCTTACTCATCAATAAGCTGAAATTAAAGATTGTGGGTAGGATGTGCACATATCAAGAAGTAAAATACACACAGATGAGTTAATTTTGTTCAGCATTTCCACTATTCTGGTAAGAATGAAGTACATGTGCATATAGAAGCTACAGGATATGAATTATGTAATTTCTGTGATTCTGCATACCAGTTAAATCATCCTGTATTTGAATTTAAAACCAACAGTGCACCATGTAAAAATGGATGGTAAAATCCATGCTAATAATTTAAAATTTTAACTTAGAACAACATTAAATAGGAAATTAAAAAAAACACCATGATAAGTCAAAAGAGGAACACAGGAAGAAGATAAATAGAATTATATTTTAGCATATTTAATAACACCTCTTTTCCCCCTACTTTTTGAACAAGAGGTCCTAAGTTTTTGGTTTGCAGGAGTCCTTGCGTATGACTGCTGTTTTAGGCGATTTGTGTGTGTGTGTGTGTGTGTGTGTGTGTGTGTGTGTGTGTGTGTGTGTCTGAGTGTAGATCACATTGGCCTCACAATAAAATAATATTTTTTAAGGTTTTCATTACAATGCACAGAGTCATTCTTAAGAGTACTGCAAAGTGGCTCTTCGATACTAAGTATGCTGAAAGAGGGGAGAAAATGGGCAAGAGCTCTTACAACCCATCAAAAATGAGGCCTACTCTTTAATTGATCAAGTTGAAAATGTTTTTTTCTCAGGAACTAGTGTTCTACCTAGGATTCTTATGCTGAAAAAGGTCATTTCTTAAATGGTATTCAGATGGTTGGAAAGTTGAAATGACCTCCTACAAGTAAGCCGTTTATCCTTTTCTTGATGATAGGACAGGCCTCAAAAGCATTTATCACCTCTTTATTACTGAAAAAAATGTTGAATGTCAAAAGGGGCACAATTTTCTAGAAGATTCTGTTTGTACCATTTCATTGTAGATTTGTAAGAAAAAACCAAAAAGCTCTTATTATCATACTTCCATCCAATTAAAGGCCCACCGAAATGAGATGAACTTTTTAAAACTTTTTTTGGTTTTTTTTGAAAAGCCTAGTGTTCTACGGGGAAATGTCAATTTTGTTACTTTCTAACTTGTGGAAACTAGTTTTGTTATTTAGTGTTTTTTTTTTCTCATAAGTAATCATAAACGTAACAACTGTTTTAGAGCAGGGATAGTCATGAATTTTAATGTATGCACTGGGTGTTTTAAAAGATAAAGAGCTAATTCCAATAGGAGTAGACTGAATTATTTATGTAGGTTGTATCGATTACTTCTGGAATCAGAATTTTCTCTTTTCCTCCCACAGTTAAAATTCCTTTGCCAGTTTTAAAGGTTTTTGTACAACTTCCTGTGTGTCCTATACACTTAATATTTTCTTTCCGAATTAAAAAACATAGAAATTTTAAACATAAAGTTGACATCTAGCTTTTTGGTGTTTGAATGAAATCCTCCCTGGACATTAGGGAACCATAGTGCTCCTTTGTCCTCAATCTGAGAAATACTTCAGAAAAGAAAAAAATACATATTTTGCACACAGTGGGCAACTGTTTGCTATGGTAAAAGTTACGAGAATTAAATGGAGAGATTCAAACACCTTTTAATGGAACATCGATGAAAAACATCATACTAAATTGTCAATTCATGCTATGGACAAAAATGACGATATTATAACATTTTTTAGTAAGATATGCCCAAGTTCATCTAGGAGAACCTCTTAGGTAATAAGTAATATAGGGGCAAATATTAGAAGGCCATTGGACCTAATGACTTCTTTTAATCCTTTCTAATTCTTTAATTTTATGACTCCATTACCACTTTCCCTGAAAAGATAATTAACAACAACTGGGAATCTGATTTACTGACATTGTTCTTGGCGGGCATGAGAAAAGATTCGGTCACCTAGCAATCAAAACAATGTGGCCAGATGTTCTGCATCAACAAACTACCAACACATTTAAGCAGCTATCACTGACTAATGTGGTGGTAATGAAAGCATCTCTTAGCAATGAAATTCAGATATTCATATACCCTGACATCTGTGATGTCCATTCCATCAACTGAGCTTTTAATGACAATTAACTGCATTTTTCACACGCTGAATACTGCTCCCTTGTTACAAAGTAACAGACCATATTCCCAGAAAGCCAGAATTTGCAGGGGAAGGAAAGCACTCAAAACCTTGTAATATAAATAGAACACTTGTGGCGAAAGTCCTGTTAAAAGAGGAAATGCATTTGTATTTTGGAATTAAAAGCAAACAATGTATGTGTATTTTAGAAATGTGAAAAGGAATCAATTAACAACTCATACTTAAATGGGAAAAGATTTCTCTCCCCTCCGTGCTCCCACTTCTGTCTGTAAGACCTGGAATGGAGGTCCACTGTTTTTCTATTGAAAAGCTACAGTCAGGCCCTAATCCTTCAGAACTGCTAAGCTGAGCACTCACTATATCTATTCTGTTACCTTTCTGAGCATTTCACCTGTATGAACTCTTTCTATAAAAGGCATATTAAATTAATCTCCTCAACCAGCATTGATTGATATGTTACCAATAATTTTTTAAGATGCAGGAGATAAGAAAATGAAACCAAAGAAGTTATAGAAATAACACTATCTTTCTTATTCTCCTTACTTTAAAAATATTTAATAATTACATGTACAGTTTTAAAAAGAAATTAAATGGCACCTTCTCTTCCATGGTTCAATTTATTTAAAACATTTATAGTGTTTACCTCATATTTTTCAAGAATCTAATCTCACTATTTTTAGGCCATTAATGACTTTCTTTTCTGCAATTTATCTTTTTTTTAAAGTTTATCTATTTTTTGAGAGAGAGAGAAAGCATGAGCAGGGGAGGGGCAGAGAGAGAGGGAGAGAGAGAATCCTTAGCAGGCTCTGCAGGGTCAGCATAGAGCCTGATGTGGAGCTGGAACCCAGGATCCCTGAGATCATGACCTGAGCCCAAATCAGGAGGTGGAATCTTAACAGACTGAGCCACCCAGGTGCTCTGACAACTTATCTTCTTAACATCATCCTATTTACTTGGTGATCATGCCTATTTTCTTTCTTCTATCTTCTTGGTATAATAGAATCATCATTTTTACTTAATTAATATTCACATTCTAACTGTTGTTCAGTATAAAGCCAAGTAGTGTGTAATATAGTTCCTTTCTCATAAAGCTGTTGCTCATTGTGTTTTCTGTTGCATCATATTCTCTAACTCGATCCTTAACTTTTTCCTAGTGTTCCATCAGATAACGGCATGTTCCTTACAGAAGTTTGATTTTTACTGCAAAAGCCATAGTACATTTGATAGATTTATTCCTTTCCTTTTCCTGTAGACTTTTCTTTCTCTTCCTGCTCCAGCAGGTACTTATCTCCTTCTAGACCAGCTGTCTCCTTGGACTTCATTTTACTGCTTGCCAGGAAAGTGATTTTTGACTGACTCACCAATTAAGTAAGTTTGGTATTAATGTCAGATCTGACTGTGCCTGAAATAAGAAATCAGTGAAATGAGACTATAAAGACTGCAAGCTTAAGAAAATAGGCCAAAGTAATTTCTCATAAAAAGACAGAAGATGTTTAATCACTCAATCACCACCAAGTATAAAACCTCACATTCTGCTCATAGGAAAATCATAATCAACGTCTGCACTGGGTCCAGTTCCACTCAGTAATACAAGTTCTCTGAGTCAATTGAACTAACTCTCCTGGTTTCTAAATGGGTATCTTGGCACTCATCCAGCTGTCTTGACCTCATGTAAGGTTAATTCTGCATCCTCAGTTGGAATTTCAGAATGAGGGCCCTGAATGCCAGATAGGTGCTGCCATTTGAATAAGGTTTTCTCGTTTGTCTTTTTTGATTGTCTCCCCATAGAATCTCTTAGAGTGATTTGCACCATAGGTATTGTTCCCACTGCACTTGTCACCTTGCAATGTGGCAGCATACCTGGCTCTTTATTAAGATACTGACCTCAATGAAATAAAGAAGAAGATTTAAAATGTTTAACTGCACTCTACCTTCATTGCTTGACATCTATTGCATAAAAACAATTAGAGGTAAACAGGCAGGGCATTTCCTCTCAGAACCTATCAACTTTTCAGGGACCTACGTTTCTGGGAAACATTAAAGAACTGAAAGGCAAAAAGGTAAGGTTTATTGTATCTAAAATACAGACACTAAAAATTTCAAATTAATAAAGGCTTAATTAAATGTCCAGAAAATATGACAATAGTTAATTATGACATTTAATAAATTATTAAAGTTAAAATACATTTTAATTACATTTGAAACATTTTTTAGAGGCTAGATGTGTTTACTTCCAAAGAATTTCCAGGTATGCATACTGATTTCCAATAACAACCATTAATAATATTGTTAACAGCTGCATCTTGGGAGGGAGGGTATTCTCATTTTTTTATTTTAAAAGACTTCAAAGATAAGAGAAGTTGAAAGAATAGTCCAAAGAGTATCAGTATATCTTCAACTAATATTACACAATTGGTAACCTTTTAAGAACTCTTAAAACACTTTATGAGCTCGGTTATTGTTCAAACTAACCCTCTCAGGTAGCTCATTTATCATCTTTGGTTTGCAGTTAAGATACCTGAGGCACAGAGAGATTATACCTTGTTCCTAGTCACAAAGCCAGTAAATGGTTGGTCTGGGATTCAAATCTAGAAACTGCCTAAGAGCCCATGTTTATTAAGAAATCATTCCTGTATTAAATGAATTATGCAAAGGTAAATCCTTTATAAATTATTTTACATCTGAATTATATTTAATGTAGGATGTAGGTGTGTTTTAATATGATTTAGGGAGTGAAGTTTCTGAAGTAATAGTGTCTAGAAAGCTTTTTAAAAGGCTGTGGGCAAAATAGATGGCAGGGAAGAAGCAGATGTCCTTGGCAGTGCAGCCTGGAGAGATGGAAAAGCTAAGTGAGATATACAAAGATTCCAGATGCATTTATGCATCTGGAAAAGACAGAAGAGGAAAGAAGGAAATAATGTTTATTTTTGAGAGAGAGAGAGAGATAGAGCATGGACAGGGGAGGGGCAGAGAGAGAGGGAGACACAGAATCTGAAGCAGGCTCCAGGCTCCAGGCTCTAAGCTGTCAGCACAGAGCCAGATGTGGGGCTTGAACTCAACAAACTGCAAGATCATGACCTGAGCCAAAGCTGGACGCTTAACTGACTGAGCCACCCAGGCACCATTCGAATTTCTTTATATGCAAACTAAAGTTGTTGAAAGAATATCATGTTGCCTGAGACTGTTCAAAACACTGCTGATATGTCTCCTTTTACTATCTTCATGGTCCAGTGAAAGAATTATCCCCATTGGACAAGTGGCAATACTGAGGCCTTGTGACATCACAAGCTAACCAGTTGGTAACAAAGACAAGACTAAAACCCAAGCCTCTAACTCTCAGGCCTTTCAATTTCTATAGCCTTATTTACTTCTATTTTTCCTGAAAAATTATATATATTTTTTCTAGTATTGGTGTTGATAGTAGGCAAAATAGAAGGTGACTAATGAGATTTATTTTGATAGCCTTCCAGCAGGGCTCTCTGTCCGAAAGCAGAAATTCTTACTTTTGCTACAAGGCCTAAACTGCTACGAGTACACACATTTGTTAAGGCCCCAGACAGAGCTTTCAGTCTAAAAGACAATGCAATCAAAGTGCTCCCAGAGGTGGTGTATCCTTAGCAGAAATTGGCTCTTTTTCAGGGAAAAGAGCAGAAGGCAGGTATAATTGGCCATGTTTAAACACCCTCTGGGAAAGGGTTTTAGAGCAACATCCTGGTGTGGTGAGGAGGGATGACAACCTAAGTGAGTTGTCAATAGTAGAAAGAAAATGTGATGATACTGATGGTAAAAAGCCAAAAATACTTTGCTTACTTCATCATTTTGCCTGGGGCCAGTTTTGATTTGTTCCTTTCACACAGCACTTGCCCTTCCTAACCTTGAAAGTTTATGAGGGTTTTAAGTGAATATAAAAAATACAAAAGTGATGACTTTCAAGGTCACAGACAATAAAATCTCTCTAACTATGTTTAGGATGTCTACCTCTATTGTCCTTCAATCCCACCCTTTCTTCGGAGCAGCATTCTCCAAGTGTGTTCCACTAACAGTGGTTTTAAAAGAAGTGGAAAAAGCTGGGATCTGTAGTCATACAAATTCGGGGAATGCTGGCTAATATGTTTAACCCAAACAGATTGAGATAAACAATGCACAGCTGCACATTACAAGTTCTGAGAAGCATGGGTGTGCTTAACTCATTATTCCCCCAATGTATATGCCCATAAAATCTTTTTCACATAACAGCATTTTATGAAATGCTTTGGAAAAATGTTGCCTACTGTACTATCTGTGCAGTAAGAAGACTATACATTTTTTTTTACTATATTTAGTTGACATTTAACTGTTCAAATTGTACATGAATCTTTTTAAAATTTTGAGTTTATATAGAATTCAGTTTTATTTCAAATTTTTTTTTTAATATTTACTTATTTTTGAGAGAGAGAGACAGTGTGAGCAGGGGAGGGGCCAAGAGAAAGGGAGACACTGAATCTGAAGCAGGCTCCAGGCTCTGAGCTGTCAGCACAGGACCTGACGTGGGGCTCAAATTCACAAATGGTGAGATCATGACTCACTGACTGAGCCACCTAGGCGCCCCCCGACTTTTTAAAAAATTTTTTAATGTTTATTTATTTTTGAGAGAAAGAGAGATAGAGTGTGAGCAGAGGAGGGCAGAGAGAGAGGGAGACACAGAATCTGAATCAGTTTTTATTTCAATAATGCTTTTATTATCTAAGGATTCATAGCATACTCTTTAGTAATTCCCTATATTAAGTACAAAAATGGTCAGGTCTCTTTTTTTTCAAATATTCTTATCAACTCCAGGATTTTAACATTACATGAATTTTTGGAATGGAAAGACATTTCATGCTCATGGGTTGGAATAACAAATATTAAAATGTCTATACTACCCAAAGCAATCTACAGATTTAATGCAATCCCTATCAAAATACCAACAGCATTTTACACAGAACCAGAACAAATAATCCTAAAATTTGTATGGACCATAAAAATCCCCAAATAGCCAAAACAAAAAGAAGTATTACAATCCCAGATTTCAAGTTATACTAGAAAGCTGTAGTAGTCAAACCAGTATGGTACTGGCACAGAAAAATAGACACATTTCAATGGAACAGGATAGAAAGCCCAGAAACAAAGCCATGATTATATGATCAATTAATCTTCAACAAAAGACACAAGAAAATGCAATGGAAAAAGACAGTCTCTTCAACAAATGGTGCTGGGAAAACTGGACACCTATATGTAAAGGAATGAAACTGGACCGCTTTCTTCCACTACACAAAAATAAAGTCAAAAGGGAGTAAAGACCTAAATGGCAGAAAACATAAAAAACCTAGAAGAGAGCACAGGCAGTAATTTCTCTGACACTGGGCCTTAGCAACATTTTTTAAAGTACACTCTACCCTCAGTGTGGGGGATTGTACTCCCATCCCCAAGATCAAGGGTCACATGCCCTACCAACTGAACAAGCCAGGCAGCCAATGTAGCAATTTTTCTAATTGTCTCCTGAGGCAAGAGAAACAAAAGCAAAAATAAACTATTGGGACTACAGTAAAATAAAAAGTTTCTGCACAGCATAGGAAACAACCAACAAAATGAAAGGCAACCAGAGAGGCCAAGATGGCGGAATAGCATGGAAGGTTTTTTTGCATCTCTCATCCCTGAAATGCAGCCAGACCAACACTAAACTGTCCTGCACACCTAGAAAACTGATTTGAGGATGAACACAACAATATGCACAACCTGAACCAAAGAACTCAGCAGGTACTCAGCACAAAATGGTGAACTGTGGGAGAGAGAAGCCGCAGAGGGCAGGGAGCTGTTGTTGTTTGCAGAGAGTGGACGGAGTGGGGGGGAGGGTATGGAAAAAGCAACCCCCCCAAAAAAAAATCAGCTAGAGAGAAAGTGGAAACAGCCACAGGGACTGAACAAAAATGAGAGAAGGGGGGGGGGGGGTTTAAGTTTCGTTCAGACCCTATAAACAGGGGGAGCACAGAGTCTGAAACTCTGCAGCACAATACCTGGCAGTGCTCTGGTGCAAATCCTTAGGAGCAGAAAACAGTCTGAAGGGTCCTCGGGCCACATGGGGAGAAGCGGTTCCCCTGCTGGGAGGACATTTAGTAGAGGCTGTGAGGCCACCCGGACCCAGCAGACCCCAGAGAACAACCACATTCATTGGTACTGGAACAAGGACATTAAGGGTGAAGCCTGGTGCCAGATGTGTGCTGTGATTTTCCATAAACCCTGACATGCTGCTGCTACAAGATCACGGGAACTTTTTCTGGGGGTGGTCTGGCACCCAGCCACAGGCTCTGAGCATTGACAGAAGCACAATCTCTGGAACGTTTCTGGGGGTGGGCCAGCACCTGGCCATTCGCTTGGCAAGACCATCCCCCAGAAGGTCTGAGCGGGTCAAAGCCACAGTCCCTCAGAAGTGAGGAGTGGGGAAACAGCCCGTTTGAGATAAAACTCAGGACAGAGGTGCCACCTGGCAGCCTGACAGCTTGGTCAAAGTGTTGAAGCAGGGAGTGGATGGAAGCTGGAGACAAAGGAAGGATGCTTGATTGCCAGTCATGGAGAGCACAGAGTTCCAATACTAGAGACTGAAGAGTTTGGTGATGCCATTTTCACCCCTCCCGTGCATGTGCATACATGCCTACACAGGCCACAGCAATCTACCCGAGTAAGCTAAGCAGTTCCATTTAGTGGAGTACGGAGCCATTACACTAAACCCCACACAACTGGGCCAACAGCGCTTTTAACAAGTCTCTTCACCTGCTTAGTTTAGGGACTATAGCTTCATAGCTTGACTTGTATGGGGAACCAGATGTAATTTCAATCATACTTCATTCTGTTTGCTAGTCTTTTTATTCATTTTTTCTTTTCTTATTCTTGAATACAGAAAGAGAAAATATATTTATTTTTCCATTTTTTAAAAGATTTTTCTTTGATTGTTTCTACTGTATTTTTTTACATTTTGTGAATTTTTAAAATTCTATTTTACTTTCACCATTTTATTTTATTTTATTAATTTTTTCAAATTTTCAAACATTTTCTTTTTTTCCCCTTTTTTCTTTTCTTTTTTTCCTTTTCTTATATTTCCCTTTTTTCTCTAATCTATCAATCTTCTTTCAACAACCAGACCAAAACACACCTAGGATCTGGCATCTTTTGTGTTTTCTTTGTGTTTTTTTTAATTTTTTAATTTAATTTTTTACTTTATCAATTCCTTTTCTTCCTCTAAAATGACAAAATGAAGGAATTCACCCCACAAGAAAGAACAGGAAGAATTAACAGCCAGGGAATTAATCAACACAGATACAAGCAAGATGTCTGAACCAGGATTTAGAATTATGATAATAAGAATACTAGCTGGGGTTTAAAATAGATCAGAATCCCTTTCTATGGAGATGAAAGAAGTAAAACCTGGTCAGGATGAAATAAAAAATGCTATAACTGAGCAGGAATCTCGAATCGATGCCATGGTGGCAAGGATGGATGAGGCAGAGCAGTAAATTAGTGATATAGAGGACAAACTTACAAAGAACAATGAAGCAGAGAAAAAGGGGGAGACTAAGGCAAAAGAGCATGAAATAAAAATTAGAGAACTCAGTGACTCTTTAAAAAGGAATAACATCAGAATCATAAGGGTCCCAGAGGACAAAGAGAGAGAAAAAGGGGTAGAAAATTTATGTGAGCAAATCATAGCAGAAAACTTTCCTAACCTGGAGAAAGACACAAACATCAAAATCCAGGAAGCACAGAGGATTACTGCTAGATTCAACAAAAACCGACCATCAACAAGGCAAATTCACAAAATACTCAGACAAAAAAAGAATGATGAAAACAGGAAAGGAAAAAAAAAAAAATCCTTAACCTACAAAGGAAGATGGATCAGGTTTGCAGCAGACCTATCCATAGAAAGTTGGCAGGCCAGAAAGGAATGGCAGGATATATTCAATGTGCTGAATTGGAAAAATATGCAGCCAAGAATTCTTTACCCAACAAGGCTGTCATTCAAAATAGAAGGAGAGATAAAATTTTCCCAAACACAAATTATAGGAGCTCATGACCACAAAACCAGGCCTGCAAGAAATTTTAAGGGGGACTCTGTGAGGGGAGAAAATACAGGGGAAAAAAAAGCAAGAGAGACTAGAGAGGACCAGAAACTCCAACTTTACAGGCAACATAATGGCAATAAATTCATATCTTTCAGTACTCACTCTAAACGTCAATGGTCTAAAAGCTCCAATCAAAAGACATAGGGTGACAGAATGGATAAGAAAGCAAGATACATCTATATGCTGTTTACAAGAGACCCACTTAGACCTAAAGACACCTTTAGATTGAAAATAAAGGGATGGAGAACCATCTATCATGCTAATGGTCACCGAAAGAAAGCCAGAGTGGCCATATTTATATCAGACAATCTAAATATTAAAATAAAGACTGTAACAAGAGATGAAGGGTATTATATCATAATTAAGGGGTGTATCCACCAAGAAGACCTAACAATTGTAAACATTTATGCCCCAAATGTGAAAACACCCAAATATATAAATCATTTAATCACAAACATAAAGAAACTCATTGATAATAATACCATAATAATAGGGGGCTTCAATACTCCACTTACAACAATGGACAGATCATCTAAACAGAAAATCAACAAGAAAACAATGGCTTTGAATGACACACTGGACCAGATTGACTTAACAGATATATTCAGAACATTTCACCCTAAAGCAGCAGAATACATATTCTTCTCGAGTGAAAATGGAACATTCTCCAGAATAGATCACATACTGGGACATAAATCAGCCCTCAACATGTACAAACAGATCGATATCATACTGTGAATATTTTCAGACCACAACACTATGAAATTTAAAATCAACCACAAGAAAAAATTTGGAAATATAACAAATACTTGGAGACTAAAGAACATCCTATTAAAGAATGAATGGGCTAACCAAGAAATTAATTAGAAAATTAAAAAGTGCATGGTAGCCAAAGAAAATGGTAACACCACAGCCCAAAACCTCTGGGATGCAGCAAAGGCAGTCATAAGAAGGAAGTATATAGCAATCCAGGCCTACCTAAAGAAGGAAGAAAGTTCTGAGATACACAAACTAACCTTACACCTTAAAGAGCTGGGGGAAAAAAAAAAAAACAGCCAATAAAACCCCAAACCAGCAGAAGACAGGACATTAGAAATATCAGAGCAGAAATCAATGCTATCAAAACCAAAAAAGCACTAGAATAGATCAATGAAACCAGGAGCTGGTTCTTTGAAAGAATTAACAAAATTGATAAACCCCTAGCCAGTTTGATCAAAAATAAAAGGAAAGGAGCCAAATAAATAAAATCAAGAATGAAAGAGGAGAGATCACAACCAACTGCAGAAATATAAACACTAATAAGAGAATATTATGAGTAATTATATGCCAATAAAATGGATAATGTGGAAGAAATGGACAATTTCCTAGAAACATATGAACTACCAAAACAGAAACAGGAAGAAATAGAAAATTTGAACAGACCCATAATGAGTAAAGAAATTGAATTAGTAATCAAAACTCTACAAAAACACAAGAGTCCAGGGCCAGATGGCTTCACAGGGGAATTCTACCAAACATTTAAGGAAGAATTAACACCTATTTTCTTGAAGCTGTTCCAAAAAACAGAAATGGAATGAAAACTTCCAAACTCTTTCAATGAAGCCAGAATTACCTTGAATCCAAAACCAGACAAAGACCCCACTTAAAAGGAAAACTATAGACCAATTTCCCTGATGAACATGGATGCAAAAATCCTCAACAAGATACTAGCCAACCAGATCTAACAATACATTAAAAAAAGTATTCACCGTGACCAAGTGGGATTTGTACCTGGGATGCAGGGCTGGTTCAATATTCACAAAACAATCAATGTGATACATCACATCAATAAAAGAAAGGACAAGAACCACATGATCTTCTCAATAGATGCAAAGAAAGCATTTGACAAAATACAGCATCCTTTATTGATAAAAACACTCAAGAAAATAGGGATAGAAGGATTATACCTCAAGATCATAAAAGTCATATATGAAAGACCCCCTGCTAATATCATCCTCAATGGAAAAAAACTGAGAGCTTTACCCCTAATGTCAGGAACACGTCAGGGATGTCCACTCTCGCCATTGTTATTCAACATAGTATTGGAAGTCTTAGCCTCAGCAATCATACAACACAAAGGAATATAAGGCATCCAAATCAGCCAGGAGGAAGTCAAATTTTCAGTCGTCACAGATGAAATTATAAGGAAAACCCAGAAGATTCCACCAAAAAACTGCTAGAACTGGTCCATGAATTCAGCAAGGTCATAGGATATAAAATCAATGCACAAAAATTGGTTGCATTTCCATACACTAATAATGAAGCAACAGAAAGAGAATTCAAGGAATTGATCCCAGTTACAACCACACCAAAAACCATAAACTACCTAGGAATAAACA